>NC_080064.1:178649696-179908363 GCF_949987535.1 Balaenoptera acutorostrata | reverse complement strand
CCCAGAACACTTATGATACAGGTTTGGTTGGTGTCTAAACTCTACTGTGCTCTCTTTATGCATGACGATCATCAGCATCATCAACAGGGTCCACCCTGAGTCTGTTCCTGTTAGTGGAAATGGAGTTGCACAAAACTGTCCACACTCTCAAAGAGCCTCTCTCTTGCCCACGTGTCTGCAAGCTGGCCATGACATAGAGGAAGATGAGCCAGCTCGGGCTGTTCAAAGTCCTTGACTTTGGGGCCAGTGGCACAGTGTTCTAGGTAACTGAATAAACCATCCACACCCTTAATGAAAGTGTTCATATATTCTCCTTCTTCTGTCCCTCTCTCTTATCTATTGTGGATGGTTATTCCCTTAGTTGTGAGAGGTATGGTTTATCTCCACCATTCACCAACGTAAAAAACCTGGAAGATTCATTCTTAGTTGCCCCCTTCATCCCAGGCTACTTTCTCCAGCTGTTTACTAGACTTGAGACATGCTGACCCTCTATTGGATCCTCAAACACCACACCCCTTTCTGCCTCAGTGCTTTTGCACGTGCTGTTCCCTCTTTCTGGTGGGATTGGGTGTGCTCTCTCTCTCTGCAAACTCTAATCAAGTGCTGCAGTTAAAGTATCAGTTCTTCGGAAAAGCCTTTGCCCAAACTCTCAGACTAGCTCAAGTCTCTACTTGAATACCTCTGTAGGTTTACTTTGTATCACTTGTTACAGAGAAGGAAATGAATGAATATTGTGTACTTTACTCGAAATGTTTTCCATAGTAACCACCTTTGCAGCAGAGACCTGCCTGTCTTCTTCACTCTATATGCCCCAGTGCCAGCCCTGAGTCCACCAAGTACTCATTGCCATGGGGAGGGAGGTACCTGTCACAGGAGGTGCAGGAGGTAAGCAAAGACTCTGCTGCTCCTCCAGGGCTCAGCAGGCAGGTCCACTCGACCTGGGCATAAACCCTAGAACCACAGCACGTGCAATTTTAGTTACCCTGGAGAACTAGGTGGAACTCCAGAGAGGATTTTTAAAAATCTCTTAATGCCTAGATAACATATCTGAAGAAAAGTGGTACTTGATATAAAAAAGGAATATCCAGCCATATAGGTATTATTTTCTTCTGGTAATAATAATCCTAATACCTTAGTTTTGCATGACACACCTGAGTTTGTTTACAAAACTCTTTCATGTACATGAATTTATTTTAATTGCATAAATATAGGTAATATAATATAAATAAATATAGGTAAATAATAGGTCTTTCACATTTGTCATCTCAATCACAGAAAGCAAATGCTGCCTTTCTGGATCAAAAATACATTAAGGGGAATTTATATATATATTTCTAAATAATTCCTAAAATGTAGAAAACCAATTATTTGGTTTACTTTTATGATTTTTGCCCTTTGAACTGTTATATTTTTAAGAGTTTTAAGTGTCTTTTAATTAACCATTGAGTGGTGAAAAACTGAAACCATTTCCTCTAAAATCAGGAACAAGACAAGGATGCTTACTCTCACCACTATTATTTAACCTAGTTTTGGAAGTTTTAGCCACAGCAATCAGAGAAGAAAAGAAATAAAAGGAATCCAAATTGGAAAAGAAGTAAAGCTGTCATTGTTTGCAGATGACATGATACTATACATAGAGAATCCTAAAGACTCTACCAGAAAACTACTAGAGCTAATCAATGAATTTGGTAAAGTAGAAGGATACAAAATTAATGCACAGAAATCTCTTGCATTCCTATACACTAATGATGAAAAATCTGAAAGAGAAATAAAGGAAACACTCCCATTTACCACTGCAACAAAAAGAATCAAATATCTAGGAATAAACCTACCTAAGGAGATAAAAGACCTGTATGCAGAAAACTATAAGACACTGATGAAAGAAATTAAAGATGATACAAACAGGTGGAGAGATATACCATGTTCTTGGATTGGAAGAATCAACATTGTGAAAATGACTATACTACCCAAGGCAATCTACAGATTCAATGAAATCCCTACCAAACAACCAATGGCATTTTTCACAGAACTAGAACAAAAAATTTCACAGTTTGTAGGGAAACACAAAAGACCCTGAATAGCCAAAGCAATCTTGAGAAAGAAAAACGGAGCCAGAGGAATCAGGCTCCTGGACTTCAGACTATACTACAAAGCTACAGTAATCAAGATAGTACAGTACTGGCACAAAAACAGAAATATAGATCAATGGAACAGGATAGAAAGCCCAGAGATAAACCCACACACATATGGTCACCTTATCTTTTTTTTTTTTTAAAGTTATACAATTTTTATTTATTTATTTATTTATTTATTTATGGCTGTGTTGGGTCTTCGTTGCGGTGCGAGGGCTTTCTCCAGTTGCGGCGAGCGGGGGCCACTCTTCATCGCGGTACGCGGGCCTCTCACTATCGTGGCCTCTCTTGTTGCGGAGCACAGGCTCCAGACGCGCAGGCTCAGTAATTGTGGCTCACGGGCCCAGTTGCTCCGTGGCATGTGGGATCTTCCCAGACCAGGGCTCAAACCCGTGTCCCCTGCATTGGCAGGCAGACTCTCAACCACTGCACCACCAGGGAAGCCCTGGTCACCTTATCTTTGATAAAGGAGGCAAGAATATATAATGGAGAAAAGACAGCTTATTCAATAAGTGGTGCTGGGAAAACTGGGGAGCTACATGTAAAAGAATGAAATTAGAACACTCTCTAACACCATACACAAAAATAAACTCAAAATGGATTAAAGACCTAAATATAAGGCCAGACACTATAAAACTTTTAGAGGAAAACATAGGAAGAACACTCTATGACATAAATCACAGCAGAATCCTTTTTGACCCTCATCCTTGAGAAATAGAAATAAAAACAAAAATAAACAAATGGGACCTAATGAAACTTAAAAGCTTTTGCACAGCAAAAGGAACATAAACAAGATGAAAAGACAACTTTCAGAATGGGAGAAAATATTTACAAATGAAGCAACTGACAAAGGATTAATCTCCAAAATATACAAGCAGCTCATGCAGCTCAATATCAAGAAAACAAACATCCCAATCCAAAAATGGGCAGAAGATCTAAATAGACATTTCCCCAAAGAAGATATACAGATTGCCAACAAACACAGGAAAGGATGCTCAACATCACTAATCATTAGAGAAATGCAAATCAAAACTACAATGAGGTATCACCTCACACCAGTCAGAATGGCCATCATCAAAAAATCTACAAACAATAAATGCTAGAGAGGGTGTGGAGAAAAAGGAACACTCTTGCACTGTTGGTGGGAATGTAGATTGATACAGCCACTATGGAGAACAGTATGGAGGTTCCTTAAAAAATTAAAAATAGAACTACCATATGACCCAACAATCCCACTACTGGGCATGTACCCTGAGAAAACCATAATTCAAAAAGAGTCATGTACCACAATGTTCATTGCAGCTCTATTTACAATAGCCAGGACATGGAAGCAACCTAGGTGTCCATTGACAGATGAATGGATAAAGAAGATATGACACATATATACAATGGAATATTACTCAGTCATGAAAAGAAATGAAATTGAGTAATTTGTAGTGAGGTGGATGGACCTAGAGTCTGTCATACAGAATGAAGTAATTCAGAAAGAGAAAAACAAATACTGTATGCTAACACATATTATGGAATCTAAAAAAGAAAAAAAAAAGATTCTGAAGAACCTAGAGGCAGGACAGGAATAAAGACACAGATGTAGATAATGGACCTGAGGACATGGGGAGGGGGAAGGGTAAGCTGGGACGAAGTGAGAGAGTGGCATGGACATATATACACTACCAAATGTAAAATAGATAGCTAGTGGTAAGCAGTTGCATAGCACAGGGAGATCAGGTCGGTGCTTTGTGACCACCTAGAGGGATGGGATAGGTAAGGTGGGAGGGAGACGCAAGAGGGAGGGGATATGGGGATATACGTATACATATAGCTGCTTCACTTTGTTATACAGCAGAAATTAACACACCATTGTAAAGCAATTATACTCCAGTAAAGATGTTAAAAAAAATTAACCACTGAGAAATCTGAAAACGTTCTTTAGCATTCAACTATTCACATATGATTACTTTATGTTTTAATAAAATATAATTTTGATGTCAAAAAAAATACATTAAGTGGTGAGCGTCAAGTGGTACCTGGGATTCAGCTGGGGCTTACACTGTGATAGCTGCTGGAACCCAGGGATGTTCCCTAACCTCTCTCAACAGTGTCCCATCTGACACCGGACTTTGGAGAGGTTGGGCCAGGAATGTGTCCACTCTTAGCTGAACAGGCAGGGCACATGCCTTTGCCAAGGGGCCCCCGTTGTGGAGACGAGACCATATATTCTCAGTGTTATTCACAATAGCAACAGTAGATACTGTGTACTAGGTGCTTCGCAATCATTATCTCATTTCGTGCTCGCACTAGCTCTGAGAGGGAAGTGTGATGATAGCAATTTTCCAGGAAACTGAACTAAATGAAGGCAAAGAACTGGCCCAAAGATCCAAGTTAGTAAGTGACAGGGGTAGGATTTGAACTTTGTTCTTCCCAGCCTTCAAGACCCTAAGTTTAGAACCTCCTTCCCTAGCCTCACATCATCTCACTGGATCCTATATTCTTTCCCTCTTTCCATCCCATTCCCCAGGGAATCCCTCCTGGACTATTTCCAGAAAATCCATATTCTTGTTTCTTTACTAAGGAAAGCCAACCAACTGAGCCATAAAGATGCCCAGAAGAACAAAATGATCCTGGTCTCTTAGAAAGCAATTGTGACATCTATAGTGAAGCTTTTCCCTTTCTTTATTATATATATATATATATATATATAATCTCAATATTCAAAACAACTCTCTGAGATAGGTATTATGACTCCCTTTTCTGGGGGAGAAAGCTGTGTCCCAGTAAAATAATTTGTCTGAGACCGCACAGTTTTTAAGCAGTGGAGATATAATTTTTAATCATTTCCATTTGACTCTCAAACTACTGTTCTCCCTTGCTATTCTTATAATGTGCCAGAGATTCCAACATCTGTATTCCTAAACCGTGCTTCTCCCGACTGACTCATGTCCCTGGGAGCAGCACAAAAATCCTTTTTCAGACATGTCCTGAGTTTTGGTTCAGAAAACAAGGTCAAAGACAAGCAGCCTTGCAAAGAGGGACTGAGCAGATATTCCCTCTTGCCCTGCTTCACCGGTGAATTTCTCCAGCTGGGAGGGATGGCTGGCGGTCTTGAGTGGCCAAGGCCCGGTCCTCCTATGAGCCGGGCTTATTGCAGCCCTTTTTGAGTGAACAGGGATGAAAGCCACAGAGAACAAGCAGCTGCTACCTTTAATTTAATTTTTATTTTTTAGTCAACTGGAGGCTTTGCGGGGAGGGCAGGACTCAGGAAAGAGCATGCATCACGTGGGCACTAATGGGACCACGTAGTTGCCTCCAGCCTCTGTGGTTTAACTTCTGCTGTCCAGCTCTCCCCACAGCCCAGAAGCAATGACTCAGCAGGATCGCTGTGAAGCACAGCCCTCTAACCCTCTTGCTGAAGGTGAGTTCAGCCATAAGGAGATGTGTCTTACGCTTGTGACTCCTGTGAATCCTGCCTGACAGCCGTAAATCACCTTTTCCAACCAGCCAAGTAAAGGGGAGCTTGTGCTGAGAAATGGCTTCAACACATCAAATGTCAAGTTCAACCTCACAGAGCACACCGTCCCTTCCCTGGTCTCATCCTCTTGCCTCTCTACAGATCCAGTGGCGCTGATCCAGTGAGCCAAGGAGCTGGTCACCTCCTCTATGCAATTCCTCTATCTGGCAACTATAGACATGCTATTCCCAGGAAGGCTGCCAGAGACAACTGGCCATTTGCAAACAGCAGAAGATGCACTGGTAACCATAATTTTATCATGTTTTCGGCTCCTACTTACTACCTAAGAATAGTTCACACAAGTCATTATCTGCCTGCTATCCTACAAAAATATAGGCAGCTTTAACACAGATCAAAAATTTAACTCAGGGTCCAGGTGCTCTGTTTACACATGATTGCTTCCTTTTCTCTTTTTAAAAATTAATTAATTTATTTATTTTTTGGCTGCATTGGGTCTTCGGGCTTTCTCTAGCTGCAGCGAGCGGGGGCTGCTCTTCGTTGCAGTGCGTGGGCTTCTCATTGCGGTGGCTTCTCTTGTTGCGGAGCGTGGGCTCTAGGCACACGGGCTTCAGTAGTTGTGGCTCATGGGCTCTAGAGTGCAGACTCAGTAGTTGTGGCGCACGGGCTTAATTGCTCCGCGGCATGTGGGATCTTCCCAGGCCAGGGCTCGAACCCGTGTCCCCTGCATTGGCAGGCAGATTCTTAACCACTGTGCCACCAGGGAAGTCTCCAGATTGCTTCCTTTATAGTGTTGGTGAAACAACTTTATAGTGGATGAAGCAAATCATCCGTTTGAGAGTGAACTACTGGGAGGATAGAACCATCCATTGGGTCTGTCTTAGAGTTAAGGGCATTAAGGAAGAAGACTCCCACTTAGACTGAAATCTGGAGCAGTAACTTCTCTCTCTCTCATTTTTTTTTTTTTTTTTTTGGCTGCGTAGCGTGGCTTGTGGGATCTTAGTTCCCCGGTCAGGGATTGAACCCAGGCCCTCATCAGCGAAAGCATGGAGTCCTAACCACTGGACCACGAGGGAAGTCCCCAGAGCAGTAAATTCTCAAAGGTGACATCTTGGAAAAGGTACTGCCAGTCTGGAAGGCAAGTGAAAGTTTCCCTCTGTTCCCATCTCTGCAGTCTGATCGCAGAGTGAAAGTTATCCATGGATGTTGGCTGGAGGGCCAATGTCCTGTGTCAGAGAAGATACTGGCATGGTGGCTCTCCATTCTGAATTCCTCAAGAGTCCCAGTGTGGTCAATTGTGATTCCTTGCAGTAAAAGCTGTTCACAAAATATGGAAGGGAGGTTTAATTTGTCTTCATATGAACTTTCAAACTTCATAAGAAAAACAAGTCAAAAATATTTTTTTCTTAGACCACTTGGTTGCATTTTTAGTTGGGAAGACCCAAACATGGCAAGTGAAGGAACAGCTGGTGACCGGGACCCAGGTGGAGAAGGGTCACTTGGACTGCCTGCAGCCGGCCCAGAGCGCTCTTTGAAGCAGGACCAAATAAGCAGGCGTAATCTCATTAGGATGACAATGTGACAAGCAGGACAGGAGGTGAGGCCCAGCATAGGGCAGGTGTGAACCACCCTGGAACAGCTTCGACATATAGCACTGTGGACTCTGGCATTTGTAGTCACCATTAAGAGCCAACGCTGCCCTATGCGACATGGTGAGTCATTCCTCACCCCCTTTAAAAACGTACAGCTTTGCCATTTACTAAAATATCTGCGTGCAAGAAGAGATGAAGGAAAAGGAGGACAGCCAAGCTGCTCTCACATTGGCTTTAGGGTCAGTTTTACACCTGAGTACAACTCAGTATCTTCTTGACCCTCTGGCCTTTCCAGGAATATACACGGGAGGGAGCCTTGGATCACAGGTAAACAAACTTCAATAATAGTATTGAAGAGTAATTCGAGTATACATTTTGAAAAGAGGAGGAGGAATGGGAAGTCAAATAAACCTTTGAAAAGAGATTCAAATAAATATTTTGAAAACCAGGGTGGTCTCCGTAAACAAAGTAAACTATGCATCTGAAAAGAGACTGAGAAGTAGATTTGAAAACCACAACACTTGTTTGTCCACAATATTTGGTCTAAAGGGCAAAGGGGAGATGGCCTTGAGAGAGTAAAACATTAAGAGTGTTGATTAGTTCTGTTACTTGATTGCTGCGGGGGAGGAGGAGATGCTTTCTCTCACCATTCCACCACTTTGGTTTTGTGTTTTGTTTTGTTTATAGATTTATTTATTTATTTATTTTGGGCTGCATTGGGTCTTCGCAGGCTTTCTCTAGTTGTGGCGAGCGGGGGCTACTCTTCGTTGCGGTGCACGGGCTTCTCATTGCGGTGGCTTCTCTTGTTGCGGAGCACGGGCTCTAGGCGCGCGGGCTTCAGTAGTTGTGGCACGCGGCTCAGTAGTTGTGGCGCACTGGTTTAGTTGCTCCACGGCATGTGGGATCTTCCCAGACCAGGGCTCAAACCCATATCCCTGCATTGGCAGGAGGATTCTTAACCACTGCGCCACCAGGGAAGTCTCCATTCCACCACTTTGAATATATAAATTCACACATTTATACCTGTTTATCTATTAAGTTATAGTTATATCTTTCCAAGGATTGTAAATGTAACCATCATGGTACGAGACCCTTGAAGATTGTGAGTGACAGGGAAAAAAGGTATCTGGGTAGGCATCTGCAGAGCAGAACTATAAACAGGATAAACACATGATCCTAACTCTCATTTTTTTTTAATAGATTTCTATTTTTCAGAGCAGTTGTACGTTCACAGCAAAATTGAGCAAAAGGTACCCAGAATTCCCATATACCCTCTGCTCCCCTCCACATACAGTAACCCCACCATCAACATCCCCCTTCAGAGCAGGGGAGGATTTGTTGCAATTGATGAACTGACACGGACACACCATTACCACCCGAAGTCCACAGTTGACATTAGAGTTCATTCTAAGCTCTTTATTATTTGAGTGGGTCTGATGTGCAAGCTCAACCCCAGGATACACATCAGGTTGGTCCCCAGGTGAAGTAGCCTCCGGAGCATTTCCATCTGCTTCTGAGAAGCCCTGGGCTCGACCACGGTGCCTTCAGCACCCACGCCTGACGCTGCCTGAGATCCCTACTTCATGGCCAGAACTGCCAAGGCAGGTCCAAAGTCTGGGCTTTTCCCAGTTCTCTTCCCACATCAGAACTTTTAATTATATCTCATTTCCCTGCAAAGAAATGCAGTGCTTTTCAAGGTCATATCCAGTTATTTATACACAAATGTGGGCTAAAGCGCTAATGAGTGATATTTGAGGCAGGAGAAAGCTCTAGGAGAACAAGGCTTACCCAAAGGAAGACTGCTCAAATCCTGTGAATTTCAAGAATCAGGCTCTGGCAAGCCAAAGGAACAGATATTTCTGGGCTGGTAAGGTTTGGTGTACTTCTCAAATCGTACCAGCTAGGAGCACACCTGCTCTACCTGTGTTAAGGAGCGAGCCCTGTGGTTTTTTTTTTTTTTTTAATATTTATTGGAGTACAGTTGTTTTACAATGTTGTGTTAGTTTCTGCTGTACAGCAAAATGAATCAGCTATACATATACATATATCCCCTCTTTTTTGGATTGCCCTGTGTTTTTCATATCTAGAATTTTCTTCACTACTTTAAATTTGAAATGTGAGGGGTAGGATTGTCTAGAACCACCCCTCTCTCCTTGCTTCCCTCCCTCCCTCCTTCCCTTCCTTCCTTCCTTCCTTCCTTTTACAGGTGGGAAAATGAACAAATAACTTGCTACAGGTTTCCTAGGGTTACTGACCATGAGCAGTGGTGTGCAGGTGATGTTTAACAACGGGCTGTCAAAAGAAGTGAGCTTATGAGTTAATTATGAATTTTACTGATATAAAAGGAGCGTGGGGGTACAATTTACAAATAATAATAAAATATACAGCACACTTTAGTGTAAATTCCACATAGCCAATTGACCCTCACTAAAGGCTTTTGTTGATTTTGGCAGAATTCATATATCCATAGCCAACCTACGATTGCAATTCCACCATGACATGACAAATAAAGTTGCAGCCCAATCCACTAAATCTTTGCCCAATAAAGTTATTATCATATATCTTTTATGCAGTCTACTGCTGATTTACTGTTTATCCCCTTTATACAAATTATAACCAGTCAATTGACAGCTCTTGCAGCTCTAGTAACATTTGCAATATAATTTTAAAAAATAAAGGTTTCATTTAATAACTGGTTTGAAAAATTCTTGGAAGTTTAGCAGCTAACTCTTGTAAGCCAAGCCAGCTCCAGTGCACCTCTGCCTTAGGGGCTGGTAGCCACCTCGCCTTCTCTTCAAATCTTCTTCAAAGCAGGGCTAGGATGTAGGCGTCAATAATCAAAAAACCAAATGGTGTTTGCTTTCTGTCCTGCTGGACCAGGGAGAGTTTGCTGACATCTTGCTAACTTTACATTCTGAGATGCCTGGAAAACCATCTAACAGAACAGACTGGAGCCTGGGTTGAGGGTATGTACTTCTTTATGAAGTGACACCTATGCCCTTCATCTTCCAGCTCAGGCAGAGATGCCAAACCCTCTCACTGAAGACAAAGCCCGGCTGAGGCAGGAAGGGAGGGCAGGAATTTAAAACAAGTGACTTTCAGTCCATTTTCTTCAAGCCTCATGTCTCTCTACCTGCTTGGCACAAGGTCAGTGACAGGGACTTGGTGGCTCTTTAGGGATCAACGTGACAACCACAGTCCAACCCCAGCTCATTTTCTGCCCTCTGGTCGCTCTATCCTTCATTATCTAAGTCTGGTTTGTCACAGTTCTGGGAGGTAAGAAGACTTTTTTAAATGATCAAATCTATAGACGACACCAATATGCATTCGGGGGAGGTGAGTTGAAAAGATCCAGATACGTTTCTTTAGTCTTTGTTTATTAATCTCCCATCCAGGAATTTACAGTTCTGTGCCTGCTCCAAGTAGAAGCACGGTCTCCCCTGAGGCTTGACTAAAGATCATATGATTTCCCCTTTCAGATTTTCCATTGATTCAGCAGACAGTCAATTGCCCTAAAGCTGAGTTTTGTGTTTTTGCCAGTCTGGTTGCAGTGAGCTGCGTTTAACTTCTACTGTTATTAATGCTATAGCTTTAGGAAGGATGAGTAAGAGACGGAACGAGAATATGTGGGGAAAGGAAGGCAACGGATAATACTAAGTTACCTTTGAAAATCAGAATAAATTGAGTAAAATTCACTTAACATCATTTTAACCATTTTAAAGTGTGCAATCCAGTGGCATTTCGTGCGTTCACAATGTTGTACAACCATCATCATAATCTAGTTCCAGAACTTTTTCATCATCCCAAAAGGCAACCCTGTATCCGTTAAGCAGCAGTCACCCCCGCCCCCTGCCAGCTCACCCCCAGCCCCTGGCAACCAACTAATCTACTTTCTGTCTCTATGGATTTGCCTATTCTGGATATTTCATATAAATGGAATTACCCAATATGTGGTCTCCTGTGTCTTGCTTCTTTCACGTAGCTTAATGTTTTCAAGGTTTATCCATGTTGTAGCATGTATTTTAAGTTACTTTTGAATAAAAAAAAATTGAGAGGAAAGGTCACAGATCCACTTCGCCTGGCTGGATATCTCCTTTCACTCAGTTTTGCTTGTCATCTAGGAGAGAAAGAACGGCCATTGCAAACCTCTGATTCGGTGCCTTATCCAGTCCCAAGGAAATGGGAAAAGGAAACTGAAAGAAACAAAGTCTATATATCCCAGGTGAAAAGCTGTTCCTTCAGGGTACCCCATAAACTTATTTTTGGATGTTTTAGTCATATTTTGGTTTGTAGTTATATATACTTAAAGAACATTGTGTTAGCAAAATTTTGGCTCAGGAAGAACTGACTTAATATGCTGTCTCTTTAATTTGTTTTCTTTTCCAATAGCCATGGGGAAGTAAAAGATAAAACCATGGCAATGCAGAAATAAAGGTTATAAACAAAAATCCACGAGCTGCTGAGAGAGAAAAGTGGGTAGGATCGCAATGACTTCACCACTTGTGAAACAAGCGCTCAACTCTTGGCAATTCTGTTAAAAGAACAATACTATAGAGTTGTTGCTTAAACATTTCCTCCTGGCTCTGTGCCTCATCACAAATGTCTACAATAGGAAAACGCAGTCATTTATTAGGTTCCTGTTTATCTTTCTATTGTCACTTTTTTCTTAGCTTCCTAGTGAATTGCAAGCTCTTTGGGAGAAAGACCTATGTCTGATTCCTGTTCCTGTAACCCGGACCTCTGATGGTTCAAAGGCCCTCAACTGTTTAAAAATAGGACTTCAGACATCTCTTTATGTTGTATTAGAGTAATTAACGTTAGTTGCAGTAGCAAAACAACCTCAAAATCTCAATGGTTTCACACAATAAATATCTATCCTTTGCTCACATCACAACTCCCAAAGCAGGTTTGGCAACTCTCCTCCAAGAAATGACTCAGGAATTCAGGTTCCTCTATCTTTTGGGTTTGCTGCCCTCTATGGCCTCTTGGAGGCCTCTGCATATCATCCGTATGAGCTGACCAGCGAGCAAGGGGAGATCAAGCAGAGGGTATCATGGAGGTTTTAGGCCTGAAGGTGGCCTATCTCACTTCTAGTCGTGCTCCTTGACCACTGCAAGGGGCCTGGGAGATGTAGTCTGTGTGTTCAGGAGGTGGCACTAGTATCAGTGAGCACCTAGCCAGTCTCAGCCATAATTGTTCCTTCCCCTCTAGCATGCTCGGGACGAGGCAGGTGGGAAGGTTGCCTCATGTTGGTTCCAGGTCAGTCATGTCACACCTACGCCTCAGCTCTGCGGAATTCCAGACTGGTGAGCTCCATTCTACCATGGACCACCATTCACTTTCCTGCTGGCCACTTTCTGCAGTTCTAGAACCTTCTACCTCTCTTCAATCAATGCTGCTGCTCTGATGAAGCTGAACTCAGGAGAAGGAGTCTATTCCCTCATCACCACTTCACACAGATCCTTCCCTTAGCTTATAGCTAAGCCAAGGCCAGACTGTAACAACACAACTTTACGGAGGGCTTTAAAATCACAGAAGGAAAATATAATACGGAGAAATGTGAAACTAGTATTAGATATGACTGTTCCCAGAGGCACTGGCTGAAGCCTACACAGTCTCTGGCCTGTCTCACCATGGTGGACGCCAACTTTCTTCTTCCCACGTGGGAGGAAAGACCTCAAGCACATGCCCCTCTGCTGAACCACAGGCCTCTTTGTCCCTGTATCCCTCAAAGGTAAAAGATTCTCTGCCTTCTTAGTTTTATCTTTCTGGCCTTGGATCTTTCCATTCCTATATGACGGATTCTGGAAATTTCCAAGTGCCCAAGTTTATCATATTATTATATTATTTCAAATCAGTTTGCGTGATTCAACTCTGCACAGTGTCTAAGTTTCTATAATTTCAAGTCAAGTACCCATTTGCAATTTGCAAGTGTCTCTTAGCCCCAGTTCTAGTTTGGGAAAGAGACTGTTCCATCTTAGATGGCTAGCCTTGATCTTACTAACTATAGCCAGGGAGAAAGGATCCTGTGGTATGCACATCTCTGCCATTGTCTACCCTGTGGGTTGGAGTGGTGTGATATTGTGATTTATAATAAGAAATATATTTTTGGTCTTTGTCCACTGTTCCTGGCACAGAGCTCTGAAAACCCTTGGGATTTTCTGAGTGATGAAAATTGACAAAGGTGTCTTTACTTATGTTAATGAGATGACTTTTGGATTCACTTTAGGATGGGGGCTGGTTGCCAGGAGAACCAACCATGTGATTAAAAGGTTGGAACTTTCAGTCCCACCCCACTGAATTCTGGGGTGGGGAATGGGGCTGAGGGTTGAACCAATCACCAATGGGCAATGATTTGATCAATCCTGCCTATGTAATGAAGCCTCCATAAAACTTCAAAAGGACAGGGTTTGGAGAGTTTCCAAGTCAGTGCACATGTGGAGATTGGGGATAGTGATGCCCTTGGAGAGAGCATGGAAGCTCCACGCCCCTTTCCCATACCTTGCCTCATGCGTCTCTTCCATTTGGCTGTTCCTGAGTTATATCCTTTTATAATAAACTAGTGATCTAGTAAGGAAAATGTTGCTCTGAGTTCTGTGAGCTGCTCTTGCAAATTAATCAAACCCAAGGAGAGGGCTGTAAAACCTCTCTGATCTATAACTGCTCAGTTAGAAGTACAGGTGATAACACGGACTTGTGACTGGCATCTGAGGTGGGAGTGGGGACAGTCTTGCAGGACTGAGCCCTTAACCTGTGGGATCTGATGCTATCTCCACGTAGATAGTGTCAGAATTGAGTTGAATTGTAGAATACCTGGCTAGTGTCCAAGAATTGCTTGGTGGCGTGGGGGAAAAATCTCCACATGGGAATTGGTATCAGAATCACAAGTGACCATTTCCATGAGAGTTGAGATTTCCAGAGTAAAGGAATCCTTCTCCAAGGTAACTTTATTTCCTACTGCCTATAACAGCAAATTGCTCAAAAGTTTAGTAAGAGATTTTTCTGGATTTGATCCTCTTCTTTAAGATGTCCAGGATCATGGGTTCAAGCTTGAATCAAAGCTTAAATTGCTTGACACCCACCCCTCTCCATTGCAGGAATCCCTGTAGGAAGGAAACTTCTGCCAAGTACAGAGACTGGGAGTGAGAGCTCAGTCCTGAAACCAGAGAAGGTCTATAATAATCCCCCTTCACATGTAACTTCAGGTGTCTTTGTCCAGTGTCTGTCATACTTGCACTTGCCATGGTCCCAGGGCAGTTCTTTGTATATAACAGTCCCTCAGCTAATACTCTTTGAATGAATCATCAGTTCATTTGAACAGGGTCTTTTCCATTTGCTAGCTTCCAGAAGAACTGCCAGTTCCCTTATGATTTGTTTGATGTTTCAGATGTACCTCTTTTCCATATTGTGAATCCATAAACTTAAGTTGATATCCTTTGGTCCTCTAAATTTCTTGACAGTCAGAATCCATTATCACCTCCTTTATGCTCTATAGTAACTGGTTTCTGTTGTTAGTAAATCATTTGTCACATTGAATTCCAGTTATTCGCACCCAGTTGTGCCTATCCAACTAGAGTACGACTGCCTAAAGGTGGGGATTCTCTTTCTGTGTGCCTGGCACATGTTAAATGCTCAAAAGATGTTTCTTGAAAGTACAAACAATAAATGAGTTAGCTCTGCTTCCTGGGGGATACCAGCCTTAGGGAAAAAATTGAGCCTATGTAACAATCCTCAAATAATTTTCCTATGGATGTGCCTTCTTACTATTACACATCCTTCAAATTCCAACCGGATATTTCCACTGTTTTCCCAGGGTGAGTATTGCACATATTTTCTCATGCATTAGTTACCTCAAATGTATTTTTTTTTTTTTTTAAATTTTATTTATTTATTTATTTATTTATTTATTTTTGGCTGTGCTGGGTCTTCGGTTCGTGCGAGGGCTTTCTCTAGTTGCGGCAAGTGGGGGCCACTCTTCATCGCGGTGCGGGGACCACTCTTCATTGCGGTGCGCGGGCCTCTCACCATCGCGGCCTCTCTTGTTGCGGAGCACAGGCTCCAGACGCGCAGGCTCAGCAGCTGTGGCTCACGGGCCCAGCCGCTCCGCGGCATGTGGGATCTTCCCAGACCAGGGCTCGAACCCGTGTCCCCTGCATTAGCAGGCAGATTCTCAACCACTGCGCCACCAGGGAAGCCCCTCAAATGTATTTTTATGTGTCTGTTAGGGTCAAATAATATACAAGACCTGAGAATACAGTGATGAGGATGACGATGGTGATGATGGTGATGATGATGGTTCCTGTGAGTGAGAAGCTCAAAAAATAGCACCTTTTTTCCGGAGTTCTGAACCAATCCAGAAATAAGACAAAAGAGCCAGCATTTAGAGTCAAAGTTATAACATTTAAAAAATTCCTCGGCTTCCCTGGTGGCACAGTGGTTAAGAATCTGCCTGCCAATGCAGGAGACACGGGTTCGAGCCCTGGTCCAGGAAGATCCCACCTGCCACGGAGCAACAAAGCCCATGCGCCACAACTACTGAGCCTGCGCTCTAGAGCTTACGAGCCACAGCTACTGAAACCCGTGTGCAGCAACGAAGACCCAATGCAGCCAAAAATAAAAATAAATAAATAAATTTTAAAAAATTCCTGATTGAGTTTATATTGGAGAATGAGCCTTCTATCTGTGGACAAGCGGGCTTCTAAATACTAAACCTCAGAATTAAATAGACTTACCCCACCCAGTCACAGGGAGTGATTTCCCACGTGGTCCGTCACTATAAAATCAGCCGTGGAGAAACAGAATGCGTGCTCTCTTAGGGAAGGCTGGCCCCCAGGGGAAAGGACAGGGAAGGATTAATTGATGGAATATGATCCTCTTGGTTATCCCACGGCTACTGCAGTTTTCCTGCCACTGATGATCTCTCTCATAACCGATGCTGAAAGTGACAGCTCGTCGGTTGATATGCCTGGAAGATGCGGCCCCTGCTGGTGTTAGTCGAAGGCACTTCCAACGCTGCGATGGCCCAGCAACACCTGTGCCAAAGCTGCTGATGCCTGGTCCAGGCGATAATGTGTCAGCTGACTCCTGTGGTTACCAAAGAAGCCAAAGTTGCTGAAGAAGTGTTGGCACCAGCAAATTTGCAAGCTCAGCGTCTCTCACAGCTTACGGACAAGGAGCTCTTGTGGTTTCCACTTGCTCTTTTCCTGCAGCCCCCTAGGCCTAAGATTCAGGCTGGGTCAGTGCGGACGGAGCAGGAGGACACTCTGAGGGACAGATACAGCCACCCACAGGACAGTCATGGGGATGAATCCAGAGGTCATTCATCCCATCTCAGAGAGGTGCCACTGGATCTGAAAGAAGAGCATTCGCCATACAGCCTTTGCATGTCTGTCCTGCACCACCCCACCTGTACTGAACTGTGAATTACAAGTGCTTATAAATCCTCTCATTATTTTGTGAATAGCACAATTATTTGCAATGTGTTTTTATTTTGGTGTTAACATTAATAGGTTACGTGTAAATGTTAAATGTACATGTGTGAAACGTGCCTGTTTTTATAACCTAGTATTGGTGTTTCTTAATGTTGTAATATTTCAGGAGTCTCAGACAGAAGGAGTTTGGGGCTCCTGCAGCCTCCCCGCCTCCCCCATCTCACCTGTTTTGTTCGTTTACCCCTCCCATTCTGAACCTCTGTCCTGTATCAAACTTGTTTGTCTTAAAAGTCTCTTCCCTGAAAAGGAGTTCTTTCCCAGGAGGTCCCTCCACCCCTCATGGAGGTAGATCCCTGTTGAACATGCCCCCACCCCCGTCAGTCCCTGTAACATGCCTTGACTTGCCTGAGTCCTGCAGTGAACCCAGCTTAGGCCCGTGCTGGGTTTCCTGCCTGAGCAAGGGATGGATCTGGAGGAGCTTACCTGAATTAATTCAGGAGCTTAATTAAATTAATAAAAGCAACTTTCACAGGGTGGATATAAAGAGGACACTGTTTCTGGGATTTGTTTCCATTCTTTTTCCAGCTTTAGCTTCTATTCAATCTTTAGCCCCGATTAAATCAGTATATTTCAATCGTCACACCTAGAAATCTTGCAAGTATGATCATAATTTAAGGAATGTTTAGAACACTCTTTTGTTGAGGATTTGAATTAACGAAGCTTGTTTGGGAGTTCTAGATCTTACCGCATATTGTTTTTTTTGGTTTTTTTTCACAGAGACTCACTTCTGTTTATATTTAGGACCCAAATGTATTAATGATTTGTGTTTCTCTGAATTCCGTGGTAAAGGTGCTTATTGAAATGACTGAGACTCAATACTCTGTAATGGCCTATTTGGGAAAAGAACCTAAAAAAGCATGGATATATGTATAACTGATTCACTTTGCTGTACACCTGAAACCAATGCAACATTGTAAATATGCCAATAAAAGTTAAGAAAAAAAAGAAAAAAGAAATGACTGAGAGGCTGGTGGCAGGAGGAGAAAGTAGATAAAACTTCCATACTTGACTTTAAAAAATGTAAATAATCACAATTTTGTTGCCACAGCTCAAGTAAGTGATGCTTTTTGCCTGCTCTCCTGCTGCTGACCAACTTTCCACATGTGGCAGCATCCCTCAACTTATTGCCACTGCTGATTCACTGGCTGTTTTAGCGGAAGCCACCTCCAGCATATACCTGCCTCAGGCTCAGGCCGAAGGCTGGGAGGCCTGATGCTATCTTAGGTAACTGGAGCACTGCTTCTGGAAGTGAGAAGCTGCCTTAAGTTATTCAGTGAGCCTCTCTCCAGTTCACAGGCCTTTCCCAAAAGTAGGGAAAGCAGGAGAAAGTGCCATGATGGTCTTGACACAGCAGGATTTAAGGGGACGTTAAAAAATAAGGAAGTAGGAGTCATCCATTGCAAGATGCCAAGCAGGGCCTGGAATGTTACAAAGCCCAAGACTGCTCACCTTTTTTCCAGGTGAGAATGTTGGAGGTGCTGAAGGAAGGGCTCACTGGCTCTCAATCAGGGTTCCTGGCACTCTTGGGGGCATTTGTTAATGTGTGTGTTAATGTGTATATTGTTCACAAGACCCGTTTTTTACTAGACTATTCACACCTTGAGGACAAGGATCTTACTTCTAGTATATCAATGTTATATACCCAGCTGGGCACTTAGCAGGCTCTTGATAAATACTTGTTGAATGAAATGTGCTCTGTTTGAAATTATCCTTTTAGCTCTATTCATATTCTCAAAAAAAAAAAAAATCACAGAATAAGTCTATCTCTTTCACTTTACTACTTAGCTGATAGTTCTTCATATAATTTGTTGACTGGAAAAAAATGCACAACTTAAAAGTTGAGAATTATGTTTTGTTTGGTGGACAAAACCAAGGGCTTAATCCTGGAAGACAGCCTCTCAGATAGCTCTGAGGGACTTCTCTGAAGAGGTAAGGGAGGAGCAGGATATATAGGAGTTTTGCAACAAAAACCAGCTAGTCGGAACATCAAAAGATTACTGTTAATTAAAGAAAACCAGACATCTCAAGTTAATGAATCTAGCATGCTTTTCTGTGTACGGGAAGAGGCAAGAGTCTGGGCTCATTGAAATCATTCCTTTGAAATGCACCTTAATTATCTTGGCCCAGTATCCTGCTTTCCTCCATCCTGAATCCCCTCAGGGTGCAGAGTTGGGGGAGGCTGCAGTGGCTGAGGGCTTCTTGGCTGCAACATCCTTGGTTTACTGATATGGCAGGTGACATTTTTTATCCACAAATTGAATCAGTCTTTTTCTCACCAAGTTAAATGACCTCGTCAGGTGCCTAGTAGTTTCAAAAGGACTAATTATTTGGAGGATAAACCTTGAAATATTTTAAAGACAACAGAGATTAAAGCACTCCCAAGTGTTATTGGCCACCATGTTAAGTGCTTCTGGGCTCTACTCATCTCCTGCTGCAGATGTTGTATCATCATTCTTCCTACAGCAGGATAGATTTTAGAATTAGATGTGCTTGAATTTACATGGTCAATATGCATTGGAAGCAACAATTCTCATTTCAGTAGGTCTGCAGCAATCCTGGTGTTTCTGGGGTGTTTCATTGGACAGAGTCCAAAGGCCTCAATTATGTACCTAGAGTAAGTTTATTTACACTCTTTCATGACAGGCAGGCAATAGGTTCAACTCCATTCCACATAGCCCAGCACGTGGGATGGCACGAAGAGGAAAGATCATGGCAGGTTAAGGGTGTGGAGAGCTCAATATGGCGGGCGTATTGAGTAGAAATTGAACCTAGAAAGAGCTAATGCTCTAAGCTGGATGTAATGTACATTTGTTGTTTGCCTTCCTGGTACTCAATCCTTCTGTTGCTGTCAATAGTCCTTATGTTCACTTTGAGATCCACTCCTTCTCCCTTTCATTCCTGTGGCCTAGAGTAGGCTCTTGCTCTAGGGGTGGAAACTGGATTGAAGCCTGAGCCAATAGCTGTAACATATTTTCTTGGCACAAGACCTAGCCTAGTCTAGTCAATGTGAGTCTCTGGATTTTTCTTGAGAATTCTGAGTCAAAGACCCCCACTCTTTTCTACCAGATTTAGACCTTGAAGGAACTTGTTCCCAGAGCAGGTAGCAGCCATTTGGGGGTTATAGGGGGAGAGCCTTTCTGAGAATGGAATCAAAGCAGAGGAAGTTGAGTCATGGCACAGAGAAAAAAATGGGTCCTGGAGATATCACTGGAGCCCCTGCACCGTGGTGTACCTGAACTTCTGAAATTTCTACATGCATGAGCCAATACATTTCTTTTTGGTTTAGGCCAATTTGGGTTGAATATTCTGTTACCTGCAAGTGCAAAAATCCCAATGTATACACTCAGTTAGCCAAATTCTTTTGTCAAGTCCAAAGTGTGAGCTCAGAGTGAAGACTGAGAAGAAAATAACAAGCAGATTGTAAGAGGACACTGGAAGGGTCTATGACATATGACCATGAAGTAAGAGGATCTCCAATGATGGCCCTGAATGGGGATGTGCAAATGGTTGCGTTTGTCGTTAAAACCCTACTTCTCTTACAATTCTTATTTTTAAGTTCAATTTTTAGATAAATCCCAAATATTCTATTGAAAACATAGCTTTGGAAATCTAAATATGGGATATAAAGCTTCCCAAGGCCTACTGACCTTCTGAGAAATATTTGAACCACAAAATCCAAAATAAACTAAGTCCATTTTTTTAAAGTTTCAACTATCTGAAAATCAAAAAGGAGCATAGACCCCTCCAATTCAATTTACTCCAGATCTTAGTTACCAAGAGCAACAGATAACTATTTTGAACACAGCTCTCTGACATTGCTCTCTTTCTCTGTACTCTTCTTGGAAAATGGGTAGAAAATCTGCAACATCCCACAGTGAAAATATAAGATTATTTCAGATAGTCACAGAGACAAGATAAACTTCCCTTCAACCGCTAACCAATGCTCAGCATCTATGGCTTCTATTCCATTAATTTTTTCCATTCCTGCTGATCATGATTTCGGACATACAGCAGAGGATGGTAGCTTGCAGTGAACAACAGCTTGAAACGAGACTTTAGTTCTCTGACCAGGGATTGAACCCCGGTTGCAGCGGCGAAAGTGCCAAGTCCTAATGACTAGACCATGAAGGCCAGTGGCTAGAGTCTGGGCCTCAGTCCTTGTCTGCCTTGAAAAAAAAGAATTCTGACAAGGAGTCGGAAGGTAGAGAGGAAAGTAAAGCATTTATTAGAAAAGCGGAGTACATGCGGACAGATGCACGGGCGAGCTCAGAGAACTTTGCGCCTTTGGGAAGTTTAAATCATTTGTAAGGGACTAGTCTTCCAGGTTTTTGTTTTCCTCTGGCCATTCATCTTGCTTTGACCCCATGGCTGATTTGCCTCAGGGCCCTCTCTTATGTGCTCATGCATCCTTTAGCCAAGAAGGATTTCAAGGTAAGGGCCTTTGTGTGAGTCAGCGCAGCTTATTATGGTCTGGTGTCCCCTCCCTTTTGACCCCCAAGGAGCCTTTCTGTGCATGTGCAGTTAAGGTCTCCCTGGCCCCAAGGGTGGGAAATATATAACCTCCTGATCTTTTACCCAAGCAGGGATTAGCTCCTCACTGCCCCTGCCATTGCTGATATCTTAAAGTGTCCACAGGAGACAAAGTCCAGCTATTTACCCTGTTCTTGTTGTTATTTCTATCTTGAAGTATAAACAGGAGGCTGGCTGTAAATGTCTAACCTGGGGCCCATCTATCCACTGCCTCAATCAAAACACAAGATTCAGTCATGGCTAGGGGTTCAGTTTAACCTACACAAAAAATATCATGCTGATGCTCAAGTGAATACTCCATGGGGGAAAATGAGTATGAGATGGATTTCAAAAAACCATTTCTGGGAGGGAGATGATGATTTGGGGCTGATTGAGAAATTTCACTGTCACATTCAAACTACTACAGAGTATTGACTTTCTCTTTCTCAAGAGTGGTGGTTTATTTTCACAAATCCTTTTCCTTCATTTCTAGGAAATAGGTTGGTACTATTTTCTAGCCAGAGAATGCATCTATGACCCATCTTCAATGCAGCTCTTTGCACCTAAGGCAAAGGTGAATTAACATGAATACTGTTGTGTGAAGGTAATTTTCATTTTTGACACACTGAAACTTTGTTTTCTGAACACATAGTCCAAGTAACTGAGCACTTAATTATCCCTGTAAAGGTTTCATGTATGTTACTTTTGTTGACTAAAAAAAAAAACAAACCTGCCCAACCTAAAATTTGCTAGTTATGTTTTATTCGGGGAACTTACTGAGGACTATAGCCCAGAAAGTCAGCCTCTCAGATAGCTCTGAGGAACTGTCTCAAAGAGGTAAGGGAGTTTTTGTTGAAACACAACAAAACAAAACAAAACAAAATACCATGTAGTCAAACACCAAAAGATTACTGTTAATCACAAAAACCAGACATCGCAAGTTAATGATTTTTGTGCTTTTCTATATATGGGAAGATGCAAGAGTCTGGGCTAATTGAAATTATTCCTTTGATAAGCACCTTAACTATCTAGGGCCAATATCCTGTTTTTCTCCATCCTGACTTCCCCTCAGGGTTCACTGTCAGGGGTCGCTATGGTGGCCAATGGCTTGATGATGGGCAACATTCCTTGTTTACAGGAATGTCAGACAGCATTCTTTGTTGGTAAACAAGGGCAGGCAACAGTTTTTTGTCCACACTTGGTCTCTTCAACTGGGTCATAAGATAGAAAGGAAAGTCCTTCCTCTGGGATGCAGAATAGTTTTCCCCATGTCCCTAGCTCTGTTAATGTCCCAGGAGTGGATGGCTACCATGTATGAGGTCTCTGACTGCCTACATGAAAGTGTGTACTCACAGTTGCTGGATTGGGCTCCCTCCTCTCCCCTTAACTTTTTTTTTTTAAATTAATTAATTAATTAATTATTTTTTTTATTTTTGGCTGCGTTGGGTCTTCGTTTCTGTGCGAGGGCTTTCTCTAGTTGCGGCAAGCGGGGGCCACTCTTCATCGCGGTGCGCGGGCCTCTCACCATCGTGGCCTCTCCCGTTGCGGAGCACAGGCTCCAGATGCGCAGGCTCAGCAGCTGTGGCCCACGGGCCCAGTTGCTCCGCGGCATGTGGGATCTTCCCAGACCAGGGCTCGAACCCGCATCCCCTGCATTGGCAGGTAGACTCTCAACCACTACGCCACCAGGGAAGCCCCTCCCCTTCACTTTTAAACACTTTTAAAAGCCACTTTTCCCTGGCTTTTAAACATCATGTGTTGGACCCTTCAGCTGCCTCTGCAGCTGAAGTAGGTATCTCCAGCCTTCATCCTTCTTCATTCTTGTTTCTTGCTTTCAGTTGCCTCTTCCGCACTGGTCCATGCTGCTGAGGCTTAAGCATATCTGCCAACCAGAACTCACTAAGTTATGACAGACCAGAATGAGAAGATGCAATGATCCTATCAGTTGTCTATTGTTACCTAACGAATCAGCCCCAAACTTAGTGGCTTAAAATAACATTTATTCTGCTTACAGACCTGCAGTTTCGGCAGAGAGTGGCAAGGCCAGCTCGTCTCTGCTCCACACGACACCAGCTTGCAGCGGCTCGAAGTCTGGGGGCTCACACGTCTGCTAGTTGATGCTGACCAGACTCAAACAGCTGTGGCTCCTGGAGCATCTTGCTCTTTCCACGTGGCCTCTGCATGTGTTTTCTTCAGCCCGGTGGCTTCCGGGTAGCCAGACTTCTCGAATGTCTGCGCTCAGAGCTCCCAGGGTGTGTGTCGCAAGAGAGAGAGCCCAGTGGACGTTGGATTATTTTTTCTGACCTAGCTTCGGAAGTCATGCAGAGTCAGTTTCACGTCATCATATTCATTAATAGTGAGTCAGTAGGACCAACCCATTTTCAAGGGGAAAGGCAATGAAACTCCTCACGCTCGCATCAAAGAATTTCCAGATATGCTTTCAAACCACAAGGCTCATCTCTGCTCCACGCGGTATGAGCATGCCTGAGACCATTCTCTCCACATGGCTTCTCACTTTCGAGGAGGCTTCCTTGGGCTTGTTCACATGGTATCTCGTTTGGGGAGGGGATGAATAGAAGCTGTAAAGTCTCTGGAGGCCTTGGCTCAAACTGGCAGAATATCATTTCTGCCACTTTCTATAGGTCAAACTGGTCTCAAGGCCAATCCAGATTTAGGGAGTGGGAAAATATGCTATCTTTTGATGTGAGAATTTGAAAGCGTTTGTGGCTACTTTGAATCTCCCGCATGTGGCCATCCAAACTTCTTTCCTTGAACACTAAGAGTTAAAGAACTAAGTCCTAAGATGCAAGAAGGGATAGTCACCCTCTCTCATTCCTCCCTTATTTGTAGTAACGTGAACAGGAAAAGAGTTTGTCGAAAAGAGTTTCTGGGAATGTTTCCTTTCTGTCTTGTGGGGAATGCTCCTTCCTTTCTTCCCTGGAGAAATGTGGCCCATGAACCTTGCCTGACCTTTAGGCAGAGAGACTCACCAATCAACTAACTTTCCACCTGAGAGATGCTCAGGCAGGTAGAGGTATGCAGTCTTCAGGGGATACCAAGTAGAAGTTTTCAGTGCCATCCTTTTCATCCTCCCCAGACCAAACTCACACGCTGAATTGTGAATGAAATGTTGAACCAAATGTCTCAGAGCATTACAGAGTGTAGGATCTGGAGCTGTGAGTTTGCATAGCTAACTGCCTCTCTTATATAATGTACAGGGCTGCATGAGGCAGCGTGAGCTGAGGGCAGTACTGAGCCTCACTGAGTTAGTTATCTTTCATTTCCTCCCCAATCATCCATGTGTTCTTCCCACATGAGGAATATTCTCTTTAAGGCCCCTGTCTTCCTGTGGGCACGCTGTACCTCCCCACAGGTTCAGGGAGGCCCAGCCCCAATCCCTCTTGTGTCTTACACACTCAGCCCCCTCAGGCTTCAGTCTGAGTCAGTGGAATCTTCCCTGTGGGCTTCTGCTGGCTCTGAAGGGAGGGAGTGGCTGAACTCAGCCTTCATGTCAGCTGAACGGGGATGGGGGGTGGGAGCCACCAGGCTGGCTCACTAGTGAATTGACACCACCCCAGTTTCTCTCCAGCAGAAATAACTATGGCTAATTCCTCTTAAATTACCCAAGAGCAGTTATACCCCACCATGGAGAGAACTAATTTTACTTTTTCATTGACCTTTTTAACATGATTTTGATCCTATTTCTTATGAAATAGTAGCCCTGGCTGTATTGCAGTAGAGGTTCATATACCTCATTTTCATTACAGAGACCCTCACATTCACTGCAAAGGCCTTTATGTGGTCTCTCTGGGATGAGTGGCACAATGCTTGACTGGGTATCTTTTGGATTCTTGAATTTCTTCCATTGAAATTGGGTTGCAGATGGAGTGGGGGGGTGAGGGAAGAAGCCAGGGAGGTTTCAGCTTATTCCTGTAAGAACGTCTCTGAAAAGAGGAGGTAGGCATGGAGGAATCAGGTTGGAATGTCCTTCCCTACTGAATATATTTTGATTGGATCCAAGAATCCCAGCAGGGTAAAATGGCATAGGACAGGGGTCATAAGAAGTACATAGGCATAAAAAAACGATACGAATGAACTTATTTACAAAACAGAAACTCAGACATAGAAAACAAACTTATGATTAACGAAGGGGAAGAGGGAGGGAGGGAGATTGTAAAATTCTAAAAAGAAAAACTACATAGGCATATTTTTCAAACATAGGAAAGTTTAGAACAGGCAGTGTGGGTGTGCAGCTAGCACTACACCCCTTGTTAGATATGCCATGGTGTAGGTATAATAGAAGTTTTTCTCAAAACAATTTCCCCAGAACAAGGTTTTTACTTCAAAGTTATTTCTAATCATGAGAAAACATTTTAGACCAAATATCTTCCCAAGAGGTGCTGGAATCTTACTGTTGAATGTAAGCAAGTTTCTAACCTTCCTTCCTTCCCCTCCCTCCCCCCTCCTTCCCCCTCCCTCCCCCTCCCTCCCCCTCCCTCCCCCTCCCCCCTCCCTCCCTCCCTTCCTTCCTTCCTTCATTTCTTCTTCCATTTAATAACTTTTTTGGAGTATATTCTGTGTGCCTGATACTCCACTAGATGCTGGGGATGTTACATGAACTAGGAATAAAATCCCTGTCCTCAGGTGCCCACAATCTAAAAATCATGGAGATTCTAATAGATCTTGACTGTGTATGTAAATTGCATAATGGAGCTACTGTGTAGACTGTATCTAATCAGCTACTATCCTGATAATCTGCCCCATGACTTTCCCAACCATATCCCAACACCCCAACTTTCGACCCCTGGATTTTGCTGCCTAATTTTCTCATTAGCCCCAAATTTGCCATTTCGAACTAGAGGCAGCACCCAGAAAAATCATAAAGCATCTTCCTACTTTTAGATCGAGGTTTGCTATGTTTTCAGCAGCAAAGTAAACATGAACCACTGATTGTTTTTGTAAATTGCATTTCATTAGCTTTATGATTAATAAAAATATCTCCAAGATTTTTGCAATAGCAGGATTGTGAGTCCTAGTTTTATTTTTTATTAAGAATTTTTTCCTTCCAGTTTTATTGAGATGTAATTGACAGCCAGCACTGTATAGGTTTAAGGTACACAGCATAATGATTTGATTTGCATACATCATGAAGTGATTGTCACAATGTTTATCATCTCATATAGGTACAAAATGAAAGAATTAGAAGAAAAATTTTTTCCCTTGTGATAACAGCTCTCAAGGTTTACTCTCTTAACTTTCGTATATAACACGCAGCAGGGTTAACTATGTTTGTCATGTTGTACATGACATCCCTAGTACTTATTTACCTTATAACTGGAAGTTTGTACATTTTGACCACCTTCATCCAATTCTCCCTCTCCCTACCCCCAGCTTCTGGTACCCGCAAATCTGATCTTTTTTTCTATGAGTTTGTTTGTTTTGAAGTATAATTGACCTGCAACACTATGTTAGTTCCTGTTACAGAACATAGTGATTCAATATTTCTGTACATTTCAAACTGATCACCACAAGGAGTCTAGTTACGATATCTCACCATACAAAGATATTGCGTAGTTATTGAGTAAGTACTAGTTTTAGGTGGTGATGTGAGATTTTCTCTTTTCTTTTGTACTTATCAGGCATCTTAGAGGTATTTGAGAGAGAATGTGTTGGAGCTGTCATGTAGGTGCCATTTTAAACCAGGTTGATATATTTTATTCCTAGATATTTAACCTTTATTCTTTATTTGTAGTATTAGAACAAACTGAAATCAAGAACTGTTTCCAAATGGCACTTTAACCCCACCCCAGTTCAATGACTTTTTATGATAACTCTAAAGTAGCTTTTACATAATCAAAAAGGCCAAATTATATTCTGCAGACTTTTTGTACACAATTTATTCTATTCCAATCATTTGGAAATTGATAATCCCAATATAAAACAAATGACATCTTTCTGTTGACAGGTTACAACGCATTTACTGCATTTTATTTTAATAAAGGCCGTGGTAAGAAGAAGGGAAAATTTTATCTACCAATTTACTTCATAGTACATTAATTACAATTAACACTGAACTGAAGTGATACCTTGATAATTTCATGAAGAATTTCACATTTTGTTCAGGCAGGGAAGTGAGAAGCCTCAATTCTTCATGATTGCAGGATTCACTAATTTATACATGTTATAGTTAAGGGCACTAACGGTACTTATTGCTGCAGTTCAAGACAGAGGCCAGGGATTTATGGCAGAAATTTTGCCCAAGCACCACTTGATCTGATCTTACACGTTTTCCCCTGCCTTCTCTGACCAAAGTTCGGACCCCTGATGATTTGAAAGTAAAATGATCTTACTTTCTCCTTTTGGAGAGACCGAGGAGATCTAGGTTTAGCTCATTTGAGGCAATGTGTTCAAAGATATAAGTGGAGTCCCGGAAGCAATGGTCCAAATCCAAGAGGCTTTGGGTCAGAAGCTCTTCTATCTTCAATCTGCCTCGTAGGGTGAAATATAAATGGGAACCGAGACACACAGCACGACATTGCAAAACATGAGCTAAAACATGCCTCCTTGGGTCCTGCCACTCCTTAGATCACAGCAGTTAAGTCTGGCCGTCAAACTTCTGTGGCAGCGCACACGTGTCTGGAGGTGCTTGTTCAACAAGCATTTCGTCTTGCCATCACTTACATCCGTGCAAAGCTGAAGAGCAGGTAAGGAAGGAGTGAGGTTGGCAGGGTTGGGGGATGGGAAGGAAATAAATAGCTTAGATGTTTTACGCCTCTGAGTTCACGGGTAGATGCTGATTGGAGCTGGGACACGAACACAATCTCCACATCAGTAAGTCAGACCTCTCTAAACGTGGGTTTAATCCAACATAGGGAGAAGCCGAATTATTTTGCTATAAAAATAAGCCCTTAACAACACACAGTTTGCAATGACGTTGACCCTTGAACAACTCGGGGTGGATGGGGGTTAGGGTCACTGACCCTCACACAGTCGAAATCCACGTTTAAGTTATAGGCGGCCCTCCGTCCCCTGGGTTCCTCCCTGTTCACGGTACCACACCTGAGGATTCAACAACTGCAGACCGTGTAGTATTGAAAAAAATCCGTGTCTTAAGTGTTCCCAGACAGCTCAAACCCCGTGTTGTTCACGGGTCAACTGTATTTCCTATAAAAGACCAAAAGCAGGACTTCCCTGGTGGTCCAGTGGTTAAGACTCTGTGCTCCCAATTCAGGGGGCCCTGGTTCCATCCCTGGTCAGGGAACCAGATCCCGCGTGCATGGCACAACTAAGAGCCCGCATGCCGCAACTAAAAGATCCTGCATGCTGCAACTAAAAAAGATCCTGCATGCCGCAACTAAAAAAGATCCTGCATGCCGCAACTAAAAAAGATCCTGCATGCCGCAACTAAGACCGGGTACAGCCAAATAAATAAATAAATAAATAAATAAATAAATAAATATTTTTAAAAAAACCCCAAAGCAAGCAGAAGAGTGTGCTTCCCTTGAGTAAAATGATCTTCTTAAGGATGCCGAGTGGCACCTGAGGCTTATGGGTGAGGAGGTAAAGCCTGTCAGCAGAGCTGCCTCCACAAGCGTGAAAGGGTTCCAGCCAGCTTGTTGTCAGAGGAGCAGAAGGGCCTCATCAACGGGGAGACTCACCCCTGAAACGGCTGGATATGTGCATCCATCGGCCATTCCTCTCTGCTGGCCCTCGGCTCTGCTCAACTCTACTCCAGCCCAGAGTCTCAACCATTGTATGTCTTGTACCTTTCTTGCCTCTGACCATTGCTCGGAGCAGTTGAAGAGAGGACCTTTAAATGTTCTTTGTGTTGCTAACTTCACTACCTATGTCTTCCTCTGTATTCTCCAGCTCCTCTGCTACGGGGCAACCAGAGCCTTTCACATCCTTCCTGGTCTGGACGCCCCTGACCTCGGGACACCACTCAGATGCTCTCATCCATCACAGCCTTCCCAGCAGAGCTTCCGCGTTTGTCTTCGGCAAAAAGTTCAGCTTCTTTGAGGTTGAGTGAAGAGTCTCTCTAGCAGTGGTTCTTGTTCCATTTCTGTTGACTCAACACTGCCTAGGGATGTGGGCAATCACATCAGTAATAGCGTCTCCCCAATCCAGGGATGCTCAGTAGGAGAGGATGGAGGAGAAGTTTGCACAAGCCTCCATGAGGGGGTACCAAATCCCCTGTGGTGGGAGAAAAGTCTTAAGGTAAAAAAGTTCCCCTCCTTTGCCAGATGCTTCTGCTGTATCTTGAGGGCAGCAAGCCTTCTTTCCAGTACCCACATCTCTTTGAGGAATCATGGCTATATAAGGGCTAAAGGAAAGGCGTCTTTCAGCGGAGCGGGCCAGCATCTCACATTGCTCCAACAGGAGCCAGAAAGGAAAGAAACCAAGGGCTATATTTCAGAGCTTATCTGGAGTATCTTTCCCATCAGCACAGGACATTCAGAGTATGTGTGTCGTGGTCCTAGTTGTTTTTTCCCTCTGTCCACAATGAGTGAAAGTCATTGAGAGCAGGAGTGGTCAATCACTCCTCACAATGCCACCTCAATTGTGATGAAAATGTATTTTCCCTGCGTGCTCTTGCTGTAAGGGAGACTTTTCTTCTTGCCACGCACACCGCTGAATTGTCATGGGCCTCATGGCAATTATCTCATTATAATTCTCCTCTCTTCTCTAAAATGAAATTTGCATCATGTGATCGACACTGTAAGGAGATCCTTGGGTGGCGGTTGGTGGTAGTGTTCTCTCCTTGGACATCCTCTTAGGCCTTCAGGTCCATAAAGCATATTTCTGGCTGTAACTGACAGTTTATTAAGATTGTTATCAGCTCTAAGGGGCTAATGGAAAAATTATAATTCTGTATCCATAGTCCCACTTTTCAGAGAGAGAGAGTGGGTATCCCACAGCAGTGCTATTTTTCAGAGTCAAAATCAGTCATGTGATACAATATACCCTCCCAGACAATAGAGGGGAAAATGCTAAGGCCTTAATGCTCTTTGGATCAGGACATAAATCCAAACCCATGATGCTGCCTTTAACGTTTCATTTCAGCAAAGCACAGCTAATATTCAGTTTGGGAGTTTCTAAAGCCAGCATATAGTCATAGGTATCTGGAGAAAGCCATGAATAAATGGCAGGATAACTGCGGCGTATTAGACAAGAGAGCCTGGCTAAGGCAGCCTACTGCTTATCTAAGGCACGTTACTTATCTTGTCTTTTATTCTAAAAACCAAAATATTGTCTGCAGTCATTAGTAAAGTCTACTTACTATAGATATATGTTATCAATAGACGTATTGAAAGGGATTATTTAACTATAGACTTTATAAACACAGTAGACAGCGTTAATTCATAATGACTAAATTTACATATGATTTAACTATATGTGGTTTGCCTTATCATAAACTCAATCAAGCATAATTACATAAAACTGTATACACTATCTATTTTGACTCAAAGAGTTAAGCTCAAAATCCTCCATAGTAGAAATTATTGAAATCCTTGTCCAGCTGTGTCTAGGAGATTGGTTTCTGTTCTGACGTTGTTTGCTCTTTCTGGACCATGTTCCGCAGATGCCCTTGTTTGTGGCTCATACTGGTTTTATATCAAGGACTTCATATTACTGACGGGGAACTTTCACTCTCTGTTAACTGCAGTCATTCAAAGTTTATATTTTTGGTCCTGAAAATTGATCAATCACAGCTTAAAGAAGTTATTATCTTCCAATACTATTTGAAAAGTGCATGTTACTAGTCACATATTGTTCAAAAAATGCGTCGCTCTATATTTTTGTCATTTGCCAACTTTTTGTTTCTCTCGAAATGTTTTTTAACTGCTGCCTGCAAATTTTTTCCCACAGGCTGCCGAGCAGAAGGAGGAAAAGGCAGAGTGATGGGAGTTGGGGAGACAAGTTTTATAGCCTCTGGATTTTTGGTGGGAAGAAATGCATGTGGTTCCAATATGAACTGAAAAAGCCTCAGCTTTTGAGAAGGAGGCAGAGATGCCAGGAGCAGTATAATTAAAAAGAGCTCTGGCTGCAGATATCCTGGATTTTACTGTTTAACCATTTCACACCCCTTTTTGGGCAGGCTGCAGAAACGTCTTTCAAAACAAGCAGAAAGCAATCTGGAGTTCTGGCTCTTAAAAGAGCTAGCAAACAGAATTGGAAGAGTATGGTAAAAAGTTTAAAAGGATTGGAGTTTAAAGAAGAAAGTGTTATTCACTGTTGCCAAGTTTCAAGATGATTATCTTCCTTTATCTGCTCACTAATTTCCTGCAATGCAGTGCATGTATGTGACTCTTGGGTCAATCAGCCTGCTTTATACCCAATTCTCCTGGCAACTTTGTCTGCCTCCACCCCCCGCCTCCCTGCTTCTCCCCAAATTCTTAGCCAAAACCCTAAGTCAGATGCCTACCTAGTTCTTGCTTAAGATACATTTCCCAAATTAGGTTCTGCAGAACTGTGTTCCACAAGCTGTTAATAATCATGCTACACTGTAAACGTTATGGAAAATGCTGGATTAAGTAAAGAGAAACAGTTCATTGGCTTCAGGATCTTTAATATGCTCATTCACATGGTAACCTGCAAAGAGGGACACGTTAACAGTGTTTCCCAAATTTGTGTGATCACGGGGCACTATTTTGTGATATGTTTGTGTTAACGTTAAGAGTTTTCAGTGCATCCAAAAGATGGTTTGAGAAACGCTGGCCCAAGAACATTCCCTCAACAGTATTCTCTAATATTTCCTTACATGGTCCAACCCAAGTACTCTGAGGAATAAGTAAGGAATAGAAAACCAGTTCCTTTCTCTGCCTCTGTGTTGTAGTTAAGTGCCTGCATCCAGCCTGAGATCTCTGAGTCCTTTCTGGTTCCAGCTCTCCCATCTGCAGCTCCTCAGTCCAGCCTTTGAGGATCTGCAAACTTCTTTTTCAATTTTACCGCCCGAGGTAAAGGTGAGGGGGCGGATATAAACAGACAAGGCATCTCAGACTGCATCTCTCAATGTCATCTCCCTATACACATTCAATATTAATTCCTTGAACCTATTCCTAGAATCTCCCACCTCTGCCTTTTTCTCATCCCACCCCCTTTACCCTGAATGTCCCTTCTTCCCATGTCTTCTTCACTTGTCTAAATCCAGCTAGCCCTTTGAGGGCAATCTCAAGTGCTACCTCTTCCAGGCAGCCTTTCTCCATCACCTCTTTCCAGAATTAAAAGTTGTCCTTCTATGTGGTATATATATATACAATGGAATACTACTCAGCCATAAAAAAGAATGAAATTTTACCATTTGCACAACATGGATGGACTTGGAGGGCATTATGCTAAATGAAAGAAGTCAGGCAAAGACAGATACTGTATGCTATCACTTATATGTGGAATCTAAAAAATACAACAAACTAGTGAATATAGCAAAAAAGAAGCAGACTCACAGGTATAGAGAACAAACTAGTGGTTACCAGTTGGGAGAGGGAAGGGGATAGGGGCAATATATGGATAGGGGAATAAGAGGTACAAACTATTAGGTATAAAATAAGCTACAAGGATATATTGTACAGCATGGGGAGTGTAGCCAATATTTTATAATAACTGTAAATGGAGTATAACCCTTAAAAATAGTGAATCACTATATGGTACACCTGCAACTTATATAATATTGTACATCAACTGTATTTCAATTTTAAAAAAAGTTGTCCTCTTTTCTTTGAACCATCACAGCCCCTTGATTGCTTTTCATAGTATTTAACATTCTGTCTTATGTGATAATTTGTGTGGTTCTCTTTTTGTGTTCTTTAAAAATACTAACTTTTGAGCACCTACCACGTATCAGGTATTTTGTTAAGTGTTTTACATACCTCTTCTTTACTAACTCTGAAAAGTTAGTGTTATTATACCCTTTTTACAAACTGGGAAAAAGTTGAATGACTCGAGCATTCTGGTTGGTAAAAATGGCAATTTAGGAAGGTCCTTAAACCTAAACCTGAGTCTACCTGCCTCCAAAACTCATGGGCTAAAAGAATGAGCTGTGGTTTGTATCTCATTAAGGAGAATTTTTTGTAAAGGTTTCTATCCACCCAACTGTATGATCCATTAGCACCAGAACCTTGATTATCATAGTGAAGTAGAATCTTAAAGGGGTTTTTAAACAAGGGACTTTAGAAAGACTTCAGCAGGATTATGGAGAATGACTAAACCATTCTCTGTAATAAAAATTATAACAAATAGTTATACAACAGATTCCAATTCCAGTCGCTAATTCCTCTCCACCATCAATCAGTGAAATCTTAAGTCATTGTGGCCTTTAGCAAAATACTCAGTTTTGTTATGGATCCCCTTCCAGTGCCTATTTTATTCTTCTAATCTGATGCCACCTGCAGGGGAATAATAAGAGCAACTTCTGTACCAAAATCAAAATGACGATAATGATAAAAACTATACAGGGCCCACCATTGTATTAGCTAGGTAATACATTAGTTGCTTTACATGTATTATCTTATTTGTCATAACTTTGATATATGTCTGTTAGCACCCTTTTACCCACAAGAAAACTGAGACTCAGGGAGACTAAACAACCTGCCTAAAGGTCACACAGGTAGTAACGTCAGAGCTGAGATTGGGATCAATATCTGACTTATTGCAAAACCAAATTCTTTTATTTAGTGGTCTTCAGAATGGAGTATGTGCACCAGTGGGACGTGCAAAAAAATTTTTTTTAAGGTATACAATGCATAGTTTCAACGAAATCAATTTCCAGATCTTCAACCCTCCTCATTGAGATATTCTTTCCTAGAGAACAGACCTGTATTCACAATAGCTCTCTATATTCCTCACCCATTTTATTTTATTTTTTATTTTTATTTTTTTCACATCTTTATTGGAGTATAATTGCTTTACAATGGTGTGTTAGTTCTGCTTTATAACAAAGTGAATCAGTTATACATATACATATGTTCCCATATCTCTTCCCTCTTGCATCTCCCTCCCTCCCACCCTCCCCATCCCACCCTTCTAGGTGGTCACAAAGCACAGAGCTGATCTCCCTGTGCTATGTGGCTGCTTCCCACTAGCTATCTATTTTACATTTGGTAGTGTATATATGTCCATGCCAATCTCTCACTTCATCCCAGTTTACCCTTCCCCCTCCCCATGTCCTCAGGTCCATTCTCTACATCTGTGTCTTTATTCTGGTCCTGCCCCTAAGTTCTTCAGAACCTTTTTTTTTTTTTTTAGATTCCATATATATGTGTTAGCATACGGTATTTGTTTTTCTCTTTCTGACTTACTTCACTCTGTATGACAGACTCTAGGTCCATCCACCTCACTACAAATAACTCAATTTTGTTTCTTTTTATGGCTGAGTAATATTCCATTGTATATATCTGTCACATCTTTTTTTTTTTTTTAACATCTTTATTGGAGTATAATTGCTTTACAATGGTGTGTTAGTTTCTGCTTTATAACAAAGTGAATCAGTTATACATAGACATATGTTCCCATATCTCTTCCCTCTTGCGTCTCCCTCCCTCCCGCCCTCCCTATCCCACACCTCTTGGCCTCACCCAGCTTAAATCTTGCTATGGGCACATTGCCCTGGAATGTAAAACACGTCCCAGTGCCAAGCCAAAGGAGGGCTTCCTTCGATGGGTAATGAAGGTGCCATGAACCTCTAAGATCCTGTCTTTCTTGGTTTTACTCTTGTTTCTGATAAGGGTGGAGGGTGGCCTTCCCGTGTGGGGAAGTTCAGATTCAGATATATGGTAGAGTGGAATGGGGGGGGAGAAGGGACAATTTTGCTTAATAAATTTGCGTCTTTCATTTTCTGAGTATTGAGAGACAGTCTTGTAAAAGTAAAGTCTTGTAAAAGTAAAGCATTGATAAGAAATATTGGATACTTAAAATAGATTTCCTAAGGCATTTAAAGGTAAACGTTTTCCCAGCTATTTTCAAAGGAGTACTGCTTACTCCTTTATAGCTGGAAAGCAAGTCCTCTCTCAACAACAGTATAGGGGAGTGACATTAATCCCTGTAAATGTAACAGGAAGTTTTTTCAGGATACATTAACTAAACTGCAGAGATAAAACTTTTACGTGATTTCGTTTTCAGAATTGGTCATTAAAACCTATATTATCAAATCATATTATTAAATATTTATTCCAGTTACAATCAATCCTTGTTTCATCTTATAAAATGTTTAAATTATTTTTAACTCATTAGCAAAATATAAAATTATGTCCTTGTGGTGATCACAATTCATCTGACTAAAAAGTTGTCATCTCAATATAATTTTATGTTTTATTGTAATCAATACTTATAAAAATATTTACTTTGTTTTCAACAATTGCGTTTTCATCAAGTGTGTTTAACAATTATAATGATAATGCAACTCCCCCTAAATCTTAAACATTTAACACGTGAGGTCATAGAAAATAAAACAAATGTTAAATTTTCAATTAATATACATATTTTAATTACAGGCATGATGAGGTGATCAAAGAGCTTTAATCACAAAAGACTTTTAATCATAAAATATATTAGGATAGATTTTTTTGTATATGTGTGGAGAAGCAGAACAGAAATGTGCATTCAAATAGAACAAAGAAACATTAAATTTCCAAATGTTAAAAAAATGACCTATCTCATATTTTTAAAGTGAATAATTGTGGATATCAAAGTATTATGATATTATATTTCATTGGATAGTGTAACAGGTTTTTCTTTAATTGAAATATAGTTGATTTACAATATTGTGTCAGTTTCAGGTGTACAGCAAAGTGATTCAGTGTGTATATATATATATACGTTTTTCAGATTATTTTCTATTACGGTTATTACGAGATATTGAATATTGTTTCCTGTGTTATACAGGAAATCCTTGTTACTTATCTATTTTATGTATAGTAGTGTAATAGGGAAGAACAAATGTGAATCCATATTAGATCTGTTTCTTTTACTTTAACCTTTGTATTCTATTGCTTTTGCTTGGAGTTAAGAATGCTGCCTATGGCCTGAAATATACAGGATAGCCCATTCTCAAGGCTCTAACCTTGAAGGGTATAACACTTTTCCATTCATATAGAGATAAAAAGTTGCAGAGCAGAAAATAACATTTGTCTTGTTGGAGGTTTACAAGAACATCATGACCTGACATACAGGGACAGCTGCAAGAACAAAGGAGTCCTACCCCAAGAACAAAGGAGTCCTACCCCAAGAACATCATGACCTGACATACACGGACAGCTGCAAGAACAAAGGAGTCCTACCCCAAGAAATCTGCAACAACCAACCACATCCCTCCCTCACCTTGCCTTTAAAAATGCTTTGCTGAAACCCTTTGGGGTTTTGGGGGCACGAGCCACCCATCTCCTTGCGTGGCCCTGCAATAAACATTCTTCTCCAAAATCTGACGTTTCGGTTTGTTTGGCCTCTCTGTGCATGGGGCACACAAACTTGCATTCGGTAACAGTTTATATCTGTTAGTCCCAAACTCCTAATTTATCCCTTCCCCCTCCCTTTCCCCTTTGGTAACCATAAGTTTGTTTTCTGTGTTTGTGAGTCTGTTTCTGTTTTGTACATAGATTCATTTGTATTATTTTTTCGATTCCATACATAAGTGATATCATATAATATTTGTCTTTCTCTGTCTGACTTATTTCACTTAGCATAATGCCCTTAAATTCCATTCATGCTACCACAAGTGGCAAGATTTCATTCTTTGTTATGGCTGAATAATTTTCCATTGTATGTATATATCAAGTTTTCTTTATCCATTTATCTGTGGGTGGACACTTAGGTTGCTTCCATATCTTGGATATTGCAGATAACGCTGCAATGAACATGGGGGTGTCTATATCTTTTCGAGTTAGTGTTTTTGTTTTCTTCAGATAAATACCCAGAAGTGAAATTGCTGGGTCATATGGTAGTTCTATCTTTAGTTTTTTGAGGCACCTCCGTACTCTTTTCTGTAGTGGCTGCACCAATTTACATTCCCACCAACAGTGCACGAGGGTTCCCTTTCCTCTGCATCCTCCCAACACTTGTTACTTCTTGCCTTTATCATTGTGGTTTTGATTTGCGTTTCCCTGATGACTGGTGATGTCGAGCAAGATCCACTTCGTCTTAGAAACACATTGCAAATGCTTTTTCCTCAGGGAGGACCTTCCTGACCGCTCATCTAGGTCAGATACTTTGTTATATCTGCTCACAGAAGGATGATCTTTCCTCCGGAACACTTAGTAAGTTTTAAATGGCACGTTCACTATTAACTAGTTAGTCTCTCCTCATGAGATTGAAAATTCCATGAGATCCAAGATCACAGTTTTTTTGTTTGTCTGTTTAATCCCTATTTTATTCCCAGAGTCTAGTACAGTGCCTGGTACATGCCAAATGCTCAATAAATACTTGTTGAATGAATGAGTGAATGAATGATTGAAAGAATCGTGAATCTGTCCTCTCTGGAGCAGTAGTTCTTAGCCTTGGCTGAACTGTGGCATCACTTGGGGAAGTTTTAAAAGGTACTGATGCATGGGTCTCACCCCAGAGCTATTTAACTTAATTGTTCTGGATTGTGGACTCAGCGTCAGAATTTTTAAAAGCTCCTTAAAGCTGGAGGATAGATGGAGGATTAGAAGAGTTGAAGTATGTGTGGATGTGGATGTGAAGTATGTGAGCACATGCGTATATGTGCATATTTACACATAGGCACAGTTACACCTTTCAGGAGGGTTTGGAATATGTTCAATGGGTCTGTTTCCCAGAATAGCACTTTGGGGAAAACATTTTTAAACAGAAAAGCACTTCAGCCTCTTTTACTCAAATTCAATTTCCTAGGTGGCGGTAGAAGTTGACCTCTTTATTGCTTAGACTAAAGCAATTCTGAGCTCCCTTTAGATCTTGAGAGCCTAACCTTAAAACATTTTTTTATGTTGCCGCCAAGTAATGACAGTCAGGGTATTAAGCTGCTTTTATTTTTTAGGTAGAAGAACTATTTTCAGCTCTGGAATCAAGGCTCTGATTTGCAGTTAACAAGCCTTGACATTCTACAATCCTTGTAGAAAATCTTCGTGTATTAAAATTCCAATCACATAGATTCCAGTGCTCTATTTCCCCATCAAGATGCTACAGACCAGACTTCACAGCCAGTCCCCCTCCGACCACATTTCCTCAAACGTTTTCAGCTAGTGCATGGCCTGACATCAGTGATGACTCACTAAGCTTGTGGCAAATCTGCTATTTGCTCTGTAATCCTTTCAGGTGGAGATCAGACATCTGTGAGTGCAATAATTTTAATGAGGCAGTGGCAAAACTTTCCAGCACCCAGCTGGTTAATACAGGCAGATTTCCTGTGGACTTAACTGCTTGGAGGTCAGATTCTTTCCCCCAAACACTGAGGCTTCCGTGCTATTTGCTGACTGAGGGCGCTGAAGCACTGCCCATCTCTGATGCCTTTACCAAGGACAGACAGGGGCAAACACAAGCAATGGTTCTCAGTGATTTCTTTAAAGCCCAGTAGTTGCCTACAAAGCATTCTCACCCACTCTGCTGTCTGCTAATGCATACAATACGAAGATTTCTGCAGAGCTTTACTTCCTGTAATTTCTATTAGTAAATCAGAAGCACATTGAACTTGCTTTTTAAAATCAGATACTGTCTCCCCTCTTGAGATTTTAATCCAAACTCCTTCCTTGAAAGAATCACTGGCTTGCTGCAGTGCGTGTGTGTGTGTGTGTGTGCACGTGTGTGTATGTGTTCATGCATGTGTGTGTGCGTACAGGGTGAGAGGTGACACTAGCCCACTCTGGAACGGGCCCATTGACTTTGGGCCACCTTGGGGCAGATCAGAACCAAGTGACTGTGATGTACCTCTAGGCCGAGCACACACACCTCAGGCGTGAATAAGACAGGACAGGCCTACACTTGACGCTGTCAGGTACCAAGGGACTCCCAGCTGTGACGGCAATGGGAAAGCTTGTGAAGTGCAGTTCTTTGTTCTGTGACATTTTGCATCTCTTCAATCTCTATTTTTAAATTCACTTGGAAACTCCCTTCTGTTGACCATTCTAGCAGCTTCATTATCCTTCCTTGAAGGGGTAGGGAGACGCAGTGTTTTTCTCAGAGTAATCCACCTACACGTACCCTCTTTAATGGAGTGTGGTTTTAAAGGGTGTCTCTTAAGAACAAGCTAACTTGTAGCAAATAGAAGTCCTTCCTGTTTCCTCTATCAATGGAAGGGTTGTCACTTATGGCCTTTGGAGTTCAGCTTCCTTACCTCTCCCTTTGATTCTCCAATATTCATTTGTAACCTGATAATTTCCCCATGATCGGCCTGCGCCAGTGTCACCACCTGCTTCTCAGCGATCCTTCCTCATTTTCCACAAAGAACACCGAGATGAGCATTTGATTTGGTCCCTTGAAGTTGTATCTACCTGTCTTGTTTCCTCAAGGGGTGTGTACACTCCGTGGAGGCACGTTTCCAGGTCCCATGAGTGGGGGACAAGAAATAACCCAGAAGAGTAACAGGAGCAGAGCTTGTCCAGGAAACAAGCGTGAGCTTTGTTGGAGGATAGAAATCAGAGCTTAGAGGCCAGTGGGGCAAGTTCAAGGTTACAGGTTGACAGCGAGTCCTGGTGGTCAGGATTAGAGGGAATAAATCCAAAAGAAGAGGGTTAAGGTCCTCCTGAGTAACCAGGGCACGTCTTCGAGTTTTGTAAATTTCAGAGGATTTGATTATCAGGGAGGAATCCTGGCTGAGGCCCTGGAGGCCATGCCCGAATGGACCCTTTCACCCCACAAGGCTGGGCTCTCTGTTTAGGTAGAAGGGGATTGGTCACAGTTATAAGCTATTGTCACAAAGGTGGGGCACCCCTGGGGGAAAGGCTGACTTCCAGTTCCTCCCTATTGATCTTATAATTTCTCCCTTCTCAGTCTTAGAGGATCTCCTACTGCTCTTTTATTTAGCCATGAAAAAGCACTTACTGAATGGCTATTACGTGAACTGTTTATGCACCGAGAACACAGGGGTGAACAGGAGAGAAGCTTCCATTCTGTGCACTTGGGACAGTGAATGGGAAAAACTCATTCCAGCCTTCCCTCCTGTGTGTCTTCTTTATTCACCCAGAACACTTGACATCTGACACTTCTGGTCACCGAACGTGTGGGGTTTCTTTTCTCCAACACCAAGAAATTCTCCACGATGCCAGCTGGGTGTCCTCAATTTAACTCACTTCTGTCACTGTCTTCCCAGAGACAGCGTCAGATCCCACACGCTACAGTCTCAGTCTCATGAGACTGCACCCTCCCCCCTCCCTGACTACAGATGCCAGTCACAAGTAGTAGGTCCCCAGGTTACCCACAACCTCTGTCCCACTTGGCTACAAACCATAGGTTCCCATGACCCTTTTGGATTTGATTAACTTGCTAGAGCAGCTCACAAAACTCAGGGAAACATTCACTTAAGTTTACCAGTTTATTAAAGGATGTGATAAGGGATACAGGTGAACAGCCAGATGAATGGATGCGTAGGGCGAGGTCAGAGAGGGTCCTGATCACGGGCGCTTCTGTGCCCATAGAACTGGGGTGCATCACACTCTCAATACGTGCATCTGTTCACCGACCTGGCTACTCCCGGGGCTCAGGACTTCGGGGATCTTGATATGGAGGTTTCCTCTTGTGGGCATGGTCAGCTATTAACTCCATTTCCAGGCCCTCTCCTCTCTCTGGAGAAGCCCTCGGAGGCTGGGCTAAGAACTTCAAGTTTCTAATCATGGCTTGATCTTTCTGATGGCCAGCCCCCAGTCAAGAGCCCACCCAAAGTCTCCTCTTTAGAACAAAATACGCTCCTCGTGTTCTTATCACTTAGGAAATTACAAGCGTTTTAGGGGCCCTGTGCTAGGAACTGGGGGCAGATTATATATATTTGATTATCTTACAGAAGGACTGATTAAAAAGTTGCCATTAGCCACAGGCAAAGAAGTGCGGTTTTCTCCTTCATGTGAGGGGTGCAACCGGCCCCATGAAGACAGCTCTGCAGGCCTGGAGCTCGATGGATTCAAGCTTGGGGGAGCTGGTCCTGGGCTTTAGGCTCTGGGAGGCCCTCCAGCAGCTGGTGATTCTCAGCTGGTTGGACTGGAAGGTGCTGCCCAAAGGTCCTTTTGCCACTCTGTGCTGGAGGCTGTGACAGAGGCAGGTCTGTCCACCAGGAACGGGTGGCAGGGACGCCTCAGGAGAGCTCGCTGCAGGACTGAGCGGATCTAAGTCCAGTGTCTCAGAGTCTGCTTCCCAGGCATATCGTCCCTGCAGCAGACCGAGGCTTTCCACCTGCCTGAAGTAAACGAGGCAACACACGGATGAACGATATAATGTCAGGTAGAAACCAATGTCACTGGAACATCCAGAAGGGTAAGGCAATCATGAGGGAAGGATTCGTGGCTATTTGGGGGTAATCAGGGAAGAATTCCCTGAGGAGGTGACATTTAAGCAGAGGCCTGAAAGGACAGAGAGATGGAAGCAAGCGAAGGGCTGGGGAAGAGACTTCCAGGCAGAGGGAAAGGCAAACGCAAATACCCAGAGGCAGGAACTAGCTTGGCGGGTGGAAGACAGCCGGAAGTAGGGGGAGGTGAGAGGGTAGTGGGAGGAGGGGGGGGGGGGGTCAGGGAAGTTGAAGTCCCAGAGGTCGGGAGGGGCCAGATCACAAGAGGTCTCGAAGCTGCAGTAAGGAAATCTTGCTCTCTTCCTTAGCAGCTGAGCACGGGCAGGAGGGAGAGGGCCGCCAGAGCCACCTTTGCCTCTTGTCAGGGGGAGCTGAGGCCAAGGGTGTGTACGCAAAGACCAGCACACCCTTGGACAGGGAAAGCCATGGGGTCACTCCTTGCTGGGCTTGGCGTTTGACCAGTCAGGCAGAGGACGAGGCTTGAGCTCCATGAGGCTTGAGCTGCCCAGGATGTTTCTGAAAGTCTCTAGAACCTGACCTTGTGTAACTAAGCCCCTGTCCTTTGCTTAAAAGGAAAAGGCCAGGTGTCTTTTTTTTTCATTCAACCCAGGGATTCAGATTTTACACTGGGCCCACCTTTTTTTTTTTTCTTTAACCAGGTATGCCACTGTATATTATGGCTGTGGAAGACACACAGCTCTCAAGCTTATGTACTTAAAATTTATACCCCATCCTCTGTCTCTAAAAGGAATTAGATGATATGAAAGTTTGAGGAGTGGAATCATTTTTAAGGGAAGTCATGGGTATATCTTAGACAAAAGCAACTCTGTGAGACTTAAAGAACTAGAGGCAGAAAAATGACCCCAGAGATCAACTAGAGTTGATCTGGAAGGTTCTAGGAGTTCAGTAAGGCATTTTGTGGGGCAGTACCAGCCTTATAAACCTGCAAGTACCAATAGCCCACTCTTGCTAGACCTACGTAATCCCAAGTTATCACTAGCTGAATGTTCTCACGTGGCTACCTCTATATAGTTTTAGAGATCTGCTGAGATTGGAATTCATTCAGCTCTCCTTGAAAACACATGTTTGTGGGTCAAAGGTCATTCAAGCAGGCAACGGAATCATAGAACCTCAGACTCCAGAGTCATCTAATCCAAATGCCTCTATGAATTTATTTCCTCTACAATCCTTTTCCCAGATAGAATCTGAAGGCTATCTGCTTGAATACTGACAGGCTGCTAGCTTTCTTCACAAAGCAGCCCATTTTTTTGATGTTGGCTTTAGTCCAACTTTCCCAAGTGTGTTTTACAGACACAACTCCTTGCTTCAGGAGGTGTTAACAGATGAGTCATGAAAACTAAATTAATAAATAAAATAGAATTTGATTCTGTTGGGGTCAATTAAGTTTGGGAATGTTATTCTTGGAGAAATTTTAAGCATACTCACACATTAAAGAGTTTGAGGAATTCAGCCAGGAAGAAACCCATTTACTTTGTCTAATCCAGAGATTCCTAAATTTACCCCATGGTACATTCCAGTAACATCCAATGGGAGAGTAGTCTGTGGAGAAATAATCTGGGGGAAAGCTGTCTCCATGGTTAGAAATAACTTCATTTATTGAATAGAAATCAGCCTCCCTATAACTGTCACCTACTATTTTTAATTCTTCTCTCAGGAGTTACATGAATAAGTCGAAGCCTTCCTCCAAAGGTCAGCCCTTTGGCTACAAGAAACTTCCATGTTCCTCAAAGGTCCTCTCTTGACCAGAAAACAAAAACAATACAAAACAAACAAACAAAAGTGAATACAGTTTTATTCATTTCAACTGTGCTTTCTAGAACCTCTCACCATCCTCTCTGGTTTGCCCTGGGCTCCTTGACATGGAGTGGCCAGACTTGGGCACACTTTTCCAGATATAGTTTTACAAATGTGAAAATACAGATTATTTCCCCCTTGATCTGGATGCCGCACATCTAAAAACAGGGCTGGTGCGGATTGCATGAACTTTTAACGGAGGCCATGTCAGCTGTTGCTTCATTTTTATGTCGTGGTCAAGTCACAGCCTCCAGGCCTTTCCCCTTGACTGGTTGCCAAACCAGTTCTCCCCCATTCTCTTTTCACAGGACGGGTGTAAGGGCATACTGCTTTCTTGTCCTGTCCTCTCTCAAGCCTCACAAACAACCAGGGCCACTTAATTCCCAGTTGGCTGGCTCTGTGCCTCTTTGTATTCTAGAATAATTTCAGACCTTCAATAGAGAGGCAGCTACAGAGCCGAGATCCATCACTCCGCAGAGTGAGTTGCTCAGACACACTGCTGACCTCACTCTGACTTGACCTCTAGGGACCAGGCCTCCGGCTCTTGCCTTCTCCTTTGAGACCACATACCAAGTCACTGAGTCACTGCCAGATTTCTTTCCGAGATCCTGTTCTTCTGGAAAAGGAATCCCACCTTGACACCCTTGGATACCTGGCTACTGAATCTGCAAATGAGCTGGGACCTCCAGCTACGTGCAGTCCCACCTGACGCCCCCCCGCAGCCTCCTCCTGGGCAGGCGTGTTAGGTCATGGTTAGACCTCTTCCCATGCTGGCCACACTTCTATCTCAAGTTCTGCCTGTCTCCTTGAAGGAATCCTGCTCTCTCTCTGCCGTCTGTGGGCTTCCGTCAAGAATGGCAGATATGCAGCATACATGCTGCTCTCCCCAGTCCCCGCACGTGTGGCAGGTACTGCTAATCAGTCCCAGCACTCTTTCCAGCACAGCCTGGAACTGTCTCAGGAACCTCTCTGACACTGCACTCCAGGTCACCTCGCCCAGTCAAATGGAATTGTCCTGCAGATGGAAACCTATTTGCCATCCTGGACTATGTCATTTGCCTCTTACTCTTACCTTATTAGTCCTGCTTTGACTGTAACCTGTTAAAAAGTTAGTATTTTCATAACCTCTAGCCTAATTTGGGCTTTATGGATTCTGATATTTTCTTTTCAGGTCTATGCCCCTCTTTTGTGTAAGTGATGGTTAAGAGCACAGGTTCTGGAGTCAGACTGTTTAGATTCAAATCCAGATTTGGAAAACCTCCTGGTTGTTTGACTTTGGCCAGTTTACTTAACCATGTGAACCTTGGTTTTCTCATCTGTTAAATGGGCATAATAACAGTACCTAACAAATACTGTTGTCTCAGGATTGAATGAGGAAATGTTTGTAAAGAGTTTTGCATAGTTCCTGGCATACCTTAAGAATAAATGTCAACTATAGAGAACAGACTGTTGGTTGCCAAGGGGAAGGAGGGTTAGGGAGGGACGGATTGGGAGTTTGGGATTAGCAGATGCAAACTCGTAGATAGAGAATGGATAAACGACAAGGTCCTACTGTATAGCACAAGGAACTAGATTTAATATCCTGTGATAAAGCATGATGGAAAAGAATATGAAAAAGAATACATACATATATGTGTAACTGAGTCACTGCTGTACAGCAGAAATTAACACAACATTATAAATCAACTATACTTCAATAAAATTTTTTAAAAATTTAAAAAAGAATAGGGCTTCCCTGGTGGCACAGTGGTTGACAATCCACCTGCCAGTGCAGGGGACACGGGTTCGATCCCTGGTCTGGGAAGATACCACATGCCACGTAGCAACTAAGCCCGTGCGCCCCAACTACTGAGCCTGCGCTCTAGAGCCCACGAGCCACAACTACTGAGCCTGCGTGCCACAACTACTGAAGCCTGTGCACCTAGAGCCCATGCTCCACAAGAGAAGCCACCGCAATGAGAAGCCTGCACACCGCAACAAAGAGTAGCCCCCGCTCGCCGCAACTAGAGAAAGCCCTCGTGCAGCAACAAAGACTCAATGCAGCCAAAATTAAAATTAAAAAAAAAAAAAGTAAATATCAACTAACAAAACCACACACAAATTACTTATAAAAACCCAACTGAAATCATCAGTGGGATTGTTTGGAATTACATTATTAGAATTATATTTAAATTATTCTGGAAACTTTTACCTTCTGTTAACCATGTTCCCCTTTAGAATTTCTGGTCATAGTATTTTACCTACTTTGTCTCTGAGGGTCTGACTTCTGCTTTCTGTGCCAACTATTCCCAGCTTTCTCTTTCTTGGTCCATGAACTCTGTCTGGTCACCAGGTCCTAAGGTATTATCTGCCATGTCAGCAAACAACTGGTGATGTTTGAGTCCAAATATCAATTCCTCTCTTAACTCCCTCTGCCTTCTCAGTGAGGCCACCCTAAAAGAGAGAGGAAACTTTCCTCAGGCAGATCTGTGCAATGTATGTGTAACACAAACCAAATGTTAGGACCAAGCCCAGCAACTCTGGAGCCCGAATATCAAATAGGAGCAAGACTTGAGGCACTTTCTCTAGAGCACAGGAGCCAAAACTTCCACATGGAGCTGGTTTAGACTGAGCTAATGGCAAGTGCTAGAAAACTGCATTATCCAAGGCTGGCTGCAACCATCTCTCCCTAAGTTGTTTTCAGAGGTCTTGGCACTTCCAATCAAGGGGTCAGATCTAGTGCACTCACCGAGGGCTCAGGAAAGAGATCACATTATAAGATGAGGCTAGGAGAAAGCATTAGTCAGCAGTTGTGAAAGAGGTTAACAGGCCCACAGAGCTGGGAGCAAACGTTACTAATGATTCATAACACCACCTCCCTCTCACCCACACGCCCCACTGGGTTCCTGGCCTGCTTGCTCGCTCGCTTGCTTCTTTCCTTCGTTCCTTCTTTCCCTCCTTCCTTCCCTACCTCCCCCTCCTTCCCTCTCTCATTCCTTCCTCCTTTTCTCCATCCCTCCCTCCCTTCCTTCTTTCCTTTCTCCCACTATCAACATCCCCGACCAGAGTGGTACATCTGTTACAACTGATGAACCACACTGACACATCATAATCGCCCAGAGTCCATAGTTTACATTAGTGTTCACTCTTGGTATTGCACATTCCATGGGTTTGGACAAATTTATAATGACATGTATATACTGTTATAGTATCATACAGAGTAATTTCACTGCCCTAAGAATCCTCTGTGCTCTGCTTATTCATCCCTCCCTCCCCACTAACCCCCAGCAACCACTGATCTTTTTACTGTCTTTATAGTTTTGTCTTTTCCAGAATGTCATATGGTTGGAATCATTCACTATGTAGCCTTTTCAGATTGGCTTCTTTTACCTAATAATATGCATTTAAGTCTCCTCCATGTCTCTTCATGGCTTGATAGCTCATTTCTTCTTAGTGCTGAATAATATTCCATTGTCTGGATGTTCCATTTTTTATTTATTCATTTACCTACTGAAGGACATCTTGGTTGCTTCTAAGTTTTGGCAGTTATGAATAAAGATGCTATAACTATCTGTGTTCAGGTTTCTGCATGGACATAAGTTTTCAGCTCCTTTGGGTAGATATCAAGGAGCATGATTGCTGGATCACATGGAGAGAGTATGTTTAGTGCTGTAAGCAACTGCTCAACTGACTTCCAAAGTGGCTGCACCAATTTGCATTCCCACCAGCAATAAATGAGAGTTCCTATTGCTCCATGTCCTTGTCAGCATTTGGGGTGGTCAGTTTTCCAGATTTTAGCCATTCTACAGATATGTAGTAGTATCTCATTGTTGTTTCAATTTATATTTCCCCAATGACATGCAGTGTGGAGCAACTTTTCATATGTTTCCTTGTCATCTGTATATCTTCTTTGACAAGGTGTCTGTTAAGGTCTATGGCTCATTTTTTAAATCAAGTTGTTTGTTTTCTTATCATTGAATTTAAGAGCTCTTTGTATATTGTGGATAACAGTCCTTTGTCAGATGCGTCTTTTGCAAATATTTTCTCCTAGTTTGTGGCTTGTCCTCTCATTCTCTTGACATTGTCTTTTGTGGAGAAGAAATTTTTAACTTTAATGAATTCCAGCATATCAATTCTTTCTTCAGGCTATCTTTCCTGTCTCCAATTCTAAGACAAGGTCAAGATTAAGAGAACACAAGCTGATTTACTAAAATTCTAGTCACTCCAGGACCAGGGAGAGGGAGTGACAGGCATTTCCCAGACTAACATGACATGGGCTGAGATAAAGAGAAGATAGAATCCCAGGCATCAGAAACTGGGCCAAGAGTGGGCACTGGCTCTTGGCAATGCAGCAGAATTTTATGTCTCAAGGCTGAAGGATGGTGAGCGTGGGTGTGATTAATTCTGACTCTTGATTGGGCTGATGAGGTTTAAATACTTTCTACCCACGCCAAAATAGGGCTTCAGAGATGGAGAAAAGTCATGCCAGGTAGGAATCAAAGGTCTCTTGTTATGGGGGTAGGAGGGAAGCCTGAACTAGGAACCAGATTGGACCTACAACTATGGCCCTCTGACCCATACCAATTCATTCTGCTGTGTCCTGTTTGGCCTAACTGACTCTGGGAGGCAAGGGACATTTCTCAACGTTAGCCAACAGACTTCCGTCACTCCATCCCCCTCCACTCTCCAGATTGCATGGCCATGATTAACAGGCAGTGAGGACAAATAGTCTGGGGACTCAGGTGTATTTGACAAAGTCAGGCAGGTAGTTACGTGGCTGGTAATGGAAGTGATGGAGAAGGTATGCTGAAAACCTGGAACTTGAAAAGCTGAAAAGATAAGGCAGATTGGGTAGGTAGAATGTGGCAACTCTGAGCTGTGTCTCTAAGGTCACAGTGGCTCAAAGATTCAGCTTCCACTGAGGCAGTTGTCTGAGGAAAAGGGACACAAATACCAGTCCTAAGCCTAGGGCAAGGACTAGGTGCTCTTCTTTCACCTTCCCTTCTGGCTATAGATGGCCCTGGGTCCTTGGCTGAACAATTGCCAGAGGCCCATGGGTGCACCCTGCTTTTGCAAGAATAGGGATGGAGGTTCTAGCATAACTGGGAGGGTCTTATACAGTCAGTGTGACTATGGCTAGACTAGATTAGATGTCCCCTTGGCCATGGAGCATTTTGTTTGCCTAGAACTAATATGTAATAGTGGGTCAATTACCCAGATGCCCTGAGGCTCTGTTCATGTTTGTAAGAGGTTGGCAGAGAGGCCCAATGGTGGGAACACAGGCTGGAGACTCTAGGAATTGGGGAATTTGACAAGGATGATCACAGAGTGTGGGGAGAACTAATGAGTGTCTATGAGAAGTTTTAAGCTCTCTCCTCTGTGTTAACACTGAGCATCGCTGTTATTAAGGTGCTCTGAGATCTTCACATAAAGGTCTCTGTCAAGTTAAAAGTTAGGGGAACTATAATAAACACTGCTTTTTGGAAAGGCCAAAGATAATGTAAAGGCATTGCTGACCAAGTGTTTGTCATGATTCCACACTCTGAGCTGTCTATGTTAATGAAACTACTCCAGGGGAAATTTACAGCAAGTATTGAAGACAGGAATCTGAACGTTAACTTCTACGACTTAAAAATACCTAGAACTTTCTCTTCATGTACATTAGTGGTCTTAGCTACTGTTGTTGATTAGCTCCTGATACGCACGTACTGGAAATAATAGGTGTCCCCAAATTTCTACAGGGGATTATAAAGCAGGTCTGCTGTATCTCCTCTCTCTTTTAGGTTGAAAACCCGCTAAGAGTCCCCCCAGTTGAGTAATTAATTCCATTTTCAGTGCTTCTGAGCACTCCTGACACTTGCAGTCTCACTCTGCTCATCTGAGACTGAGATCAAGTCTTGCTCCTTCCCATTTGCCCTCTTACAGTTCTTGGGCAGAGCTCATTTTGGTAGCAAATCTCCAAGAAGAGTATAATAGATCAGGTGCTGGGTAACAAATCCCACTACTCTTCTATCCCTTGTCTCTGCTTTGAGAAAATCAAATTAAGCCAAGACCTCTGCTTGACCAAGCCGCCCATCAGTGGCCACACATTCTCACCAATTTCCTTTTGTAACCCGTGGGTCTAGTGAGCATGGCGTTGTGCATTGGGCCACTCTTCCTACTTGTATTCAATTTAACAATCACTTAACCGTAATTCATCTCTGGGTTTTGGGAAATGACTAAAATGGAAAGTGTCCTCATGGAGCTCATGGCCTGACTGCAGTTTATACCATCTATGGCTCTGGTCAAAGGTACACTCATGCTGGTGCAACCTGTGGGCTGCTACTGAGACCTTTTTAGCCAGTACTCCTGGAATCAGAGGTCCTACTTCGGGAATTTTCTTTTGATGCTTCCTCACCAGTGAGGACACTAACACCACCTGACTGTGCAGTAAATTTGGTCTAGACTTTCTCCTTCTTCTTCTCTCAATCTTCATCCCAGGACTTTGATTTTGAATGCCCCCTGTGGAAAGCTCCCTACTGTGTTAGCTGATGGTTCACCCTAATTTGGGGTGTGTTGGGAGAGGAAGGGTTTAGAAAGTAGGAAGAAGCCTTCATATCCAGGGTCTGACTTGAAACATTAATCCGGTTTGTTGTGCAGAAGCTCTAGTCAACTCCTAATCATACCTGAATGTGGGGAACCCCAATGATCCCATATAGATTCATGGCAAAAATCTCGGCTGGTAATCTCCTAATATCCAGCCACCCACCCATTGATCCTTATCATTTAATCTCTTTACTGCTCCTGGGTTTCAGGCAAATATTCCTGAAGACATCTCCATTTCTTCTTCCTCTGATGAAAAGTCCTCATAAATCTCCTTAGCTGTTCTAGATTATAATGTATATTTTAAAATCATAGCATTGCTTATATCAACAAATAATTAGAAACACCTAAATGCCCATTATAGAAAAGTGGTTACATTTAAACAATCTATAAAATAAAATAAAGAGCCACTTAAAAGAATGAATTAGAACTATGGACACGGATATGGAATGATATCATTGTTACATTGTTAAAAGTAAACAGTGAGTTTCACAACAGTATTTTAGTATGATCTAATTTTGAGAAAGTTTTGGATAAATGTTCATCAGTCTGCATAATGCAGTGACTATCCTGTAAAGGAGGTGGGTTCCAAACAGACAAGTGCATTCTGCTTGGTGTACTGCTCTATCGTTTGAATTTTATATCCATGTGTTAACTTTACGATTAAAAAACCCAACGCAACTAAAATTATACCAAAATATGGCAGGTGCTCATTTGAATAAGCTATGGTTCACTGAAAAATAGGCATGTTGAGTTATTATGTCAGAGACTCTGGATAAAAGCAACAAAAACCCACCTTAAGTGAGAAACAGGGATTTATTGGAAGGAAACTAAAGGAAAGATTGAGCAACCTGGCCTCAAGAATAACCCGAACTAGGTCAGTTGCCAGGGTCTCATTATAGGAATGCATAGACCACTCCTATGGTTCTATGGTGCCAGGATCCATAGGACAAAACCACTGGATAACCCAGCTATAACAGCCTTCAGGTCCCTGTGTCCCTAGTCAAGATTCAAATTCACAGGAAAGAGGGCCTGGTTGGCCAAGATTGGGTGTGTCTACTTGTGCAAACATGGTGGGTGCGGAGGAATGTGATGGGTACCCTTCTGGGATTTCATGCAACAGAAGGGGAATTCTTCTGAAGAAAGAGGGCTGCTGTTTCCAAAAGGTAAGATGGAATGTTGAGCAGATAAATATCAACAGATGTTCACTTTAGTGACTTTTCTTAGCAGTGGCATGAACTTTTTCTAAATCAACCATGTTCTCTTGCCTACTGTGACCTCTAGCACATATTTTTGAGGAAAAAATAAATAGGGACTAGTAATGCTGCCTGTGAAAAAATAATGCAACGGATGTTAATTAGCTCATGAGATTTAAACCCCTAACACTGGCATCATTAATATTGTGTTGAACTGATCTAGTTAATCAGCCATGGGTAACACACCCCACACACATGTTATCTGGGTGTCCCTGCTTCCCACATATCCAGCTGAGCAGGGCCATGCTCTAACACTCATGGCAGAGCTGGTGATGAGCTATATCCCGGAGCTCCCTACTGACTGATATTGGGCAGTGCTCATGAATGGTAATGAAATCAAGCAATTTTCACAGCTATAAAATAATGGGGTCAGACTACACAATCTACAAATTCTCATCAGGCTCTGACAATCACATAGTTAATTTCTAAAAAGTTGTTAAGTTCATGATTCACAGTCATATTGAAAGTAAAATACCATTCAGCATCATCAACCTTGGGTTCCTTTTGGAGTTTAATGCAATGGCTTCTTGGGATTAAATGTCTGAGAAATCTGCACATTTTCTATTGTGCTCCTTGGTTCAAAGATGTATTTAGTCAGGATTTTTCCAGAGAAACAGAACCAATAGGAAATAGATAGATAGATAGACAGATAAATTTAGCACCAGGAATTGGCTCATGTGATTCTGGACTCTGGCAAGTCCAAATCTGCAGTGTGGGTTGGTGCCTGGAGACTCAGGAGAGCTGATGGTGCAAGTGAAGTCCAAAGGCAGTCTACTGACTTCCCTCTTGCTAGGAGAGCAAGAGGGAATTCTTGTCCTACTCAGGTCTTCAACTATTTGGATGAGGCTTACCCACATTATGGAGGACAATCTGCTTTACCCAAAGTTTGCCAATTTAAATGTTAATCTCATCCAAAAAAACATTGATGTTGACTTATAAAATTAGGCATCACAAAAGAATTAAGTAATTTTTTATTGTTTTCATCTTGATGAACTGATTTCACAAAGAGATTTTTAAAATTTTGTGTACAAGACTAGCCATGGGCTAATATATCCTAATTAAACTTAGAAGATTTTTCACAACAAAGGAAACCATTGACAAAATGAAAGACACCCTACTGGATGGGAGAAAATATTTGCAAATGATATGACCAATAAGGGGTTAATATCCAAAATATATAAATAGCTCATACAACTCAATATCAAAAAACAAACCCAATCAAAAAATGGGCAGAAGATGTGAATAGACATCTTTCAAAAGAAGACATACAGATGGTTAACAGACACATGAAAAGATTCTCAACACCATTAATCATCAGAGAAATGAAAATCAAAACCATAATGAGATATCGCCTCACCCTATCAGAATGGCTATCACCAAAAAGACCACAAAACAAATGTTTTGTGGGAACGTAAATTGGTGAGAATGTAAATTGGTGCAACCACTATGGAAATCAGTTTGGAGATTCCTCAACGAACTGAAAATAGAACTACCATATGATCCAGCAATTCCACTGCTGGGTATATGTCTGAAGAACACGAAAACACTATTTTGAAAAGATGCATGCATCCCAATGTTTACAGCAGAATTATTTACAATAGCCAAGATATGAGAGCAACCTTAGTGTCCATCAACAGATGAACAGATAAAAAAGATGTGGTATATATATACAACGGAATGTTATGCACCAATAAAAAAGAATGAAATTTTGCCATTGGCAACAACACGAATGGACCTAGAGGGTATTATGCTAAGTGAAATAAGTCAGACAGAGAAAGACAAATACTGTATGTTACCATTATATGTGGAATCTAAAAAATGAAACAAACTAGTGAATATAACAAAACAGAAATAGACTTACAGATATAGAGAATAAACTAGTGATTATCAGTGGGGAGAGGGAATGGGGAAGGGACAAGATAGGGGTTGGTGATCAAGAGGTACAAACTTCTGTATATAAAATAAATAAGCTGCAAGGATATATTGTACAACACAGGAAATATAGCCAATATTTTACAATAACTTTAAATGCAGTATACTATACAAAAATATTGTCACTCTGTTGTACACCTGAAACTAATATAATAAATTAAAAAAAAAACTAGCCATGTGCATCCACCTTTTTATCTCTCTGCCTATATTACTCTAATCCTGCTGCTGAACTCTCTCCCTTGGGTAGCTGCGACAACCTCCAGACTGACCTTCTTGATTCCAGGCTTGTGTCCTTTCAATTCCTTCTCTCACATTGCAGCAAGAATAACCCCTCTAAAACCAAAAATAGATGGTATCTATACTCTGACTTAAATCCCCCAATGGCTTCCCATCGTATTCAGAAAAAAGTACAATCTCTTTAAGGTGGCTTCCCTGGTCTACCCTTATACTTCATTTATAGGAGTTTCTTGAAACTGTGAAGGTCTCTCCCAACTTTCTATTCCTGGTGGCTGCAACACGCGACTTCTCAGCTTTTCCTACGCCCTTTTCCTCTTTTAGGTCCTATATTAAATGTCACTTTGTGCTGCATAATTTCCAAGGTATTTAGTGCCCACTCCCCAGTTAGATTAGGTGCTCTTTATATTATATATAATTCACTCAAAAGATATCTATTGAGTCCTATTATATGCCAGACACTGACCTAGCTGCTGGGGATACCCCAGTGAAATAAAAAAGATGTAAATTCCTGTCATGCTATGTGCTCTTGCATTGTACTCTTCTATGTTTTCATAAATTATTGTTATGGCTTCTAATAATCTTGTCTTCTCGTGAGACAAGGATGACTTTTTCACACTTTTTTCACATTTGCACCTCCAACTACTACTCGACACAATAGCTCTTTAATAAGTATTTGATGAATAAATATGTGAATGAGCAAAGTTGTATAGTATTTTGTTGCTGACTTGCCCCCCTACCCTGGCCAACATCTTGGTCCTGACTCTCCCTCCCTTTCTGCTCTTTTATAATTCAGATACCTAGTTCTCTAGTGTTATCTTCTCTTCCTTGTTTCTCAAAGTACTACTTACTCAATACTTACTAATACTCTTTATTCACACTTGGGTTCTCGTGAAATAATAGAAAAAAATATATATAGGTCTCTGTCCTCGGTTCCTGGCACAGAGCTCCTAAAACCCTTGTAATTTCCTAAGTAATAAGAGCACAAGAGCATCTTTTCTTCTAATATATGGTCTTAGACCCTGGTTCCTGACACAGAGTACCAAAATCCCTTAGAATTTCCTGGGTGATAGGAATGTCTTTGTCCTAAAGTGGCACAATATGTAAGCTCCTGAATGGGAACTGGTCACCAGAAAGATCAAGCCATGATTAGAAACTTGGAACTTTCAGCCCTACCTCCCATTCTCTAGAGAAGGGGTGGAAATAGAGTTAATAATCAGTCATGCCTACTTGATGAAGCCTCCATAAAAATCCCAATGGTATGGGGTTTAAAGAGCTTCTGTGCTGGTGAATACATTCATGTACTGGGAGAGCGGTGCAACCCAACTCCACAGGGACAGAAGGTCCTGCACTTGGAACCCTTACAGACCTCACCCTACATACCTCTTCATCTGGTTGTTCATCTGTATCCTTTATCATATCCTTTATTATACAATAAATTGATAAACATAAGTGTTTCCTGAGTTCTGTGAGCTATTCTAACAATGATTGAACCCAAGGAGAGGGTCGTGGGAACCTGTAACTTACAGCTGGTTAGTCAGAAGTGCAGGTGACAACCTGGAACTTGCAATTGGTGTCTTTGGGTGGGGTGCAGTCTTGTGGGACTGAATCCTTAATCTTTGGGGTGTGTACTAACTCTGGTTAGTGTCAGAATTGAATTGAATTGTACAACACCCAGCTGGTGTCACAGAGAATTTGTTGACGTGGGGGAAAACCCAAACATCTGGTATCAGAAGTACTATGTGTGAGTAAAGGAGAAAAACACAGGAAGAGTGTGCTTTTCTAACTCAGGTTCTCAGTGGCAGAGGCCAATGCTCATTAGTCTCTGTATCTCCAGAGTTTTGCTCATTACATGGCATATAGCAGGTGCTCAATGAACATTGTCATGAATTGTGAGTCAGCAACTCCCAGGAAGAGCTTGAAGTCTTTGAATTTAGCTGATTGGGGAAGGATGTTACCAAATGTAGGCTACTCTCTACTCTACTTATGGGTAAGTTTGGTCCTGCTGGCTTTGTAAAGATCAGTCTGGATCACTTAGGAATTCTTGGGATTTCTGGGTCTCTGGTGGGATTTAATTATTTGCTACTTGAATAACAAAAATATTTCAGGTTGAAATCATATGAAATGAACAGCGGTTGTCAGTAAATGTGCCGTATTTATCAGCTCAAGAATAAAAACTTATGAGAATTAATTTCTTTAGAACAACACTGTCACCCAAAGCAGAGTAGTTGCTGCCTACAAATATTAAGTGTGTTTAGAGTTGATTTAGCCATTGTAATTTGATAAGGTTGGATTATTTTAGTGGATGAAAAACCACCCTTGATCTGAGACCTCTATGTAGACGTATTGCTAAGTCTTATAATAACTTACTTGGTTTCCGAGCTTCGTGTCACTACATTCTTTTTAGAATAGATGGTACCATCAAAGCAACTTTCTATATAGATTTTGCTTTTATTTTTCTCAAAGATCTGCACCAAGCATATCTCCTTCTTAATTTCCCTCTGATTTTGACTTGTGCCCACCTCATGATTCACACTGCATTTCTAGTAAGTGGTTTCTTTTCTTCACTTTATTCCTACATATGAATACTGCCCAAATTCCTCGTAACCTGTACAGTAACTTAGTTCCTCTGAGATAGGGCCCTTCCTTGCATTTCACTTCCCATAGCCCATTTCTTCTAGAAACTGGGATCTTCCTGTTTTTCCTAGTTCCCATGACCGACTCTTTATTACTTGTCACTAGACCTTTTGGCACTGACAACTCATCTACCTAGACATCTCCCTTTTAGGTAAAGCCTGACCTGCTGCTATCCCTGGGGTCTCTGGGATTTGACATTCCCCTGCCTGGGTTATCTTACTGCCAACCTAACCCGGGTAGGAACATCACTTTCTGCTATTTAGTTCTTTGCTAGGTTTGTGGAGAGACTTAAAAAGAGAGAGAGAAAAGTGGGGGAGGGAGGAGGGTTGGAGAGAGAGAGAGAGAGGGAGAGAGGTTGGTTTGTAAAAAGAATATTTTCCTCTCACTCTCATCAGGTGACTAATAGGAAATGAGCTGAGGAGAGGCAAGTCTGAAAACAGCTGTGGTATCATCATGAACGCAGAAACAGATCATCTCATCTAAAATTGGCCCACTTTGCTTGCAGAAGATCATGTGGATCAATACTCTGAGACAAGACGTATTTCCTGAGATTTGCAGTTCCAGGAAGTCTCTTATCATCTGTACAAGCAAAAGAGCTGTATCAGTTTACTAGGGCAACTGTCATGTTTAACATTATATCAAGGTGGAAACTGAAACACTATCCTCTGCAGAGACGTGCATCAAATTTCTGCCATCTGAGGGTTCACTGATTTTCCAGGCCACCCATTCATGTGCAGGTAAGGCTTGTACTTGAGTTACTGTTCTCTTTTTAAAGGTCTGTGCTGACCAAACTACACACTCTCCTTCAATCTTCTTTGTGATCCCAGGAAATATTAGTGAGGCTACTACTCTGCCATCCCATTTGAAAATAATTGAATTCACTTAACACCTTTTTTTCTTTCTGTGTTCAGCTCTAACTGGGCGGGCTCAGAACTCTGGGCGTTTTTGAAATCCTACAGGCCACCACCATTATGTGATAAGTAGCTACAACTGATCATTTACTGTGGATAGGAACGGTGGTGTGCTAAAATAACTACTTCAGTGAAACTAAAAACAAAGCCCTGATTTGTAGTGCTGCCAGTTTCCATGGTGTAAATACCCCTATCATGACCAGTTTCAAGCTACCAAAACTGAGAAGAGCTGAGAATGAGAGTTGGGAGGAGATATACAGACTAGGTTCTCACAAGCCAGTTTGTAGCACACTGTAGGCATTTTTACAAATGTCATCTCCCTCAGTTCTTATTACATCCTCATGAAGTAGGTACTATTATTATCCCCGTGCTATAAATTGGAAAACGGAGGCTTAGAGAGATTAAGCAACTTTCCTAAGGCCACACACTTACAAAGGGGAAAAGTAGAGATTTGTATCTCAGTCCGTGTACTCCAAAACCATGCCCATTGATGGAGATAAAATCTCCTTGTATCTATTCATTTCATTCTTTTATTTGGATGGAGACAAGAAGAGTCTTTCATCTATAAAACCTAATTTCCTCAACTTCAGAATGTTCCCCAAAGAGGTTCTGCCTTCCTACAGTTAGATGTAAGCAACTTCTCTGTTTCTCAGAGAAATAAAGATGATGAGTATACTTTGTGAACCTTTTCCTCTGGAAAGACAGCAAAGATGATAAAGGAATTCTTAGTGAGCATCTCTTTTTGGCTTAGGCTGACATTTTGTGACCCAGCCTCTTCCCAAGGGTAGAAATATCTTCAAGTTCTTCATGTGGCCTATTGATTCAAATTTAAATTTGATGGTACCATAAATTCTGCAATCTGTGTTTCCACTTGCCGTAGAAAATTCTCTTCTCTGAATGAAGTTTGTGTTTCACCTTGTGCAGAAATACTTATTTGGGGGACACACACTTGGTGATGGTGTTCACCAACAAGAAACATGTATACTGGTTGTTATATGCAGAAGAAAGGGCCTTATGAATGTCGTTTAGGGACATACATACACTTTTACCCACTAGTTAGATCTTTGTAAAAAGTAGTTTAAAAATAAGTCAAACCATGGGTATAGAAAATGTCTCTGTCACGAGATCAAAGTTTACTATTTTTTCTCAGGGATGAGTGTGGAGAGGGAACTATGGTTTTGGATGATCTTAGATTTTTCTGAAAGTCAAATTTATTGTGTATAAACAGCTTGAAACAGGATACATAAGTTTGGAAAATGAATTCACAAAAGGACAAAAAAAGACAAGTGGATTCACTCATGCTAATGCCTCCAGATGGTGCTGAGCACAGAGCACAGCCCTGACCTTGACATGTCTTGCATATGTATGTCTCACATTTCAGAGGGCAGCTGAACAAGCCTAGTGTGTTCTTGAAAACTTCACTGTCGCAGAGTAATTCTGAAGAAGTTTACACCAAAAAGGGAAGTTGGAACCACTTCCTCTCAGCTGGACCCCTGGCTCCTTATTTCACTGTGACTGTGACTTGTTACTTTTTTAGCCCATGGTAAAGGGGACATGTAAGTGCTGAAGGTCAGTGAGAGGTTGAGGGACTATCTCTGCATTCCCTGGAGATATACTGCATCTCGATCAGACTCCTCTGAGACCTCTTTCCCAGCTGCTCTTCTGGATTGGTAACCAGTGTTTGCAACCACCCCTGCTAATCCTCATCCATTTCTACCCTATTGCTCTGGTCTTCAGCACTAGCTTCTGATGAACGGTTTCCATAGCAACCAGAGTAACACCTCCAGCCTGCTACCTCCTAACTCCAGAGATGAAAAGAGTAAAGGAAACATAAGCTAAGAGCAATTAATCTTCAATATATGCATTTTAAAAGAATTGCAGTTTAATCCAGAGTAATGCTGACAAGGGCTGATGACGGCCACTGTATCACATGAGAAGGATGGTGGTGGACACTGTAAAGCAGGGAGAAGTCAGATTACACTAGCAGCAATCCAAATGTGGGTATATTTATAAAGTGGTTGAATACAAGGTTGCTGGGTAGCTAGCTATGCTCACTCATTAGCTAAGCAACTCACAGGTGGCACATGGACCACTGGGTACCATATCAAGGTCACAAATGTCTGTATCACTCTTCGGGACCACTAGAACAATTTAAATCTTGAATGTTACATCTGGAAATGCCAGGTTCTTTGGCATACTTAACTTATGTAAAATTAACCTTATGAAATAACTTGGAAAAACACCTAATAAAATAACTGCACATTAAAAGATGCAATAAGAGCTTGTCTTTTCACAAGGAGAAAAGTAAAAGAATTGTAGTTTAACTACCAATAATTATTTAATACAGAAATCCAAACTGGGTGGTCATATTTTACCTTGCTTTGGATGATGTGTATTATTTTCTTTTTTGGCATCTCTCCTAGTTGATCTATTTCCTTCCTTTTGTTAATTGATTCTAGGAAGTGACCTAAAATAATGTTTCTCAAGCTGGAGGTTAGGAGGACTCTTGAAGAGGTCAATAGTCCTGATACAGTGAAAGAGCAGAGAATGGAAACCTTCAGGTTCTCAGACAAAAAGAACTAGCGCTCGCCAGGATTTTCTGCCTCCAATTTTGCCAGCCTCCCAACCGACTTGCTTTTCTTTTTCTCCAAGAATCTAAGTGACATTAACTGATGATTGACAGGAGAAAGATGAGCAAGGTAACAGATAATGTGTAAGAAAGGATAACGGAGAGAAAGATGGTTTCAGACTACAATTTATTGCTGCCTCTCAAACTTTCCCTAATCACTGCAAGCTTGCGACTTATCTCTTTCAGGAACTCTGAACTGTGTACCACTATGACCTCTTTACTATCTGAGTTTTATTCATTCATTCAACCTATATTTATTCAAACTTGATGTGCTAGATACACAGAGAGGAACAGAACAGGCAAGTTATCATAGACGGTCTATGAGTATCTTAGCTTTTCTTCTTCAACTATTTGGTTTCTTAGGAATTAAAATACTCTCTGCCAAACCAAAATAAGGGCATCAAAGTGACCAGCCTGGCCAAGAATGACTAAGATTAGGAGTCTAGCTGCTCAGTAGGGTCAACAGGGTAAAGTCAGAAAGTATGTGGTGGAGACTGGAGAAGTCTGCTGGGGGAAGTGAAGCAGATATGTCTCATGGGGTCACAGAGGACACCACGGGGGGTCAGCGGTGTAGGTAAGCTCTAATCCTAGAGCAGAGGTTCTTTGCTTCTTGGCATTTTTACTGTTTGCTGCCTTTGGGTTGCCTTGACCTCACAGGCTTCAACTCCAGATCTACGTCAGAGCTATGATCCTCATTGGGGATTAAAAAAGAGAAGTACTGGGATCATCTTTTTTCGGTTTTATATTTATTATTTCATGCAGTTGTCTGTTAAAACAGTTAAGAGAAGAAAAGAATTAAAAATATATTTATACAATTTAAAATATATAAATATTAATTTTTTAATATATTTAGATTTTCTTACATAATTACTTCTGTTGGTGTTCTTAATATGTGTGGATTCAAGTTCCCATTTCTTTTCAGCTCAAAGGGCTTCTTTGAGTATTTCTTACAAGGCAAATCTACTATGAATGAGTTTTCTTAGTTTTTTGCTTACCTGGGAATGTCTTTTTTTTTTTTAAAACATCTTTACTGACTAGCATTGCTTTACAATGGTGTGTTACTTTCTGCTGTATCACAAAGTAAATCAGCTATACGTATACTTATATCATCATATCCCCTCTCCCTTGTGTCTCCCTCCCACCCTCCCTATCCCACCCCTCTAGGTGGTCACAGCACCGAGCTGATCTTTATTGGAGTATAATTGCTTTACATTGTTGTGTTTTAGTTTCTGCTGTATAACAAAGTGAATCAGCTATACGTATACCTATATCCCCATATCCCCTCCGTCTTGCATCTCCTTCCCACCCTCCCTATCCCACCCCTCTAGGTGGTCACAAAGCACTGAGCTGGTCTCCCTGTGCTATGCAATTGCTTCCCACTAGCAATCTATTTTACATTTGGTAGTGTATATAAGTCCATGCAACTCTCTCACTTCGTCCCAGCTTACCCTTCCCCCTCCCCATGTCCTCAAGTCCATTCTCTAGTAGGTATGTGTCTTTATTCCCATTCTGCCCCTGGTTCTTCAGAACCAATTTTTTTTTTAAGATTCCATATATATGTGTTAGCATATGGTATTTGTTTTTCTCATTCTGACTTACTTCACTCTGTATGACAGACTCTAGGTCCATCCAGGTCACTACAAATAACTCAATTTCGTTATTTTTATGGCTGAGTAATATTCCATTGTATACATGTGACACATCTTCTTTATCCATTCATCTGTCGATGGACACTTAGGTTGCTTCCATATCCTGGCTATTGTAAATAGAGCTTCAGTGAAAATTGTGGTACATGACTTTTTTTGAATTATGGTTTTCTCAGGGTGTATGCCCAGTAGTGGGATTGCTGGGTCATATGGTAGTTCTATTTTTAGCTTTTTAAGGAACCTCCATACTGTTCTCCATAGTGGCTGTATCAATCTACATTTCCACCAAGAGTGCAAGAGGGTTCCCTTTTCTCCACACCCTCTCCAGCATTTATTGTTTGTAGATTTTTTGATGATGGCCATTATTACCAGTGTGAGGTGATACCTCATTGTAGTTTTGATTTGCATTTCTCTAATGATTAGTAATGTCGAGCATCCTTTCATGTGTTTGTTGGCAATCTGTATATCTTCTTTGGAGAAATGTCTATTTAGGTCTTCAGCCTATTGTTGGATTGGGTTGTTTGTTTTTTTGATACTGAGCTGCACGAGCTGCTTGTATATTTTGGAGATTAATCCTTTGTCAGTTGCTTCATTTGCAAATATTTTCTCCCATCCTGAGGGTTATCTTTTGGTCTTGTTTATGGTTTCCTTTGCTGCGCAAAAGCTTTTAAGTTTCATTAGGTCCCTTTGGTTTATTTTTGTTTTTATTTCCATTTCTCTAGGAGGTGGGTCAAAAAGGATCTTGCTCTGATACATGTCATAGAGTGTTCTGCCTATGTTTCCCACTAAGAGTTTTATAGTGTCTGGCCTTACATTTAGGTCTTTAATCCATTTTGAGTTTATTTTTCTGTATGGTGTTAGGGAGTGTTCTAATTGCATTCTTTTACATGTAGCTGTCCAGTTTTCCCAGCACCACTTATTGAAGAGGCTGTCTTTTCTCCATTGTATATTCTTGCCTCCTTTATCAAATATAAGGTGACCATGTGTGCATGGGTTTATCTCTGGGTTATCTATCCTGTTCCATCGATCTATATCTCTGTTTTTGTGCCAGTACCATATTGTCTTGATTACTGTAGCTTTGTAGTACCGTCTGAAGTCAGGGAGCCTGATTCCTCCAGCTCTGTTTTTCTTTCTCAAGATTGCTTTGGCTATTCGGGGTCTTTTGTGTTTCCATACAAACTGTGAAATTTTTTGTTCTAGTTCTGTGAAAAATGCCATTGGTAGTTTGATAGGGATTCCATTGAATCTGTAGATTGCCTTGGGTAGTATAGTCATTTTCACAATGTTCATTCTTCCAATCCAAGAGCATGGTATATCTCTCCATCTGTTTGTATCATTTTTAATTTCTTTCATCAGTGTCTTATAGTTTTCTGCATTCAGGTCTTTCATCTCCTTAGGTAGGTTTATTCCTAGGTATTTTATTCTTTTTGTTGCAATGGTAAATGGGAGTGTTTCCTTAATTTCTCTTTCAGATTTTTCATCATTAGTGTATAGGAATGCAAGAGATTTCTGTGCATTAACTTTGTATCCTGCTACTTTACCAAATTCATTGATTAGCTCTAGTAGTTTTCTGCTAGCATCTTTAGGATTCTCTATGTACAGTATCATGTCATCTGCAAACAGTGACAGTTCTACTTCTTCTTTTACGATTTGGATTCCTTTTATTTCTTTTTCTTCTCTGATTGCTGTGGCTAAAACTTCCAAAACTATGTTGAATAATAATGTTGAGAGTGGGCAACCTTGTCTTGTTCCTGATCTTAGTGGAAATGGTTTCAGTTTTTCACCATTGAGAATGATGTTGGCTGTGGGTTTGTCATATATGGCCTTTATTATGTTGAGGTAAGTTCCCTCTATACCTACTTTCTGGATCGTTTTTATCATAAATGGTGATGAATTTTGTTGAAAGTTTTTTCTGCATCTATTGAGATCATCATATGGTTTTTATCCTTCAATTTGTTAATATGTTGTGTTACACTGATTGATTTACATATATTAAGAATCCTTGCATTCCTGGGATAAACCCCACTTGATCATGGTGTATGATCCCTTTAATATGCTGTTGGATTCTGTTTGCTTGTATTTTGTTGAGGATTTTTGCATCTATGTTCATCAGTGATATTGGCATGTAGTTTCCTTTTTTTGTGACATCTTTGTCTGGTTTTGGTATCAGGGTGATGGTGGCCTTGTAGAATGAGTTTGGGAGTGTTCCTCCCTTTGCTATATTTTGGAAGAGTTTGAGAAGGATAGGTGTTAGCTCTTCTCTAAATGTTTGATAGAATTCGCCTGTGAAGCCGTCTGGTACTTGGCTTTCATTTGTTGGAAGACTTTTCATCACAGTTTCAATTTCAGTGCTTGTGATTGGTCTGTTTATATTTTCTATTTTTTCCTGGTTCATTCTCGGAAGGTTGTGCTTTTCTATGAATTTGTCCATTTCTTCCAGGTTGTCCATTTTATTGGCATATAGTTGCTTGTAGTAATCTCTTATGATCCTTTGTATTTCTGCAGTGTCAGTTTTTACTTCTTTTTCATTTCTAATTCTGTTGATTTGAGTATTCTCCCTCTTTTTCTTGATGAATCTGGCTAATGGTTTATCAATTTTGTTTATCTTCTCAAAGAACCAGCTTTTAGTTTTATTGATCTTTGCTATTGTTTCCTTCATTTCTTTTTCATTTATTTCTGATCTGATCTTTATGATTTCTTTCCTTTTGCTAACTTTGGGGATTTTTTGTTCTTCTTTCTCTAATTGCTTTAGGTGTAAGGTTAGGTTGTTTATTTGAGATGTTTCTTGTTTCTTAAGGTAAGATTGTATTGCTATAAACTTCCCTCTTAGAACTGCTTTTGCTGCATCCCATAGGTTTCGAGTCATCGTGTTTTCATTGTTATTTGTTTCTAGGTATTTTTTGTTTTCCTCTTTGATTTCTTCAGTGATCTCTTGGTTATTTAGTAGTGTATTGTTTAGCTTCCATGTGTTTGTATTTTTTACAGATTTTTTCCTGTAACTGATATCTAGTCTCATAGCGGTGTGGTTGGAAAATTTACTTGATACGATTTCAATTTTCTTAAATTTACCAAGGCTTGATTTATGACCTAAGGTATGATCTATCCTGGAGAATGTTCTATGAGCACTTGAGAAGAAAGTGTATTCTGTTGTTTTTGGATGGAATGTCCTATAAATATCAATTAAGTCCATCTTGTTTAATGGGTCATTTAAAGCTTGTGTTTCCTTGTTTATTTTCATTTTGGTTGATCAGTCCATTGGTGAAAATAGGGTGTTAAAGTCCCCTACTATGATTGTGTTACTGTCGATTTCCCCTTTTATGGCTGTTAGCATTTGCCTTATGTATCGAGGTGCTCCTTTGTTGCGTGTATAAATATTTACAATTGTTATATCTTCTTCTTAGATTGATCCCTTGATCATTATGTAGTGTCCTTCTTTGTCTCTTGTAATAGTCTTTATTTTAAAGTCCATTTTGTGTGATATGAGAATTGCTACTCCGTCTTTCTTTTGATTTCCATTTGCATGGAGAATCTTTTTCCATCCCCTCACTTTCAGTCTGTATGTGTCCCTAGGTCTGAAGTGGGTCTCTTGTAGACAGCATATATACGGGTTTTGTTTTTGTATTCATTCAGCCAGTCTATGTCTTTTGGTTGGAGCATTTAATCCATTTACATTTAAGGTAATTATTATTATTATTATTTTTTATAAATGTATCTATTTTATTTATTTATTTTGGCTGTGTTGGGTCTTCATTGCTGCGCATGGGCTTTCTTTAGTTGCGGCAAGTGGGGGCTACTCTTTGTTGCGGTGCGCAGGCTTCTCATTGTGGTGGCTTCTCATGTTGTGGAGCATGGGATCTAGGCATGCAGGGTTCAGTAGTTGCAGCATGCAGGCTCAGTATTTGTGGCTCACGGGCTCTAGAACACAGGCTCAGTAGTTGTGGTGCATGGGCTTAGTTGCTTCGCTGCATATGGGGTCTTCCCGGACCAGGGTTCGACCTGTGTCCCCTGCACTGGTAGGTGATTCTCAACCAGTGCGCCACCACGGAAGCCCTAAGGTAATTATTGATATGTATGTTCCGATTACTATTTTCTTAATTGTTTTGGGTTTGTTATTGTAGGTCTTTTCTTTCTCTTGTGTTTCCTGCCTAGGGAAGTTTTCAACTATAATCTGTTTAATGTTGTCCCAGATGTCTCTGAGACTGTTCTCGATTCTTTTCATTCCTTTTTATTTATTCTTCTCTGTGGTAGTTATTTCCACTATTTTATCTTCCAGATTACTTATCTGTTCTTCTGCCTCAGTTATTCTGCTATTGATTTCTTCTAGAGAATTTTTATTTTCATTTATTGCATTGTTCATCATTGTTTGCTCTTTAGTTTTTCTAAGTCCTTGTTAAACGTTTCTTGTATTTTCTCCATTCTATTTCCAAGATTTTGGATCATCTTTACTATCATTATTCTGAATTCTTTTTCAGGTAGACTGCCTATTTCCTCTTCATTTGTTTGGTCTGGTGGGTTTTTACCTTGCTCCTTTATATGCTGCATATTTGTCTGTCTTCTCCTTTTGTTTAACTTACTCTGTTTGGGGTCTCCTTTTTGCAAGCTGCAGGTTTGTAGTTCCCATTGTTTTTGGTGTCTTCCCCCAATGGGTGAGGTTGGTTCAGTGGGTTGTATAGGCTTCCTGGTGGAGAGGACTGGTGCCTGTGTTCTGGTGGATGAGGCTGGATCTTGTCTTTCTGGTGGGCAGGGCAGTGTCTGGTGGTGTGTTTTGGAGTGTCTGAGAACTTAGTGTGACTTTAGGCAGCCTCTCTGCTAATGGGTGGGTTTGTGTTCCTGTCTTGCTAGTTGTTTGGCTTGGGGTGTCCAGCACTGGAGCTTGCTGGTCGTTAAGTGGAGGTAGGTCTCAACGTTGGGTTGGAGATCTCTGGGAGAGCTCTTGCTGATTGATATTATGTGGGGCTGGGAGGTCTCTGGTGGTCCAACGTCCTGAACTCGGCTCTCCCACCTCAGAGGCTCAGGCCTGACACCTGGCTGGAGCACCAAGACCCTGTCAGCCACATGGCTCAGAAGAAAAGGGAAAAGAAAAAGAAAGAAAAAAATTAAATTAAATTTAAAAGTTATTAAAAAAAAATAATATATATATATATAATTAAAATAAATAAAGTAATTTAAAAAAAAGAGAGAAGAGAGCAACCAAACCAATAAACAAACCCACCAATGATAAGGAGCAATAAAAACCAAACTAAGATAAACATAAAAATCAGAAACTAGTCAGTTGCATACAGCAAACCCCAAGTGTATAGTTGCACCCAAAGTTCACCACCTCAGTTTTGGGATGATTCGTTGTCTGTTTGGGTATTCTACAGATGTAGGATGCATCAAGTTGATTGTGTGTATATAATCTGCTGCTCCTGAGGCTGCACTGAGAAATTTCCCTTTCTCTTCTTTGTTCGCATAGCTCCTGGGGTTCAGCTTTGAATTTGGCCCTGCCTCTGCATGTAGGTCATCCTCTGACATCTGTTCTTTGCCCAGACAGGAGGGAGTTAAAGGAGCGGCTGATTATGGGGCTCTGGCTCACTCAGGCAGGGTGGAGAGGGAGGGGTACAGAATGCAGGGAGAGCTTGCGGTGGCAGAGGCCGGCGTGATGTTGCAACAGCCTGGGGTGTGCTGTGTGTTCTCCTGGGGAAGTTGTCTCTGGATCACAGGACCCTGGCAGTGGTGGGCTGCACAGGCTCCTGGGAAGGGAGGTGTGGATAGTGAACTGTGCTTGCACACAGGATTCTTGGTGGCTGCAGCAGCAGCATTGGCATTTCATGCCCGTCTCTGGTGTCAGCGCTGATAGCCATGGTTTGCGCTCCTCCCTGAAGCTCGTTTAGGCAGTGCTCTGAATCTCCTCTCCTCGTGCACCCCGAAACAATGGTTTCTTTCTTTTCAGGCAGTTTCAGACTATTCCCCAGACTCCTCCCAGCTAGCTGTGATGCACTAGCCCCCTTCAGGTTGTGTTCACGTAGCCAACCCCAGTCCTCTCCCTGGGGTCTGACCTCTGAAGCCCGAGCCTCAGCTCCCAGCCCCTACCTGCCCCAGCAGGTGAGCAGACAAGCCTCTCAGGCTGGTGAGTGCTGGTTGACACCGATCCTCTGTGCGGGAATCTCTCCACTTTGCCCTCTCACCCCTGTTGCTGTGCTCTCCTCCGTGGCTCCAAAGCTTCCCACCCACTCACCCCCATCCCTGTCTCTGCCAGTGAAGGGGCTTCCTAGCGTGTGGAAACTTTTCCTCCTTCACAGCTCCCTCCCAGAATTGCAGGTCCCATCCCTATTCTTTTGTCTCTGTTTTTTCTTTTTTCTTTTGCCCTACCCAGGTACGTCGGGAGTTTCTTACCTTTTGGGACATCTGAGGTCTTCTGCCAGCTTTCAGTAGGTGTTCTGTAGGAGTTGCTCCACATGTAGATGTATTTCTGATGTATTTGTGGGGAGGAAGGTGATCTCCACGTCTTACTCTTCTGCCATCTTAAAGGTCCTCTGCCTTTATTTTTGAAGTATGGTTTTTCTGGTTATAGAATTCTGGGTGGGCAGTTCTCTGTTTTTGTAGAACTTTGAATATGCTATCCCACTAACTTCTGGCCTCTACTGTTTCTGATGAGAAGTCAACTGTTAATCTTATTGAGGCTCCCTTGTACAGTGAGTCATTTTTCTCTGGCTGCTTTCAACATTTTCTCTTTGTGTTTTGACAGTTTGACCATGATGTGTCTAAGTGTGAATCTATTGAGTTTATCCTCCTCAGGATTACTGAGTTTTTTGGCTATGTAGATGAATGTTTTAAAAATCAAATTTGGGAAGTTTTCAGCTATTATTTCTTTGAGTATTTCTCTCTCTGTCTCTGTCTGTCTGTCTCTCTCCCTTCTGGGGCTTCTAGTACATGAATATTGGTTTAATTAATGTTATTTCACAGGTCTCTGATGCTCCATTTGTTTTTCTTCATTCTTTTTCCTTCCATTCTTCAAATTGGATAGTCTCTTTTTATCGATCTTCAAGTTTGCTGGTTCTTCCTTCTGCCAGTTCAGATTTGTTTTTGAGCCCATCTAGTGAATTTTTCACTTTGGTTATTGTACTTTTCAACTCCAGAATTTTTATTTGGCTTTTTAAAAAAAATCTATTTCTTTAATGATGTTGTCTATTTGGTGAGATATTATTGTAATACTTTCATTTAATTACTAAACATGGTTTCTTTTTATTCTCTGAACATATTTATAATAGCAAGTTTGAAGTATCTGTCTACTAAGTCCAACATTTGGGCTCTCTTAGAGAGTTTTTATTGGCTGCTTGTTTTCCAATGTATAGACTACATTTTCCTGTTTCTTTGCATTTCTGGTAATAAAAAAATCTGAACATTTTAGATAATATATTGAAGCAAGTCTGGATTTTGATCCTCCCAAGGGGTTGTTGTTTTTGCTATTTTGTTTGTTTGTTTAGTGATTTGCCTGGACTAACACAGTCTGCTCAGTGTGTGGCCACTGAAGTCTCTGATCAGATTTTTAAAGTTTTTAATTATTGTTTTTATGCTAAAGCCAGGCTTCCTAGCAGTCACTTCTGGTTCAGCATAGCTGGGTGCTTATCCAATGCTTGTGAGTTTACCTTAAACATCTGAGCCAGCAAGACTTCCATCCATTACCAAGGGATCTGTATGGGTTGGTGCACACATTCAAAGTTCAGATGGTTCATAATTCTATCTTAGCTTTCACTTTCTGCTTGCACAGGTCCTCATGCTCATTTAGGGGCCCCTGGGACCCACTTTGGTCGTTCCTGAGTGTGCATACAGTCTTCTACATGCACACTATCTTCCAGATCCCCAGGAATATGTTGGATCTTTTCATGGCTCCCATGGCTATCTTGTTTCTCCAGATATCCCTTAAAAATTTTTGGCTAGTCTCTGCTTATCCCAACCAGTACTGTAGCCTTAGGCAAATGGAATATTGGCCTTCCCAATTGTTTGTCACTAATTGCTTTTGTTTTTGACAATATCGTAGGGTATGGGATTTTTCTGAGGAACTTCATATATGATCAGCCCCCTCCATCACATTCAGGCTTCTGGTCTTCATGGTTACTGTTCCATGGACCTAAGGGTGGGGTGGGGTGGGAATAGCTCCAAATTAAAATGCTACAGACCCCACTGTTCTTACTGAGGTTCAGTTGTTTTTCCTGAATTTTTGATTTGTTGTATGCTTTTCAATTTGTTTTATGCCTTTGGTCAATTTCTAGAGTTCTGAAATTGTTGCTTTTGATAGTTTTGCCAGTTTCATCAGTGCTTTTTCAGGGCAGATTTGCCAAGGTTCTTACTCAACCATTCTGGAAGTGCCCAGCTCTCTCAGCACCTCTGTTTGACACTTGGAACTAACATTAATTATAAGAAAACTCCAGCCACAAAACTAAGTATGTTACTGGTTGAGATGATAGAAAAATAATTGTAAGCAAATAAAAGTCTATTCAGATAACTTAAAAACAAATTAATTTCATAAAACATAGGCAAGCAAGAAGTTTTATAGATTTGTCATTAGGAAGTGTTCAATGACTAGCCTCCCTTTGGAACTCCCATACTATTCTTTGCATATCTCAATCAGTACAGTCACCAAATTGTTTCTCCACTAAGCTATGAGCTCCTCAAAATAAGGGATTATGTTTTAATACTCTAAGGGGTCTCTCAATGTGTGGTCAGAGCCTACAGTAAATACTCCATAAATTCTTGCTCAATATTGTTGAACGTTGCAGATATGTTTTTGAGATGTCCCAAGGCTGAGGGCAATGCTAATAGTGCCTAAACAGTGGAACAATCTGCATTTCATTTCCAAAAAATCAATATTTTGTGTATACATTTCAAAAATTAATTTGAGTTGTTCTTTTATACTCATTCTGCCGTTAATTATCCTTAACCCAATTTGGTATTGACTTCTGAGACATCTTTCTTTCAAGTAACACATTCCCAAAAGAAAAGTGCTAAAACCAACTTGGCTAAATCTGTTATGTTTAACGGCCCCTCTGTGACATGTGTTAACTTCTGATGTGTGTTTGCAATAGCTTGAATAAATTATAGTTATCAACCATTTTGAGAACACCTGATATAAAAAGCTCAGAACACTTGTTAATTAGGAAGTGATTAATTGCAAAGTATTTAATATCACATTCTTTTTAGTATCAAATTGTCAATGTGCTCTTTGTTACTTCCGATAGCTCCCAGGTCCTCTATGGGATCACTTCTATGCTGAGTTTCCACCATTGTGACAATCCCGCTGACTGTAGAAATACCATGGGTATTTCTTTCCCTCTGTTCTCTTCATCTCAAGGGTGAGACTGGCTTCCCCCCAATTTTACGTGGTAGAAGAGATTGCTACAGGTAATAAGAATTTATCAAAATTTGAGGATAATGGAAAGGAAATAACCACATTGCACAGGTCCAGAATGTCTGTGGAGTCCTGTCTCAGACAGGCTGTCTGCCTCACATACAGCTAACATCTATGTAGTCATGGGGGGCTCACCTCCCACCTCTGAAATTGCTATAGGCATTTCCATGTCTCCTAGTCCAAGCCCTACTCATTCCTGGCTCTAAAAAAGAAAGGAATGTTTTTCTCAGGCCAGGCTAAACCTACCTTCTAATTCTTCATTCCCTGACCCAGAATTGCTCTTTTTTCCCAATATTAAGCAATCCAGATATCTATCTCTGTTGAAGGATTCTTCAACTCCACCCACCAGCATGTGGTCTAACTAATCCTGTGATCCCCAACAGGACAGTCATCACAAAGAAGTACAGCACCACTACTATTTTTCAAAGCCTGAATCAGTTGGTCTAAAAAAAAGCATGTATTTTATACAAATTATTTTTTTGCCCCTTCTCATTAAATATTCATAAAATCTGGAGGTCTGGTCCTACCAACCACCAGTTTACCTCATAAATTTGCTAAGTATTCTAGGCAAGGTGACTTTCTAGGAACCATGATAATTATAGACATAGTCAAGTTAAAGTCCCTTAAAATGTATTTTTTGAATGAGAGAAATACTTTCTGGTAATTAATTGTTGATGACTGTTGGGTGAAATTTGATAATCCTGTATATTGATATGGACAAGGGGGGAAAGAGAAATTCATTACAGTAGGGAAGAGTTGGGGGATGTAGATCAGGGAAGACTTTATGGATAAACTGGTATTTAAATTGGATTTTGAGGGATAGATTGGATTTCAACAGGTAGAATTTGAGAAGCTGGCATTCCTGACAGAGGGAGTAAACTGCATATACAAAGGCACGGTGATGGCTCAGGAAATGCTGAGCCACCCAGCTTAGCTACACCTTTTGCCATTAGGGAGAGAGGTAGAAGGAAAGGCTGGAAATGTAAGAATTGGACAGTCATGGCAGGCTTTGAATATCTGCTAGGGATTTTGGATAACTTTTCTACAAATAGGAGCGAGAAGGAAGTGGTGAGTTAACCCAGTAGATTACCAAAAAGGTAACTGGGGATTCTGTAGCCCTGTGGGGTTTTTGTTTGTCTGTTATACTAATGTTTTCCATGTCAACAACAAGTTCTCTAATAAAATGTCATGTTGGTAAGGCCACAGCACCTGGGAGATGGATTTCCTAGGGTGCGTGAACAGAAATATCTGCCAAGCTCCTAGAAAGTGTCATTTAATGAAGTGGCTAGTACCAAGTATTGAGTTTAAGGGAAGGGGATGGGGTGATGAGTTTAAGTAAGAATTTCCCCTGGGAGTTTCCTTGAGTTGTGTTCAAATACAGGAAGTGTGGTAAGTGGCAGGAAGAAGGTCATTCTAGAATTTGCACATAATTAATTTTTTAATTGAATATGCCAATATAGGCAATGCTAATACTCTGAAACTATCTTTTCTTGAGTTTCACATCTGCTTTTCTTTATCCCACCCTACCACTCCCATCAATGGCCCAGCATATTGCAATTACAGTGGTCTCTGCTCAGCAAGCTGATAAATTCCCATGATACCAAAGGAAAAGGAAGAGTTGCTAGGAGAGTGAACTCACTCGCATGCTTCCCTTGACTCTTTCCAAGCAGAGGTATGTGGTGCAAATACAGATAGTGGCTTATGATCCATTTCTAGTTGCAGATAATAGTCTAAGAGATGTAGTCTGAGTGATAAAAGGTTATTTCTAGAAATTTTAATTGTTTATGGGGCCATGGGAAAGAATGTTGGAAATGAGGACTGACCTAGAAAGTCTGAATGGTCCAAAGGATTGGAAATAGTGAACTGGGAAGAGAGGAGAGTGGAGAGCAATCCCAGCAGACACTAGTCAGGAATACCCGAATACCTGGAACTACTCATTCTCTAACTCCTCACGGCTCTCCCCTCTGCACTTCTTCGCCAAGTCAAAGCCCAGGATGGAAAGTCCAGCATAGGATGGAGCTCCAACCTCCAATAGCTGCCAGTCTTTTCAGGGAATAACAAGGCTCTCTCTGTCCTCAAGTGTTTGTCCTGGACGGTTTCCTTCTCCTCTGTCCTCAAGTGTTTTCACACATATCAGCCCCTCCTGTTGACACTGGCACCAGCTTCTCCTCTCCCCTCCTGTCTCTATGGCTTACATTTCCTTTTGAACACCTCTGTCACTCACTTCAACCCCCCCAGCAGAAAGCTTTTGTTTTTAGGTGAGTCCTACCTTGAGGAAAGAGCAGGTTACCAGCTGTGAGAAACATTGGAGGCCATTCCTTGAGTCCTTTTTGAAACATGTTTCTGGGATCATGCCAACCCCATTTTACAGGGATGGCAGGGCTGCAGATGGAACTCAGAAAGAAATGATTGCCCTGGGCCAACTCCACAGACAAATGATGAGCTAATTTCTCCTCAGTAAGAGTGTTGTGTATTTGCTGGTCAGAATCTACCAAAAAGTTCAAGTTCATATGCTTAGAGCTGTATCTCTCCTTATGTCTATCTGGCTCCATTTAATGTTTAAATAGCCCATTGCATTGAGCCTTAGGCTGAACAGTGTGGAGTCATTTATTCATAGCTGAGGTGGTAACCAAGCTAAAGAAGGAAAACAGAGAAAGGAAAGAGAGTCAGCTGAACTGAAGGGTAAAACATCATGTGGTGTGGTGTGTATGTGCATATGTGCGTTTAACTGTCCGTTAGTCTCATATTGTTCTTCTTCTTTGTGGATTGTCTGAAGCACATTTCATCTCTAGTTTGACTTTCCATTTAGGAAATGTCTTGCCCATATTTCCCCTGTGTGTCTGTTTTTATGAACTCAAGGAAGGTGAATATTTTTAATTGAAATATAGTTGATTTACAATGTGTTAATTTCTGCTATACAGCAAAGTGATTCAGTTATATACATATATGTATACATTTTTTTCCATTATGGTTTATCACAGGATATTGAATAGAGTTCCCTGTGCTATGCTGCAGGACTTCGCTGTTTATCCATTCTATATGTAATATATGTAATAGTTTGCATCTGCTAATCCTAAACTCAATCCATCCCTCCCCCACCTCTCTCCCCCTTGGCAACCACAAGTCTGTTCTCTATGTCTGTGAGTCTGTTTCTGTTCTGTAGATAAGTTCATTTGTGTCATATTTTAGATTCCACATATAAGTGATATCATATGGTATTTGTCTTTCTCTTTCTGACTTACTGCACTTAGTATGATAATCTCTAGGTCCATCCATGTTGCTGCAAATGGTATTATTTCTTTTTTCTTTTTAATGGTTGAGTAATATTTCATTATATATATGTACCACATCTAAGGAAGGTAAATTTATATTGTCACCTAGTCAAAACACAATTAGAAAGGAGAATCAATTATTTCAAAATCACTGTAATGTTTTCTAGAACCGAATATGAGTATTTTTGCATTGTTGTCCAACATTTCAAAATGGTCTCTGTTTCTGTTCATTTCCACACCAAAGATAACCAGGAACACACTTTAAAGCACAATCCAGTCTAATGTTAGTATAAAAGAGACAAAATTATATTTCTCAATTTGCATGCTGTTACAATTTCCCTTTAAAGACAGCTTTATTGAGATATAATTCACATACCACATAATTCACCAATTTACAGTCTATAATTCAATGGTTTTTAGTATATTCACAGATATGTGCAACCATAACCGCAGTCAATTTTGGAATATTTTCTTCATCTCAGCAGGAAACCTTGTACCTTTTAGCCATCACATCCCTAGCTTCCTAGCGCCCCTGTCCCTAGCCTGAGGCAACCACTAATCTACTTTCTGTCTCTACAAATTTCCCTATTCTGGATATTTCATGTGAATAGAATCATATAATATCTAGTCTTTTGTGACTGAGTTCTTTCTACTGGTATGTTTTCAAGGTTCATTTATGGTGTAGCATGTGTCAGCACTTTATTCATTTTTCTGGCCAAATAATATTCCATTGTATAGCTATATTACATTTTGTCTATCCATTTGTCAGTTGATGGACATTTGGGTTGTTTCTACCTTTTGGCTATTATGAAAAATGTTGCTGTGAACATTCACGTACAGGTTCTCGTGTGGACATGTACTTGTTACAATTTCTGTTGTCAATTGTAAAAAAGCCTTCATCCATCCAACAACTCATCCATCCATTTTCTGTGTCAGATGTAGCACAGTTTGTTGGTGCCCTGCCCAGTCCATATGGATATAATAAATAATTGAATAAATAAATAGGTGGGGGAGAATAAACAGATCAATGAAGAAGAATTCAAAATAATTTATGTAGATATTCCACCCTCAAGATACCCCACTCTCCAAGTGTGAGCTGCTCATATAGTGACTTCCTGCCAAAGAGGACAGTATGGAAAGGGGAATAAAAGTGTAACGTCAAAGAGGAGAAATCTGATAAATACCACCTCACCTGGTGATCAAGGTTGACATCCGCAATGATAAATCATATTCATAATATGTACCCTTGATTTGAAGTGATGAAATGTCATGCCATCTTCCTCCTAAAAACACAAAACTCCTGTCTAATTATGAGAAAAATGTCAGACAAATTCCAGTTGAGGGAAGTTCTACAAAATACCTGACCAGTACTCCTCAAAACTGTCAAGGCCGTCAAGAACAAGGATACTCTAAAAAAGGCTCACAGCCAAGAGGAGTTTAAGGATCTATGATGACTAAATATACTGTGGTATCCTGGAAGGGATCCTGGAATAGGAAAAGGGTATTAGGAAAAAACTAAGGAAAACAATAAAATATGAACTCTAGTTAATAAAAACGCATCAATTTTCATTTATTAATTGTGACAAATCTATCATACTAATGTAAGATACTAATAAGGGGAAACTAGGTATTTGGAACTCTGTATTTTTCTGTAAATCTAAAACTAGTTTTAAAAATTATTTTTAAAAAACAGATGAAGACATCATTAAAAAAACCACAAATTTATTGATTTCACAATTCTTATTCTATTTTGCAGATATCCATTTCTCTTCAGCTGGAGCACTGGTGAGCGCTGCCTGTGACAATGAAGAAATCATATCAATGACGCCAAGGAGGAAGGAGAAAGGGGCAGTGGACTGAAACTGAGGAATCCACACTCTGGTCTCTAATTTCCTATGTGACCAGGGCAGATGCTCTGTGTCTCTGGGTCCTAGTTTTCTCCCAAAACTATGAATGAGAGGAGTGGAATGGGTGAATGAATGCTAAGGTCTCATTTAACCTAAACCTCTAGGTTCCCACTTGATCAAGGCTGAAAATCTTTGTTCCATCTTGATAGCTCTTTTTATTGTATATTCCACATCTGGCCCATCAGTGTATCCTGGGGTCCCTACCTGAATCTGATCAATTCTCACTTCTGGCACTGCTACTACCTTGGTCCAAGAAACCATCATCCCTCCTGGGATTATCATAACGGTCTCCACACTCTTTTCCTTGTTTTTCTTTTTGCATCCTCCCAATTCCCAATATAGGCACCAAAATGATTTTAAAACAAAAGTCAAATCAAGTCATTTCCCTGCACAAAACACTAATGACTTCCCATCTCACCCGCTGGAAAAGCCGACCTCCTTTCATTGGCTTCTAAAGTCCTGCATGATCTGGATTTCCAGTTCTCTCTGACCTCATCTCCTGCTCTCTCCCCTTCAGTCATTCCAACCCCACTGGCCTCCTTGGATGCATGAAGTACATTCCTGTCTCAGGGCCTTTGAATTGCTGTTCCCCCTTGCATGAAATGCTCTTTCTTTGGAGAGTCATGTTTTGCTCCCTTACCCCCTTCAGTCACTGAGCTAGAGAGGCTGTTCTCTGATACCACAGCAACCTCCTCCCCACTCCACCTCCAGCCCAACCTCTCCCTCCTCTCTCTGCTTTATTTTTTTCTACAGCCCTTATCACCATCTGATGTCGCATATGTTTAATTGGTTATCTGCTGACTTTCTCTTGTGCACAAGAATATAAGCATCTTGAAGCACGGGGACTTTGTGATGTTCACTACTGTGTCCCCAGTGTTTAATCCCTGGTCCATAGGATTTACTTAAGAAACATGAGTTGAACAAATGAATAAGTGAATGAAAGATGAGTGAATAAACAAACAAATGCTCTCTGGAACAGGAACCTGTCTCCGATGGCTTGGTACATTCCTTATCTCTCTCTCCTCCATCCTCAAATATTTGAGTTAAATCTCTCTTCCCTGAGGTTTTAGGCTTTTATACACTCAAGCTGGGAAGACTCCATTACGCCTGGGTCACATCCCTCTTTATGGCAGTAGGTGTGGGTTGGCCTCGTGCTTGAGTGGGGATAAGGCAAAGAGAGAATCTACAGTGCTTAAAAAAGAAATCAGTCAAAATTTCAGAAATGTTATACTGCTGCACCCTTCACACACTACTTTTAACTTCATTGGTTTCCAGGTATGCCTCCCTTAATAGACTATGAGCAACTTTCAGAAAAGTGTTTTATGTGTTATTCACCTCAACCACCTCAATTGATTGGATTCATCCCCAATCCCTAGCATGGTGCTCAGCACATAGCAGTTTTTCCAGTCAATATTCATGAATCTAGTTGAATCAATAAAATAGAAGTACCAAGGACTTTTCTGGCGAAGTGCTGAAAGTTCCATTTTTCTTTGGTTTTAGGTGGAGAGGAAGGAAGTTTTTCTGTGAGGACATTCCAGCTGGATGGAAACACAACTGCAAAGACCAACCTAACACCAACAATCCCTTTATGGGACAGAAACATGAAGACAACTCCACTAGGGTTTAAGTCTCAGCTCTATTACTAGTGTGGCCCTTTGGACAATTTACTTAAGTTTCCTCATCTCCTAGTAATCCTATTCATCAATATTATGTTATCCTCAAGTCATATGGTAAGAAGTAGTGGAGCTGAGATTCAAACCCAGGCAGGCAATGCAGGCTCCAGAGCCCACACTGTTAAAGATCATACTGAAAAATAAGTTCAAAAGGATTTGTCTTAATTTTTTAAATGAAGTATCATTTGAGTCTAAAATCATACATCCAGGGTAAGAAAATCCCAGAAGACATAAGAAATAGCAGAATATTATTTGGAAACTGCCATGGAGTTGTTATGAGAACTATATGGGCCATTACATGAAAGCATGTAGAACAGTGCAAACAGTAAGCGCTCCCCAAGCCTTGGCTATTATTGTTATTATTTAGCCTTCAGGTGCTACTTCTTCAGCCCTCAGTCTGTCTGACCAGCAGGGCTACCTGCAGGGACTTTCCACCAATTCTTAAAGACAGGGCCTATTTCCTCTGAAAATCAGCACTTCATAAATATACTAAGCTTGTGTTATGGGAAAAAGAAACTTTTTTTATGGCACAGAGAGAAGTAAAGGTGTTGGCAAGAGAAAAACCATGGAAGGTCAAGTTCCTGGAGCTAAAACCTCACTCAGAGCAGGGCTACAAGTTCCAGTTTCCTACAGTTTGGCGCCATTGCCTGCAGGTCATTACATCATAGGACCTTGGAGTAGAATGAGCTATTGGGGATTTCTTGATGTTGCACGCTTGTTCCTCCTACTCTGAGAGCCTGTTAAATATTCCCAGTTCCCTCACTCTCCCCTTATATCATATGGCAGGAATCAGGGTCATGTAGTGAAAAGACGATGGGCCTTGGAATCAAAATGACTTAGGATTGAATTCCATTTCTGCCCCTCTGAACTCTGTGATAATTGGGCAAGTTGACTTTTTCTGTCTGTTTCTTTAGTAGGAAAGTAAGGATAGTAATAGCTACCATTTTTTGGCTTTTGTCAAGAATAAATGACAAAAATGACTGTTTGCTTGTACAATGTTTTGGCACATAGGTGTTCAATAATAGTTATTGCTATCATTATTTTCTCTATTTAGGGTTGATTTTCCTTTGGACACTCTACTTCATCAATGCCCTTCTGAAAGTGAGGGGTGCCTTGAACAAAACATAATTCCTCTGATACTATCCCAGATCTGGAGAGATGATAGAGGTAGAGATAGAGATGAGAGAGAGAGAGAGAGAGAAAGAGAGGGAGAGATGGGGGCTTGTTATGCACCAAGCACTGTGCTAAATAGTGGGCATGCAATATCTCATCAGAGCGTTACACGAGTCTTTGTGGTAACATAATGTACCATTTATAACGAAGACACTGAGGTTCAGAGAGGGTAAACAACTTGCTCAAGACCACACACTGTCAGGGTGTGGTCAGGTGGCTGGGCCTGAGAGTCACCTTCTATGGCTGGAAGCTAGGGTGAGGTCCTATCTGAAGCAGCTCTGGTGGGGGTGGGAATGAGGAAGGGAGGTAGAAAGCCAGGAAGGCAAACCTGGTCAGAGTTTTTGAGAGAGAGTTGCATTTTAAACCGTGGTAGTTATGTGCAAAACTCAATTCCAAGAGCCAAGCAGTACTGGTTTCCTTGGAACCCAAACAATAGCATTTTAGGGTTAGGTAGGATGGAGGTGTAGGAGGTAAGGTTAGGACAGGGTTTCCTGAGCTAATTTTGTGAATGTAAGTATGTGTTCGTATAGGCTGGTGGGTGCCTGCGTGAGTCTGAATTAAAGAGGCTGCATTGGGCTTCCCTGGTGGCGCAGTGGTTGAGAATCTGCCTGCCAATGCAGCGGACACGGGTTCGAGCCCTTGTCTGGGAAGATCCCACATGCCACGGAGCAACTAGGCCCGTGAGCCACAACTACTGAGCCTGTGCGTCTGGAGCCTGTCCTCCGCAACAAGAGAGGCCGCAATAGTGAGAGGCCCGCACACCGCGATGAAGAGTGGCCCCCTCTCGCCGCAGCTAGAGAAAGCCCACGCACAGAAACGAAGACCCAACAGAGCCAAAAAATATATAAATAAATTAATTAATCAAAGAGGCTGCATCAAGGCAGACATGAAACAGGGCCTCCCACAAGCTAAATCTCTTTATTCATGCTGCATGTGCCGAGAGAAGTTAGATTGAGATTTGTCAAAGCCTGAAACAGGATTCCTCTGCCGTGTCAAGGCAGAAAGTCAAGACTCCTTAGAGCTCGCCAAACTCTTTACACAGGTGATGAAGCTGTCACTGCTACAGCTGGAGATGGACCTGTGCTGACTTCTGCAGAAAGACTTCTCTGTTTCTTGGCTCCCTCTCTTCTGCATCTCAGAGGCAGATGACTCTTATAAAGCAGATCTGGTGATGCATTCTTGGGGAGACCCAGGTTCAGTTTCAGAGGATCTTTTTCTTTTCTCATCTCTTTTACTTTGTAGCTGTGTTGCAGCATCTTGGCATTTCCTCCCGCCAGTCGTGGGAGACATAAAAGCCAGGTCGAGGATACAGAACGAAGCCAAGCAGCTCAGTCCAACAACTTATGATTCTAATAGCAAATCCAGGCCCCTGGCCTCCAGTGGGGTGGTTATTTCACTACTCGACCTGCTTTTCTGGAAGAGCTCTAGGTTGATGGAAAGTGCTTTGGTCAGAGACATCTTTACAATTCATTTCTCACTTTTGTTTCCATGAAGATATAAATTATGTTTCTTTCTTAAATGATACTCAAAAAAATTTGCCATGACTTTAAACATTTGCTATCAGTAAGTATATATAGAGATAGATAGACATGTATGCATGTGTACACACACACACGGGTATTCCACCTGAGTTTCATGTAAGAACTTAGACTTGCTTTCACATTGCTCAGAAATGCAGGCGTCAGGAAGAACTGCCCTGCCTTTCTTTACACAGATATAATTATAAGAACTACTGATGATTTGTAACCAAGAGAGAACTGACAGTAACAAGTCTAATTAGATGTTGAAGGAGAGTGATCCACATTTAGCTGACTCTGACTCTTCCTGACAAGACTCTTTCTGAACACAAACTATTCATATTTACTTAAGTATTGAGGCAAATTAAACTAGATAAAAGAAGCACGGGATTTGGTGTTCCCATGGTAGGAATTCATACGTGTATGTGTTTTAAATTTATATGTTTCATACATAGAGGTATATATTTTCCTATATTACTGCTTTTATTTCTGTCTTTTAAGATTAAAGAAAGAAATAAGAAAGATGGAGCAGATGTGCTTTTTGGTATTTCTCCCACTAAGTACAACGGAAGAGCCTGGACATTGTATGTAACACAAACATAAGATGATTCTGAAAAGAAGAGAGAAGGCTGACTGACTAATGACTTTGGGAACAGAAGAGCAACTTAGTGGTGAGTTTCCTTTTTGTTTCATGTTTCTCAGACACAGGTCTCAAGAAGCTGGCATCCCCCAGTATCAGTGGGCGCAGACAAAAAAGCCCCTACCAAAAGCCTGCTCTCTCAACCAGAGGGCCAGGAAAATGGCAGAAAACTATTAGACAATAATTGGTCTGCTCCTGCCAACAACACGGAAAACACCGTGGTCCCACCCCACCCCTGCCAGCAAAGGGTGGGGAGGCAATATTTCCATCTTCTTGAGGCTGTAATGAGGCACTCCAATTCCCCCCACTCCCTCCAACGTGGGTGGTGTCTCAGAGCTCCCAGAGGGACCAGAACTTCCACTCCTCCTTGGTGGACTGAGACATCCTTCACCCTCCCCTGGGCTGGTATCAGAGGAGGCCTAGTGGAGTGGACTTTCCTCACAACCCACTAATAATGAGGTCCCGCACCCTCCATCAGAAGAGGCCACACGGGGAGCAGTAAGGGGGCAGCTCCAATGCCTCCCAGCCAGGGGGTATCAATGGAGCCTAGTACCTAGTATGGAGTGGGAACTCCCAGCCTTGCTCAGCAATAGCTAAGAACACCCAGAGGCCAGCGGGGTGGGGGGAGGGTGGGGAGGAGGGGACCCTGACTTCTACATTCACTGTTGGAGCAATGTCAGAGGAAGTCAGCTAAAACAGAAGGTTTAATTTAAGATCTATCTCTTATAATGCACGCAATATACAAAATGTCTAGTTTTCAATCAAAAATCACTTGTCACATCAAGAACTAAAAAGATCTCAAATGGATTGAAAAAAAGAAAATCAATGGATGCCAACAGCAGGCTGACAGAGATGTTAGAATTATCTGACAAAGATTTTAAAGCAGCCATTGTAAAAATGCTTCAGTGAGCAATTAGGAATACATTTCAAACCCCCTTCCCCCCAACCAAAAGTAGTCAGCCAAAAGACTCAAGAGAAAAACTTGATTTCATCAAACATTTTGAAAAATTGTTGTCAATTTCTGTAGCGATGAAAATAAACTCAAAGTTTTATTTTAACTGACTTGGAAATCTCATTGTCAGTAACGAACAATTTGAGAGTGAAGATGGGCGGTTGGCATCTGGTCTTGGATCCCGGGAGGCCAGAGTGGCCAGGAGGAAGGGAGACCAGGGTTTGGATCAGGCCCAGCATGTGTTCTGGGTGAGCACTTGACAGGTCAAGCAAGAGCAGTGAATGGTGTGTTAGTATCAAAGTCCAGAAGGCAAGCCAAGAACAGAGTCGAGGAGTTCTGTTTATCCAAGGGAGACTAGACTAGACATAACTTCCAATTAAGCAGGCTGGGGTTAGCGTTCAAGGTGGTCCACCCAACAGAAAGGAGTTCTAGACGGTAAGATGCTGGGAGTGTTTCCAAGCTCTAGCACAGAGGACCTGTTCTGTAGAAACAGCAAAGTGGTTTTATGACCATATATCTTAGCCCAGGTCAGACAGTACTTTAACAGGGAGGCAGGGAAAAGCAGAAGCTGGCTTGCCTGAGTTCTCCACGTTGTCAGGGCAGCTAACGTTAGCAAGCTGCTCTAACAGAGGCCTGGGCAGTATCCAGGAGGGTGGGGCAGATAGTCTAAGCTAAATCATAGAACTACGTAATTCTCATGTGATTAGGAGTCAGGGTAAGCCAGTTGTTTAAAATGTGAAAAGCCACTAACAATATACACAGAGCCATAGCTTTCACTCTGTCATCCAGAGACGGCACTGAGGAAAGTCTGATACCCTCCCTGGTGTCTCAACTATCCAACCCCAGGGCCCGCAAATCCTGGTCACTAGATTTCTCACTTGGGTTCATACATTTCCTTATGCCTTAACTCCATCTCACCTTAATGAGTAAGCTTTTTTTTTTTTTCTTCCCAGGAGGTGGCAGCAGGGATGGTAGGTGATGGCAGAGGAAGAGACAGAGGGCTAGAAATTGAATGTCAACAGTCAGCTCACCTCTTGCCATCCATAGCTCTTCCATTATTTCACTGCACATTATGGGACCCCCTTTTGACCTAGTTACTGTATGTGACCACTGGCGTTCATCGGTCTTTATTGCTGTTGATATAGTTCCTTGCTTTTCCCAGAACTATTTGGCTTCCTCACAGTTTCCTCTATTCACTGTCCTACCCTTCTACAGAAAGAAAGCCAAATATCTATACTTTATAGAGAGAGATATACTGGATAGAAGGAAGAGAATTTGGAAAGATAACAAAGTTACAGCCTTACTTTATACCAAAATTACTCCCAATGAATGAAAATTTTACATGTTAATTAAAAGGAATAATAGGACTTAATTAAACTTAAAAGCTTCTGCACAGCAAAGGAAACCATAAACAGGACAACCCTCAGAATGGGAGAAAATATTTGCAAATGAAACAACAGACAAAGGATTAATCTGCAAAATATACAAACAGCTCATGGAACTCAATATCAAAAAAACAAGCAATCCAATTTAAAAATGGGCAGAAGACCTAAATAGACATTTCACCAAGGAAGACATACAGATAGCCAAGAGGCACATGAAAAGATGCTCAGCATCACTAATTATTAGAGAAATGCAAATCAAAACTACAGTGAGGTATCACCTGCCAGTCAGAATGGCCATTATCAAAAAATCTAGAAACAATGAATGCTGGAAAGGGTGTGGTGAAAAGGGATCCATCCCGCGCTGTTGGTGGGAATGTAAATTGATACAACCACTATGGAAAACAGTACGGAGGTTCCTTAAAAAACTAAAAATAGAACTACCATACGACCCAGCAATCCCATTACTGGGCATATACCCTGAGAAAACCATAATTCAAAAAGAGACATGTACCACAATGTTCATTGCAGCACTATCTGCAATAGCCAGGACATGGAAGCAACCTAAGTGTCCATCGACAGATGAATGGATGAAGAAGATGTGGCACATATATACAATGGAGTATTACTCAGCCATAAAAAGAAACGAAATTGAGTTATTTGTAGTGAGGTGGATGGACCTAGAGTCTGTCATATAGAGTGAAGTGAGTCAGAAAGAGAAAAGCAAATACTGTATGCTAATGCATATATATAGAATCAAAAAAAAAATGGTACTGATGAACCTAGGAGCAGAACAGGAATAAAGACGTAGACATGGAGAATGGACTTGAGGACACGGAGTGGGAGGGGGAAGCTGGGGTGAAGTGAGAGTGACATCAACATATATACACTACAGAATGTAAAATAGTTGGCTGGTGGGAAGCAGCAGCATAGCACAGGGAGATCAGCTCGGTGCTTTGCAATGACCTAGAGGGGTGGGATAGGGAGGGTGGGAGGGAGGCTCAAGAGGGAGGGGATATGGGGACATATGTATGCATCTGGCTGATTCACTTTGGTGTGCAACAGAAACTAACACAGTATTGTGAAGCAATTATACTCCAATAAAGATCTATTAAAAAAAAGGGAATAGAAAAAGATGCAGGTGATTATAAAGTAAGGGAGATATTTCTAAGAATAACGTGAAAGATAGAAAACATAATAGAAAATATTTAAATGGTTTGAATTTTACTAAAAGTAAAAATTTCTTCGTTGTCTTCGTTATCTCTGGGTAGTGATATTCAGGTATTTATATTTTATTTATCTTATTGCAGCTCTATTTTTTAAAGTTCTTAGTAAACATATAAAAGGAAAATTATCTTACATGCCCCCTACAATAAATAATATTGAAAGTCAAACATCAAATTGAAGAAAAAAACTGCAACATATAGAATGCAATATATAAAGAGTTCTTACACATCAATATGAAAAATACTCAGTTCCCAATAGAAGACCATATAAAAGTTGTTGATAGTGTATCACAAAAGAGGCACTACAAATGAGCAGTAAATTTTTTAAATGTTTACTGTAATATCTATTGAAATATTGCAATATAAATGCAAAATGAAACAATAATAAGATACCTTTGGGTGGGTGCCTATCAAAATGCCAAAATATATTAAATTGGTATAATCTTGTAAATTAGTATAATCTTGGTATAGTCTTTTTGGAAAGCCATTCGGTGATGAGTCAAAAGACATGATTTTTTTTTACCCTTGGAATAGTAATTATACTGCAAGTAACTGATCTTTAGGAAAGGATCATAAGTATGTCCAAAGTGCAGATTTTATCCAAAGAATTTTTTCAATAGAACCAAATTCAAGGGCTTCCCTGGTTGCGCAGTGGTTAAGAATCCGCCTGCCAATGCAGGGGACACAGGTTCAAGCCCTGGTCTGGGAAGATCCCACAAGCTGCAGAGCAACTAAGCCCGTGTGCCACAACTACTGAGCCCATTCACCACAGCTACTGAAGCCCGTAGAGCCCGTGCTCTGCAACAAGAGAAGCCACCGCAGTGAGAAGCCTGTGCACTGCAACGAAGAGTAGCCTCCGCTCACTGCAACTAGAGAAGAGCCCACGTGCAGCAACGAAGACCCAACGCAGCCAAAATAAAATAAATTAAATAAATTTTTTAAAAAAGCAAATTCAAATGTCTCCCCAAATAAGAGTTTAGTTAAGTAAATTATGGTATACTATAAGGTAAAAAAATTTTTTTAATATATATATTCCCTTTATAAATGAATTTTTAGAACAATGTCTGATATGGAAAATATACAGTATATTTTGTTTGGTAAAAAAGTGGTACATAAAACAGTATATATAGTCAATTTTCTTTTTTTGGTCAAAAGAAAATTCATGTACAGAAAAAAGACAAGCAAGAGATACACATCAAGTGTGTATAGTGGTTACCTTTAAGTAGTGGAATTATTTGGCTTGTCTATGTTATATACATTTTTAAAAATTAGCATACATTCTGTGGGAAAATATTTAAACTGTCTTTTACAAAGTTGGTGACCAGCATGAGTAGATAAAGCAAGCCACACTCTTTGTATGGCCTGTCACTCCTCCACAAAGGGGTGATATTATTTTGCTGACAGCCCTGTAGACCACTCAATCTCATGTTGCAAATCTGGCCATGATGGGAACCAAACCCAGTTCAAGGAGAGAATTTCAAAACGTACTCAGGTGAACCGTTTCTTCTCTTCCAGGATCAGGAGGACAAATGCAATGTCTTCTGTGCAAAAGGGAGAGAACAGTTCAGGTGCACAAATGCTACAGTAATATTTTTGTCCACAGATTCAGAGAGAAAAATCTGACCGAGGAAAGACACACCCTTGGTTTGCCCATTGTGAATTTCGTAGAGAAGTACAGGGAGGGGAGGGGTTGGGGGTTCCATGTGGTTGGTTTTCACTGAATAGCACTGAACCTCGAGAAAGCCCATAAATAATTGGCTCTGTTGGAGGGGGAAATTTTATCAAGACTTTTTTCTTCCTTTTTTTTTTTTTTTAAAGTACAGTAGGCACAGAGCCGTGACACTGCATGTTGTGCAGTAGCATTGGTGTTCCAGCCGATTCTCTCCTGGACAGAGGAACAACGAGACTAGCAACTGAGATTAGCATCCAGTGACCAATGTCACATTTGCATCTGAAAGTACCCACCACAAACAACCGAGGCAGCACTTGTGCAGGAGGAGAAGGGGCTTGAATAAATCTTCTCAGGCTGTGTGCCCTGTCCCAGGACCCTGAGTCAAGCCTCATATAGCTCTAGTCTCCAGGAGAGAGCCTTCTGTATTCATTATAAACATCTTATCTCAAAAGAAATATCCCCTATCTCAGGTTAAATAATCCATTTGGTGCCGGATTCCAAGAGCGACATTTTTAGTTCCTCAGCCTCTCTCTGTTCGCTTTGTCTTTTTCCCATCCTTCCTGCCGTGTATCATTCCACCTCATTCACCAGATGGAGGATGTGGTCTGATATTCCTTTGTTTCATCACTTGAAAATGTGTGGGGGAACAGTCCTTGAAGTTGGACAGATGAAATCTCTCTAGCCCTGGGAATCTGATTAATTTTTTCCCTCCCCAAGGATGTGAGTGCAGGACCTTACTTGGTCAATTGTTCTGGTACACAGCTCTGTCCTCTGGTGGGGGGGAAGCAGTAGGGACAAAGGAATGGAATTCCACTTCCTCCTCAGGGAAAGAGAAAAACTTGACATTGTGAGTTTTCCCAGGCTTCTTCTGGGACGCCAAAGAAGACTGAATTGCATAATTTCACAAAAATGCAAGATGCAACCTACACCACATCCATAAGCTCTGATAATATAGAGTCAAGGGAATAGAGAAACCGAGAAACATATGCATGATTTCCTGACCTGATTTAAAGACCATGATTGCGAAACCTAAGTGCCTCCAGACCAAAGAACTACATACACAGGCAATGTAACTCACCATGGAGGGATCCTAATGCCACATGGAGTTTTTGCACAATAGCTACTGGGGAGAACCCGGAGACACACATGAGAGTCTTTTCCACTGCAGAGTAATTTCCAGGATTTCCATATTGGAAACCTTGCCCATTCCTCTGATAGAGATCAGTATTTGAAGACAAAGAGAGCTTTTAAGATATTGCTATTTATTTAATAGATTTCCTTCTCTGAGCTCTCAGGCTAATTTCTTGATATTCAGTTCTCTGCATTTGTTTGTGTTTAAGCTGTGTCGATTATTTGCTGTTGAACAGCAAGGCTGGGCTAAGAGCAAAGCTGCTGGGCTTGGGACCCTAGTCAACTGCTCAGAGTGCCTCAACAACTATTCCAGTGGTGGCCCTGGCCCGACAGACATGAAGGAGAGGGAGTGGGTTTCTATTCAATTAAACAGCTGTTTGTTAAGCACCTATTGTGCTATAACTGTGTTAGAGCCATATACTGAGAATGCAAAGATAAATATGACAAAGCCTCTGCCCTTAAGAATGTCATAGTCTTTTTTTTTAATTTTTTTAAAATTAATTAATTAATTAATTAATTTGTGCCAGATCTTAGTTGTGGCAGGTGGGCTCCTTAGTTGTGGAATGTGAACTCTTAGTTGTGGCATGTATGTGGGATCTAGTTCCCCGACCAGGGATTAAACCCAGACCCCCTGCATTGGGAGTGTGGAGTCTTAACCACTGTACCACCAGGAAAGTCCCAAGAATGTCATAGTCTGATGGTAAAATACTTATAAAAATGAATTAATGTAACATGATAACTGCTAAATTGGTACTGTGAATGAACACTATTTTTATATGCTGACCTTGGGGGTAAGGGAGGGCCTTAAAAAATCCTTCAGCAGCAAAAATCATGATCTGAAAGAATTTATCTAGACTTATTACAGGCATTCCTTTCTTTGACTTTCAATTCAGTGGTGTCCAAGGCAGGTGTGGGTACCCTAGGAGGTGCAGAAAATAATCATTCAGATGCAGAAATAAACTATTATAACTTATGTTTATGCTTGTTAATTATTCTTTAAATTTTTATTTTTTGCATTTATTTTATAATATGACAGAATGGTTCAGTAGTAAATGTTCATCATTTACAAAAATAATGTACTGTATTGGGCAGTGCACGCTCCAAAAATTTTGACATGAAAGTGTGAACAAAAGTTTGAAAACTATTGAGCTCATCTGCAAGGCCCTACATCGTCTTCCCTCAGGCCTTTGGACAGTTTGCCTGTGTCTCAGCAGCTCAAGCTCACCTGTCTTCCATCACCTCTGCTCGGCAAAGAGAGGACCCTCAAATTACCTTCCTCCTTTGAAGGCTGCCTGTAATTATATGATTCCCCCTACCCTTTATGTCATAAAGGGATGAGGAGGCAGACATCCAGATAGGTGAAATAACTTGTCCAACTAATACTACTAATGTGCTCTCTGGCAGAAATTAAGAAATAAAACAAAAGAACCCTGAATTGGCTGAGGTGTTCTACTAATGAGAAACCGGCCAAAGTCTTAAGCAGAAAAGCAAAAATCACAAATCCTGTTGCTACAAGAACTATAAAAGCCATGAGATGAATGAGACAGCGTAAATGAATCAGCATAACTAATGGCTATTTGTGGAATTTTGTAGTCATACAAGTCTCAGTTAAAAGCCCAACTTTGCCACTGAATATCTGTGAGATCTAAGCACTTACCGAACTCTTTTAAGTATATCAGTTGCTGTTCTTGGGTTGCAAGGAATAGAAACTACTTCTGACTAACACAAGCATTCCCAAAAGGAATTTGTTGGAAGGAAACGAGGTCATTTCCAGAGTCAAAGGAAGAGCTGAAACCCAGCCTTTGCAAAGGAGAAGATCTAGGCAGTCCCAGAGATCCAGTTCCAGTGATGTTAAACCTCTTGTGTCTTTAGGGTACTCAGCTCTGACAACTCCACTCTAACTGCTTTTGAATCCTGTGTCTCCATTCAAAATTCAAATTCTTGGGATAGAGATTCTAATTGGCCTTCTTGGTCACTTGTCTATCTCTGTGGTTCTGTGATTGGACAGAGCTGGGATTTATATATGGAAAAAAATTCACCCCTCCACAAACCCTGAGAATTAGATGATCAGCACCTCCACAACAAAATACAAATAAGACACATTGAGATGGTAGAAGAGGCAGAGATAAGTCCTTGCCCAGGACCCCACCACAGGCATGGCAACCCACAACCAGGAGGGTCTCCCTCAAACAAGGAACTCTCCCTTGAGGAGTGAACAGATTGTGCCCCACATCAGAAACTCTGATCCTTGGGGCCAACATGGAAACATAAGCCCCCAAAACATTAGGTTTTGAAAACCAGCAGGGATTAGGGTCAGAAGAATGATAGAACTGTAGAGAATAGGAAATCAACACTAAAAGGGCTCATTTGCAGACACACTTGCCCTGAGATCCAGCCCAAAAGCAATAGTCTGAAAGTCACCCGGACTATAAGGTCTTAAAGTGGCTGCTGGAGAGTCAGGAACTTCCTGGGACTTTATCTGGGGATGATAGTGCTGATGGATGCCATTTTTGCAATCTCATCCTAATTCACCTGTGACAGAGCTGACGGGCACCATTTGTGGTGACTTCCCTCTATCCTGCTAGCACCGGAGGGCATGTTCCACCCAACTTTCCCCAGCAATCGGGCAGGATGGATGTCTTGGACTGGACAAGTACCCTAAGCTGCACCCTCCCCTTGCAGCAGCTGAGCTACAACTGAGCTAGTCAAACTCCCTGTGCTCTGCCCATCCTGCACCATAGCTGTGGCCATACTAAAGATGGTAGGCACATGCAGCCCACGTAAGGGATGTCCATATAGTGCCTTGCTCTGGTGGCTAGGAGAGATTGTGTTTCTGGGTCACATGAAACATCTACACACGACCACTTCTTCAAGACTAGGGGAGGGGGCTTCCCTGGTGGCGCAGTGGTTAAGAATCCACCTGCCAATGCAAAGGACACGGGTTCGAGCCCTGGTCCAGGAAGATCCCACATGCCGCGGAGCAACTAAGCCTGTGCACTACAACTACTGAGCCTGTGCCCTAGAGTCCACGAGCCACAACTACCGAGCCCGCGTGCTGCAACTACTGAAGCCCACGTGCCTAGAGCCTGTGCTCTGCAACAAGAGAAGCCACCGCAATGAGAAGCCTGCACACCACAACGAACAGCCAATGCAACCAAAAATAAATTAATAAAATAAATAAATTAAAAAAAAAAAGACTAGGGGAGGGAGCCATTTTTGTCTAATACATACAGACAAATACACAGAGATAGGCAAAATGAGGAGACAGAGGTATTTATTCCAAACCAGAGAACAAAGCAAATCCCCAGAAAAAGACCTTAATGAAATGGTGATAAGCAACTTACCTGATAAAGAGTTCAAAGTACTGGTCATACAGATGCTCACTGATCCCAGGAGAAGAATTGATGAACACAGTGAGAACTTCAAAAAGATAGAAAATATAAGAACGAAGTTATAACTGAACCAAAAATACATTAGAGGGAGTCAACAGGAGAATGGATGAAATAGAAGCATGAATCAGTGAACCCGAAGACAAAGAAATGGAAAATAACCAGACAGAGCAGCAAAATGAAAAAAAGAAAAATTAAAAGAAGTGACGATACCTTATGGGATCTCTGGGACAACATCAAACAGAATACCATTCACCTTACAGGGATCCCAGAAAGAGAAGAGAGAGAGAAAAGCCCTGAAAAATTATTTGAAGAAATAATGGCTGAAAAATTCCCTAATCTGGGGAAGGAAACAGACACCCAGGTCCAGGAAGCCCAGAGAGTTCAAATAAGACGTACCCAAAGAGAAGCACACCAAGACACATTATCATTAAAATGGTAAAGGTTAAGCATAAAGAGAGAATCTTAAAAGCAGCAAGAGAAAAGCAATTTATTACATACAAGAGAAACCCCATAAGGCCATCAGTAGATTTTTCAGCAGTAACTTTATGGGCCAGAAGGAAGTGGCATGACATATTCAAAGTGCTGAAAGGAAAAAATTCCCAACCAAGAATTCTCTACCTGACAATGTTATCTTTCAGAATTGAAGGAGAGAATAAGACTTTTCCAGATAAGCAAAAGCTAAAGGAGTTCATCACCACTAAACTGATCCTACAAGAAATGTTAAAGGGACTTCTTTAAGTCAAAAAGAAGAAACACTGGGGGGCTTCCCTGGTGGCGCAGCAGTTGAGAATCCGCCTGCCAATGCAGGGGACACGGGTTCGTGCCCTGGTCTGGGAAGATCCCACATGCCGCGGAGCAACTAAGCCCGTGAGCCACAACTACTGAGCCTGCGCGTCTGGAGCCTGTGCTCCGCAACAAGAGAGGCCGCGATAGTGAGAGGCCCGCGCACCACGATGAAGAGTGGCCCCCGCTTGCCACAACTAGAGAGAAAGCCCTTGCACAGAAACGAAGACCCAACACAGCCAAAAATAAGTAAATAAAAATAAATTACAAAAAAAAAAAAAAAAAGTTAGTTTAAAAAAAAAAAAAAAGAAGAAACACTGATTCATCAATAATAAGAAAACATGTGAAAGCAAAAATCTCACTGGAAAGGTAAACAATAAAGACAGTGGAGCAATCACTTATAAAGCAAGTATGAAGGTTAAAAGACAAAAGCAATAAAATTAACTAAAATTACAATCATTAGTTAAGGGATACTTAAAATTTTTAAATGTGAAATGTGTCATCAAAAATTTAAAAATGTAGTGGAGAGGAGTAAAAATATTAAGCTTTGCACTGTATTCAAATTTAAGTTGCTATCAACTTAAAAGAGACTATTATATACATAGGATGGATGTTATATGTGAACCTCACAGTAACCACAAAGAAAAACCTTATAGTATACACACAAAAGAAAAAGAGAAAGGAATCTAAACATAATACTAAAGAAAGCCATCAAGCCACAAGGGAAGAGAGAAAGAAAAGAAGAAAGGAACAGAGAAGAAATATAAAAGCAGAAAACAACTAGCAAAATGGCAATAAGTACATGTCTGTCAAGTAATTACTTTAAATGTAAATGGACTGAATTCTCTGATCAAAAGACACAGGGTGGCTGAATGGATACAAAAAACAAGACCCACATATATGCTGCCTACAAGAGACTCACTTCAGACTTAAAGACACACACAGACTGAAAGTGGAAGGATGGAAAAAGATATTACTTGAAATGGAAATAAAGAGAAAGCTAGGGTAACAATACTTATATCAGACAAAAATAGACTTTAAAATAAAGACTGAGACAAAAAACAAAGAAGGACATCACATAATAATTAAGGGGTCAATCCAACAAGAGGATATAACATTTGTAAATATTTAAGCATCCAACACAGGAGCACCTAAATATATAATATTTATATTATATATTTTATTAATATATATGTTTTGTTAATAATATATAATTATTAACAGACATAAAGGGAGATATTGACAGTAATACAATAATTTTACTATGACTTTAATACTTCAGTTACATCAATGGATAGATCATACAGACAGAAAATCAGTAAGGAAACATTGGCCTTAAACAACACATTAAACCAGACAAACTTAATAGATATATACAGAACATTCTATACAAAAGCAGCAGCATACACGTTCTTTTCAAGTGCACATGGAACATCCTCCAGGATAGATTGCATGTTAGCCCACAAAACGAGACTCAATAAATGTTAAAGATGGAAACCACGTCAAGCATCTTTTCCAGCCACAATGGTATGAAAATAGAAATCAACAAAAAGAAGAAAACTGGAAAAAATACAAACTTGTGGAAATTAAACAACATGGTACTAAAACCAATGGGTCAACGAAAGAATCAAAGGGGGAATAAAAATTACCATGAGAAAAATGAAACTGGAAATATAACATTCCAAAATCTATGGGATGCAGCAAAGGCAGTTCAAAGATGGAAGTTCATAGCAATATGGGCCTACCACTAGAAATAAGAAAAATCTCAAATAAACAATCAAACTTTACATCTACAGGAACAAGAAAAAGAAAAACAAACAAAGCCCAAAGTTAGTAGATGGAAGGAAATAATGATTAATTGAACTAAGATAATGTTTGCAAAATCCCTAATACGATACCTGCACTTAGTAAGTGTTCAATTGCTATGAATTATATGAGAGACCATATGGAAATTATTAAAAGGTCAGACTTCTTTTCTTATACAGTATTGGTAGAAGTGGCTTTCACCGAGGGATCTATTTGATTGAATGCCAATGATGGAATGAATATTGCAAGGGAATGTGATAACATAATTACTCCAGTGAGAAATTTCAGTTACTTTTATTCCTGCTTTGTGCATGGAGTCCCACTCCTCATCATATTTCATTATTCTTAAACTCTGTGATTCCAAGTGCAAATTTGCAAAAAAAAAAAAAAAAAAAAAAATCACCCTTTTAAGCCAACCCCCTCCCCATTTGCTCTTTCCATAAGTCTTGAGGGTCTTTACATGGTTTCCCTGAACTCTCCAAGGACATGTTGAGTTTGAGAAGGAGGGAAGTATTCTGCTTTTGAAAATAAGCTACTCACAGGAGGTATCAACATGAAACTAAACAGTCAATTTTGTAAAAAAGCAGTCAAACTCATAGACAGAATTTTAGATAATTAATGGAATTTTTTAGTCATTGGGCTGAATTAAATGCATATTTAAACATCACATCAACATAACCTCAGATTTGGTATTAATTTGTTCCAGGGTTGATAAACAGGCTCCAGTTGCACAATTATTATCGGCTAAATGACCCATGTCCCCACATTTGGTCATGATTTGTGATGCATGATGAATATGCATGGAGAGGGAGGCGGTGTGGACAAGTGGGGAGATTGTAAACAAGTAGAGTCACGGCAGGTGGGATGTACCACGGCCCCACCTCTGCCCCGGCAGCATTTTTATCTCCCTGGCATTGTCCTAATCTCTGCCCCGGGACACATTTATCCCAGAACAGAAAGTCTTGTGAGAAAGAGCCTGGAGATGGGAGTAGTTAAAGGGTTGTTCAAGATCAAGATGACCAGAAAAATATTCAGAGAGTATTCAGAGGAGGTCCCAGCCAGCCTGTGCAAAAATAAACAGATGGCTCTTGCATGCAAATGTGAGCGCTGCTTATATGCACACGAGTAAAGGTTCCTGCTGACAAAGCAAAAGGGGAAACTGGAGCAATGAGCTGGGTAATTCAAGCAACAGGCTCGTTGTGTCTAGCTGAGCTGCGTGATTCAGCAAGGTCTGGGAGCAGAGCTTCAGCAAACCAGTTCTTTGATGTGTGGAGTTCCTCTGAGCTGGATTTAGCAACCTTCTCCTCCCACCAGCAGGCCATTGCCTTGAACAGTCTCTCCCTCCCCTCCCCATTTCACCAGCTCACCGTGTCCTTCAAAACAGACAAACAATATTCCACAGAGACACTGGGGAGATTCCAGGCAGTTCTTTCCCTCCTCCTTCTTATACCCTTAAAAATAAAACACACTGTCACCAGACATTCTGACACTTCAGATAGCTTATTGTGTGCATGAAGTAAATGACAATGAACTGGTGTCTTCCTGTCTGAAAGTTAGGCAGATACCTAGGGCAATAGCTTTGTTCTGTTTTGTTTGTTTTGTTTTTTGTTTTTACTGTCTCAGGCCATTAAATGCTTGAAAACTACAGAAGAGCAAGAGTTTTAAAAATGGTGAATTTAGTGGGTGAGTAAACCACAGTTTTATCCAATTTTTAAGCCAAGATGAATTTAGTATACATACACACACACACACACACACACACACACACATACATTCATATGCACATGTGTTCAGTAGACAAAATGCTCTTTAAATAGCAAGGCCCCTGAGTACATTTAAAATGTGATTTGATTTGCAACATGTAACTTAAATATAACCTTTGGGAAATGCATTCTTTGCATAACTTGTGGCAAATGTACAAAGACAATGTTTAAATGCTATCAAAATCTTTGGCTGAAGAGTAGTCAGCTACATATATCTTTGGTTTACAGAGGCTAAACATCCAGATAGCTTCCAAAATGTGTTTCTAAAAGAAAAAAACCAACGTTTCCCAAAACCTTCCCTTGGCCCATTATTCTGGTTCTCAGAATTTGGCCCAAACCTCAGCTTTGAAATTTTCTTTCTCGTTACTCTCCTACACAATTCTCCTATTTCTGTTTCTTACAAACTAAATAACTAAACATTTCAAAGTGCATAGGATATCTATGAAGACTATGGAATCAAGGACTGAAATTTAGGATTCTCTGTGGGTCTCGGGCTCAGGGGGTTGGAAACGCTGCAGAAATTGGGGGGGACATGTGGTTCTCAGTGAGAGGTCATCTTTCCTTCACTCTCTGTCTCTGTCTCTCTCTCCCTCACACATGTTACCGAGTCCAAGCTTGTACTGCTCACTGCACGACAGGCCAATAAATCAAGAGACAAGTTTTGGGGCAAGGAATAGAAACTTTATTCAGAAAGCCAGCAGACCAAGCGGATGGTGGACAAGTGTCCCAAAGAACCATTTTGTCTGGGCTGGATGCTAGTTTCTTTTATTTATTTATTTTTTACTCATTTATTTTTGGCTGTGTTGGGTCTTCGTTGCGGTGCACAGGCTTCTCATTGCGGTGGCTTCTCTTGTTGTGGAGCACGGGCTCTAGGCGCGCGGGCTTCAGTAGTTGTGGCTTGAGGGCTCTAGAGTGCAGGCTCAGTAGTTGTGGCGCACAGGTTTAGTCGCTCCATGGCATTTGAGATCTTCCTGGACCAGGGCTTGAACCCATGTCCCCTGCATTGGCAGGCGGATTCTTAACCACTGTGCCACCAGGCAAGCCCTGCTAGTTTATTTTATAGAACAAAGAGAAGGATGTAAGGAGGTAAAGTATAAAAGGCAATAAGTTGTTGCAAATATTTCCTGGTTCTGGCCAGACTCTGGAGGGTATGTGTTAACTTCTTCTTTCCTGCAGCCATTTATAGGTGGGCCAGGTCAGGATGTTTCCTGTGAGCTAAACAAAGGTATTTTAGCTTAAGCTCAGGCATGGGAGGCAGGGTTCTTGGAGGTGGGCCATTATGTATACTTTAAGCTATAGGCAACATCCCTTTAGTGATTAACTTGTAGCAAAAGCAATAGAATACAAAGGTTAAAGAAATGGATCCAATATGGAGTCACATTTGTTTTTCCCCGTTACACAAATACACACACACACACAAAGAAACTTCTGTAGACATTAGTACCACCAGGTGCTAATAATAAGGGAAGACCCAACCTGATGCTGAGGAACCAGAATGAATGTTGTGCGCAGGTCCTACTTTAAGAAATATTTTGACCAAGTAGATCTCAGGGATCACTGCCTTGAGTCCTGTGTTAGAATCAGAGCAACGTGGGTTCAGTCTTCCTCAGTGGCTAAAACCTGCTTTACTGTCCAGTTTTCATCTTAGGACCTGCGTGGTGCTTTCTGCCTTTCAAGCTGTCTTGAGAATCAAAGCTTGAATTCTACCTTTGACCATGACACAAACTAACCCTATCTGTCCAACATGCACTTTTGCCCGTGTCTAGGGGCAAGGGGACCTCAGCTGAAATAAACTCTGACCTACTGCCCTGACCCCTGTGTCCTTGTGCAAAAGCCAAACACCCGTCCTTCTGTGCAAAGGACCACCTCTACTGTGCATCACAGCATTCAGCTCAGTGTTCTACACAGAAGGGATCAGGGAATATTTGAGTATATAGAGGAGTTCAATAACTATCTGAGTGGAAAAACAAAACAGAAATGTAAAGAATCATTTGTATGATAAGCTGAATTTTTATGTTTTAATTCAAACGTGTTAAAACTACACAGGGACGTTTATGTTCAGTGCTCCTTACTCCTAGAAGTATCTGTAGGCAATGAATCAACTTTGGACCACTGCTGACCCCTCCCTGGCAGGGGGGCTAAGAATGACCCAGAGAACAGTATGAGACTGGGGTCAGGAGCCTTGGATGAGTCAAACATTCTACAGGAGCTCTGTGACCTGGGTCAAGTTAAATTTTGTGAACCCCAGTGTTTTCATTTGCTCATAACAGGTTTTGAGGATAAAATGTGATATCGATATGAAATTATTTTGGCCATTGTCACTTTTTATATGGCCTTTTTTTTTTTCTGCTGGTAATATATAAGCACAAAGAGCTTAACCTAAAAGATCTGAGGGGTCAACTGGTGTAGCTTCTTATGTAAAAGCAACACTAAAATCTAAACTGTGCAAGATGATGGTCTACATATTATAAAGCTTTCCAGAAATGGAAAATTCACAAACACTCTTGGTAGGATGTTCAAAGATTTAATTACTTGGATCCTGGAAAGGCTTTATAACATAGTTTGTGCTGCCTTTAGGTCTCATGGTATCTATCAAAACAACTAGCAATTAACTCCTGATGTAAATAAACCTCTCCCTTTTCTGTTCACAATGGTGTGTCTCTAGCTATCCTTTCTGAAGGGTCAGGGCAGTCTGAGATGATAGGCTGTGAATGGTTACTTCTTGCTGCCCTGTGGTCCATAGTAGGGGTGTCACCCATGGAACAGTGACAGGAAATACAGTCCCTCCTGACTTTCCCTGAGGTAACCCTACACTGGACCTCAATAAAGTCATGAAACCTTAAAAAAAGTTTTTTAATTGAAGTACAGTCGATTTACAATGTTTTGTTAATTTCTGCTGTATAGCAAAGTGATTCAGTTATACATATATATATACATTCTTTTTATATTCTTTTTTATATTTTATAGTATTTATTATTTCCATTATGGTTTATCACAGGATATTGAATATACTTCCCTGTGCTATACAATAGGACCTTGTTGTTTATCCATTCTGTATATAATAGTTTGCATCTGCTAATCCCAAACTCCCACTCCATCCCTCTACCACCTCCCCACCCTTAGCAACCACAAGTCTGTCCTCTATGTCTATGAGTCTGTTTCTGTTTCATAGACAAGTTTATTTGTGCCATATTTTAGATTCCACATGTAAGTGATATCATATGGTACGTGTCTTTCTCTTTCTGACTTATTTCACTTAGTGTAATAATCTCTAGTTCTATCCATGTTGCTGTAAATGGCATTCTTTTTTTATCACTGAATAGTATTCCATTTTATATATATGTGTATATATATATTACCACATCTTCTTTATCCATTCATCCGTTGATGGACAATCAGGTTGTTTCCATGTCTTGGCTGTTGTGAATAGTGCTGCTATGAACATTTGGGTGCATGTATCTTTTTGAATTATAGTTTTGTCTGGATATATGCCTTAGGAGTGGGATTGCTGGATCATATGGCAACTCTATTTTTCGGTTTTTGATGAACCTCCATACTGTTTTCCATAGTGGCTGCACCAACTTACATTCCCACCAACAGTGTAGGAGGGTTCCTTTTTCGGCATGAGACCTTTTTAATGAAGGGCTTTAGTTGACCATTCTACAGTTCTGTAGAGTGGGGAAGAGAACTGTGGTATTGCGATTTATAATAAGAAATATATATGTGGTCTTCATCCTCATTTCTGATACAGAGCTCCTAAAACACTGGGAATTTCCTAAGTGGTGAGAGCCATAAAGATGTCTTATGCCTTTTGTTATGTTAACCAGGTGAGTTTTACACCGTACCTAAGGTTGGGGCCAGCTGCCAGGAAAATGAAGCATGTGATTAGAGAGTTGGAACTTTTAGTCCCAACCCCTGACCCTGGGGAGGAGAGAGAGACTGGAAGTTGAATCAATGCCAATAGCCAATGATTTAATCAGTCATGCCCATGTAATGAAGCCTCCATAAAAAAGCAAAAGGTTGGGATTTGGAGAGCTTCCGTGTTGGTGAATATGTGGAGATTGGTGGAGAGTGTGAGCCTGGGGAGGGCATGGAAGCTCCGTGCCCTTTTCCCATACCTTGCCCTAGGCATCTCTTCCATAAGTAAAACGTTTCTCTGAGTTGAGCCACTCTAGCAAATTAATGGAACCCGAGGAGGAGGTTGTGGGAACCTCCATAGCCAGTCAGTCAGAAGTCCAGGTAACAACCTGGGCTTGCGAATAGCATCTGAAAATGTGGGACTGAGCCCTTAACCTGTGGGATCTGACAGTGTTGGAATTGAGATGAATTGTAGGACACCCAGCTGGTATCCCATAATTGTTTGGATATGTGGGTAATCCCCCAGCCCAACACACACACACATTGGAACCTTTAAGGATGGAAGAAGGATTGGCATTCTCCCCAGGTTATTTCCTTGGCCCCTCTGGATCACAAAAGGGTCAAGGTCTCACTGCCTAAGCCTGCTGGAAGAGGCTTCCCTTGATGTTTCCCAGGCAACTTGAGGGTGTCTTGCAGACTTCTCTTGGTCCTAAACTCTCTACTCACCTCCCTCTTCTAAGAGTCCTTTCTGTTTCACTCCTTTCCACTTCTAGTGCCGTCACAATTCCCTCCCAATGGAAATCATTAAGTTCCAAGCTCAGGTCTTGTAAATTCCACAGCCTTCATCACTGAATGTCAATGATGAAGGGGCAGGGAACCACCCCTGTGTTTGCCTGTCCTTCAGGATCTAGTCCCATGTATGGGGAGGCAGAAGCTCTAGAGTTTCTTCTCCAGATGGTGGCTAGGTGCCCTGAATGTATTGCGGATTGACTTCCCTCTTTTTGGTCTGCAAGAGAAATTGTTATTCCTCCCACTGACATAACTTGGACTCTCTTTCTTGTGAAATATTTTCATCAGCTTTATTATGCAGAGGGAGAATTGATGGCTCCTTCTCTGCCCTGAGTTAATTCACAACCCATCTTATATGAACTTGATACTGAAGAGCAGCATGTCTAATTACTTCTGCTTAAGGTCCTCAGAGGTGGTGGTGGTGGAGACAGTGGGCTGGAGGAATAATCTCAGTTGACACCATCATGGTCATCATCATGATGTACTGAGTATTGGCTATGTGTCAGATATAATAATAATAATAATAATAATAACAACAATAACATCAACAACTCTAATAGCTGACAGTTTTGATTGCTTACTGTGTGCCAGATCATGACATAGAGGTTTACCTGTATTACATGTCATTATAACTTCATGATAACCCTATATTGTAAGTACTATTGTTACCTCCATTGCATAGAGCAGGACACTGATGAACTGGTATGAAGCAATTATGCCCATGGTCATAGCCAGTAAGAAGTAGACCTGTGTCCAAACCCATGTCTGATGAACTCCGGTGATTTATCCATTATACTCACCGTGGTTGGCATTTCCTAAGAATGGTTAATTGACTGATTTTCAAAAGAATATTTAGATCCTTGAAATTTAAATCACAAGGTGTAGTTATGTGCTGTTGTTCGGGTCTGAGCAATCACAGCTGTCTACAATAAAGAGAGTATGCTCATTTGCAGTTGAAATTTACCCCAACTGAAATGGTGTTTTTAAAAAGCCTCCCTTTCTGACTTGCTAAGTGAATTTAATGCTCCAAATGGTGCCAAATTGGCAGCCCATGGGATAAATTCCACTCTTTATGCAAGAAATAGACACAGTAGCCATGTGCTTCAACCATAACCTTGAGGGACCTTCTCTGTAGAACATAAGGTTAATGCATCCTTCACATCTTATTCCATCTTGGCCCCCTGCATGAGCCCTGCTGATGTGGGTGCTGGGCCAGTAGTTATAATTGTGCTAGAACCTTTAGAGCTGTAATTCCCCAAACCTGCCTGTATATCAAAATCACCTGGGGACTTAAAAAATATACAGATTCCTGGGCAATCTCCAAACTTTCTGAATTAGAACATGGCCAGGAATCTGTATGTGTTTTCTACGTTCTGTTCCAGGTTTGGGAACCTTGGCACTGGGAGTTCTGTTCTCTGTGGACTACTGCCTGTTTTTCCTGTAGAGTCAGCAAGCAATCTGCTTGCTTATTTACCCTCTACCTTCACGCACATACTACGAAGCAAATGTCTTGCTAGTGTCAGAAAAACTGGAGAAAATGTCAGGCTTTGTCAACTGAAGTCAATATTTACTTGAGAAGCCTGTTGGCACATCTGTGTCACCAGCAAATGTCTTTCCAAACTGCTCAGAAAAAACTCAACCTTAATCAGCAGGCTATATTTAAACACAACCTCATCTTCTAAGTTGCATTCGCATTTTTGTTCACATGTTTTCCTCATTACTTCTCTCAGTGTATTCCATTGTTTGCTTATTTATTTCTCAAGAATTGTTTCCAGAGACTGAAAGGCAAACAAAATGAAGCATGGTTAGAAGTAGATTGAAAAAAAAAAAAAATCCCAGCCTCTTTGATAGAGACTAACATACTAAGCTTTTTGGCAGTTGTTTGAAAGATGTATTATTCCAGTACAGTAACCTTGTGGTGATTGCTTTAGAATTGGCAATGTTGCAGATCTATGAAGATTATAGGCAAGAAGGAAGATGTAAAATAAGACAAATTCTTTTGCAAGTGTTGGGGGAGAAGGAAAGGGAGGATGGATAGAGGAAAATGTGCACATGATCCTGATTTTGGATGCTCTTAGTATTATCTGCTTCCTTTTTGCCTGGTGTTTTTATTCATTATGTATAACCTATGTGTGGAAGAGTCCTCTAGTTATGTTAGGTAGGCTTTTGCACTAGCTAGAGTCAGAAATCTGGAAAAATACCCTCTACAGAATAATCACAAATAATCGTTTCTCCATAATAAAGACTCTTAACAATGTTAGAGAAAGAGATTTAATAAATAGAAAATTGCATCTATAGGCCTGAGTTCTACAATATGCCTCTGTGCTTCACACTCTATCAGAGAAGTCTTACCCTGACATCACTGATAGTTGGACTTTTCTTTTAAAGAAATGCAATTTTTTCCCATAAACAAATTTTATTCAGAACCTTTCTTAGCTTGGGCTGCTATAACAAAATACCATCAACAGTGTGGCTTAAAAAACAAACATTTATTTCTCACAGTTCTAGAGACTGGGAATTCCAAGATTAAGATGCCAACAGATTTGGTGTCTGGTGACAATCCAGTTGCTGGTTTGCAGATGGCTGCCTTCTTGCTGTATCCTCACATGGCATAGAAAGATCATTTCTCTCATGTCTCCTCTGTAAGGGCATTAATCCCATTCGAGAGGACTCCACACTTATGGTCCAATTATCTCCCGAAGTCCCCATCTCCAAATACCATTACATTGGGTGTTAGAGCTTCAACATACGGATTTGGTGGGGAGGTTGGGACACAAACATTTTGTCCATAGCAGAATCCCAATATATAGGACAGATAAAAAACTGTGCTTTTCAGATGGAAGTGGGGCAGGGGCAAAGCTCCTGCTATGCAGCTTCCCCTACCTTATGCACCTATTGGGAATTTGGGGGTCCTCTAAACATGATGACTCGGAGTCAAAGAATGAGTGCTTGTGACGGCTTTTCTCCACTGGGCCCACAGGGCTCTCCATTGACTGCTATAGGCCCTGCTCCCTCTCCTGCTGTGTTTTTTTCTTTCTGTTGTTGTTGTTGTTTGTTTGTTTTTTGCCTCTGATCAGTTCAGGACTATCCTCCATGCAGGGCCTTAATAAGATGCTCTGTTATGAGGATGTCATCTGTTGTGGCCATAATCCACATGGGAGACTGTCATTTCCTCAAGTGTGGTTTGCCCTCCCATACCAGGCTGCTGTTTTCCTAGGATAACACTCCCTATTCTACCTCCTACCTCATTCATCCAAGGTTCTGATTGCCCATGCTGAGTCCAGTTCTGATTATGCAGGGGAAGTATCTTCCTCCAAGGGGAATCTGTTTTTCTCCTTAGTGTACAATGCAACAGTCAAAGAATGGTTACAGACTTTGGGGGCTAAAGCTTATAACATTGGGGGGTGGGGTGGTTCCTTTTTAAGAAAAGTGATAGAAATGGACAAATACAAAATGCTAGGCTCTCTTCCAGATCCTTGGAGGAAGCCAATACAAATGAGGGGGTCCTGAAGTTCAAGTTTGAATAGCTTCAGAGTGAGCCCCCTTCCAAGAGTACATTTTTTTAAAAGAGTTTATTTATTTATTTATTTATTGCTGCACTGGGTCTTCGTTGCTGCATGGGCTTTCTATAGTTGCGGCACGTGGGCTTCTCATTGCGGTGGCTTCTGTTGTTGTGGAGCACAAGCTCTGGACACGCGGACTTCAGTAGTTGTGGCACACGGGCTCTAGAGCGCAGGCTCAGTAGTTCTGACGCACGGGCTTAGTTGCTCCGCGGCATGTGGGATCTTCCCGGACCAGGGCTCGAACCCATGTCCCCTGCATTGGCAGGCGGATTCTTAACCACTGTGCCATCAGGGAAGTCCTACTAGAGTACTTTTATATCTCCTTCCAGAACCCACATGCCCCTCTTTTGACAGCTATTCCAGTCTTTGCCTCCTGGGATCATGAATGAGAGATTCATCTCATTCTCCAAGAGACAACTCCTCTTCCTAGAAGAGCTTATGCATACACCTCATCTGCAGAAAAAGAAAAAAAAAAAGACTCAAAGTGTGACAAGAGTTAAATAAACTTAAATGTAATTAAATCAATTCCACTGAAAACAAATAAAAAAGTATTGATGGGGAGGAAACCACAAATGGAAAGATTCTATCCGCCCATTGAAAACAAAGGGTTCTTGCTCTTCCAAGTTAAAGGGAAAGAGAAAAGCTTAGCTAAATCAAACCTATAAAGACCCAAGGGCTCCTTTAAGCTCTGGCCCCATTAACCGAAAGCTATGGGATCCTTTCTAATGAATTACCACACAAAGAAAGTGAGCACTTTTGTGGAGGTGGGTTATTTCCAGAATAACAATGGCAATCAATAGTCTTGTAGGGAAGAGTCACCTATAAGAGTCAGAGGTCAGGAAGGTCATCCGTTTAGGATGGGATGACTTTGTTACCCAGGAAGTTGAAGTTGTCACAGGGTTTTAATTGACCCTGGATAGAGAGAAGATTATCAATTTAAGTCAGATTTTCCATATATTAATGACTGTGCCTGGCAGATCCAGATCCAGACATATGTATCAATGTCTTTTTCACATGATACAATCTCTTTTATTTTATTTTATTTTATTTATTTATTTTTTTTTGGGAGCGCACACAGAGAAGCAGTTTATTTATTTAAGTCAGAAGCTAGGCAGAAATACACAGAGAGAACGAGTATGGCCTTCCTCTCTAATGAGGAGGAACGCCACAATCTCTTTTATTTTTAATATTAATGCTAAATAAAAGGAAATGCTTTGAAGATGCATTGTAAATACTATTTTTAGTAAATAAACCAAGAATGTTTTTAAAAGGAGGAAAGCAGTGTGAGGTTCAAAGTCTAAAATAAGATTTTGGAGGGAGGTTACAAAATAAAACAACAACTTCTCAAATGTTGGAGGATACCAAGAGGTACTAAGGATTGAAAATGAATAATTGCAATGAAAGAAGTCTGGGAAAAGATGTGTGTGTGTCGTGGAGGGAGGGAGAGAGGCTCATTTAGTGATCCAAAAAAGATAAGGAGCTCAATACAGGGGATGCTGACTTCCTGTCTTCTTTTCCATCTCTACTGCAAAGAATACAAGGGGAAATGAGTTTCAGCGAGAGTTAGAAGAATTTATGTTAGACAAAGGATTTCCTCACAATTGATGGCATGTTAATGGGGGTTCATCGGTGGGGTCCTAGGTACCTGAGGTGTGGTCCTGAGTGGTTATAGGGGAAAGGTAGAGGAGTGAACCAAAGTGGATAGGTTGAAGGTGGTTATTGGGAGGGCATGGTCCCTGGGAAGATTTTGGATGGGTCAATAGGAGACAGGTTCTCTTCCTGGCTTGAGTGGGATCTTCCTGTTTCATGTATTTTGGGCATTCCAATATGGGGCAGTAATGAACAGTGGTAGAGAATGGCTCCCAGAGAGACAGACAGCCAGGTTTGAACCGGCCTATCGTTTACTGGCTATGTGATCTTGGGCAAGTATCAGGTTCCTCAGCTGTAAAATAAGGTCAAGGATAGTAGCCACTTATTTGGATTATTATGAAGGGATTAATTTAGATAATATACATAAAGCATTCAGCCTAGTGATTAGAACTTATTAAGTACTCAACTTTTATTATTTTAATATTATTTTTGGGTGAACAAGATAGATTCCCCTATTTATATCCTCTATTACTTAATAGGCTTTTTTTTCACATCTTTCTGCAGCTGCTCATATTTTCTCTACTCTGACACCTTCCATTCCCTCCCTGCCTACATCTGCCTAGGAATGCCCTTACCCCATGTTTCGCATTAACCCGTTATAGTGGGTTCAATGGTGCCCATCAAAGATATGTCCACACCCAATTCCCCAGAACCTGTAATTGTTACCTTATTTGGGAAAAGGGTCTTTGCAGGTATAAATAAATTAAGGATCTGGAGATAAAGGGATCGTCCTGGATTATCTGGGTAGGCACTAAATCCAAGGACAATTGTTCTTATAAGAATGAGGCAGAGGGCATATATTCGGAGAAAACTCTAATTCAAAAAGATACATGCACCCCAGTGTTCATAGCAGCACTGTTTACAATAGCCAAGACATGGAAGCAACCTAAGTGTCCACTGACAGATGAATGGATAGATAAGGTCTGGCATATATATATACAATGGAATATTATTCAGCCATAAAAAAGAACAACATAATGCCACTTGCAGCAACATGGATGGACCTAGAGATTATCATATTAAGTGAAGTAAGTCAGAAAGAGAAATACAAATATCATATGATATCACTTGTATGTGGAATCTAAAAAAATGATACAAATGAACTTATCTACAAAACAGAAATAGACTCAAAGACATAGAAAACAAACTTATAATTACCAAAAGGGATGGTGGGGGGAGGGGGAGAGATAAATTAGGAGTTTGGGATTAACATAAACACACTACTATATATAAAATAGGAAATGACAAAAACATACTGTATAGCACAGGGAACTATATTCAATATCTTATAATAACCCCAAATGGAAAAGACTCTGAAAAAGAATATATATATATATATAACTTTATATATATATATATATTAACTCTTTATAACTGAATCACTTTGCTGTATACTTGAAACTAACACAACATTGTAAATTAACTATACTTCAATAAAAAAAAAAAGAATGAGGCAGAGAAAGATTTGACAGAGGAGGAGAAAGCAATGTGACCATAGAGAGATTGGAATGATGCCACCACTAGCTGAGAAATGCTGACAGTCGCTAGAAGTTGGAAGAGGCAAAGAACAGATTCTCCCCTCCAGCCGTCAGAGAGAGTGTGTCCGTGCTGACACCTTGATTTCAGACTTCTGGCCTCCAGAACTGTAAGAGAACACATTTCTTTTGCTTTAAACCACCTTCTGCTTTAAACCAACTAGTTTGTAGTCATTTGTATGGCAGCCACAGGAAACCAACTCACCCGTTTTAGGACAGAATGTTTGGTGGTGAGTCTGGTGTGGGAAGAGGAAAGTAGAAAGAAAATTTTCCCAAAGGCGCTCCCCCTTTCTCCCTCCTGCTTTCCTCCTGCTTTAGCTTCTCCAGGTCCCTGGTCTCACCAGCATCTTCTTTCTACAGACAGCATTCTTTCTCCACTAAAGAGCTCCCACCAATCCTAACTCCTGTGATAAAATGCTCAGTCTCAGTCTAGTTTTTCTATGAACTGTAAATAAATCTCATCTCTGTCCTTTGTAAAACCAAAGAGCCAGCATCTCAGTGAGGAAAATAAAAGATTGAATAAGGGAGACCAGCATAGAAGATGAGCTTTTATGACTATTTTCTAAAGCTACTAGACATACAAGCCCCTGAAAAGGCTAATATGTGTGGCTTCACAGCCCAGAGATGGGAAAAGCTGTGAGTCTGATTTTTGTTCAAATTGGGAGGAGGAAACATCAGACTGGAGGCTTCAGGTGATCAGAGTGGAGAAGAGGATATTAACCATGTGGTGCTGACACTACATGGCATTTTGGTGGCTGCATTTTCTCTGTGTCATTGAACTGTCTGCCCCAGTCCTAGCGTTCTGGGCTTAGAGCCTCAAGTACTCTGCCTGGTGCCACCAGGACCCAACTTCTTGCTTTTCTTCATTGTCCCCGGTGCTCTCTTTCTCCCTCCATCGACTTCTTCCAGACTCTCTCCCTGATTAAACTTCCAGCCATCTCCCCAGGCTTCAGAGTAGCTCCTGTCTCTCTCCCTCTTGGCTGGTAGGCTAGGGTGATCACCCAGGAAATATTTGTTGAGTTAACCAGCATCCGCAGTTTGACCCAGTTCCAAGATCCCTCTCTCTTGAGCACCATCATCAGAGGTGGTACCCCATCTGGCCTGTTGGAGGCTCATGGGCAAAACCAGGGTGGAACTAGATTATCACTGATCTCTCCCAGCTCTGAGCTTCTGTTTTTCAATCAGTGGAAATAGTAAAAAGAAAATAAAGCAAGTGCCTGGGAATCAGCCTGGGCAAGGAAGTATTTCTATGGATTTCTGTTGGAAGAAGCCACGGACCCCATAACTCATAACACATAAAGTTCTGGCCCTAAATCTCCCCCACTGTCACAGCCAAGCATTTCAGGAACTGAGATCCTTTAGAATAGAAAGGGGAGGACATGTGTTCCTGGCATCCCAAGTTGGAACTTTTAGTGAGTTTTTTCCACAGATATAGTTATACATGGTGATTAGGGCCTAATAACAGTAACAACTTATATTTGTAGAATGTAAGAGTGTATGTATTATCAACTCATTTTCATAAGAACCTTGTGAGGTAGATACCTGTGTCAGTCAAGGTTAAATCAGAGAGACAGAACTACTTGGAGCCACATATAATAATATTACTGAGTCCAACCTCATACTGTTCACTGCACAACAGGCCAATAAATCAAGAGATGAGCTTTTGGGGAAAGGGATAGCGACATTACTTGGAAAGACAGCAGACCAAGAAGATGCGGGCTAGTGTTCCAAAGAACCACCTTACGCAAGTTAGAAATTAGGGTTCTTTTATACTAAAAGGAGAGGAGGTGTGGTTAGCTGTTGCAAACTTCTTGGTGCAGGAATCCTTTGTTCTTACAGCTGTCTATGTAGATCTGGTCACAGTGGTCCTATAAAACTCCAACAGGACAATTGTTATTTTCTGTTCTGCAATTTTTATCTCTATATGAATGGGAAAATGTTATACCTTTAAAGGTCAGAGCCCTGAAAATAGGCTATCCTGTATATTTCAGGCTATAGGTAACATTCTTTTACAAAAGGTGCAAAGCCAGCATGACTAAGCACAGGCAACAGCACAACGGTTAGAGCTAAAGGAATAGATCCAATATGGAATCAACTTCTTCTCTGTTACAATAAAAGATTTATTATATGACGTGACCTCATTCAGTTGTAGGAGCTGGTTAAACAACTAATGTGTGACTGTTGTCTTTGTGTCTGGTGCTGACTTCAGGAACCCATAGGGAAATGTGGTAGCCCACCTCTAAGACGGCCCCAATGATTCCTGGCTCCTGGCATTCCCTCCTTTGTATAGTCCCCCCTTACATTGTACAAGTAGTAGTCTGTATGACCAGTAAAATATAGCAGAAACGATGTCAATTCTGAGGTTAGTTTATAAAAGAGATCTTGGCTTCTATTTTGATCACTCACTGTTTCTCTCTGTCTTGGATTGCTCATTCTGGGAGAAGCCACCAGCCTCATTGTAATAGCCCCATGGGAGGTCCACAAGGCAAAGAAATGGAACCTTTGGCCACAGCCAGTGAGGAAGAGAGGTCAGGCAACAAACACATGGGTGGGCTTGGAACTGGATTCTTCAGGCCCAGGTGAGTCTGCAGCCCCTGCCCAACAATTTGACTAATAACTCATGGGAGAACTTGAGCCAAAATCACCCAGGTAAGCTGCTCCTAGATTCATGACCCTCAGAAACTGCATGAGATGATAAATTCTGTTGTCTTAACATGCTGATTTGGGGTTATTTGTTACACAGCAATAGATAATTGATACAGGAATAAAAGTAGAGAAGACCAAAGGCAAACTGGAACTCCAAGGACCGACTAGGACCTGCCTTGGTCTTATATCCTTTCTAAGCCTTCATCTTTGGTGATGCAAATGACCTGCAGGGAAAGCTGGAACCTTTCAACACAAAGCTAGACCTGCACCTCACTCAGTAGTTGGAGAAACTAAAGAAGGACTCAGGGCTGCAGCAGCTGCAGCCTGTCTGTGACTCTGGATCATCAGGTGAGCCATCAGATCGGCGACAAAGTACATGAGCTGCAGCGGCACCTGGTGTCTTGCCCCTAATTCTGAGCCTAAGAATATAGTGTCTGCTTCACTTCCACCTTCCAAATCATGTGTAGAATGTTTCTTGGGGCCCATGCCAATCCAAAACTTTGCAGAGAAGGCAAGTTTGGGAAACACAGTTCCAGCTTAGCTAAGCTGGCACAATAGAAACCCACCATACCTTTATTCCATTTAGAAGGTGTAAACTTAGAATTTGAAGGTTGAGTGATTTTTCAAAATGCCACACAGCTGTCAGGCCAAAGAGCTATAACTGAAAACCAGGACTGTAGACTCTCTACATTTATTAGAACTTCCTAAATTAACTCTGATGGCAAAATAGGCTTTTGTGAGTGAACCTAGGGAAATGAGACATTATTGATAACATTTTGGAAAAATGTATTCCAAATTATCACAGATGAATTTTGCGGGTCCCAGGCTCTTGGGATGCAGTGCAGTTGTGGGCCTGCCCTTCTCCCCTGCCCCACAGTCAACATCCAGGCAAACAGCAGGAACTCAAACTTGTAGACTGCCCTCTGCTCTAAGTGGTGATTGCTAGCTCAGAATTTCAGCAGTTTGTACCTTTTCTCTGGACATCTATACCCTTACTCTTGACCACAGTGAGGTCCATTTCCTGCTTTCCTGGCTCCTTTCACACAGTGACTTTCTGTGGGGTGTCCTCACCAGCATGACCCTCTTTACTGAAAGAGTTTAATGTCTGTTATCTGTGAATTCCCTAGAATAGCCTGATTTCTGAGGCAGGAATTCACCTTGGGTGGATTTTCTCTCATAATGGAGAGGTTGGCCAGTTGAGAGCTTAATCATTTCAAGTTAGCTGGAAACATCTCACAGAGAATGTTTAACTTTGGCCAACACTGAAAATATGCATAATAATAATAATGGGAAAAATAATATATGTTGATCATTTACTGTGAGTCTGATGCTGGACTGTTTTTTCCATGAATTATTTTATGTAATCCCACAACAATCTTATGAGGTAGATACTATTACTAACTCCATTTCACAGATAAGGTATGCAAAGACCGACCAGATATTAGTTATCAAATCACTTCTCTTTTCTCCCAGACTGTATATCCCAGGCACTCTTGCAGTCAGGTATAGCTAGGAGAATGTGGGCATAAGTGATATAAACCAATGACCCATTAAAATCTCTGACCTAATCCTCCAACCTGTCTCTCATCCCTTATCTGCTGAGTGGATGCAAAGGATCCTGCAGAGAACATCAAGGCACCAAGGAAACATTGGAACCAATAGATAAAAGGAGCGTGGGTTCCTGAATGAGTGTGTGGAGCAGAGCTTACCCTGGTGACATAAGCAAGAAATAAACATTTACTCTGGTTGTTTTGTTATATTAGACAGGATACATACTTATACTGGTGCCTTGAAGTGGGAGTTCTGCCTAAACACAACCCCAAAATAGACGATATTGGCTTAGCAGTTGCGTAATAGGTAGCAAGGAAGCTAACCTCAAAGGCTGGAAAGGTAGTGACCATGTTACGTGGTGATGAAATATTCGGTAAAACTGTCACCTCCTTTAATTTGGAAGGCAATTAACATGTGCACTTGAACTGTAGCTCCAGGAAAAATAGTTGGAAAATATCAAAGTGTTAGTGAAAGTGTGACTATTATTGGCTCTTTGACAAGGTATGACAAAACAAACAAACAAACAAACAAATGAACAACAACAACACAAAACAACATAGGAATCAAATCAACTGGCCCATTTACAAGTTACAGTGGAAGAAGATAGAACGAGTCCAGGAATTTGGGGCATCGGATTTGGGAAAACTAACTGCTTCTAGATCCCCAAAGTTAAGATTCTTAAAAAGTTGTGAGTGACAAAGATCTAGTAACATTCCTCAACTGAACAAAGTGACTTAGGCTTTTGACCAAAATCAAGTTAGGTGTGAGTCCTTCCTTCATATTGTTTCAGATGACTTCAAGGTGGTCTCCATGAATGAGAGGGGCAGGGGAATAATGGAGGCAAAGAAGGAAAGAAAGAAATCAGGCTTGAGGATTATATCTAGGAAAGAACTTTGGGCAAGGCTACTGGCACATGGAACTGACTGGTGGGAAGTATTTTCCAAGTTGTAAAACAGCCACTGGGCTTCCAAACTTGCTTCAGTAGGAAGTGGACTCCTATAAAACCTCCAAGACATATACCCCAGTGCTCTCTTCAGACAGGGACAGAGAGATTATCAACTGGGAAAAAAAACACCATAAAGGGCAGAGTCAGGGACCACAGAGAAGGAGGGACAAAGGAGTTCTTCCCAGAGAGCAAAACTAGGGTCTAATGAAAATACATCTCCAACCTCAAGGAAGGGAGCCTCTTACTGCCCGTCTAGCCATGGGCAAATGTTGCTGAGTGTCTCCCTTCTACTCCTTTGAAAATGGGATTTCCTATCGAGAATCTCCTTCCTTAACCCATCATTGTATATTGGGTGTGTATTGGGGAAAGGGAGTATAAGTTGTCTTTTTTCATCTAAAAAAGATGTCTAGATTAGAAGGGGCTGCATCTGGAACTGATGGAGAGGACCGTACATCCCTTGCGATCCTAGACTTAGGCTGGGCGCAGAGACTGGAGGGGTTTTAGGATTTGGGTTGTCTCCTGTGGATTGCCTATGTGAAGGAATAAGTGTCAAGAAACATTTGATGACCAGAATGGGGGTCTATGGCAGAGACTGAATAGTTGTTCATCCAGTCACTCACTTTTCTCCTGGATGTACAATTATGTACTATTTCTATCCTCTTTTATGGTTAGGGGCAACCATGTCCTTGTGTTTTGTCCAGTAAATGCATACATGGTTGTCCTGTATGCAATTCCAGGCCTGGCCCTTAAAAACCTTCTGCACAATCCTCCATATCCTCTCTTTTCTCTCATTTGTCAGCTTGGCTTAGAGGATCCATCAGGGAACTCTGAGGGGACAGCGGAGCCTGATGGAAGGAGTCTGGACCTGACTATGTGTGTGAGGTTGGAACCCCCTTCCAACCTGTGCTGGATCATGACAGAAATGAGAAATAAACCTATGCTGTGTTAATCCACTGAGATTCTCAGGGTGCTTTTTATAGCACCCTCACAGATGATATTAGATTTAGAGCAGTTACAGAATCTGCCCAAGGTCGTGCAGCTACCAAGGGGTCGAGAGAAATACAGTTGAAGAGAAAGCCTCAAACTTGGGTTTGTAGAAGAACATGATCAGAATCACTTGGGAACTTCCTCAAATTACAGATGCTTTATCTGTACTCTAAAATGCTGTTTCTGAAGTTTTCGGGTGCAGGGGGAGTAGAGGAGCTTTTAATCTATTTTTAATAAACTCCCTGAGTAACGTTGTCTAACCAACGTTGAGAAGCACCAAATGCTAACAGTTATTCTAAAACATATAAGTTGAATTCCTGTGGAGAGATGTCAACTGAGTAGGATGGCCATCTAATTTATTATGCAATCTGAGACACTGCTAGAGTGAAAGGGGGAGCTAATAATTACAGTGGGAAACCAGGCATAAAACCTGATTTTTACAGGGAAATTGGCATATAAGAGCCTTTACATATGAAAGCAAAAGATGAGACAGCTGTGCTCTCTGCTAATAAAAATGCTATTTCCCATTAAGTGAATTTTCAATTTTTCTAGAGAGGGCTAACTGCTATCTGGGTAGGACAAAGGTGGACTTCAAACTTGCGGCAAAGCTGAATTCTGGAGGGAAGTCCTGAAGGGTAGCCCCAGATATTTAGAGGAAGAAAACTAAAGCGTCTTATGGAGTTAGAGAAATGAGGCCACAGTATCCACAACTGCTCACACAGACCCAAGAACCACCAAAGGCTTAAAGAGTGAATACAAGCAGTAGAAAATGGCAAGAACAATCGTGATTGAAACCTCTAGCTAAGAAACAGGCAAAGTGCAGAGCCAGGATGGATTCAGACTGGGGTGGGAAAGGAGCAATCTTGGCTAATTTTCCAAGAAAGAATTTTGTGTTCTCCTTTTGAAGCCTCTAGTACCTGGTAGCACTTACAATGCACAAAAGTGTGAAAAGGAAGTACCAGAGCTTGACTCACATTCACTCTTGGGACCAGAAATAATTTTGGTGTTCTTAAAAATTTGTCATCTTTCAGCTACTTACTACCTGAGCGATCTGGTAGTACCTTAATCTCTCTAAATCTCAGTTTTTCATCAGTCTAATGGGGATAATTATACCTCTCTCTGCCTACTTTATAAAGGGTGATTGAGTGGATCAAACAACATAATATATAAATAGTAGTGCTTCATAAACAGTAAAGCTTACTGAAATTAAAGATAATATTAGCGTTAATAATGTTAACAAAAAAGTATGAAGTACGGTATAAGTAATAACAAGTTTCCCAGGATATATGAACATTTTCTTTGTGAATTAAGTTGATCCTTAAATGAAAGAATTAAGAGAAATTTCTCCTTTATATATGTCAGGTGCATGTGTGTGTGTGTGTGTGTGTGTGTGTGTGTGTGTGTGTGAGTGTCCCATATACCTTGTATATCAGTGTCTCCTGGGACTGCTTGGTAAAAAAGCAGATTCATCCTAGGTTTACTGAATTTCTGGTTGTAGGTCCCCAAGGTCTATGGTTTTAAAAGGCTTTCCAGATGATTTTTATGCACCGTTTTTGAGATGAAATGCTTTAAACACTGGCACTCTAGGAATCAGCTTCTCTTTGTTTGGCGGATACTTGGTTATCAAATATTATTGAAATTTGACCCAGGAGGAGGAATTAGTTAACCTATCAACCTCTCAATACCTCTCTGAAGCTGAAAGAGTTCTCCAATAGGAGAACTAGGTCATTGCTGTGTGTGGTAATCACGTGATTAAGGATCTTCTCTGAATTACCAGTTGTGGATCATGGCACCTGACTGGTTGCTCACAAAGAAAAAGGAGGGTAGGAACGTTTCCTGCCTTCATTCTTCAAAGAGCAATCTGAAACTAACCAGTTGGACTTATCCGTCCATTTCTCCATGTCTCACTAGAGCTTATGGTGATGTGAGTAAATTTCAGGTCCAGAGGATGATTGTTCCTTAGGCAAGCTCTAATTAAAGGAGAGGAGAAGTATTAAAAATGTTTCCCGGGCTTCCCTGGTGGTGCAGTGGTTGAGAATCTGCCTGCTAATGCAGGGGACACGGGTTCGAGCCCTGGTCTGGGAAGATCCCACATGCGGTTTGGGAAGATCCCACATGCCGCGGAGCAACTAAGCCCGTGAGCCACAACTACTGAGTCTGCGTGTCTGGAGCCTGTGCTCCGCAACAAGAGAGGCCACGACAGTGAGAGGCCCGCGCACCACGATGAAGAGTGGCCCCCGCTCGCCACAACTAGAGAAAGCCCTCGCACAGAAACGAAGACCCAACACAGCCAAAAATAAATAAATAAATTTTAAAAAAAAATGTTTCCCACCTCTCTCTTTGTTGGATGTCAGGAAGCTTTCATTCATTTTGAATAAATATTTATTTCATTCATTCAACTAATATTTATTCTCAGTTGTTATGTGCTGTGGACCCTACTAGTCAATGAGGAAGAATTAGTGAACAAGACAGACACAGCCCTTCAGGATAAGGCAGCTATGGGTCCCACTTTTCAGACTTGCTTTCTTATTCCAGCCTAAACTTGGATGTTCCTGTGATGGTTAATTTTATGTGTCAGTGTATCTGGGCCACGGGCTACTGAGATACTTGGTCAAACATTCTTTGGGGGGCTTCCCTGGTGGCACAGTGGTTAAGAATCTGCCGCCAGTGCAGGGGACACGGGTTCGAGCCCTGGTCCGGGAAGATCCCACATGCCATGGGGCAACTCAGCCCATGTGCCACAACTGCTGAGCCTGCGCTCTAGAGCCCGTGAACCACAACTACCAAAGCCTGTGCACCTAGAGCCCGTGCTCCGCAACAAGAGAAGCCACCGCAATGAGAAGCCCGCGCACCGCAACAAAGAATAGCCCCCACTCACTGCAACTAGAGAAAGCCTGTGCAGCAATGAAGACCCAAGGCAGCCAAAAATAAATAAATAAAATAAATAAATTTATGTATTAAAAAAACATTCTTTGGGGTGTTTCTGTGACGGTGTTTTGGATGACGTTAACACTTAAATCAGATTGACCTCCATAATGTTGGTGGGGCTCATCCAATCAGCTGAAGGCCTGAATAATACAAAGAAAAAAAAAACCCTCCCCCAAGCAAGAAATAATTCTCCTGAAGACTGCCTTCAGACTTCATCTGCAATATCAGTTCTTCCAGGTTCAAAAGCAGACTAGCTTCAGACTCAAACTAGAACATTGGCTTTCATGGGTCTCCAACCTGCCAGCAAACACTGCAGGTTTTTGTTTTGTTTTGTTTTGTTTTGTAAAGTGGGTCATTTAATTAATTCATTCATTTATTCATTTATTTATTTATTTATTTATGGGCTTTCTCTAGTTGCGGCAAGCGGGGGCCACTCTTCATCACAGTGCGCGAGCCTCTCACTATCGCGGCCTCACTTGTTGTGGAGCACAGGCTCCAGACGTGCAGGCTCAGTAATTGTGGCTCACGGGCCTAGCTGCTGCACGGCACGTGGGATTTTTCCAGACCAGGGCTCGAACCCGTGTCCCCTGCATTGGCAGGCAGACTCTCAACCACTGCGCCACCAGGGAAGCCCCAACCCTGCAGGTTTTGTGCTCGCTAGCTTGCATAATCACATGAGCCAATTCCTTAAAATAAATAGATAGATAGATAAATATCTTGTGGGTTTTTTTTTTTTCCTGCAAACCCTGACTATTACAGTTTCCTAATCCAGTCACTGAATCCACTATGTATCCAGAGGTTTTCCTCTACATTCCCCATAGAAGTTACATGCTTAACTGGAAGGATAGATGCCCCCCTCCCAAAAAAGTTTCCATTTCCCCTTGGGAACCCTTAATATGAGCACACAGAGAGCATCAAAGAGTTAAGCATAGGGAAGAAAGAGTGAGCTTGCTTCTGAAAGGTGAAGGGTGATAGCACCTTCCATTCAGGGTTGTTACAAGGATTCAGTGAGCATCTATGTCAAGCCCTTGGCACAGTGCTTACAGGGGCCAAACTACCTCTAATTGCTTGTCACATTGTTCTTCTGCGTGAACAATAAAATAATGGAAAGTTTCTGAGAGGAGGTGGAATCCCAGCTCTGCCTTTGATGTTTGTTGTCTTTAAAGATCTGACATGTGGTTTGATTTTTGTCTTCAAACATTTAGAGTTAGGGGAAAGGAATTCCATGTAGAAAGTAGCAAAGGATGGATCTCTTTAGGCCTCTGGGAAGTGGGAGGATTTGGGTGGCAAGATTCGCTTGTGGTAGATATGAAATACAGATCTCTAAGCTGTGAGGTATTGTATAATTTATTGCTGATTTTAGCTCACAAAAATCATTGCCACTTCTTTTAACTCAAACCACTATTTGCCATAAGAGTTCGGCCTGTGGTTTTCAAACTTGAGTGCTTATCAGAATCACCTGGAGAGTGTTTTAAATAAAACACAGGCTGTTGGACTGTATTCCCAGAGCTTCTAACTCAGCAGTTCTGGGGAGGGACCAAAGCATTTGCATTTCTAACAAAAATTCTAACAAGGAGGTGCCTGATGCTGTTAGTCCAGGGACCACATTTTGAGAACCACGGCAATGATTAAAGAAACAACAGTCAAGTGAGAGAATTGCTGGAGAGGAAAAGAAATGGTTCATTAGCACGCTCACATCGTGTCTCCTCTGAATTCCTATGGCAATTATCATCTGCACAATACATCTGGTAATTAATCATGTCTTGCATTTTGACAACTCTTTTCTTTGCCTGAATGCTATTTACATATTTCTGTTGATTTTATGCTTAAGAACCAGGCAGGAAGAGAGGCCAGCAATGGAACAACCAGTGGGAGAAAGAGGAGGGAAGCAGGAAAAGGATAATTAAAGAGAGAATCCGCCTGTAGGAAAGTGGAGTTAGAGCTGGACTCAGGCTACATCTTAAGATGCGGGAGGGATAAAGCGAAGAGAATGAGAATTCACATGGCATCCAGATGGTACAGTGTGGGAAAGGCAGGCACCAGAAAAGCTATAGGGTAGCCTCATAGATAAGTGACCCAGCTGCCAAGTAAGATAATGGGGAGAAGGGGTTCATGGAGGATATGATTACCCCAAAAAAGGAACTCAAATATTATTGGGCATTTTCTTTTATCCTCTGCAGAAGTAAAGAAACTGTGGTATCAAGGAAGGTGCTGATATGCTGTTTGCTGAAGATGAAGAGGGTTGTTTACTACTAAGGAGGCCAAGGTCACAGACCCAAGCAATCTGGGTGGGCAAGTTCCAGGATCAAGGCCAAATGCTTGGGAAAATAATCATTTTTAAAGACACCAAACCAAGAGGAGTGGAGCTAGATAGAGCCTGAACGGAAAGAAGAACCAGGTTGTGGATTGGTTTGAAAGAAAAAGAATTGGGTTCTTGAGATTGGGTGGTCTGTGTTTTGTTTTGGATTGCTGTACCCCTCCCTTTTGTGGGTCATTTGCAAAGGGCAGCCTTTCTCAACTTCATCTGACAGGTGAGTTCATTTGGAGTGCTGAAGGGCTCAGGGAATTCTTGGGAAGCACCAGCAGCCAGAGATGTCCTAGATGATGGGGGCAAGGCCCTCAGAGGAGCCATCACGTTTGGACCAGGACTACTCTTTTACATCTGCAAAACAACATGAAAGAGATTCTGGTGAAAAGCTATAGTTTCCTCCTCTACTGCTCTCCACCCACAATCCTACTTTCCAGAAGCAAGCTCTTTTAATTGTTTCTGTTTTTGGTTCTTTGGATACATCCAAACATCTAAATAATGTGTTTATACTCCTTTTCTTGATTTATCTACATATTACATCTGTTGACTCCTCAGTATGAAAGTTGAATATTTAAGTTGATAACATTGGGACTTCCTGGTGGTCCAGTGGGTAGGACTCTGCACTCCCAATGCAGGCGACTCAGGTTCGATCCCTGGTCAGGGAACTAGATCCTGCATGCCTGCTGCAACTAAGAGTCCTCATGCCACAACTAAGAAGTCCTCATGCCGTAACTAAGAAGTTGGCATCCACAACTAAGAAGTCTGCATGCTGCAAATAAAAGATCCCGCATGCTGCAGCTAAGACCTGGTGCAGCCAAAATATAAGTAAGTAAAAAAACAAAACAAAACAAAAAACCCTTAATAACATTACTCTATTTTCTTCCCTTGCCTTCCCAATGTTTGTTTGCTTTATTATTTTTAGTTCTTCTACTGCTTACCTTCAAACTTGATTCTTTAACATACTAAAATTTCTATTCCTTGTTATGTCCACTTTGCACAGGATTGCTGGATTTTCCAATTCATAACATGAAGATATTTTCTTCTCTATCTTTTCTTTTTTTCTCTCTCCCCATTTCATCCCACATTCTAGCCAAATCTTTCTACTTTTACATTGTGTCAAAATTGTTAACATTTACTTTCACTCTTGCAACAAGCACCAGGTCTTCTCTGCTGAGTTGACTCTAAAACTTAAAAATTGATGCATTATTTTGATTGTTTTGCACTATGCTGAGGGCTAGCATTACATTCCTTTCTGGGAGTCCAGGAAAGATCCATGGACTAATTAAAATAAAATGTTCTTAGCTTCATGGTTAAATGGTTATTCTTTTTTTACATTGCATCAGTTGCTTAAAATCTCCTAGATGGTTTTGTTTGCTTAATATTTGATCTATGTCTTAATTGGAGAGCTTTCTGTTTTTCCTGGAGTTCCTAATTCTCTGTTCCCTTTTCCTGTAATTTATCATATCTTCAAGTTTTCCAGTCTTTAACTCATTTTATCCGCTCTGTAGTATCTGTTTCCAGACACCTACCTCCTCCTGGAGTTTTTTGTCTAATTTAGGCTAACTCTCAGCTGGCATCTCAGAAGTCTCCAATCTGCCTTCCTGAGTTGGATCCTCTGGAGTCCACATCATGTCTTTCTTTGTTTAATTCCTATTTGCTGTGACTATCGTCAAGTAATTTCCTACGAAAGGCTGAAGTTTTGTATCTTCAAAAATACTTTATTCTGCCCTCACACTTGCCTAGTAATGTGACGTATGTAGACTTTAGGTTAAAAAAACTATTTTAAAGGCACATATTTGAACATCCAATGTTGCTGGAGAAATCTGATGGCTGACTAATTCTCATTCTTTTCTAAGTGACTTGTTTTATTTTCTCTGAAAGCTTTAATATCTCTCTTTCGTCTTTGTTGTCCTGAAATTTCATATCAGTGGGTTGAGGTATGAGTATTTTTTATTGTTCCCATCAGCTGACCTGGTAGTCAGTGGGCCTTTTCCCTCTAAAATCCTCCTCTAAAAAACCCTTCTTTCTTCTAAAACCCCTTTCCCTCTAAAAAAAAAACATTTTTCCTTTAACTTTAGAAAATTTAAATTTATTGCTTCTCTAAGGATTTCATTTTCTCTGTCCACTTTTTCCTAAGATTCATATTAGTCTGACATTGAATCAGATCTTTTAGACTGTCCTGCTATTTGTTCTGAGAGATTTTCTTGATCTTATTTGCAGTTCTTATATGGACAAATTTTCATATTCTTTCCTTTTTCATCATTTTACTATTTTATAGATTTTGTATAATATCTTTCCAAATCTTTCTGAATATATTATATAGGTTGTTGCTGCTGTTATTGTTGTCGTTAGCACAGATAATTCATGGACAGGAAAGAACTATCTCCAGGGTCTGTTTTTATATGTGCTTATTTTGGCTAGCTGCATCCATGCTGCTTCTTCATAGTCTATAACCTGAGATAAAACTAGATAAAATCTCCATTGTTCCTTTCTATTTAAGAAAGAAAGGCCAGAGCCGATTAGTAGGTATATGGTTTCTAGGATATTGTGGGGATTCTGATTTGGAGCTCTGGGTAGAGTGGAGCAGGGTATAAATACTGGAAGGTTTTACTTTAGGATAAACAGGAAAAAATTTAGCTTTTAAGCCATAGACCCCACAGCTGTCCCAAATGCCAATTCCCACTCCAGAACTTTCCTTTGTGGTGTGGTGTTTTGTCTAGTTATAAATATTGGCTGTCCATTTATTCCTCTGTATACAACTTTACTTCTCTCTCTCTGATTCTTACAGACAGGCTGGCCGTGTGTCCAGATGCTCCCCAGGGGTCTGTCTACCACCAAGATTGGCTCCTACCTCTCTGAAACCCTTACACATTATATTCTCAGTTCTGTTTTTCTCCTCCTTCACCTCTCTCATCTCTTTTCCATCTTCTAGAAACTAGTTGAATTTGTCATCTGTCCATCTTTTCACATCTTCCGTTTCCCTGTTATGAGTTTATTCCTTTCTGTACTTCCAGGATTTTATTTCAGTGAGTTCTTAGGAAATAAATATGTGTGCCTAGTCTGCAATCATGAACTAGAAAGCAGAATGATGATTTCAAAGATTTAGGTTCCTCTTAATAGAGGAATTGTGTTTCTTGGTGGACAGACTATCCTGAGGAATTCTTAGAGTTTTAAATAGCATTAATTTATTCAACAAACAATTATTGGGCATTTCCTATATGTTCGGCATGGTGGTAAGCATTGAGTTCACAACAATGAATGAGATAGGTATGGCTCCTGACACTGAGGAGCTTATATTCTGATAAGGGAGACAGACACATTCACAACAATAACACAAGGTGACAAGTGCTATGACAAAATAGATACAGGTGCTAGGACAGCATTATAAGAGGAAAATGACTTTAGTTTTGACAGGAGCCACAAGAGGTTTTCAGAGAGTTATTCCTTTCCAGAGAGTCTGGCCTTCTAAGAATTGTGTACCCTTTAGTCCATAGGCCTCTCCGAGGAAAAGTTAGCCTCTCACCTGCCCTTCTCTGCCTTCCCCCATGAGCTGCCCTCACCCTGGGGCATAGAATCATGACTGTGCCTGAGCCCTTCTTCATGCTCAGGGATATAAAGCCTAGAAGCAAACAATTTCACTATTTTAATCAAAGTACACAGTGAAAAGTCCAGTATGTGTAAAATATTTAAAATGAGAAATCTTAGTCCCCTGCCCACCCTTCCTTGACCCCCTTCCCCCACCCAGAGGCTTTTGATTCTCTCACATGGTTCTTCTGATATTTACTTCCATATTTCTAAGTAACGGACTTTTATCACTATTTCTTGATTGGTCAGTGTTAGGCATTATACATTAACTTCCTTTTATGGCAGACGAGGATACAGATCTATTGTCTGATTGCTTCAAACTTTCACCTTCCCCACTCCTTATCCTCTGAAGAAGGTGACATCACCATTTCTTATCAAATCAATTATATTTATGTTATTATGACCATGTAAGATTCTACCAATAGTCAAATTGTATACTATAATTATGTTTCTTTTCTTGCACAACCTTTTGGCTTCCTGATTTTAAATGTCTCTTCCTATTCATTTCCTTAGTTTTCCAGGTATCTGGCCTGATTTTTCCACCTGGTTCTTTAGAGGAAAGTATATGTTAGTGGTGAAGCAGACAGGTTCTGGAGTTAAATCTCTTAGATTGGTGGAGTTACTGTGAGAATTAAAGGAGATGATGTACCCAATTTGCTCAAAATGCCATCATGTTTTATTATTTCTTATCGGCCTACCAGTAATGCTTTACAAATTGTCAAGCATATTAGATAACCTATAAATGACATTTTTCCTGGAGCCCTCTGTCCTGGAGCCCTCTACTTACCTGCTCCAATCTGCCTTATTTTCCAGTATTCTTCAGAGAATTTCCTTCAAAGTCATCTTTGATTTCCCTCCTTACACTTTTATATGTTGCAGTCTCATTCTATGGTTTCTAGTCTCCCTGTTCCTTAGAATACTGCCCTGTCTTTCTGGAGCACACTTTGCAGAAGCGTCACAAGACAGAATTCATGGGACATAAATTTTTTAAACCTTTGTCTGACTAAAATATGTCTTTATTCTACACTCATTCTTGAATGATAGAATACCATCTTGACAGCCATTTGCTTTCAGACATTTGAAGACGTTTTTCCATTTTCTTTTTTTTGTATTTTTTAAAATGTGGTAAAATATACAAAACATGAGATTTTACCACTTTATTCTCTCCCTGTGACTTCATTAGGTTTCTTTTCTCTGTTATTTTTCACCTTTTTCTCTTTTCTGATTACTTTATGGGAGATTTCTTTGATTTATATCATATAACCCTCCTATTGCATTAAAAAATTTTAGGTTAACCTTTTACTTTTCAAAAAACTTTGATAAGACTCAGGTCAAGATGGCAGAGTAAGAAGACACGGAACTCACCTCCCCCTATGAACATGTCAAAAATACACCTACATGTGGAACAATTCTCACTGAAAACAAACTGGAGACTGGCAGAAAGTGAGGGGAGTGAGCTATTCAGCTACATACTACATACTAGGTGCACAAGCCCTGGGGTCCAACAGATGAGCCCCCTTGAATGGTTGGAAGGCCAGTGGGACTGACATGAGGGCTAAGAATCCTGGACTCTTCTCATAAGAAGCACACAAATGCTTGCTCCTGAAGCAGCACAGAGAATGTGGATTGAGAAAGCACGGGTGGCTGACTGGTTTCCTGAAGGTGCCCCAAGTGAAGGCTCCAGCCCTGCTTGCCTCATGTCACAGCTCCACACTGGAACAAGGGCTGCCACAAATGAAGAAAGAGCTTGGCCATGAGATGCTGAGGGGCCTCAAACCCAAAGCAGTGTCTGAGCAAGGCAGGGGAAGCCATTGCTGACCTTTACACAGGCGGCACATTGGAGGCAGTTTGGATTTCTGATGGGGACCTGACCACCACAGCCCATGTCCCAGCCCTCACGGAATGCCCACACCAGCCCCTCTTGCTCTTGTGCTGCTCCTCTCTGGGACAGGGGTGCCAGTGCTGGAAGAGGGGAGAGCTCACTTTTGAAGGGAACTGAGCAGGTTTGGACCCGACCCTCAGGGCTTCTGCTCCAGCAACTTGGGACCTGACCCCACTCCCAATAGGGCAGTGATGGCTAATGAGCATAGAAGAAGCTCCCTATCACAACTGACTCTGGCCCTAGCTCCTCCATTTCCAGCCCCACCTCCTACCAAGGTGATAGCTGCCAACATACCCCAAGGAAAAGCATGACTGGTGTTTTCATCAAAGCTGACTCTCCCACCAAAGCCACTGGGCACACACAGACTTTATAGGGACACACCCACATAAGGAACCCCTTCAAGACTGCAATAGGTAACTCTTTCACCTAATTTCAAGAGACAGAGAAAGTTAAGCATAATGAGAAGATAGAGAAATTTGTCTCAATTGAAAGAACAAGAGAAAATCCTTGGAAAAGCAACTAATGAAGCAGAAATAAACAATTTACCAGACAAAGGATTCGAAGCATTAATAATAAGACTGCTAACTGAACTAGGGAAAAGAATACAGGAAAACAGTGAGAATTTTAACAAGGAACTAGAAAATATTTTTAAAAATCCAGTGAGAACTGAAGACTATAATAGCGGAAATGAAAAACACACTAGAAAGAATGAACAGCAGACTAGGTGATGTAGAAGAATGCATAAGAGATATGGAAGATAGAATAATGGGAATCATCCAATCAGAATAGCAGAAATAAAAACAAATTATAAAAATGAGAATAGTTTAAGAGATCTCTGAAATAACATCAAGGGTAACAACATTCACATTATAGGGGTCCCAGAGAGAGAGAAGAGAGTCAAAAATGTATTTAATAAAATTGTGGCTGGAAACTTCCCAAACCTAAATAAGGAAACAGATATCCAGGTACAGGAAGCACAGAGGGTCCTAAACAAGATGAACCCAAAATAGATGCACACCAAAACATATAATAATTAAAATGGCAAAAGTTAAAGATAAAGAGAAAGGCAGCAAGAGAAAAACAAGGAGTCGTGTACAAGGGAACCCCTGTAAAACTATTAGCTGATTTTTCTGCAGAAAGTTTGCAGGCCAGAAGGGGGGTGACAAGATATATTCCAAGTGCTGAAAGGGAAAAACGTACAACCTAGGATGCTCTATCCAGCAAGATTATCATTTAGAATTTAAGGAGATATAAAGAAGTCCCCAGACAAGGAAAAACTAAATAAAAGAGTTTATTAATACTAAACCTAGCCTAAAAGGGTTAAAGGGTCTTCTCTAAGTGGAAAAGAAAGGCTATATAAAGAAGTAAGAAACTGCAGGAAAGGAATAGTCCCACTAGTAAAGACTGAGGATCAACCACTTAAATAAGCTAGTATAAATATGGAAATGCAACAAATTATAAAAGCAACTATAACTACAATAAACATGAAGTCACACCATATGACATCAAAAACACAAAATGTCAGGGAGGGGAGTAGATCTTTTAGAATGCGTTTGAACTTAAATGACTACGGTTTTAAACAAGTAGATATAGTTATAGGTCAACATATATGAACCCCACATATGGTAACCACAAATCAAAAACCAACAATAGATACACAAAAACTAGAGAGAAAGGAACACAAGCATACCACTAAAGAAAATAATCAAATCACAAGGGAAGAAAAAAGGAAGAAATGAATAGAGAAAAACTACAAAAACCATCAGAAAACAAGTAATAAAATGACAATAAATATATACGTCTCATTAGTTACATTAAACATTAATGAACTAAATACTTTAAAAAAAAAGACATAGGGTGGCTGATTGGATAAAAAATCAAGACCCATCTATATGCTGCTTATAAGAAACTCACTTCAGAGCTAAAGATGCACAGACTGAAAGTGAGGAGATGGAAAAAGATATTTCATGCAAACGTAAGTGATAAGAAAGCAGGGTACTTGCTTGAAAGCAGGGACTTCCCTGGTGGCGCAGTGGTTAAGAATCCACCTGCCAATGCAGGGGCCACGGGTTCAAGCCCTGGACCGGGACCATCCCACATGCCATGGAGCAACTAAGCCTGTGCCCCACAGCTACTGAGCCTGCGCTCTAGAACCCGTGAGCCACAACTACTGAGCCCACGTGCCACAATTACTGAAGCCCGCACGCCTAGAGTCCATGCTCTGGAACAAGAGAAGCCACTGTGATGAGAAGCCCTCACACCACAATGAAGAGTAGCCCCTGCTCAGCCCCCCACTCGCCGCAACTAGGGAAAGCCCATGCAGCCATAAATAAATAAATAAACAAACAAACAAACAAACAAACAAATAAATAAATTACAGAAAAAAGAAAGCAGGGTAGCAATATTCATATCAGACAAAATACACTTTAAAACAAAATCTATAACAAAATACAAACAAGGGCATTATAAAATGATAAAGGGATGAAGATGAGAAGAGTATATTACACTCATTAACATTTATGCACCCAATACAGAAGCACCTAAATATATAAAACAAATATTGAGGCATAAAAGGAGAAACTGATAATAATACAATAATAGTTGGGGGCTCTAACACCCACACTTACATCAATGGACAGATCATCCAGACAGAAAATCAATAAGGAAACAGTGGTCTTAACTGACAGAATGGATCAGTTGGACTTAATAGATATCTAGAGGACATTCCACCCCAGAACAGCAGATTATACATTCAAGTGCACATGGAATGTTCTACAGGATAGATCACATGCTAGGCCATGAAATGAGTCTTAACAAATTTAAGACAACAGAAATTATATCGAGCATTTTTTTCTGACCACAATGGTGTGAAACTAGAAATCAATTACAGGAATAAAAATGGGAAAATAACAAACATGAGGAGACTAAAAACATGTTATTAAAAACCAGTGGGTTGGGGGCCTCCCTGGTGGTGCAGTGGTTGAGAATCTGCCTGCTAATGCAGGGGACATGGGTTCAAGCCCTGGTCTGGGAGGATCCCACATGCTGCGGAGCAACTGGGCCCGTGAGCCACAACTACTGAGCCTGTGCGTCTGGAGCCTGTACTCCGCAACGGAGAGGCTGTGATAGTGAGAGGCCAGCACACCACGATGAAGAGTGGCCCCCGCTCGCCGCAACTAGAGAAAGCCCTTGCACAGAAACGAAGACCCAACACAGCCAAAAATAAATAAATTAATTAATTGATAAAAAACCAGTGGGTCAATGACAAAATCAAAGAGGAAACCAGAAAATACCTCAAGACAAATGAAAATGGAAACACAACTTTCCAAAATCTCTAAGATGCAGCAAAAGCAGTTCTAAGAAGGAAGTTTATAGTGATACAGGCCTATCTCAAGAAACAAGAAAGATCTCAAACAACCTAAATTTCCATCTAAAGGAATTAGAAAAAGAAGAACAAGCAAAACCCAAAGTCAGCAGAAGGAAGGAAATAATAAAGATCAGAGAGGAAAGAAAGAAAACAGGGACCAAAACAAAAGCAAAAAAAAGAAAATATCAATGAAACCGAGAGCTGGTGTTCTGGAAAGATAAACAAAATTGATAAAACTTTAGCCAGGTTCATCAAGAAGAAAAGAGAGAGGATCCAAATAAACAAAATAGGAACTAAAAGAGGAGAAATAAGAAATGATACTACAGAGATACAATACATCATAAGAGAATACTATGAACAGTTATATGCTAACAAATAGGATAATCTAGAAGAAATGGACAAATTTCAAGAACCATACAACATTCTAAAACTAAATCAGGAAGAAATAGACAATCTGAATAGACTGATCACTAGCAGTGAAATTGAATTTGTAATTAAAAAAAAAAATCCCAGCAAACAAAAGTCCAAAACTGGATGGCTTCACAGGTGAATTCTACCAAATATATAAAAAAGAGTTAATACCTACCCTTTTCAAACTAGTACAAAAAAATTCAAGAGGAAAAAACACTCCCAAATTCATTTTATGAGGCCACCATTACCCGGATACCAAAACTAGATAAAGACACTACAAAACAAAGCTACAAGCCAATATCTCTAATGAATATAGATGCAAAAATCCTCAACAAAATATTAGAAAATCAAATTCAGCAGTATATAGAAAGGATCATACACTGTGATCAAGTGGAATATTTTCCAGGGATTCAGGGATGGTTCAGTATTTGCAAATCAATCAATTTGATACACCACATTAACAAAAGGAAGGATAGAAATCACACAATCCTCTCAATAGATGCAGAAAAAGCATTTGACAAGATTCAATATCTATACATGACCACAATTTTCATCAAAGTTGGTATACAGAGAACATATCACAATATAAAAAAGAAACCTTTGTAACAAACCCACAGCTAACATAATACTCAAAATTGCTTTTCTATATACTAATGAACTATCAGAAGTAGAAATTAAGGAAACAATCCCATTTACAACTGCATCAAAAAGAATAAAATACCTAGGAATAAATTTAACCAAGGAGGTGAAAGAACTATACTCTGAAAACTATAAAACATTGCTGAAGGAACCATGAAATGACACAAAGAAATGGAAAGATATCTTATGCTCTTGGACTGGAAGAATTAATTTTATTATAATGGCCATACTATGCAAAGAAATCTACAGATTTAATGTAATCCCTATCAAAGCACCCACGACATTTTTCACAGAACTAGAACAAATAATCCTAAAATTTATATGGAACAACAAAAGACCTCAAATTGCCAAAGCAATCTTGAGAAAAAAGAACAAAGCTAAAGTCATGCTTCCTGACTTCAGACTATACTACAGTAATCAAAACAGCATGGTACTGGCACAAAAATAGACACATAGATCAATGGAACAAAATAGAAAGCCCAGAAATAAACCCACACACATGGTCAGTTACAACATAGGAGGCAAGAATATACAATGGAGAAAAGACAGTCTCTTCATTAAGTGGTGCTGGGAAAACTGGAGAGCTACATGTAAAAGAATGAGATTAGAACATTTCCTCACACCGTATAGAAAAATAAAATTAAAATGGATTAAAGACCTAAATGTAAGACCTGAAACCATAAAACTCCTGATAGAGAACATAAGCAGAATACTCTGATGTAAATTGTAGCAATATTTTTTTGGATCTGTCTCACAAGCAAAAGAAATAAAAGCAAAAATAAACAAATAGGACCTAACTAAACCTAAAAGCTTTTGTGCAGCAAAGGAAACCATCAACAAAATGAAAAGACCTACTTACTGCATGGGAGAAAATACTTGCAAATGATATGGCCAATAAGGGGTTAATATCTAAAATATATAAACAGCTCATACAACTCAATATCAAAAAAACAAACAACTCAATTGAAAAATGGGCAGAAAACCTGAATAAACATTTTTTCAAAGAAGATATACAGATGGCCAACAGGCACATGAAAAATGCTCAACATCACTAATCATCAGAGAAATGCAAGTCAAAAATCACAACAAGATATCATCTCACACCTGTCAAAATGGCTATCATCAAAAATCTATAAATAACAAATGTTGGTGAGGATGTGGAGAAAAGGGTACCCTTGTACACTGTTGTGGAAATGTAAATTGGTGAAGCCACTGTGGGAAACAGTATGGAGATTCCTCAAAAACTAAGAATAGAACTACCATATGATCCAGCAATTCCATTCCTGAGTATATATTAAAAAAAACAAAAACAAAAAAACATTAATTTGAAAAGATACATGCACCCCAATGTTCATAGCAGCATTATTTACAATAGCCAATATATGGAAGCAACATAAGTGTTATCAACAGATGAATGGATAAAGAATTAATATGTATATACAATGGAACATTAGCCATAAAAAATGAAATTCTGCCATTTGCAACAACACGGATGGACCTAGAGGATATTATGCTTAGTGAAATAAATCAGAGAAGGACAAATACTCTGTTATGACTTGTATGTGGAATCTGAAAAATAAAACAAATGAATATGTATAGTAAAGCAGAAACAGACTCACAGATATAGAAAACAAACTAGTGGTTACCAGTGAGGAGAGGGAAGGTGGGGAGGGACAAGGCGGCACAGGGAATTAAGAGACACAAGCTACTTTGTATAAAATAAATATGCAACAAGGATATATTGTACAGCACAGGAAAATATAGCCATTATTTTGTAATTACTTTAAATGGAGTATAATATACAAAAATTTGAGTCACTATGTTGACTCTTGAAACTAATAGAATATTGTAAATCAATTATACTTCCGTACAAAAGCCTTTGATAGTTTTCTGATTGTTTCTTTTCATAACATCATATCCTTGTTTAGGAAAGTAATATATTCACTTACCTGTTAGTTTTTGACATTTTCTTCTATTCCGCTCAGAGTTTCTGCATCCTTTTGATACAAGATACAGAGTTTCTTGTATCCTTTGTTTATTTTGGGTTCTCTCTTTTATGCTGGAGATTTTCCTCAAGTGTTTGGTGATCCTTGCTGTTTACAAGTAGATTCTAAAATATTGATTGAAAGCTCAATTGTGGGAGCAGGAATTGTGTGTTGGTGGGCTTCATTATAGCATGGTCAAATGGAACTGGTCTCTTGATGGAACTCAAATTCACTATGAGATCCTTCCACTTTTTTCCCTCCTTATCTGGACCACAATATCCTGGAGACTAGACACTTTATTTTATAAATCTTTTTATTTCCTCCAATGACTATCACTATGTTCCAGTAAGTAATTAATGTTATTGATTTGATGATGCTGCAGTAAAAGAAAAAGAAGTGGAAATTTCAAACAAACCATTTTTTTTAATCAAAACAAGAAGTTTGACAGTCTTCACCTCCCCCCCACCTCCGAATTGAGTGGTCACTTTTTAGGTACAGACATGAGCTAAAAATACATATTCGCAGTACAGACCCATGTCTGTATTTCTGTGTTCTGCCTTAGGATGGTGGACAAGAGCGGACAGGAGCTTGGGAAGAGAGCCAACAGTCAGCAAGAAAATTTACGCAGGGGCATGAACAAGTCATTCTTGGTCCAGGAAATTCTGAGAATTCAAAGGAGGTGGTGGAGGTGCGTGTGAGACAGGTGAGGAGGGCAAGAGTGAGTTGGGCAGAGACTGAAGTAGAGCTGCTGAGTGTATGAGGCAGTATAGCTTGGCATCATGAACACTGTTCTGAAAGTAAACATTGGAATAAGCAAAAAGAAGTCTTGGACTTCAGAAAATGAGAGGGCAGGAAACGGGACTCTGGTTAAATAATTAGTGTAGTGTCTATGCAACTATTGGATTGGCCAAAAAGTTCGTTCGGTTTTAAGTAAAAATAAAAGTCATTTTTTTCTTTTTCACAAAGAACTTTACTGAACAACGTGTTCACTGACTGAACGAACTTTTTGGCCAACCCAATATATTCTGTGACACAGCGTTCTCATGAGGTGGTCTTGAGCAAATTATAGACTGTATAAAAAATCATTCTAAGGTCAGATAGTATCCCTCTTGAAGATTTATAAAGTTCAATCGCACTTTAAGTTCTTAAGAAGGTGTGTGGTGAAACAAGCTTTTTATAGTTTGTTAATCTAAATTTTCCCCAAAGTTATTAACCTTTCTTGATTTCTGGTCCATGATACACACTTTAGGAAGTGCTCAGCCCAAATAGGGCAGAGCTCCTCTCTGTTCTGGCCTCTCTCCTCTCTCTCTAAAGTGCTTTTAGCTCTGGGTGGGACAGAGCAATATTAGATACAGGTGAGGGGAGAAGAAATGCATGACAGAGAGAGGGAAATACAAGAGTAAAGATTCTTAGAAAGGCTTTCTAAGGATTAACTGCTTTCCCTTAAGAGTTTCCTCCCCATCCATAGATGATGCTACACACATTAACTCATTGGAGTCTCACAACATCCCTATGAGCAATTTTGATAAGTTTATGACCCCAAAATTTTACATACCCCATGTAAAGGAGTCCCTGGGAAATGCTCCAGAACCTTGAAATTTCTCCAGGTTCTGCCTCCCAACCATGCTATTAAATAAGTCTGTCTGCCTGGGTAAGTACAGTTTTCATGTTTGGATCTGTCTCTCTGCCCAGCATCATGGATGGACATGTTGGTTGGATTAAGATTCTGGCTTTACTTCTGGTGCTGTCTTTGTCATTTCCTTGGTCCTTTGCTCTGTAGCTCTCAAATCAAACCCATCCCACCTGAAACCCAGAGCCCACTTCAGTTCTAAAATTCAGTTTCCTTCATCTCTGTAAGTGCTTTACTATAAGCAGATATTAAAGAGAAGTAGAAATGGATAAGATAGGCAGAGTCTGGATCTGTGTGCATGGCCTTCTATGACTTATTGCAGAGTTTGGGTTTTAGTTGACAGGCAATGAATAAACATTGTAAATCAAAGAGGAAATTAAAAAATACCTAGAAACAAATGACAGTGAAAACACGATGACCCAAAACCAATGGGATGCAAGAAAAGCAGTTCTAAGAGGGAAGTTTATAGCAATACAATCCTACCTTAAGAAACAAGAACATCTCAAATAAACAACCTAACCTTACACGTAAAGCAAGTAGAGAAAGAAGAACCAAAAAAACCCAAAGTTAGCAGAAGGAAAGAAATCATAAAGATCAGATCAGAAATAAATGAAAAAGAAATGAAGGAAACAATAGCAGAAATCAATAAAACTAAGAGCTGGTTCTTTGAGAAGATAAACAAAATTGATAAACCATTAGCCAGAATCATCAAGAAAAAGAGGGAGAGGACTCAAATCAATAAAATTAGAAATGAAAAAGGAGAAGTTACAACTGACACTGCAGAAATACAAAGGATCCTGAGAGATTACTACAAGCAACTATATGCCAATAAAATGGACAACCTGGAAGAAATGGACAAATTCTTAGATAAGCACAACTTTCCAAGACTGAACCAGGAAGAAATAGAAAATATAAACAAACCAATCAGAAGCACTGAAATTGAGACTGTGATTAAAAATCTTCCAACAAACAAAAGCCCAGGACCAGATGGCTTCACAGGCGAATACTATCAAACATCTAGAGAAGAGCTAACACCTATCCTTCTCAAACTCTTCCAAAATATAGCAAGGGAGGAACACTCCCAAACTCATTCTATGAGGCCACCATCACCCTGATACCAAAACCAGACAAAGATGTCACAAAGAAAGAAAACTACAGACCAATATCATTGATAAACATAGGTACAAAAATCCTCAACAAAATACTAGCAAACAGAATCTGACAGCACATTAAAAGGATCATACACCATGATCAAGTGGGGTTTATCCCAGGAATGCAAGGTTTCTTCAATATGCAAACCAATCAATGTGATACACCATATTAACAAATTGAAGAATAAAAACCATATGATCATCTCAATAGATGCAGAAAAAGTTTTCGACAGAATTCAACACCCATTTATGATAAATACCCTTCAGAAAGTAGGCATAGAGGGAACTTATCTCAACATAATAAAGGCCATATATGACAAACCCACAGCCAACATCATTCTCAATGGTGAAAAAATGAAACCATTTCCACTAAGATCAGGAACAAGACAAGGTTGCCCACTCTCACCACTATTATTCAACATTGTTTTGGAAGTTTTAGCCACAGCAATCTGAAAAGAAAAAGAAATAAAAGGAATCCAAATCAGAAAAGAAGAAGTAAAGCTGTCACTGTTTGCAGATGACATGATACTTTACACAGAACATCCTAAAGATGCTACCAGAAAACTACTAGAGCTAATCAATGAATTTGGTAAAGTAGAAGGATACAAAATAAATGCACAGAAATCTCTTGCATTCGTATACACTAACGATGAAAAATCTGAAATAGAAATTAAGGAAACACTCCCATTTACCATTGCAACAAAAAGAATAAAATACCTAGGAATAAACCTACCTAAGGAGACAAAAGACCTGTATGCAGAAAACTACAAGACACTGAAGAAAGAAATTAAAGATGATACAAATAGATGGAGAGATATACCATGTTCTTGGATTGGAAGAATCAACATTGTATAAATGACTATAGTACCCAAAGCAATCTACAGATTCAATGCAATCCATATCAAACTACCACTGGCATTTTTCACAGAATTAGAACAAAAAATGTCACAATTTGTATGGAAACACAAAAGCCAAAGCAATCTTGAGAAAGAAAAACAGAGCTGGAGGAATCAGGCTCCTGGACTTCAAACTATACTACAAAGCTACAGTAATCAAGATAGGCTGGTACTGGCACAAAAACAGAAATATAGATCAATGGAATGGGACAGAAAGCCCAGAGATAACCCCACGCACATATGGTCACCTTATTTTTGATAGAGGAGGCAAGAATATACAATGGAGAAAAGACAGCCTCTTCAATAAGTGGTGCTGGGAAAACTGGACAGCTACATGTAAAAGAATGAAATTAGAACACTCCCTAACACCATACACAAAAATAAACTCAAAATGGATTAAAGACCTAAGTGTAAGGCCAGACACTATAAAACTTGTAGAGGAAAACATAGGCAGAAAACTCTATGACATAAATCACAGCAAGATCCTTTTCGACCCACCTCCTAGAGAAATGGAAATAAAAACAAAAATAAACAAATGGGACCTAATGAAACTTAAAAGCTTTTGCACAGCAAAGGAAACCATAAACAAGACCAAAAGACAACCCTCAGAATGGGAGAAAATATTTGCAAATGAATCAGCGGACAAAGGATTAATCTCCAAAATTTACAAGCAGCTCATGCAGCTCAATATCAAAAAAAACAAACAACCCCATCGAAAAGTGGGCAGAAGACCTAAGTAGACATTTCTCCAAAGAAGATATACAGATTGCACAAACACATGAAATAATGCTCAACATCATTAATCATTAGAGAAATACAAATCAAAACTACACTGAGGTATCACCTCACACCAGTCAGAATGGCCATCATCAAAAAATCTGCAAACAGTAAATGCTGGAGAGGGTGTGGAGAAAAGGGAACCCTCTTGCACTGTTGGTGGGAATGTAAATTGATACAGCCACTATGGAGAACAGTATGGAGGTTCCTTAAAAAACTAAAAATAGAACTACCTTACGACCCAGTAATCCCACTACTGGGCATATACCCTGAGAAAACCATAATTCAAAAAGAGTCATGTACCACAATGTTCATTGCAGCTCTATTTACAATAGCCAGAACATGGAAGCAACCTAAGTGTCCATCAACAGATGAATGGATAAAGAAGATGTGGCACGTGTATACAATGGAATATTACTCAGCCATAAAAACAATGAAATTGAGTTATTTGTAGTGAGCTGGATGGACCTAGAGTCTGTCAAACAGAGTGAAGTAAGTCAGAACAAGAAAAAAAAAATACCATATGCTAACACATATATATGGAATCTTAAAAAAAAAAAAATTGGTTCTGAAGAACCAGGGGCAGAATGGGAATAAAGACACAGACCTACTAGAGAATGGACTTGAGGACATGGGGAGGGGGAAGGGTAAGCTGGGACGAAGTGAGAGAGTTGCATGGACTTATATATACTACCAAATGTAAAATAGATTGCTAGTGGGAAGCAGCTGCGTAGCACAGGGAGATCAGCTTGGTGCTTGTGACCACCTAGAGGGGTGGGATAGGGAGGGTGGGAGAGAGGGAGACACAAGAGGGAAGAGATATGGGGATATATGTGTATGTATAGCTGATTCACTTTGTTATAAAGCAGAAACTAACACACCATTGTAAAGCCATTTTACTCCAATAAAGATGTTTAAAAAGTAAATAAATAAATAAACATTGTAAAAATGACATGGTAAGATTGTTCAGTGAGCATGTATATAAAACCAACAGTTTTATGATCATAGGGGAGTGGTAGCTGGGGCTCTGCCCCACGATAGAGGCACACATCTCAGGTCAACATATCCTTGCACTCGTGTGAAGAACCACTTGCCTCTGCTCAGTGCTTGGATGGGAGCTCATTTCTGACTCTAGGTTGCCAATCATCTTTCTCTTATCCCAATTTTTTGTATACATGGTATGAAGCAGTCAACTGATTTTACTTCAGTATTCCCTTCCTGAGATCACTTCAGTTGAGAGTCCTCATCATAACCTGTTGATAGGAAATCTGCAACCTTAATTTGTCTTTCCTGCCATTTCTCTTACTGATTCCCAACACATATTCTGCCTTCCAACCGGACTGAACCACTAGCTGTTCCTGTACACACCCAGGCTTCTCTCTTTTGCTTACACTTCCCTGCAGTCTGGAATGCCCTTCTTTCCATCTCTGCTCGTTGAAATCCTATCCATCCTTGGGGACTTAGTTCCAATGTCACTTCCTGCTTTAAGCCTTTTTGGAGTCCCTGCAGTGGCTGTGATCTCTTTCTCCACTGTGCCTTTGACCTTTATCGTCCCCTGCCTGGCACGGTTGTTGCTGTTTGCCTGTCTGGGGATATGCCTCAAGCAAGGACAAGAAACTTTACCTTTGACCTCTCCAATAGTGCCTGGCTTTAGCAGGCCTTCTTCTGAAGGGATATGTGAATCTATTTAAAATGGGACTGGGACTTCCCTGATGGTCCCGTGGTTAAGACTCTGCCTTCTAGTGCAGGGGCTGTGGGTTCAATCCTTGGTCGGGGAGCTAACATCCCACATGGCTCGCGGCCAAAAAACCAAAACATAAAACAGAAGCATTATTGTAACAAATTCAATAAAGGCTTTAAAAATTGTCCACATCAAAAAAAATCTTAAAAAAAAAATAGATAAATAAAATTGGACTAACTGCTCTTGTCAGGCTGATGGGAAATTGTATCTGAAAAAAAAATAATAAAAAGACAATGATAGAAACAGTTAGCAATAGACAGTACTGGCAGTCAGTTGGAATAAAACATTCCCAAACTATATATATGTATGTATGAATGTATATATGTATGTCTATTTTTTTAATAAGAGAAATATTCCTCAGTCAGGTGTAGCAGAGAATCTCTTTGATTTGGAAAAGGCAAGTAACAGCTTTTATTTTATGAAAAAAAAAAGAGAATTAAGTAGCAGTTGAACTAACTGCTTAATTCTTGCACGAGTCGTGAGCCAGTGCAAGAATTTGAAGCAGAGACAGAGTCAAAAATTTATGGAAAGTCTATCAAAAAGTAGAATTAAGTGAATAAGACAAAAATTTAGTAGATTTACATCATCATTTCATAAATTTTCCCCACTTGGTAATTCTCAGTGAGTAACTTATATAGCAAATTTAAGTTTAGTTTAACAAACAAATTCCGGTTTCTTTGGCTGTGCCTCTTAAATATCTGGTCCCCTTGTTAGCAAAACCTAAGCTCTGTAGTGAGAACACATTAGCTGAATTTTACAGAACAGCCAGAATTCTCTCTAACCTTCAAAATATTATTTTTAAAATTTTTTATTGAAGTATAAATGATTTACAGTGTTGTGTTAGTTTCAGGTGTACAGCAAAGTGATTCATTTATATATATATAATGTTCTTTTTCAGATTCTTTTCCCTTATAGGTTATTACAAGATATTAAATATAGTTCCCTGTGCTATACACTAGGTCCTTGTTGTTTTATATATAGTAGTGTGTATCTGTTAATCCCAAACTCCTAATTTATCCCTCCCCTCCTTTCCCCTTTGGTAACCATAAGTTTGTTTTCTAGACTGTGAGTCCATTTCTGTTTTGTAACTAACTTCATTTGTATCATTTTTTTAGATTCCACATATAAGGGCTATCATATGGTATTTGTCTTTCTCTGTCTGACTTACTTCACTCACTATGACAATCTCTAGGTCCATCCATGTTGCTGCAAATGGCATTATTTCATTCTTTTTTATGGCTGAGTAATATTCCATTGTATATATATGTACTACATCTTCATCCATTCATCTGTCGATGGACATTTATGTTGCTTCCACATCTTGGCTAGTGTAAATAATGCTGCTATGAACACTGGGGTGAATGTATCTTTTCAAATTATCAAAATATTATGATATGATGGCAGAGGATTTCCAGTGTGACCCAGCTCCAACTCCCTCTTCTGCTTGCTCTCACCTCAACTTAGAATTCAAAAAAAGACACTTTTGACTTCTCAGACTCCAAACTTCTTGCCTTTCAGCACCACCTGATCTTGACCAAATGACATCCTTTCTTATAAAAACTAGTGTATTTACCTCTGAAAACTCTGCATTAATAATTCCAATCCTCTCTGCTGTGAAGACTCGTGATATCCCAGCATGGTGTGCCTATCATATTGAAAGCACTAAAGGAAGGCAAATTGCCTGATCATTCTCTTCCCTGGTCCAGGCAACAAGAAGCACCAAATGGTCTGAGAAACCAGAATCATTCCAGGTCAGAAGGTTGAAATTGTACTTGAGGTTCAGAATAGATTTTTGCTTTGGAAGCAGCAGAAGGAAAGAAGACCTAGAAGGGTCATTAGGATGACTCTTTGCAAAAGCAGAGGTCAGAGAAGATAGTGTTTCAGTGAGCTGGACTCTGCTGAGCGAGTGCAAGTCCTTGCTAGAGAATCAGGCTTAGTTTCTGCAACCTGAAGTGCTGCCAGGGCTTCCTGTCAGGATCCTGGAATTTGAAACCAAGAAGTAAATTTTTCTAATATTTAGTTCCAGTGTTTGGACCCTTTTCTTTTGCCACAAAAGAAGGTACTATTTATTCTGCATTTTTCCATCTGTCTCCTTAAATGTGAGACTTGACCCATTGGACATAAACCCCAAAGACATCACCAACATCAAGAAAATCTTAGAGTAGTTGTAAATGTGTTGAATTTGATCATCATCCTGTGTTAACTAAAAGTGCAAGATTTATAAGGGAGTATTTCTCTGCTCTTACATACTTAACAAACCTATCATTGTTCCCTCTCCTCTGGGAACTGAGAAGAATGCCATAGAATGTTTCCTCCCTGAGGCACCAAAAGTCAGGTTACCATCCTTTCTCCTCCATTCCCCAGAAATAAGGTGCTCTAAGCATCTTTGGATACTTCAGAGAGATGTAAATGGAAAAACTCAGATCCTCTTCTTTTCTGTTAAAATTCTTTAATTATTTTTTAAATTGTGGTGAAATACACATAACATAAAATTTACCATGCGAACAATTTTTAAGTGTACAGTTCAGTTTCACTGAGGAAATTCACATGGTTGTGCAAATATCACTACCATCCATCTCCAGAACTCTTTTCATCTTGCAAAACTGAAGCTCTGTGCCCATTAAACCATAACTTTCTATTCCTTTTACCCCAGCTCCTGGTAACCACTAATCTACTTTCTGTCTCTCTGAGTTTGACCACTCTAAGTACCTCAAATAAGTAGAATCATACAGTATTTGTTCTTTTGTGACTGGCTTATTTCACTGAGCATGATATCTTCAAGGTTCATGCATGCTGTAGCATGTGTCAGAATTTCCTTCTTTTTTGAGGCTTAATAGTATTCCCCTACATATACATACCACATTTCTGTTTATCCATTCATCCATTGATGGCCAGTTGGGTTGCTTCCATCTTTTGGTTGTTATTAACATAATTTTTGTTCCTCTTATTTTGAGAGGATGTAAAACAGAGTTGGGAGAATTGTTGGGAGGAAAAGTGCAAAGTAAAGTAACTTTGTTCTTCTTGAATATGTATCATAAAAATGCAAGCAATTCTGAAAAATGTCACTCTAAATCTACCACTAAGAAAAAATAGTTGGTAACATATCCATGATCTTCTTTCTAGTTATCTCAGTATATGTCCATGCCAAATATATTTTATATAAATGAATTGTATCTGTAATATTGTTCAGTAGCCTGATTTCTTTCAGCTTTATGATGTGAACCTCTTTCCATATTAATTAAATGTACTTTTATGCCATACTTTTCATGGCTGCACACTTTTATGGATGTACCATAATTTATTTATCTAATCTTCTATTGAGGAACCAATCCCCTTTAGGTTATTTCCTTTGTTTTTTAAATGTTATTTAACATAAAACAATATGGTGACAAATATTATTGTACATTTATTCTTGTGGTCCTGTCTCATAAGGCCCTAAAATTGGATTTAAGTCAAAAGACTTAACCTGACATTTTGTTTATTTATCAAGTACAATTTGTTTATGTGAAAACTTGGATGTCTTAGATCTCTTATTCTTATATATTTATCTGTGACAGAAAACACATATTTCACATCCTAAACGACAGAGTGAGAACCTTCTAGATCTTTTTTTGGGGAACACTCTATGGGAAGGGGGGTAGAGGCATAGGGTTATATCAATATATTATATTGTATATGAATGCATGTTAATGCAATGCAGTAGAGAAAGTTGGATGTTACCATCTTTGTGGGCTCAGAAAAGGAATGGGTATGTGGTGATTGTGAAGGGGAAATGACTATAAATTCAGTTATAATTTGTGTTAATCCAGAATGCTAATCAAACCCTAACTGGTATACAACAGATAAATTACAGTGTCCAAAGGGCTTGATTGGCCAGTTTTGTTACTAAATGGGGCTCAGTGGTGGAATTAATAGGCAAATGATATCTTCAAAACCTTACAGATGGTGGTCTTATATTTTCAGATGGTCTATTGGTCCATCTGCTAAAGGTATGGTGAGTAAGTATTTGTGGGAGGGGACAGGTAAGGTCTTCACAAGAATTCTGATCATCAGCTGAGCTAGCTAAATTTTGAGGCAAGCTCTTGACACTGATGGGGTTCTGGAGTGTAGGTAGTGCTCTTTCATGGGACAACTTTTTAAGAAAACAAATGGAGATGGATATTTGCATGCAGGAAGTGTTTTGGGGAATGATCTTGGGAACAACACCTGTAAGGATGTGAGGGAAGCAGGATTCATCAGAAGGAGAAATGAAGTTGTAATACCATTGTAATAAAGGTCTCATCCAATCTCACAGGGAGCTCTGAATCTTGAATGGCCATTCAAAGATGTCCCAAATGAGGCAAAGGGCTAAGTCTTTTGCTCCCACATTGATCAGCCCTTGGATGTGGACAGCCCCGAAGAAGGGTTGTAATATTGGGCAAGGCAGTTCCTTTTGGTTGAGGACAGTTCCTGAAGGGAGGGTGTGGATTGTACACCGTGGCATCTCCTATAGACTCTGAGCAGAGGTTCAGCTATATGAACCGGGCAGACGATATCTTGGTGGACAGATACCCTTAGTTCACCCCAGTCACATCCGATACAGCCAGACTAATTTCACATCTTCCCTTTACGCTCTCACCTCACTTCCATTTCATCCCACCTCAACACACAAACACACACTGATAAAAATGAGATGCCAGTATTAGCCAGCATTGAGTCAGTAACTAGGTAGGGTTAGACATTGAGGATGAAGCTCTTTCCTGTTTATATTTGAGCAGGAAAGACAAGACAGGCATGGGCTCCAGAGAGCACACCAGGAAAAAAATCACCTTTAAAAACCAGAGATTTAAAGATCTGATATGTAGAGGCCAGATAAATTCTTTGTATATTTCTATTTTTAACAAGAAAGTCCAGGGCTTCCATGGTGGTGCAGTGGCTGGGAGTCCGTCTGCCAATGCAGGGTACACGGGTTCGAGCCCTGGTCTGGGAAGATCCCACATGCCGCGGAGCAACTAAGCCCGTGAGCCACAACTACTGAGCCTGCGCGTCTGGAGTCTCTGCTCCGCAACAAAGAGAGGCCGAGATAGTGAGAGGCCCGTGCACCGCGATGAAGAGTGGCCCCCGCTCGCTGCAACTGGAGGAAGCCCTCGCACAGAAACGAAGACCCAACACAGCCATTAATTAATTAATTAATTAATTAATTAAAAAAAAGAAAGTCCAACTCTTAAGCAACCCCTTCGCTTATATAACTTGTCACTATGAATGAGTCCAGCACCGTTACAGAACATTCATTTATTCATTCTTTAAATATTTTAAAATTGATTATTATACGCCAGCACTGAGCTAGATTCCAGTTCATCAAAAATAAATAAAACACAGTTCCTGCTTTCAAGGGTTTCACAGGTAGTGGGGGAGAGAGTTAAGACAGAACCATTGAACGAATGTTGGTTACTAGGCACACTGGGAACATGGGGGACACCTTATTATGGAGTAGAGGCCATGAAAATAGGCTTTCCAGTCTGCATTTCTGTCAACATTGCATTTAACAATAGTTGAAATGGGCCTTTTTCATGTTTGGAAGAGTGGTCTAGAATTTAAGCTTAAGATCTGGTTAAAGCTGTCTGGCTTTCATTTGAGCAGAAAAAAAATTGCATTATGGTATAAAAGACAGTAATTATAGTCAGTGATTAAGCAACGCCCTTCTAAGATTATCCAAGGGTAACTGTAGTCAGTGATTAAGAAATACACTTCTAAGATTGTCCAAGAGTTGGGTTGGGTGCACTGTTAAAATATTTTGGAACTCTAAGAATTGCTGAAATAGAACATGTTTTTCCAAGTTTCTACCTTTGTCTTCACTTGTTCTCTGTTATGTACTTCTGCCCTAAGTTTTAGGAATGAAGCACTTTTTTATGTAGCCAATTCTGTGGTTCTGGCTGAAAGATATGTTTCCTGGCTCTCCAGCATTCTGATCTCAGAATTTGCGTTTGTTTGCATCTTATTTGGGAAGTACTTTATCAAGCTTTCCATAGCATGCATCACTTTCTATCATACTGTATAATTTACTTATTTATTTTATTATTTATTGTCTGTCTAACCCTGCTAGAGGGTAAATACCTCAAGAGCAAGGATCTTTGTTTTGTTCATTGTTGTAGCTCTACTGCCTAGAATAGTACCTGGCACACAGCATGTACTTCATAAATATTTATTGAATGAATGAAATAAAACATGAAGGGAAAAGGCTTTGCACAGATCACTGATGATTATGTGCTATGAACTGAAGGGTATAAATAACTCAATCATCTGCATCCCCTAAATAAACTAAAATATAACATTAGGATGTTCACTATTTATATGTCCACAGAAGGGCCCATCTATAGCTTCTGAACTTCAAGGTTATCCTACATAGTATGTCTTATTATGTTTCTAATCTAGATTTCCCTGGTCAGGCCCACTTTACCATCCATCACTTGGGCCCATTATGATATGGTTCACTTCACATGGATGTATTATAACTTCTTTGAGACTATTGGGCACATGTACGGAAAAACAAATCAAATCAAGGTGGAGGCAGAGAGCAGCTTGTTACATTTGCACATGCAATACTACAGAAAAATACCAAACCTCTTCTAAAGAATACACAATCAGTGAATGGAAATACTTCTGTTAATCCAACCACAGTTTTTGCCACCCTACCTTAGAATTGGTTTAATTTATTCTGTCTCTAGTCAGAGTACCAATGGCAGGTTATTTTGCAAATACATCTCTGATAAGGACTACCTTGAAATTTTGACCTTCGAGATACAGTATTAATAGAATCTTCTTTTTCTTATGCAATGTAGCTGAATGAAGAGTAGAATGGTTTCCCTCTCTGTAGTTCAAGCAATATATGGCCATTGTACAAAAGAAAGGCATATGTGCAGAAATACAACCCACTTATGAATGGAATAATATTTTTGTGGTTAGCAAATGAGACTGTCTCAATGCAGAGAATTTGCTTCAGAGCTGAAAGCCCTCAGATGGAGCCAATCAAAACACACAACATCATGTGCCAGTAATGAACTGAAAAACCCTGAGAATAATTTTTTGAAGTTACAAGTACAAGCAAAGAGTGAGTTTGATTACTGACATTAATGAATTTACCGTCATAAAGATGTGTTTTAATTTGATTTCAATGGCTTTCAAGCCTAGAGTCAAGCTATAAGCGCTAAAAGGCTACTACTTCCCAGGATGCTGTCATCTGAAAAGATGGACTGTTAATCAAAAAAGAGGGACAAAGAAAAAGACGAAATTCTGAAAAAAAAAAAAAAGAGGGACAAGTTGGGGGTCAGAAAACTGAGAGCCCAGTACATTGGAAACAATTTTGAGAGTCCACATCTAATCAGTGGGATGTATAGGCATGAGAAAGTGGCAGTCAATGCCACAGTATGTGTTACATTACGTGAGGGTCAGCCCATCCAGTGACCCCAATTCATGCTGGGCAGAGGCCCTGAGGGTAAGGCAGCAATTGTTGGAAAGTTGTATGGTAAAAGGATGACCTTGGGCTTACTAACACAGGGAAGTTGCTTCTTGAGCTTATGTTTCCCTTTGCTTATATGACTATTGCTCTCCAAGCCTGAAGACCTGCAGAAAAAGCAATTAAATGTGAGTGATGGAGATGTGAAGCACAGATTTTAGAGCCAGATGACACCTGTGACACCCCTAGAGATGACATTCAACCTCTTTCACAATTAGAAGGAGACAATCGAACGCACCTTTCACACAACACCAGACAGTTTCCCTTGCACCGTTGCCACCTCGTATTTCCACTTGTGAGATAATCCTCACCAACCGTTCTTCTCACCTTGTCATGGCCATTCTTCCATCTCACCCCCATACCCATCCCAGCCCCACTTTAGGTGTCCCATGTTGTTTTGTTGCCCTATGAGAATAAGTTCTCTTGTTTTGAGCTCAGGCCACTTAGGTCGACTCTCAGTCCTCTTGTTCCTGAGGACAGGAGTTTTCTCAGGCTGGTACCCGGTTCAAGCCTCAGAGTTGAAGCTCATTCATACAGATGACCCAGTAGGCCACCTACCAACATGCTTGGTGGATCAGCAAAAATGAGACAAAATATTTTTTAAAAACTTGGATAATTCCTATATTTTACTGAGTTTATGCATTATTACTGCTTTTATTTGCAGTTACAAATGAGAAAGGTACTGGAGCACATTATCATCTTTTTCAGTGTGTAAGACCTGAGAAATCTTTGTCTCACTCTGACCCCTGAACCTTAAGGTACTTTATTCTTTTCTCTGGATCCCATGCCCAGATTTTCCTTAAACTAGTCTCTTTCCTTTGAGTAGGGGCAACTGACCCACCTTCTCTGGTGTTTTCCCAGATCCTGCTTTTCTTGAGTCACTCTATCTTTGCCTCATTTTTTAGTGTCAGCTCCACTGCCCTCTCTATAGAAGCTACAAACACACCTGTGGACAACACTTTGGGATGATTCTGTTGGTCCCATGTCCCATTTCCTTCTTGTGATAATCTACTACCTACCACCCACAAAAAAAGAAGTGCATAAACATTTATCTGTCTAGTTCTTTTCTACAGCTAAAACGGGATGGCTATACTACCATAATACTGCACCCCCTATTCCAGTGTGTGAAGGGGTTTCCACCAAGCAATGCTCAGACACCAGCTGGCTGTCCTACAATTCAACTCAATTCCGGAGATAGTGTCAGATCCCACAGTTTAAGGGTTCAGTCCTACAAGACATCCCCCCAACCCCCAGTTCAGACGCTAGTCGTAAGTCCTGGGTATCACCTGTGTTCAAATCCATGGGCTATAGATCAGAGGTTCTATGACCCCCCTCCTTGGGTTCCATTAATTTGCTACAGTGGCACAGAACTCAGAGAAACATTTACTGGATCACCAGTGTATTATAAAAGGATATAACTCAGGTACAGCTAGATGGGAGAGATGCATGGGGCAAGGCATGGGGAAAGGATGTGGAACTTCCATGCCCTTCCCTTTGCCACTGTCCCCAAATTTCCACATGTTCACTAACCCAGAAGCTCTCCAAACCTGTCCTTTTGGGGTTTTATGGAAACTTCATTACATAGGCATGATTGATTAAATCATTGGCAATTGGTGAGTGATTTAACTTCCAGCCCCACCACCTCCCTGGAGGTTAGGGGGTGGGACTGAAAGTTCCAACCCTCTAATCATGTGGTTGGTTCTGCTGGCAATCAGCTCCCATCCTCATGTACAGTCCCAGAGTCACCTCATTAACATAATAAAAGACATCTTTGCACTCCCATCACTTAGGATATTCCAAGGGTTTTAGGAGCTCTGTGCCAAAATTGGGGACAAAGACCAAAGATACATTTCTTATTATAAATCACAATATTACAACTACCTGCACCTCTGAATAGATACCCCCTAACCTCTCCCTTGCCCTAACCCTGCTTCCTTCAGCTCCATCTAAGCAGTTGGAGCCTGAGGTGGCTGTGGGGTGGGGAATAACTGCTTGCCTGAAATTGCCTGAAGTCATCCATCCTTACCGACAGCAGCAGACCAATGCTGTCCTACAAGCTGGTATGGTGACCCAGAAAGTTTGAGAAAAATGCATATTTTTACCTGTACAGGGTGATGAGAAAGTGTCATCACACTTAAAACAGAATTAGAAGTAGGTCCGTACTCAACAAACACCTAGAGAATAAATTAATATGTGAATTTGCTTGTATATGTGTGTGAAAAAGAGACAGATAGAAAGGATTTAAATATTTGTTTCTTACTGAAGGATCTGTTCTGTACTACAAAGTATTTCACCGAAATGTGGAAGTGTCTCCTGACTGACTGAAAATGGGTCATAGGTAATTGTTCTTCATCATACCCGCCCTCTATATTTGCCCCCTATATACAAATAGGCAGGTCCATACCACCTATTTTGAAAACAATATTTACTGCCTTTAAAAATGATACTACTAATATTTAAATACATTCTTAGGGTAAATGATTCAAATAATATAAAATACAAAAAATAAATGGATAGAAATGTGAATATCTTCATTCTTCCCAATCTGATTCATTTACCTAGAGAGGAAAATGTCAACATTTTGGTGAACGTCCTTCTGGTCTTTTAAAAAACGCATATATATATACACACACATACACACACACACACACATATTACACACTACAGAAACATGGTCTTGCTTGTTGTTTGCTTTACACACATGTGATCATAATATATAGACAGGCCATTCTTCAACTTGCTTTTTCACCTAACAATAGGTCTTGTAGAGCTTTGTACTTCACTGCACGTAGTTCTCTCTACCTCCTTCTAATGACTTCTGGTATTTCATATTATGGATGCAATATATATTGTAACACAACGTCCCTAACCAACAGTGAACATCTTTGTGAACATATCTAAGTATATTTTTAGGATGGGGAAATTGCTGAATCAAAGGGTATATGCATTTTTAAAAATTGTTCTTTCAGATTCACTCCACCCTATATTTTATATCATGCATCAGTTCCTGGTCAAACATTTGATACTTTCAATTATTTTACAATAATTTTTAACAATCTGATAGGCAAAAGTTGGCACACTATTATTTTAATTTGTATGTTTCAGATGACAGCAAACTTAAATATATTTTATTATTTGTAATTTCTCTTCTGTAAATTTTAAAAATATCTTTTGCCTCCTTTTTTTTTCTGCAGTTGCATTATTTATTTATTTATTTATTTATTTATGTTTGGCTGTGTTGGGTCTTCGTTTCTGTGCGAGGGCTTTCTCTAGTTGTGGCAAGCGGAGGACACTCTTCATCGCGGTGTGCGTGGGCCTCTCACTATCGCGGCCTCTCTTGTTGCGGAGCACAGGCTCCAGACGCGCAGGCTCAGTAGTTGTGGCTCATGGGCCCAGCCGCTCCGCGGCATGTGGGATCCTCCCAGACCAGGGCTCGAACCCGCGTCCCCTGCATTGGCAGGCAGACTCTCAACCACTGCACCACCAGGGAAGCCCTTTTGCCTCCTTTTAAATAGACTATTTGGCATTTCCTTATTAATTTGTAGGATTCAATATACACTAGATATTAATTATTAGTCCTTTAAACGTGTAGCAACATTTTCTCCCTGTCATGTAACAATTTTATATATGGTGTCTTTTGCTGTATTAAAATTTTTAATTGGACCAATCTACCACTGTTTTCCTTTATGGCTTTTCTGGCCTTGTGTAGAAATTATTTCCTCATCCCAAAGTTGGAGAAATATTCTACAATGTTTTCTTCTGACATACATTTTAAGAATAACTTTAAATTCATCTGGAGTTTATTCCAGTGTGTGGTGTTGGACATGAAAACTTTTTTCAAATATATCAATAGTTATTTTACCCACCATAATTTAACAAAATTTTCCCAGTGATTTAAATGTCACTTTTATTATAAACTAAATTGTTATTTATACCTGGCTTTGTACTTGGGCATTGGTTAAGAATTCCATGTTCCAAGAAAATTTAGCACATAACATTCAACATTGAAAAGTTAATTCTGGGCTTCCCTGGTGGCGCAGTGGTTGAGAATCTGCCTGCTAATGCAGGGGACACGGGTTCGAGCCCTGGTCTGGGAAGATCCCACATGCCACGGAGCAGCTGGGCCCGTGAGCCACAATTGCTGAGCCTGCGCGTCTGGAGCCTGTGCCCCGCGACGGGAGGGGCCGCGATAGAGAAAGGCCCGCGCACCGCGATGAAGAGCGGTCCCCGCACCGCGATGAAGAGTGGCCCCCGCTTGCCGCAACTGGAGAAAGCCCTCGCACAGAAGCGAAGACCCTACACAGCCAAAAATAAATAAATAAATAAATAAAAATTAAAAACAAAAAACAAAAAACATTCACCTAACACTTTTGGAACCCTGCGAAAGTAAAGCTGCGTGGTCCAGGTAACGGGATCAGTTCTTCCTCTCACCCACATGTGTAGCCACAACTTCATAATCAGCGTGCTGAGTCGTCTGTCTTTTCTATGCTGAGCGGTGGAGAAACACTAGGTGACCCATCTTCTAGGAATCCTATCATCAGAAGTGTCCCAAATAGAGTATAATCTATAAAAACATTGAATCACTATGCTGTACACCTGAAGTTAATATGATATTGTAAATCAACTGTACTTCAATTAAACAAAACAAAGAAGTGTCCTTTCTATTGGGGAAGTCACAGCTTTCAGAGGGCAAGTCTGACTTTTATAGGATCTTCGCATAGACGCCACCGATGCTGATCTCTATTGCTTGAAGCATAGAAGGTTAAAAGTATGTCCTGTCCCATTTATTACATTTCTCACACTTTTGCTATTAAATCGGTTGTTTTATTTTCCACTCAGGACTGCATGTTGCCGTTATAGGAATTACCTTTGAATGGCTCTGAGCAATTCATCCCCTGGAGAGCTAGTTTCCTTATCTGTGAAATGGGTATAGAAATGTACAACTTTGAACGTTATTGCAAAAAAAAAAAAAAAATCAACAGACACCTAATCCTTTTAATAAGTTTTTAGGGATGCACAGCATTCCAAAGCTGAGTGATATGAATTTCAACAAATGCCTTCAGAAATGAAAATTCATTACTTATACAGTTTCTTAACAGTACTGTTTCCTGGCTTTGATCATTGTAATCGATTCAGCTCCGTTTAGGGATATTGCATTCTTCATGCAGCATTTTTCATAGTGTCTATTTGTGTTTTCTATAGCAATACCCATTTTGGAATTTCAGGCAAAAAGAACTATGAAATATCTTCTCTCTGTAGCCCCCTCACTGGAGTGTAAACTCTATGAGGCTCAGAAATTTTGTTTAATTTGCTCATTAATTTATCACAAACGTCTGACACATAGTAGGTGCTCAAGAATTACGTATTGAATAAATGAATCTACAAATGTACATACCCAGATTTTAGAGGGAATTAAACTACTTTAGCTACTAGCCTTTGAAGTCACAAGATTCTGGGTTACAATTGCAGCTCAGTTTACCAGTTGAGGAAGCCAGAGCAAATTCTTAAGCTCTTTGAAATGCAGTTTCCTCATTTGAAAATTGGGGGTGATATCTAATTCACAAGGCAGGTGTGAGGATTAGCGGGTCATGTAGGCAAAGTGCCTGGCCTGTGTCAAGTGCCAGCTGAAGCCCCAGCCCCTGGGAGGGCTCAGGAAGTGTTAGTTCCCACCGATCTGTGATCTCAAAGCACTTCTAATTGATGTGTAATAGGCAAGTGAAGTTTATCTCATATGTCTATGAGGGAGAAAGAGGCATGATTAGCTAATGGCTATTTAGCTACAGTTACAGTTTGCTTTCCTCACTCTCTGGGATGCCTAGGGATGACTTGGAATTTAGAATATACCTTGGGAGTTTGAGGGAGGTGGTTATGTAAAGACTGTAAAAGCTCCTTGTGTCTTTGGAGTAACGTTCAGCCGTGAAGAAGGAAACATGGGTTATCAGCCCATGACTTGAGCTTCTACCCATCTGAGAGAGGGTAGGCCCATTGCGGATTGCCAGACACGAGAGGAGAGTAGGTGACAACATGCTCAGTGTCTTTAAAATGTTACTTATAGCCCACTGCATCGATCTCCACAATTTCCATTGCAACTTTTCCTTTGGAATTCCTCGGGCTGGGAAGCAGCAGTTTCAAAGTCTCCTTTCGCAAAGAAAACTGAGCCTGACCTTTTGCTGACAGTGTGTTTGGTGGGTTAGTGTGGTGGCTGGGCGGCTGACTCCGAGTAAACGTGTCCACCTCGTGGCCCGGCTTACATTGCCTTCCTGCTCCTTGCTGTAGGGGATGATGGACACAGAGGAGGCTGGAGAGGGAGGATTTGCTCATATGTTTGCAAGATGGTCTTACAGGTTCCAGAGCAAAGTCCCATCCCCAGCCAAAGAGAAGCACCGATGTGCTGCATGTTAAACTCTTACCGGAATGGGGTAGCGCGGGGGAGAGGAACGCAGAGAGACAGAACAGGAAGCTTGGGAGAGACGTTTCCAAGGAAAGCTGGCTTTGGCCATCACCAGCATCACCCTTGCACTGGTGGCACGACTGCAGAGAAAGAGCAAACTGAGGAGTCTTGGCAGAACACTTTCCATGACTCAGTTTTTGCAAAATATGGCTCTAGATGCGAGGGTTTGGCTCCACTGCTATATTAACCGTACAGCCATGGGTTTAAGAGGCTCCTGTTTTTATTTGTGACACATGTCAAGCAAGAGGCTTTAAGAGCATGCAGAATAGAAACGTTCCCGATTATGACCAGGACAATGCGGGCGACTTGATTCTTCCATCCCGTCATTCCTCGGGTGGAATTGACCAGGACAATGCGGGCGACTTGATTCTTCCATCCCGTCATTCCTCGGGTGGAATTGACCAGGACAATGCGGGCGACTTGATTCTTCCATCCCGTCATTCCTCAGGTGGAATTGACCAGGACAATGCGGGCGACTTGATTCTTCCATCCCGTCATTCCTCGGGTGGAATTGACCAAAGCTGGCACCTCAAGAACAGCATGGGGAGCTGGTGGAGGAAGTCTAGACCAGACGGAACCCAGAAAGGAGACGGGTCAGACGGCCACGTGGAGATGGAGAGGCTGTGCAGAGGATTTAGAGAAGAAAAGGGCAGACAAGTATGAGATGTGGGCAGGTATTCATATCAGCAGAGGGCCGACTCACAGGTGAGGCGAGGTAGCCAGAGCCCAAGCCATCAGTTTCTAGACTTTCATGTCCTTCCTTGTAGGACTCCGGCTGACAGCTGGGGGTCTGAGCAACAGGGAGTGACAGAGACTAAAATGGTATCAGGACCCCAGTGAGCACAACGGCTTTGGACAGGGCTCAAAGCCCAGGGCCAGGTAGAGCTGGACTGTGGGCTCTGGGAGGCTGGGTCTGTGTTTCTTTTGCTTTTCATCTGCATCCAGTTGCCAAGGACAGTGCCTGATATGAACACATACCTAATAAATACTTGCTGAGTGAACAAATGGAGGAAGACAAAGCAAAAGCCAAGCCAAGACATCCAGACTGAGCTAATACTGGGCTGGGCAGGAAGGCCAGGATTAGGTAGGTATGCAGGTACTTAGGAGAAACAATAGCCCATAGGTCCAAAGCAGCAGAACCAATTAAGTCCAAACCCCACTAGTGGGTGGGCTAAGGTTGCAAGACTATATCCTGTCCATGATGTGACTGACTCAGGAACCACCAAGGGCAAGGCATTTGGTTAGAGGGCTGAGAGAGGTTGACGTCTACAGGTGAACCTTGGAGGTGATCTTCCTGAAGCAGGTTTTATTCCCTTACATGACATCCTTTTGTGACTATGGGTCCATCATTGAGGACACAGGCACTCAGATTACACACTTACAGCAGGACAGATTTAGACAATTGGAAGGCTGGTAGGGGTTTTGAAGGCTGTTTAATCCAACCTCCTTATTATACAGACAAGGGAATTGGGACTAAAAGGAAATTAATGACTTGTTGAACAGAGTCCAAAGTATTTTCTCTTTTATTCTGTTTTTCATACTTATATGGTTTGTGTTTTGTTCTGTGCCCCTAATAGATTGTAAGCTCCCCAAGGAAGCTATTTTTATAATATCACCATCTCAAGTACACATGGTGTAAAAAATTATGGACAATTAGTCTCAAATACAGCTGTTGACTGACAGAATGAGTGAGGAAATTTTTTTTAAAATACATTTTTTAAAAGGTAAGTGAGTTGATGGGGCTTCCCTGGTGGCGCAGTGGTTGAGAGTCTGCCTGCCAATGCAGGGGACACGGGTTCGAGCCCTGGTCTGGGAGGAGCCCACATGCCGCGGAGCGACTAGGCCCGTGAGCCACAATTACTGAGCCTGCGCGTCTGGAGCCTGTGCTCCGCAACAAGAGAGACCACGATGACGAGAGGCCCGCGCACCGCGATGAAGAGTGGCCCCCACTTGCCGCAACTAGAGAAAGCCCTCGCACAGAAACGAAGACCCAACGCAGCCATAAATAAATGAATAAGTAAACCCAAAGTTAAAAAATAAAAAAAGTTGTGCCATTTAAAAAAAAAAAAAAGGTAAGTGAGTTGTTTGAAATTCTGATTCTCTGCATAATGAAAAATCTACTAAGAGCTCAATGTAGCTGCTTTTCCTCCCATACATGTGCAGTCTTCAGGATTCAGAAGGTAACACCACCTCTGCTCCAGGGTCTGGTAATAGAATGGAGATGGTCCTGGGGGTTTATTACCTCTCAAGACAGTAGATTAAACCCAGGCATAAAGGGCCTTTCTATCTGAATTTTCAGGAGCCATAAACCAGAAAAAGTCACAGCTAGTTATTTTTTTGTTGATGTAAAATTTTGTGATTTTAGTAATTCAACTTTGAAAATTATGTGTACAACTCAAAAAATTTGTGCGTGCCCTCAATATTCTTTTTAGCCATACATTCATTATGCATAAATGAAAATTGATATTTTGTAAATGACAACTTCATCCCTATCAAATTTTGTTATTTTATGATAGCAAACTTATTTTATAAGTTAGCCTTTTACATTTCATTAATAGCACATTAAAATACATTAGGAATTATTAGGTCATTTGGAATCTAAAAATCAAAACAAAAACCAAGCTCATAGATGCAGAGAATAGATTGGTGGTTGCCACAGGGGAGGGGGTTTGGGGGTGGGTGAGAAGGGCAAAAGGGGACAAAAGCTACAAACTTCCATTTATAAAATAAATAAGTCACAGGGATATAATGTACAGCATGGTGATTACAGTTAATAATACAGTATTACATTTGAAAGTTGCTAAGAGAATAAATAATAAAAGTCCTCATCACAAGAAAAAAAATATTTTTGTAACTATTTATGGTGATGGATGGTAACTAGACTTATTGTGGTGATCATTTCACAATGTGTACAAATATCAAATCATTCCGTTGTACACCAGAAACTAAAGCAAGTTTATGTCAATTATACTTCAATTTAAATGAGGGAGTCAATTCCAGTGTTGATGGGCGCCAAGAGAAACAAAAAACAAAAAAAACTCAAATTCTTCTTTAAAATTGTTAGTTCTTTCAAAGTGGAACCTCCGTGTTTGGGAAAGAAAGTCCAGAACAGCGGCCATACTGGCTAATGGTTTTTAGCACACTGGCTTGAAACAAGGAGTGCATATCCCGAGGAGTCCTTAAAAACACATATCCAAATCCAACTCTAAACATAATTCAAAGGTGAGGCCTAAGCATCTTTATTTTGAAAAAGCTCCCCAGGGGATTTTGATGTATACCCTGATTAGCTAACTAACTACACTAGAAGAAAAAACTAAATTATCAAGTTCTTCAGCAACAACCCCAGGGAAGGTGAAATTACCTCTGGACTTTCAATTTTGAATTCTCTCCACCCACTCTCACCACCCTCCGCCTCCACCGGCATGCAGATAGTTCAGCTTCCACCCACTCAAACTGCCGTCAAGGAGAATCTCTTAAAGTCGTTCACACTGCACTGTAGATACCTGAAAAGGCTTAGTACTTGCATCCGTTGACTGCAGCAGGGCCTCTGGACCTCGGTACTGTTGACACACTGGGCGGGATAGCTCAGAGCTGTAGGGGCTGGACCTCGGTACTGTTGACACACTGGGCGGGATAGCTCAGAGCTGTAGGGACCATCCCTGGGTATTGTACGATGTTTAGTAGTATCTCTAGCATCATCTACCCACTAGATGTTATTATCACTCTCCTGGGTTATAACAATCAGAAATGTCTCCCGACATTGCTGAATATCCCCTGGGGGACAAACTTGCCCTGACTTAAGAATCACTGGACCAGGAAACAGCCCCACATGGTATATCGGTAGGCACTAGGGTGCTTCGTGCACAAAGGTAGACCCTGTAGGAACTGAGAAGTGGGAAGACCATGAGGACTAAGGAATCTGGAGGACTTCATATATAAAGAGGCAGAACCTACAGGACCTGGATTAAGACTAGAAGGGCATTCATGTCTTCACTCACCCATCTGTCCTCCATTTGTAGAGTGATTTGAATTTTAACTATGCTCAAAGGGTAAGAATGACTATGATTATGAAATTTTAGGCCTGAGTTAATACATGGCCAAGGTGTTTGAAGAACTGGAAAGACTTTCCTGGTGCTTCCCAAATCCAGGCACTCACCTAGAAGTAAAAATGTACCTGAGGAATACTACTCAGCCATAAAAAAGAATGAAATAATTCCATTTGCAGCAACATGGACGGACCTAGAGACTATCCTATTAAGTGAAGTAAGTCAGACAGAGACAAATACCATATGATATCACTTATATGTGGAATCTGAAATATGACACAAATGAACTTATCTACGAAACAGACTCACAGACATAGAGAACAGACTTGTGGTTGCCAAGTGCGGGGAGGGCTGGATTGGGAGTTTGGGATTAGCAGATGCAAACTATTATATATAGAATGGATAAACAACAAGGTCCTACTGTATAGCACAGGGAATTATATTCAATATCCTGTGATAAACCATAATGGAAAGAATATGAAAAAGAATGTATACATATGTATAACTGAATCAATTTGCTGTACAGCAGAAATTAACACAACATTGTAAATCGATACTTCAATAAAATTTTTAAATAATGGCCCTGAGGAAGCAAACCCCAGTCAGAGAGGCTCTGGGAAGCTGGAGACAGCCCAGGCAAATTCCAGAAGTCAGGTCACTAAAGAGCTGCTTACTTCCCAGGGCAGTCATAACCCTGGTCACAGAGCCCTGTGACACTGGGCTAAAGAGAGCCCTGGCCCTCCTACGAGGCCTTTCTGCAGAAGCACTCACAGTTCAGAAATAGTGTTGCTATTTGCTGTGAAACAACCAAAAAAATTACGTGAAGGGTGTGGTACCAACAGGCCAAAGAGGCCTCTGCAAGGAGACATTTCCGAAGTCTGCAGGTGTGCGTGGGAGCGGCGTAAATGTCACTGTTAATTTTTAACTTCCCCGTGCATGAGTACTGAATCAGAGGACCGCGTTGCTGTAGTGTCAGGCAATATTCCTATTCAGGCCAGCGTGTCACCTGACAGGCACAAGGTGAGCAATGCCCTAGGGAGTGGCACCACTGTTCCCTCCGTCACGTCCCCACAGGGCCCAGTTTAAATTACACCGGGATCCAGTGTTTCACACTTGTCCTGGATAACATGTTCCTTCCAGCTACCTTTCCATTGTTCTACCTTCCTCTTAGTTTCAGAATTCAGGCGATTGTTTCGCATTATTAACTCATTGCCATGGTTTCCATTTGATGGGCGATGATGTCACAGCAGATGAGGAATAGAGCTCCCTTTCTCCTCTGATTACAGCCTGCTACAGTTCCCTTTTCACACTCCCTACAATACGGTTCATGCTCACAGCCATCAGTTCTCTTTTACATGGGTTCTGCCTTTCACGGGGACGTGTGATTTCCAGCTGATCGCAGGGCAGGGGCTGAGCAGAAATGAAAGCTGGGACAGGCAGGATGATCAATGGTTGGCATCCAGGGGCAGGTTCCGTGCATTATCACAGAGACAGCCTTGGGCACGGGCAGTGAGATGAACGGATGGAAGATGACAAATTCTACATCTTTTAAAAGTTTTGTCATGACATCAATAGCAAACTTTTAAAATCAAGGTGAATAAAAAGACATAAAAACCATCTATCATCCCACCACACAGAGCTGATCATTGTCAGAATTTTCACTCTCATCCTAGACTTTATTCCATATGTGTGGGTAGCAGGGATGGGAGTCCCTGAACGGAGGAGACTGGGGATGTGGATATCTCCTCACCTTAAACCTGACATACATGTGTGTGTTTTCTTGCCCATGTGCATAGGGATCTTAGCATTCTGGATGAAGGAACAGGGAAGGGATTATACACGTCAATTAGGGGCAAGAGATGAGTTTCTCCTGGGTTCTAAAGAGTGGTTTTGAGCCACTGTGAATAAAAAGGGTTAGATGTAATCAGATCCTGAAGGAGCTAATTCTCAGGAGAGCCTGGGAGTCAGAGCAAAAGCAGCCTTGCTCTGGTGGCCTAGCTGGCAAAGAAGGACACAGAATAGAGCGGACACCCTTTCTCCCTGAGTCCACCACAGACCACTGTGAAGCTGAGTCAGCCTGAGGTGCAGGCTTTCTGTGGCACAGGAGGGAACTGCCTTTTGGACGTCTCCCCTGGGATGCCCCACACGTCCCTCACGCTCGGTAAGTCCCAAAGTGAACTCTTACCAAATCCATTCCTCTTGCTGCATTCCCAGTCTGTGACTGTCACCACCATCACCCACCGGTTGTATAAGTCACACCCCTGGGAGTCATCTTAGCCTTTTCCCTCACCCTCGCCCTCCGTATCCCATCAACCACCAAGAACTACTGAATCTACACACCAGTTGTCTCTTGAGTCCATCCCCACTGCCGCTGTTCTGGTTGAGGATGACGTCATCTGGTCACCTGTACGGCACCATAGCTTCCTAGAAGGTATACGGGCTCTGGCCTCAACCCTGCCTCCTTCCTCCCCTGTGCTGTTGGAGTGAACCTTCTAACGCAAAGACAGAACCACGTCACTCTGCTGCCCCAGTGATGTCAGTGGTACCTCATCCTCCATGTAGCCTGGCATCCAAGGGTCTTCATAGTCAGACCTTGTTGTCAGCCTTATAATTGTGCCTCAACCCACCTCTGCCTCCTCCTCACCCTTCATGCTTTTGTAATGTCAAACCATGCAAAGCTCCCCAAACATGTCATATTTTCTCTTTTTTCCCCTCCTTCTCTCTCATCTGCACTTTCCTTTGCTTATCTTCCTAAAAACTACTCTCTTTTTAATTTTCATTTCAAGGGTTTCTCAACTTTTAAATCATCTCTGTCTCCTACAGGGAGATTTAAGTATCTCTTCTCCTATGTTCTTATTGTGGCTTGTTCGTGAATTCATTTTAGTTCCTTCACGTTCTACTGTTACGGAGGGTTAGCAAGCCCATATCCCCACTAACTTGTAAGCCCCCTTGAGAAGAGGGACATGACTTTTGATCTTGAGGTCCTGGCATTTAGTACCGTGATTAGCACCCATGAGGTTCTCAGTAAATATTCGAGATATAGATGAGTCAATGGATGGATAAACAAATGACAAATAAATCCCCAACCCTAAACCTAAACAAATAAAGCCAAACCTTTGCCCTGCCTTTAAACTGGCCTCTTGGTGTAGATATTGTACATCAGCATAAGGCAGACTCTGCCTGGGCCTGTTATCACAACAGGAGGATAAGACATGGACATTGGAGGCACAGGCTTTGGAGTGAGACCACCTTGAGTTCAAATCTGGCTTCTCCCATTTATTAGCCATGTGACGGTCAAGCTACAGGAGCTTCTGTTTTCTACGAACTTAAGCACAGCATTATAACCTTACTCCTCTCCCATCCAACTGTGCAGTCCAACTCCTTATTCGTGTGATGCTCCCAGAACTTGCCAGGGTTTCTCTCTCCTTCTATTAAATGGGGATATTATGCCGTCCTTCATAGGGCTGTTGTGAGGATGAAATGATATATTTTATGTAAAGAAATTAGCATAATACCTGACAGATAGGAGTTGCTCAATAAGTGACAGTTGTTATTTCCATTATTTTTAGGTTTTACTTCCGTACTGTGGCATCCAACCACTGGAATTATTGTTCTTAACCTTTTTAGTGGCAAAGACCCTCTTAAGAGTCTTTGCACATAGACACAAATTTTACATATACTTTCAAGAGTGTCAAGAAACTCCCCAAACAGTTCCATGGGATCTACATTGAGACTCCTTGCCCTAGAAGGTGGAAAAGTAAAATAGATGTACCATTCTAACTGTATTTTGCTTTAAAAAATCTGAAACATAGCTGTTTGCCAATGACTGGGTGAAAGACAGAGATACATCTGAATTTCTTAATACTCTGTCAAAATGCCATAGGACTAAGGTAATTATTTGAAGAAAAAGGTTGATAGGTTTTGAAAATTCAGCTCAGGGGCTTCTAACTTTCTAGAGGACCCTATTGGCCCCTCAGGACACTGGCCAGTGGTTCTCCTAACAGTTTTCAAGATGGATAAATCAATGGGAATTCATTAGCCATAGAGTTACTTAAGTTGGCACTGTCAAATAATGCAATATAGGAAAGTTTTTAAATTAATTAAAATTCAGAAACACTAGGCATTATTCCGGGTCTCCTCCTGTCAGCTGGAAGTCTTCCACTACCAGTGTCTGGAAATGACACAGACAACATGGCAATCAAAACTAATCAGTGCTTGTATTTCTTTTTTTTTTTTTTTTTGTTTTTGTTTTTTTTTTTTAAAGATTACTCTTTTTTTTAAATTTTATTTTATTTTATTTTATTTTTTTTTAGAAATTCATTTTCTTTTTATTTATTTATTTATTTATTTATGACTGTGTTGAGTCTTCGTTTCTGTGCGAGGGCTTTCTCTAGTTGCAGCAAGTGGGGACCACTCTTCATCGCGGTGCGCGGGCCTCTCACCATCGCGGCCTCTCTTGTTGCAGAGCACAGGCTCCAGACGCACAGGCTCAGTAATTGTGGCTCACGGGCCCAGTTGCTCCGTGGCATGTGGGATCTTCCCAGACCAGGGCTCGAACCCGTGTCCCCTGCATTGGCAGGCAGATTCTCAACCACTGCGCCACCAGGGAAGCCCAGTGCTTGTATTTCTAATAGAACTTATCAGGCACCAGTTTGTTTATGTCAACAGGGGAATACAGAGTTTTTCTTTTCAAATAAATTAATCTTTTACAATAAATGAAATGTACTAGGAGCCCTCTTGATCTAAAGGACTATGATGATGAAATGTATAAAAAAGTTAAGAATCCTTCTCTTTGTTGGTAATTGCACAATAATTTGAATATGTTATATGTTTGCATTTTAGCATTTAGATATTTTAATAACAAAATACAGCCGTAGAACATTGAGGTAATCTGTAATGCACTTAATTTTTCTTTCTACTTTGGGAAAACACCACATTTGAACTGACCCTCATTTGGACTGGAATTAGTATTTTAGTGAAGCAGGAAATTGCTCATCTGGGCTCAGTAGCTATGCCTGCCCACATACAGAATTTTCTAGGTAACCATCACAGCTTGAAAGAGAATGTCAGAGTTGGGACAAGTGAACATCTGGTGCATGACCTGAAAGTAACAAAATAAAGGTTCAGCTCTCTGTTCATTCTTGGCCACTTTGGTGGAGACTGCTTATTCCTTCCGTTCTCTTTCTTTAACAAGAGCTTCCTTCTCCAGTTTCGACAGGCACATGGCTGACCAATGGAAAACTACATCTCTCAGCCTCCTTGTAGCTATATATGACCGAGTACCCAAGTTCCCACCAATGAGATGTGAGTAGGAGTGATCTATGCAACTTCTCTGCTGCATCACATCCTTAAAATAAATTTGATTCAGTCCTTATCCCCTCTTTTTCATTCCCAGGAATTAGAATGAAGATGAAGTGTAACCCAGTTTTGACCGTTGGCCTATAACAGCATCCTGGGGGAGGGCTGAGCAACAGGATAAAAGGAACCTGGGTCCTTGGTCCCTGGAGAGGCACAGCCACCTCTCAACCTTGGACTGGTTGCTGACCTCTGGTCTTTTATGAGAAAGAAAGAGCTAAATTTCTATCCTTTAAGCCATTGTACATGAACCTCTTTGTTACACGCAGCCTACCTTGTACCCTAATGAGCCACAGTTCCCATTATGATAATACATGGCATGGTAGGTAGCTGCTAAGATGGTCCCCAATGATCCCTGCCTCCTGGTATGCACATGTTTGTGCAAATCCCCTTCGCTGAATGTGGGCTTGCCTAGTGACTCTCTTCTAACCAATAGAATATGGCAAAGATGAAGGATGTCACTTCCATGATTAAGTTTCAAAAGATGGTAACTTCCCTAGCAGATTCTTTGCTGGTTATGATGACGCAAGCTGCCATGTTGAAGAGGCCCATGTGGCATGGAACTGAAAGAACAGCCAGCAAGAAACTGAGACCCTCAGTCCAACAGCCCACAGTGGCCTTGATTCTGCCAACAACCCTGGGAGCTGGAAAACATGTCCTTAACAGCCTAAGACAACTAGCTCCCAGATGACACCTTGATTATAGTCTGTGAAAGAGTCTGCAGTATCGGAATTAGGTGAGCCATGCCCACAAGGACTCTGAGATAGTGTGTATTAAGTTTTGTGTCAATTTGTTACGCAGTAATAGTAAACTAATGCCACACAGACATAATTTCACTTCTGCACAATATGTCACAGATATCATGACATCAGAATATTAATTTTAAAATACCAGAGAAGGAGGTGAGCTAGACACTCACAGGGCATCAGCTCCTTGGTGTGGTCACTGAGTTCTCAGGTGTGACCCTCTGCTTTGGACACCCATAGACTTGCTTTATTAGTAAGTCCAGAGATGTTCAGGCTCAGGGGAGCTTAACTGGCTAAACAAACTCCCAGGAGAGTTCTATCTAAATCAGACTGCTAATTTGTTAATTTACCTTGGAGGAAGAAAACTGCCAAGTGGTTCAGATAAATTGTATCATTATAAATTGGAGCTTCTCGAGGCTCAGTTTAACGCCTCCTTCTTTTCCCATTCTAGTCTCTCCCCAGAAAAATTGCAAACACACACATATATACATATATATGCATAGATAGCTAGATCGCTAGATAGATATAGAGAGCTAGATAGCTAGATAGCCAGATAGCTAGATAGATAGGTAGCTAGCTAGCTAGCTAGTTAGTTAGTTAGATAGATAGATAGATAAGATAGATAGATAGATAGATAGGTAGATAGATAGATAGAATTAGATAGATAGACAATCTCACACATTTCTACCTTCAGAGCTGACTTCTGATACCAATCATGATACCACTGATTAGGTTACAGCTTGCTTTCACTATCAGCCATGCCTCGATTAGATTTCTAGACCTGGTTAAACCATCTCGGTCCTAGTGTACATCTGGAAGCCCAGATGAGCATGGATCTTCCCATCTGGGTCCCTTCCTCAGGGCTGAGTCTTGCTCAGGCAAAAGATGACTTTTCATTCACATTCCTTTGGCATCCAGGGCCAAAGCTACCAAACTACGGCCACTGATGCCATCCATCTGTGGCACCCCTGGTGCCTAGGCCTGCCCTGGCTTTCTACTTGTTCCCACCTACTGCTCACAGACACTGCCTCTTCTACCCATTGTAATAGGCACCTCTGTGCTCCACCTCACATTCTCTCTGCCCACCTTTTACTCCAGCACAGCTGTGCCAATTGGCTTCAGGCAGGTGTAAACCTGTCTGCATATTGCCTCAGCTGCACTTAGTTATCTTTTGATTTCTACCTGGGGCTTCTCAGAGGCTTTAGCGTGTAGGACACCTGCAAAAACCTGCTTGACACTCACACTAGTGCTGCCTCACCGATGGGAAATTTAAGCCCCACATGGTAACCCCTGACAAAGAGGAGGAGACACCAATGGATACATTCTGAGGTTCATTCTATATGGTTCCTCAGAAGCTTCTGAAGGCAGGATTGAGCCCCCTTCACCCACAGAGGTGCTCACGCAAAACTGTACCCTTGCGTTGGCTTCCCTTCCTCTCTTTTTCACCCTCCTCATTCTTCCACTCCTGTTTCCTAGGCTTGCTTCCAAAATCAACTAACTACCTGCAAGCTCAACTCAGGCTCTGCTTTCTGGGAAAACCCTGGCTAGGATTCACCCCAAGGCTCATTCCATCTCTGAGAGGAACCTCTGAGAGGTCTTCCTCTCTGATTCCATCTCTGAGAGACCTCTGAGAGGTCTTCCTCTCTGACGCCAGTCACTTACTGACTTCCCTGTCAGTGCTCTCATGACGTCTTTGGCCTCAGGCTCTTCCCCTCCACTGTCACCACTGCCGTCGTCCTTCACAACAAAGGGGACCCAACCACCGCCCAAGGGTTACATATTGCTTTGACCTTCTCTATGTAAATGACCACCAGTTACTTCAGCATCCCCACTGGCAGCTGACATTATCCTTCACAGCTCCATTTCCCACCTTTATGCAATATATACATATCCCCCTCTTCGTCCTTGTTTCCTCACTTTAAACACCATTCGCCAATCTTTAAACCTCATGAGGCTTCTGGTTCTTTGACCACTCTATCTTCATTCTCTTTGACCTTCATTCCTTCCCTATCCGTTCTAGACTTTATGCTTCGTTGCTTCAACTGCCCTCCAGGGGGGCCCTTTGCCTTTCTGCTCCAGTATATTTTGCCTTCTGGAACTTATTTTTTATCATCCAAAGTATCCAATGATTCCATTCATAATCAAGCAGCTGAGCACTGCTGCATAAACTCACACCATCAAGCAGAATGGTGCTACTCTAGATATGGTCTCCAAGCTCAGCTAGACATTCCTCACCCCCCAACCCTGTCTGATTATGTGTCCTGCTTCCATGCTATGCTGTGCATTTGACACATATACACATCATTCAACACATACCTATTATATGTCAGGTGTTGCACTAAGTATTAGGGATGGAATTCTGAAGGACAAATATGGTCCCACCCTTTGTGAAGCTTATATTGTACTCGAATCATTGTACTGTATTTGCTGACTCTCTCATTAGGCTGACCTCATTTATATTTTGGTTCCAAAGTGTATGGCATGTAGTAGGGGTTCTATATATTTTTGTTGTACAAGTGAACAAATGGATGAAAAAGATAACTACTGCAGATAATTAAGCCTACCTACAATATCCAAATTTTCCTATTCAATACTCAAAGGGTCATCTGTTCTCAGTGTGACTGCAAGATGCATGAGAAGAAAAAACGTATCATTTGATTTGACTTCACTACCCCAAATGTTTACTGTCATTCTCCATTTAGAAACTAAGTGTTAAAAAATCTGTAGAGAAATTTAGGACAAATTCTGTCCAAGACAGTACATTTACCCTCATATATTCATGTGGGCATCCTGTTCATGTCCGCTAAGTTTGTATCTTTTGGTCTCTACCTCCCTGTCTTTCTGATGGTCTTTTCTGGTTAGCTTCTCTTTGCCTGCTCTGGACATTAATTCCTGGGTTGGAGTGGGGAATGTTGGAGTATTTAGGAACCATCTAGGTTACCATCTAGCTGCCTGTTCATTGGGGGAGACCTCCCTGGCCAAATGGGCCAATAAGTGAGGGGGGAAGATGTGGTAATGAGAAGGGGCTTGAGACAGAGAAGACTAGAGTGACCAAGCACAAGCTCCTTCAAAACTATGATTTGAAAAGATACATGCACCCCTGTGTTCACAGCAGCACTATTTCAATAGCTAAGACATGGAAGCAACCTACATGTCCATTGACAGATGAATGGATAAAGAAGATGTCATATATATATATATATATATATATATATATATATATATATATATATATATATATAAATATAAAGATGTCATACACACACACACACACAATGGATTATTACTCAGCCATAAAAAAGGAATGAAATAATGCCATTCGCAGCAACATGGATGCAACTAGAGATTATCATACTAAGTGAGCTAAGTCAGAAAGAGAAAGACAAATACCATATGATATCTCTTATATGTGCAATCTAAAATATGACACAAATGAACTTATCTACGAAACAGAAACAGACTCACAGACATAGAGAACAGACTTATGGTTGCCAAGGGGGAGGTGGGGGTGAGGAGGGATGACTTGGAAGTTTGGGATCAGCAGATGCAAACGATTATGTATAGAATGGATAAACAACAAGGTCCTACTGTAGAGCACAGGGAACTCTATTCAATATCCTGTGATAAACCATAATGGAAAAGAATATTAAAAAATATGTATATACATATATATATAACTGAATCACTTTACTGTACCTCTGAAACTAATACAATGTTGTAAATCAACTAAATTTCAATAAAATAAAATTTTTTAAAACTTAAAAAAACAAAAAGAACAAGCTCCTTTCCTTTGAACTTCAGGCTCTTATGTCCAGAATGCTTTTATTTCAGAGTCTTTTTACCTAATTACTACATTGGTGTGGTAATTGAGCACATGGTCCCAGACATCCTGGGCGAATGGTAATAATCAGGCAATAGGGGAAAAGGGAGCAAGGGCAAAGAGAAGCAACTCCCTGGTGTGAACCGTCACCTCCTCAGTGAGCCTTGCCCAGCTGCTTACCATTTAACCCGACGCCTCGGGTCTAGGTTATAATAATGCCTTTTACATCTTCCCTTATCACAGGAATCTATAGTGGTTTTTTTGTACATTTCCTAGGTAGTGGGCACTCTGGAGAGAGATTTTCCTATGTAACCCAGGATATGGCTCTTACTGGTTATTCAACCAATTCTGTGTTTAATCATTTTCATCTCCAAAATGCATACTATTCAGATTAAGGAAAATAATTTCAACCCCAATTTGTAATATACCAAAATTTTGCTATCATTTTGAAGGTTGGTCAAGACATTCTCAGAAAAAATTCTTAAAGTGAATTTAATTTCTTTTGTATCAAGAAAATACATGTATTTTGTTAAACTCTCCTTTTTTTTCTGACAGGCAGGTCATTAAGGTGAGGAACATAAGGTTAAACCATAGCTTGATTGCATGACCTGGCTTCAGGGACTTGGTGTCAGATGTGAGGGGTGCCTTTAAGATGCATACCTCTGACTCCGAAACACTGGGTTCCTCCAGGGAGAAAGGGATGCAGTCAAAGTACAAGCATAGCTCACAGCTTAGGTTTCAGCTGAGCACAAGGAAAAGGAAGGAAATGGAATTCACTGCAGAGGGTTAGAAACCTGAGGTTACAGGAGCCAAACAGGGAACTTTCATCTCCAGCCTCTTTTGGACCCGACCTATCCTGCCACATTCATAGCCCATGTCACAGCCAAAATGAGGCCTTTCCTTGACACTCCTCAAGCTGCCAAGCTTTCTCTACTTCCTCACCTCTGCACTTGCTGTTGCCTCCGCTCAACAGACATCCCCTAGCCCTGTCCCACTCCTTTCTTATTTGTCGTGGATAAATGGCTAGGGGATTTTGACATACTGTCCCATTTCATGCTGTACTTTCCCTGCCACTTAGCACATTATATTCGAGTCCCTTGTTTAATTACTCATCTCTCTCACTAGACCACAGACTTCTCGAGGGCAGGGACCACGTCCACCTTGGTTCCTATGGTAGCCCCAGCTCCATATTTGACTCATGGTCAGCGCACACCTAATGCTTGGTGAATGAATGAACTTTCAGCCTCTCCCTCTACAGGTGACTTATCCTTTTGAACACACAACCTTACCCAGGTTTTGCTCAGACTCACCTGTCTAACTTGGATTTCAGGATGCCACTTCCCGCCGTACATCATACTGTAAAATTTCCGAAACCATTGAGACATCAAAACCTCTTTCAAATTAGAATGTATCGATAGGTCAAGAGATGTAATGGGGACTTGGTTTATATTCATATCATAAAAATGACTGTTAAAATAATTGCTATAATAAATGATTAAAATTTGATCAGTGTTTATTTTTTTAACTTTATGTGGCAATGAAAAACATCCTACATGGACTTCTAAGGAGGGTATTTTGTTTGCCATGTAGGGTATAGTTAGGCAGTTCTGGAAGAGCTAAAGAACTAAAGGGGTATATCAGCTGGGGAAGGAGGAAAAAGCAGATGGAGAAACAGAGACAAGAAGACAGTCTTAGGGAGCGATGTCCCAGGGGACAACTTGTAATGAAGTTATCCGTGATGGGAAGGAAACATCTCCTTGGTCTCCGCCACGAAATCTTCGGTAAAGTCTACCTTGCACAGTAATGCGCGGTTGAGTGGATTTTCAGTCATGGAAATTGGGAGAAGAACTGTCCATAATGGCACAGGACAAACACAGAGGATGCTGTGAAGACGGGCCACTTTCTGTGTGCCCACTGGAAGGCCACCACGGCACAGTGACACAGCTGAAAGGAACACACACCTGGCTTCAAGAGTCTTAAAGACTAATAATGATTACTATTGCAGGTTTTCTTGAGGGGATAGCAAAAGAGGCCATTATACTGCAGAGCACGGAGAAAAACTAGAAAGTTTTTGCTCATCCTTTTCGATACAAAAGCTACATTATTTACAGATGCTGCCTCCGGCTCTCTTCCCTGTCTTTCGAAAGTTCTGATGACCTCTCTCTGTCTCTAAATTTCTGTGTCATACTTTTTTGGTGATCTTTCTCGATGAATTCATTGACCTTCTCATAGTTTCTCCCACCTTTTTATCCCATCAGTACAGCAAAGGTACAAGGAACTAAACATAAAACATAGAATACTCTTTAGAAGGTATGACAAGGGAGAGAACATTTAAGGTTTAAATATTTTTGTCACTTTCATAAAACTGTCGCAACAAAATTAGAAAAGTGGAATACGTTAAAAGGAAACATAAAATCTTATTTTACATGCTAATATAAAATGTGACAATAAAACTACAAACTTTTCTAATGAAAATAGTGTTTTTGTGTCTTTCATGTTTTTTTCCTAGATCGCCTTAATTGTAAGAATGATATTGTTGAATCAAAATCCAACTATGAAGTGCAGCATTACATCGATATTTTCCTTTTATTGCAAAAATTCCATATTATTCACATGTGTTACAGAGAAAGAAAGAAATTGCATGTTTTACAAAATCTTGGTATTCTTGACTTAGATTATTCCAGAATAATTCATTGTTTTACTTTAGACAGCTTGCTTCCAGGTATTTTTAGAAAGCAAAGGCGAAACCTTTATTTTGATGTGTTCTAACTTTTGATTATTTGTGGCACAGTTTAAGAATCTCAAGACTCTGCTTTTTGTTTGAAAGCATTCTTCCATTCAGCATGGATCTGTGGAGAATGAGTTTGTGTAATATAAATATTTAATATATAAGAAACATTAAATATTAATTAATGTTGACAGTGTAAAACAAGATACATAACATACAACAGCACTGAATAAATTACATGGATCCACCTGAAGTCAGTGGGGTTTCAGCTTTGCATCAACATAGAGGGTGAACAATTTACATTCTTACATCAAGTATTAATATTTCAAGGAAAGTCTTCTTGAGCATGGCAGATAATATGTGGGGTCATTATATAAAAGTCTATTTTGCATTTCTCTTCCTAAGAACATCTAGATGAAAAACAATCATTAGCATTGGTTCAATTTACTTTGTTTTCTAGAACATTAGTTAATGTCTTCAGACACAATAATGTTTTGGGGAATTTAGTTTGGGGAATGCTTCCATGGCAGGTCAACTCTAAGAGAGACCTCAAGGACCCCTGCTTCCTGGTATTCATACTCTTGTGTAATCCCCTCCCCTTGAGTGTGGGTGAGACTTGTGACTTACTTTTAACCAGCAGAGAACAGCAAAGGTGAAAGGATATTACTTCCGTGACTAGGTTACCTATAACAATGACTTCTGTCTTTCTGGCAGAATCTCTCCCTTCCTGGCTTTAATGAAGAAAGCTGCCATATTAAAGAGACCCAAATAAGCAAGTTATGGGGACAGTGGCCTTGGCCTGAGCTGACAAGGAACTGAATCCTATCAACAATCCCATGATCTTGGAAGCAGATCTTTTCCCAGTAGAGCCTTCAAAAAAGCTTCCACACTGGCAAGCATCTCAATCAATCTCAGAGTGAGAGATTCAGAAGCAGAGGACCCAGACAAGCTGTGCCTGAATTGACAGCCCATGAGAATTCAACCATGAGATAAAAGATGTGTGTTGTTTTAAGCCACTAGGGTTGTGATTCTTGTTATACAGTAATATATAACAAATACACTGCTCTGACCTGAGATCTAAGTTATAATTTAAATATTAGGGCTGAGAATTTTTCACTTTTTATTAAGAATGTTTGTGAAGCCAGGGGCTTCCAAGTAAAATCTGAATTAACAGGGAAGCTACTTTCCTTTTTGCTTTTTCTCTTTGAGCAAATGCTGATTTTTTTGGATGACATAAACTGGTAAATTATGGATATTAAATGATCCTGCTTTAAGTTGACCCTTTTAAGTGAATTAATAAAATACTAATCCTCAAAGATTGACCATAGGAGAATATTCAGCTCTTCTCTGGACTTTTAAAGGGGCTGGAAGTTTTTTTTTTTTGTACTTTCCCAAGCCCCTTTTCAGGCAGGTCCCATTCACACAGCCTTGCTGCATTCTCCAATTTCTAATTAGACAGCTTCAAAGCCAAACAAAGGCAACACCAACGAATATTTATCAAGAATATACAGGTGCCAGGCACTGTATTATATGCCTTACCTTGATTTATTCATTTAATATTCATAGCCACACCCTGAGACGGACACCATAACCATCTCTATTCTGCAGATACGAAGACTGGATATACGAAGTTAAGTAAATGCTAGTCTTCATTCCTGTCCTGGTTGGCTCTGTCCTGGGTCACTTCTTACTCGAGACCGAGGATGTCTTCCTGGGTGATAGATGATATCTAACTTGGGGTGGGAATCACAGTTCCCTAGATTTTCAAAGTACCCTGAATCAGAAACTATGCAGTGAAAAAGATATTGTGAAAAATCTCCCTAGTTAAACTGAATAATCACCCTTAGAGCTTGTTGTCCCACAGATGTGGGAAATAGACTAGGAGTTAGTAGTCTGAGGCTGTCTCCATGCCTGGCGACCACGACCATGTGGATTTCAACCAAACCATCAGCTGTAGTTCGTAGGAAGAAAAGTGAGGGTACCTCGCAGACTTCTCAAATAATGCTACTGCATAAAAAGAGCCTGCTGACCTGTTGAGTGGTCACAGTCATTTAAGCTACTTCCAACACAGACTAACACCATCACGGGGAACTTCCACCCATTGGGGAGGAACAGTGCTTCCGGACAGGTGCACCCTGCTCCCTCCTTTCCCTTTACGTTCAACACAATGGGGAGATGGTAGAGGCACATCCCCGGGGATTAGAGGAGGGGGACATTCACATTCTTTTCCTTCATCAACTCAGGCTCTGACACAGTCTAAATCCCACTCATTCATGCTGCCTTCAGGTAATGCTGGGCAAACTATTCATTTATCAGTGTTTCACCGTCATTCTTGGGAGCCCCTGTCTTGAAAGTAGAGTCAATATTAAGATGTACAAGTCCACAATGTGTTCTGGACTCCTGTAAGTGTGTAGGGCTGGGGTGGAGGAAGGTTGAAAACAGGAAAGGAAAAGCTACTGACAGCTTTTCTTGGTTTGACCCCTGGCTGGTCATCCCACCTTCCCTAACTGTATCAGAAGATTCAGAATTACTGTCCAAAGTGGGAAGGCTGTCTTCATGAAAGCAAGGAGCAGAGTTTCTTTCAAAGCACAGGTACTCTTTGCATACAGTGTACCTTTATCTCGCATGGCATAACAGGAGCACACAGGACACATTTGCCCTACTGCTAATCCATTAAGGTAGAACATCACCTAGCATCCCATACTCCATACCCACCTAGGCTATCACCAAGGCAACTGATGTATTTACAGTTGTGTTCTTGTTTGGTTATACCCGCAATAGGTTCTTCACTTTGAACTCTTTGCAGAACTATCTATAGTGTCATGACATACTAGGCTTCTCCCTAAAGATTTTTTTCCCTGTTTTTCCTAAGAAGCATAAAAACTCTCTTAGTGAATGCCAAGAATGTAAATTAGAAATTTTTATTTTGAGAAAAAATTCTCTCTCTCTCTCTCCCTCTCTCTCTTTCTCTGTCAGTCTTGACTTGGAGTCTAGACATGAAGGAGAAAAGTGGGCTGCTTCTCCATCTGGTTTTTTCTCCCAAGCACCATCAACTGCATTAGAACACTTGGGTATGTACATAAAAACTCAGGTCATAATGATGATAAACGTAAGTAATGTGTAAAGAGAAGTTGCTAACAGACTTACCAATGATAAAATGATATCCCGTATTTCTACAGCTCACTTCCTCAATACTCTAGGGTGTCAATAAATGTTAGCAGATTTCCTCTACCTTCTAAGGGGATGAATAGCTAATTGGAAAAAACATTTGTGGTGGAGGCTAGATAAAGTCTCTGTCGAGTCACATAACTGCCTTTTAAGTGTGACATTTTGAACAACTTTCTCATGTTTATGATCTGGTTTCTAGTCCTCTTGATGGGAGAAGAGGAGATTGATGCCACAGGCTGGTGACACCATATTTGGGGGACACCTGGGGGTCTTTCGATGCCCTGAAAGTTAATCCTTCTCACAATACTGCCTCTGTTATCGGCTAATATCTGCAATATAGAGCACTTTTATCTTGCTGCACTATGGTGTCAAATGTGGTTGTATAGGATCATAAAATTGGTTTAAATGCAATTATTTTAAGACTAGTTAATGGACCTTTATTATTTAACAGTGCCTTTAAGGTCACTTGAAGCCAGGAAGGAGAAACTACCTTCTCTAGCCTCTCTACTCCGCTAAGAAACATATGTTCATTGCTGAAAATACCCGCTAATGACTTGGGCTTATTTATTAATTTAGGAGGTTTATTTTAGATAAAACAGGGGTGCTGTTACTTGGCTACCTTAATGGGTAGCAAAGAGCCTCTTAAAGAGAAAGACTTCACTCTCATTGCAGCACTGTTTCTGAAAAGCTATAAGCTGCTATTTAGAGGTGTTCCCAGACTTTCTCCCCACATGAATTCATCTTTCAAGCCACCCTCCTCAAGGTTGTTATCCCGCTCGGGCAGAGACTGCTATTATAGAAAGCCAGAGAGCTTTCTCCTATTCACTGGCGACCTCTAAGACGTCTTCAGCAATTATCATTTCGATTCCAGTCTGTGGAAAGCCACTGCCGGTAAAATCTATAACAGTTGTTTCAGCATCTTCTGCCCTTCATCCCAGGTTAGCAGCTGGCCCTGTCTTTGACTCGACAGCAGTTCAGCCCTCCCAGCTGTTAGGAAGTCCCAGAGAGCGTTTATAACATCAGCCTTCCAATGTCTACGCAGCTGAGGGCAGTACTGCGTTCTCCCGTGTGGGTTGGGCTAGGAGCAAGGTCTTGGCGCAGGAGAGAGAAAGGAAGGTGGCATCAAATGACATTCTAGATTTTTGGAACTGGAAGGGCTATTGGAGTTTATTTAGGCTATCTTCCTCATTAGTCGTTATCTTAACATGGGAACATAACACGAAAATCTCCCTCCTGCCTGCAGCAGTGGAACAGGCAAACGTGGACCTCACCAAAAGCACAGACCATTAGAACAAGTAGGAACCTCAAAGGATATTTACTCCCTCCATGCCCCCCCCCCAGGAAGTAACAGGGAGAGAAGTGATGCAAGATCTGTTTGTGCTGCCCAGTGCTTCGCATCAGATATGAGACAGGGGTCTGACCTTTCACAGCTCCCAGCCTGGGAGAGGAAAACAGACCAGTCAATCAGTCCCTCTGCTGATCAGGGTAATAAGTGCTACTATAGAAGCCTGCACTTTGCACTGAGAGCGCAGAAGAGGGCATTTTAATGTGATTGTGTAGCAGGTCATCATCAGCTGCTTCTTGCAGGAAGTAAAGCTGGAGCTCATTTTGAAGGATGTTAGAATCAGCTGGTGGGAAGAGGGCTGTCTGGGGGTAGGAAACCTGAGTTCTGCATCCAGCAATGTCCCTCCTATGACCTTTGACTAAAATCTCGTGATAGAAAATACAAGTGGCTAGAAAACCTTATGTAAGAGCACAGAGAAAAGCAAGGTCAGGTTCCTTTCTTGAGCCTTTCTGTCTTTGGACCTCTTAGGTAGGTGAGATGACTCAGAGTGGAAGTGTTCCTTATGGTGCTTGTCAACAGCAGTGGGCCCTGGGAATCTGGTGACATTTAGTGTGTGTGTTTGAAGTGACAAGTGAGAACAATTGCTCTCTGAGGTCTTCCACCTGGAAAACCATAAGGGTTTGCAAACTGGGGATTTCTCTGATTGCACTGGGCTCTTGCATGGGCCATTGCTGTTCACACGTTGGACACATGTGAGCTTGCTTCAGCCAGTACCTCTCTACAGCAAAATCAGGGTCACTTTCTCAGACTTCTGGGCTCTATCTTGTTATGGCTTATTTATTAATTTATTATTCATATGCACTAAGTGTCTTTTTTGTGCCATGCCCTAGGCTAGAAACTTCTATACAAAGATGACACAGTCACAACCCCTAAGACACATGCAGTTCAGAAGGAGAGACTAACAAGAAAATCCACGATTATAGGACAGTGTAATCAATCCTATGACAAAAGCATTCATCAAATGGATGTGGATGAGGGCCTGTTATATACATATATACGCACACACACACACACACACACACACACACAATGGACTATTACTCAGCTGTAAAAAAGAATAAAATAATGCCATTTGCAGCAACACAGATGGACCTAGAGATTATCATATTAAGTGAAGTAAGTCAGAGAAAGACAAATATCATGATATCACTTATATGTGGAATCTAAGAAAATGAAATAAATGAACTTATTTACAAAACAGAAAAAGACTCACAGACATAGAAAACAAACTTATGGTTACCAAAGGGGATGCAATGGTGGGGGGAAGATAAATTAGAAGCTTGGGATTAACATATACACACCGCTATATATAAAATAGATAATCAACAAGATAATCAACAAGGACCTACTGTATAGCACAGGGAACTATATGCAATATCTTGTAATAACGTATAATGGAAAAAGGAATCTGAAAAAGAGTATATATACATTTATATGTATAACTGAATCACCTTGCTATACACCTAAAACTAGCACAACACTGTAAATTAACTATACTTCAGCTAAAAAAAATGATTTTTTAAAAAATGTAGACATCTAAATTGAGTTGCTAGGTCACACTGTTCCTGGCCAAAGGGGGCTAAAACATATATCCCAGAGTTTTGGGTGTTGAGGGATTTGACATTGACAATAATGTTTGATCTCTTCTGACCGCAGTGAATGACTTTGACATGGGTTTGAAGCTAAGGAAATTAGGAGGTGAGCAGAAGTGTAAGAGCAGGCTCAGTGTGAAGAACATGCAGGAGAGCTACAGGATGATACTTGGTCTGAGTGCAATGTTTTCTTCTGGGAGGATGGTTGGTATTCACAAGTTGCTTTTAGAGGCTGGAGCCTCTTTAGGGTGGAGAGGAGGACGTATCTGGAGTTTTGCAGAGATCAGTCACCATCCTTTTCCCAGGCCTCATCCTGGGCTGTAGAAAGCAGGGGTGATACAGAGGAAGCTGTGGTGAACTTAATCCCGTTGAAGGGGAAGGGAGCATCTTGCAAGGTCTGTACCAGACAGAGATGATGAATAGTGATCAAGAGAAAAGGAAAGGTAAGATAGAGAGAAGGGCATGACAAAACAGGAAGGGGAAGACGAAGAAAGGACGTGAGGAAGAGAAGATGGGACAAGAGATGGGAGAGAAGAGGATGAGTGGCTTTTTTGTCTGCTGGCCTTTGTGGTTTCTGGGTAAATAGATTTAAAGGCTCAGGGCGGCAGAGGATTGACAGGTGTGTTTGCTAAATGATTCCCTAATGTTTCTTTATATTTGGAATATTTTACTTAATAAAAAGATAATTCTGTAAAAATATTAGCACAAGAGAATAGTTCTGTGGGTGATTCAGATTCCTATATCTCTGCTAATAAAACTTAACAGATGTCAACATTTTCCAATATTCACTTCAGTTCTTTTTTCTTTTTAAAGAAAGTATTCATTATACAGGGTGTCTTGATCTATCCTCTGAACTCCAGGTTCACCTGAAAATTGGCTATCTACAACTGGATGTCCCATAACACCTCTGACTTATTGTGTTAACAACCAAACTTGTTACCTTCCCTCTACAATCTGCTTCTCTTCCTGTATATTCCCTTTATTAAAGAATGAAGCAAAAAAAAAAAAAAAAAGAATGAAGCAATCATCAATTCGAGTGGTCCCTAAGCTTATTTTATATGCTTTACCTGCCCCACCATTCACATCATGGATGCATAGGCTCGTGTCTCCATGTTCCTCTTTGCCCTTGCAAGTGGGTCTTTGTAACAAATGATTTTGGTATCTAGCCTTTAGCATATAATGGGGTATCGCTGTAGGTATAAAAACTAGGCATGATTGCTCTCCAAAGTCTTGTTTGCCTCTAAACATATTTTGAAGTATATCCTACTGTTGTTTCAGTCAGCAGCTGCCTAGAGCAAGGATCTTGACTCTTTCCTGCTATATTTCAAGAAGATATATTTCTGGAGAAAAAGATAGGGAGACAAACTTTGTCAGTCTCCATTATCTTCAAGTCCAAAAAGAAGACTTAAATCCAGGATTCTGTCATTTATCAAGGAGAAATGATCTGAAGATTGAGAGGGGCCTCTAATCTGTGTTTGTTTCCTGTGTGTATTGTGTGACATTATTTTCCACTTTATTGCATATGATTTCCTTCGCCTGGAATACTTTTCTTTCTTTAACTCTATTCTCCTATACCAGATGTTATTTTATTTAGATGTCTTCCCTGACTTTCTGCCCCTGCCCTTGGCCCATTAGAGTTGGGAGTCATTCTGTTTGTGCCTGTGGAGATTATGCCCCGCTTTTCCCATGAGAATCCCTACGATGCTGTACTGTGATTGCCTGCTTCTTGAATTTTTGCCTCCCTCAGTAAGAGGCAAAATCTGGGAGGGCAGGGCCAAGCGTGTCTTGTTTGCCGTTAATTTCTCAGGGCATAGCAGAAGCTCTTGCATTCAGCAGGCATTCAGTGGATACCTGTGGATTGAATTAAGTCTTTTCAACAACTCAGATTCCTTCCTTATTTTTTCCTCCACTCATCTGCCTCTGCTGTGGTCCAGCCTCTCACCATGTCACCAATAGATTATGGCAAATCTTCCAGCCCCTCACCATCCCATAATTCTCATCCTTCCCAATCATCATATGCACAATGACAGATACTTATGCCCATATTCTTCTGATCACTTCCTTGAAAAGAGTGTGTTCTCTATTGCCTATTTGATTAAGTTCAAAGTCCTTTCATCATTCCAAGACTTCAATATTCCAGGCTGACATAATATATACAAACTAGGGTACCTTCTGTTCCCAAATATAAACTCCTATCCTCAGACAGGCTGATTTTCTTATTCATCTTCCATACATGCTGAAATCAGGCTTACCTTGTTTACTCTTTGTGGTTTCCCGCAACTGTCCCCTCTTGTCTCCTTTCTATCTTTCTAAACCCTTTTCATTCTTCAAAGCTCAAGTCCAGGCCCACCTTCATGCAACCGTCTTTCAGCCATTGGTGTACATATTAATCTTACAAAGTTATAGCCAGTTATACAATATTAGTACCCTCTAATTTGTTTCTAATTTCATAGACAATTCTTTCAACTTGATTTTAAGATACTTGAAGTCAAGAATTATGCCTTGAAATAGTGTACTAGAACCAACCTAGCATGTGATTGATGGACATACTACTCTCCAGCCTGTTGACTGATTGATATACCAGAGAAGTAATCTCAGGTATTAAGACATCCAAAAACGTCATGCCAGAAAGATTTAAGGTACTTAAATTTAAGTGCTTTCAAATTGTGTTACCTTGTTACCCAATGACATAAGTAGAAGTCCTACATACCTCAACTCCATCCCAGGCAAATATTTCTTTTTGGTTTTTTTTTGTCGTTCAGCCGATTCTTTTTTTTTAATTGAAGTATAGTTAATCTATGACGTTGTCTAGTTTCAAGTGTACGGCAAAGTGATTCAGTTATACATATATATATATATTCTTTTTCAGATTCTTTTCCAGTATAGGTTATCACAAGATATTGAATATCGTTCCCCTGTGCTATATGGTAGGTCCTTATTGTTTATCTATTTTATGCATAGTAGTGTGTATATGTTAATCCCAAACTCCTAATTTATCCCCCCCCAGGCCAATATTTCTAACATGAACAAAAGAATTGCAAATTGTGACATTTGAAATAAGTCTCACGTACTACGTAGCATTTAACATTGCAGTCACCAGGGAACTGGAGCTTTATCTGGCAACCCCGACAAGCAGCATGCACAAGGAGGTGGAAATGCTCAAGTGGAGTCAGGGTTTACTGCAAGTGCCCTCCACCCTCTGTCTCTAAGGAAATGGAAGATGGACTTATTTTATGCTGATGGGGCATTTGTAAAAAAATGAATCACAGTTCCTGCCCTCTGAGCACTTGAATTCAGTAGGGGCGGTAGAGGCTCACATGCATAATTATAATACAAACGGTGTGTATTATGTGTGACGTGTATGTAGAGATAAGCTACAGAGCAATCCGAGGTCTTGGTATGGGATACTGAAACAAAATGGAAAGTCAGAAGGAGAAGCCATTCTGAGGAACAAAGATGCAAAATTTGGTTTTGAGCCCATTTGAAATTAAGACATTTAAGTAGAAATGTACTTAAATTTCCTTGGAGGAAGATCAGAAATGAGTGGCCTTGGTGGGAATGTCATTTGGGGGTCGGGAGCATAGAGGTAATGACTGAAGCATGCATTGATAGATAAGTCACCCTGAGGTTGTGAGTGAGTTTTCCTACATGTTACTTTTTCATCTCTAAACTCGTGTTAACCAAACTTGATTTCCACTTCATGTGAAGTTCTGAGGATTATTCTTAGATCTTGAAAGTGCTTTACTTAACCTGTACGGACTGATCAAGGGAGTGGGCTTTCATCTTGCTGCTGAGAAGTTCCTGGGAAGCTTTAATACAGGGGAGGGGGGAGGGGGTTGCTTTCCCCTCACACCCCCAGGTGCTGCAACAGAAAGGAGGTGGAGTCTTGTCTAACTGTGACCCCCGCTGGAGGGCACTGATGGAGGCAGAGGTCTAGGACAGGCCTGAAATGATCCAGCGGTTCTATATGCAGAATGGTTCTTCTTTCAAACAGAAGAACAAAGCATCCTAATTAAGGAAGCATCCTACTTAAGGAAGTCCCAATCAACTCATATCAGCATTGTAATAGTTACCTTAAGCTCATAATCTACCTCCGTCAAAGTCACCTGAGGTGTTTGCCCCCCGACAGATTTTTAATAAGAAGGTTCTGTGTGGAAAGGCCCTGGGAATATGCATTTTAATTCACTGCCCAGGTGATCCTTGTATGCACTCAAGTCTGAGACCTAAATCTCTACATCAGTGGCTTTCAACCCTTTTTGGCCCCAGCGTGTAAGAAATACATTTTACAGGACCCTGTACATGCACATGATAAAAGTGTCATGAAGTAGTACAGAACCGGACTATGTGTGAGGCTGGTGATGATTACTATTGGTGATTATTTCATTCTATTCTAATTCATTTTTTTAATGCCCATAGTGATGCATGGTACAGATCACAGCTTGTAATTTGAAAAATACAGTGCCTAGATGAAGAAGAAATAGTACATAAGGCTTGAGTCTAATACTGTAGAAAACCATTTAGGATTGCTTAAGTTACAGGTTTTAACTTTTTAAATGCAACTCTTGAAAATCGGATTACCACGAAGACCCCATTTTACAGAAAAATTCACATACATACTTTCTCATATCTTTTCAGGGAGTTTTTGGATCTCCCTCTTTCTCAGACTCCAGATAAACAATCCTTAATTTAATTGCAGCTCTCTCAGAAGCAAGAGTAAAGAGTGGGCAACCTCCCACCGTGATGTCATGGCAGGGAGGATTTGAAAGTCCAGGAATTTATTTCCTTTTTGTCTTACAGTCATAACGACTGATACCCATTGGCTGTTCTTCTTTCTTTTCTAGTTATCTGATATCACAGGAATGCAGTCATTAGAGAAAAATGTTGCCAAAGAATAAGGATAGCTGACTGGAAACATTTTTTTTTTTCTGAGGAGACAGAGGTTATTAACAAAGGTGGCAGAAGTCGCTAAAACAAAGGGTGGGAAGGAGGAGGACTTCTATAGTGCCTGACTCATTTGGGCCCCACTGGCTCTGGGTCGGGAACCGGGATATGGAGGATGTAGTTCCGTCACAGCACGTCTCAGGAATCCCCGAGAGAGCTCAGGAGTGGTGTACAACTTTGGAGTTGTCTGGGCAAGCTTGGACTACTCTTTCTTTCCAAGAAGGTGATGCCTTTTCCCAGTGGTTAAGAAACGACTCAGATGCATCTCTGGACTTGAAATGGAGAAAAAAGCTGAGAAGATGCTATACCTCCAGCACTAACTGCAAACTCCTCCATGCATAGTCATGCTTCAGTGTTAAGAAGTTTCTGGGAGGGCACAGGAAGGAGTGATGGAAAGAGAGTTTGGGGAGTGTCATCTGAAAAAAATGAACAGCCTAAAAGTTGAGAGTTATGTTTCATTTGGTAGACTCTCTGAGGACTTCAAGCCCAGGACACAGCATCTCAGATAACGCTGAGAAAACTGTTCTGAAGAGGCAAGGGGGGAGATGCCAGGATATACAGAAGTTTTGGCAGCAAAAGACAGGTAGTCGGAGCATCAAAGGATCACTGTTAATAAAAGAAAATCAGATGTTTCAGATGAAGGAATTTAGTGCTTTTCTATGCATTGGAAGATGCAAGAGTCTGGGCTCACTAAATTCATTCCTTTGATATGCACCTCAGCTATCTGGGGACAGGATCCTGTGTTTTCTCATCCTGAGTTCCCTCAGGGCTCACTGTCTGGGCAGCTGTAATGTGATGGCTTGATGGCTGCAACATCCTTTGTTTACTGATATGGCAGGCAGTATTTTAGTTCTCAGATGGGTGCTTCAGAGCAATACTACTCAAAGCGGGGCTGTTCTCCACACCAATGCCACACCCGGAATTGTTCATCGACTCTCAGCAACAAGCTAAGTACATGTTGAGTGTGTCTAGAAACATACAGAATTTGACAGAGTAACTTTATGTCTGTGGAATCTAATAATAAATTTAAGCTTTTATTTTGTGTCTAATTTTAAAATTTTAGTATTTCTGTGAATGAAATGCTGTATTTTTACAAAAGTGTCAGTTGGGGACAGATTTGAAATTGGGGATGGGGGGACCTGGCCCTTCAGCATAGTTAGTTTGATAAGCACTGTTCTAGAGCAATAGACACGTGTTCAGAAACCTAGGCGAGTGATGCAAAGACCAGAGCTATGAATGCCTCCCTCAGAACTGGGCCACATCTACGTGAATATGATTTTCAGTGGCACTTTGGTCACCATCTGAGAGGGCTGAGGTGGATAATCAGTGCTCTATTCTGGGAACATGACGTCATGGAGATTTTGTATTTTTACCATAAATAGGAGGGAGTGAGTACTTTCAAGCCTATGTTTATATATATATGTAATTATTTATATTTGTAACTCATTAGGGCTTTGAACATATTTTATAAGCATGTATTGTGAAGTGAAAATGGCTATCTCCATTTAATAGGTAGAGAAACTGAGGCCCAGAGAACAAACGTAAGTGAGGCATGCTGAAATCAGGAATCGGACCTGAAGTTCCAATCGTTCCATGCATCTGGTACAGCTTAACATCCAGACCCCATTTTCTCCCCAGAGGAGATTCTGGGGGGTCAGGATTGTGTTCATGTATTGTTTATTGTTTAAAGCTCTTGCTATCGCAAAGAAATGGTCTATAAAAATAACAGGCAGCAGAGCAAAGCAAACATTTCTTCAGTAATGCATTAAAGCATCTTACCAAAATGAGTTTCCACATGTCGAACTGCAAAATATTCTTTTAGTACAAATAGTTGTGGTCTTATTTGGGGAAAGAATGTCAGAAAACCCCCAACAATACATTTCAACTTTAAATGGAAATTGTCTTCCACACTCAGGGAAAGAAAGAGTTTTGTGATTTTTCTTTTTTTGGGTCTAATAGACCCAAGGGAGTGAGTGCCGTTAGAATTCAGAGCAGCCCAAAGACAAGGAGAATTGAATGGTCCCACTGGGAGAAAACTGTTAAGGAATTAAAAAGAGCAAGTGACGTTTCCCAGCATTATTTTAAAGCCGTCTTGGTAGAAGCTCATGGTTCTATTCATGGAAAGACCGACTTTCACATATAAGCACCCAGAGTAGAGTCCTTAAATGTTTTTGCACATGAATGATTTTTCTGGACTGCTGAAAAGTCTGTGGCAGTCAAACAAATCTGTGTGTCATCTCCTGTCCACAGCGTGCTCATTCTTGCCTCCATGCTTTTGCCCATTACTTTCTCTTCAGAGAATGCCTGATTCAATCCTCTTCATTTATATTGGAACATTTTGTTCTTTAAATGCAGCTTAAAGCTCTGCTCCCCAGAAAGACTTTTCTAATTAACCCCATGTAACTCTGACCCACTTAGTTTTTTCCTCGTGGTCCTAATAGATGTCATTTATATTATCTTTCTAGGCAGTTATTTTCCTTTATAGATGCTTTTGATTTTGTGGTGTGTGTGTGTGTGTGTGTGTGTGTGTGTGTCTGTGTGTTGTGTGTGTGTTTAGATCCTGGTGGCAGATCAGGGTGAGTGGAGATGTGGTGAGTAGGGGCCCTGGTCTAACTGACTCGACTGTGAGTTCCTTGAGAGTAGGGACAATTCCCCCTGGTGGCATCAGGATACAGTGGATCTGACATATTCCATAACTGTGTGTGCGACTCTGGGCAAGTCCCATAAGGCTGCTGTGGAGGTTAAACAAAGTGATAAATGGGAACTGCAGGGTGCGCAGTAGGCTGTTAAATAATAGGAGCCATCTATTTTTCTGTGATTCTAGTACAAGGCACACTATGGGAGTTCTCACTTCCCGGTGGCTGGTTATTTCTGCAGCTGTTGTGGTTGCTTAATAGAAGTGGCCCACATTTACTCTCCTGAGCTAGATAGATGGTCATTCAGTCTGACACTGGCATTTAGGACACACCTAGTCTTTCACTAACTGCTTAGCCTCTTGGGCAGGTGGTTTTAAGTTTAGTGAAGCTTGCTGGACTGAGGTCATTGTCTCCTTTCCCAGTATTCTGGGACCATAGCTAATAATAGTAATAGTAATAATAATAATAATAACGTAAAGCACTGTAAAATTTAAAGAATCTTTCATTCAATTAAAAGAAGAAGAAGAAGAAGAAACAGTAAATAACATTACTGAGAGGTAATTATGGTGTTTACAACTATTTTATGCACCTTATGTGCATTAATTCACTTAATCCTCAGGACAACTTTGCAAGAAGGACTGGCTGCATAAATTGTGACCCCAGGGCAGGTCCCCTCATTTAAAATTTATTCAGAATTTCAAGACAGTGGAAGCAAAGCATTAAATCAAGCCCAGGTCCTTATGAGTAGGGTCCCGTGTGATTGCACGGGTTGTATGCCCACGAAGCCAGCCCTGCCTGTAGGAAAGCTATTGTTATTGCCATTTCTGGCAGTTTATTTCTTTTTGTCCGATTGACAGATAGGACCGGATGGTTCCTAAATCTTCTGAGGGTTGGCTCACCCTGCCCACCCTTTCCTCAGGGCACCAGCTTCGGGCATTTTCTCAAACATCCACCCCCTTTAACTGCTGAGTGCATCTCGGTGGGATTTCACATCCAATACCTTTGCCATGTGGGAGCCTGTCTATTCTAAAGTGTGCACCGACTGAATACACTTAGAGTCATTTCTAGTGTGATAGTTGCTTAAGCAATTTGACCTCCTCCGACTAAAAGTAAAGATCTCACAGACTTCAAAAACAAACTTATGGTCACCAAAGGGGAAAGGTGGGGGGAGGGATAAATTACAAGTTTGGGATTAACATCTACACACTACTGTACATAAAATAGATAAATCAACAAGATAATCAACAAGGGCCTACTGTACAGCACAGGGAACTCTACTTAATATCCTGTAATAACCTGTATGGGAAAAGAGTCTGAAAAAGAATGGATATATGTATACGTATAACTGAGTCACTTCGCTGTACACCTGAAACTCATACAACCTTGTAAATCAACTATACTCCAACACAAAACACAAATTTAAAAAAACAGATCTAATACCCTTTAACAATATAATTCATCCACAAGCTCTCTCCCAGCCGCCACCCAGGCAACTCCTCTATTTCTACACATAGGTGTCCTCTGCACATTTCCCGCCCCCTCACACACAAACACATACTTTCCAGGCTGTAAGTTACATCTTTTCATTATTTCGTTCCTAATTCTAGTTTGCTCTTGGTTTTAATTCTAATCTGGTTCCACCCATATAAGAACAAGCTACAAAATACAGTTTGGCTTGGATCCTGCCTCTAGGGCTAGTCCTGACTTTTCTTTACATTTAAGGAAGTAAGTTCAGCTATTCATATATATTTCTGTCCCTAACACTCCCCTCCAAGTCTCAGTTGCACTGATGTTCTCCTATTCAGAAAGCTGACAGTGGTTTTTAGGGTGAGTAGAATGGAAGAGAAATGAGGGAGATAGATGCGGAAGTCAGCAATCCTTAGATAGATGCTCAGGTGTACATGCAAGAGACCCAGAAATGAATGAGAGGGGGCCTGGGTTTGGGGCTGGAGGACCCACGTTTCCAGATCAGTTTGCTGTGAAATGTATGCTACTGGGCAGTCATTTCACCTTTGTAGACTCGGTTTCTTCTTTGCGGAATGAACTAAGAATTTTTGTCTGCTTCTCAGACTTTTAGTGTGGATTACAAGATATAATGCAAACAAATGAGTTTAGAAAATACACAAAAACATTGCCTTATTTTATTTTATTTTTATTGAGGTATAATTGACATATAATATTAGTTTCAGGTATATATCATAATGATATGATATTTGTATACATTGAGAAATGATCACCACAATAAATCTAGTTAACATCTGTCACCCTACAGAGTTACAAATTTTTTTTAAGATATACTCTTTCAGCAACTTTTAAATATATGATTATCATATTATTAATATAGTATTATTAACTAAAGTCACCATGCTGTACATTACTTCCCCATGACTTACTTATTTTTTAACTGGAAGTTTGTAACTTTTGACTCCCTTTATCTACTTTGCCCTCTGTCACCTCCCACCTCTGGCAACAATTAATCTCTTCTCCGTATCTATGAACACTTTTTTTTTTTTTAAGAGTCCACATATAAGTAAGATCATATGGTATTTGTCTTTCTCTGTCTGACTTATTTCTCTTAGCATAATGCCCTCAAGGTCCATCCATGTTATTGCAAATGGCAAGTTTCCATTCTTTTTAATGGCTGAATAATATTCCATTTTATATATAAAGGTTGTTTTCATGTCTTGGCTATTGTAAATACCCCTGCAGTGAACATGGGAGTGCATGTATCTTTTTGAATTAGTGTTTTCATTTTCGTCTGATATATATCCAGAAGTGGAATTGTTGGATCGTGTGGTAGTTCTATTTTTAATTTTTGGGGGACTCTCCATGCCGTTCTCCATAGTGGCTGTATGAATTTACATTCTCACCAACAGTGCACAAGGGTTTCCTTTTCTCCATATCCTTACCAATGCTTGTTATTTCTTATCTTTTGATAATAGTCATCCTAACAGGTATGAGGTGATATCTCATTATGGTTTTGATTTGCAGTTCCCTGATGATTAGTGGTGTTGCGTACCTTTTCGTATACCTGTTGGCCATCTGTAAACATTGACTCTTCTACCCTTTGGACACTTAGCAATTAACACTGTATTTTGTGATTTAACTTCTTACATCATTCTATCAAGATTTCATGTTCCTTAACTGCGTGAGCCATGTAACCACACGTAGAAGTGATTCTAAAACAATTATAAAACAGTGAGAACATCTTTAAAATAGTCACTTTTTAAGGTTCTATGCTTATTCCAAAGAGGCTGTCATCTTTCAATGTTTTAAATGCTTCTTTAAAACATGATTCAGCTTGAAGAATACAAGAAAATATTTTGCAACTACTACATTTCTAATGTTTGATCAAATGTGAGATTATCCAATTTAATCATCCATACTACGCAGCAGAGTTTGTTCTGAATGACTCTTCATTAAAATAAATCCTCAAAAGACAATGACTTACCACCACTGAGAATACACAATAGTCCATGTCACAGGCTCCAGAGGCAATTACAAAAGAGGAGTTCCTAAGGTGTGACATCACATCAGTACATACTTCCTCAGAGTGACCATTTGGAAGGTTCAGCTCAACTTGTGCTATGTAAGTCTTGCTGTATTTATGTAAAAATTAATTGCAACATGTCAGCGTCAGACCTTGGGCATAGCTCTTCTTAACATACATAGCATAGCATAGCATACATATGCATATAGTGCATAGTAGGTGCTCAATAGTATGGAATTGACTTGTGGCTTAGTGGTAAGGTGGAATTAAGGTTCAATATGAGATAAGTAGGCAGCAAAAAGAATGGTTAAAAATATTACAAAGGAAATACATTTTTTTCCACGTATAAGTAAATTTGGATTCTAGCCATGGTAGTCTTCTAAGATGCATACGCCATGATTCTAATGCTTTTAAAAAGAGGCATTTCTAACTTTAGGAACTTGGATACTTGTTTTAGAACTAGAAAAAGAAGATACTGGCAAATAGTAGAAAAGTTACTCTGGGAGCCTTGGCAATTGAGCTATTAAGCAATGGATGGCAAGGCCCCAAGGGGTGACTACGAAGAGACAGTTTGGAAAGATTAAAGGAGACCTAAACTGGGTCTTTCACTTATGGATGGCAGTATACTAAGATTGTCTGAAAGAAATCTAGGATCTGAAAATATATGCTCAAATTCAGAGAGATTATCAAACCTATGATTCGTTCCTTCAGTCAATGTTAATTGAGGAACCCCCATATTCTAGGCACTGTTCTAGGCACTGGAGATAACAGTACTGGAAAGAACACTCACAATGCCTCCCTACTTGTCATTATTTTAAGAGCTACATAGGAAAAATGGAGTACACCATTAAAGTGAGTAATGGGGGCTTAACTTTTATAGGACTGACAGGAACTTTCCAAAACTGTTTCTTTATCTGAAAAATAAGTACTGCTAAAATGGTTATAAATGCAGATTCCTACTTATTATATGATTCTTGCTGAACTATTAAAATATTGACAGTTTATCTGGGACTAATAGAAATAAGAAAAAAAAATTAGTGATTAAAGATAAAGCAGCTCATAATGATGAAATGTGGTTTTAAGTATAATGGTGTCAAGGTAATAAAGCTTAGATAATATTACAAAATGTAGATCAAATACAAGCCACCTGGTCAGGAAGGCATCTTTATTATGATTTTAAAGTACCCAAGCTACTTGTGGAACCAGTTGAAGCCGTTTACACAAAAGCTTACTGGAGAAAGGCCAAAATATCAAGAGAGAAAGCAATTACCTTTGGATTGAAGAAAAGATCTAACCACTGCAATTCATTACTTAAAAAAATAAATTAGACCTGGGTGCTTATGTTTGTTAAAAGAGCAAAATAACCAATGCACAGTTTTATAAAATGTTATTTGTTTCATGGGAGCCTCTGCTTTTGAACTGTCTAGACACTGAAAGTGCCTATCTGAATGTTAACTTCATGTGGGTGGGGATTTTTGTCTATTTTATCTACTGCTCTTTCTGAAGCACTTAATATAGTGCTTAGCACTATATATTAGCATTATATTAGCATTAGCAGGGCTCAATATTTTTAAATGAATGAATGAAGGAAAAGCAAAGTAGCAAATGGTGTCCATATTTATGTAGGAAGGAAAGAAAATCATCAAAATGTAAGTAACGTGACATTGAACATAGCACAAACAATATGAACAGATTGAATAAATTAAGTTGAGCTTATGGAAAGAATCTAAAAAACTGATATTTTTTATACTAAGAAAATAAGCATAAGAATTTAAAGGAACCATTCATCCAGTATATTGTCCATGAAGTCAGATAATCAGATTACAAGGTTGTTTAAATGGATGTTGAATTACATTATGTTCAATTTGTTATTGCAAATGCCAAGTGAAAGATGACCAAACTCTTACTTTTGGATGGCTACCATAAGACTTTCAAAGGATTGTTTTGCTTCCTATGTGACATCACAAACCTACAGTTTGAAAGGTACAATAATGTGGGTGTATCCACACCCGTATGAGTCTATGCATAACCGATGTCCCTTTATTTGAAGGTGATGCTATTAATGCTGATTTTCATCTGTATTTTTCGATGTTGCTAAAGACCAGTGCGTCACTCACCTCAAATAGTCATTTTGCTGTGTCTGTTCCTTCATTTTGCTGCTCCAGTTGGCACTGCCAAGAGATGCTGTGATGCTCAGTCTGCTGGTTTTGCTTAGGAAGAGCCACCTGGTTGCTGATTGACTCCTCCCTGGAGTTGACCTGCCCGCTTTATTGCTTTCAGCACTCCGTCATCACGTTATTCCACTTTTAATTTTTTCAGCCTACCTTTTAGTGCTTCCTCCTAAGAACTTACTGTCAGTACACCTTGGTTTATGCAGATGCTTATTTAAAAGATGGTTTTACTGAAATATCAGTGATCAGCAACTCCTCTGTATGGATAAAAATGAATGATGACAGTAAAATCACAAAATCGTAAAATTAGCAGCACTGTGTTAAGCTACTACCCTGTAGGAGACGGAACAGTCTCTGCTACACAGTCAACAACATTGATTTAGGAAGATATTTTGTATACTGTGTGAACTCTTACCTACTCCTGTAGTTCCTGGTTGTAAACTTTAATGATTCTCCTACAACATCTTTTCAATTCCCATGTAATGCTTCTTAGAAATTCAAAAGAATGTGGAAGTGCAGGAAAATTTACAACATGGGACAAGTCAAGAAAAGTCATTTAGGAAATTGAGTATCTACTAATTGCTAGGCACTGCTGCTAGGCCTTGGGCAAAAAGAGTTAAATAGGACATATTCCCTCCCTTGACCCAGCTCACAGTTGGGTGGAGGACCAGCCATGTACATGGTTCAAAGGGAGCAAGAGCTGAAGACTGGGCAAGGTAGAGATAGGGCAGGGGTGGGGGGGTGGTGGTGATTAATTAACTCTGTGGGTGTGGGAAGGAGTAGGGATGTCAGGGAAGCCTTCCAAGAGAAGGTTTTTAAAGATCAACTTGGAGTCCATCAGGCAGAAAAGAGGGGAGGACATTCCAGAAAGACAGAACAGATGACACAAAGGCTCAGAGGAGTAAAGCAATATGGTGCACGTGGGGAACTCCACACAGCGAGATATTGCTGAGCCGAGAGTCCTTATGGGGAACCGAAGGAGCTTAAATGTCACTTGGACATAGATTGTATTTGCAACGTGCAGGGTGGACTAACCTAAATAACGAGCCTTATACAGTTTTTAGGATAAAATATATCTTTTCTCTTGAGGCCCTTTTCCATTTTAGTGATTCACCATTTTAAGTGGTGATTGTTGACATGCAATAAAAATTTACCTTGTTACTGCTGGGAGAGCAATCAGGATCCAGTTTATTTTATGAAAAGAACTGATTGTTCCTTTCCTGATGGCCATTAACCATGTTTCTCTTTAGCTGGGACAACTCTTTGTTACCTTACAGAACTGCCCATCTTGTAGTTTTCTTGTGTGGGTTAAATGAGAGATTGGAGATAGCTTTGTATAGTACTGAAACAAAGTATGCCCTCAACAAACAGTTACTGACTGACTGGCCAAGTCTATCAGACATTGGATACATTTAAAGCACATGATAAGAAATGTACAGTTCTCTGAGTTTATTATGAATACTGCTGAATCTGTCACATTTGATACATTGTTTATAAATGACTGCTATCTCTTAACATTTGTATGAATTCACCATGTTTTTCATTTAGCTCTGTAAAAAGAATATTATAATGCTAACTGCTGGTTAACTATTAGGTGAAGAATGTTTTCTTTGAGCAGAGTGAGTGGAGTGGTACTTAATAAATGTTTGTTGAGTCAAAGAGCAAATTATTAATAGCTTTTAATCAAGGCCTTTGATTCTTTAGCAATTAAATCTCTTTATTCTCAATTTTTACTTTATGGAGAAGTGCTGTCCAATATGATTTAAGTCACATATGTAATTTTATGTTTTTCAGTATTCACATTTGAAAAAATAAAAAGAAACAGTTGAAATTAATTTTAATAATATATTTTATGTAACTCATGTCAAAATATTAGCATTTCAAAATGTAATCAATATAAAATTTATTAAAGTGATATCTTACACCCTTTTTTTCTCTACTAAGTCTTTAAAAATCAGTGTGCATTTTATATTTACAGCACATCTCAATTCAGATGATAAATTTTCTAAATTTATCTAAATCTGTATTTAGATTTCAGCATATTTATAGTTGAAAAGATAGATTCATGTACCCAAGTTTTTCCCAACATAATTTAAAATTTTCCAATAACTGAATCAAATGTCAGTTTGAAAATTATTTACAATGATATCAAATGAAAAATTCAGTTTCTCAGTCACACTGGAGAGCTGTCAAGAGCTCAGTGGCCACCTGTAGCTAATACCTACTATATATGACAGTGTAGTTCTAGAGAATTCTGCTCCATAGAGCTGCTGGGAGGCATGCTCATTTAGCACATTTCAGTGTGGGTTTAGCACCTTGCAGATCTTTATTTTTCTTCTGTTTTTGCATTACTTCAATGTTTTTCTGAAACCTTTATCACCCTAACACCTTAGAGGTTAGAAACCTCTAAATTAAATATGCCCCATTTAGTTAATAATCCTAAAAAACATTACTCAAAGACTTAAAATATTCCTTTTGTCATTTCTTCATAGTTGCTGGCACAAGAAGCTACATAATAATGACACAAAAATTTTTGCTTACGTGCATTCTCACTATTAAGGACTATGGCTAAACAGTTTTCATTCAATCACAGTACTGCCTCATGCCATTTTAAGGGGAGGAGAGCTCACACAGGGGTACGCACTCAATAATTCCTTTTAAAAGACACAATGACTCTTTACTAACCCAAGCAAAGTGAAATTTATATATCAAGCCTAAAACTGTGGGTATGAATAGGATTGTTTGAATGCCATTGTTTGGACAGAGTTGTTTCTAGTGTATTTCGTTAACCAAAATTATGGGTTTGAGTTACCCATCCAATAAAAACTCTCTTTGAATGTAGCTCCACTGTTATAAAACTATCTTTATGGGCTGATTTAAAAAATAAGTATCCCTCACTATTATTATGTAATATTCAATAAGTTTCAGTATGTGAGCACAGTGTAGCAAATATAGCTAAGGGATTTACCCAAGACTTTTAATGTATACTTCAAAATCTTGGAAGCCACTATGCCAGAATCCTGGGCTCTCCTTTGAGCTCTGTCTCTAACTAGCCATCCTATCTCTGAGGTATAATGACCTTACATGGTGAGGTGTGTGTGTGTGGGGGAAACCTGTTGATCTTGTGACCACTGCAAGATTGAACAGTACCATATATTCCAGTTACCTTTATCTGTACACTATTAACCTGGTGCATCTGTGATCTTGAATAAGTCAGTTGAGTGGAATTTTGTAAAATGGGAAGAAATATGCTTGTCTGGGTCACCACAGGATAAAGACATAGGATAATATGTGAGTGGGCATTGAAAAGCAACATCCAAGCAACCAGTTGAAGGAATGATTCATATTCCAATGGGAGTGAACACCCTTTCACCGATGCTTGCTTCCTCTCATGTTAACAGGGGTAGTATTGTAACACAAGGTACTTCTGAGTGGCTGCACTGTTGATTGGCAACAATGGCTGTAGTTGATCAGAAAAGTACAAGCTTCTACCCTGGCAACTTCAGTACAGCTTGGTGATTCAGGATTTCTGCAGAGGGACTATAAAAGCTTGGCATCCTGGGGCTTCCCTGGTGGCGCAGTGGTTGAGAATCTGCCTGCCAATGCAGGGGACACGGGTTCGAGCCCTGGTCTGGGAAGATCCCACATGCCACGGAGCAACTAGGCCCGTGAGCCACAACTACTGAGCCTGCGCGTCTGGAGCCTGTGCTCCGCAACGAGAGAGGCCGCGATAGTGAGAGGCCCGCGCACCGCGATGAAGAGTGGCCCCCGCTTGCCGCAACTAGAGAAAGCCCTCACACAGAAACGAAGACCCAACACAGCCAAAAATAAATAAATAAATAAATAAATAAACGGAAAAAACTCAACTATATGCTAAAAAAAAAAAAAAAAAAAAGCTTGGCATCCTGGGTTGCACACCACATTTTAGTGTGCAGCCTTGCAGTTCCAAAGCCTGAATTCTGTTTGAGGAATGGTGATGAACACCTAAGGGATCTTGTGATATTTTTACTTGCTTTGTGAAATTGGGAAGTGTCTACAAATAAAATGCTGAAGAAATAAATACATAGATGATGTTCTAGAAGTGAATATATATGCTGGGTGAGAATTTTTTCTGAGAATCTTTGTATCTGCTATTTTTAGGTCTTTTGGAACATGTTTTAAGGGTCAAGTGTTAAGTTTTCAGAGACAACCTTTACGAGTTAGGATTAAAAAAAAACCATCTGGTGCAGGGATTCCTCCTTCAAATGGATGAACTTCAGGAGAGAGGAGGAATTTCCTATCATCTTAAGATCCCCATTGGAGGCTTAAGGAAGTAGCTCAAAAATGGAATTTATCCCCCTGCTATCTATTGCTCCTTTTATCGTCCTGACCAGTCATGAAAGAAAGTGAAAAAGACATACTGGAAAGACGAGGAATAGGGAGATGGTAAGGTTTTTGTTCTGGAGGCTGAGTGTGCAAAATGTAAGCTCTCAAATTAGATAGGAAGAAGCAGCAATGCTTTTTAGGGGGCCCCGCGTAACGCATTACAGAGGGATGTCTTCATGATGTAAGAAGTGGCAGGTGGGTGGAAAGGTGAGGAAGCCACCTGGAGGAGGTAGGCCAGGGCCAAAATAAGAGACAGCTCCCCTCCCTCCCTAAACAAGCTCGCCTAAGTGACACTTCCTTGCGTCCCAGGAAGTGACGACCAGCCAGGGTAGACGTCGTGACTCCCGGGGCGCAGCCACTCTGGGGGTGCTGCGGCGGGCGCCTGGCGACCTCTTCCGCCGACCCGGTTCCCAAGGAGGCCGCCCGGTGCCGGGCACCTAGGCGAGCCGCCTGGCCGGAGCGCCTCGCACAGCGTTCTGGAGCAGCGCCTCCGAGGCTGCTGGCGCTTTTAGGGGCTTTTGTGCCCTCTGCCCAACTATTCAGTGACCCTGAACCCAACGGCTCTCAGGAGAGGGCTCAGGGGAGGACAGAAATTGAGAAAGCTGGGAAACGTGGGAGGAGGGGATGAATTTAAGAATGGGAAAAGTCCTGAGACTGGAGATAGGCGGTGTCGGATCCAGGGTAGGATCGTACCCATTCTTCCCGCATGAAACGGACAAAAAGAGGACCACTCAATTGCATCAGCGCCCTGTCCCCTCCCCCCGGCAAAACCCAAACATGAATCAAACTAAAAACCACCAGAAGCTCAGAGACGACCGTACTCCGCGGGTGGGGCGAGAAACAAAAATAAACACGGGGACAGGCGAGCGAGGGAGCGCGGGAGGAGGAGGAGGCGGCCCCGCATCCCTAATGAGGGAATGAATGGAGAGGCCCCCTCGGCTGGCGCCCGCCCACCCGGCGGCGGCCGCCAAGTGCCTCTGGGCGCAGCGTGCCGCGCCCGCCGCTCCTCGCGCAGCCGGCTCGGGCCGCTCCTCCCGGCTCAGGCGCGGCGGCTGTGGCGGCGGCGGGGACCGCGCGGACCGAGCCGGGACGGGGGCGCCGGAGGCGCGGGGCGCCGGGAGTGGGGGCGCCGCCGCGCTGGGCCGCGGGCGCGTGGCTGCGGCTCGGCCGGGCGGCGCCGCTCACCTGAGGCGGGGCCCTGGGCGCGGCGCGGGCGGTGCTGTCAGGGCCGTGGCTCCCGGCTCCCGGCCGCGCTCGGCGGGCCGAGCCAAGCAGTGATTTGCGGCGCCGCTTCACCTTCGGCCATGGCCGGGAGAGCCTAGCGGCGCCCGGACGCCACCCCCCGGCTCCCGCCCCGCCTCCCAGCCTCGGCGCTGCATCCCGCCGGCCTCGCCGCCCGGCCCGCGCCGGGCAACCGCCCTCGCCCGCAGCCCTCCCTCGCCCCGGCTCGCGTCCCCCGGCGGCGCCGCCGCGGGAAGCGGCTCCCCCTCCCCTTCCGCGGCGTCCTCTCCCCCCGCTCCGCCGCCGGGGCCGCTTGTTGCACCGCCCGCGGCCTGTGGGAGCCGCTCGCCCCGGCCCGGCCCCGGCCTCGCGCCCGCGGCCGCAACCCCTGCCGCTCGCTCCCGGGGCCCGCAGCCCGGCCCGCGAGACCCCGGCCCGACCCCGCCGCCCGCACAAAATGTCGGCCCGGACGCCATTGCCGACGGTGAATGAGCGGGACACGGAGAACGTGAGTAGCCGAAGCCTCCCCGGGAGCGGCGGGGCCAGACGCTCCCCGGACCCCCGCTTCACCTTCCGCATGGGCCGCCCCGGGTCCCCAGAGCGGCCACCCGCCGCAGGGTGACCACCTGGCGCCCGGCGTGACCGTCGTCCCGGGCTGAGCCCCCATCCTCCCTTCCAGCCCCATTTCACTGCTTTCCCCTGAAGGGTGAGGGTGGGGGCACCGTAAGTGGCGCCCTCCCCGCGGAGTGGTCCTCCGGGAGAGGATGGGGTGATGGAGGGCGACAGGCACAAGGAGATGGCAGAGTGGGCATCCCGGATGGCTTTATTTCCACGCGCATTCCGTATCCCCACCCGAATGTTTGCTTTATGATCACAGACAAGCCATCCGACTGCCTCTTTTCCCTTGCTTTTCTGGCTCTTTCGGTCCTTTGCCCTCCCACCCGCCTGCATTGCCCCATGACTTTGCTTTTTGTAACACTGTGTCCACATTTGGGTCTTGGGCACCAAACGGGGAAGGTCGGGAATGGAAGGGACGAGAATGGGAGTAGAGATTGGATGTGTGTGTTGGTGTGTCCCGAGTTTCTACTGCTGTGTGATACTCTTCTATAGAGATGAGCAGAAGAATTTCACCATCAGCTTCTGTGGCCCCAGGGTTACAGCAAAATGTTTAAAAGCTGTATGAAGCCAACGGCTTTTGCTTCTCTTTCTCAAGTCGTTGGTAATAATTCAGGGCAGGTTTTACTTTAAATACCTCTCCTCCTCCTTGGAGTGTCACACGGTGCATTTCTTTGAAGGAAGGATTTTCTGTGTCTTTGATCAAATTGCCCTCAGGAGTTTTTATCTAGATGCTGATGTCCCTGGTGTTTAAACTCTTGAAAACCGAAAGAACCAGATCAGTTGTATTTCCACATTCTGAAAAGTGCAATTGTGTGTGTGCGCGCGAGTTCCTTTGTGGGAAAGGGTTTAAAAATAATTTTTTTTAAGCCCTCATGACCTGTAAAGAGGGCCTTTGCTGATCTTTCTGACTGGGTTTGCGTACCCCTTAGAAGGGTGCTAAGTTTTGGTCGGCTGTCCAATTTCTGATTGTCTAGTTAACTCCTTGACGCTCCAGCTCTTGGTGTACCACTGCCTTCATAGGATTGGTAAAATAAAATAATGAAGGGTTTTGGCGTTCTTAAACAAAAGATATGAGACAGAAGACACACAAACTCACCCCTGAAATGTTGGAGGGAGGTATAAACAGATTTTTAAATCTTGGAGAGTAGGGGAGCACAGAAACTTGATATACGAAGGGAGAAGAAATTTTGGTAAGAGACTATTGTAGAAGACCCAGGAAGAGATTTCAGAGTATGCTTTTGTCTTGTCTAGTGTCGTGCATTGCAAATGGTAAAGATACAGTGTAAGGCTGCTGTTACCGTAACTTATAACTTAGTTTACATCGTAACTGTTTTTAAAAGCCTCCTAATTGTTTTTAAAAATATAATTGATACATAATTTTGATTGAGAGATTGAAGAAGGTGACGGAAAAAGGTACAAAATTGGGTTAAAGTTGATTTTAAAGCCAAGGTAGTACAGAATTTTTCTAACAGAAAATCTTTAATAAACCGTGTCATTCAGTATGAATGAAAAGTAAGACAGATGATGACCTTTGCTTTTATTAGCAAAACGCTCTGTGTGTTTTTAACCTAGGAGAGGTGGAAAAATACATTGTTTTTATTTTCTTCTGGATTTTGAATAGTATAGCTCTTTCCACAGTTGTATGAATAAGGTGCTTTATACAGACATGAGATAGCATTATAGAAATCTGAATCAGGGAATAGTACAAAATGCAGCATCACTTGTAAGACCAAAAAAAAAAGGGGGGGGGGTTCAGTTAAGCAATAACAGTGTGCTAAATTTTGCTGTACCTTCTGAAAATGATTATGCTAAGTAAACTGATTTGCTCTGTTTCTGAGCATGTTATTTCAAAGTCACTTTTATGATCTTGTCCCTTGTTGTTGGTTGCATTGTGCATAACTATAGCTCCGTTTAGCTTCCTTTACCCACATCCTGATTTTCTCCTAACTGCCATGCGAACTACCTATTATACTGTGGCTGTTAATTTATCAATACGTATGCACTCAGTTTTGTTTTTTGAGCTGGAAGGGATAGAGAAGCAGTATTTAAGACAAGGCCTCTCCCCTCAAAGAACTTAAGAAGAAAGGTAAATATAGTCCCAAAGAAATAGTGTACAGTAGAAAGCTGTGTGTAAATAGGGCTAAATTGGTTTATAGGTGCTATAGGTGTTTATCAAAGGGATCACCAGTGATGGCTATTAAATCACCATACGTGTCTCTCTCTGTTCTCTGGTTGGTAGTAAATGTCATTACCCATTCTTGCTTACCTCTCATCAGTGAAATAAAGGAACATATCTGCTTGTTAGCTAATATATTAAGGCCAGTATGGTAATCAAAATGAACATTTGTTTGAAGTTGTTTTCAGTTAAATTGACACATTTTAAAAAATGGTTGTGAAAATCTACATTCGTGTGACTATTAAATGCTTGTAAGCCTTTTGGAATATTAAGGACATAACTAAAAACATTTTATTACTGCCAAAAATATTTTAATTTAAACAAATAAGGTAATTAAAGAATCTTTGAATTGTATTGTCATTTGCAGTTATTATAAGCATTTTAGTCATATGTGAATGGATTTGGTATCCTTGGGAATATGTGATATCTACCCTTCCCCATGTCACTAATATATATTGAGGATATGTAAGTAAATGTTAATATTATATACATATTAAACAGTTCAGAAGAAGAATGTTGCAGCACTGTAACATTAGTAGTAAATATTCTCCTCTTTACTACTACTGTATCTAGTAGAGCGAGAAAGAATTGCTTTTCTCTGAGGCCATTCTGTGTGTATTTTTTCAGGAGTATTTTCTTAGATGAAGGATTTGTGTGTGCATTATTAATAGGCCTCAAATGGCTACATACAACAGAACAACCGATGATTAACTTTAAAGGCAATGAATACTTCGCAGTGAAGTAGAAAACATATGTTGTAGATCATAGAATTAATTTATGCAAAATGTGTTTGATTTTAGGTTGTAAAGTGTAAGTCCAGAAAGAGAATGGGTATTTGAAATATATATATATATATATATATATATTTTTTTTTTTTGCTTCTGTTAGATTATACTTGGATAATTCCAGCGTGGATAGAGAGAATATATTACCGTTACTCTTATGTACTTTTAAATGGAGCAAGAATTGTTTTCATGTTTTAGAAAAACTCTAATTTTGCTAATTTTTATGCATCCAAAGTGTCCCGACTAGCTTTTTGTGGTGAAATTTTGATCAGTATGAAGGAAATTGATTTGATTCCTTCTCGGGATGTTTTAAAATTGACTTTGGTTAAATTTATTTTGAAACTTTTAATAACAAAACTCTTGATGATGATTGTTTTCATAGATCTGAATTTCACTGTGATGGCTGGAACAACTACCAAGGTGGACATTAGTAGTTTGAAAAGGCAAGAGTGAAGCATGCTTTTGCCACTACTGCTGGGTTTTCTAATTTTCCTGTGCATACCTCTCATGTCACAGGACCTATCACATTGCCTTCTAATTGCTGATTTACTTTGTCTCCTTTGTTCTGTATCGCCAGTGCCAGTACAATGACTAGTAGTAATATACAAGAGATCAGTCCTATAATATTCCCCTTTTGAATTTTTTCATTTGTCATCAAAATATATTAGTGACCCTGGGATCGGTAGATATTACATACTACAAAGCCTTCAGAGAGTGAAGTGACCTGCCCAAGGTCATAACGAATATCTGATGTCTTCCACTGTTGCTCTACTCACGTTATTGCTTCTTGAGGTTTTTGGTTTGTTTTGCTTTTGTCTTAGAGATTTCAAAAGAACATGTGCGATGATATGAGATACTTTATTGGTTGAAGAACAGGGTATGCCATGCTCATCTCATTCCTGAACCTTTGCTATTTTCTCTGTCTGGAGTGCCCTGTTCTTTTCCCCTTACCCCAGACTTACAAGTCCCTTATGGCATGGCTCATGTTTTTAAGAAGACCTCTGAAATGATTGCAGCCAGCACTGCCGTCTCCTGTAGCTGAACATCTGTGTATGTATAGGCCATACCACTGGTCTCCAAAGTGGGTATGCAGGACGGTCTGTTGTGAGAAAAAAATGTCTTTGCCTTCTATCATTTTCCTTCTGAACTCAATGCTATTACTAACTCTCCTTCTTCTCCTTCTCCTTCTTATTCTTTTAAAGCTCAGGTTGTTTAGAATCAGCCACATATTTTAAATTATTATTATTTTTTTTACCATTCCCTTTTCCATCTCAGACTTTCCTTTGGAGGTCATTTTCCCTTTTCCTGATAGCATCTTCAAAGTTCTTTTGGTAAAGGATTGTTAGTCATAAACTTTCTTTTTTAAATATGAAAATATTTTTTGTCCATTTTCTTGAAAGATAGCCTTGCTCGGTCTCCAATTCTAAGTTGATATTCCATTGTCTACTTATTTCCATTGTTTCTGTTCAGAAGTCATCTGCCAGTAGGTATAGGTGTCTTTTCTGTCTGTCTCTTTTTAAGATTCTTTTTCTTAGGTGTTATATTTTCACTGCAGTGTATTTAAGTATGGATTTCTTTTCTTCTTGTTTGCTTCTCATGTCTTTGAATTCATATTCTTCTTTATTAGTTCTGGATACTTACCATATATTATCTTTTTGAACATTGCCTTGTTTCTCGTCTCTTTAGAATTTTATTTTGGTACTCTGATTAGATTATGTTGTACCTTAACTCTTCCATATGCCTTAACTTCTTTTTTTTTTTTTAACTGAAGTATAGTTGATTTACAATGTTGTGTTAGTTTCAGGTGTACACCAAAGTGATTCAGTTATACAGATTCTTTTTTTCATTCTTTTTTCAGATTCTTTTCCATTATAGGTTATTACAAGATATTGAATATAGTTCCCTGTGCTGTACAGTAGGTCCTTGTTGTTTGTCTATTTTATGTATAATAGTATGTATCTGTTAATCCCAAATTCCCAATTTATCCTCCCTCCCCCTGCCCTTTTTCCCCCTTTGATAACCGTAAGTTTGTTTTCTATTTCTGTGAATCTATTTCTGTTTTGTAAATAAGTTCACTTGTATCATTTTTTTAGATTCCACATGTAAGTGATATCATATGATATTTGTTTTTCTCTATCTGACTTACTTTACTTGGTATGGTAATCTCTGGGTCCATCCATGTTGCTGCAAATGGAATTATTTCCTTCTTTATTTAAGGCTGAGTAGTATTCCATTGTGTGTATGTGCCACATCTCCTTTATCTATTCATTTGTTGATGGACATTTAGATTGCTTCCATGTCTTGGCTATTGTAAATAGTGCTGCTGTGAACATTGGGGTGCATGTATCCTCTCTGGATATATGCCCAGGAGTGGGATTGCTGGATCATATGGTAACTCTATTTTTAGTTTTTTAAGGCCCCTCCGTACTGTTCTCCATAGTTATGCTTTAACTTCTTGATTCATTTTTTCTGTGAGTTATTGTGGCTTTGTACTACAAGCTGTATGATTTGTTTAGATCTAAACTCTGTGGGTTTTATCTTTCATAAATTTTGGAAATGGAGCAGCCATTATCTCTCTGAATATAGCCTTACTACTGTTCTCTCTAGTGTTTCTGGTCCTCTGATTAGATATGCTAAAATCCTCTTTCTATGCTACATATGTCTTAGATGCTCATCCATTTTCCCCCCCTATTTCATTGTTTCCCTGTACTGTAATCTATAGTACAATCTGCTGTACAATTTCTGCGTGTAACATGTTTAGGTCTATCTTTCAGTTAACTAAAACTCTTTAGCTGTATTTAAATCACTGTTAACCTTTTTGTTGAATTTATTTTTTATACTGGGAAAAAGCACATAACATGAGATCTGCCTTTTTAACAAATTTCTAAATATACAATACGATATTGTTAACTGAGGCAGAACCTTTTCATCTTGCATGCCTGAAACTTTATATTCATTGAACAGCTCCCATTTTTCTCTCTGTCTAGCCCCTGGCCACCACAAGTTTGATTGCTTTAGATACCTCATTTAAGTGGACTCATGCAGTTTTTTTTTTTTTTTTGAAGTATAGTTGATGTACAATATCATGTAAGTTACAGGTTTACAGTGTACTGATTCACAATTTTTAAAGGTTATACTCCATTTATAGTTATTATAAAATATTGGTTATATTCCTTGTGTTTTACAATATATCTTGAAGCTTATTTTATATGTAATAGTTTGTATCTCTTAATCCCCTACTCTATATTGCTTCTCCCCTCTTCCCTTTCTCCACTGGTAACCCTAGTTTGTTCTCTGTATCTGTGAGTCTATTTCTTTTTTGCTGTATTCACTAGTTTGTTGTGTATTTTAGATTCCATATATAAGTGATAGCATACAGTATTTGCCTTTCTCTGGCTGACTTATTTTACTTCGCATAATACCCTCCAAGTCCATCCATGCTGCTGCAAATGGCCAAATTTCATTCTTTTTATGGCTAAGTAGTATTCCATTGCATACATATACACCACATTTTCTTTGTACATTCGTCTGTTGATGGACACTTAGATTGCTTCCATATCTTGGCAGTTATAAATAATGGTGCTATGAACATTGGCATGAATATATCTTTTCCAGTTAGTGTTTTTGGTTTTTTTTCGGGTATATACCCAGGAGCGGAATTGCTGGATCACATGATAGTTGTATTTTTAGTTTTTTAAGAAACTTCCGTATTGTTTTCCACAGTGGCTGAAACACTCTACCTTCCCACCAACAGTGTAGGAGGGTTCCCTTTTATCCACATCCTCACCAACATTTGTTATCTGTGTGTTTTTTTTTTTAATTCACGTTCTTTTATTTATTTATTTATTTATTTATGACTGTGTTGAGACTTCGTTTCTGTGCAAGGGCTTTCTCTAGTTGCGGCAAGTGGGGACCACTCTTCATCGCGGTGCGCGGGCCCCTCACCATTGCGGCCTCTCTTATTGCGGAGCACAGGCTCCAGACGCGCAGGCTCAGTAATTGTGGCTCACGGGCCCAGTTGCTCCCCGGCATGTGGGATCCTCCCAGACCAGGGCCCGAACCCGCGTCCCCTGCATTGGCAGGCAGATTCTCAACCACTGCGCCACCAGGGAAGCCCATCTGTGTTCTTTTTGATGGTAGCCATCCCAAAAGCTGTGAGGTGATATCTCATTGTGGTTTTCATTTGCATTTCCCTGATGATTAGCAGTGTTTAGCATCTTTTCATGTGCCTCTTGGCCATCTGCATGTCCTCTTTGGAGAAATGTCTATTCATTTCTTCTGCTCATTTTTAAATCGGATTTTTTTTTGATATTGAGGTGTATGAGCTGTTTATCTTTTAATTTAATTTTTTATTTTACATTGGGAGTATAGCTGAGTTACAATGTTGTGTTAGTTTCCGGTGTATAACTAAGTGATTCAGTTATACATATATATATATATCCATTCTTTTTCAGATTCTTTTTCCATATAGGTTATTATAGAATATTGAGTAGCGTTCCCTCTGGTATACAGTAGGTCCTTGTTGATTATCTATTTTATATATAGTAGTGTGTATATATTCATCCCAAACTCCTAATTTATCCCTCCCCCCCCACCCATGTTTCCCCTTTGGTAACCGTAAGTTCGTTTTTGAAGTCCGTGAGTCTGTTTCTGTTTCTGAAATAAGTTTACTTGTATCATTCTTTTTAGATTCCACATATAAGTGATATCACATATTTGTCTTTCCCTGTCTGACTTACTTCACTTTGTATGATAATCTCTAGGTCCATCCATGTTGCTGCAAATGGCATTATTTCATTCTTTTTTTATTGCTGAGTAATAGTCCATTGTATATATGTGCCACGTCTTCTGTATCTGTTCATCTGTTGATGGACATTTAGGTTACTTCCATGTCCTGGCTATTGTAAATAGTGCTGCAGTTAACATTGGGGTGCATGTATCTTTTCAAATTATGGTTTTCTCCAGGTAATATGCCCAGGAGTGGGATTTCTGGCTCATATGGTAGTTCTATTTTTGCTTTTTTAAGGAACCACCATACTGTTCTCCACACTGGTTGTACCAACTTACATTCCCACCAGCAGTGTAGGACGTTTCCCTTTTCTCCACCCCCTCTCCAGCATTTATTGTTTGTAGACTTTTTGACGATGGCCATTCTGTCCAGTGTGAAGTGATACCTCATCGTAGTTTTGATCTGCATTTCTCTAATATTTAGCGATGTTGAGCATCTTTTCATGTGCGTTTTGGCCATCTGCATGTTTCCTTTGGAGAAATGTCTATTTAGATCTTCTGCACATTTTTTGACTGAGTTGTTTGTTTTTTTGATATAGAGCTGCATGAGCTGTTTGTATATTTTGGAGATTCATCACTTGTCGGTCGCTTCGTTTGCAAATATTTTCTCCCATTCTGTGGGCTATCTTTTCCTTGGCTGTGCAAAAGCTTTTCAGTTTAATTAGACTCTATTTATTTATTTTTGTTTTTATTTTCATTACTCTAGGAGATGGATCCACAAAGACATTGCTGTGGTTTATGTCAGAGCACTTAACAAAGACCTAGCCATACAGCATGTCCACTTGGTATTCTTTATCTGTCTTAAAAAGAGCAACACTAATTGTTTAAAACAAACATAAGGAAGTTAAGCCATTCTTGGACTTCTTGAACATGACTATATCTACTTCCCAACCTCACAGTTTGTGGGGCTATGTTTGCTTCTAAGCGTTTTATAGTATCCAGCATTACATTTAGGTCTTTAATCCGTTTCGAGTTTATTTTTCTCTGTGGTGTTAGAGAATGTTCTAATTTCATTCTTTTACATGTAGCTGTCCAGTTTTCCCAGCACCACTTATTAAAGAGACTATCTTTTCTCCATTGTGTATTCTTGCCTCCTTTGCTAGTACTTTGTTGAGGATTTTTGCGTCTATGTTCATCAGTGATATTGGGCTGTAACATTTTTTGGGGGGTGTATCTTTGTCTGGTTTTGGTATCAGGGTTATGATGGCCTCATAGAATGAGTTTGGGAGTGTTCCTTTCTCTGCAATTTTTGGAAAGAGTTTCAAAAGGATAGGCATTAATTCTTCTCTAAATGTTTGATAAAATTCACCTGTGAAGCCATCTGGTCCTGGACTTTTGTTTGTTGGAAATTTTTCATCACGGTTTCAATGTCAGTACTTGTGATTGGTCTGTTCACATTTTCTATTTTTTCCTGGCTTAGTCTTGGAAGGTTGTACCTTTCTAAGAATTTGTCCATTTTTTTCTAGGTTGTCCATTTTGTTGGCATATAGTTGCCTGTAGCAGTCTTTTATGATCCTTTGTATTTCTGTGGTGTCAGTTGTAACTTCTTCTTCCTCATTTCTAATTTTATTGATTTGTGCCCTCTCCCTTTTTTTCTTGATGAGTCTGGCTAGTAGTTTATCAATTTTATCTTTTCAGAGAAGCATCTTTTAGTTTCATTGATCTTTTCTATTGTTTTCTTTGTCTCTATTTCATTTATTCTGCTCTGATGTTTATGATTTCTTTCTTTCTACTAACTTTGGACCTTGTTTGTTCTTTCTCTAGTTGCTTTGGGTGTAAGGTTAGGTTGCTTGTTTGAGATTTTTATTGTTTCCCCAGATGCTTGGATCACTATTAACTTCGCCCTTAGAACTGCTTTTGCTGCGTCTCATAGGATTTAGACCGTTGTGTTTTCATTTTCTTTTGTCTCTAGGTATTTTTTCATTTCTTCTTGATTTCTTCAGTGATCCATTGGTTGTTTAGTAGCATATTGTTTAGCTTCCACATGTTTGTGTTTTTTGCAGTTTTTTTCTCATAGTTGATTTCTAGTCTCATAGTGTCGTGGTTGGAAAAGATGCTAGATAGGATTTGAGTTTTCTTAAATTTACCAAGGCTTGTTTTGTAGCCTAGCATGTGATCTCTCCTGGACAGTGTTCCATGTGCACTTGGAAAGAACGTGTATTCTTTTTTTAAAGAATATTAAAAATCGACATATAATTTATTCTTAAAGTATACTTTTGGTAAAAATAATCACAAATATTAAAAAAAGTTCTGCATTTTAGTTTTTGGGTAATAATGCAATTCTATTCATCATGGTGCTAAATTCATTTTTGTTTTTGTTTTTTAATTAAAATTTTTTTTTGTAGTTGATTTAAAATGTTGTGTTAGTTTCTTCTGTACAGCAAAGTGAATCAGTTTTGTACATGCATATATCCACTCTTTCTAGAATGTGTATTCTGATGCTTTTGATGGAATGCTTTCTATATATCAATTAAGTCCATCTGCTCTATTGTGTCATTTAAGGCCAGTGTTTCCTTATTGATTTTCTATCTGGATGATCTGTCCATTGATGTAAGTGGGGTTTTAAAGTCTCCTACTATTACTGTGTTACTGTCGATTCCTCCCTTTATGTCTGTTAATACTTGCTTTATGTATTTAGGATTTCCTATGTTGGATGTATATATATTTACAATTATTATATCTACCTCTTGGACTGATCCCTTAATCATTATGTAGTGTCCTTCTTTTTCTTTTGTAACAGTCTTTATTTTAAAGCCTATTTTGTCTGATATAACCGTTGCTACCCCGGCTTTCTTTAGATTTCCATTTGCATGCAATACCTTTTTCCATCCCCTCATTTTCAGTCTGTGTCTTTATATATGAGGTGAGTCTTTTGTAGACAGCATATATATGGGTCTTTTTGTTTGTTTGTTTCCATTCAGCCGGACTGTGTCTTTTGATTGGAACATTTAGTCCATTTAAATTTAAGGTAATTATTGCTCTGTATGTTCTTATTGCCCTTTTGTTACTTGTTTTGGGTTGTTTTTATAGGTCTTTTTTTTCCCTTCTTCTTTTGTTTTCTTCTCTTGTGATTTGATGACTATCTTTAGTTTTATGTTTGGTATCCTTTTTCTTTTTTTGTGTGTATATCTATTATAGATTTTTGGTTTATGGTTACCATGAGGTTTTTATTTAGCAACCTGTATATATGTGATTGTTTTAATTTGCTGGTCTCTTAATTTCAAATGGATTTCGAAACCCTGCATTGGTACTCTCCTCCCCTCACAACTACTGTTTTTGATATCATATTTTACATCTAATTGTTATGTGTATCCCTTAACTGCTTATTGTGGATATAGATGATCTTACTACTTTTGTCTTTTTAACTTCCTATTAGCTTTGTGCCTGAATGATTTCCTACCTTTTTGTTATATTTGCCTCTACTGATGAGCTTTTTCATTTTGTAATTTTCATGTTTCTAGTTGTGGCCTTTTCTTTTTTCACTTAGAGGAGTTCCTTTAATATTTGTTTAAAGGTGGTTTGATAGTGCTGAACTCTTTTAGGTTTTGCTTATCTGTAAAGCTTTTAATCTCTCCATCAAATCTGAACAAGAGCATTGCTGGATAGAGTATTTTTGGTTGTAGGTCTTTCCCATTCATTACTTTAAATATATCGTGCCACTCCCTTCTGGCCTGCAGGGTTTATGCTGTAAAGTCAGCTGATAGCCTTATGGGAGTTCCCTTGTATATTGTTTGTTGCTTTTCCCTTGTTGCTTTTAATGTTGTCTTAACTGTTTGTCATTTTAACTACAGTGTGTCTTTGTGTATTCCTCTTTAGGTTAATCCTGTATGGGACTTTCTGTGCCTACTGGACTTGGATATCTGTTTCTTTCCCAAGGTTAGAAAAGTTTTCAGCTATGATGTTTTCAAATATGTTCTCTTCCCCTTTCTCTCTCTCTTCTCCTTCTGGGATCCCTATAATGTGAATATTAGTGTGCTTGATGTTGTCCCAGAGGTCTCTTAAACTGTCCTCATTTTTTTTCATTCTGTTTTTCTTCTTTTCTCTTCAGCATCAGTGATTTCCCCTACTTTGTCTTATGGTTTGCTGATCTGTTCCTATTTATCATTTAGTTTACTGTTGATTGTTTCTAATGTATTTTTGATTTCAGTTAGTGTAATCTTCATCTCTGTTTGGTTGTTCTTTATATTTTCCAACTCTTTGTTAAAAACTTCTAAGTTGTCACTCTGTGCATTCATTCTTCTTCTGAATTCTTTGATCATATTTATGATCACTACCCTGAACACCTTCTTGTGTAGATTGCTTCTCTCCAGTTCACTTAGTTCTTCTTCTGGGATTTTATCTTGTTTCTTTGTTTGAGGTTTTATCTTATTTCTCTATCACCACATTTTACCTAAGATACTGTTTTTATTTTTTTTCTATCTGGTAGGTTGATTATGTTTCCCAAGAATTCAGTTCCTCTCATCACCCAAGCGATATGCTCTAGGAGTTCCCCCTATGAGGGCTGCATGGGTCCTTCTGTTGCTGTGGGCTGTGTGGGCAGTCTGATAGGCTTGGTTGACTCCCAGTCTGCTAGTTTGCCAGGCCCTGCTTTGTGCAGAGGCTGCTGGCCGCTGGTTAGTGGTACTGGGTCATGAAGTGGCTGTTTACAGAACCCCTAGGCTCCCCGGAGCTTATGCTGGCTCACTGATGGGCAGAGTCAGGATCCCGAAGACTCTGGGGCTGTTGTCCACTCACTGGTGGTTGAAGCCAGGTCCTGGGGTTAGTGCTGGACTGCTCGCAGACAGCACCAGGTCCTGGAGTTTGGTTGCCTAGGGATCCCAGAGCTGGTGTCAGGTCATTGGCTGGTGGGGCTGGTTCCTGACAGAGTTGGATATGGGGTGTGGGGTGTCCTGAAGCTTGTGTTGGCCCGATAATGGGCAGGGCAGGGGTCCTGCTGGTCTCAGGGCAGGGTCTGGCCTGCTGTGGGCAGGCTGGGCCTGCAGGCTGTTGGATTGTCATTTTCTTGCATCTAGTGCCTGCCCCCTGGTTGGTGAGGCTGCTCCAGAGGCTAGAGCAAGCTTTCTGGAAGGCAGCCGGTTGGGGCAGTAGATTCTGGAGCTGGTGCCTGTCCACTGGTGGTTGGATTTGAGTCCTGGGCCCTCTGGTGGGCAGGGCCATATTTGAGGCATGTCTAGAGGTGCTGTGGGCTCAGGAGGTCTTTAGGCAGTCTGTTTGCTGATGGGTGAGACTGTGTCCCCACCCAGTTGCTTGGCCAGAGGCGTCCCACCACTGGTCCTACAGGCTGTTTTGGGGGACACAAGTCTCAGTGCTGATGAGTGGGGTGGGATTCCACAATGGCACCCACGAGCACAAGCATTCATGAGGTAGAAGGGGTCCGCGGTGTGAGCTGCAGCTGCCCCCCACCTCTCTGGGAGACTCTCCAAGATCCGCAGATAGGTCTGGTCCAGGCTTCTATCAAATTACTGCTTTTACCCTGGGTCCTAGAACATGTGAGATTTTGTGTGCGCCCTTCCATGGTGAAGTCTCTATTTCCCCCAGTCCTGTGGGGCTCCCGAAATTATGCCCCGCTGGCCTTCAAAGCCAAATCCTCTGGGGGCTTGTCTTCCTGGTATAAGACTCTGGGGCTGGGGAGCCTGACATGGGCACAGAGCTCTAACTCCTATGGGAGAACCTCTGGAATGTAATTATTCTCCAGTTTGTGGGTTACCCATCTGGGAGTATGGGACTTGACTGTATTGCAAGTCTGCCCCTCCTACCTGTCTTGCTGTGTTTCCTTCTTTATGTCTTTAGTTATAGAAGATCTCTTCCGGTGGGTTCTGGTCCTTCTCATTGATGGTTGTTCTGCAGATCATTGTGATCTTGATGTGTTCTTAAGAGCAGGTGAGCTCAGGGTCTTTCTACTCTGCCATCTTGGTCCTACTGGACTCATGCAGTATTAATCATTCCATGACTGGCTAATTTAATTTAGAATAATATTCTCAAATTCCATCCATGTTGTAGCATATGACAGAATTTCCTTTCTTTTATGGTGGAAAAATACTCAGTTGAATGTGTATCTTTATCCATTTAGCTATTGATGGACATTTGGATTGTTTTCATATCTTGGCTATTGTGAATAATGGTGTAGTGAATGTGGGAGTGCAAATATCTCTTTGATATTTTGATATTTCTGATTCCAATTCTTTTGAATAAATACCTAGAAGTGGGATTGCTGAGTCATAGGGTAGTTCTATTTTTAACTTTTTGAGGAACCACTGTACCGTTTTCCATAGTGGCTGCACCATTTTACATTACCACTAACTGCACAAGGGTTCTGATTTCTCCATATCCTCGTCAACATTTGTTATTTCCTGGTTTTGTGTTTTGATAATATATTCTAACAGGTGTGAAGTGACCCCTCATTGTGGTTTGGATTTGCATTTCCCTGGTGATTAGTGATGTTGAGCATCTTTTCGTATACCTGTTGGCCATTTATACATCTTTGGAGAAATATCTATTCAAATCCTTTGCTCATTTAAAAGAGTCTGATTGTTTTTTTGCTGTTGAATTGTAGGAGTTCCTTACATATTTTGGATGTTAACCCCTTTTCAGATACACGGTTTGCAAATCTTTCCTTTCATTCCATAGGTTGCTTTTTCACTCTGTTGATAGTTTCCTTTGCTGTGCAGAAGCTTTTTAGTTTGATGTAATCCCACCTACTTATTTTTGCCTGGTTGCTTGTGCTTTTGGTGTCATATCCATGAAATCATTGCCAAGACCAACATAGTGAACCTTTCCCTCTATGTTTTCTTTTAGGAGTTTTATAGTTTCAGGCCTTAAGTTTAAGTCTTTAATCCATTTTGAGTTGAATTTTGTGTATTATATAAGAGAAAGGTCCATTTTCTTTCTTTTACATCTGGATATCCAGTTTTCCCAGCACCATTTGTTGAAACAGACTGTGTTTTTCCCCTTGTGTATTCTTGGCACTCTTGTCAAAGATCGTTTGACCATATATAGATAGATTTATTTTTGGTCTGTAGATTTTGTTCCATTGGTTTATGTGTCTGTCTATATGCCAGTACCATACTGTTTTATTACTTGTAGCTTTGTAATATGTTTTGAAGTCAGAAAGTGTGAGACCTTCAGCTTTGTTCTTTCTCAAGCTTGTTTTGGCTATTTAGGGTCCTTATGGTTCCCAGTGGATTTTAGGACTGTTTTTTCTGTTTCTGTAAAAAATGCCATTGGGGTTTTGATAGGGAGTGTGTTGAATCTGTAGTTTCTTTGAGTAGTATGGACATTTTATCAACATTAAATCTTACAATCTATGACATAGGAGATCCTTCCATTTATTTGTGTCTTTAATTTCTTGTAGCAATGTTTTGTAGTTTTCAGTGTAAAAGTATTTTGCCTCCTTGGTTAAGTTTATTCCTGAGCATTTTATTGTTTTTGATGCTATTATAAATGGAATTGTTTTCTTAATTTTTTTTGTGTGTTGTTTGTTGGTACTGTATAGAAGCATATCTGATATTTGTTGATTTTGTACTGAAACTTTTATGAATTTGTTTATAGTTCAAACAGTTTGTGTGTGTGTGTGTAATTTGTAGGGTGTTCTACATATAAGATCATTTTGTACGCAAACAGAGATACTTCTACTTTTTCCTTTCCAATTGGATGCCCTTTATTTTTCTTGCCTAATTGCTTTGGCTAGAACTTCCAGTACAGTTGGTTCTATATATCTGCAGGGTCAGCATCTATGGGTCCAACCAATTGCAACTAAAAAAAAATTTGGAAAGTAAAATTACAGAAAGTTCCATAAAGCAAAAGTTGAATTTGTTGTGCACTAAGAACTATTTACGTAGTTTTTATTCATATTATATTATTATATTACTTAATAGTAATCTAGAGATGATTTAAGTATGTGGGAGGATGTGTAGGTTATATACAAGTACTCTTTCATTTTATGTAAGGGACTTGAGCATCTGTAGATTTCGGTATCCATGGGGGTAGAGGGGCCTGGAACCTATCCCCTGAGGATACTGAGGGATGAGTGTACTGTGTTGAATATAAGAGTCAATAGTGAGTATACTTTCCTTATTCCTGACCTTAGAGGAAAGACTTTCAGTATGATGTTAGCTGTGGGCTTTTCATATGAAGCTTTTATTATGCTGAGGTAATTTTTCTATTCCTAGAGAGTTGAGAATTTTTATCATGAAAGGGCATTGAATTTTGTCAAATGCCTTTTATGCATCAATAGAGATGATCATATGATTTTTATCCTTTGTTCTATTAGTGTGGTGTGTTACATTGGTTATCATATGTTGACCATCTTTGTATCTTTGCAATAAATTCAACTTGGTCATAGTGTATGATCCTTTAATACGTTTTAAATTTGGTTTGCTAATATGTTTAGGATTTTTGCATTTATATTCATCAGGGTTATTGGCCTTTAGTTTTCTTTTATTGTAGTGTCTTTTTCTGGCTTTGGTATTAATGTAATGCTGGCCTCATATGATGAGTTAGGAAGTGTTCCCCTTTCTTCAATTTTTGGAAAAGTTTAAGAAGGACTGGTATTAATTCTTCTTTAAATGTTTGATGGAATTCACCAGTAAAGCCATCTGGTACTGGGTTTTTCTTTGTTGGAAGGTGTTCGATTACTAATTCTATCTTCTTACTAGTTATATATCTCCCCAGATTTTCTGTTTCTTTATGGTTCAGTCTCAATAGGTTGTGTTTGTAGGGATTTCTCCATTTCCTCTAGGTTATTCTTGGCATGTAATTAATTGTTCATAGCAGTCCCTTAGGGTCCTTTATATTTCTGTGGCATCAGTTGAATGGTCTCCTTTTCATTTATGATTTTATTTATTTGAGTCTTCTCTCTCTCTTTTTTAGTTAGCCTAGCTAAAAAAATGTCATTTGTTAATTTGCATAAAACCAACTCTTTGTTGACTTTTTCTGTTGTTTTTCTATTCTCTATTTCATTTATTTCTGCTATACTTTTAATTGTAATATCTTTCCTTCTGCTAGTTTTAGGCTTAGGTTTTTCTTCTTTATCTAGTTCCTTGAGGTGTAGTTAGGTTATTTGAGATATATATATATATATATATATATATATATGTGTGTGTATTTTTTTTTGATGTAGGCATTTATTGCTCTAAATGCTCCTCAGTACTACTTTTGCTTCATCTCCATACATTTTTGTGTATTGTGTTTTCATTTGTTTCAAGATATGTTTTTAATTTCCTCTTTGATCCATTGGTTGTTCAAGAATGTGTTAATTTCCACATGCATGTGAATTTTCCATTTTTTCTTCCTGTTATTGATTTCAAATTTTATACCAGTTTGGATAAGATATTTGGTATGATTTTAGTATTCTTAAATTTGTTAAGACTTGTTTTGTCACCTGGAGACCGTTGTACGTGCTTTCTGCTGCTGTTGAGTGAAATGTTCTGTATATTTCTGTTAGGTTCATTTAGTCTGTAGTGTTGTTCAAGTCCTCTGTTTTCTCTTTGATCTTCTGTTGGGGTTCTAGCTGTTATTAACAGTGAGGTGGTAAAATCTAATGTTATCGTGTTGCTGTCTATTTCTCTCCTAATTTCAGTCAGTGTTTGCTTTGTGTATTTAAGTGCTTTGGTGTTGGGTCTAGAAATATTTATAATTGTTCTGTCTTCCTGGTGAATTGACCATTTTATCATTATATAATGTCCTTCTTTGTCTCTTGAGACATTTTTTGACTTAAAGTCTAATTTGTCTGATATAAATATGGCCACACCTGCTCTCTTTCGGTTACCACTTGCATGGATATCTTCTTCCATGCTTTCACTTTCAGCATATGTGTGTCCTTAAATCTAAAGTGAGTCTCTTTTAAACAGCATCTAGTTGGGATTTTCTTTTTTTTTTTTTAAATCCTTTCAGTCATTGTGTCTTTTGAGCATGGAGTTTAAATTATTTATATCTAAAGTAGTTATTGATGGAGAAGGATTTACTTTTGTTATTTTGTTAATTGTTTTCTGTCTTATAATTTTTTTTGTCTCAACATCTTTTGCTGTCTTTTTATGTGTTTTGATTTTTTTTTCGTAGTATCATGCTTTGATTTATTTCTCGTGTGTGTGTGTGTGTGTGTGTGTGTTTTCTGTAGGTATTTTCTTTGTGGTTACCATGGGGCTCATCTAAAATGTTTTATAGTTACAGCAATCTATTTTAAGCTGATAACAATTTAACTTCAATTTCATACAAAAATTTTGCACTTTTATTTTTCCCTCCTCAATACTTTATAGTATTGATTGCACAAATTACATCTTTTTATATTGTGTTCTTTAACATACATTTATAGTTATAATTTAAAAAATATTTTTGTTTTTTAACTAATGTACCAGAATTAAAATGATTTATGTACCATCATTACAGTATTATAGTATTTTGTATTTGTCTGTGTATTTCTTTTTACCAGCAGACTTTATATTTTCATATGCTTTCCTGTTGCTGTTTAGTGTCTTTTTGTTTCAGTTTGAATGACTGCCTTTAGTATTTCTTGTAAGGCAGGTCTAGTGGTGATAAATTCCCTCAGCTTTTGTTTATCTTTGAAAATTTTTCCTTCCTTCATTTTGAAGGACAGTTTTCCTGGATACAGCATTCTTGGTTGGCAGGTTTTTTGTTTTTTGTTTTTTCTTTCACCAGTTTGAATGTATTAATTGCATTTTTTCCTGGTCTGCAAACTTTCTGCTGAGAAATCTGCTGCTAGGTTTGTGGGAGTTCCTTTGTATGTGACAAGTACTTTTTTTCTTGCTGCTTTCAAAATTCTCTGTCTTGACTTTCGAGAATTTGATTATAATGTGTCTTGGTGTGGACATATTTGGGTTCATCCTGTTTGGGGTTCATCCTATTTAAACTCTCTTGGGTTTCTTAAATCTGGATATCCATTTCCTTCTCCATATTTGGGGATTTTTCAGCCATTTTTTTCTTTAAATAAACTTTCTGTCCTTTCTCTCTCATCTTCTAAGACCCCAAAATGTGGATATTAGTCCCTATAAATACCATAGGTATCCCATAAGTACTTTAGGCTTTTTTCACTCTTTTTTCATTATTTTTTCTTTTTGTTTTTCTGACTAGATAATTACAAACAACCTGTCTTCAAGTTTGTTGATTCTTTATTCTGCTTCATCGAGAATTGGTTGAACCCCTTTAATGAATTTTTCAGTTTAGTTACTTCATTCTTCAGCTGCAAAATTTCTGTTTGGTTCTTTTATCTCTTTATTGATATTCTGATTTTGTTTATGCATCATTTTCATAAGCTCATTGAGCATCTTTATGTCAGTTATTTTGAACTCCTTGTCAGGTAATACGTATAACTCTGGTTTCTTTAGGCTTGATTTCTGGAGACTTATTTTCTTTCCTTGAGTGGATCATGGTCATGTGTTTTTTTTTGTCTTTTGTTTTTATGTTCCTTGTAGCTTTGTGTTGGTAACCACACCTGTAAAAAAAAAATGGCTACCTCTCCTAATCTTTCTGTACTGGCTTCATACATAGAAAGGTTTTCACTATTCAGTTCAGCTGGGGATGATCAGGGCTCTCAAACCTTTTCTGTAGTTGCGTCTTTTTCACTTGTCTGGGTAGATTCCTGATTAGAGGAATTTTAGGTTTCTTTTTTTCAGGGGGGCAGCTTGTAATCTCTTGCTCCCTCTGGTGTCTGTCTGCTGTACTGTGGTTGCTCTGAAGCAGCAGCACACTAAACAGCTCTTTTTGTTCTCAGCAGCCACTAGGCATCTAGCATATGCCAGTTCCCATCAGCTCCCTGAGTAGAGCTGGGCAGAAACCAGTCCCTTGGGCAATTCCCTGAAAAGCCAGAGTGTGCAATGCGTGCGCCATTCTTCTGTTTCCCCATCTGTTGAGTTTTTAGTTTTGTTAATACTGTTTTTCATCTCTAAAAGTTCTAAGGTTTTATCTTAGACCAAACTGGCTTTTTTTATATTCTGTTGGTCTTTGTTTACTTTTGTGATTTGATCTTCATTTTTTTTAACATTTAAAATATAGTTATTTACATTCTATGCCTAGAAATTCCATTACCTGAAGTCCCTGGGGATTTAGTCCTCGTTTGTATCTACTTGTTCACTGTGACTTGTTTTTTTCCCTTTATTTGCTGATCTTTGCTGATGAACTCATATTTGCCTGATTTTATCTGTGTGAAACTTGGAAGACCAAATTGAGGATGATTTCCTGTATAGAGGGTTTGTGATTGCCCCTAATGGGAACCCCTACTGACCTGGGACACTTTTGTCTCCTCTATGGATCCTGGCTCAATGAGGATGTTGTAGATTCAGCTCTCCCACCTTGTAGTGGGTCCAAGGCTTAGTATTTGATCCTAGGGCAATGCTGGCTTTTGTGGTAGCTTTCAGCTGGAGTTTGTCTTTTATATTTGTTTATTTGTTTTGTTTTTTTCTTTGGATGTTTCTCTTATGCCTTTCAAGCTCAGCAGTGCATTAAAAAAAGTGTGTTTTATCTTGGGGGACTCTTTACAATATCTTGCCTGCTATACTATAGAAAGCCTGGAGTAAGCTTTTTGAAAATGGGTGTTCAGAAATTTTCATACTTATAGTTTTATTACCCTAAACTGTGTCATTTCTCATATCTGTATACTCTAAAATATGGACAGTTTTCAAACCTGTTTATAAATCTTGCAGATCAAAATCTTAGATTTTAGAAGCCATTTGTTACAATTATTAAAATAGATATTTTTCAAGAACAGCTAATTGTCATCAGGAAGCTGTCTCCTAACATTACTTTTATAAAAATTTTTCTCATAATTGGTGGATAGATGGAAATATGTACATCATAAATAAATAAATGTAACCAGAGATGCACTGCTTTTATTTGTATGAGGTACTTTTTTTTATCCATGACAGTCATTGAGATCAAGTACTGACATAAATTTAACTGGTAACCAGTCCTTCAAATCTCTGTATTACCAATCGTTAACCCAAGATTTAAAAAATCAAGAAACATATTTATATTGCATAATATTAGTAATGTTTTATTAATTACTATAAAGTTTGCTCTACTATAGATTTAGTATATGTCCAAGAACTTTCACCTTTTTTTATGTTATGTTTTTTAATGTACATAATCTGTTTGTAAAGTAATACATATATAATTCATAAATCAGTATTTCTAAAGTGGTCCATACTTAAAGGTTTTAAAGATTGGGGACTTGATCTAACGTTTGAAGACTGTTCTATATGATAGAGATAAACATTGTTCTAAAATTCCTCTGTGTGTAAATTTTATCTTCCTAACTCAATTGGAAGAACTCTGAGGTCAGTGATTACTTCCAAATTACTTGTGTATATCTTATGTTACCTACCGTAGTATTTGGCACATTTTTTGACACTCAGCATTTTAATAAATCAAGGTTATTTTTTGTCAAATATAGTGAGTCTGCAGACCAGCTGGGGAGATCATTTCAAATTCACATTTCCTAACCCCTGCTCCCTCTCACTCCATGTAGTTACTCAGTTTCTCTAGGGTAGGGCCCAGGTAATTCTGATGCTGCTATCCATTTACTAGGCTGTGTAAAACACTGCTATGATGATGATGATGATTGCATTGTAATAAGTCTCATCTTTTGATTAAAATGAAAAAAGAATTACGTTTGATGGTTATTAAAGAAAGTGGGATAGGAGAAATGATGAATCAGTCCTTTCCGTAGGTGATGACAGCAGTAGAAAATAATGGAATTGTCTTGCTTGGAGATAATGAGGTACGTGTGTGGCATTTGTGTGAGATGGAAGAAGGGGATAATGAAGAATTTCGTGTTCCTTCCTTCCACCTCCCAGCTTTATGTGGTGAACTCTATTTGAGGGGGAGGTGCCAACAAAATAAAGGGTGCCTTTGATTGTAGGCTGAATCTCTCTTCTGAGAAAGTATTATTTAATATTCTTTTGACCACTGTATCAGTTTAGTTCAGGTTGTAAACAAGTCAGAAGCTGAGAAACAGTCCACAGTCTTAATGAACTACCTGTAAGGGATATAGTAACAGGTTTACTTTGAATCTTTAAAGCATGACTACCTTTCCTTTGGGGATCAACAGTGCTGCTTTCACAATTTCAAAAGAGGGTTTGCTTTTATTTCCTTTTCTATTTGTTTCATCTCAACTGGAGAGGATAGGAATACAAAGACCAATGAAACCTGTTCCCTGTTCTGGAGGGACTCAGAGCCTGCAGAGGGAGATAGACATAGAGACAAACAAGTGCAGTAGAAAGTTACAGCTCCTTGTCATCTGAGTGATCAGAACACAGAATAAAGAAGGAAGGGGGAAGCAGGAGCGAGTGCTCAAGCAAAGTTCACAGCCTTTGAACTAAGGCTTGAAGGATAAGTAGTCCTTTGCCAAGCGGCTCTGTGAAAAATTGAGTTGGTGGGAGGAAGAGGCTGTCGGGCAGGAGGAGCATTATGCAGAGGCCCTGTGTGTCATGCGGCGCAGAGGCAGACAGCAGCCCGGAGGGGCAGCGTTTCATGAGAGGACCAGGCGGGAGAGGAGGCAGGGCCCTGCATGCGTGCCTCAGCAAGAAGTGGCCCTGGGGGCAGTGGTGGCCCTTGGGTGATTTAGGCAAAGGGTCAGCATGATTAGATTGTGTTCTGGGTATGCTGGCATGTTTTAGAGACATTCCGGGTTTTGAATTCCATGGCCTGCTTTCTCATGGCCCATGAAAGAGCTTTTAATATGGTGCTTATAAAAACTTTATTTGGCATATTGGGAGAAGGGTTTGGTAAAGGCGAGATGCCAGTGCTGGGGACAGAGGCTCTCTCCTTGATCACACTTTACTCAGGCTACTCTGAGCCTTCTTTTCAACTAGGCTTTGACCTCGGCCTTCCAGTCTGTCCTGTCCTTGCAGCCTGCACAGTCCCATCTCAGCAAAGAATTCTGCTACATCGGTTTAGTGAGAATCCCATACCCTTGCTATCTGACCACCTGCATATCTAATCAAGTTCCTCAGCCCCTACCTTTGATGTGTAAGCTCTTGACCTGCTTCCAGCAAGAATCCTGTTTGGCCAGTTTAGCGAGAATCCCCCTACCTTGATGTTTCCTCAGTAATTTTCCTTCCACTGACGCCCTCCCTGTGCTCCTTGGCTGTAAATCCCCAGATGTCTTTGCTGTATCCAGAGTTGATCTTTCTTCCGTATTGTAATATCCCTGTGCAAGAATCTTGAATAAACTCTTTCTACTGTTTTAACAAGTATTAGAATAATTATTTCTTTGACACCAGTTAAGAAAAGATTCACATTTCATGATGAAATCCCGTACACATTTCACTGTGGTAGTACGTATTGAGAATAAGGTTAGAGAAGCCCATAGTAACCTTAAAAAAATTAGTAGGCCAGAAAGTAGAGCCTCTCCAGACTTAGGGCAGAAGAATAGGGTGATACATGGGGCTTAGGACAAGGATTTAGCAGATGCTGAGATTGGTATCTAATTATCCTTTCATTGCATCCTGTCTTTGTGAATTTTATCAGTGGTGAATACAGTTGACCTAAGGGGGAAGATTATTTAGCTGCTAATGAGTCACTAGCTAGTTATCTTGGGTAAGTCATTTACCTTTTCTTCTGGCACTTATTGGTACACCTCATTTTGGTACTCTCCTTTTCACTATAGAAATTATTTGTTGACTGAACGGCGCTACTAAATTATGCCACTGGTCCTTCTGGCCACTCTAGATTCTTTCTGCTTACTGCTTAGATACTAAAAACTAGAGGGAAATAAATTTGGTATCAGTGGCCGCTTGTTTAAACCTGGGGATTGATTTTCTAGTAAGTTCTTAACTACTAGTGGCCAAAAAGCATGCTAAGGAGGAAAGCCTTGAATAGAAAAGGTTGGTACCAGCTTGGTTGAATACTTCTATTATATATATATATATATATATACTTCTACCTTCCCTTCCTCTCCAGGAGAGGGAAAAACCAAGGGAGGGAAGAGTATGTCAAATAGGAAACTCTGCTCTCTGTTCGGCCAGGATTGAGTATTTATCACGCAGTTGCTTCTACTCTGTGTGCTCTTTGCGACAGTCCTTTCACACTGTACTGTCATCTTTTTAAGCCTATCTCACGTACAATGCTGCAAACTCCTTGAGACTGAGAACCCTGTAACTGATTCCCATATCAGTCAAGCAGTGGTGCTGGTATAGTTGGCTTTCAGAATTGCTTGCTGTGTCCTATTAAACAGCAGGAATATGTCAGTAAAATACATCCCTCTCCAAAAGTCCTTTGGTACAGTCGTGTACACAGTAGCTACTTGATGGGTGTTCAGTAAATATATACAATTGAGTCACTCATTCTCTGGAAAACGTTGAAGTACTTTTAAGAATCTGAGGTGGTGCTATGTAGATATGGTATTTGCCTTTTAAATTCTGGTCATTTTAAAAATAAACTTCTGAGGTGTTTTGCAGAGAGGTTTCCCCCTACCCCTCATATTCATGTTCATGAGTTAAAGTCATCAGTTAAAATTTTACTGTACTTTAAAAAATTTATTCAGGAAGTGTATTGACATTTAAGTTGATACGATTATTAGCTTATATTCAGGAATAATTACTGGATTTTGTTAGATTTACTAAATATATCTAAACTGGATGTAGTCTTTAGTCAACGACTAAAGCTTTGGGACTTCCCTGGTGGCGCAGTGGTTGAGAATCCACCAGCCAATGCAGGGGACACGGGTTTAAGCCCTGGTCTGGGAAGATCCCACATGCCGCGGAGCAACTAAGCCCATGTGCCGCAACTACTGAGCCTGTGCTCTAGAGCCTGTGAGCCACAACTACTGAGCCTGTGTGCCACAACTACTGAAACCTGCGCACCTTAGAGCCCGGGCTCTTAAATAAAAGAAGCCACCGCAATGGGAAGCCCGTGCACCACAAAGAAGAGCAGCCCCCACTTGCCTCAACCAGAGAAAGCTCACACACAGCAACAAGGACCCAACGCAGCCAAAAAAAAATTTTTAAAAAAGACTCAAGTTTTGACTACTAGAGTGTTAAGTTAAATCAAATTTAATGATTTAAAGAACAAACATCCATTGTAATTTCTGGCATGAGTTTACTGTAAGGTTTTTGCACTTGTGGGAGTGAAAGAGCTAGGAAGTTTCTAAAACAATATAATACCGTATTTTTAGATATAATTTAGGCAGATGTTTTCTTGTATCCCCTGGGGACTCAGTTGTGTTAGCCTGTAATGTCTTATGGCAAGCTGTAGTGAAAGATCTCCCAGAGGAATGTTTTGGGGTAGAGGGGAGTATCTTAGGGAGGATTGTGTCTAGAAATAAAACATAGGCTCAACCTCTCCCTGTCCACCTCCTGAAGAGGGGTAATCGCCCTTTGTATACCCCAGTTCAGATATAGAAGCGACATCGCTTCTTGGTTAAGGGCACATGCTCTGAAGTCAGACTGTGTGAGTTCAAATCCAAGCTCTGCCATTTACTAGCTCTGTGACCTTGGGAAGCCACTTAATTTCTTTATGTTTCAGGTTCTTTATCTGTAAAATGGAATAACAATAGTGCCTATCTTATAGGGTTGTTGTGAGGTTTAAATGACTGAACACATATAATGCCCTTAGAACAGTGCCTGGCACCTAGTAGAAGCTATGTAACTGTTAGCTGCCATCATTATTATTATTACATTTAGATAAAGGAAGTGAATATGCCAAAGTTTTAAGTGCTTACCTTAGGACTACTGGATTACACATGATTTTAATTGTTAAGAATTTCTGTATTTTAAGTCATGGATTTATTCCTTTTTATACCCAAAAATAATTGTGTTAAATTTTAATACAAAAGTTGTATTAAATTTACAGTGTGAAGTATAACCTTCTGGCATACTGAAATGCTTCTTTTAAGTGTAAGAAAGCCAGATGGGAATCCGAATTGTCCGCAGGTGGCTAGGTAAACGAGGAATCAGAGCAGGGCACAGAGGAGGAGAGGTGTGTGGTGACATCAGTGTTCTCAATTGGCAGTGGACATACCTATGGTATGTGTAATGCTTAAGAGCATAAATTTTGTAGACACAACATCCCTGAGGTTGGTTTATTCCCAGTTTAGTCATTTATAAGGTGTATAATTCCTTATCTGTAAAATGAGTAAAATACATACCTGGTTGGATGGATTGTCAGATTTAAGTTATTAGATACACATTACATGCTTGGCAATAGTTAGTTGTTCAGTAATGGTACCAAAGAAACAAAACCAAGGCGAAAGGAAGATTCACAGTGGCTCATCAGGATGTATTTTTTCTTCTACTCAGTGTTGAAGATACACAACTAAACTCATGTTCCTTGGGCTTCCTTTTTTCCTATGCTTACCATTTTCTTCATGTCAATACACTCATTCTTCAGACTGAGTACAAATATACTTGCATTGATTACTGCTTTAAACATGCTAATGGAATCTCTCTCTTGAGACTGCATTGATTTTACTGAAACCAAATTTAAAGGCAGGTTTTAAGTCAGGCGTTTACAAGTTGAGGATAATTTTGATAGTGCCATTGTGTATGCTGGAATATAATGTTCTTCTCTTGTCTTTTTTGAATCATGAGGCTTATATTTTTGCCCCTTAGAAATTATAGATAATGGTTTGATGAGCAAGATTTTGGTGGAGTTCTGAAAAGTTCTTCTAATTCTGTATTTGTCTTCCTTCTCTTTTAAGGAAATACATTTCTCTTCATCTTTCTAAAAATAATGCTTGATAGATATTTTTCTCTTCAGAGGAATTAATTTCACCTTAGTGAAGTTTACGTAATAGTGACTTAAATTAGAAATACAGTTCCCTGTTCAACTGCCTTTTAAAAGTAAGAACATTGCAATTTTACATATATGATTACATCTGAGTTCAGCCAGGGAAGCAGAATCCTATAAGCGATATAGATAAAGGCTTTTGCTGTGGGATTAAAGTTACACAGTTGCGGGGACTGGTTAAGCATTCTCTATGTGGTTGCTGCTCTGGAGTCTGGTATTAAGAGGCTGAAACCTGCAGGGCCATCCAGTTAGGAAGGCAAGATGAATGTGAAGCGGGGGAGAGCAGGACACATTGGAACCTCTGAGGACAAACTGGAACTCACATCTATCTCTCACTGCTTTCCAGCCTCTAAGGTGGGTGACGTGCAGGGTAAGCTGACGCCCTTCATCGTAGAGGTACACGGTCACGTGGACCGGGATTCAGAGCAGCTGAAGTAGGTGATCCCGTGGGAGCCGAAGGAGCTGTGAAAGCCTCCCTGCTGCCCCATACCCACAAGACACGCCAACAGATCGTCTGTGTCAGGCGTGAGCTGCAGCTGTGTCTGGCCCTGCCCTGCCCCTCAAAGCTAATGAATGTGCCAATACTAACCCCAGACCATAGAGGGAAGGGAATTCTGGGAAATGTAGTTCCAGCTTAGCTAAGTTAACGTACCAGAAGCCACCACAGCCTGTCCCATGTCGCCTTGGCCATCCCTTCTAAGTATGGGATGTGGCCACCCTAATCTTAACCATACTTAACTTCCAATTAAAGATAACAGCAAATTATGCTTTTGCCTCATATGATGCAACTATCCTAGGTAGACCAAAAACATGCTAATCCTCTCCTTAAAAGAAGATAGATATGAAGTCCCTTTATCCCTCTTTGGGTGATGTTCACTTCTGAGTCACACTCTCCTTTTATACCCTGTGACTTCAGTATTAACATAAAAAACTAGCTAATGTTAACACTTTAATATTGGGAGATAGGGGAATGGGGAAGGGGAATAAAAAGGAAGAAATAATTGGTGGATACATATGCATATATATTTATAGCAGTATAAGGAAGAAATATAAGTATTACAGTCCTTGTTTCTGCAACTAGTCGTGTGGTGATAGACGGTATTTATAATTACCTTCTTCTACTACTCATTCCATATTCCCTTTGCCCTCAGTAAACACTTTAGTTGATTATAATTCCTTGCATGGTGAGGTAACCCAAGCTTTCATTCCTGAAGAGTCTGGGCCATCAGAAGTCTTAACTGTATTGGGTTATTGTAATTTTCCATTGACTTATCTCAGGACATGGGAGTAATAAGAAGTGCCCCAGAGGATCTTCTGCATTTAGATATACTCCTCTTTAGGCAGTTATGTAATAGCAATCCAGTTTCCCCTTGATAGTCAGGACCAGTCACCCTAGCTAGTATAATAACCCCCTTCTCCGCCTATTGATTCACTGCCATGAAGCAGTCTCAACTTGCAATTTAATGGATCATTGCTACGACATCTGGTGGAAGCATTCCTCCCTTAGGAGGACTTCCATGGTAGCAGAACCCAAAGTTGCAGAGACTGGAAAGAAAAAAATTCACAGGCGGATCACTAAGGATAATAGTGAAAGGAGCTTCTCCCATTTCTACCTCTTGATTCCTGGACCTATGAATCCCAACTATGGAGGAAATAACACCATATATTAGTCACTGATTCAGAGTACATATTGCATCCTGGAAGATGCACTAGCTCTGCAAAGTGTTGTCACCCATCTAGCATCATAACATAATCTTTAAAAAGGCCATTCCACTGGTTTATCAAGCCAGCTCCTTCAGGGTATTGGGGAACATAATAAGACCAGTGAATTTTTCAAGCATGAGCCCATTGCCATGCTTCATTTGCTATAAAATCAGTTCCTTGCTTGGAAGCAATGCTGTATGGAATACCATGATGGCGAAACATATATTCTGTAAGCCTACCCATGGAGGTTTTGGCAAAAGCATTATGGACAGGGAAGGCAAATTCCTATCTACAGCAAATATTTATTCCAGTGAGAGCAAAGCACTGCCTCTTCTATGATGAAAGTAGTCTCATATAATCAACCTGCTACCAGGCTAACCTCACCCCCTCCTGGGAATTGCAGTGTCACTTTGGGACCTCAGTATTATTCTATTCAATAGGCAGATTAGCCTTGGTGAATGGTAGTCCCTGTTGCTAGGAAGATGGGTGGCTAGAGAAAGAGGCTGACTGATATCTATCGCATGAGTCATCCTTGGTGAGCTTTCACATGGGACAACTATCTCCACATGCTGTGCTCATTCAGGGAGATCTATTAGCATACTTCTTCCTTGTCATTAATTTTCAAATCATGTTCCTTCCAAGTCCTTGATCATTCAGCCAAGCCAGTAGCACAAGTCTGTGAATCTCTGTTGATCCATAATTCACACTCTCTCTTTCTAGGCAAAATAAACAGCCAGGTGCACTGCTTAAAGTTCCACCCATGGGAAATTTTCTTTTTGCTATTCTTCCTTCAGTGCCACCGCAGAGTGGGGCTGTAGTGCTACAACTGTCCACTTATGGGTGGTACCAGCATATTGTGCAGAAACGAGTGTAAATTAGGTTTGAATTTTTTTCTTCCTCTAAGTGCCCCATGAGGCCAGAAGTGTGGGTTTAGAATAAATATATAGAATAAGCAGTGTACCTGGAGTATGGGCCAGGGGCACCTCAGTCACTTGGATGTGCAACTTGTGCCTTCAAGACCTGCTCAAGCCTTTTCTAATATACACCACTTCCATCTGGTAGTGGAATGTTGCTGTGCATGCCCAAATTTTTGGCTTGATGAGTCAGACAATACCCAGGTCATAATGGGAAGCTCATGTTGAATGATCAACTAACTGTTCAGTCTCTCCTGGGGCCCAGTATCAAGCCAAAAGCCGTTTCCTCAAAAGAGAATAGTTATCTGCAGAGGGTGGCATAGTTTTGCTTCAAAATCTTGAAATTCACATATAGGGGCCTGTCAAAAGCTCAATACTTGATTTCTCTCTGCCACAGATGCTTCAAGCACCAGTGAGTCTTCTGAATTCCAGTGGCAGAGCAGCTTGATGACAGCCTTAGCTCTCTTGCAGAGTCCTGTTTTTCTGGTCCCAATACAAAACTGGCAAGCTTTTGGATTACCTATAATGAAAATGAAGTATATATGTTGCTTTCAAATTCCATATCCATGGTGTCCCTTTCTTAAACGTTGGGGGGACCAGATGCAGCAGTTTGTTCTTTACCCAGAAAGATATCTCAACACATCCCAGACCATTAAACTCTTAGAAGTTTCACTGAGGAGCCAGGCCCCTGGATTTTTGTGGGATTTATTTTCTCTGACACATATGTACCTTATCAAAGTATCAGAGTAGTTAATTCCTGCTTACCAGATCCAATCAGCATAATATCATCAATATAACAGACTAGTGACATGTCCTATGGAAAGAAAGATGATAAGGTCCCTGTGAAGTAGATCAGTCGTTCTCAATTGTGGGCAGTTGGCAGAGGACATTTGGCAATGTCTGGAGACATTTTTGATTATCACAAGTGTGTGTGGGGAGGTGCTATTGTCATCTAGTGAGTAGAGGCCCAGGGATGCTTTTAAACAGTCCCCTTCAATAAAGAATGATCTGCTCCCAAACATCTGTAGTGCCCAGATTGAGTAACTGTGGACTAGATTATGAGATAAGGCTGGAGGTTTGAAATATCCCCAAAGTAGCATAGTGAATGGAGCAGCAAATTGCTTCAGATGTTCTTTCTAAGAAGTATAGAGAAGAAAGCATTCACCAGCTGAGTAGCTGCACAGCTGGTACCAGAGGGTATGCTGATTTGATCCAGCATGGAAACCACATGTAGAATAGCAGTTGTAATTGGAAGTACCAACTGGTTAAGTTCTGATAACTTACTGTCATTTTTCAAGATTTATCTGTTTTTTGCACGGACCAAATAATTGAGTTGAAATGGAGATGGTGTGGGAATGGATGTATGGGGGTGAATTACCATCCCTGTATCTCTGTGCTGTCATTAATCTCTGCAGTCCCTCCAGGAGGCAGTATTGCTTTTGGTTTACTATTTTGGTAAGACCACATAATTCTCATGGTTTCCTGCCCTTCCCCAGTCTAATGACCTTATATTAATTCACAGGCCTGGGAGCCAGCGTGTAGGTTCTGGTAGGTGCTGAGTTTGTATATTCCAAGTGTATATCCCAGAACTGGGGAGGTAACCACAGGGCAGATTTGGGGACCCACTGGTTCCACTGTGAAATGAGCCCAGTTCTAAAGTTCATTGATCATCTGATTTCCTTAAGCTCCTGCTGTGACTGGTGGAACACAGTGGAGTTTTGGGTTTTGAGGAGTTATTGTTAGTTTGGAGACAGTTTGGATTTTTTTGCCCCACATCACCAGTGCATAGTCATCCTAGTAAATTAACACAGTTCCACTTGGGGGAAAGCTAGGAGGAAGATTTACAGTATACATTTTGGGGTAAGTAGTGTTGTTTTACTTCTGGACATATCCTTCCCTTCATTCAAGGGGCTCTGGGTCTTGAAAGTACTCAAGTCTGGGAATTGTTTGAAAGCTGTAACTATATTTTGATTCAAGTCAAAGTGTGAGCTGCAAAAGCACCTGACCTAGACCCAGAACATAACATTTCTGCCTTCCAAATCTTGCACATGTTCCTTATGGCCAATAATAACTCAGAACTATAGAGTGAAGGGAATTTGGGGGAAACATGGCCGCTTAGTTAAATTGATGGTACAGTTGGTGGCACCGTTATGTTGAGTACAGGGAAGTTGTTATTACTCGTATTGACCATGGGTAATTTAACTTTTCAGGCTGATCTGTGTTGCTTATATATAGTCATATCAATTGCTGCCTCAGTTTAATTACCCATTTGGAACAGCTGAGATCAGGGCCACTGTGTGTGGCTGTGTGTAAGTCCAGGGGTACCTTTGAAATGGACTAGCATGTGAAAGTTGTGCCCTGGAGTTGTGCAACACAGTAGCCTGGCTGCTGTGTGACTCTGTGTGTGACCAACACACACATATAATAAGGATATTCCTGGCTTCTGATGGTTTGAGCTCTTTTTGATCAGAATGGTAGCTGGTGATGGCTTTTGATAGGTTGTGGCTTTTGATAACTACCTTTGCAAGGAAGTGAGAGTGTACAATTTGTTTAGCAGACACATAAGAGATGTTTTTCTCTATAAATTTTGGACAGTATTCAGAATGGTAGCTTTGGCAAATGAAATGCTTCTGAAAAAGTTTCCCCCCTCCTAAAAAATGGCTGAAAATCTAGATATTTTAGTACATGTATACTTAGAACAATTGGGTATATATATTCAGTATTCCACTTTGTGGTGTGTTTTAACTCTCCTTAGTAAGTAAGCATCTAATGATCATGTGAAAACCAAGCATTTAAGTTACAGTTAAGTAAAAGGATGATGGTTAGTTACTTACATTAAGGTAACATTTACATATAGAGAAATGCACAGATTTTTGGGGTACAGTTTAGTGAGTTTTGATAAAAGTATATACCAACCCAATCAAGATAAAGAACATTTTCATTATCCCAGAAATTTCACTTCAGCCTTTTTCTAATGAGCACACTCCCCTCTTTATTTCTATTACTATAGATTAGGTTTGCCTGTTCCAGAACTTCATATAAGTGGATCAAGCAGTGCATTTTCCTTATTTCTTTTCACTTGTCTGTGAGGTTCATCCATGTTGTGTATATATCAACAAGTAATTCATTTTTATTGCAGAATAGTATTCTTGTGTATTAATATACCAAAATTTGTTCATCCATTCACCCGTTGATGAACATTTGGGTTGTTTCCAGTTTGGGGCTCTTAAGAACAAAGCTGTTACAATCATTCTTGTACACGTCTTTTTTTAACTTATATTTTTATTTCTTTTGGGGAGATACATAGGAGTGGAATTGCTGGGTTGTAGCAAAGGCATATTTTTAACTTATTAAGAAACTGACAAGATATTTTCCAAAGTGGTTGTACCATTTTACACTCCTACCAGCAATGTGTGAGAGTTCTCACTGTTTTTCACCAACATTTGGTGTTGTCAGTCTTTTTTATTTTAGGCATTCTGGTGGGTATTTAGTGGAATCTCCTTGTAATTTTCAATTTATATTTCATTACTGACTAATGATGATATGTGCTTTTTTAGTGTCCTTGTTGGCCATTTGTGTATATTTTTTTGTGATATGTATGTACAAGTCTTTTGCCTATTTTAAAAATTGGGTCAGTTGTCTTTTTGTTCTTGATTTGTAGGAGTTTTTAAAAATACAATTTCTGGATAGAAGTTCTTTGTCAGAAAATATGTCTGAAATTCAAGGAAGGGTCACTGTTGGAGATAAAGGCTTCGGTGTCATGTGGTATAGCTAATATTGAAAGTCACATGATAGTAAATTCACCTAGGGAAAATGTGTACCTAGAAAATAGAGGGGAGTACCAATACCATGGTGGAAGGAATTGAGATGGTTCCTTCCTTCTGGTTCAAAAACATAGATTGGCTTAACTATAATTTTTAAGGTATATTTGCTACACAACTGATCTTTAAAGCAGGTAGGAATGAAGAGAAACCAAAGCCAGAAAGGTAGGCACATGCTGACAGCATGACAGTCCTCAGGTCTTTTGGATACAGTGTAAGCATTGTGAAATGTGATTCCTGGGACTTCCCTGGTGATCCAGTGGTTAATACTTCGCTTTCCAATGCCGGGGGTGCAGGTTCGATCCCTGGTCGGGGAGCTAAGATCCACATGGCTCATGGCCAAAGAAACCAAAACAGAAAACAGAAGCAATATTGTAACAAATTCAATAAAGATGTTAAAAATTGTCCACATCAAAAAAATCTTTAAAAAAAAAATGTGATTCCAGCACCCTCATATGGATAGGAGCAAGGAACAGAAGCATACTACTAAAGAAAACCATCAAACCACAAGGGAAGAAACAAAAATAATAAATGAATAGATAAAAGACTATAAAAACAACTGGAAAACAAGTTAAAAAGTTGCAGTAAGCACATACTCATTATTAATTACTTTAAATGTCATTGGACTAAGTGCTACAAACAAAAGACATAGGGTGGCTGATTAGATGAAAAAACAGTAACCTTCAGTATGCTGCCTACAAGAGAGCCACTTCAGGCCAAAGACACACAGGCTGACAGTGAGGGGATGGAAAAAGTTACTTCATGCAAACAGAAATGACAAGAAAGCAGGGGTAGCAATGCTCATATCAGACAAAATAGACTTTAAAACAAAGACTATAACAAAAGACAAAGAAGGACATTATGTAATGATAAAGAAATCAATACAGGAAGAGGCTATTACACCTACTAACATACATGTATCCAGTACAGAAGCACCTAAATATATAAAGCAAATACTAACAGACATAAAGGGAGAAACTGACAATAATACAATAATAGTGAGGGATTTTAACACTCCACTTACATCAAGGGACAGCTCATCCAGGCAGAAAATCAGTAAGGAAACAGTGATCTTAAATGACACAATGGGCCAGTTGGACTTAATAGATACCTACAGCATATAACATCCCAAAACAGCAGAATACAGATTCTTTTCAGGTGCACATGGATGTTCTCTGGCATAGATCACATGCTAGGCCACAAAACAAATCTCAATAAATGTAAGAGGATAGAAATTAGATCAGGCATTTTTTTCTGACTGCAGTGGTATGAAACCAGAAATCAGTTACAGAAAGAAAAATGGGAAAAGCACAAACACGTGGAGACTGAACAACATGCTACTAAAAAATCAGTTGGTCAGTGAAGAAATCAAGGAGGAAATCAGAAAATACCTTGAGACAAATGAAAATGGCAACACAGTCCTCCAAAATCTGTGGAATGCAGCAAAAGCAGTTCTAAGAGGGAAGTTTATAGTGATACAGGTCTTCCCCCAAGAAACAAGAAAAAAACTCAAAGAACCTAACCTACTATCTAAAGGAATTAGAAAAAGAAGAATAAACAAAGCCCAAAGTCAGCAGAAGGGAGGCAATAATAAAGATCAGAGAGGAAATAAATAAGGTGGAAATTAAAAAACAATAGGAAAGATCAGTGAAACTAAGAGTTGGTTTTTTGAAAAGATAAACAAAATTGATAAACCTTTAGCTAGGCTTATCAAGCATAAAAGAGAGAGGGCCCAAGTAAACATAATAAGAAATGAAAGAGGAGAAATAGCAACTGATATTACAGAGATACAAAGAGAAAATACTATGAGCAGTTATATGCCAACAAATTGGACAACCTAGAAGAAATGGACACATTTCTAGGAACATACAGCCTGCCAAGACTGAATCAAGAAGAAACAGACAATTTGAAGAGACTGATCACTAGTAGTGAAATTGAATTTGTACTTTAAAAAATTCCCAGCACAGGGATTTCCGTGGTGGCGCAGTGGTTAAGAATCCACCTGTCAATGCAGGGGACGTGGGTTTGATCCCTGGTCCAGGAAGATCCCACATGCCTCTGAGCAACAAGCCCCTGCCTCACAACTACTGAGCCTGCGCTCTAGAGCCCACGAGCCACAACTACTGAGCCTGTGTGCCACAACTACTGAAACCCACACTCCTAGAGCCTGTGCTCCACAGCAAGAGAAGCCACCACAATGAGAAGCCCATGCACTGCAACGAAGAGTAGCCCCCGCTCGCTGCAACTAGGGAGAGCCTGCGCACAGCAATGAAGACCCAATGCAGCCAAAAAAACCTGATAAAAAACAAAACAAAACCTCCCAGCACACACAAAAGTCCATGACTGGTTGGCTTCACTGGGGAATTCTACCAAACATGTAAGGAAGAATTAATACCAATCCTTCTCAAACTATTCCCAAAAAATTGAAGAGGAGGGAACAGTACCAAATTCATTTTATGAGGCCACCATTACTTGACACCAAAACCAAAGACACTACAAAAAAAGAAAATAACAGGCCAATATCTTTGATGAATATGGATATAAAAATCCTCAACATAATATTAGTAAACCAAATTCAACAATATATAAAAAAGGATCATACACCATGGTCAAGCTCGATTTATTCCAGGGTTGTAAGGATGGTTCAGCATTTGCAAATCATCAGTGTGATACACCATTAACAAAAGGAAAGATAAAAACCATGTGATCCTCTCAGTAGATGCAGAAAAAGCATTTGACAAAATTTAACATCCATTCATGATTAAAAACTCTCATCAAAGTGGGTCTAGAGGGGACTTCCCTGGCAGTCCAGTGGTTAAGACTCCGCCTTCCAATGCAGGGGGTGTGGGTTCGATCCCTGGTTAGGGAGCTAAGATCCCACATGCCTCACGGCCAAAAAACCAAAACACAAAACAGAAGCAATATTGTAACAAATTCAATAAAGGCTTTAAAAATGGTCCACGTCAAAAAAACTTAAATAAAAATTAAAAAAAAACAAAGTGGGTCTAGAGGGAACATATCTCAACATAATAGAGGCCATTTAGGACAAACCCACAGCCAACATCATACTGAACAGTGAAAAGCTGAAAGCCTTTCCTCTAAATTCAGGAACAAGACAAGGATGCTCACTCTTGCCATTCTATTTAAATAGTATTGGAAAGTCCTAGCTATAGCAGTCAGACAAGAAAAACAAATAAAAGCCATCCAAGTTGTAAGGGAAGAAGTAAAACTCAATATTTGCAGATGACATGATACTATATATAGAAAACCTTAAAGTATCCACCCCAAAACTATTAGAACTAATAAATGAATTCAGTCAAGTTGTAGGATACAATAGCTGCTTTTCTATACACTAATAATGAACTATCAGAAAGAGAAAGTAAAAAACCTGTCTAAAATCACATCAAAAAGAATAAAATACCTGGGGATAAACTTAACCAAGGAGGTGAAAGACCTATACTCTGGAAAGTATAAAACATTAATGAAAGTAATTGAAGATGATACAAAGAAATGGAAAGATATCCCATGCTTTTGGTTTAGAAGAATTAATATTGTTAAAATGGCCATACTACCCAGAGCAGTCTACAGATTTAATGCAGTCCCTGTCAAAATAACCATGATATTTTTCACAGAACTAGAACAGATAATCCTAAATGTCATGTGGAACCACAGAAGACCTTGAATCGCTAAAGCAATCTGGAGAAAAAAGAACAGTTGGAGATACCACCCTCCTAGACTTCAAACTATACTATAAAGCTACAGTAATCAAAACAGCATGGTACTTGCACAAAACCAGACACAGAGATCAATGGAACAGAAAAGAGCCCCCAGAAATAAACCCACACATGTATGGGTTTATTAATTATGACAGTTAATCTGTGACAAAGGAGGCAAGAATATGTAATGGAGAAAATGGAGTCTGTTCAATAAGTGGTGCTGGGAAAACCAGACAGCTACATGTGAAAGAATGAGATCAGAATGTTGCCTCCCACCCTGTATAAAAATAAACTCAAAATGGATTAAAGACCTAACTGTAAGACTGGAAACCATAAAACTCCTAGAAGAGAACATAGGCACAACACTCTTTGACATAAATTGTAGCAATATTTTTTTTGGATCTGTCTCCTAAGGCAAAAGAAGGAAACAAAAATAAATGGGGCCTAATTAAACTTAAAAGATTTTGCACAGCAAAGGAAACCATAGACAAAAAGGACAGCCTATTGAATGGGAGAAAATATTTGCACTTGATATGACTGACAGGGGCTTAATATCCAAAATGTATAAACAGTTCATACAACTCAATATCAAAAAAACAAACAATACAATTAAAAAATGGGCAGAAGACCTGAATAGACATTTTTCCAAAGAAGAATACAGATGGCTAACAGGCACATGAAAAGATGCTCAACATTGCCAATTATTAGACAAACGCAAATAAAAACAATGAGTTATCACCTCACCTCACACCTGTCAGAGTGGCCATCATCAAAAAGCCAACGAATAATAAATGTTGGAGAGGATGTGGAGGAAAGGAAACACCTGTACACTGTAGGTAGGAATGTAAATTGGTGCAGCCACTATGGAGAACAGTATTTTAGTATGGAGAGCTATAATATGACCCAGTAATTCCACTCCTGTATATATATCTGGAAAAAATGAAAACACTAATTCAAAAACATACATGCACGCCAGTGTTCATAGCAGCACTATTTACAATAGCCAAGATATGGAAGTAACCTGAGTGTCCATCAAGAGATAAATGGATAAAGAAAATGTGGCATATATAATAATGGAATATTAGTCTTAAAAAAAGGAAATTCTGCTATTTGCAGCAACATGGATGGACTAGAGAATATTATGGTTAGTGAAGTAAGTCAAACAGAGAAAGACAAATACTGTGTGGTGTCACATATATGAAATCTAAAAAATGATACAAACACATGTATATAGGAAAACAGAAACAGACTCACAGACAAAGAAAACAAACTAGTGGTTACTGGAGGGGAGAGGGAAGGAAGAAGGGGCCAATTCGGGGTATGGGATTATGAGACACAAGCTACCATGTATAAAATAGATAAGCAACAAGGATATATTGTATAGTGCAGGGATTTTATAGCTATTAGCTAGTAATAACTTTTAATGGAGTATAATCTGTAAAAATACTGAATCAGTGTGCTATACACCTGAAACTATTAAAATATTGTAAATCAGCTGTACTTCAATTTTAAAAAGCAGCAGATTATACCAAGCTGAAGATAGACTTGATGGGCTAGAATATAGATCTGAGGAAATGATTCAGAATGAATCATAAAGAAATAGACATTGAGAATATTAAAGAGTGATTAGGAAATATGGAGCATAGAATGAAAAAGTACACTGTACCTTTAGTAGACATTCCAGAAGGAGATAATAACAAATCTTTGAGAGGCTATATTTGAAAAGATGATGGTTGAGAGTTATCCAGAATTGAGGAGATACGTGTCTTTAGATTGGTACACACTGAATACCTAGCAGAATAAATAGAGAAATCCGTACCTAGTGGAATTGCTAAGTCAAAATAGAAAATAAAATCTGAATAGCAGTCCAAGAGAAAACATTTCCCAGGTAGCAATAATTGGATGAACAGTAAAGGTCTCATTAGCGATAATTAATATATTAAAATTGGGATAATACTTTTATATAATGTGAGAGAGAATAACTATAAACCTCAAATTCTCTTCTTAATTAAACAATCCTTTAAGAGTAAGGACAAAATAAAGGTATCTTCAGACAAAGACTGAGATTTTTCTACCTACATATCCTGACTTCTTGAACTACCAAAAAATGTTCAGGAAGAAGAAAATAGAATCTAGAAAAAAGGAATTGGATGCAAGAAATTATAATAAGCAAAGAGTTTCAGGTTGATAAATATAAACATGGATTGTAACACTAACAAAAAGAGTAATTGCTTATTTTTAGGATGTTGGGAAAAAATGGACAAAAATGCTAGATAAGAATAACATGAACAACGCAGGGGAAAAATTGCAGTGAAAACTTCTGAGGCCTTGGTTTACTGGGGAGAAGATGTAAAATGGATTATTTGAAAGTTTAAGGCATATTGTACATTTTAAATTTTAACTAAAAGAAATAGAATGTATACCAGCTTGTAGTGGGAAGGGAAATTAAACTAAATCCAGTAGAAGGAAGAAAAGGAAAAAAAATTTTTGGTATAATAATCACAGAATAAATATAAGGGGATTAAACTCCCCAGTTCAAAGAACGGGTTTCTTAGCTTGTATAAAAACCTAACTCCAACAATTTAGAAGTGACTAAAGCTTAATGTGAATGAAATGTTGAAAAAGGTAATTAAAACCTGGCATATTAACATTAATATCAGACTAACAAGATAAAGGGCACTATTAGAGGTAAAGTAGATCTTTACCCTAAGTAATAAAAGGTGCTATACACACAGATATATTACTACATTACTCTAATACACCTTAATATTATATATATAAATATTAATAATTATATCCTATAATTTTACTGTATTACTGAGTCTAAGTATACACAACATAGCCCCCAAATACATAAAACAAAAAATTTGTCATTTTAAAGAAATTGACAAATAGTTTTTTGTTTTTAAATCTAAAGATGAAACAAACAAATAAAATTAGTAAGAATAAACAAAATTTGAACAAGCAAAATAAGTTTTATTCAGTGGATGTGTGTAGAATGTATACTCAGAACAGAATATACTCTTTTTGAACATATATAGAATAGTTCAGCTGAAGTATAATTAAGATGAAAATTTGTTACCCTGAATACACAAATTAGAAAACAAGGGACTAAGAATTAATTAGAAAAAAAACAAAGTAAGTTCAGGTCAGTTTTGCAACTTAAACTTAGCAGGTTGAACATAAGGAAAGTAGAAGGAAGGAAATAATGAAAATTAGAGCAGACAGTAAGGAAATAGAAAAACAAAAACGAGAGACGTCAGTAACACCAAAAGCATCTTTGAAAAGATGAATAAAATATGTTTAGGATAGGGCTGTGGTCCATGAGAAGAGGAGCAAAGGGCACTGAAGTAACTGTTAGTAGGTTAGGCGGAAAATCTGGAGAGTGTTGTGTTGCAGAAGCCAAGGGAATAAAGAAAGAGTGGGCAACCATGTCAAATGTAGTTGGGTTGTTCAACATAGAGGTGACTGGTGACCTTGAGAAGACTAGTCCCAGTGGAATGGTGGAGACAAATCTGGTTGGAGTGCGTTGAAGCAAAGATGGAGAAGTGACAACAGTAATTTACAAACAACCACAAAAGTTTCTTTTGATACTTTTTAGGTGCAGGGGAGCAGAGTTGGAAGGGGAAATATGGTCACGGGACAATTTTCTCTTTTAAAATTAGATACAAGGGTATGTTTATATGGTATTGGACGAAGTCCATTTGAGAGGGAGTAATTGAAGACTCAGGTGAGCAAGAGTAAGTACAGGGACAAAACCTTTGAAAAGGTGAGACTGAATGGGATCCATAGCATGGGAGGTGATTTGGGTTTTTGATAACATCAAGGACATTTCATAAAGGTTGTTGATAGGCTGTAGTTTTGATGTGGGTAAAGCATGTGAGTGGCTCTCTAATTGTTTCCGTATTATTAATGGACTATAAAGCAAAACATCATTTGGCAAGTGGGGATATAAGAGGAGGGAGGAGAAAGCATGAAATGGAAGTTTTAAAGGGTAAAGTGAGCGTTTGCAAAGTATAATATAAAGGATTGTCGGATGGTGTTGAGCCCTCATTTGGGATTTTTGGCCAAAAATGTAAGTGAATCAGGTAGCCCACTTGTAAATGTGTCTCTAACAATGTTGAGCTGATGCGGAGTTGAAGCATAATTGAGTTTCACAGTAATGAGGGTTTGCCAAGCAAATGTGAAAGAGGAGCTGGAAAGCAGAGGAGTTAAGGAATTTTGTAAAAGAGCAGTTATAGTAAAGGGTCATGGCATATCGCCTGGATAAGGAGATACATGAAGACCTGACAGGGATGAATGGTGGTGAATGGGGAAGGGTCAGTGGATTAGAGGTTTTGAGGTTGAAGAAAGCTTTGAATATTCCAGTGCAAGATTATTTGAATATTCTGGGGACAAGAGCTAATTACATCAAATCAATGCTTTAAGTGCTCTCAACATCTCTATGACAAGACTTACTTAGGATACATGAAAAGTAAAAAAGTTACAAAGTCAAGAGTATAGTTTGATTATAGTGTTTATATCAGTGCATGATAAGATTTAAGCATTTTCTGGGAAGGTCCATACCATTCCATTCTCAAACACATACACGATGAGGAAAATTGTGTAAATATTGTCTGAGTTATTAATTTAGATCTGTTCAAGTAGTATAGACAATGGTTATAGACAGATGGTTAAAGAAAATTGGGCTTGGGTGAATGAAGAGACAGTGTGTTAATGAATAAAAGATCCAGTATTCTGCATTTGGAGTTTGGCCAGGCTGCTGTTGTGTTCTGTTTACTTCTAGATGTTCTAGATTTCAGAATTTCACTGATAAAATTTTTTTCAAACAAACAAAAATAAGAACGTTTTTGTTTGTCAAGTAAGCGGGGGGAAAAACTCACCATGAGTTATCAACATAATTACTTTAAAAAAAAGGATAGCTTAATATCAAATGAGTAGAAGGACATCGCCTCAGAATAAAGAATGGTCCTTTTAAGAGAGAGCATTTGGCAATCTTATACTAACAATGTATATACATTAACATACACACACCAATATATTGTCCTTAGTGTGCTGAGGACCTGTGTAAACGTCCATCTACTGGGGAATATTTCAGAAACACCTACCTTGCTCATTTGAGAACCGACCTAGGCAGTAACCTAGTTTGTCTCATTATTATTATCAAAAAAAACAGTAGCTAAGGTAGAATTTTAGCCATAATGAGTTAAGGAGTTTGAAGTTCCACATTGAACCTTGTGAGGATTTCCTTGAAATGGTCAGGACCTTTACAAACTCCCACCTCCCCCAAGCCAATTACATTCTGCACAGATCCTTATTCCTGCCAGAGCCAGGCACAAAACTAAGACACAAATGTCTTGGCTGACTGGGGCTGTCTTTCATTGCTGTATCTACAGAATGTGGATCATAGTATGTTGCTCAATAAATGTCTGCAATGAACTTCAGTGAAGTAGTCTATCCCAATGGCAGCTCCTAATAGTGGAAGGAAAAAATCCTTTCAAGCCGTAAATTAATGTAATTCTTGATTTTGGTGAGTAGTAAATAAAACCTGTAAGGACAATGAGAAAAATTATTTAAAGATATAACACAAAAGCCTGAATTATTTACCTGAATTAATTACCTGGATAATAATGGCTAACATTTACTGAATGCTTACGAAGTACCTCTCCCTGTATTGTGTATTCTTCATCTATTTACTCAACAAATATTTATCAAGTTCCTACTTGTGCATAATGAGCACTGCTTCTAGGCACCAGGGATATAGAAGTAAATAAGGCAGACAAGATTTTTACTCTTACGAGGGAGGTCATATGAAAGCAAGTAACTTTTAAAGTAACAGTTTTAGTTAGTAGTAAGTGATATGAAGATAATAAAGAAGAGTTAAAGAATGGAGAGAAACTGGCGAGGCTCTTAGACAAGGTGGTTAGAGAAGGCCCGCAGTGTAGGTGGGAGACAGTTGAACATAGCTCTTTGAAGTAGGTCCTATCATCACCGTGTTTCCCAGGTTAGGTAACTTGCCCAAGGTCACACAGCTGTTAAGTCTCAGTGCCAGGATTCAAGTCAGGCAGCCCGACTCCAGACCCATTTCTTTTAATCGCTGCGCTAGGGTCTGTGGAAATGAATAATCAAATCGTGTTTTTATTTGAACCCAGCCATTTTTTGCTTTAAAAACTGATAATCCTGTTTATCCAGACTGAATGTTCTCCTCCTTCATGTGCTGTTGTTTTCCTTTTGGTCATTTCACTCTTAATCAGCACTTCTATTTGAGGATAGCAGTAGAAAAGAGAAGGGTTGCCAAGTTAAAATGGATTACATGCTTATTCATTAAAAACATTAGTTTGTTGAGGGACAAAGTAGAAACTATTGCATTAAATGGCTTTTAACTAGCCTGTGGATTTCATTTCTCTCTGTTCTCTGTGATTTTCACTTAATACAAATACTTCGGAGTTTTTTGTTTTTATGATTTTTTGGTATGTAATTTCTTTTTGTGGCTTAGAGTTGAAACTATACTTAACTGAAGGCTGTGTATAACCTAATGAGGATTAGAGACTGCATCGAGGAAGTCCATCCTTGTATGGCTCTTATATTTTTGGATGTTCGCTCATTGATTTCACACGAGAGCCTGTTGTAGGCCGGGTACCTTGTACAGGGTGTTTTGCTCAGTGAGAGACAAACAAATCAGCACCTTTTCTGCCCTCTGGAGATGTACAGTTATTTAATTATAGTGATAATTGCTAGAAAGGTGAAAGACTAGATGTATATGCAAATTATTTCCTATATATATTATCCAAATAGGTTCCATGTGGTACAAGATAGGCAAAAGAAGATTTACTGAGTTACAACTCAGGTGGCCGGAAAATAACTATTTAATGTTGGAAAACAGCTCTAGCGGACAGAAAAATAACACTCTATGTATACCTATTAATAATTACCATATCATATCAAAACTGTATTAGTTTTTCCCACTAACTTTTAATATTTAAGGCCATTTCTTGTTATCATGTTCCTTCAGCGATTGTAGGTTCTCAATTAATGTTTGTTAAACTAAACAATGTGATGTTGAGGTGTACGGGTTTCATCTTATTCCTGAAGTAATTGAAGTAATACTATTTTTTCATCTTTAAGACAATTTATTCAAATACCAAAGGGGGAATCCTCCAAAATAATTTCCTCTTTATTCTCATTCTCTTTTTTACAAGATTACCTTTCCTCCTTTTTTCTCTTTCTGTTTTTTTTTTTTTTTTGAGGGAGGAACATTCTGCTTATATTATAGTTCAGGCCAGTACAAAGCTGCTACCTATTTTATGCAAAAGGATATAAAATTCCAAGTGTGGAACATTCTGCTTTTATATCTCAATAAGGCATTGTTTGCAACAGTTTTTGCATTAAGAATGGAATAGTAGATGTGAAAAATGACTAGATTTTAAGCGGGAAATTAGATTACTATATTTTAATCACATTCATGAGATATTTTTCCATTCCTTTCTAACTGAGCATTTAAGCTGTAAAACAGATGATTGGTTTTCTTAGCAGTGACCATCACTGAGAGCCTGTGATTAGCTAAGAGCCAGTTTCAGATGGTGTCACAGTAGTGAGGTTCTTCTGATGGCAGTGTCGAGAGAGCACTGCTTTGACACGTGCTTTGGTAAACTGGCCCATGCTCTCAGTTTGTTGACATTGTCCTCAGGGTTTCGGAGGTATGGAAGGAAATGCTGAAAGATCAAAGTGTGCTTTTACTTGCATTATTCTGTGAGGGTTGGCTATTTGGTGAGCCCTTGGTCTTGGGTCTCCTGCAGAGTGGGGCATTTGGAGCAACAAAGTTTACTGGGAGTGGGTGGAGGCAAAGACCTCCCCAGACCAAAAGCTCTGGCCGTGGACACTGCTGGAGGAAACCGCCCAAGTCACGGTGGCCAGTGAGCAATACAAATGGGATTTCTCCTTGTCCATGTCCTTAAGAACTCTCATCAGATCTTTGATCCCTTCCTCTCTCCATCTTGTTTTTTAGCTGTTGGCAAGTCTGGTCAACCATAGGCCTCTGCCAGCAGCTGAGCCTGCCCTGCAAATGAATGAGAATTGATAAGGACGCATGTTCTCTGTAAGCGCTCCCCTCCGAAAAGGGTTCCAGAAGGACTGCTTTTGCTATCTTCAGACCCTGTTAATTTGGGGATAGGAGGAGGGTTTGGGGAGGTAAATTATCATTCTAGTGAAGAGCATAGGCTTTAGAGTAAGCCAGACCTGGCCTCGACTCCTAGAATTGCCATTTACTAGGTCTGTGGCCACTGGCAATTTGTTTTACTTGCCAAGTTTCTGGTTTCTCATCTATAAAGTGGGTAATGTTTTCAGCTTCTCAGGTATACCCTGAGGATTAAATAAAATCGTGTCTAAATAAAACAGTCACCACAGAGGACATTGTTGGTACGTATTGAATAAATGATGGCTGCTGTTATTGTTAGTGGACTGTTAGTAACATTATTCTGTTTTCAGGGATTACAAGTAGGTGCCCGTGTATTCTGGTCATAGTAGAGTTAGGATAAAACATTTAAGAGGTGAGTGTAAGCTGTTTATCCTTGATTGATCTGTTAATGGATCATACTGAGCACACCATTTCACCATAGCTCTAATCACTAGGATTTTCTAGTTTGGATCTCCGTCTATAGACCAAACTAGTCGCACTTGAAACTATTATTGATCAGGCACATTGCTGAGAGCAAACCATTGCTAGGGATTTATTTTATTTTATTTTGAAAAATAAGGTAATGTGAGTGGTGTAAATACACTGTGCTTGCCATGCTCAGTAAATGTGGCTTTTAGTTTGATGAAGACCCACTTGTTTATTCTTGCTTTTGTTGCCTTTGCTTTTGATGTCAGATCATAAAATTGAAGATAAAAAAATAAAAACATCAGCATGTAAGAGGTATGCAGTTAACATTTGGTGAATAAATTCAGGCAGACTTTACCTTGCTTGTCACTCATAGAAACTAACTACTCAATAGTCTTTTTACTTTATTTAAATATTTTTGATGTCAGGTGATATATTCAAATAGGTGAAAATTTTTAAAGTTTGAAAGAGTATACCTTTTCCTAATCTAGTCTCTAGTTATCATAAGTTTTTTCCAGAGATATTTCATGCATTTATAAGCAAATATAGATCTCCTCCCACCAAGGTTTACACAAGTGGCAGCCCTGTGATACTCAGTCTTTCCCTTGATTTTTTTTAAGAGTATATCTTGGAGATTATTCCATATCACTACATAAAGATCTTCTTTAAAAAAATTGCTTAGTACTCTACTATATGGATATATTTAACCAAGTTTCCCACAGATGGCTATTTAAGTTGTTTCTGACCTTTTGTTACTATAAATGTTATGTTGCAGTGAGTGCATCTGTCTTATAAATGTCACTTTGCATTTCTCACGTATGGGAGTTTATTTGTAGGCTAAGTTCCTAGAGCAGAGTAGGGTTGCTGGCTCAGAGAGTAAGTACTTAAGAAGCCTCTGACAGGGCATAATAAATATTTGTGTTTTACCTCAGAGGGAAGAAAGGATAGTTAGGATAGGCTCTGGTTGTATGCTAGGCCTTTTAACATTAACGGCTTCTTTATGCCTCTTCAGAACACTGAATAGATATCTGAAAGCTAGAATTGCTCCTCTGGTGTTTCCTCCTATTGTAAAACAACTCTTATAAGGACTATATATATATATATATATTTTAAATTTATTTATTTATGGCTGTGTTGGGTCTTTGTTTCTGTGCGAGGGCTTTCTCTAGTTGTGGCAAGCGGGGGCCACTCTTCATCGTGGTGCGCGGGCCTCTCACTATCGCGGCCTCTCTTGTTGCGGAGCACAGGCTCCAGACACGCAGGCTCAGTAATTGTGGCTCGCGGGCCTAGTTGCTCCGCGGCATGTGGGATCCTCCCAGACCAGGGCTTGAACCCATGTCCCCTGCATTGGCAGGCAGATTCTTAACCACTGCGCCACCAGGGAAGCCCCAGGACTATATTTTTGATATCAGAAATATTGAAAGATATTTGTTCCATTTTGGTATATGACAAGGACAGTGATTACAGTATGTTCCAGTATTGATTATATGCCAGACACTGTGTTAAGTGCTTTGTTTCATGTAATTCTCATTAAAAACCCTTCAAGGTATAGGTAATATCGCCATTTTATAGATGAGTAAACTGAGGCTCAGAGAAGCTTCCTAAATAAAAGTCACAGAGCTATAAAGTGGTGTAGACAGTTTGATCCTAGGTCTCTCTAGTTTCAAAGCTTATCTTCTTATATACCACATGACCCCTGCTTTCTATCCATCCTGGAGTTTTGGTACATTCTGTTACTTTTAACTTTTTTTTTACTCCATTTGTTTTATTCTTTGTTTTTATTTTTTTTAACATCATTATTGGAGTATAATTGCTTTATGATGGTGTGTTAGTTTCTGCTTTATAACAAAGTGAATCAGCTATACATATACATATATCCTCATATCTCCTCCCTCTTGCATCTCCCTTCCACCCTCCCTATCCCACCCCTCTAGGTGGTCACAAAGTACCGAGCTGATCTCCCTGCGCTATGTGGCTGCTTCCCACTAGCTATCTATTTTATGTTTGGTAGTGTATATATGTCCATGCCACTCCCTCACTTCGGCCCAGCTTACCCTTCCCCCTCCCCGTGTCCTCAAGTCCATTCTCTACATCTGTGTCTTTATTCCTGTCCTGCCCCTAGGTTCTTCAGAACCTTTTTTGTTTTTAGATTCAATGTATATGTGTTAGCATATGGTATTTGTTTTTCTTTCTGACTTACTTCACTCTGTATGACAGACTCTAAGTCCATCCACCTCACTACAAATAACTCAATCTCGTTTTTTTTATGGCTGAGTAATATTCCATTGTATATATGTGCCACATCTTCTTTACCCATTCATCTGTCGTTGGACACTTAGGTTGCTTCCATGTCCTGGCTGTTGTAAATAGGGCTGCAGTGAACATTGTGGTACATGACTCTTTTTGAATTATGGTTTTCTCAAGGTAAGTGCCCAGTAGTGGGATTGCTGGGTCGTATGTTAGTTCTATTTTTAGTTTTTTAAGGAACCTCCATACTGTTCTCCATAATGGCTGTATCAATTTACATTCCCACCACCAGTGCAAGAGGGTTCCCTTTTCTCCACATCCTCTACAGCATTTATTGTTTGCAGATTTTTTGATGATGGCCATTCTGACTGGTGTGAGGTGATACCTCATTATAGTTTTGATTTGCATTTCTCTAATGATTAGTGATGTTGAGCATCCTTTCATGTGTTTGTTGGCAATCTGTATATATTCTTTGGAGAAATGTCTATTTATGTCTTCTGCCCATTTTTAGAATGAGTTATTTGTTTTTTTGATATTGAGCTGCTTGTATATTTTGGAGATTAATCCTTTGTCAGTTGATTCATTTGCAAATATTATCTCCCATTCTGAGGGTTGTCTTTTCGTCTTGCTTATGGTTTCCTTTGCTGTGCAAAAGCTTTTAAGTTTCATTAGGTCCCGTTTGTTTATTTTTGTTTTTATTTCCATTTCTCTAGGAGGTGGGTCAAAAAGGATCTTGCTGTGATTTATGTCATAGAGTGTTCTGCCTGTGTTTTCCTCTAAGAGTTTTATAGTGTCTGACCTTACATTTAGGTCTTTAATCCATTTTGAGTTTATTTTTGTGTATGGTGTTAGGGAGTGTTCTAGTTTCATTCTTTTACATGTAGCTGTCCAGTTTTCCCAGCACCATTTACTGAAGAGGCTGTCTTTTCTCCACTGTATATTCTTGCTTCCTTTATCAAAAATAAGGAGACCATATGTGCATGGGTTTATCTCTGGGCTTTCTATCCTGTTCCATTGATCTGTATTTCTGTTTTTGTGCCAGTACCACACTGTCTTGATTACTGTAGCTTTGTAGTATAGTCTGAAGTGGGGGGCCTGATCCCTCCAGCTCTGTTTTTCTTTCTCAAGATTGCTTTGGCTATTCGGCGTCTTTTGTGTTTCCATACAAATTGTGAAATTTTTTGTTCTGTTTCTGTGAAAAAGGCCATTGGTACTTTGATAGGGATTGCATTGAATCTGTAGATTGCTTTGGGTAGTATAGTCATTTTCACAATGTTGATTCTTCCAATCCAAGGACATGGTATATCTCTTCACCTGTTTGTATCATCTTTAATTTCTTTCATGAGTGTCATAGCATACAGGTCTTTCATCTCCTTAGGTAGGTTTATTCCTAGGTATTTTATTCTTTTTGTTGCAATGGTAAATGGGAGTGTTTCCTTAATTTCTCTTTCAGATTTCTCATCATTAGGGTATAGGAATGCAAGAGATTTCTGTGCATTAATTTTGTATCCTGCTACTTTACCAAATTCATTGATTAGCTCTAGTAGCTTTCTGGTAGCATCTTTAGGATTCTCTATGTATAATAACATGTCATCTACAAACAGTGACGGTTTTATTTCTTCTTTTCTGATTTGGATTCTTTTATTTCTTTTTCTTCTCTGATTGCTGTGGCTAAAACTTCCAAAACTATGTTGAATAATAGTGGTGAGAATGGACAATGTTGTCTTCTTCCTGATCTTAGAGGAAATGATTTCAGTTTTTTACCATTGAGAACGATGTTGGCTGTGGGTTTGTCATATATGGCCTTTATTATGTTGAGGTAAGTTCCCTCTATGCCTACTTTCTGGAGGGTTTTTTTCATAAATGGGTGTTGAATTTTGTCGAAAGCTTTTTCTGCATCTGTTGAGATGATCATATGGTTTTCCTCCTTCAATTTGTTAATATGGTTTATCACATTGATTGATTTGCATATATTGAAGAATCCTTGCATTCCTGGGATAAACCCCACTTGATCATGGTGTATGATCCTTTTAATGTGCTGTTGGATTCTGTTTGCTAGTATTTTGTTGAGGAGTTTTGCATCTATGTTCATCAGTGATATTGGCCTGTAGTTTTCTTTCTTTGTGACATCTTTGTCTGGTTTGGGATCAGGGTGATGGTGGCCTCGTAGAATGAATTTTGGAGTGTTCCTCCCTCTGCTGTATTTTGCAAGAGTTTGAGAAGGATAGGTGTTAGCTCTTCTCTAAATGTTTGATAGAATTCGCCTGTGAAGCCATCTGGTCCTGGGCTTTTGTTTGTTGGAAGATTTTTAATCACAGTCTCAATTTCAGTGCTTGTGATTGGTCTATTTCTATTTTTAATCACAGTCTCAATTTTAGTGCTTGTGATTAGTTTATTTCTATTTCTTCCTGGTTCAGTCTTGGAAGGTTGTACTTTTCTAAGAATTTGTCCATTACTTCCAGGTTGTCCATTTTATTGGCATATAGTTGCTTGTAGTAATCTCTCATGATCCTTTGTATTTCTGCAATGTCATTTGTTACTTCTCCTTTTTCTTTTCTAATTCTGTTGATTTGAGTCTTCTGCCTTTTTTTCTGTTGAGTCTGGCTAATGGTTTATCAATTTTGTTTATCTTCTCAAAGAACCAGCTTTTAGTTTTATTGATCTTTGCTATTGTTTTCTTCATTTCTTTTCCATTTATTTCTGATGTGATCCTTATGATTTCTTTCCTTCTGCTAACTTTGGGGGTTTTTTTGTTCTTTTTTCTCTAATTGCTTTAGGTGTATGGTTAGGTTGTTTATTTGAGATGTTTCTTGTTTCTTTTTTTTGTTATTATTTTTTTTAATTAAGTTATTTTTTATTTTTGGCTGCACTGGGTCTCTGTTGCTGCACCTGGGCTTTTCTCTAGTTGAGGTGAGCAGGGGCTACTCTTTGCTGAGGTGCACTGGCTTCTCATTGCGGTGGCCTCCCTTGTTGCGAGCGCTGGCTCTAGAGCGCAGGCTCAGTAGTTGTGGCGCATGGAGTTAGTTGTTCCGTGGCATGTGGGATCTTCCCGGACCAGGGCTCGAACCCGTGTCCCCTGCATTGGCTGGCGGATTCTTAACCACTGTGCCACCAGGAAGCCCTATTTCTTGTTTTTTGAGGTAGGATTGTATTGCTATAAACTTCCCTCTTAGAACTGCTTTTGCTGCATCCCATAGGTTTGGGTCGTCGTGTTTTCTTTGTCATTTGTTTCTAGGTATTTCTTGATTTCCTCTTTGCTTTCTTCAGTGATCTCTTGGTTATTTAGTAGTGTATTGTTTAGCCTCCATGTGTTTGTGTTTTTTACAGGTTTTTTCCTGTAATTGATATCTAGTCTCATAGCGTTGTGGTCGGAAAAGATATTTGATACGATTTTCATTTTCTTAAATTTATCAAGGCTTGATTTGTGACCCAAGATATGATCTATCCTGGAGAATGTTCCATGAGCACTTGAGAAGAAAGTATATTCTGTTGTTTTTGGATGGAATGTCCTATAAATATCAATTCAGCCCATCTTGTTTAATGTATCATTTAAAGCTTGTGTTTCCTTATTTATTTTCATTTTGGATGATCTTTCCATTGGTGAAAGTGGGGTGTTAAGGTCCCATATACTATTACTGAGCTACTGTCTACTTCCCTGTTTATGGCTGTTAGCATTTGCCTTATGTATTGAGGTGTTCCTATGTTGCGTGCATAAATATTTACAATTGTTATATCTTATTGGATTGATTCCTTGATCATTACGTAGTGTCCTTCTTTGTCTCTTATAATAGTGTTTATTTTAAAGTTTATTTTGTCTGATATGAAAATTACTACTCCAGCTTTCTTTTGATTTCCATTTGCATGGAGTATCTTTTTCCATCCCCTCACTTTCAGTCTGTATGTGTCCCTAGTTATGAAGTGGGTCTCTTGTAGACAGCATATATACAGGTCTTGTTTTTGTATCCATTCAAGTAGTCTGTGTCTTTTGGTTGGAGCATTTAATCCACTTACATTTAAGGTAGTTAAGATATGTATGTTCCTGTTCCCATTGTCTTAATTGTTTTGGGTTTGTTATCGTAGGTCTTTTCCTTCTTTTGTGTTTCCTGCCTAGAGAAGTGCCTTTAGCATTTGTTGTAAAGCTGGTTTGCTGGTACTGAATTCTCTTAGCTTTTGCTTGTCTCTAAAGGTTTTAATTTCTCTGTCTAATCTGAATGAGATCCTTGCTGGGTGGAGTAATCTTGGTTGTAGGTTTTTCCCTTTCATCACTTTAAATATGTCCTGCCACTCCTTTCTGGTTTGCAAAGTTTCTGCTGAAAGATCAGCTGTTAACCTTATGGGGATTCCCTTGTATGTCATTTGTTGTTTTACCCTTGCTGCTTTTAATATTTTTTCGTTGTATTTAATTTTTGATAGTTTGATTAATACATGTCATGGCGTGTTTCTTGTTGTATTTATCCTGTAAGTGACTCTTTGCGCTTCCAGGACTTGATTGACTATTTCCTTTCCCATATTATGGAATTTTTCATCTATAACCTCTTCAAATATTTTCTCAGTCCAGTTCTTTTTCTCTTCTTCTTCGGGACCCCTATAATTCAAATGTTGTTACGTTTAATGTTGTCCCAGATATCTCTGAGACTGTCCTGAATTCTTTTCATTCTTTTTTCTTTATTCTGCTGTGCGATAGTTATTTGCACTATTTTATCTTCCTGGTCACTTATCCGTTCTTCTGCCTCAGTTATTCTGGTATTGATTCCTTCTAGAGAATTTTAAATTTTATTTATTGTGTTGTTCACCATTTTTTGCTTGCTCTTTAGTTCTTCTAGGTCCTTGTTAAACATTTCTTGTATTTTCTCCATTCTAGTTCCAAGATTTTGGATCATCTTTACTATCATTACTCTGAATTCTTTTTCAGGTAGACTGCCCATTTCCTCTTCATTTGTTTAGTCTGGTGGGTTTTTACTTTGCTGCTTCATCTGCTGTGTTTGTCTGTTTTCTCATTTTGCTTAATTTACTGTGTTTGGGGTTTTCTTTTCGCAGGCTGCAGGTTCGTAGTTCCCGTTGTTTTTGGTGTCTTCCCCCAGTGGCTAAGGTTGGTTCAGTGGGTTTTGTAGCCTTCCTGGTGGAGGGGACTGGTGCCTGTGTTCTGGTGGATGAGGCTGGGTCTTGTCTTTCTGGTGGGCAGGAACGCGTCCGGTGGTGTGTTTTGGGGTGTCTCTGACCTTATTATGATTTTAGGCAGCCTTTCTTCTATGAGTGAGGTTGTGTTCCTGTCTTGCTAGTTGTTAGGCATAGGGTGTCCAGCACTATAGCTTGCTGATTCTTGAGTGGAGCTGGGTCTTAGCATTGAAGTGGAGATCTCTGGGGGAGCTTTCACCGTTTGATATTACGTGGAGCTGGGAGGTCTCTGGTGGACCAGTGTCCTGCACTTGGCTCTCCCATCTCAGAGGCACAGGCTTGACACCCGGCCAGAGCACCAAGAGTCTGTCAGCCACACGGCTCAAAAGAAAAGGGAGAATAAAAGAAAGAAAGAAAGAAAAAAATAAAGTAAAATCAAGTTATTAAAATAAGAAGTTTAAAAAAATTTTTTTAAATAAAAAACATTTAAAGTAATTAAAAAAAAGAAAATGAAGAAAGAGGAAGGGAGCAACTAAACCAAAAAACAAATCCAGCAATGATAACAAGCACTAAAAACTATACTAAAAAAAAATCCAAAAAACTGACAGACAGAACCCTAAGATAAATGGTAAAAGCAAAGCTGTACAGACAAAATCACACAAGGAAGCATACACATACACACTCACAAAAAGAGAAAAAGGAAAAAAAATGTATATATTTATTTATTAAAATAAAAAGAGAGCAACCAAATCAGTAAACAAATCTACCAGTGATAATAAACTCTAAATACTAAACTAAGATAAACATACAACCAGAAACATATTAGATGCAGAAAGCAAACCCCAAGTCTGTAGTTGCTCCCAAAGTCCACTGCCTCAATTTTGGGGTGGTTCATTGTCTATTCAGGTATTCCAGAGATGCAGGGTACATCAAGTTGATTGTGGAGGTTTAATCTGTTGCTCCTGAGGCTGCACAGAGAAATTTCCTTTTCTCTTGTTTGTTCGCACAGCTCCTGGGGTTCAGCTTTTGATCTGACCCCACCTCTGCATGTAGGTCACTCTCTGGCATCCGTTCTTCACCCAGACAGAAGGGCTTTAAAGGAGTGGCTGATTAAGGGGCTCTGGCTCACTCAGGCTGGGGGGAAGGAGGGGTACGGAATGCTTGGTGAGCTTGCGGCGGCAGAGGCCAGCATAATGTTGCAACAGCCTGAGGCGTGCCATGGGTTCTCCTGGGGAAGTTGTCCCTGGATCACAGGACCCTGGCAGTGGCGGCCTGCACAGCCTCCCAAGAAGGGAGGTGTGGACAGTGACCTGTGCTTGCACACAGGCTTCTTGGTGACTGCAGTAGCAGCCTCAGCGTTTCATGCCCGTCTCTGGTGTCCGCGCTGATAGCCGCGGCTCGCGCCCGTCTCTGTCTCTGGAGCTCGTTTAGGCGGTGCTCTGAGTCCCATCTCCTCACGCACCCCAAAACAATGGTCTCTTGCCTCTTAGTCAGGTCCACACTTTGTCCCAGAGTCTCTCCTGGTTAGCTGTGGCGCACTAGCCCCCTTCAGGCTGTGTTCACGCAGCCAACCCCAGTCCTCTCCCTGAGATCTGACCTCCAAAGGCAGAGCCTCAGCTCCCAGCCCCGCCCACCCCGGCAGGTGAGCACACAAGCCTCTCAGTCTTGTGAGTGCTGGCTGGCACTGAACTTCTGTGTGGGAATCTCTCCGCTTTGCCCTCCGCACCCCTGTGGCTGCGCTCTCCTCCGTGGCTCCGAAGCTTCCCCCCTGCCACCCGCCGTCTCCACCAGTGAAGGGGCTTCTAGTGTGTGGAAACTTTTCCTCCTTCACAGCTCCCTCCCAGCGGTGCTAGTCCCATCCCTACTCTTTTGTCTCTGTTTTTTCTTTTTTCTTTTGCCCTACCCAGGTACATGGGGAGTTTCTTGCCTTTTGGGAAGTCTGAGGTCTTCTGCCAGCGTTCAGTAGGTTTCTGTAGGAGTTGTTCCACATGTAGATGTATTTCTGATGTGTTTGTGGGAAGGCAGGTGATCTCCACATCTTACGCCTCTGCCATCTTGAAGGTCGCTCCCACTCCATTTGTTTTAGAAGTGTCTCTTATAGGCAGCATATAGGTGAATTTAGGTGTACTTCTCCCCCAGTGTAAAAGTCTTTCTTTCAAATAGTTACTTTTAAATAACGCACTTATGCTCCAATAATATGATACGTTTATTTAGTTTTGTTAAATTATTTTATTTGAACCTTTTTAGTGCTTCTTGATGTTTGCACATTCTCAGGCGTTTTAGGTACAACAGTAAACAGACAAATACCTCTGTTCTTATCAGAGTGGGGGAGAGAAGAGAAAGCTAATATATTAATAAATAAGTAGAGCAAGGGGGTAATGTGGTATCAGATAGGTCAGAGTAAACCTCACTGAGAGGGTGAAATTTGGGGAAAGATTTGGCTTGCTGAGGGAGTTGGCCAAACGGGTGTCTGAGAGAAGAATGTTCCAGGCAAAGGGAATAGCTAGACCAAAGGTCCTTTTGCACAAGTGTGCCAGCCATGCTTGAAGAACAGCTATGAGCCCACATTGACTGGAGCAAGGTGAGTGAAAAAGGGGAGTGGTAGCAAATGAAGTCAGAGAGGTAATAGGGGGTCAGAATTTGTTGGGCCATTATAAGGACTTGGATTTTTACCCTGAGTAGAATGGGGAAGGTTAGAAACAGAGTGACATGTTAGGAGACTCTTAGGAGGCTAATGCAGTAATCCAGGTAGCTCAGACTTGAGTGGTAGCAATAGGGATGGTGAGAGTAGCTGGATTCTGGATATATTTTAAGGTAGAACCAGTAGGATTTCCTGGCAGATTGAATTTAGGATGAGAGAAAGAGAGGGAGGGAGGGAGGGAGGGTTGGAAGGGTCCGAGTTAAGGATGACCCTAGAGTTTTGGGTCTGAGCACCTGGAAGGATGGATTTGTCTGCAGTGAGATGGAGGGGGCTGTGTTGGGGCAGGTTTTGTAGGAATTGGGGATGGAGACCAATTTGGGACAAGCTGAGGTTGGGATATCAACAGACATCTAAATGGTCATGTCAAGGTGGCAGCCTGGAGTTTGGGAGAGTTGAATGGAGATAGAAATTTTGGAGTTGTCTGCACATACATGTTACTTAACGCTATGAGGCTGGGTGGAATCACTAAGGGAGTTAGTATAGTGTGGACAGAGAAGACAAAGAGCACCAAGGTCTGAATTCCTGGAGCCCTTCAGTATCAGGAAGTTGGGGAGAAGGGAAGGAAACAACAAGGTCTGAAAAGGTGCCCTCAGGCAGGAGGAATATGTGAAAGCCAAGTAAAGAAAGAATTTAAGGGAGGAAAGAAGGATCAACTCGTTTAAGAGGTGCTTGTGAGTCAAGTAAGATATTTTTCCTCTGTTCTGGTCTCTGGTTTTCATCTCTTTCCCCACCCCCCCCCCACCCCTTAATTTATTTTTCTTGTTTGAGAGGTGGTCTAGAATAGTGGTTAAGAACATGACTCTTGAAGTCACACTCCCTGGGTTTCAATCCCAGCTCTGCTATTTAGTAGACAGCTGAGCGACGCTGGGAGCCCTATCAGGCTGGCTTTTGACACAACTTCATTAATAATTGCCAGCTTTCTTGCTTCTGGCACAAGATGTGTCCCAGGTTTATCTTGTAAATCTCCTGCCCCCCAGACCTGAATCAGCCATTTTTCTAATGAGAGTGCCATTGTAAATCGATTGTCTGTGTCTCTAGGCCTTTTTTGTGGCCAGAATCAGGAAGTAGGCATTTTGTTAAAGTAAAAAAAGCATGAGTTCATACTGATAGTAGTACTTTAAATTTAATACTACATGATTTTACTTTGATTTTATACTGAAGTTTTAAAATAACAAGAATACATATTGTGATTATTTATTTGCTTTATCATATTATATGTATATATACATATATAAAATAGCGTCTCCAAATAATATCACTATTAATCAGACTACTGAATGATATTTAACAGTTCTTTGTCTAAAAGCATTGTTCCTCTAAGGATATGCAGTCAAAACACAGTTCTAAAGTCACTTAAAGGAATTTTTTTCTTTTTGGTTGTTTTACCAATTTGACATATAGTTAAGTTCATTTGTTTCATTTTGTTTTAAATATTTCAAGATTACTTTTTACTTTTAGTTTTGATTTTGTTGGTTGAATATTTAAAACATTTACATGGTTTCTAAATTGAAGCTGTGTAACAAGGTATATTCAGTGAAGTCTTCGTCCCTCCCTGTCTCTCATTCTCGTTCCCTCCCTCCCCCATAGGTAACCGTTTTCCTTAGTTTTCAGTTTATCCTAGTGTTCTTTTGCAAATACAAGCAATTGTGTGTATATGTTGTAGAGAAGGTTTAGCTAAAGTGTTGGGGGTTTTTTTTTTTCTTTCCTGTTTCCTGGAGTAATTCTTCCTGATTTCTTCATAGTCCCCCCCGCCTCCCCCGCCATCCAGTGTCTAAGCATAGGTACAGTGTGGGAATCTTTTACTTATAGTTCATCCTTTGAATGGGGAATTTTATCTAGACTTGCTTTTTGCTCAAGAATAATGTATGTGAATTCTCCTTGACTTGTTTCCCCATTTAGTGGAAATAGAACTTGAGCTGACAGCTTGGTGTAATTATATATGGGTTCATAGCCTCTTCTCAGTTCTTAGTAGCTTGAAGGAAGCGGTGAGTGGTAAGGGGATCGAGATTATGGTGGAGGTTGGCGCAGACGGGATCAGGTAACCTCATGTAAGGTGTATTTTCTTAGAATAGTTTCATTGAATTTTAAGGGTTTCAGAGTCACATCTAGCCCGTTGGGGAATACTCCTTTGATTTTGGTCTTTCTTTCCAGAATGAGAAGATTTACAATCCTTTTTACTAGTTAGGAAATTGAGTTGGAGAAAGTTAAGATGACCTCACCACATGGTTCTTTTCAGGTATCAGCTACCCCATCTGCCATTTTTCCTGTGGTCTGCCTATACATCTGGTCATCAGCCCTCCTAGTTAGGGGTTATTAGTAAGGCCCCTCTGAAACTGTTCACTTAGCATTTTTTATTAATTTGAAGTTTGAGAAATGGGGTTGTGGCTACATTATTATTATTATTACTTGTTTCTTTCATACTTCATTAATTTTGGTTGGTTATAAAGAAGGAATTATACAAATGTGCTGTCACCTACCATTTGCCCCCAAAAGTTCTACTTCAATTTTTAATTTTTAAAAACATGTCTCCAACTATATTTATAGTTTATTACACCTGAGTTTGAATCCCAATAATGCAACTTATTGGATTGAATTTGAGTAAGTTATTCAACCAGTTAACATATGGTACAGAGTGAACATTCAATAAATGCTGGTTCCCTCTTCCCTTGCCCATTCTCTTAGATAAACTTGAAAAAATCATTTGTTTCATTATATTGAAGGGTTAATGTATGTGCATATAGAACAACATTCCAAATATTTTAAAAGGTACATTAGAAAAAGAAGGTGTTCCCTCTATTCCTGATTCCCAGTACCCTAATTCCTCTCCCAAATGAGAACTACTTACACTTATGTCTCCCGTGTAATCTCCTGGAGATATTCTCTTCTTATCGAAGCATGGGGATGCTTGTACACGGGCACACACACGCATACAAAGAGCATACCTACCATACATACATGATCAGTTCCCTGTTGTTGAATATTGACGCTTATTTTATGTTTTGCTATTACAGAAAGTGCTGCAGCCGATTTCTTTGTATGAGTTCATTGTTTTGAATCATTTGTGATTATGTCTGTAGCATAAATTACTAGAAGTAATTCTAGTCTAATGATTGTAGGAATTTCTTTGATAGATATTGCCGAACTCCTTTATGTAGAATTTGTATTAGTTTTCACTCTGTGCTATTTGAGTGTGCATATTTCTACTATAGCTTTAGCAGCTAATGCTGTCAGACTCTAATCTTTGCTTATCTGATAAATGAAAAATAGTATTTCATTGTAGCTTAACAAATTTGTATTTGACTTGTTATGATTGACTGTCATATGAAAAATACGTTAGAAAGTGATGTATTTGTCCTTTTCTGTGAACTATTTATACCTATCCTTTGCTTATTCTCATTTTCTCTTTGAGTGTTTTTTTTTAATGATTTGCCAAAGGTTTTAGTGTTAACAAAATGAACGATTTGCTGGCCACATGTTACAAATATTTTTTCTTGGTTTATGATTTCTCTTTTAGTTTGATTTCAGGAGAGGGTTTTTTTTTTAAATTTTAGATTAATTTTTTATTGAGGTTTTATTAATTTTTTATTGAAGCTAGTTTTGGTTTATAACATTATATAAGTTTCATGTGTACAGTGTTAAATTTCTACTTCTGTATACTGTACATGAGCTCACCACCAAAAATTTAGTTTCCGTCTGTCACCATACAGTTGATCCCCTTTACCCATTTTGTCCCCCTCCTCCTCATGCCTTCTGGTAACTACTACTCTGTTCTCTGTGTCTATGTGTTTGTGTTTGTTTGGTTCTGTTTGTTCATTTATTTTATTTTTTATATTTCACATATGAGTGAAGTCATACTGTATTTGTCTTCCTCTCCGATTTATTTCACTTAGCATGATACTCTCAAGGTCCATCCATGTTGTCGCAAATGGCAAGATTTCATTCTTTTTTATCGCTGAATACTACCCCAGGGTATATATGTATACCACAGTTGCTTTATCCATTCATCTATTGATGGACACTTAGGGTGTTTCCATGCCTTGGCTATTATAAATAATCCTGCTATAAACATGGGAGTGCAGATATCTTTTTGAGTTAATGTTTTTGTTTCCTTTGGATATATTCCCAGAAGTGGAATTGCTGGATCATATAGTAGTTCTGTTTTTAATTTTTTGAGGAACCTCCATATGTTTTCCATAGTGGCTGCACCAATTTACATTCCCACCAGCAGTGCACCAGGGTTCCCCTTTCCTACACATCTTCACCAACACTTGTTATTTCTTGCCTTTTTGATAATGGCCATTCTAACAGGCACGAGGTGATAGCCCATTGTGTTGATTTGCATTTTCCTAATAATTAGTGATTTTGAACATCTTTGGAGGTGCTTGTTGGCAATCTGTATGTCTTCATTGGAAAATTGTTCAGCTCCTCTGCACATTTTTTAATTGGGTTGTTTCTTTTTTGTTATTGTTGTTGAGTTATATGAGTTCTTTGTATAGTTTGGATATTAACTCCTTATCAGATATATTGTTTGCAAATTTCTTCTCCTATTGAATAGGTTGTCTTTTTGTTTTGTTGGTGGTTTCCTTTGCTGTGCAGAAGGTTTTACTTTGATGTAGTTCTTATTTATTTTTGCTTCTGTTTTTGTTGCCTGAGGAGACATATCTAGAAAGATATTGCTAAGACCAGTGTCAAAGAACATACTGCCTATGTTTTCTTCTAGGAGTATTATGGTTTCAGGTCTTACATTCAAGTCTTTAATCCATTTTGAGTTGATTTTTGGGTATGGTGTACAATAGGGGCCTAGTTTTGGGGTTTGTTTGGTTTTGGTTTTTGGGGGTTTTTTTGCACATGTCTGTCTGGTTTTCCCAGCACCATTTATTGAAGAGACTGTCCTTTACCTGTTATATGTTCTTTGCTCCTTTGTCATAAATTAATTATTCACATATGTGTGAGCTTATTTCTGGGCTTTCTTCTGCTACATTGATCTATGTATCTGTTTTTCAGCCAGTACCAAGCTGTTTTGATTACTATGGCTTTGTAATATAGTTTGAAATCAGAGCGTGTGATACCTCCAGCTTTGTTCTTTTTTCTTAGGTTTGCTTTGGCTACTTGGGGTCTTCGGTGGTTCCACAGACATTTTAGAATATTTTGTACTAGTTCTGTGAAAAATGTTCTTGAGATTTTGATAGGGATTGCATTGAATCTGTAGATTGCTTTAGGTAGTGCAGGCATTTTAACAATGTTAATTTTCCCAATCCATGAGCACAGAATATCTTTTAAGAAGACTTTTTAAAAGCTTTTTTGTGTTTCTAAAAGTTTTATGATGTCAAATTTAACAAATTTTTAATGGCTTCTATCGTGTGTCATAGTTAGGAAGGCATTTGCCATGCTGAGACTATAAAAACAGTTGCTAGCTTGTCATTTGTTTTTTCTAGTGCTTGCTTTTACAGCTTCTTTGTCTTTTTGTTTGTTTTGTTTTGGGGTTTTTTTTTCCTTTTTTTACATTTATATCCTTAATCCATTGGGAATTTATTTTGGTGTAAGAAATAATTCATCACTCCTAGACTTCCAACTTATTTTTTTCCTAGTTGATACAGTACCATTTGTTGAATAGTCTATTATTTTTCCCTCTGATATAAAATGCTAACATGGACATCTCACTGATTCTCCTTTGTATTTGAATCTATTCCTTAGACAAACTTTTGTCAAAATATTTTCACCTTTATTTTGTCACTCATGGGTCACCATTTAATTGTAATGACTTTCTGGTTATCAGTAAGTCATGATTCTAAAAAATTCAACCTTCTGAACAAATACAGGAGTAAGTGGGAAAAAGTTTCTTTGTACCTTATTCTGTTTCCAATTGAATTATTGTTTATAGAAGTTAAAATAAAGAAAAATTAGCTGCAACGATTTAGAAAGTGTATCACCTACATACCTATCTGAAAAAAATTCACAAACTAGAAAAAGCAAACCTAAGGAAAAGAAATGGAGGGATGTAAGAAACTACCATGAATAATGTAATCAGTGAAAATTATAGATAATTAAAAATAATTTCTAATAATATGGCTATGAAGTTTAATGCAATTCTTTAAAACATTTAAAAATAGAATAGGCACATGGTAAAAAAATCTGAAAAATATGCAGAATAATTCTTGGTGATTTTAACAAAATATTGTATACTAGTAGCATCTGGTCACTGTCCTTCCAGTTATCACCAGTCTGATCACCTGGATTTCTGACTATAGGTACTTGGCCATCTAGTGGCTTTCTTAGCTAGTCTTGCTGTAATTATTCTCTGATCTCACTGAGCCCTCCAGTATATTGGCCTCTACTCCCCATCCATCAATTTTTTGTGTGTTCTTTTCTTTCATTATCTAGCTTAGATTTATGACCCGTCATCTCAGTAACTTTCCAATAACCTAACTTGTCTTGCCTTGCCGCTTTCTCTTTGGTGGTACTTATTTGACAAACTCCAGGCCAGGATGAACTCATTTATCTGCTTCCTCGGTAATCTGTGTGCATTTGAGTGTTGCTGAAAAAAAAATGACACAACTGGACAGATTAGAACCATAATAAATTCATGGTCACTGATCTCAACTAGGCTGTCAGTACTGCTCAGCAGCCCTACCCAACAGCAGGTTTCTTTGGTTAACTTGTTTTTTCTTTTTCTAAAGAGATTATTTCAAGTCTTTTTTTAACTCTCTGCAAACCTCTGTGGCCTCTCTTCACTCTTAACAGGTGACCTTACCTTCAACCACCCAGAGAAAGTAAGAGCCATCAGATCGGAACTCCCTCAGCTTCCTACCATCAAATGTACGCACCTTTCTACATCTAGATCTAACTTCTCTTCCTTTCTGCTTGTTACAGGAGACGTCTTTCTTCCTGCATAAGGGCAGTCTCTCCATCTGTGTGCTCTGAATCTTCTCACTGTCCACCTTCCCAGGAACTTTACTCATCTTTTCCCTCTCTTGTCTTGTCAGCAGCTCCCTCTCCACATGATCCTTCCCTTGGGATTTAAACATGCTCAGGTCTCCTCCATCTTAAGACAACATGCAAATGAACAGTAACCTTCTTCAATTCCACACCCCTCTTTCTTCCCCAGCTGTCATACTCCTGCCTCTAATTCACAGTGAGACTTCTCAGGGTCATAATCTGCCCTAGCAGCCTCCATTTCCTCACTTTCCACTTTTCCCCGGCCCACTGCACCTTGACTTTTACCCCTAAATTAAAAAAAATAATCAACAGTAGAATAGACACAGGAGGTAGAGCTTCCAAATCACTGGAGAAGAAAAACAGCAACAAAGAAAATCCAATGAATATAGAGAAAAATAAAGACAAGACACTTAAAGTAAAAACAAAACAAAATACAGAAATAAATCCAAATATGTCAGTAATTGCAATGAACATAACAGGTTAAATTCTGCATAGGGTTATCTATGCAAGAGTATAGTATCAGAAAACAGATCAATGAGAGGAGGGCATTGACAGCAAAGGGGCACAGGGAAATTTTTGACATGATGAAATGTTTTACATAATAATCGATGTTCTGTTTCATGACTTTATATGTTTGTCACAGCTCATATACTTAAATTTGGTGAATTTCATTATGTGTTATTTACTCCACAAGGAAGCTGCCAAAAAAGAAAGTTTAATAGAAGCATCATAATATACTACTTGGTTTCCAGTGAGTATTTACAAATCATCATCATGTAAACAATACTTTTTTAACTGAAAATTTAATCATATTACATTAGGAAGATGAGAGGCTAAAAGATCTTAATCCTAATTGACAGTAGTAGGAAATTGAGAGAATGTCTGATTGATGAACTAAGAATTAGCAATGAAAGCATTTTGTTTAGAAACATTTAAGTCAATTTTAGAAGAAAAAGCCAAAGAAAAAGGCACTGGGGAGCAGGCTTGACGTCTTAAAGGCTGGTACAGGGGACTGATATTTTTTGTTAGTAATCTATTAGAGGTGACATTTTTTACCATGTGCATATATCATTTTAGTAAAAATTAATTTTAAAATTTGGGACAATACATTGCTAGAAATAACTATAAAAAGACCAAAAATGGGCATGGAACCCAGCTTAGTTGAGGGTGGAATAGAAGCTATACAACGCATGGCTTTTCCTGGGAGGTAATGTCTAAGCTGAATATGAAAGGATGAGTTAAGAGTTCACCAAATGATTCTTTCAGAATGTAATTGATTGTTAAGGATGTTTCCTCTCTTGTAGCTTTGTTGAGCTCAAGTAGTACTTCCAAAAGATATTTTATTAATTTATATGCATTTTCTAGGTTTATATTCAGGTCAGCAGTGGAAAGATGATACAAATAAATCTCTCCACTGCATTTTTCTTCTTAAAAAGCATTGCTGGTCTATCTAGCACTACTATAATATTGAGTGTTTCAAGGGATATTTTTGTTTGTGTTTATATGGCTTATCACTCACAGCTACTCTTATGTTTTTCAAATTGAAGTGATAAGTTGTAATATTTTTCTTGTATAGAGTTAACTTTGCCTTCTTAGGTCATATACCTAAGTGACCGTAATGATAATTCTTTAATGTTACTGAGTGATAGTGGTGAAGATTTTCTTTAGGTTTCTTGGATCTCTATATAGTAGAGGCAGAGCTCAGAGATGTTCAGTTCCAGACCACTGCAGTAAAATGAGCACATGAAGATTTTGGTTTCCCACTATATATAAAGTTATGTTTACACTACACTGTAGTCTATTAAGTGTGCAATGGCATTATGTCTTTAAAAAAAAACCCAACAAACGTAGCTTATTTATTTATTTATTTTTTCTTTTTTTTCTTTTTTTTTTTAACATCGTTGTTGGAGTATAATTGCTTTACAATGGGGTGTTAGTTTCTGCTGTATAACAAAGTGAATCAGCTATACGTATATATATATATATCCCCATATCTCCTCCCTCTTGCGTCTCCCTCCCACCCTCCCTATCCCACCCCTCTAGTTGGACACAAAGCACCGAGCTGATGGTCTGTGTTTCCTGGATTTGATTGACTATTTCCTTTCCCATATTAGGGAAGTTTTCAACTCTAATCTCTTCAAATATTTTCTCAGTCTCTTTCTTTTTCTCTTCTTCTTCTGGGACCCCTATAATTTGAATGTTTTTGCGTTTAATGTTGTCCCAGAGGTCTCTGAGACTGTCCACAATTCTTTTCATTCTTTATTCTGCTCTGCAGTAGTTATTTCCACTATCTTATCTTCCAGGTCACTTATCCATTCTTCTCCCTCAGGTATTCTGCTGTTGATTCCTTCAAGATAATTTTTAATTTCAGTTATTGTGTTGTTCATCATCGTTTGTTTGCTCTTTAGTTCTTCTAAGTCCTTGTTAAATGTTTCTTGTATTTTTTCCATTCTATTTCCAAGATTTTGGATCATCTTTACTATCATTACCCTGAATTCTTTTTCAGGTAGAGTGCCTATTTGCTCTTCATTTGTTTGGTCTGGTGGGTTTATACCTTGCTGTTTCATCTGCTGTGTTTGTCTGTTTTCTCATTTTGCTTAATTTACTGTGTTTGGGGTTTTCTTTTCATAGCCTGCAGGTTCGTAGTTCCTGTTGTTTTTGGTGTCTGCCCTCAGTGGCTAAGGTTGGTTCAGTGGGTTGTGTAGGCTTCCTGGTGGAGGGGACTGGTGCCTGTGTTCTGGTGGATAAGGCTGGGTCTTGTCTTTCTGGTGGGCAGGAACGCGTCCGGTGGTGTGTTTTGGGGTGTCTCTGACCTTATTATGATTTTAGGCAGCCTTTCTTCTATGGGTGGGGTTGTGTGCCTGTCTTGCTTGTTGTTTGGCATAGGGTGTCCGGCACTGTAGCTTGCTGCTGGTCGTTGAGTATAGCTGGGTCTTAGCTTTGAGTTGGAGGTCTCTGGGAGAGCTTTCACTGTTTGATATTACATGGGGCCGGGAGGTCTCTGGTGGACCAATGTCCTGAACTTGGGTCTCCCACCTCAGATGCTCAGGCCTGACACCCGGCTGGAGCACCAAGACCCTGTCAGCCACACGGTTGTGATTCTTTCATGTTCTCAACAGTAAAGTTCAACCAGACTCGGATACGTGTATTACAGGTATCTGGCCTAATGAATAAATCATACTCAAACTCAGAGACCTGGTCCACTCCTCCAGGGTTTCCCCAGCAATAAGTATCTCCAGAGATTGGTTCAAGATGGCGGAGTAGAAGGACCTGCACTTACTCCCTCTTGCGAGAGCACCAGAATCACAACTAACTGCTGAACAATCATTGACAGGAAGACACTGGAACTCACTAAAAAAGATACTCCACATCCAAAGAAAGGAGAAGCTGCTAGTGCTCTAGGGTCTCCTGCAGAGGCGGGGGGGTGTCTTTGGCTCTCCACGGGGACAAGGACACTGGCAGCAGAAGTTCTGGGAATTACTCCTTGGTGTGAGCCCTTCCAGAGTCTGCCGTTAGCCCCACCAAAGGGCCTGTAGGCTCCAGTGCTGGGTCGCCTCAGCCCAAACAACCCATAACTTATTTAAAAAAAAAAAATAATACATTATTGCTAAAACATGCTAACCCTTATCTGAGCCTTCGGTGAGTCGTAATTTTTTTGTGGTAGTAACATCAAAGATCGCTGTCACAGATTACTATAAGCAATATAATAATAATGAAAAAGTTTGAAATATTGCTAGAATTACCAAAGTGTGACATAGAGACACGGTATGAGCAAATACTGTTGGAAAAAATGGTGCTAGTAGACTTGCTTAATGCAAGGTTGCCACAAGCCTTCAATTTTTAAAAATCGCAGTATCTGCGAAGCACAATAAAGCAGAGCACAATAAAACAAGGTGTGCCTATAAACTGTATTGGCCACATTTCTTCATTAGTATCATACTTTTTAGGTATTAAAATCAAACCCATTTCTGGTTCCTAAAATCATCAGGTCAAAGATCACTTATATTATGAAAGTTTGTAAACTTATGCAGTTACTCATTGTGGACAGGCAGGGTCACCCCATGGTACAGCTTTGCCCCTTCGATTCATGCAGTGCATAGCTTGGTAGCTGTCAGAAGGTTTTGGTAGTAATTTATTTTAATAACTTTTTTGTCTTCTTTGTTGGACTTCAATTTTTGTGGTTTACCTTTCTAGAAATTGATACATGACTGTCTTGCCAGATCTATTGGCATCTCATTGCAATAAGCTTTAATATATAAGATAATATTGATTTTTTTAAATTTGTAATTTAGGTGGGATACTTATAATAAAAGATTACATATTTAGTGGGCATATTCATGCAACACCAACTATATGAATGATAAAGAAATGTAAAAGATACAGTACTTGGTGACTTTGAAGCTCACAATTTAGTAGGAGATAGTTTCCAAAGAAAAGGCAATTGTATTTTAAAGTATTAATTGTTGTATAAAAGAATGTACAGGCATATCTGTCTTATTGCACTTTGCTTTATTGTGCTTCACAGGTAATGCGTTTTTTACAAATTGAAGGTTTGTGGCAACTCTGGCTCAAGCAAGGCTAATGGCGTCATTTTTCCAGCAGCATTTGCTCACGTCCTGTCTCTGTGTCACATTTTGATAATTATTGAAATATTTCAAACCCTCCACCAGCAACAAGATTATGACTCACTGAAGGCTCAGAGGACGCTGACTCACTTCATTGCAATATTTGCTTTATTGTACTTGGCTGGAACCGAACCCATTATATTTCTGAGGTATGCCCATCAACTGCTGTAGGAACACAAGGGAAGAGAATCCACAGGCCTTCTGTTTTCAGTAAGTATTCTTTTTCTGCTGTGTAAGTTTTTGACACTCATAAAACTACTGTTTTCACTGAAGTGCAACTCACCACTGCACTATTTAAAAAGAAATTTCACCTTGAACACTGAAATTGGGGAATGAAGGAGGCATTATCGTATGATAACATAATAAAGGAAGCATACCATTTGAGAGAATTTTTCTGACAATTAAACTTATTTATTGCCTGGTTCCTTATGAAATAGGTATTAATCATTATTAATGATATTTTCTTTTCAGTCATGCGTTTGTACAACATGTAGATATTCTTTAAGTTGTTCTTTGACAAGCCAAAGTTGTCAATATCTGTGTGCAGTTTTCCAGTAAGGTAATTAATTTGATATGTAGAGCTTTAAAGATCTGGAAAAGGGCTCTTGACATGGAGTTTATGAACTGTGTGCTTCAAGAAATCTGTAACCTACCTTAAATTAGTAGTGTGTTCAGATCTTCCTTACCCTTACTGTGTTTTGAGTGAAATTCTTTAAACTACTGAGAGTGTTGTTAAAATCTCCAATCGTAGTTGTGGATTTGTGTATTTTTTCCCTTTTCTGTTTTTGTTTACTGAAACTCGGTTATTAGGCACATACATATTTAGGATTGTTACAGCTTCCTAATGAATTGACCCTTGTATCGTTATGAAATGTGTGTCTTTATTTTGTTAGTACTCCTTGTATTGAAGTTTATTTTGTCTGATATTATTATAGCTTCTCTAGCTCTCTTTTGCTTACTGTTTGCATTAGTATGTCTTTTTCCATAGTTTTACTTTCAATCTATCTGTATATTCATACTTAAAGTATGTCTTTTAATTAAAAATTCATTTAATCCTTTCTTTGAATTGGAATTTTTATTTACATTAAATATAATTTTTGATGTTTGATGTCTTTAATTTTGCTCTTTTTTTTGTTACATCTGTTCTTGTTTTCGTTGGTGGTGTTCCTCTCTTTTTTTCTTTCTTGTCTACTTTTGAGTTAATCAGATATTTTCTAGTATTCTATTTTAATTCCTCTGTTGACTTACCTATGCCTCTGTATCTTTTCCAGTGCATTTTCTCCCAGTGGTTGCTCTAGAGATTACAGAACGCACCCATATATTTTTGCAGTCTACATAGGGTAGTATTGTACCAGTTCAGATAAAATGTTAGAATCTTATAAGAATCTTTTCATTTCCCTGACCTTTGTGCTTTTGTTTTCACATATATTACATCTGCTTATGTTATAAAATTCACAGTATGGTGTTATACTTTTTTGCTTTAAATAGTCATATGTCTTTTAAAGATTAAGAGATGAAGAAATACATGCTGTTTTATATTTACCCACATATTTATCATTTCCAGAGCTCTTTTTTCCTTTCTGTAGATTCAGCTTACCATCTATGGTCACTTCCCTTTGGCTGGAAAAATTATCCTTAGCATTTTGTATAGCATATGTCTTCTGGCAGCAAATTCTTTCAGTTCTTGTTCATCTAAAAATGTCTTTATTTTGTCTTTATTTTATTACATTTTTTATTGAAGTATAGTTGATTTACAATAGTTTCCTTCTTTTTTTTAAAGAATATTTTCACTGGGTAAAGGATATGGAGTTGCATTTGTTTTTTCTGCAGCACATCTAAAAACTTCCATTGTCACCTGAGCACCAGTGTTTCTAATAAGAAGTGAACTATCATTTGTATTGTCATTCCTTTGTATGTATTGTGTTGTTTTTCCCTGACTCCTTTTAAGGATGTTTTCCCTCCTCTATACATGGTTTTTAGCAGTTTGACTGTGATGTAGCTACTTTTGGTTTTCTTTGAATTTATCTGGCTTGGAGTTCACAGTTTGGGTGAATTATATGACCATTATTACATCAAGTAAGTTTTTCTCCCTCATTTCCTTCGTATTCTTTCTCTAGTATCCCATTTACAAATGTGTTAGTCTGTGTGATATTGACCCACAGATCATAGGGGCACTCGCTTCATTTTTGTTTAATCTTCTCAGTTCTTTAGATTGGCTAATTATTCTTCTCAGTTCTTCAGACTGGCTAATTTTTATTCATTTGTCTTCAAGTTCACTGACCCTTTCTCCTTTGCAGTCTACTGTAAGCCTTTCCAGTAAATTGTTCTTTTTAGGTATTGTACTTTCAGTTCTGGAATTTCTATTTGCTTCTTTAATATAGTTTCCATTTCTCTGCTGATATTTTCCATCTGTTTGATTTTTCCAATCATATTTTTCTGTACTTTTAGAAACGTATTTATCATAACTGCTTTAAAGTTCTTGCCTGTTGAGTCCAACTTCTAGAACATCTTGCTGTGTATTTCTATTGACTGCTGTTTCTCTTGACAGTCTCATTCTTCTGTTCCATCACGTATCTAGTAAGTTTTGGTTAGACACTGGACATTGTTGATAATACTATACAGAGACTCCGGATTTAGTTATCTTCCTCTAAAAAGTGTTGATTTGGCAGGAAGTTAATTTGGCTTGACTCAGACTTCAAATTCAGCCTTCCCTTCCCTACAGTGGGCAACAGCCAAATCTTTGTTATTTCCTTAACTTTCTAGCTGTGTCCTTCTGACATGTTCCTTGGAGTTTCTCTTGCTCACATTTGGTTTAGGGCTCAATAAAGAACCTGTAGTTTATATAAAGATTTCAGAGTTTTATTCTTTGTGACTTTATTTTTGCCAGTTTCCTTTTTCACTCTCCAGTCAATTTTTTTTAGCCCCCAGCTCCATCCTCTGACTCCTTTAGCCATTAAGACTGTTGCTTTGTGCTTAAATTTCAGTCACTAGGAATAGGTGGGCCAGAGTTTGCCCCCAGGTAGAAACTGTAAAACTAAAAATTCCACCCTATTTGGTTCCCTTTTTACAAAGATCAGTCTCCCTCCAGTTTTTGCCTGCTTTTTGTGGCTCTTCCAGGCCACGAAACAATTGTTTTTAATATTTTGTCTAGAGATTGTATTTTTATCTGCTGATAGGTTAGTCAGATACAAACTATTCATCCATTATTGGAAGGATAATTACCCTACTTTTTAAAAAATGACTTTGAGAAATAGAAATTTGGTTATTGTTTCTAAATTGTCATGGCCTTTAATGGTGCCAATATCAGCTCACCAAAGAGTAGTTGTGGTGTGCAAAAGCAGCATGTTTTAGAGTCCTGGGAAGTGAGCTATGGCATCCCTAACTTCAGGTCTAATACATGACATGACTTCTCAGGAACATTTGAATATTCAGTCACCCAGTAGATTCAGTGGCTGTTATAAAAGATCATGATTTACTTTGATATTAGAGTAAGCTTTAATAAATTGATATGGTTTTATAAAAATAAAACCATGATGCTAACCATAGCTGAGAATAATGAACCATATTTATTCACTGTTCAATAATTTGGAGAGAGTTTGTTTTCTTTCTCTTTTTAGTATCCCCCTCAGTCAGTATCACCTTTTCAAGTGTGGCCAGAGGACATTCACAAAGGAGAAAATCTAAATCCATTTTGAAAATTTATAGGTTTTCTTATCCTCTGGTACGTGTTTACTCCTTCTTCATGGTTGGAAGATACGTATCCTTAACTTGAAAAAAATGTTCAAGGGATCAAGATCAGTAGATTTTGGGGGAGTGTGTTTGTGTGTACACATACACATGGGAAGAGACAACATATAAATGTAATTTTATTTTTCAACTTAGATGTTTCAAAGGGAAAGGTGAATGTGAAGTGCTTATTTTTGCAAGGAATTACTTGCAAATTAATATCTCCAGCCCAGACCTCTTTTGATTTCTAGACTCATTCATTTCATTCAGGCCTCTTCTCAAATGTCATCTCATCAGAGACCACCCATGACCACCCTTACTTTCCAGTTCCTCACCCTCCCTGGTTTCTCTTTTTATACCATGAACCACTGGTTGGCATTTTATCTTTTTATTGGTTTGCCTACGTACTACCCTTCTCTCTTCCTTTTACCTCCCACTGCTAAAATGTAAACTTTATGAGGACCGGGACTTTTTGTATTTAGATTTCTCTCAATTCTCTGGCATGTAGGATAGTGTCTTGCATATAGTAGGTCAAAGTAAATTTTTGTTGATTGAATGAGTGAGTAAACAAATCACTGAGTAGTGAGATGGGAGATATAGTTCAAAAAATAAGATGAAGCGAGAGGCTTTGGAGTTACTTTGATGACTTTCTGTTGACTCAGGATTCCCAAACTCCATTGTGAGTGCCGTGTGGGAGAGTGCTTCCTACTCACTTGTCGCTAATTCTGTGTCTGGGGAGAGGTAGTACTTGTCCTTTTTAATATCTGATTTGACAATCATTGATGGATAGTGAAAATAATAAAAAGAAATAAACCTTATCCTAGCAGGTGAGGCAACATGTGGAAAAACATCTTCCTTGCCTAGGAAAATACTTAAGTGTAATACATCCTCGTGGGAGGATCTGAGTTTAGCAATTAAAATCGAGATCTAATTTCAAGGTATATTTACCTATGGCATGAATACGATGAGCAAAATTGTGGAAGTTTAGATGCTGATTGATTTCTAAGGTGCCTGTTTTACTTTGATTTTGTAAGCCACATTCAGTTGCTCTGAACTTTGTAGTCTCCAGGCTACTTTCCGGCTTTAACAACAAAGTCAGAAAAGTTTAGTCAATTAAAAAGCTGCACCCAAAATAAAAAGTTTTCCTTTTACTTGCACTTAGAGCATAAACCATCTCATTTTTCAAAAATAGGACAACCTTCTCTATTTCCTCAGAATTCCAGCTATTTGGCTAACTCTACTCACTATGTAGTTTAAATGAAATGAATGCCAGTTTTCTTTTTGATATGTTACTAGTGTGGTCAGTATTATTCCTGGGAGTTGATAACTTCCTAGATGACCATTACACTAGCAATGTTAGGAATAGCATAAAATATGTCCGGTAGTGTGCTTTTGCTTTTGAAATTTTTTATCCAGAGAAAACCACATGGAGGTAGAAGCTCCATAAGGATCAAAACCTACCCCAACATACACATATATGCACTTTCATTGATATTTATGTAGAACCTGGCATGAACACTAGAAGGGTCAGGTTCTAATGGTACATAACCTCTCTGAGCCACTATTTTCCCTATCTCTAAAACAGGTCATCAGGGACTTCCCTGGTGGCACAGTGGTTAGGAATCCGCCTGCCAATACAGGGGACAAGGGTTCGATCCCTGGTCCAGGAAGATCACACATGCCACGGAGCAACTGAGCCCACATGCCACAACTACTGAAGCCCGTGCACCTAGGGCCCATGCTCCGCAACAAGAGAAGCCACCGCTATGAGAAGCCCGCGCACCACAATGAAGAGTAGCCCCCGCTTGCCGCAACTAGAGAAAAGCCTGCGTGCAGCAACGAAGACCCCACGCAGCCAAAAATAAATAAATAAAATAAATAAATAAATAAGTAAATAAAACAGGTCATCATGCTTCTTGACAGAGCCGTTGTGAAGATTAGAAGAGGTGATGCATGTAAAACATCTAATACAGCTCCTAGCACACAATAACCCTTCAGTAATTGACAGTTTTTTGGTGTTTTTTTTTTTTACCATTTTCCCTCTGGATAACTAGGGTATTGCCGTTCTCATTTAGTAAAAAATTATGAAAACGGAAATCCTAGTCCCAGCTAGATTTTCTTTTGATTTAAAAAGTTGTTTGATTCAGGCAAAAGAGAAGAACTACCTAGAATGAAATTAGGTTGTGAGATAGAGATGTGGCTTATCTTTAATGGTTTCTTTCTTTATCATTTATTTGTTATTTGATTCATTCATGCATTCACTTATTCATTCATTACCTATTAGTAAGCCAAGCTGCACCTTCTCTTGCCTTTTAAATCTGACTCTGTATGGTCAAATGTACAGGGCTTTATATCTGTAACTTAAACAGTTTGAATTCCAGTAGTATTCAGTTGAACATCTTAATTTTCAAGATGTATCCCTTTGAAAAGATGTCCCATTTAATGTACCATTTTATTAGGACGTTTCTTCTTTGAATTTACAAATTATGATCTCACCTTGGGATTTTTCTTTTTATTCATTTCACTGTCTGGATTGCTCTTCCCCTGTTTATCTAGCTCCTTTTCATCTTTCAGGTCCAGCTCAGACATCATTTATTCCATGCACTCTATCTTAGGTATCACCCCAACTCCCTCCATAGTCATTCCTGTCACATCACCTCATTTTATTTCCTTTTTGCCCCCTATTACCAAGTATAGTTATTTTATTTTGGCTATTTGCATAGTCTTGTTTTCTTTCACTAGAATACAAGTTTCATGCTTCAGGATTTTTTCAGTCTACCAGTAGACTTCAAAAAATTTCTTTTCTCTTTGACTTACCCTGAGTTGGTTTCTGTTGCTTACAGACAAGAAACCTGACTGATATTCGTACCAGAAGTGGTTGCAGGCAACAAACACTCAGAGAAATAGCAGAAATTTGGGATTAGTGTTCTGGTCTAGGAAATGGGGTATTTTTGTTTATTTGTTTAGTGTAGTTTTAATTAACAAACACTTACATGGTTCTTATTACATACTATTTACACCTTTATAGAAATTATTTTATCTAATCCTCAGAATGACTATGAGGTAAGCTTTATTATTAGCTCCCTTTTACAGATAAGGAAACAGGCACATAAAGGTTAAACAACTTGCCCAAGGATGCAGAGCTAGTGAGTAGCTATTTCATTTCAGTTGGTATTGAAGGCAGGGAAAATTCTAGTATGATTCAGGAATTGAAGTCTGGTAATCCATGGGATGCAGCTTTGAAGAACTAATGAAACCATTACCTATAATTAACTTTGAATATGCTGTGTACTCAGGGCCAGCTTTAGGGTCATGTTGCCACTGCTGCAGAAAAATGAAGGAGTTCAGTGTCTACTGGATTGAGTGGACAACTTGAAGAAAGAAAATACAAGCTCTGAATTTGTATTTTCAGCTAAAGATGCAGACTAAAACTTATAGACATTATATAATTGAGCTCACATAATTTCTTATATCTATCAGCCTTAGGGCTGAGATCGTTCTTAGCACTAAATTCAGCCCATGAACATTAAACATTTAAAAATTAAACATTATTTCCAGGTTTCCTATTTGAGAGATAATCTATTGATCAGTTATCCCAAATTACCCTTCATGAAGTTTCTTCAAGGAAAGATTCTGCTCCTGAGTGGTGCTGTGGCAGTCCAAAGGAAAGATGAGGGTTTGAGGGGAGGAATATTTGTTTGGGTGGGTGTTTTATAATTAGAATTATATAATATAAAACATGTGCTATATATTCTATTTTAATTTCTACTTTAAGACTCATATAAATGCTTTCTTTGTAAGTTGATTGGCTCTTAAAATGGTCATGCTTAATGTTGAAAGTTAGGAAATCATATTTTTAAGAAGCATTTTGGAGAATATACTACCCTTTCCAATTCTGGGGGTGGGATAAGAAGGAATCATCGTATTTTTGTGAGAGCTCTCTGTCCCCTCCTCTGCTCTCCAAGTACAGACACAGCCATCCCCGTATTTTTCCTAGAGTCTCCTACTCTGTTGGTAGGATTAGCCAGAAACAATTTAGTCCCACATTCCAAAATATGATGTGTTACAGCACGGGTCAGCCAACTGCATCCTATAGGCCAAATCCAGCCTTTTGGTGTGTTTTTATATGGCCCTGAGTGAAGAAAGATTCTTAAAAAATGAATCTCCAACAGTATAAAGCCTGCAAAGCCTAAAGTATTTACTCTCTAGCTTTTTTACAGAAAAGTTTGCTGACCTCTCTGTTTCACCATACTTGTGCAGCCTACAGAACAGTCAAGGACGCTGCCCCTGTATAGGTTACCTGATCAAGAGTTTCTCCTTAGGGAATTGATTATATAGCCTTCTCTTTTGTTGTTTGTAGTTTAACTAGAATTTAAACATGTCTGGTAAGAATCTCCTAATTATTCATTGTTCCTTTTTGTTTACCTCTTAATTACAAAATAGCAATAGCTTTTCTGTTTCAGCTGAAACTGCTGTGTAACAAATCATCCCCACACAGTGGCTTAAACTAACAAGCATATGTTATTTCTCATGAGTCAGGGGGTCACCTGGGGGATTAGTTGATTTAATCTGACCTAAGCTGGGAGTGGCTCTGCTCTGTGTATTTCTCATCTTCCTTCTGGTATCAGCCTGGGCAAGTCCTTCTCATGGTGATGGCAGAAGTTTAAGGGAGTAAGTTGAAACACAGCAAGGCCTCTTGATGACTTGCATGGGACTGGCATATACTGTCACTCTGAACTCATTCTGTTGGCCAAAGCAAATCACATGACTGGATGCCCAAAGAGTGAGAACTGTACCCTATCCTCAGTGGGAGAATATTGGAAAGTTACCTGGCAAAGGTTGCGAAAATTTGGAGCTAATAATTCAGTCTGTCATAGTTTGGTTTATTTCAGGATATGCTCTGCAACCAGCATTGGGAGCTGGGTTACAACTCAGATATTTTAACTCATCCTGCTGTTATATGCATCAAAGATTTGGACAGCAAGGAATCATTCCTCAGAAGTCATTCTGAGTATAGGTGTCAGGAGCACAAGGACCCTAAGTTTCTTCAACTTAGCTAGTATGTATTTAGTGTCTTTTTTGTGCCTAACACCATATTAACTTCTGGGGCTTAAGGAGCTTTAGGTCTAACAGTGAAAACAGACCATGGACAGGACTTAAAAGGTGTTGTGATAGTTCAGTAACAGAAGTTTTTACTAGATATAAAGATAGCAGCAGAAGAGAGGGGTAATCAACTCTGCTTTATGAAAAGGCATAGAAAGCTTTGTTGAGAAGGAGATTAAATTTTGAGTGTTAGACAAATCCACAGTCCTTACAGAACAAGTTCAGGTAGAAAAGTATTTTTTGTAGGAAATATTACAGCAATCTGTTAACTGTTGGAAATTAATTATAGTTAAAATCTCTTGTTTATGCTCGGATAATAGAAAAGTCTCTGAGAGCCAATGAATAACTTTGTATTTACCACCTTCTTGCATTATTTACTGCAGTAGTTTTCAAACTTTGGCCTGCCTCAGAATCACCTGGAAGACTTGTTAAAACACTGATTGCTGGATTCCACTCCCAGAGTTTCTTATTCAGTAGGTCTGGAATAGGGTCAGAGAATTTGCATTTCTAACATGTTCCCAGATGATGCTGGTGGGGCTGGTCCAGGGACAACACTTTGAGAACTATTGCTTTATTGAATCTTTCCTATGTATCTGGCACTCTGCGATGTGGTGAGTATATAAAGGTAAAAAGAAAACATCCCTGCCCTCAGATTGCTCGTGGTAGGGTGGCTGGGACAAAGAAGTGAATGTGTAATGACAGTGCAGTGGAATGGATGCTGAGATGCATGGAAGTACAGTTTGCTGTGGAAATACACCAGAGGGACACTAACTCAGACTGAGGCTGCAGGCTGCACGTGTGTGTAACACACAAAAAATCCTTTCACCCTGAGCTGAGTTTTTAAAAAAATCAGAAAGTAATAACAAATAGAGAAATGACCGTGAGTCATGCTTTGCGTGAGGTTCGTAAATGGAGTCGTCTTCGAAGTTGCCTTTAAGAAATTTCTGATCAAAATTTTTTAGACAAGCTTCTGGTGGTGCAGGTGGGACAATGTATGTCTGAATTAGTTACCTTGCAAATAAAAATTATCCCCTTCTTTTGCTAATTTGTTCTACTCATCTTCAGCTATTGTTAAGATGCCAGTTAGATAAAGATGTTACATTCTATGTTTTCACAAAAAGAGCGAGAAATTTTATTTATGTCAGAATGCAGACAAAACTAGACAAGAGTAGGAACAATCAGAGGTGGGGAAACAGGGTTCCTTAGGCAGCTTTACCCGGGACTTGAGGTGCTGAGCCTGCAGCGGAACAGTCAGCTACTCAGTGCGATTGTGGGCTAGCATGAGACTAGGAGACAGAGTGACATCTCTGCCTTGAGAAGGGCACTGGGGAGGAATGCAGTGGATATTAGGTCATGGATTCAGGCGGGGCTATAGATAGCTCCTGCTTGGGCATGGTGAGGTGGGTGAGGGGACTGGGCAGGAATTGATTAGAGGTGTACCTACGGTGGGAAGCTGCTAGGTCAACTGGCCAAGTTATATGCCCAGCCAATGAAAGAGTGAACCTGACAAGTACTTGGGCTGGTTTAGAGAAACAGAGCTATACTCATGAGGTTGTTTGTCTTGGCATTGAAGACGTTCTGCCATTTTAATGAAGCAATCTTGGATTGTGTTGTCCTCTCAACCCACAGGGGTAACACCCTTTCAGGAGTAATGGTCTTTGGGGCTCCTGGCTATCTAACCACTTGTATTTGTTTTAAACCAAAAGCATATACCTAAAGCTATGCAGAACATTTCATTTTAAATGGTTGTATTCCCACTGGCCAAAGGAGCTAAAGTCAAGTAGAAATTATGAACAGAATGCTCAAAATGCTTTAAAATCGTGTAGTACAATCTATTTTCATTGGAGATGAATTACTGATGAAAATTGTTTGTAGTTTTTTAAACTATCCTTTTATAATGTAGTTTAATTAACCGTGAAACCTTGTAACCTTTTTCTCAGCATACATCTGTGGATGGATATACTGAGCCCCATATCCAGCCGACCAAATCAAGTAGCAGACAGAACATCCCTCGGTGTAGAAACTCCATTACGTCAGCAACAGACGAACAGCCTCACATTGGAAATTACCGTTTACAAAAAACAATAGGAAAGGGAAATTTTGCCAAAGTGAAATTGGCAAGACATGTTCTAACTAGTAGAGAGGTAAGTTTTCATGATTCCTTTTAATATTTACTTATACCTCTCCAGAGTCTAGTTACAAAAGCTTTCCTACAGCTGATTCTGGGAATAAGTAACAGTTGCAATATGGTAAACACTGGGATATGTGTGAATGGAATGTATGTAGATAGAGTTATCTATACATGGCACAGAAGAATTGTCCTTATGTATTAGCATCTCATAAATCAGATGTGCTGCAGATGAGGTTTTCTCAGACTTCTGTCTTTCATTATATGGCTTCTGTAAAAATTTCTGATTTTTACCCGACCCCACGAACCGGGCTAGGATAACTTCTTATTAATTACTGCTTAAGCTGTAGTGAATACAGGAGCAGGAAATGAGGTTGTACATGTGAAACTTATATAGTGTTATAAACCACTGTTACCTCCATAAAAATTTTTTTAAATTACTGCTTGAGGTAAATTAGGTATAAATGTGTAGAAAGTCACCCACTAATTTTTATCCATTTAGAAACCACATTGAGCAAGGGTTATACAGATGTTCTTCTCAGATAATAAGAGAATCGGGTTTCTAAAATCCCATGTGTTTCAAATCAGATGTATTTATATAGCAAAATTTGTTTTTAAAATAATAATTAAGATATTTAATAATTTATATAATAAAGACTAAAAATAGTTAAACATCTAACATTCTATATTATATAATGTTTACTGGATCCAGTTAGGACATTATGAAAAATCTGTCATAAAATGTTTTTGTTAAGTTTCCATTTTGTTCTATACATAATATTATTGTCACTTATGGTTAAATTTAGTCCTCTCTCTCCATTTTGACCCTAGGAGCTGTTGGGACACAGGATGTATTAGACAGAGACTTAAGAGGACATTTAAATCCGTTTTGTTAGTTTGCTGTATGGAAGTTTGGGTGTCCAATCTCTCTACCCACATAATACTTAACTTACTAAAAGTTTATAAGCCTCTCCCCTCTGATAATTGTAACTTATCAAGATCATGAGTAAAAGATGAAGATACAGATGATTTTTACTTTAAAAGGGGAAACCTGGAATAACTTTAACAAAGGTGTAATTTCATTGACTAAGAATCAAATAGGTTAAAGACTTGGGTCAATAGAATATATTCTAAGGCTGCCTAATTATCAAAACTTTACCATCCAATTATGTGAACACCAAATATAGCTAAATTATATCTAGTTAGGAATGAAACAAAAGATGTTTTCCTTATAAATTTTATTCATTAAGATATGTATTCTCAAATATATTTTAATGATTCTCTTTTTCTTAGGTTGCTGTGAAAATAATAGACAAAACTCAGCTAAATCCTACCAGTCTACAAAAGGTATTTAATTATTTTAATAGTAAGTAATTAGAATACAAGTTAATTAAAATATGATACTCTGTAAAGTCAGTTATTTTAAATTTCCTCTTAGGTACAATACTACATTTCATCAATATATGAAGAAAATATTTGATATAAAACATAATATTTACATTTAATAATATTTTAAAAATGTTTATCAAGTGTTTGTTTGAAAAATGTCTGCTACTCAAATGCATGTACCATATCAGAGGAACTTATGTCTTTTAATTCAGTAGAATAAAATTTTTCATATCAAATATTTTGAAGTAGTAAGGATTCTGCTTTGTTAAAAATCAACTCGTGAGATTCTGTTGTCCATAGGTGGGTTTCCTTTTATTGCTTCACTTGCTTTTCTTCCTTCTTCCACAAGAACTAGTCTTTCAGCTAACTTACAATAAAAGATACGACCATTTCTTCAAAGGATGAAAATATAAAGCAGGAGAGGGACCAAAAAAAGCAGTTAGGATGGGAATTGACCTGGTAAAGCTGTTTCATGTTGCTTCATTAGTTATTTATGTGGGAAAATTTTCTCAGATTTTTTAAATGAAGATTAAAAATGAAGCAAATATTTTAACATTTATGTCATATGTTTGTATATAGCTCACTATATAATATTTATGTATAATATATATATATATAAAGTACATTATGATTTTTATTAGAATATAATGGGATCGTGGTCACATATGTAAGTGTGATGTAAATAACTTTGGATTTCTAAAACAGGATTTTATAAGAAAATTTTAGTATAGTATGTTTAACTACACCTGCTGTGATTTTACCATTAAATTAAAAATTTGGGTCCGTGATATCAAGACTTTCCACTTGTCTCAGTGCCAGATAACTCAGTTTATTTTATATATTTCTACTTAGAGATCTGTCTTTGTACTTACTGAGATTCCTTTTAAATTTGGCAACCAATATAATTTTTCGTAGCATTCGTATTTCTCATCTGTGAGAACATGAAAGGTTTGCTGGATTTTTTTTCTCTATGAGTGTGAGATAATATACTTTATTGGATGTTTTTTGGGAGAAACTTCCAGCACCCATCTTTCAGCTAATCATGATTTAGTGGTATGCGTTATAAAAAGGCATCCTCCCTGGGCAGACGAGTTATCCAAAGGTGCTGTGTTTTCCTGGACTAGAGCCACAGTGGGGCAAGTTTTTGCCTGCCCTTCTCCTGGAAACCCTTTTACAGTGCACAGGCTGCATACCAGCCCAGTGGCCCTGTCCATGGCCCACCTAGCCTTGTCACTTTTCCTAGGCTAATCTGTGGGTTACTCTGGTAAATTAAGTGATTTTAAGTGACATTTAGAACTAGTCCAGGCCCGTTGTGCTCGTTGGAGGCACAGTAATTTGACCCCCGCTCTGTCTTTCCCAGGGGGGACCAGAGAAGGTTGTAGAACCAAAGTCACACTTATTGAAACATGCGGACATGCAGACATGAAGGTGGACTGTTATTCAGATAAAAAATATACTTGTTGATGTAATTTCTATTATAAATTCTGCTAATCTTGCTGATAAATTGTTGCTTTTCCAAACAAGCATATAAAAAATGATGGCAATTTTGTTTTCTTTAATCTGTAAAAATAAAAGCAAAGGAAAGATTGAAATTTGCTAAATGTAGCCAGTACACTGTGTGCATTTTGTTGTTTTCAAAATAATTTTTGTGTTCATAGATTCGCTTTTTGTTAAAAAGTTTGGAAAAAAAACAGATCGAGGCTTGCTTAGTTTTCGTGCATTGTAGAACGTTCAACATTTGGCCTTACCCATTGAATGCTGGGAGCATCTCCCAGTCAGTCATATCTAAAAAATAAAAATGTAAAAAAACGGAATTAAAAGTAATCATGTTTTTTTCCTTAGCATTGACAGTCAAGTCCTATAGGTAAAAAATAGCACAATGGCTCTCCGTGTCTTAGGTGTGCTTGTTAAAAAGGAGATAATGACAGCACATACGTTTACAGTAAGGATTCATTTTAATCTCATCTCAGCCCAAAAGTGTTTGGTTAAAACTTGTTCTGGACTTGGTCTGAATTTAAGCTGGTTCCCCTCCTTTACTCTCTTTTGTGTATAGCATATTTATAGGAAATATTACTTTCCTTTGTCAACATCAATGGTAGATAAAAGTAATCTAAATTTGATACCCCAACTGTTCCAAACTTCTAAAATATAAAGTTCTTAAAAACAGTTTGGTCTTTGGAATTGTTAAGCATCTTTGGCTTCAACATTGTTCACGTAATATGCTCATATTATTTGTATTACATATTTTAAATTAATGGAATCCAATTTAATAAGTTTTCATAGTTTAAGAGCTATTTGACATACATGCTATATTTCCTTCTTCCTCTTTGGAGCATGACTCCCACCTCATACATTAGTGGTTTTTTAGACTAGGGTCTATGAACTATACTCGTGATTCTTGGGTATCTTTTAAGCAACCTGTTACTGTTGGAGGAAAAGCAGAATGATGAAGCAATTTTATTCATAGTTCACATACTTGAAATGTAAGATTAGTTATCGTTTCCTCTGAAATTCCACCAAGTTTGAAACTTGGACACGTTAGTTTATACACAGATGACAGAGTTTGTGTTAGCTTGTCTCAGATCGCAGTCACCAGGGTGCAGTTTATCTGTCTTCTGTGTATTGCTTGTTAATTTACATTTTCTATTGTTTTACTGTGTTGCATTGTATTTTGAATTCACAAAAATAGCACGGTGGTTCAGAAGTGATTTGCTGAATAGTAAAACCTGTAATGAAAACAGAAACAAGACTACTACAACTCATTAAATAATAAAGAGGAGTTCTGCATCCCAGTTATAAAGAATGAAAATCCTTGTGACAGTGATTTTGCACAAGCAGGGCAAGTGTAAAAAAATTTCAATAACCAACATCTGAAAATTAGGCTTAAGTGAATGATCCATTTACTGCTAGTGTCTAGTGTGTTACCTGTTGTGTAAAACATTGTCAAATGGTGACCTAAGCCATTTATACTTTAGTGAGTTTTCAGATAAAGCCCAGAGACCTCTCTGGTAAGCTAGTTAAGTTTTCCAGAACATCTGCAATATAATCTTTATCGTGTTGATGAATTTGGTCACTAAAGGTAGAGCAGAGGACAGAACCATAGAAGCAATTCAGAATTACATTTCTTTCAGCAAATTATCAAGAAACCAAGCTTGTAAAAGAAATCGTATAATTATTGGCAAATATTTTTGATCAAGGAGAAAGCAGAAGCTTCTTGGCAATATTCCTTAACAAATCTCTCTGTTGGACATAGGTTGAAATACCAGTTACTCTCACATATGTGTGCTTGATAGCATATTTCACTTTGTAGCTGCACAAAACCACTTACGTGCTGAGTACTTCTTCCATACAGTTCTTTTTATGTGTGTGGATCATTTGAAGGAAAAGTCTTGGCCAATTCTTTTGTGGATCAGTGAAAACCTAAGTGAAAAGAGAAGGGTTAGCATTTAGTGAGCTGGGTTGTAGACTGCAGAAGTTGTCTTTGAATCATTACTGAATTTTTTATATATATACTGCAAGGAATGATACTGCTGTGTGAATAGATAAGTTCATACCTAATGCCCAGTCACTCATTGCTTCATTTTCCATGACATCTGCGGTCAGTAACATAACCTCTGATCTTGATTTGGTTTTAAAGGAATACTGAAAACAGGGACTATCATAAAATCTTGGCTATTGAAAGATGTCTCTTTAGCATACAGTGTGAAGAATTGGTGGGAAGTATATCTTTCACCCTGAAATACAATGGATTTGAGGGAGAAGTTGTTCAAACAAGTTTCTTTTAAAAGGTGATATCAATAATGTTAATGTCTAGCTAAAATATCAACAGTTTAAATGTTGAAGATAAGATAACCAAATTTTCTGGAAAGACCAAACTGTATTTCAAGCAGTTCACTGACCAAAAATCTGACTTTTCTAAACCCTGTTTTAGCCCTCATTAGTTATTGGACAAAGGGTTCAGTGACATATTGTTGGGCAAGTTTAACATACAAATGTTACATCCAAATATGAAGAATACCTTCCAACGCAAGCATATCCAAAGAGTATATTAAGAACCCATTGCTATTACCCCTCAAATTGCAACTTCCAGTCTTCTAACCTTTTAGTGTGATTAGATCAGCAGCCTAGAATTTGTCTTGAGAGCTGTGCATAGTCTGCTTGGAGAAATGCTTTTGTAAGGTTGGATCCAGTAATTAATCTGAGTGCCTCTGACGCATCACCCAATGCTTTGTTCCTTCCCCCAATCAATGATTGTGACTTAGGATTTTTTAAATTTAATACAAATAAAAAGTAAAAAAAAAAAAGTAAAACTAGAAATGGAAACTGTCTTGTGGTTCAAGCTACACGTCATGGAGCCCAATACGTGTGTTCATTAATTAATTCTTAATCTAACAAGTATTTATTGAAAGAAGATTATATTTCTCCTTACGTTTTCCTCTGCATTTTTGGCTCCTCCTTTTCTGTTTCCTTTAAGTGGACTCATTGTCCTCTTTGTGGGCCACTCAGTGTTGGAGTTTCACAAGACACGGTCCTAGGACTTCTCTTTCTGTATTCTCTTCCTAGGCTGTCTCAAAGGTAACTCTGGTTTAAATTATCACCGGTAGGCAAACTCACAAATTTATATCTTCAGCTCAGACCTCCCCTATGTTTGCTTGTAATCCCTCAAAGATAACCCAAACTTATTATGTCCAAAACTGAACTCACGATCTCCACCCCACCTGCTTGGTACATTGCCCACCTAGTGCTCTTCCAGTGTCCTCTCTCAGTGAATGACACTGTCCCCAAGTTGTGCAAGTCAGAAACCTCAGAGTTATCCTTGACTCCTCCCTCTCCTTCCTTCTCACCATCTAATCTGACCTTGAGTTGTGCTGATTTTATTTCTTACATATCTTTTGAGAATGTTTGCTTTTGTCTTTTTCCGTCATGATCCTCTAGACAGCACTACTATTATCTCTCCCTTGGACTGCCCCAGTAGCCTTCTAACCCGTCTTTCTGCACTTTGCATCCCTACACACACACACACACACACACACACACACACACACACGGATGCACACACACAGAGTTTAAAAAGTCATCAAGGGGCTTCCCTGGTGGCGCAGTGGTTAAGAATCTGCCTGCCAATGCAGGGGACACGGGTTCGAGCCCTGGTCTGGGAAGATCCCACATGCCGCGGAGCAACTAAGCCCGTGAGCCACAACTACTGAGCCTGCGCGTCTGGAGCCTGTGCTCTGCAACAAGAGAGGCCGCGATAATGAGAGGCCCGCGCACCGCGATGAAGAGTGGGCCCCGCTTGCCGCAACTGGAGAAAGCCCTCGCACAGAAACGAAGACCCAACGCAGCCAAAAATAAAATAAATAAATAAATAAATTAAAAAAAAAAAAAAAAGTCATCAAGGATGCAAAATATGTCTGATTATGTCATCCTTCTATTTAAGCTTTTAGGTGGCTTTCCCTTTTTTTTTGTAGTCTAGAAATCAAATTCATTAACATGGTGTACAGGCCCTACTTTCTTCTTCTACCCCATGGTCCACCAACTCTCCCCAGCTTCTCCCTGCTCTCTTCATCCCCTACTACTCCAACTTCACTGACTTTCTTTCAACTGCTCCTATTCCTACTCTTTATTCTAGCTACCAGGTCTTTGCAGCTTTTCATCCCACCCTATGCATAATCCTTTATCACTCCCTCTTCACGTAATTCTTACTCATTTCTCACATTTCAGCCTTAGGGTCATTTCTTCAGGGAAAGCTTCCTGTCTCAACAATAGTGTTAAATCCCCCTGCCCTTCTTAAAATTAAGCACTCATAACCAAGAATTATTTATAAACAATCTTCATAAACAATCACTTTAGTTTTTATTTGTTTTGGTTTGAGTAGTACTGTTTGGATTTTGCTTTTTTTTTTTTTTTTTTTTTGACTGCATCACATGGCATGCAGGATCTTAGTTCCCCTACCAGGGGTCGAACCTGTGTCCCCTGAAGTGGAAGCACGGATTCTTAACCTCAGATTGCCAGGGAAGTCCCTGCATTTTGCTTTTGATTCTTGTATTCTGGCTCTGACTCTGAAGACCTGTTTTAATTGCTTGGTCTTTTTTGTCTGTAAAGCATACATCTATTTCTGTATTCTCAAGAAAGTATATAATATTTTCTGAAATAGATACGGAAGAATTTTCTCTTGGAAATGGAGGAAGCTAGAAATCTTTAAATCACCTATAAATTTTAGACTAACTGTCTGGCTGTTTTAAAAATCATATTCGCATTTAGTTATTTTGAGTCATACTCCTGTTTTTTCTAAGTTCAGTTTGTTGATACAGTACACTAGTCTATTTTTAATTTTTGGATGGAGACTTCAAAACATCTTTCCCATTTAAAAAAACTTGCTTTCTCATGATATTTATTTATTGGACTAAAAGTTTCATTTCTAATCATTTTTTTTTACAAGATAAAATTCTACAGATGCAGTTGAAGTCCTGTGTGTCATTTCTTTGTTCTATTCTTATATTTTTCTACCTAGAAATAACTACTATTCTGAATTTGGTCTTATTCCCAATTATTTTTTTTTAAAAAATTTCACATGTGTATCTGTACATGAAATACTATGTATTATTTATTTTTAAACTTTCTATTCTTCTGCAACTTGCTTTTTTCCATTTAGCATTGTCTTACAGTTTTATTCATGTTAGTCTATATAGTCTAGTTCATTTATTTTCACTGTTATTATATGTCATTGTACAAATAAGCCACAGTTTACCCATTTTCTTATTAATAGATATCTACTACAGTTAGTTCATTTCTGTTAGATTATATTTAGATTGTTCCTGTTGTTTTAGTGTTTCTTTTTTTTTTCCAGTTAGCTTTTTGTTTTTGCTATTACAGACATTGCTGCAATGATTCTTATTATGTATATCTTTTCGTGAAGATGTATAGAAGAGTATATCTCTCCAAGTAGAATAAGGTTGAAGGGCATGTATATCCTCAACTGCATTAAATAATGTCAAATTGCTCTTCAAAGTGGCTGCACCAATTTCTACTTCTGCTAACATTGTATGCGATTTACTTTTGCTTCACATTCTTGTCAGCACTTTATATTATCAGATTTCTTAACTTTTGCCAACCTTATAGAAGCAAAATGGTATCTTGTTTTAATTTCCATGATTTCTTTATAGTGAGATTGGACATCTTTTCAAATTTAATCTATTTTATGTTTAGTATCTTCTCTCTGAAATTATTTGATTTGGTATCTCAAACAATTTTATTTACTTAGCACCAACTTGAGCCCAAAGTTGTACATGGCCTTGGGAAAGACTCTAGTACTATAAACTTGGTACCAGTTCATAAGAAATAAGAATCTTATAATTCATGTACGAAGACAAATTTTGGCAAAGTGGCACAGCCTATTATTTTGCAATGAATAACTGACTATAAGTTGTCAAGTTTGGAAGTAATACTAAACAATCATTTTATTTTTTTAGTTAGAAATCATCAATATATACTAATTTAATGATGTTCAGATTTCTTTTTCTGAACTACTGTTTCATGGGAAGAACTTAAGAAATTAGCCTAAGTTGTTATACTGGTACTAACAATAACTTTATAAAATATTTTGGTGTCCCAATACGATGTCTCAAGTAAAAGAGGAGTGAAATGGTGATCCTAGAAATTAAAAAGCTGCGAGTTTAATCTATAGGATTCTGTTAATATAGCTCCATGACTGGCGTCTCCGAGACAAAGTCTAGACAAGGTCCTAACTATCTCTTGGAGCTGAAGGTCACCTGCAGGGTACAGCACAGGACCCACACTCCACATTAATAGGCCAGTAAACTGCTGTCAGAGATATAGGTCGAATTTTTACAGAGTTTACGGTGAAGGCAGAGAAGACCTTCTGCCCCTCCTCAAACCCAAATCAGAGCAAAGTACTTGAAAGGCCAAAAAGGTTGTGTTAAAAGGCACAGACAGGGCTTCCCTGGCGGTGCCGTGGTTGAGAATCTGCCTGCCAATGCAGGGGACACGGGTTCAAGCCCTGGTCTGGGAAAATCCCACATGCCGCGGAGCAACTAGGCCCGTGAGCCACAACTACTGAGCCTGCGCGTCTGGAGCCTGTGCTCCGCAACAAGAGAGGCCGCGATAGTGAGAGGCCCGTGCACCACGATGAAGAGTGGCCCCCGCTTGCCGCAACTAGAGAAAGCCCTCGCACAGAAATGAAGACCCAACACAGCCAATAAATAAATAAATAAATAAAAATTAAAAAAAAAAATAAAGCACAGACAAACGTCACCCTCCTTTTATGAGCTCATTCTACTATGACTTTGATGACAGCCTGGAAGAGCTCTCCTGGGGGGAACAAGCTTGACCACAGCCTTTGTCAAGCTCCCCGTGGCCACAGAGTTGTTCCCCATCTGCCTCAAGATCAAGGAAGTAGTGAAGAAGTCCTGTGACACTGATGACTCCAAGGGCAGCACGGTGAGCAGGGCTGGTAGAGAGAGGATGATAGGTTTTCGGCCCCTGGCTGTGCTGCTTTGAGAGTAAATAGAATGGGGATTGTCTAAGCCATGTCCACTTGACTACTTCTAAATAGAACAGATTTTTCTACCATCAAAAAAATGTAATAATAGGCAGAAGGAATGGAAGAGGTAGGAAGGAACAGAGTAGTTGAGAGAAGAAATAATTAAGGCAGATATATATTGATTAACACTAATGGAGTTTGCCTAATCCTGACCCTGAGCTCTAACCAGAAAGGACCGAACTGGAAAGTAAATACCTGTCCACAGAATTGAGGATTGTTCACTAACTTCAGTTATCTAGAACAAAGCCAAGAACCAAGGAGGAAACAATAGAGGCCGCTGAACAACTAGAACAGCTGTCACAAAGTCCAAACAGTGAAGTCCCTGCCATTTAGTCATAGAAGACCCATCTCAAGCCTTCTCTCTGCACTTAACTTATTTAATTCAACACACAATCTTAACAAACTCTGGCCTTAATTTTCAGCTGACAGCAAAATTGAAACAGTAGTTTGAAAGGCATTAGTGAATTCAGAGCCCTCCTGCTAAATTTGGGTATGCTAGGAACATTATGATGTCACAGTTTAAAAATGAGAATGGAAAAATAGGACTAAAAATTAGAATCAGGAACTCAGATAGTAGTGTGGGCCTATTTAATATGTTCACAAACTTCTGTTTTCCTTACTTGTGCCTGGACATACGATACATACAATAATTAACTTTTTTTTTTTTTTTTTACAACAACTCTCCATCTCAGGGTAAACTTCTTATCTTGGTCTAAATGTTCAGCTCTCCTTTCCCCCTCACCTCCTTCCCCCTTTCCTAAGGAAGAGCAAGTATGGATAAGGTTGCCATCCTTGCTGGTAAGGGTCTCTTCTGGGTGAAAAGACCAAATATGTATAAGGAGCTCACTGTCTCTCCCTCTTCTGCTCCCTTTGACTCAGTGGGCTGGTGCAGAAGACTTTGACATTAGTCCAGTCTCTTTCCTCTGTGCAACCAACTAGAATATTAGAGTTTAGGAAGAGGTTATGGGGAGTCATGAAGAGGAAGAAACATCATAGCCCTTTACTGAATCCACGTGCTAGTACTATTCAATTGGCCCCGATTTTCTAGATTTAGAATGTTAATGACAAACCTGGCTGACAGTTCAAGTGTTTCCATCGGAGTCAGGGTGATTGACGGGGCAGGATTCTGGCATTTCATTGTCCCGAGTCAATGTACCACTTAAAACCCCCTCACCACTTCTTCCATCGGCAGCCACTCTTCCTCTTTCCACAACTGCTTGTCACTTTTAGCCAACACACACTCAGCTTATACACACATTCATGCCGTTGCTTGTTTTTATAGTTTTTTCTCACTCCTTGTCAAAATCTACTGAGGGATAAAATAGATAACCAACCAGGACCTACTGTATAGCACAGGGAACTATACTCAGTATCTTGTAATAACCTATAATGGAAAAGAATCTAAAAAAGAATATATGTGTATATATATGTATGTGTGTGTATAACTGAATCACTTTGCTGTACACCTGAAACTAATACAACATTGTAAATCAACTATATCTCAATACAAATTTTTTTTTAAAAATGCTGAAGGAGAGGAAACTATGGATAGAACAATGTATTCAAGACATTGAGATGTAGGGACCCGATGACAGTATATTATTGTTTTAACTGGAATAAGAAATTCCTTTCTGATGAGAAAGGGATGGTATTTCTCTGGCTTCATCTCCAGGTGGAAGTGGAGTGGCCTTCTGTTCAGCTACTGTTTTTGTTAAGTGTCCCACTTTTCACAGGACGATTTTAACACTGTTCCCCAGCTCATCTCGGTTCTTTGTAGAACAGAAGAGCTACATTCTAGACTCCAGTCAAGGACTAAACTCATGAATTCAGCACCACTCAATCAAGTAAACAAACAAAAGACAGTGTTTATAGGGGAATGCCTGAAGGATGTGTAGCTGTCCATTCCTTTAGATTACTTATTCTCAAACATGGAGCTGCCAGTATGTTTTAATTAGTGATCAGATGTGTCTCAACCAGTTTGCTTCTAAGAATAAACTACTGAACTGGCCGATAACGTCATAAAAATTAACAAGAATAAATTCAAGATTACCCATGTGACAATTTTGTTCTCACTCTGTTGCAATTTGATGTTCTTTCTTGAGACAGAAGAGAAAGAAGATAGAATGAAGGAGCCAGTGTGGCATACTAATGCTACAACTTAATGGGCCACACTTCCTGGAGGTACCTATGCCAGTTACAAAGTAAGGCAGAAGCCCTCTTCCATGGGGCAGTAAGGACTGGTAATCGAAAAAGTAGGTTAAAGTGAGGAATTATTAAAAATTACATAAGCATTTAACATTTAAATTGAGCATATAAATATACATTCATCAACCAATCTTTTCATTTAGGTGCAAAGCTTTTTTTTTTTTTTTTTTTCTCTTTTAAGTTTGGGTCTACTGATTGGCTTTGTTTATCTTGTACAAGTCATACTTGTAAACCCATGTTTGCTGCTATTTCTAATTGGTTTCTTATTTTAATTAATGGAGAATTTAAAGACTCCCGGGAAGTGATCTGAGAGCAGAATCCTAGATTTTCTTTTAATCTTTTACAGTCTTCTTGCCCACACCTAACAGGACAGCAATTTCTTTAACAGCTCTTATCTAGTATTTAGAAAGTATTCAATTTGGTTTGTTTTGTTAAACAGCATACTTGTCCTTCATTGGTTTATGTAAATTTAATCTTGTTGGACAGACCTTAAGGCAACGCCAGTGATCCCTGCCTTCTTGTGTTCACACCTTTGTACAATCACTTCCCTTTGAGTGTGAGCGGGATCTGTGACTGGTTTCTAACCAGTAGAATTAGGAAAAGGTGACAAGAATTCACTCTCACAATCACATTATGTTATATAAGACTGTCCTGCTAGCCAACTTGCTCTAGAGATTATCCTTGCTGGCTTGATAAAGTAAACTGCTGTGTTGGAGAAGCTTACTTGGCAAGACCTGTGAGCAGTCTCTAAGAGGTCAGGGCAGCCTCCAGGAGAGCCAGCAAGAATCCAGGGCCCTCAGCCCTAGGGCTGTAAGGAAATGAATTCTGCCCACAGCCTGGGTTAGCTTGGAAGTAGATTCTTCCCCGGTCGAGCCTCTAGATGAGAGTGCAGCCTGTACAGCACCTTGATGGCAGCCTTGTGAGGCCCCCAGCAGAGGACCCAGTTAAGCCGTGACCATGATGCACAGTGAATACTGACACACAGAAACACTGAGATAATAAATGTGTGTTGTTAGAAGTTGCTGGGGTGTGGTAATTTGTTACTTAGCAATAGAAAACTAATACATTAGTTGAATGATCTATTTGCAGTAACAACTGTAACTGACAGACGTGTCTGAAATCTAAATAACCTTTGGTAAGCATGCTGCTTAACCGCGGAAGTGTAGGGGCGCAGGAAGCACCTCGAACAGTGAGCGTCGAGGGTGCACAAGTGTGCTCAGCAGGTTTTGCAGAGGCAATGCCGCGTGACAGTTGGTTTCATGGAGGCCAGTTACAAAGGCTTCTGTACTCTAGTGCTTGTGAGTTGTGACTGTATAGTCACATCTAACAACTTAACAGATAAATAAAATTTTAATAAGAAAGCAACACTCAATGAAGAAAACAGAGGTAGTTCATTTACATGTAAGTATAGGAGAACAAGATTGTTATTGGGGACTTTTCTATTAGAAATACATACTACTACTACTACTCAGCTATAAAAAGGAATGAAATAACGCCATTTGCAGCAACATGGACGGACCTAGAGGTTATCATACTTAAGTAAGTCAGAAAGAGAAAGACAAATGCCATATGATATCACCTATACCTGGAATCTAAAAATATGGCACAAAGGAACTTATCTATGAAACAGAAACCGACTCACAGACATAGAGAACAGAATGTGGATGCCAAGGGGGATGGCAGGTGGGGGAAGGGATGGAGTGGGAGTTTGGGATTAGCAGATGCAAATTATTATTTATAGAATGGATAAACAACAAGGTCCTACTGTATAGCACAGGGAACTATATTCAACATCCTGTGATAAACCATAATGGAAAAGAATATGAAAAATAATGTGTGTATATGTATAACTGAATCACTTTGTTGTACAGCAGAAATTAACACAGCATTGTAAATCAACTATACTTCAATAAATTTTTTAAAAAGAAATAAATAGTGATAATACTAATGAATGCAAATGAAACTTACAATAATGCTACTCGTATTAATAATAGGTCCAAAAACTTTAAGATCCATATAGTACAGCAAAACCAAAATAGGGACTATCTGTATTTATTTTTTTTAATACATTCCTGGGGTGCAGGGTGGAGATTCAGGGAAAAAAGTCAATGTTTTTAAATAATAAAGTTTAACATTTAAAAAAATGACTTTAGTTACAAATAGGTATATTTCTTATAAAATGATATTTTAAATGTTTAAGTGGACTGTTTTATTACTCAGTGCTTATAAAATGAGTTTATGAAAGCCATGGAAAAATAAGAGGCAGGCATAATATTTAACTTGTTTTTCTAAAGAAAAAAATTCTGCTTATAGTGGAACCTAGGATCAGCAGATTTGTGAGTTATGATTTTATAGTTATATGTAAATTTTATGTGCTCATATTATGTGTGAATTTTACCTGCTAATGTGCCATAATAAGAAAAAAAAAGTTGAAACCAGAAGTACAGATCCTCTGAAAATCTAAACCACAGAGTCTACCTCTGCTGTCAGCCCAAGGAGTCCGTGGGCAGAGGTCACCTGATGAGGTGCCCCCTTACTTCTTCTTTGGTTTTCTCAGGGAAGTGAGGGCCTTATTTTTAGGGGGGACGTCAGGTAAGCAGAGTGAGGAGACCCAGGTGGTGTCAGAAACCAAGATAAAAACCCTGAGTGCATTCTGAGGGGACTACCCACCAGGAATACAGGAGACCCCACAGAGCTCTGCCCCTGCTGCCAATCGTGAGAAACGCCAGGTATGGGCGGCATCCCCTCTGTCTTGGTATAGGAGGTCCCCTCAGTCCTCCCTCTGAATATTCACAGGAGTGAGATTCCACACTCCCCTCTGCTGACCTGAGGCCACCCAGCTCACACCAAGGCCCTTACCCCTCTGAGACCCCTGAGGAGGAAGTGAGGGTATGTGACTTCCGGCTCCCTCTGCCCAGGGCCTCCAGGGCTGCTCATGGGAAGGACATATTCTCTGACGTCACTAGCTAGAATCTACATGGTATTTGATGAGTATTCCATGCTTACTGCTGTCCACTGGCATCTGGTATTGTTGAGGATTGGAAAGGGTTTGGAAAACGGATAACTGATTTAGAAATGGTCAAGTGATCTGAACAGAGGTCTCATCAGAGAAAGTATATAGACGGCAGATAAGCATATAAGAAGATGATCAACACCAATTATTAGGAGTTGCAAATTAAAACAACAGATACCACTACACACCTGTTAGAATGGTGAAAATCCAAAACACTGACAACACCAAGTGCTGACAAGGATGTGGAACAACAGGAACTCTCATTGCTGGTGGGAATGCAAAATGGTACAGCCACTTTGGAAGGTAGTTTGGTGGTTTCTTATAAAACTAAGCATACTCTACTATACCATCCAGTAATCATGCTCCTTGGTATTTACCCAAGTGAATTGAAAACTTAGTCCACACAGACTCTTACACATGGTTTATACAGCTTTATTCATAATTGCTTATAGTCTGATCAACCAGTAGAGGTGATTAAAGAGTCAGGCCCCCCAAACCCCAAGGAAGGTTTTTTTTGGATAAAAGTCATGTGGATGATCATTTAGTTTCATTCCCACAGTGTTTTTCTTTTATTCCTAGTAATGAGTATTCAAATAAATGTTAGTTTTACTGTATATGGTATATTCACATACACACACAAACACACACACACACAGAACTATTTGAGTTCATTAGTTAAAATTGTCCTGGGAACCAAGTCTCAGCAAAATTAGAGTTGGGACTGTGAAGTAAATCTCTTATTTGACCAGAATCCTGTAGTGTCTTATAAGCAGATAAATGTCTTCAAATAGATGTTTTGATTGGTTCTCTGCTTGAGTGTTCTTTTTTAACAAAATTGTTTGGTTGTTTTCTTTAACAGTTGTTTCGAGAAGTACGAATAATGAAGATATTGAATCACCCTAACATAGGTATGAAATTTATATATACAATTAACGATAAAGTATTTTCCTTAATTTGAGGCTATTTGAAAGGATACAATTTTAAGGATGTTTTATATAAAATGAGAAAAAGTGATAACCTCAGAAAGTGATACTTTGGGTAAAAATAGATTATAAGGAAGTTAACTGAAGGCTACAAATGTAGTTTTCTACTACCTTGCTGTCTTTTGCTTGTCACTAAAATAATATATATGACTTGGAGTTAAAGCATATAAATGATTTTTGTATCTCCTTACTAAATCTCTCTAAATAGAGATTGCATGCCATTTAGGTATTTATAAAAAATAATTCCAGATATTTTGATAATAGGCACTTGGGCTTGATCAAAGTTTATAAGCAAAATAACTAGTTTGAATTTTAAAGAAAATAGAGTTGATTTCAGTTTTAGTGAATTTACTTCCATAAGTTCTGTTTTTCCCCCATATTTACAAATAAGTTTATTGATTACATATATTATACAGTCATTGGATTGTAAGAAGTAAAAAGCAATTCTTCTTTTAATCTGTTTATTTTTGAATCATGTGTTTCTTGCACATTAAAAAATCTTATGTTTATTAGAGACACTCATGCAGTTGCTTTGGTGTATAATTTCAACTATTTGTCAATACATAAGTCTGATAATTTAGTATTTTTTAACCAGAAACTTTAAAAATATCACATAATTATAAAATTTTTTGTTTCTGTACCAAAGATTATTTAACAGTTTTTGATAGGCTCATTATAATAATAGTGTCTTTTTAAGCTTTAATTAAAATTTTATTATTTTGATTTTAAGATTTTCTTTTTTTATTACTTTATTCTAATTAGAAAAGGAATGATTTTTTTAATCCCAGAAATTTAACTCTCTTTTGACCCAGCAGTTGGTTCCAAATCACTTCACAGTAAGTAGTTTTCTTCCATAGTCGTAATAACCCTTGAGAAAAATTTTAAACTTTAAGTTGTAATTAATAATTTTTAGTAAATACTCAAATTTTCCTTTGGTTTAGTGTTACCTTAAATTTTCTTAAAGCATATCCAATATGTGCTCACAACCACAGAGTTATATCTCTAATTTCTTTTTTCAGTAAAATTGTTTGAAGTTATTGAAACAGAGAAGACCCTCTATTTAGTCATGGAATACGCGAGTGGAGGTAAGGATGAAGGGAATGAAAAGTTATCTTTTGATGAGACATATAGAATTATTAATACCAATCATTAACATTCACGTCTTTTTTGATGTTAATGAATCTATAGTTTCATAAAATGCCTTTAAATAGTATCTTAAGGAAAATTCAGTGTTTAGTTTCAAGACCTATTGATCCTACATTTAAAAGTAGGATTTTGGCTTATTTAAAAATTACTTAGGGACATTTTTCAAAACTCTAAATTTGCATTGTTATCTATGAATGTTTCAATTCTTATCTAAATAATATAATATATAATAACATTAGTAGTAGTAGAAGCTCTTGGCTATTAACAGGAAATCTCAAATTCAGAATGTATTTAATAAAGTTTATAGTAAAAGCATGTTCTAGGTCAGAAGTTTATTTCACTGATTGTTCGTATATGACAGATTCTCCATATACATACATTTTCAAGAAATCCATAAAATGTTTCAGTTTAAACAAGTATTGATCTGTATATTTTATAAGTTAGGAGACTGAGTTGACGGGGAAATGTAAGATACATTTCTAGTAGAATATAATATTGGGCTGGCCAAAAAGTTCGTTCAGGTTCTGCCGTAAGATGTTATGAAAATCCCAAACGAACTTTTTGACCAACCCAATATATATTCTGACTATATAGTGTCAAAAATAGGAATGATTTTTAAACACTGATATATAATAGAAAATCATTTTCATGTACTTCCCCTCAAATGAGAGGTACATTGGCTCAGATTCACTGTTCTTTTAGGCATAAGACTTAACTTTCTCGGAAACAGGTTTAAAATTTATGGAGTTAAATCATTTAATAAGTAAAATGAGGATACTTGAAGGTTTTAAGGGCTCAGAGAATTTAAGCAATTGAAGAAGAGGGAGGGCAGCAGAAATTATTTAAACCACTTTGGCTAATTACCTTTTTTCCGCTAATCAATTGAAAAACTTAGTGTTGAATTTAGTTTTGAGTTCTTTTAGCTAATAAAGTGTATAGATTTTTATGATGATTCAGATTTTGTGTAACTAGAATAAAGATGATTTATTTTAGTCTATAGCATCTAGGCTATGTATTTTTATACCCTCTCTTAGATTTCTAAAAAATTTTACTACAAATATTAAATGGATTTTAATTGCTTTTTCAGTTTTTTATGTAGATTGAAAGTTTTAAAATATTTAGTTTTTTGCATAGCTTTTTTTCATCATGAAAATATTTCATTGTAGGTTTTTTACTTAACCTGGAAACCTACATCATTAATGTTTTTTATTATTATAGGATTTTAAGAAATATTAATATAGCCATGCAAATTTTCATAAAATGTTAATCTATAATAAAATTAATGAACCTACAAATACCACATAATGAACTTTCTCTACTTTTCTATCCTGTAGTTAGATCTGTGTATCAATTCATCATTGTTGAAACCCTGAGTGTTTATTCAGTTAGACTTTTTTTTTTTTAGTGATCTAAAGTCTAGAGAGTGGGGCTAAACATGTTTTGATATGAGAAATTATAGACAGCTAAAGGTCTGTGGGCATTGTTCTATTTTTATGAAGGGCTGCCACAAGGCTGTGTTAATATTAATGTGCATACTGCTTTAACGATTAATGGTAAGTTCAGTCAACTCTTTATTGGTGCTGATGAAGGGGAGCAATGGCTGGAGTAATAGACAGCACGTAGGGTCCTCACTGCTCTCCTTCAGTAGCATTGGGAGGGGCAGAAGGGTGTAGTGTAGTGTAGAGAGGTGTGTACTGGAGCTCAGCCAGTGGCCCCTTATTCAGTTCTGATTCCTAGGGATAGGTGTTCTTTGAGTCTTGCCAGTCAATGATCCTGTAACAAACCATCATGGTTCTGTAGCAGTAAATCTAGAATCATCCTCTTGCCTTTTTAATCTATAAATGGCAAGGTGACTCTAGAGAATAAAACACAATATTTTTCCTCTGAAATTTCTAGATATTTTAGGATTGAATCTGACATGCACACGAGAATCCTAGCATGAACAAGGGTTGAGTCAGACAACTGCCTCTTTGCCAGGAGTACATCTGTTGATTCTGGTTCACTAATGGGGCAAAAGATCTTCATTGATTAGAAGGGCAGGGAACTCCTTTATGATTTTGAACCATGTTTTGTTCAAAGGAGCCTATTAAAAGGCGTCAGGGCTACTTTGGAATAGTGTGTTTATACCTTCTGTTGTTCATGCAGACATTATTTATTAAATGTTTACTGTGTACTAAGTGATATTCTAGGTGCTAGGAACACACGGGTGAGCAAAGGCAAGGTCCCTGCCCTCAAAAAGATGACAAAAGATTACGTTCTAGTTGGAGAAGCAAATCATAAACAAATAATATATAATCAGTAAAGGACTGAATCATGTAAACATCCGGGGGGTGTGAGCGTTCCAGGCAGAACTTAAGAGTAGTCCAAATTTTTGAACTCCTGCCATATATCTTTCCCCTCCTAAACTCACATATCTAGAATTAACTACTATGATGGGTCAACTAGAGCATCTATTCATTTCTCTGTTTTCATCATCCTATTTAATCATTTAAGTATGCTTGATATAATATGTTAACATTGTAGATTTATTAGTTTCATCTGACATACATCATTACATATTTGATTTTTAACATTTTACTTATGTCCTAGGATTGATATTGCATATATGTATATGTAATATATCTGTATACCTAGATACAAATATATAATTTATTGAGTGCTTACTATATGCCAGTCTCACTGTGCTAAGCACGTGCATTATTTCATTTAATCCTCACAACACCCATGTGAAATAGGTAATAGGGAGAAGCAGGATCTAAACGAAGTTAAGAAATCTTCCTTATGTCTCCCAATAGCTACTTAGGGCTAAATAAGGATTCATACCAAAATTGGTCTGATTCTAAAACCTGAGTTTTTAACCACTTTGCTGTACTTTACAAGAACTCTTTAAGCCACTTTATGAGTTTTTAATATACATGTATATATCTATGTGGTACAAATTATAAGGATATAAAAATTTTATCCCTTACACTGAGATATTTTATTTTTGATAATGTAACTAAACATTAGTTATTTTTTTATTATTATTGATTAGAGAAAAATGAAAAAAACTTACATGTAAAGTAAAGGATCTATTAGAAAATTTTTACAGTTTCTAGCATCTTTAAATTATTTCAACAAATATGTATTGTCTATCCACTTCGTGTTCTGTCATGGGGATGAGGATACAGGTAAAGTATGGGTATGATGACAGCATTCAAGGAGTTTGCAGCTCATCTGGGGTAATAGGAGATGCACACAAGGATGATTTCATTCTGTATAATAAGTAGTTAAATACCAATGCAGGTGAATGAGTACTGTGAGAATGCGCATAATCAGCGTAGGAAGGAAAAGAAAGAAATCAGTGTGGATGGAGGTAGAGAGATGGAATTGGACCAAGACTCTATGACTAGTAGACTTTAAGAGAGTGAGCCAACATAATATGACTTCTGTTATTTTGTTTGAAATGTAGGCCCCAAATAAAAAGCCAAATGTAATTTTTGATTGCCCATGCTGTGGCTTCCCTTTATTAGAATGGATAATAAAGAGTTGACTGTATTTTTACATAATAGTTGAAAGCAGAAAGTAAGTTTTCTTATGTTTTTTATGACTTTTTATTAAGAGTTTTGTTGAATCATAAGCCGCTACCCATATTCAATTTTACATGTATTTTTTTTCCTTTTTTTCTATTCATGTAACAGTTGTGATTTATATAGAACTATCAGAAAAGTGTGGGCCAAAAGCTTCTTTAAAAACAAGGCAAAAACTTGACATTGCATATATTGTTAACTGAAAAATCTATGTATATTTTACTGCCTGCTTTACCTTTCTGATTCAGGTGAAGTATTTGATTACTTAGTTGCCCATGGAAGAATGAAAGAAAAAGAGGCCCGTGCAAAATTTAGGCAGGTATGGAAAGTAGTTTTCAACTTTGTTTTGCTGATATTTTTAGTGATGTACAATGGACAGTATCACAAACTGGAATTCAGAGTACATGGTACTTTAAAAAGAAAAATTCCTGCTTTCTTATACTTTTTAAGAATGGAAAACTGAAAAAGAAATTTGTTCTTCCTGAATTTAAATTTAAAATAGTTGCCATTGGTTATTTCTAGTTCATCATAAATAGTAAAATGTTTATAGGTGAGATTCTTATTAATAACTCTTTGATAGTCTTGGAAATACAGACTAGAGTGAGATAGAAAGTAAATACTTAAACCTTTATCCAGTAATTATTATCAAGAATATTAGCTTTATGTGTACAGTATAAATGTGTACTGTTTAAAGAGGTTTTTGTATTTTTTAAATAATTAAAGATGTCAGTTTTGGAACTCATATTTTTGTAGATTTAAAGACTGTGATCAATTTTATTTAGTCAAGTAGGGAAGGAACCTTGCCAGTGTGAAGAATATGGTAAGATATTGATATTTCCAGGTCAACTTGAATATGATTTGTTACAGAAATGATAAAATAAGAAAAAGCAATTTAAGTTCACCTAAGATTTTGTTTTTAATGTTTAAGAATGAAGTATTTAAAATTATCATACTTTATAAATTACTGTAGAAATGACAATTAATAAATTGTAAATTGTCCACAAAATTTACTGAAGTAAAATTTCAACAGACAGCTTACTATATCCCAAACTTTACCTAAGTGAATTTAAAATATTCATTTAAAAATAGTTCAGTATCTCTTCTGTAAACATTATTCTACAGTTAAAGGGATCCTGTAATCAATAAGGTTGGGAAACACTGACTACTGATGTGAAATCTTCCTCTGTGAGATTTTACATATATGTTAACATACAAACAATTGGAGAAGTCCTAAAGAAGATGGGAGGAAAAAAACCTATTCAACTTTTTTTTTTTTTTGACATAGCATTCTCCAGATCGATCGTGGAGTGAGTTTATTTTGTGAAACCTCTATTATTAATATCTCACAGAATCATTACTTTTTGGAACAGTATACATGAAATGCTTTAGACCAAAGATAAACATAGCCCTTATATTTAGAATAGATTCCTAGGAGCATTTGACTTAAAATAGCTGAATCTAAAGACAGCTGGTAATGAGGAAGCAACATTGAGAAATTGAATGGTATTCAGCTACATATTGTTAAATTCTTTTCTACCGTGGAATGGAAGTCCAGGCTTACTTAAGTAAAGAGCTACAGTCATCACTTTAAATGTCATTGTTCTTTCCATCTCAGTCACACTAGTTTTAGTAGCCTATTAGGAAGAAAATTCCAATTGACATTAAGTATTTCCATTGGGATTTTAATTTATATTTTAAGGACTGTCACTACTCACTCTTATTCTTTTTAGTCAGTTGGTTTTGTTTATTTATTAAAAACATACTGTGGTCAGAAATTGTACTGGGTACTATATGGAATTAGAGAAGGTGCTATTTTAAAGAGCTTACTCATCTCTACTGAGGGGTGGGAGCAGGATAGCAGGCTGGGACACAGACATTTCATAAAGATCCAAATAATTACTAATTGGCTCTTTTTTAAAATAAAGTCTGGATTACTTTGAAATCAAATCAGAGGTTGAGTGTCAAATGAATGCTATTTAAAATGTAAAACAATGGCAATTTTAAAAATAATTATCTATTTATTTTAAATATTAAATGTATTTACTATCTGTATGTGTTCCCCCCAAAATTAAATAGGTAACCAACTCACATTTTTAAAAACCAGGGACACACACACAAGTTTATAGTTATTTGGCAAAAAGTTATATTTGTTTTTCAGTTTATTTTTGCTGTTTATTTTTCTTTATAGGTGTAATTAAAACTCTAATAAATGTGTATTTACTTTTATTTTTATTTGCTCTGTATTTCATAAAATTACTTTAAAAACTTTAACAGTGAAAGGGAATATACTGTATTAGTAAGGATATGTCCTTGACCCTACCATTAAATACAGCAGAGGCACTAGGACAGTTCAAGACCAATTAATTTAGCAGTCATTGCCCATACAATGCCTCTGCTTTCCTTAAGATTTGAGGGCCTGCAAGAAAAATCATAATATTGATTCAACCCTTCCAGTGTCAAGGCTACTACTTAAAGCTTGGGAATTCCTGACCCATGTATAAATAATTGCAAATCATCCTCCCCCCACAATTGCACCTCATGGCAAAACATTGACATGTCTGGTCTTAGGGTCAGTGCAGGACTGATTGTCAATCATGTTTTCAAGATCCGTAACAAGAGGACTGTAGGGAAGTTTCTGCATCCTATTTGTGGAGGTACAGAATGTTTTGAGATGGGAGGGTCTGGCCATAGAATAATGCAGTAAAACGTGGGCTTGTGCATGGGGATTCTTGCAGTGAACAAGTCAGAAGCCAGAGCTTCTTTTATGGCAGAAATTGTACCCTACTAGATAAGTGTGATGATATTATAAATTATCTTTCCCTTCTTAAGTCTTTAAGACTCAGGAGATTTTTATTCCAGAAGTGCCTGTAGAACTGCTTTCACAGAAACTATCCTGTCTAATGTGAAATGCATGTTTGGTAACCAAATCATTGTCTGTAGCATGCCTTCTTCACTGTATCAAGAGAAGGGGACTTGAAAAAGATAATATCATTATCAGCAAAGTTCTATCATCTATGATACAAAAATAGCCTTATAGTATGAACATCCTATAGCCTATATAGTATGTTCAGTAAGATGTATTAATATTTACATATAAATGTATGTTTCTCTTAATTACATGGTAAAAATTGGATATTAGAAGTTTGAAGCATATTGCTTAAGAAAACTAATACTACATGTATTCATTGTAGGATTCTGCTGTATTTGGAGGACTCACACCTCAAATTAATTATAATCATTCACAACTGTTTTGCTCAAACACAGTTCATGGTTCTGTAGTACCTGCTTAGTTTGGAATTCAGAGACTTTTACCAACTAGTCTATCAAGGTTTAACTCCCAGTATTACCATTTTCCCACCTACTTTTCAAATACATTGTGTTGCCTCAACATCAGTGCAGGGCTTCCCTGGTGGCACAGTGGTTGAGAATCCACCTGCCAATGCAGGGGACACGGGTTCGAGCCCTGGTCCGGGAAGATACCACATGCTGTGGAGCAATTAAGCCTGTGCGCCACAGCTACTGAGCCCATGTGCCACAACTGCTGAAGCCTGCACACCTAGAGCCCGTGCTCCGCAACAAGAGAAGCCACCGCAATGAGAAGCCTGCGCACCGCAACGAAGAGTAGCCCCCGCTCGCCGCAACTAGAGAAAGCCCGCACGCAGCAATGAAGACCCAACGCAGCCAAAAATTTTTTAAAAATCAGTGCATTTTACCTCCTTACCCCCTACATCCCCATCCCCAAACATCCACATTTTAATATTTTACTATCCTTCATGGAGGGCTTAGATCAAATATCACCTAGTAACTGAGATTATTCTTTATCTTTTATGATTCCCTCACTTCTTTGTACCTCTGCTTCTATGATTCTACTTTGTAGTATGTATAGTTACTCATAAACATATTTTTTCCTCCTAATCAGACTGTAAGCTCCTTAAAGGCAGCGTGCATGTAGGGTGCATGAACACATTTTTGTATTCCCCTTGCAACCAGCACATTTTCTTGCACATAGCAGGTACTCAATAAACTGACTGTTGAATCAAAATGAATTTAATTGAATTACATCTTACTCACTGTGTGTTGATTTTGTTTTGAATTCATGTCTTCTCTGTCTTTGAACCATTTTTATATACATTAAAATAATTTTATAATACTGAAATATCAGTTTCACTTGTACTACTTAGAAGTTTTTTTTTTCTAACCAGTATCCTATTAGCATGGTCATACTTCACATCACCTTTAAACTTTCAAAAATCTCATTTCTGTCCCCATTTGTTAAATGCCTAACCAATATTCAACATTCAAACTGTGTTTACGTTTAACTGAATCCACAGAATTGAATATTCTGCTGTGCATTAAAATGGCCCTCCTATACATCAGATATACTTATATGTACAAAGTAACTCCTAGTTGATTGCTATCAGATTGTTTCCTTTTCTGTATTTTATGTAATAAAGTGTATAACTATTCATAAAATTGCTTATAACCTATTTCTCACTTGTATCTTTGGCCCTTAAACCATTGGGTTCTTTCCTGTTTAGCACTTATCTCCAAAGAGCCCTATGTAATGGTTAAAAATTAAGATGGTGTACAAAATCTAGTTACAAGGGTAGAATGCTTTGCCCAGCTGAATTAGTGGCAAGTTTAAGATTAAATTTCATTTTTACCTCTTTTCTTTTGATAATTAGGTTTCCTTTAAAGGCTCAAAATTTTTTCCTTTGCTTTATACTATATGAAGAGACAAAAATAAGGTATTGCTAAATACCCTGTTGATAAATTCTTAGTCAGTTGACCTCCCTGAAGAAACATGCCTTGAACACATTTAGTATAATTCCTAAAATAAAGTTTTGCATTTTGAACTTGAGCCAGCTATCTTGGAATGCTGATTCATGTGTGCCAGAATTCTTATTTCAACAGTGGGATAAACCATTTGACCAAAACTACAAAGTGTATACATTGGATCATGTAAACAGAGAAATATAACAACCCATAAAGAAATCTTCATGGACTCTGACAAATATTTTAGTGTATTTTAGCAAGAGAATACTATTTTCCTACATTGTCCACATTTAAAAGTGAAAATTTCATAACTTTAATGCGTATGGTTTTCTGAAATAAAGGAACAGTGAAATTGCTAAACATAACTTTAAAATCCAAGTTAGTAATTTCTCTAAATTGGAATGATAATTGGGGAAAAATTGAGATGTTTTTACCATAATAATTTTGAATCTTTTATCCAAATATTTATTTCAGATTGTATCTGCTGTACAGTATTGTCATCAAAAGTGCATTGTTCACCGTGATCTTAAGGTAAGTGATTGGTTTTATAACAAAAATTTCTTAATTATTAACAGATATGTGATACTATTAGAGCTGTCTTTTTGATTGCCTAATTATGCCAGGCACTGTACAAGGAAATTAGTTTTGTTTTTCTTTAAAATAAATTTATTTATTTTATTTATTTACTTTTGGCTGCGTTGGGTCTTCGCTGCTGTGCGCGGGCTTTCTCTAGTTGCGGCGAGCAGGGGCTACTCTTCGATGCGGTGCGCGGGCTTCTCATTGCGGTGGCTACTCTTGCTGCCGAGAATGGGCTCTAGAGCGCAGGCTCAGCAGTTGTGGCACACGGGCTTAGCTGCTCCGCGGCATGTGAGATCTTCCAGGACCAGGGATCGAACCCATGTCCGCTGCATTGGCAGGCAGATTCCTAACCACTGCGCCACCAGGGAAGCCCAGGAAATTACTTTTTATTTAATTCTCACAGCAACTTTTTATAGAAGGTAGTATTTTCTTTCTTTTTTTTTAAATTGAAGTATAGTTGGTTTACAGTATTATGTTAGTTTCAGGTATACAGTGAAGTGATTCAGTTATATATATTTTTCAGATTATTTTCCATTATAGGTTATTACAACGTATTGAATATAGTTCCCTGTGCCATACAGTAAATCCTTATTGCTTATCTATTTTATGTAAAGTAGTGTGTATCTATTAATCCCATACTCCTAATTTATTCCTCCCCTGCTTCCTTACCCCTTTGGTAACCATAAGTTTGTTTTCTATATCTGTGAGTCTGTTTTTGTTTTGTATATAGATTCATTTGTATTTTTTAGATTCCACGTATAAATGATATTATATAATATTTGTCTTTTTCTTTCTGACTTCACCTAGTATGATATTCTCTAGTCTACCCATGTTGCTGTAAATGGCATTATTTCATTCTTTTTTATGGCTGAGTAATATTCCATTGTGTGTATATACATACACACACACACACACACACACACACACACACACCCCACATCTTCTTAAGCCAGTCATCTGTTGATAGGCACATGGTTTGTTTCCATGTCTTGGCTATTGTAAATAGTGCTGTTATGAACATTGGGGTGCATGTCTCTTTTTGAATTGAGTTTTTGTCTTTTCCAGATATATGCCCAGGAGTGGGATTGTTGGATCATATGGTAGCTCTATTTTTAGTTTTTTAAGAAATCTCCACATTCTTCTCCACAGTGGCTGCACCAACTTACATTCCCACCAACAGTGTGCAAGGGTTCCCTTTTCTCCACACCCTCTCCAGCATTTAATATTTGTAGACTTTTTGATGATAGCCATTCTGACCCATGTGAGGTGATACCTCATTGTGGTTTTGATTTGCATTTCTCTAATAATTAGTGATGTTGAGCATCTTTTCATGTGCCTGTTGGCCATCTGTATGTCTTCTTTGGAGAGATGACTATTTAGGTCTTCTGTGCATTTTTTGTTTGTTTGTTTTTGATATTGAGTTGTATGAGCTGTTTGTGTATTTTGAATGTTAACCTCTTGTTGGTCACATCATTTGCAAGTATTTTCTCCTGTTCCTTCGGTTGTCTTTTCATTTTGTTGATGGTTTCCTTTGCTGCACAAAAACTTTATAAAGTTTGATTAGGTGCCATTTGTTTATTTTTGCTTTTATTTCTTTTGCCTTGAGGAATGAACTTAACCAAGGAGGTGAAAGACCTATACGCTGAAAACTATAAAACATTGATAAAGGAAATTGAAGATGATTCAAAGAAATGGAAAGATATCCCATGCTCTTGGATTGGAAGAATTAATATTGTTAAAATGGCCACACTACCCAAAGCAATCTACAAATTTCATGTAATCCCTATCGAAATACCCATGACATTTTTCACAGAACTAGAACAAATAATCCTAAAATTTATATGGAGCCACAAACGTCCTAGAATTGCCAAAGCAATCCTGAGGATAAAGAACAAAGCTGGAGGCATAACCCTCCCAGACTTCAGACAGTACTACAAAGCTACAGTAATCAAAACAGTATTGGTGTAAAAACAGACAGATCAGTGGAACAGAATAGAGAGCCCAGGGAATTCCCTGGTGGTCCTGTGGTTAGGACTCGGCACCTTCACTGCCGAGGGCCCGGGTTCGATCCCTGGCTGGGGAACTAAGGTCCCACAAGCTGCGTGTGTGGCCAAAAAAAAAATAGAGAGCCCAGAAATAAACCCACATGTCTTCGATCAGTTAATCTATGACAAAGACAAAGGAGGCAAGAATATACAGTGGAGAAAAGACAGTCTCTTTAGCAAGTGGTATTGGGAAAGCTTGACAGCTGCATGTAAATCAATGAAATTAGACCACTCCCTCACACCCTCACAAAAATAAACTCAAAATGGTTTAAAGACCTAAATATAAGGCATAAAACTAGAAGAGAACATAGGCAAAACATGCTCTGATATAAATCTCAGGAATGTCTTTTTTTTTTTTAATAAATTTACTTATTTAGGCTGCATTGGGTCTTCGTTGCTGCACGCGGGCTTTCTTTAGTTGTGTCGAGCGGGGCTACTCTTCGTTGTGATGCGTGGGCTTCTCATTGCAGTGGCTTCTCTTGTTGTGGAGCACAGGCTCTAGGCACGTGGCCTTCAGTAATTGTGGCATGTGGGCTCAGTAGTTGTGGCATGCGGGCTATAGAGCGCAGGCTCAGAAGTTGTGGCGCACGGGCTTAGTTGCTCCGCGGCATGTGGGATCATCCCAGACCAGGGCTTGAACCCATGTTCCATGCATTGGCAAGTGGATTCTTAACCACTGTGCCGCCAGGGAAGCCCAGGAATGTTTTCTTAAAAGGCAATATTTTCACTGAGGAAATGAAGAAAATGTGGATGAGAAGTTATCTAGCATTAAAGACTAGAGGATTTGATTCCATTAATTAGCTTCTTTTAATAACATAAATGAGGAACTTTGTCCCTAACTAAAAATGCCTGAGGCCCCATTCCATCAGAAGCAGGGTCAGGGGACAAATCCAGATTTGTCTGATGTAAGAGCCAGTGCTCATCCTCACATTAAAGTTCAAAGAAATAAGGAAAGTTTTAAATGTTTTTATGAATATTGAATGCATATGATTAGTATAAACTAGCATACTTTGGAATAAGAAATATGTGATAGTCAGGAAATGTTTGTGGCAGTGAACATGGGAGCCATGATTCATTTCATGGGGAAATGAAATCAGATGTCTATTTAGGTGTTTTGCCTATTTTTTTAATCTGGTTGTTTGTTTTTTTGTTATTGATTTACATGAGTTCCTTACATATTTTGAGTATTAACCGCTTATCAGATATGTGGTTTGCAAATATTTTCTCCCATTCTATAGGTTGTCTTTTCATTTTGTTGATGGTTTCCTTTGCTGTACAGAAGCTTTTTAGTTTGATGTAGTCTTACTTGTTTAATTTTGCTTTGGTTGCCTGAGCTTTTGATGTCTAATCCAAAAAGTTAATAATACTGTATTGAATACTGGAAGTTTGCTAAGGGGGATTTCAGGTGTTCCCATCACACTTATCAAAAAAAAGGTAACTGAGGAAGTATGTAGCTTGACTTAAGTAATCATTTCACTGTTTGTATGTATATCAAATTATCATGTGTCATACCTTAAATATACATAATTTTTATTTTAAAAAATAAAATAATTTAAAAAAAGAAAGAAATGGTTGGGGCCAAATGGATTTTTTTTTTTTTTTGAATGAAGGTAGAAAATTCCTTGTCTAAGAAAGTTTTTTTTTTTCCTTTTTCTCTATTTTTTCCAAGGTTAACTTGCATATTCCATACCTAGGAGTTTGTTTGTTTGTTTTTTTCCCAACTTCTTTTCCCATTGCCTCTGTCAGTTACTAGCACTAGTTTGTGTTATATTTGAATACATTGTCCTAAACAATTGTTGAAAGTCTCATCCTGTAATTTGGCTCCATTGTTCTGAGCTTACAGATTTTCTCCTGCTCCAAATATTTCTATTTCTGTTTCCTCCCTCAGCTATTTTAAGGGAAATCACTGCTTCAAAGAAAGAGAAAGAAGAGGGCTATTTATTTCCCTGCCTGTGTGTTTGACTCCTAGTTTGTCATCTCATTTCTTATATGGAAAATATCTGCAAAAAATCATGTTCATTACCCAGGAGTTTCCTGTATGCTCTTGGGAGGAAACCTCAAAACCCTCTCCACCTCTCCTCTTCTGAGGCAGCCTTGGGTACTTTGCTATCCACCCAGACATCTTTAGAGAGACTGGGAAAAGTCTAGCTTGCTCCAAGACAGCCTCAGAAATTTACAGTGACCAGGCCCTTACATCAGAACATCAAAGTAACCTGGTTTTGTCGCACAGTCCATAATGTTAAGATCTAATATAAATCTCCCAAATCTGTGTGCTGTTATAATATTTATGTAATAAGTGACACCACATTTTTTGCATAGTTTTGGGTGTTAGATGTGTATTTTCTGAAACAAGATGAAAACAAATATCCCAAGGTAGTATTCCTTAAAAAAGGAAAAGAAGGAAAGTAGGCGAGGGAAGAGCTATATGATGGGCAAAGTGCCTGGGTCTGCTGAGTGTTGGACCCTCCAGTGGTATAAACTATAGAGAGCTCTGATTTTCATTTTAGTCAAATTTTACTCCTTTTTGTAACCTGATAAAACACATCTACAAACTAAGCTATAACTTCATTAGTCTGTCAGTTGTAACAGAGTTTGAAACAAAACATGTGCAAAAGCAAATCCTTTATCGAATTGCTTGCATTTATAAAAGGTACATTTAAATTTTTTCATTGAATGATTCTGATTTAGGAAGATTTTAGAAAACCGGCATTTTAAAACATGGGAGAAATCACTTCTTTCTACCATAATAAACCCCTAGAAGAGAATCTAGTTTTAGAAAAGCAAAAGGAGGCTTAAAACAGATAAGATCTAATGGAGGCTGTGTTGTGTTGTTTTCTTTTACTGAGAAAAGAACTTCGTTGAGGATGTGTTTTGCAAGAAAGGACAAGGAATGAATTCAGTAGTCATAGAACCCCTGACTGGCAGTTAGTTTGAATATATGCTTGAGGCTTGCATTAACCAGTGATACTCTATTAAAACAGCATATTTGGGTAAATTTTTTGGTTTAAGCCCAAGATGGATTAGTGTTATGTTGACTTACATTCTTTAGAATAGGTCATATTAAGGTGCAATTCCAGGATGTTTCTTACCATGAGGAAAAAAATTAGGTTTAAAATGACCTATGGAAGAAAATGGTTTTTAAATAACCTTTCTTAAACAGTTACATATATGCATATAAGTGGAGCCTTTCTATATAGTGTTAAAATTCAGTCTTATATAAATGTAATTCTGAGAAGTTACACATTGAAGTACTCTACTGGGCTTCTCAATTTGATGTTACACTTAAAAATGAGAGACAAGAAATAGATGTTTGAGATCTAAAACAATTATAATGAACGTTTTATTTTATGTAGGCTCTTTACATTGTCCTTTTTATTATTTTCCTCTTAGGCTGAAAACCTTCTCCTTGATGCTGATATGAATATTAAAATTGCTGACTTTGGTTTTAGTAATGAATTTACAGTCGGGAGCAAGTTGGACACATTTTGTGGAAGCCCGCCTTACGCTGCTCCTGAGCTTTTCCAAGGGAAGAAGTACGACGGGCCCGAAGTGGACGTGTGGAGTCTCGGCGTCATTCTCTACACGTTAGTCAGTGGCTCCTTGCCTTTTGACGGCCAGAATTTAAAGGTATCAGCTAAATTTGATATTAATGTTCTATCCCCAAGCACAATGATTTCATAAGCCAGTGATCCGTGCTTTCTTTTGCTTTGTAAGGAACTGCGGGAGCGAGTCTTACGAGGGAAGTACCGTATTCCCTTCTATATGTCCACCGACTGTGAAAACCTCCTGAAGAAATTATTAGTGCTGAATCCAATCAAGAGAGGCAGCTTGGAAGTAAGTAATTTTTTCCACTCCATATTTAAAGTCTAACAATTAAAATATTCAAGGAACTACAGAGCATTATTTCAATAATTTTTCCCCACATTTTTTTAGGAAAATTGCCAAATCATCTCATTTGCCTTTTATTTAGAGCTAGAGAAAGTCACATGATGCTTTCACTACTCAAAGGTTGTGCAGTAGGTTTGGCTAAAGACTCTTATTTCTTCTTTGTCCTGCAGTGAAGTCTTAAATTAAAACAACATCAAAATAGAGATAAAATTGACTTAGTTGAAGAAGAAGGAAAACCTAGTCTGTGTCAGAAATTGCTTGGTCCAATATAGAAACCTTGTATTTAGTAAGTACAGATATTTCAAGGATAAAAGAAGATAGTGAAATTTGAATCCAGTGAATACTTCATGGCTGTATCTGATAGTAAAAAAGTTAATAGAACCCTGTCAACATCAGTACAGAAAATTTGCAAATATTTAAGTAGAACATATTGGAAACAGGTATTTCATTTCTTACCACACTGTTGTGTTGCCTACATACATTCCGCATATGTGAGTTTATTTATAATAACAGACGCTGTTAAAAAAGTACTAAGTATGTTACAGCCAGTGACATCAGAGGTTCATATAACCAAAATGTCTAATCTTTTTTCCTTGTGACACTGCAGTCAGAACAACTTATTAAGCATTTTGCCCATCTGTTTTTAAGAATATTTTAGCCTGTGCTAAGATAATTTCAGAGATTCAGCATGTATTGTTCACTAGTACTTTTTTGTCTTCATTTATTTGCCTTAATAGATAGGGTAGAAAATTCAGAGAATTAACCTCATTTAAACTGTACCTTTTAGTGTAGCAATGGGGGCCTTCTGGCATGGACTCCATGCTGGTTAGGAGGCCGCCTTATAGTGAGCCATCCCTGTGTACAGAGCTCTCAGGTTAGTTTGGGCTTTGTAATTGTATTACCACAGTACTTCTCACTAAAAGATACAATATGATGTTTCGATGGAAGTTAAGGGATGGTGACTTCCATTGGGAAATTATTTTAAATGTTTTATATCAGTAAATCAATTATCAGATTTTTTTTTACTGAATTGTTTGTTTAAATGTGATTAGTTACTTCCTATGATTTTTGTGGATTTTTTTCCTTTGGGGGTCAAAGGATATGTTGTAATGTTTTAAAAGAGACATCTGTGCAGTAAAAAAGCCCACTTTCGTATTACCGCTCTTCTAAACTTACTTTCAACCATTATAATGGAAAATTGTGTGAAATAGTTAAAATTGTTGACACTCATACAAGTTCTAAAATTTTATAGGAACATAAGCCTCTCTTGATCCTGCTTTATGACCCATTTTTATCATTGGAGCCAAGTTTACTTGAATGTCACTTAACAAAATGTCCAGAGTTGAGGCATCAGCTCAGCTAATGAGAGGAACAAAAAGACCATAAAGAACAAAAAATTATTTGGGGGGAGTAGATTTTACAAATCTCTATGGATGATTGATAAGATATACTTCGTGTCTTAACTATGATTAATTTACAGTGGCCAAATATTTAAGTCTTTCATCCTTAGCATTAAAATATGAAGGATTAAAGTATTAGAATTCTCTGACTTGAATGTAAAAGCAAGTTATTATTATGAAAACATTTGCTCATCAGAAGCTCAATTTGATGTATTTGAATATAGTCTGGAACTTCCTGTTCCACCTTGTCAAAATTAAGTTTTCCAGCCACGGAACCATGAGTCTACATTGGAAATATTATCATAATATTGCAGATATCACCATACAAAGCCTGGTCTGCTTCACAATTCCCAGAAGTGATTTTCCAGAGAAACCTGACACCATCGGAAAAAAAAAAAAAAAGATTTCTTTATACCAAATCTTAAGAAACTCCCCTTGAAATAACAATGATGTCGAAAATTATATTAGTCTTCACTTTTATTTTCATACCTACTTTATTATCAACTTTACAACCAAAAAATCCATAAAGTATAAAAAGCAGCTATTTTCAAAACACCAGTCTTCAGTGTGTAAACATAAATTTTTATTCAGTAATAATGTTTTCATGTCATGTTGCATTCTTTTTTTTTAACTTAAACGTTTTTAGTATGTACTCTTTGCTTTATCATGAGAGTGACCACCTTCCCTGTCAATAGCTATGTTGTTCTCCTTGGATTATGTATCAGAGTTTATTTAACTATTCTCTGCTTGTTCCACATGTGAGTTGTTCTCATTGTTTTTGCTAAAAATAATGTGATGTACTTTTTCCCTTTGGGACGTATGCTTAGATAAATTCTCCAGACAGTAATTACTCGGTCAAAGGGTATAAACAGTCTGCTAGGTCCTGTGTATCATTGCCAAAAGACTGTTTGTGACCTAAGGCATTTGAAGGTACATATTCTGCACAGCTTGTTTCAGTATTGGATAAAAATAATTTCTAGTATTTGATGCCTTTATGATAGTAATACAGTTTGTCATAATTGCTTTAATTTGTATTTCTTTCATTAGCGATAATGCTCAATATTTTTAATGACTAGGTTAAGTGTCCTTCTTCATATGTAAGCTCTCTGTGTCCCTAAACTGCTTGTCTAAAGGAGTCTGGTTAATCAGCTTTATAGACTTGTATCAGCTTTGTACATTTTGATATGAACTATTTCCCTGTTAATTCTCATATTTTAAGAAATGGAACTTGATGTATTTTTTCGGTGTTAGTTGAGTATCATGAGTTATTGATGAAGCTCTAGTCTTCACTATGTAATTTGCTAATATTGAAGTTTGATTTAAAGAATCTTTATTTTAAATAATTTCACATTCTACTTGCTTGACCCATAGTTGCTTCTAGATCTAAACAGTTAATATAATTTTTTCAGGTTGTATATATGAGTGCTGTCACCTCTTCCTAATTGTACTCATAATGGGGGGGACAGTATCACACATGATTTTCAAAGGATTTGTGTTTTATGTTGTATGCTGGGTTTTTTCCTATTTATTTGAATATTGGTGTGTCTGGATTTTTTTTAGAAAGATACTGAAATTTTTTCCTGCTATCCCCTCTTTGTATATTCTTTCATTTTTCCAGTCCTTAAGTAAGATGGACTGTGTTACCTTAAAAAATAATAACAAAATTTGAGCCTAAAGCAAAGTTCCTCATTATTACCCGTTCTCCCTCATCTTTGGTCCTCCTCAAAAAGTATTTATTTTTACTTTTAACACCTTTTTCAGCTGCTGCTAAGATAATCTTTAAAATCTTGCTCGTGTCTGCCCAGTTCAAGTGACAGTAAAGCAAAAAACAATTAATAATAATAATAACCGTTTTTCTAATGAAAATTTCTAAGTACAAATTCAGAAGCATATGGTATACTTTACAGAGGTTGAAACCATTTAAGAAAAATTATTTTCATCTGGCCAGCCTAAAGTCCATAATTTTTTAGTGTGGACCTATGTGTAGGATGTATATTTCCATTGGTAATTTGTTTAACTCTTTATAATTCATCTGAATCAATTATTTTGTTAGAACTTCTCAGCAAGTAGTCATTTATGTTCAGTGACAGTGATGGCTAGGGTAAACTTTCTTCAAGTTTGGAATCTTGTTGGACCTCTTGTTTCTCATGTTGAGATATCTCAAATGAAATCTGAAGTGGACTAGTTTGTTCAACTGGTCTAGTGCAGTGTGTTGGCCAGTGGTTTACACTGTGCCTGAAACCACCAGGAATAGGGTTGCATGAACTCCGCGGTCACCAGCACCACCATATCCTGGGGACACTTACTTCTCCCTTGGCTTTGAGTGTTAACTCTGCGATTCCCATGGAGGAATTTTGTGTGGGCGTGAGGTTCACACACTGAAGACAGGTACTTCCACATGCTCTTCTCTTTCCTCTATCCCTGTTTTGTTGCTGTCTGTGCCTTACTCTAAAAGACCTTCAGATTTAGAGCTAGTGGAGTTAATTCTGCTACTTGTTCCCTTAAGCAGATCTTCTTTCTTCCTACTGTTACCTCCCATTCCTTTTACTGAAGGAAATTTTTCCTCGGATTATTTTTATTTTGCTTTGAAACACAACTGTTTTTAAGGAGACAAACTTTGCTAAGTGGACTCGGCGACCCCCAGAGATCAGAACAGTTAAGACAGGAAAGCGAAACTGTGTTCTTTGTCTCATCACTGCCCAGCGGCCTTTTCTTTTCACTGTGATTTTCCACCTTCCCTGGATCAGCCCGGCCTCAAATCTGATTTTGTGTGAAGACTAGCAGAGTCAGTGCTCCTTCTGTGTTCCTCAGATTGTTCCTTCCCCAGTGCTGTTTCTAAAATGTTGCTTATCTTCCTCATTAATAAAATGTAGCATTTCTCCATTGCCTGTCAGATCAAGTTTAAATTCATCATCTGAGGATACTCACTTGATCTCCTATTCTTTCATTGCATGTTACCTCTGTTCCAAGTCAAAGGAGAGGATGCCTCACTGTTCCCCCCTCACATCTGCCTTCACTTGTTCACCAGTCCAGATATTACCTATATCTGGAGAGTGAGTTCACCTCCTAACTTCTTGGGATTCCTTCCCTGAAAACTCCAGCCCACACTGCAAGTTACTCTTTTTCGTCTTTATTAATACTCACTGCTAATAGCACAGTCCTGAACAGTTAATTCTATTGTATATTCAAATATTTTCAGGTTTTATGAGTAAATCTTATTTCCCCAGATAAAAGACAAATTACCTCAGGGTTTAGTCCACATAGATATTTTTCCTTGATGTGGACAGATAATAATGGTTGTGAAATGAACACCAAATACACACCATTTAATTGAAAAACATTGGATTAATTGAAAATTTGGATTATCTTAATTTTGCTTTTAATATTTTGTCTTCCACTATCAAATCTGTTATCGCTCTTGTATTTTTTACTTAGGGATACTCTATTCCTCCCGGCACCTGAGTTAAAATCCTCAGACCCCTCTTGGATTTCATCCTTTCCCTCATTCTCAAAATGAATTTTGTCATCAGGTGCTATAGATTGTGCCTCTACAGGTTTTCTCTCTTCTATTTGATCCTGTCCAGTTCAGTTCTCTGTTCTCTATCTCCTGGGCACTTTAGTGACTTCCTAAGCTGTCTTCTTGTTGTTAATCTCTTCTCTACATTTAATTTTACTCAAGGCTTCTGTCCAGGCTTATTTTAAAACACTGCCCTGTTCAAAAGCAACAAACAAGCATTTGTGCTGAGAAAGATAGTACAAGGCACAGTCTTTATCCTCAAGGACTTTAAATATAGTGAAGGAGTTGTGATAAAAGGTAGAATATGATAACAGTCACAATAGGAAATATACAGAGTTCCATGGGAACGCAGAGGAAGGACAGATGAGTAACACAGACGAGGTTTTATTCCTTCAGTCTACAAATATGCATTGAGCATTTAAGTGCTGGGTATGTTTTGGTGCTTGATATGCAATACTGAGCAGATCAGATGCAGGTCATTCTTTGTTTGGGTTTATGGTCTAATAGCGGAGATAATTTACAGGTAAGCACAAAATATTTACATAATGACAGGTTGCATAATTGTACACAAAGATCAGAGTACCATGAAAGACAGTGATAGAAGGAGCCCAGATTTTGTGTGGACATTGTAAGACAGATAAAAAGGAACTTAGGTGGAAAAAGTAGGGGGAAACATTGCACGCAAAGATCCTTATCTTCTACTCCACTGAGAAAACGGAAACCAGTAGTCATGAACTCTTCATTTCCTGCCACCATACTCTTAACGGTACTGTCTGAACCCCACCCACCTCCTTAGTTCCCTGTTGCAGTGGAGAGGTGTCTTCTCTTGTCCAAGACTTACCCATTCGTTCCTGTGCTGGATTTAGCACGTGTGATGTGCCTTCTCAGTACCTTGCTCCTTCAGTAAAGCTTTCTCTTCTGTCCCATCCTAACCTTCTCTGCTAACTCCTTTCCCTCAGCCTTTATCCATACCTAAAGAGCTTCTAGTTTTTTTAAAAAGGCATCCTTCAACCTCACAGTCCCCATCCAGTATTCTTTCTTGCTCCCCCCTTTCTGGCCAGACTTTTTAAAAAGTATCTCCACTGGCAGTCACCAATTTCTCATCTGTCCATTTGCCTCTGTGCGTTGCCTTCTGATTCCCATCTCCACCACTCGGTGAAGCCACCCTCAGTAAAAACTCACCTGTCTTTGTCGTAAACACAGCAGATTGCGTTTTTAGTTATCACCTTATTTGACAGGACACAACTGCCTCCTCTTTGAAGAACTCTCGCCTTGCCTTGCATGTCACTCTGCAGATTTTTCCTCCCCCCATTTACTTGTGGGATTACTTTTCTTTCCAGCCCTTACATGCTGGTAATGCTGGCGTTCTTTTTTTTTTTTTTAAAGAAAGGGCAGTGTTTATAAATTTATTTATTTATTTATTTATTTTGACTGTGTTGGGTCTTCGTTTCTGTGCGAGGGCTTTCTCCAGTTGCGGCGAGTGGGGGCCATTCTTCATCGCGGTGCGCGGGCCTCTCACTGCCTCTCCCGTTGCGAAGCACAGGCTCCAGACGCACAGGCTCAGTAGTTGTGGCTCACGGGCCTAGCCGCTCCGCGGCATGTGGGATCTTCCCAGACCAGGGCACGAACCCGTGTCCCCTGCATTGGCAGGCGGATTCTTAACCACTGTGCCACCAGGGAAGCCCAATGCTGGCGTTCTTTAAGGCTCTAGTATTCATTCTCACTCGATTCGCTCTTCTGGAGAATCCCACCACTCTGTCATCATCTGTTGGCTGCTTTGTAAATCTCCATCCCTAGCCCAGATTTCTCCTGGGCTTCAGAATAAAGTATCTAAGTGTTGACAGGACATGTCTGTTTGGATATGCCGAAGCACCTCACACTCAGTTTGTCTAAACCTGAGCTCCATCTTTCCCAGTCCATTCGACCTCTCTTCCCGAGTTTGGTGTCTCAGTAAATGGTATCAGCTTCTACTCAAGTTGTCTAAACCAGAAGCCTCATCATCGCCTTCATTTTCCCTGAGCTCTTTCATCTCTCCCCTCACTTCCAATCACAGAGTTTTGTTGATTTTTACCAGCCAAATACTGAAAATGTCTTTTTTCCCATTGCCACTGCCTGCCCTTAGAGCGGGCTGGTATCTTCTCCCTCCTAGATTCCAGCTAAAGCCTCTTAGTGGATTTCTGAGTCTCCAGTGTTGAATGACTCTCCACACACTGGCCGGAGAGACTTTGCAAAATCACACTCTTCAGAGATATCCTTTACCCAATTGAAAGGAACCTTCATGATTTGGTCCCTATTAATTTTCCACCCTGGTCTTGCTCCAGCACCCGCCTCGTGTAGTCATACTGACGTGCCGTCCCCCACATGCCCTGCTCTTGTTTGCCTGGATCGCTCGCAGGCTTTTGCCTCTCTTCCAATTCCTCCTTGCAGGATAACCTCCTACCTACTCTTCTAGCATCTAACCTCCACTTACTTGGGATTCTACTATTTATAAATCTCATTCCATTGGTTATTATTTTCAGACTCTTAATATTGTGCTCTTACAGGGAGATCAGTTGAGTGCTTTGTGACCACCTAGAGGGGTGGGATAGGGAGGGTGGGATGGAGATGTAGGAGGGAGGGGATATGGGGATATTTGTGTACTATGTATAGCTGATTCACTTTGTTATACAGCAGAAACTAACACAACATTGTAAAGCAATTATACTCCAATAAAGATGTTAAAAAATATATATTGTGCTCTTACATTTGAGAACATCACTAAGGACTTAACCAGCTCATTTGAAAAACCAGAAGTATTTATGTCTAGCTTATGTTTGTTAGTTTTCTTGTTTGCCCATTCTCATTCATCGTAATAATAACAAACATTCAGAGAGCTGCCACGAAAATGTAATGTGTTGGTAAAAGGACAGTTAGATCCCTTTGTTTGTACTGATGTGTGTGTGTGGAGAGGTGGGGTTTGTTATAGATTTGTTTTTTTTGGTTTTTTAAATTTATTTTATTGAAGTATAGTTAATTTATAATGTCGTGTTATAGATTTGTTTTAAACATTTTTCAAGACTTCCATTTTTAAGCACTGTCTGAGCTGCCACCTCCATATATTTGTGCAGTCCAGCTGCAGAAGTGAGTAAAGTTGTCAAGGACTAGACTGGCTTGATTACAGGGATTGGTTCCAGGAACCTCCGTGGATGCTCAAGTCCCGTATATAAAATGGTGTGTAGTATTTGCATATAACCTGTGCACATTCTCCCATATACTTTAAATCATCTCTAGATTATTATAACACCTAGTACAGTGTAAATGCTATGTAAATTGTTGCTGGTATGTCACAAATTCAAGTTTTGCTTTTTGGGACTTCCTGGAATTTTTTTTTTCTGAATAGTTTCTATCTATCGTTGGTTGAATCCAAGGTTGGTTGAATCTGAGGATGCTAAACCCACAGATACTGAGGGCTAACTGTACTGTGTAGCTGTCCTAAGTGGTTCATCATATTCTTTGAGGATTTTTATGTATTCACCATGCAACCTAGGAAATTCTGCCAACAACAAAATTTTCCTTCTGCAGATGCTGCTGCCTGATTATGGTCTAGGCTTCTGCCAGACATACTATTTGGGAGGAGGGACAGGAAGGACTTTGATATTTTGGAAAATCATGTGGCAGGAATTTACAGCTCTGCTTTGTAAATCTTTTTTTTATCCTGATGTGCACCCTCCCTGACACTTTCACTTTATTGATGAATGATCACTAAAGACTGGGTGACAGCATTGTTATTTTTTTAATTTGTAGTGAGTCTACTTTTATTTAAATTAGTTGGATAATGTACCTAAATTACCATTGCTCAAAGTGGTTATAAGAAGTAAGTATGTCTTGCATCATATTCCGTTGTGTATGTGTGTGTGTGTACCACATTTTCTTTATCCATTCATCTGCTAATGGACACTTAGCTTGCTTCCATGTTTTGGCTATTGTAAATAATGCTGCAGTGAGCATGGAGGTACAGGTTATCTCTTCAAGATAGTGATTTCATTTCCTTCAGCTTAATACCCAGAAGTGGAAACAAGAAGGAAATACTGCCATTTGCTACAACATGGATGGACCTTGAGGGCATTATGCCAAGTGAAATAAGCCATACAAAGACAAATACTATATGATCTCACTTATATGTGGAATCTAAAAAACAAAAAAAAAAAAACGAACTTACGGAGACAGAACAAATTGGTGATTGCCAGAGACAGGGGATGGAAGAAATGAAGGAAGATGGCCAAAAAGTACAAACTTCCAGTTATAAGATAAATAAGTTCTGGGGATGTAATGTACAGCATGATGACTAGTTAACAATACTGTATCTTATATATTTGAAAATTGTTAAGAGAGTAGATTTTAAGTTCTAGTCACTAGAAAAATCATTATAACTGTGTGAGGTGATGGATGTTATACTGTGGTGGTCATTTTGTAATATATACATATATCAAATCACGTTGTGCACCTTAAACTAAGACAAGTTATATGTCAGTTATATCTCAATATAATTAACCTGTCAAGTATATCTCAGTATAACAACTACGAAAAAAGAAAGTGGTAATCTTTTAAGTGTTATATGTCTACATATCATACTTTAAGCATATATGAACTATCTACAAAGTTTAATGAAAATATATCAGTATCATGTGACCAAGACCCTTAGGAAAATCTTCCCATCTGGCAGAGCAGTATTCTTTTTTTTTTTTTTTTTTAAAGGAACTCCTTCATTTATTTATTTATTTATTTATTTTTGGCTGTGTTGGGTCTTCGTTTCTGTGCGAGGGCTTTCTCTAGTTGCGGCAAGCAGGGGCCACTCTTCATCGCGGTGCGCGGGCCTCTCACTATCGCGGCCTCTCTTGTTGAGGAGCACAGGCTCCAGACTCTCAGGCTCAGTAGTTGTGGCTCACGGGCCTAGTTGCTCCGCGGCATGTGGGATCTTCCCAGACCAGGGCTCGAACCCGTGTCCCCTGCATTGGCAGGCAGATTCTCAACCACTGCGCCACCAGGGAAGCCCCAAGCAGTATTCTTATAGACCCCAGTTATCAGAGATCTGGTCTAGAGCACCTGTCTTTTGCTTAGTGACTTTGCGTAAATATTATTAGTTGAAGGGAAGGTACCTGAGGAGTCAAGGTTAGCCTCAAAAATCTGTGTATGGAAAATTATTTTTCTAATTAGTTGAATATTGGCAAATAAAGTTTAGAGATAGAGAATATACTTTGCAGGATCTAGAAAAAGAATATTAATGTATCAGCACCTAGAATGTTCTTGAATGAAAACCTAGAATCCTATAGTAATAAAAAGTTGAAAAATTTTCTAAATTAATACAGAATTAATCCCCATTAGTTTGCCTTTGTTTGTGGGTGATAAAAAACACATGTAAATGTATCCTCCTTCCAGTTTGAAGTGTACATTACACACAGTCGTTTTTACTATGTGCACAGCATCACACAGCAGGTCTCCAGAACTTTCTCATCCCACAGGACTGGAACTCTGTACCATCGAACAACAGCTCCCTCTTGCCCCCTCCTCCTAGCCCCTGGCAAGCACCATTCTACCTCCTGTTGCTATGAGTTTGATTGTTTTAGATACTTTATATAAGTAGAGTCATGCAGTATTGGTCTTTCTGTGATTGGCTTATTTCCCTTAACAGTGTCCTCCAGTTTCATCTATGTTATAGCATATGACAGAACTCCCTTCTTTTCTAAGGCTGAGTAATGTTCCACTGTATGTATTTACCACATTTTCTTTATCCGTCCATTCATCCATCAGACATTTAGATTGTTTCTGCATCTTGGCTATTTTCAATAACACTGCAGTGAACATGGGTATGAAATATCTCCTCAGGATCCTGTTTCCCGTTCTTCTGGACAGGTACCCAGAAGTGGGGTTGCTGAATCATATAATAGTTCCATTTTTAGCTTATTGAGGAACCTCCATACTGTTTACGCAGCAGCAATGCCATCTTACCGGCACATCAGCAGCGCACAAGCGTTCCAGGTTCTTCACATTCTCACCAACACTTGTTATTTTCGTTTTTTTCAACACTGGCCATCCTGACAGATATGAAGTGATATCTCATCGTGGTTTTGATTTTCCTGATGATTAGTGATGTTGAGCATCTTATATGCTTGTTGGCTATTTGTATGTATTCTTTGGAGAAATATCTATTCAAGTTCTTTGCCCATTTTTTTAATTGGGCAGTTTTTTGTTGTTACTGAGTTGTAGGAGTTCTTTATATATTCTGGATATTAACCCCTTATCTGATATATGGTTTGCCAGTAGTTTCCTCATTCCATAGGCTGCCCCCTCTGGGTTGCCTTTTAACAGTCCGGGATTGACTGTTGTTTCACAGTCTCAGCTTAAAATGGACTCTGGTAATGCACACCAATGTCTGTTTTCACCCTGATTCTTACTAATTCCTAATTCCAGGCTTAAATCTTGATTGTTCTCTCTTCCCATATTCTCTGAGCTATACTGTCATTACTAACTCTGATTTCCATTTTCCATGATGTCTTCTTTCCTAATGTTTTAATAAGTGATGATTTTTAAATTACAGGTATATATTTGGTAGAAGACCAGGAAAAAAAAAATCTCTTCATTAATCTTAAATCTAAAAATGAAGCAGAGGTTAAAATCAGTAGGTTTTTATGTTAAAATTTTCAAATGTGAAAATATTCCTTTTAGAGGAGCATAGACAGCAGGCAGTATATTTTGAATCAGTTCATTTGGTGAGTGTGTGGGATGATGGTTAGAGTTGTCATAAGATATATAAGTATGTCCCAAAATCTTACACCTCCTGTTGACCTGCTAATCAAGCTAGAAACAGTAACTTTAGTTTGAAAACATCACGATTCTTGTTGACTGAACCAATAAATTTCACATTTACTAAAAAAGAGCTAATATAAGTGGTTGAATGTTCTGATTGGCCAAACATAATGTAGAGTTTATTTCCTAGCAAATAATGAAAGATCGATGGATGAATGTTGGTCATGAAGAAGAAGAACTAAAGCCATATGCTGAGCCTGAACCAGATTTCAATGACATAAAAAGGATAGGTAAGTATTTAAGTATTGTGAGAGGGGTGGTCCCTAGGCTAAAAATGAGAGTCCTTTAGTCTACCAAAATCGTGTTTAAAATGTAAATGGGAAGCAATTTTTATTTGAAAAATACTTGCTTTATCATCTTTTCTTTCTCCGGATATACACTAAACATTGCAAAATTCAAGTTCCTTATTTTGTTCTCATATATTATAATCTAAACCAGTTGTTGGCAACAGTGATATAAAAATTAAGATAATGTAGATAAGCCTCATTCTTTTCTTTCAGCAATTCCTAACAGGAGGAATGACTGATTTAAGAATCAGCCCTGATCAGACTGATAAATATCAGCAAAACATAGCATGTATTTTAACCAAAAATGTAGAGGCACTGAGTTAGAGGGAGGAACACTTTGGCTCCCCCTTTGTTTCCCACCATCTCAGCAGGGTCCATCCTCCCACACCCAGTCAGTGCTCTACTCCCAACCGCTTCCCTCTCTTCATTCCCAAAGCCGTCAACAACTCACAGTTGAGTCATCTCCTGTCTGGCTTGAAGGCAGAATGGCTGAGGAGAAGCATTGTAGGGTGTTAGGAATCTGATCAGAAGAACTGTGGGACTCAAGCCTTCCAAAGAGTAAAGCAGAAATTGTTAAGAGATGAGAGAAACCACTCCATGAGTGGCTGAGGGTGTGTTGAGAGAGAGAGAAGGTGTTCTGTGTGCGTCACAGAGAGACAGATACTACGTCTAGCTGGATAAAGGAACTCAGCTCAAGGATGTGCTGGGCAATGAGAAATGGAGTAGCCTGTGAATGTATTAACCCACAATGTAGATAATTTCTGCATGAAGAATTGGGGATGTACAGTATCTGTAACTACACAGTGTCTGTATATTAGTAATCCAGAAGTTTTATAATTAAAGTTACACTTTAAATTTTCAGAATTTAGTTTTCATATCTGATGTGGGCAAACTTGCCCATTTTTGTTGGTTTTTTTACTAAAATAAACCCATTTTCAGAAAATTTGCATTTTGTTGTTTTTTATTTCTAGACATCATGGTCACCATGGGTTTTGCACGAGATGAGATAAATGATGCCTTAATAAATCAGAAATATGATGAAGTCATGGCTACTTATATTCTTCTAGGTAGAAAACCACCTGAAGTAAGTTTATCACCTTTTCAGATTAATGTGAATTATTTCTTGAGCTAAGTCACAACTAAGTATAGATATAATGTTAGCAAATATATTTTAGGTTGTATCAAAAATAATACAAAGACCCTAACATTCTTATTTATCAGAATTCAAAATTCAAGTTACTGAGTTGTGAACTAATCTTATTTCCGAATACTGAGAGATTCTGTTTTGAAAGAGCAGGCATAGAGCCTTGCTTAGCTCTGAGAGGCCCTGTTCACAGTCACGTCTTTGAGAATGGCTCGGGCAGCCCAAGTGCAACGGCCCTGCCAGAGGTAACACGGTTATTTTGGGTGGGCAGAAAAGACAGCAACTGAAACAAAAGGAGGTGACAGCATTGAAAACAAAATGTACAGGTGGGAACCCAGGAAAAGGTTGTTTGGTGATATATTTTGCCTTGTAGAGTGTCAAGTGTTTTGATACGTTCAATTGGAAATTCTCAGGGCCAGTCGAGGTCTATAATAGGGAGAGAGAGTAAGGAAGTCACTCTCTGCCAATTGTGATTGAACCTTTGATGATCCTTTGGGACAGCAAATATAAAGGTATAAATCGAGAGTCAAGAACAGCCCAGAGCTTTGACAGTTGGTTGAAAATTAGACATCTGTGGGAGGCATTTTGTAGACTAGGATGAAATTATTTATAATTAGATAGTAACTATTAGTGAATCAGTACATTCAGCTGACATTTATTGAACCTACTCTGTACCAGAAACTATGCTAAGTACTGGAATAGAAAGATTAGAAGGTCTCTGCTCTCAAGGAGCCCTCAGTCTAGAGGGGAGAGAATCGGTCCACAGCGTGGTACAGTGTGGAACGTGCTCTGATTAGGGGGATGTACAGGATACTCAGGGACATAAGGGGACACGCACCCACAACAGGCCAAGACATGTAAGAGGTTGAATTAACAGTATTTGATAACCTGTTGGAAATGAAGGATAAGAGACTCTCAGATTTCTAGCATAGGTGACTGGTTTTGTAAGATGTATTTGCCAAAATAGGAAAAGAGTGAACCTTAGGGGGAAGATGGGAGGTTTGTTCAGTTCCGGGTGGTTGAATTTGAGATTCCTGTTGGTTGGAGCTGTTCAGTAGACATTTGGCTATAAAGATCTGGATCTGAAGGGAATGAGTTGAATAGCATTAATAAATTTGGGATTCATCATCAGAGGGCCACACAGTAATGTGCCAGGAACTGTTTTAAGGACTTTACATGTATTAATTCATCTAATCCTCTCAATGACCCTACCAGGATAGGTACTACTGTAGCGGAGGAGAGGGATCTTCAGTAGAGATGCTAATAGCTAGGAAAGTGGCGTCAAAGAAGCCAAGCCAAGAGAATTTTAAGAAATGGGAAAGAGTACAAATGGTTATCTCTAAAGTCTTTGAACTGTTTTTACCTAGATTTTAGATTTCACTCCTGAGATCTTTAATTTTCCTATTAATTTAAGTATAAAGGAAACACGAATTTTATAAGCATACAACCCAGCCCGTGCATGAATTAACATGAAGTTTGAATTGCATTGAATATAAACGAACGAAGCTACTATAAGTAGTAAGAGCCTGAACTTTGGAGCCAGGGTCACTGGGTTTGAATTCCCACCCCTCCCCCACCCCAGCACAGCCACTAACTAACTGTGTGACTTAGGCAATTTACTTAATTTCTGTGTGCCTCAGTTTCCTGATCTATAAAATGAGGATGACAATAGTACCTATCTCTTAGGGTCACTGAGAGTGTTTAAAGGAATTAATACTTCTCAAGTCCTCAGAACAGCTCCTGGCACACTACTATGTGCTCTGTGTTAGCTGTTATCTATTAAAATTTTCATCATCAGTATTTCTCTGCTCTTTATCATTAGCAACTTCACATATGAATTTAGATTTCCCATAAGAATTGCCAGTGATTCAGTCAGAAGTTTGTTGGCAACAAAATACTTCTTTGTTACAGAGAGAGGGAAAGTGTATCAATCCCCAGTACACCATGCTTAGCTCTAAGTAGATGCAATTTCTTGATCAGAGCCAATAAACCAAATTTTGTTCTGTAAATGTGGTGGAGAAAGCAAAACAAAACAAAAAATGTGTGTGTGTTTGTGTGTGTGTATGAAGTTAAAATTTTAGATTTCATCCTAAGTTTGAATCTCAGCTATACCTGAATTCGAATCCCAAAGATGTCTCTTGAATCTCTTAACCTCAGTTTTTCCATCTAAAAAGTGCAAGTTAATAGATCATAGGTTTGTTGTAATGATTAAACAAAGTAACATATATAAAAAGTTCAGCATGGTGGCTAGTATATAATAACCATTCAATAATTGGTAGCTATTATTTGGACCCAGAAGGACCCAAAGCCATTTGTACAAGATAACAGAAGATGACATGTACTTGTGGAACGATGTTCTATCCAGTTCTCTCCCTTCCTGTTTGCCAACTTGCAGTTCTGTATCCAAACTTTTTAATTTTCTTAGTTCTGATTACTCCTTGTACGACTTGGAAGAAATTAGAAAAATCAAGCGTGCATATTGTTTCTATGAACTTTTTTAAATTTTAAAATGCTGGTGGTCTTTCTTCTTATAGTTTGAAGGTGGTGAATCATTATCCAGTGGAAACTTGTGTCAGAGGTCACGGCCCAACAGTGACTTGAACAACAGCACTCTGCAGTCCCCTGCTCACCTGAAGGTCCAGCGGAGCATCTCAGCAAATCAGAAGCAACGACGCTTTAGTGATCATGGTGGGGGAAAGTCAAATATGTGGAAAGGCAGACTGAGTCTGCCCAAACTTGCATTTTTTGTTAAGCATTATACAGTTCACATGTTTATGTTCTTGTATCATTCCCAGTTATCACAGGTTTATATTAATGAGTGATAAATATAATCCTGTTTTCAGGGACTGACCTAATTTTTGTAATCAAACAGTTTAATCTTCGTTCAGAGTGTGAAGTATGCAAATAAAGATATTTTTAATACAGAGTTTTTGTTCGTTAGAAGAAAATATGTCAGTTGCTTTTCAGCTAATTACGCTTTTTAAAAAATTACAGCTGGTCCGTCCATTCCCCCTGCCGTATCATATACCAAAAGGCCTCAGGCTAACAGCGTGGAAAGTGAACAGAAAGAGGAGTGGGACAAAGATGTGGCTCGTAAACTTGGCAGCACAACAGTTGGTTCAAAAAGTGAGATGACTACAAGCCCTCTTGTAGGGCCAGAAAGGAAAAAGTCTTCAACTATTCCAAGTGTGAGTACATATTCTGGCATATTGCAATATGCTGTAGTTATTTGTTGTCAGAATTTTTTTGTTTAAAGATTTTTTTAAAATTTTATCTTTTCTTTTCAAGTTTAAAAATACTGAAGTGAATCATACATTTAAAGAACGTGCAAAGGGGGCCAAGCTTCTAATAAATGCAGTTTAAGAACAAAAAGTGTGAATTCTTAAAATAACATTTAACCTTACCACAAAACAGTACATTAAACTTTCCTGCCTCAGTTTTCATGTTTGTAATATTTACTTGATAGTATATTATATTGGTGCATTTAATTTTATGTTTACAAATAAACTGTTCAATGAAGGCAGACTACAATAATAATTACTTTATAGAGTTAGCTCCCATTATCCACTTAAAACAGCAAACTATAGAAATTATATAATGGGAGCTGGGAGATAGATTGAGACATCCCCCTGTAAGACAGCAGCAAAGAATAAAGAGAAAATATAAAAGAAAACTAAGATATACAAAGGATAGAAGAATTAGTGGCATTTAGGAAATAGGAGTATAGAAAGGAAAAGCGGCAAAATGAAAGGGAGGAAATATTTGAAGACGAAATAATAATTTAAAAAGATGGAAAACTTCATACTAAAAGGTCTCAAAAAGGCAAACAGAAGCAAGGAGGAAAACCTACTCCTGGGCTCATTAAAGTGGGATATGTGGATACCAAAAGCAAAGAGGAAAAACTTCAAAGGTCCCAGAATGAGACAGCAGGTGACCTTAAAAGGAACAAGATGCAGACTGACATCTGATTTCTCAACAGTAAGATGGATGCAGGAAGATAAATGTATAAAAAATAGATATATTTTAAAATATCAAAAGAGAAGCACATTGAACACAGAATTTTATACCCACAAACTGTCATTTAAACATAAAGGTACAATAAGCATATTCTTATGAATAAAGTACCTCAACTCTTGTGATACAGTGACCCATTTGAAAACACTGTACTGTTTGAGGAAGTACTCTTATAGTAAGAGAAAGGTATCTAGAGTTTTGCTGTAAAATATATGGGAATTGAAAGCAATCAACTAACTTATTAAAGTATGTATGTGGTAACATACACAAAAAAGAAAAAAAAATAATGAAAATTCAGAACCAAAATTCTGGATAATATCCAGGAAGTGAGGATAGGGATAGAAATTAAAGGAAAAAGCATATTCCTTGGAAGGAAAGATAGGGGTAAGTGTAAGAAATCAGTACATTTGGCCCTCACTGTCCATCCGTGTTTGGTTGAACCTGAAGACACGGGACCTGTGGATACGGAGGGCCAACTATACTCAGCCACTTTATATGAGGGAATTGAGCCTCCATAGATCTTGGAATCCGCAGGGGGTCCTGGAGCCAATCCCCAGCGGATACTGAGGGGCAACTGTAGTGATAAGCAAAAATAAATTCAGGAACTTAAGGGCAAGAAATATAAGGACAAAAATAAAATGTATAACTTTTAAACCAACAGAAGAAAAGGAATTGAATTCGCTTATGGAAAGTAGGAAAGGAGAGAGAAAACATAAAAACACTTTAAATAGAAACATGAAATAAGGTACCAGAAAACCCAGCATGACCTTAATTGTAAATGGGTTAAACTCCCCAATACCTACATTGTCTTACACAGTTAATGGAAACCATATTTTTTAAAAAATATGTGATTTGATCATCACCTTCTGGTCTATGAACTAGATGTATATAACCACTTTAAGGATGAATGGATATAGCCACTTACATTCCAGCTGGTTTGGAAATAATTTAACTATAATAGATCTAATACATTTTTTATAAGTAGTTTTTTAGACAAGTCATCATTTCCTCTTATCTAAACATCAACTAGAGGACAGTCTCCAGAGTGTCATCACCCCATATAACAGAAAGAAAGAATTCCATCCCCTATTTCCTGCTACTCTGCTAGATTAGCTGTCATTCAACTCAACTTGGTCTTATTTTCCCATGAATATTCTCAGCTGTTTCCACCCCTGTCTTTATGCAGTGCTCTTGCTTAAAGTTCCCCCTTCACATTATGAAAATCCCATTTCTATAGATCATTTCAAGTCCTGCCTCCTGGATGGAGCCTCCTGGGACTGAACACTCCAAAGTGATCTTGTTGGCCTTTCCGATTGCTGGACCACGTTGTTTACCTCGTGATCTTGTTGGCCTTTCCGATTGCTGGACCACGTTATTTAGCTCGTGATCTTGTTGGCCTTTCCGATTGCTGGACCACGTTGTTTACCTCGTGATCTTGTTGGCCTTTCCGATTGCTGGACCACGTTGTTTACCTCGTGATCTTGTTGGCCTTTCCGATTGCTGGACCACGTTATTTACCTCGTGCTCTTGTTGGCCTTTCCGATTGCTGGACCACGTTATTTAGCTCGTAGCTATGTGCTGCCTTGCATTGTTCACTGTTGTTTCCCCATATTTATGTTCTCCTGTTACATACTGACACACTAGCTTCCTCAGAATCATTAGTGATCATGCACATAGTGGGTATTCAAAGCATATTTATTAATTTAAAAAAGGCATAAAAACTAAGGCATTGGTTTAAATTTAAACTAACTATGCCACACTTATCTTTCTTTTTAAAAAACATAAGCCAAAAGATTCTGGTAGAGAAATTCTTCTCTTAGCCACTTAGTATTAGTGTCACTGCCATCAAAGGGACAAGGCCAGGGAGGCAGCGTGTGAATATCACAAACCTGGAAGGCACAGTTTTGAAGGAGAAACGGTTCACCCATCACACTTTGAGAAGGAAAGTAGTGTTACTGAAGACAGCCAGAAACGTTTTAGAGGTCTCTAAAGGATGTACGGTAGCATGATCTGACAAGGAATTTGTTCAAAATTAGGTTACTCATGTGACAGTTCAGCCAAAACAGTGAAATTATCAAAAGTGAATATTCTTATATTGCTACATTTGGTGCCCATGGGATAATTTTACAGACTTCTAGTAATCTCTTGGCGGTTTTACACTTTTCCAGGATTTTTCCCTATTTTCTGTTATTTATTTCTAGGATTTTTCCTCTAAATTTTTTTTTTAATAAATTTATTCATTCATTCATTCATTTATTTTTGGCTGTGTTGGGTCTTCGTTGCTACACGTGGGCTTTCTCCAGTTGCGGCGAGCGAGGGCTACTCTTCGTTGTGGTGTGCGGGCTTCTCATTGCGGTGGCTTCTCTAGTTGCGGAGCACAGGCTCTAGGCGCGTGGGCTTCAGTAGTTGTGGCACACAGGCTCAGTAGTTGCGGCTCGCGGGCTCTAGAGCGCAGGCTCAGTAGTTGCGGGGCACGGGCTTAGTTGCTCCGCGGCATGTGGGATCTTCCCAGACCAGGGCTCGAACCTGTGTCCCCTGCATTGGCAGGTGGATTCTTAACCACTGCACCACCAGGGAAGTCCTCTCCTCTAAATTTTTAATCTCCAGTTATCAAAAATTCCCTCTAAATTTTTAATTTCCAGTTAAAGCTCCTCAGTAGTCTATAAGAGCAAAGTAGGAAATAATTAAATGTTCAAAAATTAGGGATTTATTAGTTTAAAGAAAACACCGTATATCTGTGTAGCTGAAAAGACGGAAGTATTCCCAGGGTGGCACTGCACACAGTGTTGGTGTCCTCAGCCGGGCCTGCCTGTGACCCTGGAGCTTTGGTCTCTTAACATCACCAGTGGCTGCGGGGTTTTCCCAAGCAGGTGCAGAAGGTTCACCCACAGGCTTCCAGGTGGCCTTCCATCTTCAGGGCCCCAGGTTTCCTGTTTGTGATGGTAGTGTGGGGTGTCTCTCATGCATAGTCCCCTCAAGCTGCCTGTGCCACTCCCCTGGCCTTCTCACTATCACCAGCTTACAAAGGCATGAATAAAACCCAGCTTTTTCCAAGCAACTGTTCACCACTGCTGTAGGACAGTAAGCTAAGAAAACTGTGCGATGCTTGCTATGCCTTGCCTTTTGTTCCTACAAGGGAGAGGGGTGGGAGATAGAACTTGTTAATATAAGATTCTGATAAATTAAAATTCTACCACAGATTTTTTTCAGTTATTTGCAGCTTAAATTCACTTCTCTGATTTTCCACAAATACAGTTAGAATATTTTAATGTGTTTCTTTTCCTTCTTAAAGAACAATGTGTATCCTGGAGGCAGCATGGCAAGAAGGAATACATACGTCTGTGAAAGAACCACAGATCGATACACAGCATTGCAGAATGGAAAAGACAGCAGGTAACTGTCACAGTGACAGGCAGGGCTACCTTTGTCATTGCTTTGCATTAGTGCTCTGGGTAAAACTCCTGTAGCTGAATGGGTCAAGAGGAAAGGAAACACAAAACAGCTAGTTAGATTGCAACCAACCATTCTTACTAAGGCACCTCCTCATCTGTACCAGAATGGAGCAATGGAGAAATATTTAGGGAAAACAGGAGATAAATGTCTTAACCTGTGATTTTTCTGAATAAAATATGATAGTAAATAATTCCCTATAGCAAACCCTATCATAGCATCCTAATCTGATCTTCATTATTTGAATCTTACTCTTTTCTACCCTTGCTGCTTCCTTCTTACCTTCTTCCTTCCCACCCACCCCCCATCAAGTCATCGTTACATCCAAATAGTGAAGGCTTTGTTTGCCTTCCTCTAAAGAGATGTGGCCATCTCAACTGATCATTGAGAACCATACACTTCTCAAAGTATTTTATTTTAAATAATGATAAATCATATTTTATTATTTAAAAAATCTCAGTTCTTTTCATCGTGAGTTAAGGACTGCTCATCCGTATATTACAAAAGGACAGGGGGAGTCTATTCTAATAAAATTCCATTTAGTTCCATCCCTAGTCATTTCAGCAGACTTGACAGACCATTCTTACACTTGTTTCCTCTCAGTTAATAGGCATGTAAAGTACATGTTATTATAAGGCATAGAAAGGTAAATGAATCTTCCTTGGACCTAAGATCCTTTAGGCTAGAAAGGTTGTTGGGAATTGATTTCTAACTTACTCTTTTTCCTGTACTAAATCCTAATCTGCAGCTCCTTTAGTCTATAACAGTTTAGCCTATTGATTAAAGACATGAACTAAAAGTGTTTTGATGATGTTTCCAGAGATAGGATTTTTGCTACAATTATGAATGCTTACTGAATGGCGGACAATGAACCACAGCAACACATCACACCCAACTGTGATTGCTGGAAAGTGAAAACTGTCTCTAATTATAATCATTTTATCCATAAAAATAATGTCATACTTTTCAGATTCACATATATAGAACAAGAGTGTATGAGATCTTTTCCATGGAAGGTGGTGGTAAATTCACCCTGTACACTTTTGACAAGAATATTGTTGTTAGTCAGTAATAATGCCACTAATGTTGATTTCTAAGTGTTTCAGTCATGAAAGGTATTAGTCAATTTAGACTTTTAAAAATCTAGTTCCTAAATTTTAGTAAACTGCAGTTTTTCTTCTTTTTTACATTTCACGGTCTTCTCAACTGTCTTATGTTGAAAGCCTCACGGAGATGTCCGCGAGCAGCATATCTTCTGCAGGCTCTGCCGTGGCTTCCGCTGTCCCCTCAGCACGACCCCGCCACCAGAAGTCCATGTCCGCTTCTGGTCATCCTATTAAAGTTACACTGCCGACCATTAAAGACAGCTCTGAAGCTTACAGACCCGGGTAACATGCTGGTTGCATCTCATTTTGTTTGTCGTTAAGAGTTTTAAAAAATGTCGCACCATACAAAAATACAAGATAGCTATCACATTACGAGCTTTTTGAAGATTCAGTGTTTGTGGCAGAGGTGAAGTTGAATTGTAACATAAACTTACTACATCCCCTAGCAGTTATCAGAAATGTTGCTTACAATTTAAAATCACTTACTGGAGGAATTTTCTTCAAGGATTTTGTTTTAAATCCCTCCATAAAGTAGAGGGTTGTTGCCAAATTTATCATTCAGTTAAATTGAGTTTTTATGGTTTAAAAACAAACAAAACCCCACGAGACTGGGGGTTGAGACCTGGTTAATCTTCTCGGCTCTGGCCAGTCACTTGTTCTTAAGAAGAACTTTTAGTTTTCCTGTCAGTGATGAAACAGATGATCATGAAGAGCCCTTTCAGTTATAAAGTTCAATGACTATTTTTCTGGTATTTCTGTATGTTGAGATTTCTCAAATTCAGGAAAATGTTTGCTAGTTAGATTTGTTAATCACATTGGTGGTGTCCTGTAGCATTTGCTACCACTGAGGCCGAAATTATCAATAGGAAATGAGCCTTCAATTCAAAGGCTTTTTGATAAACAGTAAAATATGTGTTCTACATTGCTGAATGGTTTAAGAGAATAGTTAAAAAAAAAAAAAATTGCATGCAGTGCCCCTTGTTTGGCATTCCTGATACCGAAGTGTGTTTATCTTTGTATCCCCGTTTCAGTAATTTCTTAATCGTTAGTAACTAAATTTTTATAAAAGGCGTTTAGTTTGCATCTGAAATGTCATCCGTCTCCGGTGAGAACAGTAATTACAGTCAACCCGTGCATCACATCTGTAACCGGAAAGAATAGAATAGGGCCGAATAAAAGTGGCCATGGCAATTTTCTTCTGGTTTTTAGCATGAGTGAAACCTTTCTCTGTCATTATTCTGAGAGATACGTGTTAATGTGTCCCAGCAGTACGACCCAGCGGGTGCCTGCTGCTTCCCCATCTGCTCACAGTATCAGCACCACCACCCCTGACCGAACCCGCTTCCCCAGGGGCAGCTCCAGCCGCAGCACCTTCCATGGGGAGCAGCTCCGCGAGCGCCGCGGCGCTGCCTACAACGGGCCGCCCGCTTCCCCCTCGCATGAAACGGGGGCATTTGCACACGCCAGGAGGGGCACGTCAACTGGTATAATAAGCAAAATAACGTCCAAATTTGTCCGCAGGTCAGTACCAACATCTTGTGGTGTTTTCTGTCCTCTAGGAATTAACAAAGAAGATTCGTTGTTTTCTTTAGTCTCTACAGTGATTTTCCAAAATGGTTTTATGACATTTCATTAGACGTGCTCTTTTACAGAAGTTGGAAGAAAAAGATCAAGGAAGACATAAAGTCTGTTCCCTTAAGGAAAAGAAAGAAAAACAAAAGAACAAAATGAGAATTTAAGAATACTATAGAATAGAGCGGAAAGAGCAAAACTTGACATTGAAAATGTGTGTTCGAACAAAGAGTATCCCCTACTTAAAAACCTTGATTTAGAAAAAGGAATCAAATATGATTTTACCTTTATCCTTCAAATAGTATTTCTTAAGAATACTCTTCAATTGCTCACTAATAATATATATACATAATATATATATATCGTTTACCTTTTATTCTTCCTTATAAAAAGCCTACGTATTGGAATCACAGAGATTACTTATGTAATTTCACATCATAAAATCCTAACATCAGAACACAGTAGACACAAAATGAATGCAAGTGTAGTAACCTAATCCAGTAGAATAATGAAATTGTACCCTTTTCTGAAAATCAAGCATAAGTAGCAACACACATTGATTATACAAGTTGCTGAACACAGCTCAGGTTGACGTAAGTTTGGTGTGCTATCAGGTCCTACTAAAAGCCCATGAAGGTCCCGTATGTACCAAGCCCTGTGTCAGGTGCTGAGCAGGATTCAAAGATAAAGAGACAGCATCTGTGCCCTCAAGATTCGGACAGCCCCCAAAGGATCAGACTGGACACCACCAGCCACGATATACAATGAACGTGAACAGAAAGGCAAGTGCAGGCAGGGCACTGTGTGGGTCCTGACTCGGGAGGGAAGCTCAGGCTCCGTACCAGGCAGTTGTTTGAGGAAATAAGAAGTTATGGGTAACAAAGCTTTATACTTGCGGAAAAAATAGTACTTCAGTACTTAATTTTCAATGTTTTTAGTGTTCCTAGGATTTCAGAGAGTGGGTGTGGAAAAGAGAAGCAGTGTCCTTAGCCTCTCACCTTTTCCGGGAGCTGTTCATAGACTCTGTTCATGGATCAGTTTGCCCAAGATCACACAGCTGAATTTATTACTTTAAATATACCCCCCACGCAACGTCGGTTTCTAACCATATCAGTCTGAGATTTTGTACCGCTTGGGCAGTTACCATGACACATCGACAGAGAAAGACCTGAAAGCTCCCCCACAGAGTCAGCGTGGCAGTGGGACAGGAGTGCTGGCTGGCCGTCGGCAGGGTAGTAGTTAGGTTATCAGTAGTGGGAATTTGGCTGACAATTTAAATCCGTTTTTAAAACCCGGTACTTTCTCCTGGTTAAGCCACGATTAATTTTAAGGTGAAGAAAAACAGGTTTTGAGTTTAGTGCTTGATTACTAACTGTACATTAAGCATTGTGCAAAATATTCCTCTTTGCAATAAAAATTTAGATTCTAGAGGGAATGTAGTAAGGAACACCAGACAAGAAGATTGCCATGTAGGCATTCAACAAACGTGGAGACCTACTACGTGCCGGGCCCTCTACCGGCTGCTCTTGATACAGCCCCTCCATTCCTGCGCGTCGCTGATGGTCTCACGACACTCCACAAGGCTGAAACCTTTTCCTTACTCGGCTTCCGCCCTCTCGGGCTCCCTGTCCCTTCTCAGGCTCCTTTGCGGGTCCTTTCAGGTCTCTTTGCCCTTCGCCCTGACCTCTAGATGCCAGCCTACCCCAGGGCATGCTCTTTGGACACATTCTCTTCTCTGGTTATCCTCACTCTCTTGGTGATCTCATTCAGGCCCATGACATGAAACTCCATCCTGTGTTAACCATCCCAACTTAGATGCTTAGCCCAGGCCGCTCCTCTGAAGGACAGACTCCCGTATCCAGCGCTCCACTCTGCCTCTCCACCTGGCTGTGTAATAGACTCGCAAACAGAACCTGTCCACAATTCAGCTCCCGCTTCTCCTCCTCACACTGTCCCCTCCCTCCTCCTTCATCATTTTAGGTAATGGCGACACCGTCCTTCTGGGTGCGCAGACCCTGAGCCTGGATTATCCTTCACTCCTCCTTTCTTCGTACCACACGTCAGTTCCACGAGTGGTTGTGTTGGCTCTGCCTTCACAGCAGTTCCAGGATTTAGCTGCTTCCAGCACTCCTTCCACTGCCTTCACAGTCTAAACCACTGTTGATCTTCCACCTCCTCGCAGGTCCCCTAGCTTCTGCCCTTGTCCTCCTGTTCTGTTCACAACAATGTAAGTCCTTGATTTAAAATCCTCAGCTTGCTTTTTATCTCGCTCAGAATACAGTTCAGAGCCTCCCAGTGGTCTCCATAGTCTGGCCACCCGTTCCTGCTCTGACCTCATCTTCTCCCACTCTTTCCCTTGCTGGTTCCCCACCAGCCCCAGAGGGCACCTGTCTGCCCTTGGGCACACCAGGCACGCTTGTTCAGGATTTCATACTCCGCTGATACCTGCGGGGCTGGCTTCTACACCTCCTTCAGGTCTTTGCGGGACTGTCACTTCCTCGGCGAGGCCTTCCTCAACCCCATGTTGAAAATCATCCCCTCTCCCTCCCAACACTCCCTTTTCCGGCTTTATTTTTCTCTATAGCACTTCATACGGCCTGAGGTAGTATGCTTGCCTTACGTAGTTGTGCATCGTCCATCTCTGGCGAGGAGATGTGCTCCGTGAGAACAGGGGTTTGCGCTTGGCTTGTTGGCTTGCTCTGTTTTGTGCTGAATCTCCTGCTGAGCTGGGTGCTGCCTCTGGCACTCGGTAAACATTCATCTAATGGGCGGACGAATAGTGTGGGAGACAGTTTAAAAAGTAAACAAATAAGCCTGTAATACATTCTGATAAGTGCTCTGAAGGGGGCAGGTCCTGAAAGAGAGAACAAGGCTGAGGGAATAGGAGTGTTCAGAGCCAGCCTGTGAGGGGAGCTAGCGTGGAAGTTTCTAAGGTTCCACCGTGCCCTTATTACACTTTGAACAGTGTCACCTAGTAGAGGGTTTTGGCAGGGGGCCGGGGGGGGGGCGTGGTAGGGAAAGAAGGGAGGAAGGAGGTTGTTTGCCGTTCTTTGTCAGAAATCAGATAGGGTTTTTTAATGTCTTGATTTTTAACATATTTTAATTAATTCTGGATTTGGTGAGAGACGAGAAAAAATGCTCAATTCTTCTCCGAGGCCACTTGTCACCCTGTGAACAGCTCTGGCTTTACAAGTATGTTTGCGTTCTCAGCGGTGCATAAGGGTAGCATTTTGTGGCTCAAGATGACGCCATCTAATACCCCCCTGACGACTTAACGCAGGAGGACAAGCAAGCATGGGTTTCCATCCCGGGGCTGAACCTGCTGAGCTCTTTAGCAGCTGGCAGACGGGACGGGCAGCTGATCTTTCTGCATTTGCGGCGTGTTGAGCTTTCGGGGGTTGGAGGCTTGGAGATAAGCTAGAGAACCTCTCAGTGCCGCCTTATTATTTATCATTCTCAACTCAGCTGTCAGGTTATCGTCCTTCCCACTGGTCTCGTCTTCTTAATTCCATCCTGGGTTCAAGCCCGGCCTTTCTCTCTGTTCCCTTTGCCTTCCTCACTTCACTCTGCCTAAAGCCTGAAGAAATGGGGCCGCACGCTGTCGCCCCCGTGGGACCCGCACCGGCACCCGGGGTGCTGGGGGGCAGGGCTGGCTCTGAGCACAACGCGGGGGCCAAGATGCCTCCAGACTCGGGGACCAGCTAAGTCCCCAACGTGCCCCTGAAGGCTTTAAAAGATGAAGAAAATAGGATTTTATAGGGAAAAAAAGTAAAGGAATTTGGGTTATTAAGCTTTAAGAAAAGAAGGATAAGGAATAGTTCAGAGTTAATCGTTCATGTATTTGAAAACCATTATCACAAAGAAGAAACCAGCTAGTAGTTCGCCTTGGCCAGTAAGAAGCTGGACACCAGAATGGCCACATGAGAGAGTTGTTTTCTGGTTTTAAGAAAGAACTTTCTAATTAAGAAAGTGATTTACACTAGACTAATCTGTCAAGGGAGGATGTAGACGTACTATTTCCAAAGTCTTTTAGATAGCATTTAGAATGATCTGCTTTGGATCAGTGCTATATACCTACTGTACAAACAGGAGATTGGATCAAACCTTATGATTTTTTAACCATAGTTCTTACATAGGGAGTAACCTGATTCGTTGAACTGATTATATATAAGATATTTGGCTTTCCTTTAAGTTGTAAACATTGGAGACCCATGCTGCATTGCATATGCTGTTACAGCCAGCGGCACGATCTGTATCCCTAAATGCCTCCCACCATGGCTGCTTGGAGCTGACTTAACTGGACTATCTGAAACCATTGCCAAATAGCAGAAATTCTTCCAGTCAGTGTTCCTAGTGACATCCAGGAAGGCAGGAACAGGGTATGGGAAACGATGTGACGAGTCAGTTGCTTTTTCCACAATTACAGCAAGGGAAGTAGGGTCTAAGGGGTGTTTCATTCCTGATGCTTACACTTGGGCAGCAGTCCGCTAGCAGTGATTCATAAGGCAAAGTATAAATAGGACAGAAAAGTCCAGTGAGACGTATGTCCCTTCCTGCTAAAGGAATTTTATCTTAGCAGCAGGAATCAACAGCATTATTATCTTTCTTGCCCAGCTGGTGGGCTGCCCTTCAGTATATATCAGTACATCTACATGTAACTCGAAATATACATTTCACTTTAGGCCTGCTCAAAAAATGTTTCGTTTATTTCAGTGTGCTACAATAAAAATAGGTTTGTGTAGATGGCTTTGAACTTTTATTACACTTCCCAATGAAAATGCTAGTTATTAAAAATAGAAATTTAAGAAACCCCATTTGAATGTGAGAATACATCTTATTATCCTTTTTAATTCAGATAGGAAGATGGTTTTTACATAATATGTTTGTCAAGAAAGCCCTATAGTTAAAGACCCTGAGAAGCATATAAGGCATTCATATTTTTAACCATGAGTTGAAGTTTTAGAGCTTATTGTACTGCTGGATTTTCTTAATTTGGGGAGTGAGGAAGGTGGCACTGATTTTATTCCTGTTGCATTTATTTTACGTAAATAATATAAATGTTTCTGGAATGGTTAAAACGTTAAGAAAATGTGGACTTAAGGGTTTAAGTTGGTGATTTTTCCAGCTATTTAATAGTATTTTGCTATCACCAGCCTTCTCTTAATATATTTAAACTGGTTTATAACTTGATACTCCTATGTTAGATACTTAATTACCTTTGAAAATGACAAATAGTTAAAATTTTGGCAGACTTAAAAAATACTAATTACATTCAACAAAAGAACAATTAGTGGAGTTTTCCTGGTTTTACTTCACAGGTGGATGTCCAGGTAAGATCAATGTTTCTGTTTAAGTTTGAATTCATGTCTTTAGACTCACCTGCTTGGATAGGCTGTTTGGTTTGCTATAATATTTTATCATGTGCATGAATCATTAGCATAACTTCTGAAATAAGTTACTTGCATATTTAAAAACTAGTATTTATTTTTAGAAATACTTATGTGTTGAGCTTTATTTCTAACTACAAGATTAATTTATATTTTTCTAAATTGAGCGACTACTCAAATTATGTTTAATAACCATTATGAAGTTAAATCTTGCTGTCGATAATTATTAAATAGTTTTGACTTTAGATTGAACTAAGCTAAACCAAAAGGTAAATTATGACTTTAAAATCGTGGCTGGGAATTGGAAGATCATGTAAAAATCCTAAACCATCACCTAGCCTCTCCTCTATGGCAATACCCAGTAGACGCTCAATAAATGGTAGTCAAGTGTGGTTATGATGAAAAACATAAGAAATGGTATTAGACTGACTAGTCATAGAAATCTGTCATGCTAGAAGTTTGCTCAACAAGTTTATTTTAAAATCATTTTAGATGTAGGTTTTCTTGGTATTTTTTTCACTTTTATCATTAAATCTCAACCTTCACTTTGTTTTGAGGGATCCAAGTGAAGGCGAAGCCAGTGGCAGAGCCAACACTTCAAGGTGAGGAGCCACTATTAATACTTCGCTGCTAGGTCCCTGTGTGTGAAGACGTACTTTTGAAATACTTACAGCACTTAATAAACATGAATAGAACTAATAACTAGATAGTATGTGTATTTAAAATTTTATATTGGTATGGGTTTTCCTAATGTTGCCTGGCATTTATTAAGTTTATTAACTTTAAGTTTGTGTTTTCTAAACATTATTTTGAATTGTATGCTTTATAGCCTTTCTGTCCTTTAAAAAACATGTCTTAGCAGAAGAATTAATAGATTAAAATGTACTGATCCTTTTCTCACTAAAATGATGTAAATAAAATCAGTCTTGGGACTTCCCCGGCAGTCCAGTGGTTAAGACTCTGCACTCCCACTGCAGGGGACACGGGTTCGATCCCTGGTCGGGGAGCTAAAACCCCGCATGCCTCGCGGCGCAGCAAAAAAAAAAAAAAAATAGTCTCAGTCAAATAACGCAGAACATGGAGGTTACCAAATACATAGGAAGATGTGATATTCGTAATATATCTTAGGGGACTCTTCATTGGTGGACCACATTTCAAAACTCTCACCCTGCCGTACTTTATGGGTTACTTGACATTTAATACTGGCTGTGTATTCGTTCTGGCAGTGGGTCTCAAACTTGAGCACATTCAGAATCAGGCGGAGGGCTTGAGGAAGCAGGTGACTGAGCCCCAGCCCCAGGGTTTGTGATTGTCAGGGAGGGACGCTGATGCCGCTGGTCTGGGGACCACATTAGTGACATGTTAGTACTTGTGTTCATATTTATAAATGGGAAATTTAAGAAACGAAGGCATTCAATTATTTCGAGTGTACACCAGCATTAAGGGGTCCAGTATAAATCTCAGAACCTTAACAAGCAGTTCCTCAGTAGGACAGAGGCCCAGCTTCATTCAGGAATTATATTTGACCAGCTAAACACAAGCCTCAGTTTACTTTCTCCTTTTTAAAATTATTTGAAACATAAAACACAATGAGGTATGGAAAGACTTTAACGAGCATTCCTATGTAGTCTTTTTATTTTACAAACTGTGCTGTATATATGTTTAGTCATAGTAGTTGAAATATTTCTTTTTTGAGTTAGGTACCTGAATCACCATAGCAGGGAGCCAAAGAGAGGCAGGACAGATAATTTTAATTTCCTTCTGCCTGTTGAATAAACATGCAGGACTCTTGTTTTCAGCTCCTCCCTCACTTAGTCACTTAGTCTTGAGCCCCCTTCTTGCATCTCATCCTATCTTTCCACTCGATTTTCCTCTGAGACATTTAATCGTGTGTAGGGTCACAAGTCGCTGCTGATGTTGCAGTTAATCTGCATGCATTTATCTTTTTAATGTGACTACATGTCTCTTTTGTTTGGTCATTGTTGAATTTTGCTCTTTGGTTTTTTGTCTGTTTTGCTTTTGAGCAAACTTATTTAATACCTGCTATCTATAAGGTACCGGCTGGTCATTTAATCCTCATAACAACCAAGTGAAAAGTATCCATTTTACAGATGAAGAAGCAGTAAGGAGCATCGATGGGACCAAACCAGTTACAGTGAGGTTCTGTGCTTTCAGAGGGATGGTTGGGCGCGATGGTGAATAGCAGACGGCGTGGGCGTTGGCTGTGTTGTACCACTTACCTCGCTGTATACCTTTAAGAAAGTTGCTTTAACTCTTTGTGCCCATGCGTCCACATTCTGACTGCCTCCTAGGGTTGTTGTGAGGGGTAAATGAGTAAATAATACATGTTAGGCATTAGGCACTTAGAACAGTTCCTGGTACCTACTAAGTACTCAGTAAATGTTAGTTGTTGCTATTGGTGTCAGTATTTCCAGGCACTTTCTACAGTTAACGTTACCAGTGGCGATGCTTTCAAGATACAGGTAGAAAAATATCTTTTATGTGCCTGTTGTCTTAAGGTCACCAGGTTTCCTTGATGGAATGGAAGGAAAACTATACTTGGAATAAAACATCTGATTTCTAGTCTTCGCTTTCCAACTCATTAGCTCTATGACCTCAGGAAAGTAATTTACATTTCCTAGCCATCAGTTCTGTTTTTAAGATGAGTGTTCAATCAAGTGATGTCGTGGGTGCGTCCCCACCCTAGCAGGCTGATGCCATGGCCCGCATTGTACATGTGGTCCCAGTGAATGATACTGGTCGGATCTGCACACCCAGAGGCCTGTGATGCCATGGCTTAGATTCAGTGAGCAAAAAAGAGAGTGATAGAGAAGCCACTGAGATAAATACTCTCCATACTTTGGAAATTTATCTTCTGTACTTACTCCTTTCCTGCTTTTCTCAAGCTTGCATAGTTGGCAGAGCTTTGTCAGCCCAGATATCTAGGAATGAGGAGGAAAGCATACGTAAATGTATACATAAAAATTGATACATGTAAATGAATACGTGAATATACTTTATATGATAATAGTGATATAAAATCTATAAACAGATACAAAATATTTATATAGTAGAATATAAACTTTCAAAGTACATCATTTTTTTCTTTAAATCACATGTAAGTGAGATAGATTGACAAGTTAAAATTGTAACATCTGTGCTTGGATAATGGCTCCACAAATTTAATTACAGCATCTTCTGAATCATAAGTCATCTATGAATTTTACCTTTCTTTGATTATTTGAAGTAGGTTTTCTGTTACTATATTATCTATGGGAGACCTACAATAAGGAAAGTCCAATAAGGTTCATTCATTTAACAAATATGTGTTAATCATCTACTGTTTGCCTAGCACAGTTCTAAATGTCTGAGATGTATCAGTGAACAAAACAGACAAAACTCCTTACCCTCCTGGCCTTTGCAATCTAGCGGTGGAGACAGACAGTAAATAATAAACGTAATAAATAAATGAATTAAATACTATGTAAGAATATGATAAGTACTACAGAGGAAAAAATAGAGCAGGGTGAGGAGGTTGGCCATGCCAGTGTAGGAGCTGGGGGTGCAATAGGGTAGTTAGGGTAGACCGCATGGAGAAAGTGAGCAGAAACTTGAAAGAAGTAAGGGAGTTAGTCATGCAGCTATGTGAGGGAAAAGCATTCGCGGTAGAGGGAACAGCCTGTATTAGAGCCATAAGGCAAGAGCATACCCCGTATGTTCGGAGAATAGTATGGAGGCCAGTGGGTCTTGATGGGCATGAGCAAGGAGGAAAATGATAGATGAAGGGTTGGGGTTGGGAGTTGGAGTATAGGTCATGTGGAGCCTTGTAGACTATTTTAAGGATATCTTTAGCAAAACGTTGAAATCATTAGAACTGATGTCTACACTCCTGTGTGTGGTATGGCCTGACGTCTTTACCCCATTGCAGTACCACGTTCTTTCTCAACATCATCAGGTACAAGTAATCCCTCTGTAGCCATTACTGCTCTCCTTGTCCCCAGTCCTTCTCCTATCCAAAAAAGGTAAAAAAGAAAGGAAGTTTTTCATTGTATTTCAAAAATGTGTATTTATAAGCAGCATGCTAGTGGTATCCATTTTGTATAAATGTACAGAAAATGGAGGATCTGCATTTTCCAACTTAAACAGAGAAATGTGGAGGAAAAGTACTAAATTTTTTACTTTTGGATGCAAACTTATTTCCCACAAACAAATATATTTAAGAAAATGTGCTATTTTAAATGGAAGATATTAATAAAAGTCAAAACAGATGGCATCCTGGAGTCTGGTTTTTGTAACAGCAAGATGATACTTGTATCTGGTTGAAGGTAGTCTGCAAACTGGGTAGTTTTATTAAGCACTGAATTATCTAAGCACTTAGATTTTATGTGTTTTGATTTCTTTGCTGAATGGAATTTTTGTTTTCATTTTTTTTCCCTTCTGTCCTCTTATTCCAGAAGTACAACAGGGGAACCAAAAGAAAGAGACAAGGAGGAGGGTAAAGATTCCAAGCCACGTTCTTTGCGGTTCACGTGGAGTATGAAGACCACTAGTTCAATGGACCCCAGTGACATGATGAGAGAAATCCGGAAAGTGTTAGATGCAAATAACTGTGATTATGAACAAAAAGAGAGGTTTTTGCTTTTCTGTGTCCATGGAGATGCCAGGCAGGATAGCCTCGTGCAGTGGGAGATGGAGGTCTGCAAGTTGCCACGGCTGTCCCTCAATGGGGTCCGCTTCAAGCGAATATCCGGGACTTCTATTGCCTTTAAGAACATTGCATCTAAAATAGCAAATGAGCTTAAGCTGTAAAGAAACTCAAATTTACAGGATCAGGGAAGATACATCATCCGTATATGAGGTACAGTTTTTGAATGTACTGGCAATGCTTAATGTGATTGGCCTGTGAATCTCCCTATGTAGATTTTGCCCTTACTGCAATAAGGTTATACATAGTTATGAACTGTAAAATTAAAGTCAGTATGAACTATAATAAATATCTGTAGCTAAAAAAGTAGGTTCACATGTACAGGTAAGTATATTGTGTATTTCTGTTCATTTTCTGTTTATAGAGTTGTATAATAAAACAGATGATTGCTTAAAAACCTGTATAGTTGTCTAGATTTCTGCACGTAAATGTACGTTTGATGCTTTGAGTTGAAAGTGTTCTTTCTGTTATTTACATTCTGGTGGGTTTTTTAAATTCTTACCTCCATCATGCAATTTTGAAAATTGAGAATTGTGTCCAGAATTAAAAGTGCACAGAAGTAGTCTTTACAATTATAGCATGGACTTTTAAAAATTATTTTTAAATCATATTTAAATTTAAACCAGAAGCTGATAAATAGATCAGCTTTATTAAACACAGAATTACTCCTGCTTATCTTTGCTCTTATCCTTGTTATCAGACAAGGTTTAGTTGAGAAGATACAAAATGTTTACAGTGTTGGCACTTAGCGTTTTTAAAATAAAGTACGTGAAAATAATAATAGCTTTGCCTTGAGCTAACTAAGAAGTACTGGGGAAGAAGTTAAACCTACATCAAATTTTCTTTTGAACTTTAAAGTATTTTCTGCCCCACTGCTAATTGTAGCAGCAAAATTAGAAAGAATCAATACTTCATCTGGCTATTATAATGTAAAATGTCACTGAGGTTTGCTGCCTTCCAAATCCCACAACATTAATTGCGGAAGTACAATAATACTGGGACTGTTTCATAGCACAAACTCATCTTTACAGTGTTGATCAATGCATCAGTTAAGAAATAATGCCACCTCAGGAATTAACTGGCATTGGGAACGTTTGCTTCGTGCTCCTGCCAGCCTCTTCACCCACCCCCGACACAGTAGTATCTGTCATTACTTAAGAGACTTCCGAGCAAAACATGCTATTTATAACAGTATATTATTGATTTACGCTTATGTGGTTGTTCAGTTGGTTCCCATGTGACCTGTTTGTTTTTAATATTTTGCCAGATTTCTTGTATTTATTCCACATCATTGTGCCTATAATGTGCAGCTTTGTAATTGGCATTTGCCTACTTTTCTTTCACAATTAGTGATATATGCGATGTAAAACCACTAGTAAAGGTACATTTTAATACTTGTTATTTTCTACTGAATTAGCCTTGGAGGTTGACTGTGCAATGTTATTTAATGTTGTAATTACTGTAATATCAGCATATGGGCCCCATCTGCACACTCCTGAGAAATAGAAAGTGTATTCCAATTTTATCAGTTTAAAGGAAAATAAAGCTGTGATTAAATACTGTAATTCTAGCCTACATTAGAAAGCTCTAAGCGTAGGTGATATGCCATTCCATGATGGCTTCCAGACTAGGGTGATCTGTACTGTACTGTGATGTAGCTTTCTTCTGTAAAGTTCTGTTCTAAAATGAAGTGTATTTTTGCCTTAGCAAAGGATGGTGTTTGGAAAAAACAACAACAACAACAACTGTGTAGCCCCTTTTTAACCTAGTGTTCATTCAAAACACTTGACGCAAATCTTTATTCACCTTCACTGGTGCACACTGAAATTTTACTTGAACAGTTCTCAAAATAAAGCACTTGTCTTTTGCTCTTTATCAGAATGTGAATTACCTGTTTTCTAGGGCAAAAGTATTCTGTATGGGGAGTTTATTTTGTGTGTGCTAAATTTAGTTGATGGGGGGAAAGCTGTGTAGGTTTCCAAGATGTCATTATGACAAGAAAAATTTCATCTTTTTTATTGGAGTTCCTATCAATTAAAACACTTTTTAAAAAATAGACATGCCTTTTCCAAGGTAAAAAACTGATGTTCTTTCGCATTTTCTCACTCTGGTTAACTCTTCTGTGTTTGTGGCAAGGAATTTTACTTCAATATTTTTTATGAACTAAAAATGAAATCTTAATATTCACTTTAGATTTTCCCATTTTATATGGCAACATAACTTTTTTTTTGAAGATTTAGAGGAATTTTATAGTATGTTTGCATAAATAAATACCAGTTTATGTTCACTGGCTATGTGATATCAGGATTTCCTTCATTTCTGTTTAAGTATGATTTGCTATAACATCCCTAATATTAAATTATTTTGTAGAGACTTGGGCACAGTATTTAATTTGATAAATAAAAATTTGGTAAATAATAAGATGAAATACACTCTAGAATCTTGACCCAATAAGATAGGCCTTGATTTAAAACCCAAAAGACCTTATTGTGAAGTGATTTTCACCAATGGTACCATTTCACAATGTGGACAACAAAATGGCATGTGATGAATGAGATATCGAATTACTATAAATAAGTGATGTACAGCATGTGTCAGTTAATCAAGATCTCTGCCTTCATTTTTAAAATACCTATTGAGGTACCTACTGTGCCTTAAGGTGTATAAAGGAATTGTAAAAGAGGGTTCCTACTTCTCCAAGATTTTGGTCCATTTGGGAAGACAAAATATAAACACGCACAAGGCAAAAAAACACGCACTGAAATAGGAGACAGTGAAAGTGCTCAATCACAAAGAATAGATGCTATAAGGATTCAGAGAGGGGCGAGTGCTGTATGAACATGAGAAAGGAAGGGATTTGAGGATGGATAAAACTCAAGGGGCAGAATGGAAGGAACATGGGAGAAAAGGCTTGAAGTTAATAATGGCTGTAAGACACATGTGAGAAATGAACCACTTGTTCTAGGGAGTTGACAGGGTTCACCTAAGTTGATGGATAGAAGATTATGTAAAGCATTGATTGGCAGCCTCAGCTTGGGCTTGACTTGTGGTTAGAGGGGAGTAATTAGGGCTTTTGAAGCCCAGGAAATACCTAATAAATTGGTTGTAAAAGAAGAGCAGTTCATTAATTCAGTAATTTTGTCAAGTACCAATATACATCAGATTGTAGGTTCTGGGAAAACAGCAGTAAAAATAAAAAAAAAATCTGTAATAGAAATTTGTGGGATGATTGAAGGCTAGATAGAGCCAGGAAGATCTTTTCAGAGACTATTAGCAATAAAGCACGTATGAAATAGTCTAGATAGAGGTGGTTAACACAGGATCAAAAGGAGGGTATATTTGAGAGACCTTTCAAAAGATGTATCAACAAGGTAGCATGAGTAGGATATGGACTATAAAAGGGAGGCGTGGGTGGCACGAAGAGCTTCCTGGCATATGATTCAAGTTGGCAGCTTGCATATGAAGACTTCCACTTTCATCTAACATGGATAACAAGTACTAGAGTTAGCCTTCCACCTAAAACAAGAAAAAAAAAAAATGAAACAACAGATTCATACGATGTTTTCATTTTGATGAAGTGTTTTCAGGACATTGTGTATCAGTCAATGGAGGACGGTGATCCCTAAGAGGAAACACATGAACCCGGGGATTGACCCAGCTGTCTGCCTCAGGAGAATTTCTGGGCAGTGGCACATGGAGGGGAAATGCAGTGGAAGCTCCTCATTAAGGAGTCAGAGCAGAGAGACCAGGGAGACCAAGACAGCTAAAGTCTGGAGGGGAGAGAGCTGTACCAAAACCCCAGAGATATGCAGAGATTGGTGCGTGCATGTGAGAAAACTACATGAAGCCAATGAAAGAACCACCTGAAAAATTGGAACAATCATCAAACCTCATACAGAAGTAGTGCCTGCTCCAATCAGCCACAGTGAAAAACCTCATAATTCATGGGTCAGTGGGTACTCAGTTTTGCCTCAGTAGTTGGAACCAGTTAGCCCTAGATTAAATACTGCATTGGTCCTGCTTAACAAAGTTTAACAAGCAATATCCAGGAGAACTATTTCTAAGTAACTTATGTTCCAGAACAGACCTCAAGAATATTAATAGGAATACAAAGTGTGCACCACCTGACATGGTAATAATATTCACAATATCTAGCCTCCATTCAAAAGTTTTCCAGCATGCAAATATTAATATTCTAACTGAATTATTGTAAAAAAATTAGATCATATATAGAAACTGGTCTACATAGCATTTTTAATATAATTTTTTTAAAAGCCAGCATGGTTAAAATTTAAATATTTTTTTCATTCATCTCATTGGTCTGTAACATCATTGCATTTTCTCTGTATGTAACAGAACACTACATTTTCATGAGTATAAAGCAAGAGGTGTGGAAAGGAGAAGGGTGTATGATAGGGAGGAATTATCTGAAAAGAAAATTGGTAATATTACAGCCAGTACATATTTCAACTTTTTTCAACATGCTTAGCACATACTGTACGTTATGGAAATAAGTCCCAAAAAACTGTTTGTTGATATGGAATCTCATATGTAAAAAAAAAAAAACTTTTACCTAGATAACTAATGCTCAACTGTATTATTATTGCAAATAGACATGTTCTATAAAATTTCCTAAATAATTGCTGCTCACTCAGCTTACACTCAGTGGTTTGAATGGTACATTTGATGGTACACTCACTAAAATTTCTTTCTGTTAAAAGAAATTTTAGTGATATTCACTTTAAATTGAAATATGAAATTGAAAAAAGCTGAGGAAGACTAGTCTCAGATCATCTCTAGGTAAGTCATATTTTAACTTAGATGATGTCATGGATATAATAAAGCAAGTAAAACAATAGAAAACCCCACCTGTTTATCGTGGGAAATCAAAATTTTTTAAACATATGTCCAAGTCATGTCTATTTATACATAAAGCCAACTAAAGTTTACTATAGATTCTCAAAATGCTAATTTTATTAAGGTGGAACCTGAGTTCTGAGTTATATTGGGTTGATTATTTTTCTTTATGCCATCAATAGTTAATTTATTCTACATGAGGCATTCTGAAGTTTGATATCACCATAAACACTTTGGACAAATTTTTCAACTCTCATAGAAATTTGTATAGATTATTGTTATCCATGTCTAGATTAATTGATAATAAACTTAGTCCAAGAATCAAAATATTATGATTGAAAGGCTCTTATAATGCCGAATCTAAGCTATCCCCCAAAACTGGTCATGCTGATGCTGCTTCAGCAGAGACAAGGCTAGCCTGCCCTAAATATTTGCAGGTCCAGACACAAAGTAGAAGACCACATCCCAAAGCACACCCCTCTTCTTCCCCTTCCTTATCCCTCCCAGCTTCATCCTGCACTGGGAAGGGCTTGAAGCACAAGCACATGGAGAATTGAATCTGCATGTATTTCATTTAACCAATTATGAGTAATAAATCTATTATTCAGCCCAGTCTTCCATGTTTTGATTTTGCAAAATGTTCAGCTTAAATCTAGGTATACTTCCCATGGTACACATTAATAATGATACCAATAACAACAACAAAACAACAAAAATAAGAAGGGAAAGTTTATCTGATACAATGTTTCATTAGTGAACTCATGCTAATTGTTAATAATTATCTTTCATTTTCCTTCCCAAGTAGTTACTTCCTAAGTCGCTGAAAGATTTTTCCTGAGATCAATGTTTACCTGTTAGAGTAGTGTCTTAGTGCCTCAGTTTTTTCTTGGCTCAGTTTTTCAACGGACATTTATAGCAATTCAGAAATTTCATCTGTTGAGATGTCCCTTGAATGTTACCTGTCTATCCAAGAGTCATAAAATATAGTAGCAATAAAAATCTTATACTCTATCCTGTTTAAAGAAATAATAAAGCCTTTTATTCCTTTTCATAAAAGTGACATATGTTCAAAATTTTTAGAAAATATTGATAAGCTGGTTCTTGTTCAAGATGGTGATGTGGGAGGATCCTGAACTCACCTATTTGCATGGATACACTGAATCTACGACTAAATTTGGAACAGTATCCTTTGAAAGAAATCTGAAAACTAGCAGCTCGTATACATTGGGCAAATGAGGAAAAAACCCACATCAAAATGGGTAAGAGAGGCTGAGACACAGTCCCACAATAAACCCCACACCATGGCTCAGCGACTCATAATCAAGAGGGAACTCAACTACCAGCTACTCCTGAGTAGCAAAGAGATTGAATCTCACATCTGGCACCCCAAATTTTAAGACCTGAAACCATAAAACTAGAAGAAGACGTAGGTGGTAAGCTCCTTGACTTTTGGCAATGATTTTTTTGTTTTGACAACAAAAGCAATCATAAACAAGTGGGGTTTACTATATTAAACTAAAACCTTTTGCACAGCAAAGGAAACCATCAACAAAATGAAATGGCAACCTACAGAACTGGAGGAAATATTTACAAATCATATATCTGATAAGGGGCTAATATGCAAAATATAGAATTCATACTACTCAATAGCAAAAAATTAAAAATTAAAAAAAATCCAATTAAAAAATCGGCAGAGGCTCTGAATAGACATTTTTTCCAAAGAAGACATACAAGTGGCCAAAAGGTATATGAAAAAGTGATCAACACGACTAAAAATCAGGGAAATGCAAATCCAAATTACAGATATCACCTAACACCAATTAGAGTGGCTATTTTCGAAAAGACAATATAACGAATATTGGTGAAAATGTGGAGAAAATGGAGCATGTGCACTGTTGGTGGGAATGTAAATTGATGCAGCCACTATGGAAAACAGTATGGAAGTTCCTCAAAAAAATTAAAAATAGGGCTACCATATGATCCAGCAATTCCACTTTTGGGTATCTATCTAAAGGAGGGAATGGGAAAAGGTATTTCATGCAAATGGAAATGAAAAGAAAGCTGGGGTAGCAATACTTAGACAAAATAGACTTTAAAACCTAGGATATAGGGACTTATGTGGCAGTCCAGTGGTTAAGACTTTGCCTTCCAATGCAGCAGGTGCAGGTTTGATCCCTGGTCAGGGAGCTAAGATCCCACATGCCTCATGGCCCAAAACATAAAACAGAAGTAATAGTGTAACAAATTCAATAAAGACTTAAAAAAAAAACAAACTAGGCTATAAAAGAAACAAAGAAGGGCATTCCATAATGATAACAGAATCTATCCAACAAGTAGATAAAACAGTTGTAAATATATGTGCACCCAACAAAGGAGCACCTAAGTATATAAAGGAAATATAAACAAAGGAAGAAATTGACAGTAGCACAATAATAATAGGGAACTTTAACATCACACTTACATCAATGGACAAATTATTCAGACAGAAAATCAATAAAGAAACACTGGCCTTAAATGACACATTAGATCACATGGCCTTAATAGATACATAGAGAACATTCCATCCAAAAGCAGCAGAATATGCATTCTTTTCAGAGCCCATGGAACATTCTCTAGGATAGATCACATGTTAGGCCACAAAACTAGTCTCAATAAATTTTTAAAAATTGAAATCATGTCAAGCATCTTTTCCAACCACAACACTATCAGACTAGAAATTAACTAAAAGAAAAAAGCTGCAAAAAGACAAATATGTGGAAGCTAAACAATATGCTACTAAACAATCAATGGGTCACTGAAGAAATCAAAGAGGAAATCAAAAAATACCTGGAGACAAATAAAAATGGAAACACAACAACCCAAAATCTATGGGGCACAGGAAAAGTGGTTCTAAGTGGGAGGTTAATGGCAATACAAGCCTACCTCAGGGAACAAGAAAAATCTCAAACAACCTAAACTTACACCTAAAGGAAATAGAAAAAGATGAACAAAAGTATCCCAAAGACAGTAGAAGGAAAGAAATCATAAAGATCAGAAACAAAAATAAATAGAGACTAAATAAACAATAGAAAAGATCAGTGAAACTAAGAGCTGGTTCTCTGAAAAGGCAAACAAAAGTGATAAGCCTTTAGCCAGACTCATCAAGAAAAATAGTGAGGGCCCAAATAAAATCAGAAATGAAAAAGAAGTTACAACCAACACCACAGAAATACAAGATCCTAAGATTACTACAAACAATTAACACCAATAAAGTGGACAACCTAGAATAAATGGATAAATTCCTAGAAACATACCATCTCCCAAGACTGAATCAGGAAGAAATAGAAAATAAGAACAGAACAATTACCAGTATTGAAATTGAATCAGTAATATTTTTAAAAAAAAGAACTCCCAACAAAGAAAAGCCCAGAACCAGAGGGCTTCACAGGTGAATTCTACCAAACATTTCAAGAAGAGTTAACACCTATCCTTCTCAAACTATTCCAACATATCGAAGAAGAAGGAATGCTTTCAGAACTCATTATATGAGACCAGCATCACCCTGATACCAAAAAAGGTATCAGACAAAAACACCACAGAAAAAGATAATTGCAGGCATATATCGCTGATGAACATAGATGGAAAAATCCTCCACAAAATATTAGCAAACAGAATTCATGAATACATTAAAGGGATCATACACCATGGTCAAGTGAGTTGTGTCCCAAGGATGCAAGGATGGCTTGATATCCACAAATCAATGTGATACACCATATTAACAAATTGAAGAATAAAACTCATATGATCATCTCAATAGATGTAGAAAGAGCTTTTGACAAAACTAAACATCCATTTATGGTAAAAACTCTCCAGAAAGTGTGCATAGAGGGAACCTACCTCAACACAATAAAGGCCATATATGATAAGCCCACATTTAGCATCATATTCAACAGTGAAAACCTGAATTTTTTTCCTCTAAGATCAGGAACAAGAAAAGGAAGCCCCTTCTCACCACTTTTATTCAACATAGAAATGGAATTTCTAGCCACAGCAATCAGACAAGAAAAATAAATAAGAGGAATCCAAATTGGAAAGAAATAAGTAAAAGTATCACTGTTTGCCAATGGCATTATACTATATAGAGAATATCCGAAAGATGCCACCAAAAATACTATTGTAACTATTAAATGAATTCAGTAAAGTTGCAGGATACAAAATTAACATACAGAAATCTTTTGCATTTCTATACACTAACAACGAATTGTCAGAAAGAGGAATTAAGAAAACATTCCTATTCACAATAAAAGAATAAAATACCGAGGAATAAATCTAAGCAAGAAGGTAAAGATCTGCACACCAAAAACTATAACACCCTGTAGAAAGAAACTGAAGACCACACAAACAAATGGAAAACTGTACCATGCTTATGGATAGGAAGAATTAATGTTGCTAAAATGATCATACTCTCCAAGGCAATCTACAGATTCAGTGCAATCCTTATCAAAATACCAATGGCATCTTTCACAGAACTAGAAAAAATAATTCCAAAATTTTCATGGGAACACAAAAGACCCCAAATAGCCAAAACAATCTTGAGAAAGAACAAAACTGGCTGTATCAAACTATACACCCTGTTTAGTTTACATCCTCCCTGATTTCAAACTACAGTAATCAAATTACAAATCTGCAGTAATCAAAACAGTAAGGTATTGGCACAAAAACAAACACATAGATCCATGGAACAGAATAAAAAGCCCAGAAATAAACTCACACGTATATGGTCAATCTATGACTAAGGAGGCATAAAATGGGGAAAAGACAGCCTCTTCCATAAATGGTTTTGGGAGAACTGTACAGCTACATGCAAAATAATCAAACTGGATTACTTTTCTTACACCATATACAAAAATAAACTCAAAATTGATTAAAGACTTAAATGTAAGACCTGAAACCATAAAACTCCCAGAAGAAAACATAAGCAGTATGCTCTAAAGTGAAATAAGCCAGTCACACAAAGACAAATATTGTATGATTCCACTTATGTGATGTAGCTCATAGTTAATTTCATAGGGACAGAAAGTAAAATTGTTATTTTCAGGGGCTGGGGGAAGAGGAAATGGAGAGTTGTTGTTTAATGGGTTTAAAGTTTCAGTTTTGTAAGATGGAAATAATTCTGGAGAATGGTTGCACAACAATGTGAATGTACTCAACAACACTGAACTCTACACTTATAAATGATTAAGATGGTCAATTGTATATGCATATCTTACCACAATTTTAAAAAAGAACAGCAACAACAACAGAGGGCAGAAATAACCCTAGCTCATAAGAGTCATGCCCTCACTGTAGGTATACACATATTCTTAATTATTATTGTTTTCTAAAATCAGCTTGGCTTCATTTAGCAGGCCTCTTGCAATGTTTTCCTTTCAAGATAGGTGATTTCAAATTTGTATACTTTCAGGTAACTTTGTGTCTTAAAATTGCCTTTTGTCCTCCCTTTAGAGTGGACTGATTTGGGGGAAAGAATACCTGGAAAGTACTAGAAAACATGATGCTGGAGATTCTTCCCCAGTGACATTTCAATTTCACTAGCATCAAAATGGTCTCTGTTCTCTCTCTAAAAAGACAGTCCCCCTTTTCACTTTTCCTGCAGCTTTTTTTCAGCTGTTCTCTCCAGCAAATGAAAAATGGATTCTTACTATTATTATTATTTGAAAATTAAATGACCTCCAAATAGATATACAACAGACATATTTTTTTTCTTAGCTACTTGTGAAGGGGCTGGACAGGGTGAAATAATCCAAGCACTTTTGCTTCAGATGTCAAGTACAAAATGGGATCTAAAACTTGAGCTGTAAATTAATGCTTTCTTTAACCTGCTTCTTTTAAAAGTGTGATCCTGTTTGTTAAAGGGATTTTATTAACTATGGAAAGAAATGAACCCATGAAATGAAACCATGTAGAGCTCTTAGAATATGCCTGGCTCTTTGTAAGACCCTAATAAATTTTAGACACAAAAGAAGTTTGCTGTTATTATTTTTCTTATTTGTTGCCAGTATTTCTCAGCTTGTTGTTTGTCCTTTATTTCTCTTAATGCTGTCTTCTGAATTACTGGTCTTTCCTTTATAATTTCTTTCATCACTCTTAACCATAAAAAGTCTTCTCCAATCCAGACATTTAACAAATGTTTATTTTCTTACAGTTATAAAAAAAGAAATGAATCCAGACTGAGAAATTGGTTCAGATTTTTAAACTCTTGTGCATGTTGTATTCCCAGAATATCATGGACAGATGTGACCGGAGAAATCATTTCATTCACACCCTCATTTCTATGATGAGGAAACAGAATTCAAAGATGTCATAATGATTTGGTCCAAAGTCTGGCCCAGGAAGGGTTTACACTCTGGTCTCTGTGCTGCCGGTGCTTTCCAGCATCCTCACCAACATCCCCTTTTATATTTCTCTTCGTGGAACCATGTTCAGAAAAGTTTGATCTTTTGAGCTGCATTCGAGTAATAATGCATTTGTCAATCAAAGATTTGGGTCAGGGTGAGATAACCCCTGCCACCATATTGAATGGATATAATCCCAGCCCAAAGCACAGAAATGCCATACCATTTCTTTTAAAATTTTTGACATGTTGAAATTGTTGTTAGTTCCAGTTATTACCAGAGGCAACCACTAGAGGTCAGAGAAAACCCCTGTCCGGGATGCAGTGCTTGTGTCCTACTACCCACAATGGTTGGAACACTACAGACCTGTCTATACAACAGACACCCCGTTGCCCCTGAAAAGTGCGTGGCCTTGTGGCCCACATTCTCTAGATTTATCTAAGAGAACGTTTATTTCTTCTGCCTACTCATGGATTTGAGGCTAACATTCTTTGCTGCTTCAGTTGAATTTTTCACGTTTTTGATTCACTCAGGTTGTTTAATTTATTTTATTTATTTATTTATTTATTTATTTATTTTTTGGCTGTGCTGGGTCTTCGGTTCGTGCGAGGGCTTTCTCTAGTTGCGGCAAGTGGGGGCCACTCTTCATCGCGGTGCGGGGACCGCTCTTCATCGCGGTGCGCGGGCCTTTCACTATCGCGGCCCCTCCCGTTGCGGGGCACAGGCTCCAGACACGCAGGCTCAGCAGCTGTGGCTCACGGGCCCAGCTGCTCCGTGGCATGTGGGATCTTCCCAGACCAGGGCTCGAACCCGTGTCTCCTGCATTAGCAGGCAGATTCTCAACCACTGCGCCACCAGGGAAGCCCCACTCAGGTTGTTTAAAATGTCCTTCCATCTGTCTACAAAGGCACTCTCAACTTCATTCCATTGGATCCCTCATATCAAAATGTAATGGTTTTATAAATTTTCTGGAACTTGATGGAATTCTGCATTCTTTTCATACTGTGGGACTCTAATAGGGTCAAAAACCTAGAGATATTAAAATAACATTTTTAAAAAACCCCATAGTCTTTTATAACCACATTCTTTTCATACTGTACACATTTTTTCTCTTAGAATACTGTGATGAGCCAATGGCTTTTCATTGACTCAATTTGTTTCAATTACTCGTGGTCATTAGTTGTGTGTGTGTGTGTGTGTGTGTGTGTGTGTGTGTGTGTGTGTTTGACCAAAATGTTATGTTAGCTAAAGCAGTCCTTTAACTGGCCCAGGTAGCCTAAAATGCACAATATTTACTTGTCTTTGCTTTCTAGTAACAAGATATCCCAAGCCCATCTTACACCTTCTCTATCCCAGACATGCATTCGGCCAATTTTTCCTAAGCCGCATTTCCTTTCCATGGAAATTGATATTAGAAACCAAACTCTGAGCACTAGAGGTGCTTACCTGACTTTGTGCTACTAGAATGATGTGAGCTGTAGGCCACTTCAGTAGACAGAGATGGAAAAAAATACCTCTCTATCTATCCATCTATCTATATGTACACACTCATATGTGATAAGTTCATAGCCATTTTCCATTTAGTCCTAACATTACTTCACAACTGTAATATTTAAATTCTTAACTTTATATCCAAACTATAATTATGCCTTCTTTTATCATAAATGATATATAGAATTGTCACTCTGAAGCTCTTGATTTATAACAAAGCAAACAGAATTGCTGATTTAGTTTACTTGCCAATAAAAGAAAAATGATGCAAAATAGTGATACCAGTATTAACAGTAACTATTAAACTGCTAAATGAAATTCAAATTTGTCTTTGTACTTACTTTTGTCCTTAGAGTGCACCAAAAGATAGAGAATAAAATTACTTTGGTCTAGAGAACTCTGAAATAATCCCTCATTCTGTGGGTTAGCAAAGTTCTGTCCAAATGGTTCCATTCATTTTCAGTTGAAGGGGTCAACATTTGACAGTTCTGAGTTCCTAATATTTTAGTTTCTGCTTTTTACTTTGGGCTATATTCAGCCACTGGCAAAAGGGTAAGTCAGTTTTATTACTTCGCATCATGAAAATAAATAGAAATACCTCAACAGTTCAATCTTCTGCGTATTGAACAGGAATTTCATTTAGTCGCTGTCTGCCTCACTTACAATGACTCTGTGCAGAGCTATATGTATGAGATTTATATATGTGCATTCTGGACAAACCCAGACAAACCCATTCTGACAAACCCATCCTATTCAATTTGTCTTAATACATTTGGAAGCTACAGTTTCCTGTCTCCAGTTAAATTTTCACTGTACTAAATTCTATCCTAATATCAGAACTTTTTAATGATCTTCTTCCCCCACCTCACCCTCTGCCAGCTTCAAGTTTTTCTTTTCTCTTTCATATGTGATAGCATTCCCTTCTAATCAATACATTATTTGTGCTAAGTATTGTTGTATCAAACTAAATATTTACTTGGTTTTACTACATATAAGCCAAGATGGTTTTCCATGTTACTGTTTTCTAAATACAGAACCAGTTATTAAAATATCTTAACCCACCTCCAGGAAATACATGATATTTTTATTATTTATTTTATTCGAATATATATAAATATATACATATATAATTGAGTGATGCACTGTTGGCAAAGGAGAATACATATCAAAGCAGGTTTTTCAGGTTTTGTTAGAAATGTTTGTTTTCTTTTAACTCATAAGGTCATAATTCTGACCTTTTTTCTCTACACATACATTTTTCTATTATCAATATTCAGCGCAAATAGCTCAGTGGTTTTCCAAATCTTCAGTGGCTTTTGAATAAATCCAACCAAATAAGATACAATTCCATTATAGTGTTGAAGGATGATTTTGAATGTTATACGTTACACTTTAAAGCTTCATCCACAGAAGACTTCTGATGCAGAATGATGCACCAGTGGGGGATGCAAGGACGCCTTGGTGAATGGAATTCCAGAGAGAGACAATCCTCTCACGGATGGGCAGTGGGCGTGCAGCCTTCACTCCCGGGCAAGTCGCTGAGCTGGGTGCGGGGACCCGAGGAAGGGGCTTGCCCGGTACTGAGAGGCGACGCCTACAGGTGAGGGGGAAAGAGCCAAGTTTTTAGTTACATGTGGGCTGGCAAGCTAGACTGGAATCTGGACGAGCCCCAGATAAAAAGTAAACAAATCACTTGGCCACGCGATGGCCCTCTTATCCCTGGAATTGTGCTGAGAAAGCCGCAGAGGGGCAGCTCTGGGAAGCACGTGGGCTTTCTCGAACTTACCCACCGTGGTTGATGCCAGGGCCCTGCTGGAGTTGAAGCCAGGGTGAACAAATGCTGACACTATGCTCCAATCCCCTTCCAGCCCCAGTGCTGATAAGATCAACCGCTTTGGCCTCTTGACTGTGGTGGCCCAGAAGTTTGAGGCTTGGGTTTATCAGAGGTGAGCTGGGTCTAATTTGAGCTGTGGCCCAGCCCAGCCTGGGCTCAGATGACTCTGGATGAGCTCCAAATGGTCAGCCCCTCACAGTAATCACAAGACAGGAAAAAGCTTGCTCTCTCTGGGAAAAAGAAAACAAAATTTTAAAAAAATTCTTCAGATTTCAAAGAGAAGCAATTTATGGAAGACCCTAGTTTTTACAATTGTAGTAAATTTTAGTTGTAACATCCTTTAACTGCAGTCCCAGGCTTACATTGTATTTACCTCAAATCTCTGATCTTTATCTTTGGTGCAGAAATCCAACCCCTTAAGTGAAATAAAAATGTGCTATGCCTGACATTCCCAACTTTGCATTCACTGGGATCTGCATGAATGGGATTACCACAGATCAACCACAGATATATTTTTAAAGAAAATACTGGATTTCCCTGGTGGCGCAGTGGTTAAGAATCCACCTGCCAATGCAGGGGACATGGGTTCAATCCCTGGTCCAGGAAGATCCCACATGCCATGGAGCAAGTAAGCCCGTGCGCCGCTACTACTGAGCCCGTGTGCCACAACTACTGAAGCCTGCGCGCCTAGAGCCCGTGGTCCACAAGAGAAGCCACCACAACGAGAAGCTTGTGCACCGCAACGAAGAGTAGCCCCCGCTCACCGCGACTAGAGAAAGACCGCGTGCAGCAACGAAGACCCAACGCAGCCACAAAACAAAAAAAAGGAAAGAAAATACTTAAAAACTTAAATGCAAATGTTAAATTTCCTCTTCCTATTATGCCATCTGTTTTTACCACCTTTTGAACTAAATGATAGTTAATGTAGAAGGCTCCAAATTTAAAATAATCTTTAAAAAAATTTTTTTTTAACATGAGAAAAGGCAGGAGTAGACCACCCTCCCTTTTGGGGGCTGCCCCAAGACTGAGACTTAGCTAGGATTCAAAACTGCTCCCCCTCTCACTTTATGTTGCAGTCTTTGGAAAATTAAACCTGTTATATCTGTTGCATTGTTTATAACCAGCTCTTTTCAGCTCCAGAGATATGTTTCTTCTGGAGTCTAAGCCTACACAAATAAACTAATAGCTTTAAACAACTTTAATTCATAAAACTTCAGGTCCATAAAGATCTCTCCCTTTCCTTTTTTTTTCTTTCTTTCCAAATTCACACATTTATTCCAAAACAGAAGATTAAAACATAAAACCTTTATATGTCTACAGATGGAAACTTTGTTTTCAATTAAATATCTGTAACTGTCTTATGCAAGTTATTCCAAATAAGCAATTATTTTTAAGACTCTGAGGTGTCTAAATATTTTTTTTTTTACTCACTAACTGATGATGTATTTTCATGAATCTTAGCCCTCCAATGTTTTTGCTCCTTTGAAGGTCAGGCTCCTAATTCTTACCAGGAAGGAAAGATTCCTATGGATTGGCACTCAGCCCTTTCCATTCTCTTTCCTGTGAGCAGAGGCTAGGAGGTGAGCACGCCCCAGAGTCCTTTGGGTCCTGGAGGGAATTTAACAAGTCAGCTTATAATCAGGTGCGCTCCCTGCTTTGAAAAGCAGACTGGGGTGAAAGCCATGCTTTGGTTGTTTTTGCTCCTTTTGCTAGTAAGCACAGCCCTGCAGGTGCTGGATTTTTCCGAGGGAGGAGAGAGGATTAACTTAAAATCAAGTTCAAGTCTCTGAGTATTACATGGAATTGGACATTTTAAGATTTAAAATTATATAAACTGAGAACATATTTGCAACTTTGGGATTTTTGATTACCACAGTGAGGTCAGAAAAATTATAGGACTGCCTAAGTAGTCGTACAGAAGCAAGGGAAGCACCCTTCACACTGAATAACTTCTAAAGAGACAATGGTGAACAACGTAAAGGTGGGTTCTGATTACATCTCCTTGAGTCCTGCTTGCTCACTGACTATAGAGACAATCCAGGGATCAGTTTTCAGTTGCTCTAGTGTTTTGCTTTTTATCAGGCAAGCTAAATGTTGTTGTGATATTTGAAATGTATTTTGTACGGACAAAACACACTTTCCATCCCATGGACAATCCACCTATGTCTCCATTTATTATGTAGTCTGGGGGGTTCTCAGAAGTCAGTTTTGCACATAGAAAAAGGACGGTTAGGGTCTGTTTTTGTTTATAAGTTAATAGTTATTTTAGTAAAGTTACAAATCCACAGGTCAAGCTTCCCATAACCTTTTAAATTCAGTGTTGTTTTATTTCACTTACAAACCTAATAGAATTTAACAGTCACTGTAAGGGGTTTTATCATTCACTTAATTTAATTATCTTAAACATTTTAAGTGACTTTTATAAACTTAATACACGTGACTTTCTTTTCAAGTACTTCAACTATGTACAGGACTATGTAATTCTTATAAATACATTAAATTAACTTATTTTTGTATTCCTTTCAAGTTAAACTTATAAGTCTAAATAAACTACCTGATTTTACATTTTACGTTGAAATTACCAGTAATTTTTGATATTCTAATATGTTAAATTATGACTATTTTATGTACTTAGAGCAGTATAACCAAATCATTCTTAAACATATCACACATTTTAATAGTATTAAAATATCAATGAAATAATAACACATTATTTTATACTTAACTCTACATTTCCAAGAATTAAAAGATACTTACCCACATAAGAAAGTAAGGCATCCCAAACAGATTGAGATTCACAGTGACCTGAGAATGCATATCTACCAGAGTGATATTCTCTTTTTTTCCCCCAGAGTGATATTCTTGAAAATCGTGATTTTAATGATTACTTCATATGATATCATATGCTTGCACCAGAATTTCACCTGCCCATCCCCTTTGGTTTCCTTCACCTTTTCCCTGAAGTCAGACTGTGATTAGCACCGTGGACACACTGCTCTGTGTTTCTGAATGTTTCCTTAACATAGGCACCTAGAAAGGTATGGCCGTTTTTCAGAACTCTTGATAAATATTTGCTGATTGCCTTTCCAAAAGCCTGTCTCCAGTTTGCGACCCATGAATATTGTATTATAACCATCCTCTCACCATACCCTCACCAGCATTGAGTATAATCTTTTTTTAAAAAATTAGTTTATTTATTTTTGGCTGCGTTGGGTCTTTGTTGCTGGGCGAGGGCTTTCTCTAGTTGAGAGGAGTCGGGGCTGCTCTTTCTTGCGGTGCGCTGGCTTCTCATTGCAGTGGCTTCTCTTGTTGTGGAGCACGGGCTCTAGGCACGCAGGCTTTGTAGTTGTGGCTCCCGGGCGCAGTAGTTGTGGCTCGCGGGCTCTAGAGCACAGGCTCAGAAGCTGTGGCGCACGGGCTTAGTTGCTCCGCGGCATGTGGGATCTTCCTGGACCAGGGCTCAAACCCGTGTCCCCTGCACCGGGCAGGCGGGTTCTTAACCACTGCGCCACCAGGGAAGTCTGAGTATAATCTTTATTACTGTCATCTTTTTCATCACCATCATCATCATCTCTCATCATCTCTGCCAGCTTGCACGTGTGCAAAGGAAGTCTCACTATTTGGGGTTCACTTATTTCGTTGCAAGTGTGGTTGAACGTGCTTTGCGTGTTCATTGTGCATTGAGCTTTGGAGCAACCCTCACCCCTTTGGCCGGAGGATGGGATGCTGGCGGCTGGGCCCGACCGCCAGAAAGCCAGGGCTGGGTGGAGCCGCCGCCATCCCGGGCCCTAGAGCCAGGGGGCGCTGCCATCCCAAGTTTCCCATCCACCTCCCCCCACCACCACCGCCCCCCGCCCCGTCCGGGCTGGGCCGGGCTGGGCCGGGCTGGGCAAGGGCGGGCGGCGGGGGTGGAGGCGCAGGCTGGGCGCAAAGGTTGGTGTCTTCGTGCACCGACCTCAGCCGGAGGGCCCGCGGCACCATGACGGTGGGAGCCAGGCTTCGAAGCAAGGCGGCGAGCAGTCTCCCGCGCTGCAGGCCCCTCGTCCGGGGGCGAGGGCGGACGGAGGGGGACGAGGAGGCGGCTGCTATCCTGGAGCATCTGGAGAGCGGGGCCGAGGCGGCGGAGAGCGGGGCGAGCGCGCAGCGCCCGGGGAGCCGCGGCGCGCGGAGGGTGCACCTCGCGGTCCTCCCCGAGCGCTACGAGCCGCTGGAGGAGCCGGCGTCGTGCGAGAAGCCCAAGAAGAGGTACCGGCAGAAGCTGAAGAAGTACGGCAAGGTAGGCATCCCAGCGCCCCCACTGTCCCTTGGAGGTCGGGGAGCGCGGGGCGCCCGCCCGAGAGCCGGAGTCGGCTCCCCACAGTCTGACGGTCTCGGCCTCTCTGCGCTGCCCTGCACCCCCTCGGCCTCCCACGCGCACCCCCTTCCCGGCATTCACTCCTGGAGCCCCGAGACTGCTCACGCTGTGAACTGGGCAGTAAGGGGAAAGTGAGCTGCGGGGAGTGATAGAAATTAAATCAGAGGTTTCCCTGCGCACCGCTCCACGGCTATTCCGATGCTGGCGAGTGGGTAACTTTCCCAAGGGGTCGCTTACCCAGGTGGTTCTTGTCCTAGGTGTGTCTTCCCACGCCCTTGTGTCGTTGGTAGGACGGGAATCAGTGTCCCTATGTTACGAGTGGGAATACTGAGGGATTAGCGTGGTTGGGTGACTTGTAGAAGGTGACCCAGTTGGAAAGTAGGGAGGTACAGCCCAATTTGTCTGTCTTCCCGCAACGTCTTCTCGAGGATGTCCTACTAGCTGAGAATTGTTTGGGTTATTTCTCCCAATATTCTCAAGGTGATTTCCAGGGCCTGGGAGCTCAACAATCCGTAAGTATTCACTTGTTGAATCTGCTTTTCTCCCAGACAGCTATCTGTGTACTCAGCAAACCTACTGTCATTTGCATGGGGGTAGGTGGGAGAGAGAGAGAGACAGAGGGAGAAAGAGAGAGAATATGAATGTGAGACAGAACGGCAGTTTCCTCCTCAGAGATCAAAGCCCCAAACCAGGTGCTTTGGCCTGGAAACACTTGAAGCTACTACTGCCTCTGGTCCCTGGGACTGGACAAGGCCGCCCAGAAGATAATCACAAAACTCATTCTATCCTGGCCAAAGGGCAGGGGCCCCATCTGATATATCATCCAGTCCTCCAGTGACCTCTTATCATACCTGAAACCGACGTCGCCACACCTAGAAACTTAGCTTTATCATCTTCTTTAAAGGTATGTCAGCAGCTTTGGGAACAGTAAACAAGCAGACAGTGGTATAGTATATTAATAAAAACTGTAAAGTTGGGACTTTCAGGCTTAGAGTCATGCTAGGGTGAATCATCCTTCTTCCTGGTCCCAGCTGATCACAAAAAAAAAAAAAGCCATCATTTGCCTCTCAGTTGGTGAACTGATAATGTGGAAATCTCAGCTCAGAGGCTGGCTGAGCTGAAGGTGCTTTGAGGGTTCTCACTATGTGCCAGGCGTTGTGCTGAGCACTAGAGTCACAAAAATGGATAGGATGCAGTTCTGCCCTAGAGGAGGCCACAGCCTCCCAGGGAGACGCTGCCATATCGGGCACCACCACGGAGCTGCATGGGGAGAGCCTGGGCAGTTAATCTTCAGGGATGAGGTTGTAAAGTCAGGGAAGTTTTCAAATCAATGGTGACATGGAAACTGGGCACAGAAGGATGAGTCATGGTTTCACAGGTTAATGAAGAGGTACTAGGTTCACACCCACTAGCATAGCTCTTATTAGGGAAAAAGAAAACAGAAAGTAGCAAGTGTTGGTGAGGATGTGGAAAATCGGAATTCTTGTGCATTGCAGGTAGAAGTGTAAAATGGGGTAGCTGCCATGGAAAACAATTTGGCAGTTCCTCAAAAAATTAAACACAGAACTGCCATATGATCCAGCAATTCCACTCCTAGGTACATACCCAAAAGAATTGAAAACAGATACTCAAACAAATATATATGTACATGTTCACAGCAGCATTATTCACAACAGCCAAAGAGTGGCAACAACCCAAACGTCCATCAATTGATAAATGGATAAACAACATGTGGTTCATACACACAATGGAATACTATTCAGCCATAAAAAGGAAGGAAGTACACGGCAGACACACAAGGTCACATATCGTATGTATGATTCCCTTTATATAAAATATCCAGAATAGGTAAATCCAGAGAGGCAGAAGGCAGATGGGTGGTTGCCAGGGAATGAAGGGAAGGAGAAATGCAGAGCGACTGCTTAATGCGTGTGGGTTTGCCTTTGGGGATGATGAAAATATTTTGGAAGTAGATAGAAATGGTGCTTGCATAACATTGTGAATGTGCTCAATGCCACTGAGTTGTTCACTTGACAATGGTTAATTTTTACATTATGTGAATTTCACGTCACCTAAAAAAAAAAAGAATTTCACCAGATAAAGAAGGGGTGGCATCCAAGGCGGAGGGCAGAGTGCTAGCAGAGATGAGGCAGGGGAGAGCTCTGGAGTGTTACATGCTAGTTCAATAGACCAGGAGGCCAGGCGAGGACGCTGTCATGTTGGAGTTGAATGTGCCCTTTCTGCCCTTCAACTTCCACTTTCTTGATGGCGACCAAGAAGGTCGACATCTAAGCTCCAACATGGAGGAAGCAGATGGTCCACCCTTCTTTGTTGAAAATCCATGAGAATAGCCAAGTCTCCGCTAGAAACGTGGGGAGGTGACTTTCCCCGCTTTGGTCACCAGGTGCAATTTTATTGCACTTGGGCCATTGGAATAAGGAATGACCTGCAAATAGCTCAGCGTGGTTAAGGAATGGCTTTTCCTTCAAGGAAGGGTGAATAAAGTTCCTTTTGATCTGTTAACCGCTCAAATCCTTCACCCAAGTCCCTTCCTGCTTCTATTTAAAGAAAGGTGTTCGGCTTTTGTGAACTGTCCTAGGATAGGCTCCCCTTCCCCTGCTGCCCTTTGGCCCCAAGCAGGGTCGACCCAGTGCTGTGCCGGGTCCAGTCTCTGGCGGGAACCTCTGGGCTCGAAAGGCTGGGTGCCTGGGACTCTTGGCGGTCAGTGGCCCCAGTTGATTTTTAAGTAATGATGTGAGTGTTCAGATGGGCAGGAGTTGCTGGGAGAGTGCTGTTTGCTGGGTGCAGGCAAGGGGAAAGGGTGTGTGTGGGTTTGCTGTGCTCTTACAGGCTGCTGGGTGCTCTGTTGCACATACGATGCACGATAACCCTGAATCTTCTCAACGACCTTAGAAAGCCATGGACTCCCATTATGCAGTGAAAGCAACTGGAGTTTCAGGAAGTTAAGCTCTTTGTTGAAAGCCACACAGCTAGAGCAGCAGAGCGGGGAGTCAGCAGTCTCCCCTGGCCCCTGCCTGTTCAAAAGCAGTTAGGGTGGAGGGAGGAGGGGGGTGAGGGAACCAAACCCCAAACTTAGCTTCAGATAGGAGGTCGCCTTTCCCAGGCACCTCTGAGAGCCACAAGAAGAAGTGCAGATAAGGAAAGTTATTAAATTTTGTTACTCGGGCAGCTAGGAGGGGGCTGGAGAGGGGAAACACAGGGTGTGGAATAAACTTGAGCTCAAGAGGAAGAAAAATGTCCCACGTCTAAGTAGGGGGTTAGGACAGGGGCCCTGGAGCCAGACTGCCAGGCGCCAGCTGTGCTCAGCCTCCTACTGTGTGTGTGACCTTGAGCTCTGCTCTCCTCTCTGCCTCGGTTTCCTCAGCTGTCACATGGGCTAATCCTAGGGCTGTGGTAAGGAGTAAATGAGTTAGTCCATGTACAGGTCTTGGAACGCACCTGGCATATGGCGAGGGTCCTGTAATTGTTGTTGGCTGTTATCTAAGGGGATGGAGGAGAGGTCCCATATGACTGTTTCTTCTCCGATCAGTTTTTAATGAGCTCTAACTCAGAAAAAAAATCAGCTTCTGTAGCTGACAGCCCACCTCAGCTTTGTGCCTGGGTCCTGACCAAATTTCACAAGGGAAGACTTGATTTTTATACTTGGGGGAAAGGGATCTTTGTTGAGAGCTGGTTTCCTTTGGGAAACTGGGGGTGGGGACAGGGAATCCCTGACATCTTTGGGGTTACCCAGGAACCCCCAGAAAAGCCTCACTCCCTATATTACTTTGCCTGTAACAGATTACCACAGATATAGTGATTTAAGGCAACACAAATTTATTCTCCTACAGTTCTGGAGGCTAAAAGTCATCTTCCCTGAGCTACAGTCAACAGGCTGGTTCCTTCTGGAGGCTCCAGAGGAGAACCCTTTCTTTGCTCTTTTCAGCTCCCAGAGGTCCCCTCCTCCATCTTCAGGGCCAGTGGCACAACATCTGCAAATCTCTTTCTCTCTGTCCCTCTGCTTCTGGCACTGCACTGCCTTCTCTCCGACTCCTCCTGCCTCCCTTTTGTAAGGGTGGTGGTCTTTATTTGGATCTTTATAAAGATATAAGAATCCTTATAATGATTGGGGCCCCCTGGATAATCCATGGTAGTCTCCCCCATTCAAGATCCTTCATTAGATCACATCCACAAAGTCCCTTTTGCCATATGAGGTAACATGTTCACAGATTCTGGGGATTAGGACATGGGCATCTTGAGGGGAGGGCATTATTCAACCTACCACACTGTCCCATGATCCCCCAGGCCCCTCCGCCCCTCTGAGAGATTATATGGATTGAAACTCTACTCGGATCAAAAGATTTCAAAATCTGCTCCCTCCAATGACACTGAAATGGTCGATGATATTTTACATTTCTTTGCATCACATTTCTCAAATCTGTGTTTTGACTGTGTTCTAGCTAATGAGCTATTTTAGTAACTTTTTTTTCTCATTTGCAAAGATGAAGTGACAAGCAGTTTTTTAAAATAGCAGGCTGAGGGAAATGGATGTACAAATACCCAAAATGTCAAGTTTAATGCAGGCCATCCATGATTCTAGGGGCTTGGCTTATAAAGGATGCTCTGAACTGTTAATACTTACTCCAGGAGGACAGTTTTTGTCGTTGTTGTTATTTCTAACAGGTACGTAAAATTCTCCCACGGAATCTTATTACACATTTATAGAGATGTTTCTCTCAGCGGCGTCACCGCCTCCCTGCCCCCAACACACACCCTAATGTCCCATTGGGAAGTTGACGAGGCAGTGTCCTGGGAATCAGTGTCTAAAGAGGCCATCAGAGTTACCTTCCTCTCCCAGAACTCCTCCTTTGGCCTGAGAACAACCAAAGGAAACACCCGGGCCCTTTCTGGATGCTGGGCATACAGTACTGAGCACGGCCTCTTCTGTTATCCTGAGGTCTCTGAAAGCTGACATAAGCCCGAAATCATAGCAAAGTACAGTCTTAAGAAACTTTCCTGAACAGATAACAAAATATCTTAGATTTCAAAATTACCACCACAAACGTAAATTACTGTAGAATAAAAAGAGGCAAAGGTTATTTTCCAATAAAGGTAGCTGACCTTTGGGAGCACTCCTACTGCCTGCATTTGGTGCCAGGCACTGTCCTAAGGGCTTTCCTTGCGTAAACCTTTTTAATCCTCTTCACCCAATGAGGTGGTTACTAAATATGCCCATTTTATAGGTGAGGAAACTGAGGCCAATGAAAATTAAATAAGCGATTGGGCTGGAATTTAAGCCCAGGCCGCAAGCAATCAACGGCAAGGTTACGTACTGCCTTCCTTAAAGAAGGGAAGTGTATGTGGGGAGTAAGGACACAGGCCCTAAAGTGAGATTTCTTTGGGATTGAACTTCAGCCCTGCCTCTTACCAGCTATATAATCATGGATAAATTTAACTCCTTGGTGCATCCTTCTTGTTGAAGCCTGATAGCCGAAGGCCTCTAGGAATGCACTAGTAGCCAGTCCAAGTTAGATCTGTTTGTTGCAGCAAGGAAGAGTGTATGCCAGAGGGATCATGAGGCCTCAAAAAGTAGAGCCCTCAAGTAGAGAACTGAATATTTGAGTCTGAGCCGAAGATATAAATATGGGATTTATCAGCATACAGGAAATACTTAGTCATTGGAAATGGATGAGACCACCTGTGGAGAGATTATAGCCCAAAATATTTTTTTAAATAAAAAATAAAGAACAGGACTGAACAACTCCAACATTTTAAAGTTTGGTAGAAGGGAAAGAAAGCTGAGGAGGGCCATAAAAAAGAATGAAATAATGCCATTTGCAGCAACATGAATGGACCTAGAGATTATCATACTAAGTGAAGTAAGTCAGACAAAGACAAATATCACATAATGCCACTTAAATGTGGAATCTAAAAAAAAGATACAAATGAACTTACTTACAAAACAGAAATAAACTCACAGGCATAGAAAACAAACTTACCAAAGGGTTTCCTTTGTGGGGGGTGGGGAGGGATAAATTAGGAATTTGGGATTAACAGATATACACCACTGTTTATAAAATAAACAACAAGGACCTACCGTATAGCACAGGGAACTATATTCAATATCTTGTAATAACCTATAATGGAAAAGAATCTGAAAAAGAATATATACATGTATGTGTATATATATATATGTATATGAATAACTGAATCGTTTTGCTGTACACCTGAACCATTGTAAATCAACTATATTTCAATTAAAAATTATTTTAAAAAAAAGAAAGCTGAGGAGGGGCTTCATGTGAGGGAAGGGAAAACCAAGAGAATATGGAGTCAAAGAGGCCAAATGAGTGTTTCATGAAGTTTGTCCAAAGCTGTTGAGAGTCAGGGGGAAGACAGAAAAATGCTCATTGGCTCAGGCAGCATGGCGGTGGCAGATGGCCATGACCAAGCAGTCCTGGATGGGCCAGGGTAGGGGAAGAGGGAATAAGAAGGGAGGAAGCGGAAGCTGTACATGCAGATGGCACTTTCCACTGGTTTGCCGTGAAGGAGAGCAGAGACCCAGGCAGGACCTAGAGAAGGGTACGGAGTCAAGGGGACAGCTGAGCATATTTGTAAACTGATAGGAATGATCCAATGGGGAGGAAGAGGATGGTGATATTGGAGAAGGGAAAGCTGAGGGTGAGGTGAGAGAGGGTACCAACAACAAGTGTCAAGGGAATGGCCTTGGGGGAAGAGGGCCATTTTCTCTACTGGGACACCGGCAAGGTGGGAGGAGAAGCTGGGGCAGGTGTAGACAGTGGTAGAGGATGAACGGGTTCCCTAATGACTTCTGAGTCAGTGAGAGATGAAGTGGGATCATCTAATGAGGGTATGGACACTGTGTGTGTGTCTCTGTGTGCACTGGGGGCAGAGAGGCTTGTGGAGAAAGGAAAAGGTAAGAAATAATATCTGGGAAAGAGGGACAGTCAGCCAACTGGACTGACAGACTAGCCTGGCCAGGCAGTGTTGGAAGTCAAAGGCGGGTTTGTGATTGTGATCAGGGATTTTAAGTGGTTATTGGAGTTGGAAAAATCGAGGGTGTAGAGACAAGACGTGTGATGATGTCCAGGTCACCTACATGGATGTTGTGGTCACGGAGAAGGATGACAGAAGTTGGGGGTGGAGAGAGAAAGGGGGAGGGGCAAAAGCACAGTCAGTGTTAGTCGGTGGTGGTGGTCTTCATTTTTCCGTTGCGATTCCACTTGAATCCCTTGGATGCCCTCAGTCTAGCACCAGGCCTTGAAGAGGAGGAGGAGGAAGAGTGGATACCAAGAAAGAAAGGCCCAGTCCTTACCCTCAAGGAGTGTAGAATTGTATCGGGAACCCAAGACTTCCGCGGATGCAGCAAGGACAGAGCAGTAGGAGATTTTAAAGACACAAATGTGGGTCAGAAAGAGGTGTGCCCTGGAGGCAGAGGGAGGACTGCGTGGGCTTTCAGATCAGGAGAATGACGGAAAACTCTCGACCCAGCCTTCAGCAGATCCAGCAACTTAGCTGGAACAGAAGAGAATGGGCTTCGGTTTAAAATATACAACAAAACTGGTTTGGTTTTAAAAGTAGCAGCTTCACTGCTGTTTCCAGGAAGATCTCTGAAGGATCTGGAAACACGCGGGGCTGGAAAGCCCTTTTCAAGGTGCCGGTGTCTGTTCTGAGCCCCCCAGTGTTCGTATGATGGGGTTGGGCGTGGGACGCCAGAGAGCTGAGAAAAGGCTAGCTGGCTCCTCTGCCCTGGGAAGATGAGGCGAAATGATTCTTTATGTGTGGCATCATTGTGCGTGGAAGATTACAAAGTTGCCTCGCCTAACCCTTTGCTTTTCTCTTCTGTTCTTAAAAACAGAACGTTGGGAAGGTTATCACCAAAGGATGCCGCTACATCGTGGTCGGCCTGCAGGGATTCGCCGCTGCCTACTCCGCCCCGTTCGGTGTGGCCACCAGCGTGGTGTCGTTTGTCCGCTAGTTCGGGAGCCGCCTGGGCAGATGCCACGGGAGGGGCTGGAAGCCTCTGTTCCGGGAACAGCGCGCATCCAGGAGCATTTCAGACTTGAACTCACAAAATCCTCGGAAGAAAGAAGACGTCTTGGTTGAATTGGATGAGTGTTTCGCATGAGTCATCCCCATCCGTCTGCTGAGCTTTCCACGTGTCTGGGACACAGGTGGCCCTGGTGGACAATCCCGCAGAGAATTAGGCTGAGGTCAGGCTTGGGATTACGATTAGTTCGCTAAAACCGGGGCTGCCCGTGAAGGGGGCGGGGGCTGGTGTGGAGACAAACACTTGACAGAAGTCCGCGCTCTGGGTGGGTAGCAGAGTGGTGATTGGGGACAGGGATGGGGAATTTGGATCTGGAGTGAGCTGATTTGCTCGATTCTGGAAAGCTCACAGGCTGACAGGACTCCCAGCCCTTAGCTGCTTCGGTTCTGAGCACACCCTAGGAGCTGTTTGTTCCTGAAGTCATCCCCCCATCTCCTTCCTGTACCCCTTGGCCACCAGGAGTTTTAATTACAGGCTTGAGAAGAAGGAAGGAAGAAAAACCTCTTTGAAGGCTACGATGCTTTGAAAGCTGTGTTGACGATGTGTCATGACTGTTTCAAGTAGATGAAGACTTGTCACTTTCACCTTCTCTGACATGAATGTGGAGGTGGTGTGAGGGTGGGAAGATCAGCAAGTTCAGGTGCAGGTTGTTTGAGGGAGAGAGCGCTCCCGAGGGCTGCTGGGCCCAGTCCAGCCCAGTCCAGCCCAGCCACATGGAGCTGGCCAGACTGCCCTGCAGGCAGATGGCTGGCTGAGGTCGTGGGCCTCCTGACTCAGCTGCCTGGGGTACCATCAGCCCCCTCGTCCTCGACATCAAGCCGACGAAGCGTGCTCTCTCTGGGGAGAGAGGGAGGCGCTATACCTGGAAATGAAAGTAAGTGTATGATTTAGAGAAGGAACCAGAAAGTAGGAGACAGGTACGAAGGAAGCAGAAGAAGGATGCTGGGCGAGAGAAGCGGAAGCACAGGTGCCAGGTCTGCATTATCAGCGTTGGAAAATCTTAGGCTCTGGGCGGGGTCCAGGGGAGGCTGGGTGGCCAGAGACGCCGTGCTGGTGCTTCCAGACCCTCTGAGGCCTGTGAGCTCACACTGGCTGCCTTTCCTCTTCTGTGCTGCCCAGTTTGATGTCATCTCAGCTGGATTCAAAGTTAGGGCGGGCGAGGGTCCTGGGCCTGGAGGGTGACCCCTGAACTGCCACTGGACCATCGGACGGGGGGATGCCCGCTGCCAACCTCCACGATAGGCCCCTGTTCTGACCTGGTTTCCAGAATGTCCTGAAGTCCAAAATAGTTATTACTGACCAGTCTGCAGGATTGGAGGCAACACCTGCTTGTTGCCCCGTGAAGTTTCCCGGGGCAGGGAAGTGAGGACTCCGTGCTCATGCGTCACCCATCAAACCCAGCCAGGTGGCACCGGGAAGTGGAGAAGTTTGGAAGACAGACAGATGGACAGCAAGAGGAACGAGTGGAGGGGAGCGTTGTAGCCGTGAAGCTAGGTTGTGCTTCACGTTCTGGAGGCTCATGTTGAAGATGAACTTGGACCCAATTCCTGCATCATTAATATCGGTGAGGAAGAGAGAAGACAAATGGTCTTGCTTTAGCTCAAATGATGAGAGTTGATGATGGCTCATTTTCACGCATGTACGATAACTATAGCTTGCCTGGCCACGCTGGGAGTCAGGGAAAAGAGGCGACGTCCGTGGAAGAAAAAGCAAAGCATCGTCTGGTGGGAAAGAGAGTCAGGCCTGTGCGACCTGCTGGTCACAGGAAAGGCAGATGGGAGGAAGGAGCCTGTGTGGGTTTGGAGGATGCCTTCCCGCTGGCCCAGTGCGCTAAGCTGCCCCCAGAGAAGCCCGCTGAGTCTCCCAGGGGACGTAGAAGTGTGACCTGGGAGGGACGAGAGCGGCTGAAGTCTGTCCAAGGGAGAATCGCCCCCCCACCCCCAAATTAGAGGCATTATAAGGCCAAGCACTTTTGGCCCTCACGTTTTAGAATTCTGGTTAAGAATTAATCCAGAAATTTCAAAAGTCAAAACCTCGCAGGGATGGTCCCGGGAGCCAGGTCCGTGTGCACAGAAGATGAACTGCTCTAAACTGTCAGTCAGCTGACTTGTCATTTCCCCCGAGACAAGGCGCCCATGCCACAGATTACCTTTTTGCCTTTTCTGTCTCTTTAGTTTTTAAAAAAATATATCAGCAACCACACCCTACTAAAAAGTGAGTTTTAGAACTTTCCCTTGACACGATTGACCAAGAGGCTTCTTTTGTATGCTTTTCTTCTGTATTCTGTAAATAAAAGGCCCAATTTGTCTAATGTTTCTGTGCGTGAAGAGTTTTTCACCCCTTCATGCAGTGGGGGACACCTCCCTGGGGGGCCCGCAGCAGGAACCCAATGCTGCCCCCCAAGACCAAGGGGAGGGACAGGGGCCCTGACTCACTGGGGACTCAGCTTGGGTGTTAAAGGGGGACTGTCCTCCGGAGAACGGGTGTCAGTGTGCAGGGGCCTCAGCTCATGCATTTGTTAATAACGAAGGTTTCCAGAACCTCTGATTTGGATCTAGAGAGTCTAGTGTGTGGCCAGGAAGCTGCATTTTCCACAAGCAGCCTAGAAGATTCTGAAGCAGCTGTTGCTCTGCCTGAGCTGGGAAATGCTGGACCCAGGGGCTGCTGCAGGTTGCATTGGCCAGTGGGCTCCAAGGTGGGACCTCAGGTCAGCCAGGTGCCAGCCCCAGCTGGGCACGCAGAGGATGCCCGCTCACTGAGCCTTACAGAAGCTTCTGGAATTGCTGTCAGATTATCCACCCAGGCAGGGTTGTGGCCACGTGTGTCAACCAACCTTTAGGCTTAGGACAAAGCAGAAGCTATATGTCCCTGATGTCTTCAGCTGCCCTGGAATCACCCCTACTGTCCCCCTGCTCAGCACCTGTGGTTTGTCAGAGAAGCTCCAACTGGTGTCCATCACCAAGAAGTACCCCGAAGCAGGACTTGAACTCAGACCTCCCCCTCGCATCCACCAATAGTCCTCCTGGGCATGGCAGTGCCCTCAGCAGAAAGTGCTTGTGGGGCTGGGAAGCCATCAATGCAATTTTAGATTCAGACGGTTGCTGTGACAGGTTTTGCACCTGTGATGTCCCCCCGCCCCTCTGCAGGAGCAGAGACGAACTGAATTTAACTTTGTGATGCCATCATCCCCAAAATGTTGTGAAAACTTTAAAGATTTTCCTGTAAACTTATTTTATAATACAAACTATACCCAAAGTTAAAGAAAAACAAAAAACAAAACAAAACAAAACAAAAAAAAGCGAATGCCCTCAGCATCCTTGTACAGGCTGCATTTGAGAAGTTCCGTGATTTTGCCAAATGCCCAGATGGTTCCTGAGTAAAAAAAAATCTCAAATTCCCTTGACCATTCATGGAGAAATGGGGAAAAATTAATAATACATGGGATCGTGGTTTTTTTAGAGGCAAAGTTGTTTTTGAGCCAAACCACTCTATCGTAGCCAAAGGGAAAGAAGGTCTCTTCAGGTTTTTTAGAAGGCTCACTGCTAGATCCCGGTGGGTACACAAACCACACAGGAGCGGAGGCAGAGAGGGGAGAGGAACGGAGGAGAAAAACAGAGTCTTGCTTGCCTGACGCCCCAGGGGTGCCTAGTGCCTTTCACCCTGCAGCTCCATCTAGAGACAGAAATTAGGATCAGAACTCAGCACCTTCAAGCACTGGCTTTGCTTTTTTAAAAGGTGTTTCTCAGGTGATTCCTCTTGCACAATCTGTTGACAAGGCTCTAAACAAATGTATCTGGTTCAAAGCAGACAAAAGAATCAGAGCAAAAGTAATGACAGACACAGAGCTGAGAGGTCACACTTCCCTTTGCTTGCCCTGTAATTCCAGAGTAAACCACTTCCACACAGACTAGCTTTCTTCACTGAAAATGAAGGGAGATTACTTGTTTTAGTTTTGCTTCCTATGGAAGATGTTTATAATTGCTGCAGAAGTAGAAAGTGGTGATATAACCTTTCTTTTCCTTTTTTTTTTTTTTTTTTTGCGGGGAGACTTACCCATTGGAAAAACCCTTTACTTGTTTATCTTCTTTAATCATTGAAAGAATCCTGAGTTAGGTATTATAATGCCTGCAGGCACGGAGCTAGGAAGCAGAGACACTTTATGTTGTAGACGATGATTCGTGTATTTGGAGATCTTTGGAGTTGAGGAGACAATGGCATCTAAGTGATTTATGCACTTTTCTTCATCACCTCATTTTTCCGTACAAAATCAGACTTGAGTTTGTCTTTCAGTGTTTTCACTTCAGTAAATCAGTGAGCCACTCCTGTGATCGGCCCCCATTCTACCTGCTCCCCCTGGTCATGGCTCTGCTGCACGTAGGATCAGAGAGGGAAGCCAAGATGCAGCAAACATCTACTAGATTCAAGGCTGTCAAGAAAAAAATGTTGCCTGTCGTTCCAGTTCTACAAGGATCAAGCCATTAACCACTGCAGTCACCCAACCACAGTGCCCCTGAGGGGGATTCAGGACGCAGAGAGACAAGAAGCATTCTGCACGTTGGATATACTGGCCCTCGACTAGTTCAGATGCATACCTAAGGAAAAATTTCAGTGACCCAAGATTCTTGCATCTTCTCCGAGATAGAAAAACACTAAAGTCATTAACTTGAGATGTCTATTCTTTGTGATCAGCAGTCATCCTTTTATGCTTGACTGCATGTTTTCCCCAGCCAAAAAAAAAAAAGTGCATATATTTTTTGTTTGTTCTTTAACCTGGAATTTTAAGTATGTACATAAATAGCAACATGAGAAGGAGGAGTTCTAAGGCTTATTCGTTATCTCTAGATGAAAGAATTTCAGATGAGTCCACTTGTAGTAGTGATACTTGTAGCGTCACTCACGATAACAGAGGCCTAGCATAGCTTTTTCTGGCTCCAATCTTACCTCTTGTTCGGCTGCAGGCCGACAAGCCTTGTACTTGCCCAGCCTTGAGACCGAAGACAGAGCCTGAAGTCAGTGACAGAGACTGGTGGTTTAATGGCTGGGGGAATGTCTGAAGCAAGGTCCTGGGGTGACACCCTACTGTGTACAGCAGAGAGTGGGCAGGACAAAGCGGCAGCCTTCACTCCCCGGGGGCAGGGGGAGTTTACCAGTTACAGGGGGAATTATGTCAGGTTGGCCCCGTGGTTACCAGGGAAACCAGCAGAGCGGCATGCCCTTTACTTCCCCTTTGATAAGCTGTTAGGAACAATCATTAGCTGGGACCTGGGGCAAGTATGTAGGAAGGTCAGTCCTGTGAGTAGGCTGTAGGTGGAGCAGGCACTGGTCCAGCGGGAGGTTGGGGGGATGTACAGAGAGCAAGAGAACAGCCATCTTGAGAGGCCTGACCATACACCTCTTCAGAGCAGTTCCTCAGAGCTAGCTGAGAGGCTGTTTCCCAGGCTATAGTCCTCAGTAAGATCCCCAAATAAATCATAACTCACAACTTTCGCTTTTTGTGTTTTTCTTTCAGTCAGTAAGGCATTGTGCTGGGTGGCTTGATGACATCAGTTTAATTCTCAATTTCATCTACTTCTCATTAACAAAGTCAACAAGATAGATATTATTATCTGGGTTTTATAGATGAGGAAACGGAAGCTGAGGGAAGGTAGGGAATTCCGCTCCAATGCGATGGCCAGGAGGCCTGAAACCAGGGCCCACAGCTTTACTTTTTCTGCCCGTTTCAGCTGCCTCTCATTCCCTTTCCTCTCAGGCTCCTGTTACCACCGGCGACCATGAGGAAGAGCGACGCTTTAAATGGAATTACATCCAATGAGCGTTCCTGGTTCCAATATTATCATCCAAGTAGTTAGAAATCCTCCAAAAAAAGACTCGAGGTGCTTACTTGCCCATCATACTCTGGATTTTTGAGATGCTGAGATTGCTTAGCTGCTGCTTTGCCGTGGTCAAGGCGCAGCGCAAGGGGACGTGGGGCTGGGCTGGGGAAGGGATCTGTGACCCCAAGTCAGTTTGGTTGAATTTACTTTATTTTGCCAAACTTACTTAGCGTGATTTCTGCAGCCTCAGCTACTATTCCCATTGACTGGTAACTGTGCTTCCATGCAGCCGGCACTCTCTTGTTCATCCCAGGGTCCCGGGCCCACGTGCCAAAGCCCCAAGGCTAGCAGGAAGCCACCCTGCAGGATAGGAACAGCACTGGCACCCACAACCTGGCTTCAAATCCTCCAGCCCTGTGACCCCGGGAGCAAGTTGGGGAGCAAGGTCCCCAACTCCTTTGAATTTCAGGATTTGGTTTAGTTTCCTTTGAAAAGTAGAGTAAGTAGTATCTACTTCAGAGGCTTCTTTGGAAGATGACATATGGGGTGTATTCAGAACCGAGCGTGCAGGATATTAAATATTTGCCTTCTGCAGTGGCCCCAGCTCAGCTCTGCATGTGCGCTGACCTGTGGGAGGGAAGGAAAAGAAGGCCTGAGAGATGGGGGGAGAGTGCGAGGGAGGGAACCCGGCAGAACTGAGGTTGGGGGCAGGGAGACAGCCTGATGCCCCATCCACTCTTAGTGTTTTTCTCTCTTGCCCCTAAACATATCCTTTATCTGCTGTGAGTGGCTTCCGGGGTCCTCCTGATCACATAAGAGCCCCACCTTTCCCTTTGCTGGAAAACAAACCCAGTTGGCGCTGCAGGGGAGCTGGGCTGGGGAAGGACAGGATTGAGGGCTGCAGAGGACAGACGAGAGCAGGAAAGGGTTTGTTTATAGCTTCTAGTCTCTTCCAGCCACTGGAAGGACTCTGAACTTTCACCCTGAACTTGGTCTGGTTTGCCAGTGGCCTTGTTTCCGGATACCCAGACTGGCCTCATCTGTAACATGGAGATGCAGAAGTCCTTTCAGTCCCCGGGGCACAGAGTGTTCAGAGGACAAACAGGCAGCCTGAGCGTCGGTGGGAAAGCACGCGAATGCTCAGGAGGGGTGGCGGGCAGGGGTCTCCGCCCCCCTCATCGTAAACATGCAGGGGACCTACTGGCTAGGTGTTATAAACAGTGAAGACTGGGAAGGCAAATACGCACTTCTGTTAAATCATCCAAGGAGTCTCTTCATTTATGTTCATTTATTTATTCAAAAAATATTTTTTAATTGAAATATATTTGATATATAACACTGTGTAAATTTATGGTGTACAACATGTTGATGTGTTACATTTATATATTGGAATATGATTGCCATTGTAGCCATGGTTACCATCTCTATCATGTCACGTAATTATGTGTGTGTGTGTGTGTGTGTGTGTGTGTGTGCACGCGTGTGGTGGGAGTACTTAAGGTCTAGTCTTTTAGCAAGTTTGATGACTACAGTACAATATTGTTGTCTATATTCACTAGACTGTGCGTTAGATCTCCAGGACTTATTTATCTACTAGTTGCAAGGCTGTGCCCTTAAACATCTCTCCCATTCTGTTGCCTACCAGCCCCTGGAAACCACCATTTTGCTCTCTGGTTTTACAAGGTTGGCTTTTTTCAGATTCCACATATAAGTGAGATCATACAGTATCTGTCTTTCTCTTTCTGACTTATTTCACTCAGCATAATGTCCTCCAGGTCCATCCATGTTGTCACAAACGGCAGGATTTCCTCCTTTCTCAGGGCTGAATGATATTCCATTGTATGCGTATACCACGTCTTCTTTATTACAAATACATTTCGAGCACTTTTGCTGTGTTCTGTGTCAACTGAAAAAAAATGCACAGCATGAGAGTTGTGAGTTAAGCTTTATTTGGGGCAAAATGAGAAATATAGCCCGGGAGACAGCCTCTTAGATAGCTCTGAGGAACTGCTCTGCAGAGGTGGGGGGGGGGGGGGATGTCAGCATATATGAGGTCTGGGGGAAGGAAGATACATGAAGTCAAGCACACATTTTTGCAGAGGCTTGCTGCTAGTCTCCTGAAGTTTACCGCTAGTCACGAGGAGCAGACGTCTCCTAAAGCACTAATGATTTTAGTGCTTTTCTAGATATGAGAAGATGCAAGAATTCGGGCTCATAAAATCTTCTCCTGAAAGTATCTAACTATCTGAGGGCCTATTCTGCCAGTTTTTCCCAGAGCACAGGGAAACACTCATCCCTGATCTCCGCCCTGAACTCCTTTCAGGGGGTGTTGAAGGCCAGCAGCTGCAGTGGCTAGTGGCTTCATCCTGGTAGAGGTAGATGGCAAGTGCCAGTTTCTACTTGGCAGCCAGCACCACGCTGGGTGGTGGAGCTGCTGCACTGGAGGGCAACTGGATGCATGGTTACCGCACTGTATCCTGGTGTCAAACAGACCATTGCAGGTTGGAGATTCATGTGCAGGGTGGTTATAGGGTTGCCTTGGGATCAACCCCCAAGGAGAAGGGGGCAGGACTCAGCAGAGGGAGAAGCTGAGTTGCAGTGCAGGCCCAGTAAAGCCCTCTCCCACTCACGGGAGCTCTGATGCTAGAACGGGCCTTCAGGGTTGACCTGGCTTGTCCGGGGAAGGCCAGGCCTAACACCCCACATTGATCAGTCCATGGACGTGGGCTGCCCTGGGAAGGCGCGTGACTTTAGTTGAGGCTGCTCTCAGGGACTGAGGCAGTCTTGAAAGGACTCTTCAAGAGCCTGGAAAGCTCTCTGCACACAACGATCCCAGCAGACAAATGTGGGTGGCACATTGCTGTGTCCCTGAAATCTGACTCCACGACTCACTGCCTCTGTGACCTTGGTCAAGAGGCTCGGCCTCTGAATCGCAATTTACCCACCTGACAAATAAGGGTAATAACTCTACCCATTTTGTAGAGTTATCAGGAGGAGAGAGTGAGTTAATTCTCACCACAGTGAAACCCATAGAAAGAGTTCAAAATGTGTCATTGTGGTGTTGTTATTTCTAGAATAAACAAAGTAGGGTTTGGCCCTGAGGGAACTTGCAGTTGATTGTATGGCTTCAGACAACCCCGTGTGATGCGTGTGTGCGTGGGGGGACCCAGGGGCCCATAGGAGGGGCCCCTCACCCCGTCTTGGGAAGGCTTCCCAAAAGGCAGGGGTGGCTGGAGTGTGGGGGGAGGGTGGGTAAAGTGCAGCAGCCCCAGCCTGAGTCACCGACCTTGACCTTGGCAAACAAAGGCCTCTGCTGAGGACATCCTTCTGCTGTGAGCGTGGACCGTCCTGCTTTTCTCTCCTGATTGGTGGGGCTGGAACCAGAGCTGGCAGACCTCCCGGGCCTCAGAGCCAAGGAGGCTGGTGGGCAGGGAGGGGGTGGGCCACCCGGGACCCGTGTGAGGCTCTCCCTGTGACACGAGGTCTTCATGGGCACTTGGGCAGGCGTTGGCCTGCCTGGCTGGGAATTGGGAACCATCCTCTGCTAACATAGGAGGGAGGGAGAAGGGACCTCTGTCTTTCCTTGCACCTGCTCTCGGTCCCAGGAAGTAATCTGAGTGCTGTACAGAGTCAGGAAAGCAATCAGCTGTGTGGCCTTGTGCCAGTCACTTCACCTCCTTGGACCTGGGCATCCTCTTCTGTAAAATAATGAGGCTGGAGTGGATGGCGCCCGAGTGCCTCTTTGCTCCGGCATTCTGAATCTGAGTGATTTTCTTGTAGCCTGCTTCTTACAAGATCACGGGCGCTGTCGTTTGATCCTTGCTTAGCTTTTATTTCTTCAAGGGGGCTCTTCCTATTCTGCCTTCCTCTTGAGAAGCTCTCAAGGCCACTGACAATCAGAGACCTGCTGCGTCCTCTCAAGCAGCCCCCCACGGAGGAAACAGAAACAATAGGAATCACTTCCCCAGCAGCCTTAGTCCCCTGCCAACCAGAGGTATCCAAGTTGTTTTTCTGGCACCACTGCTGTTTTCCCCAGCTCCACCACACCCTCTGCCCGGCTCTCCTTCCAAACCAAGGTTCCCCGTGGGGAAGGCTGCCAGGATTGGCCAGGAGAGGCCACCCCCTGGCCTTTGGCCCCTCCCGTCAGCCACCTCCCAGCCCTGCACTGGGAGCTCTGCTTCTCTCTCAAGGCTCAGCTCAAGGGCTCCTCCTCCATGCAGCCTTCCCTGAGCTCTGCGGCTAGAAAGAATCGGTTCTTCTGGACACAGCAGTGAGCCTTAACCCCCATTTTATTCTGCTCTCTGTTAGAATGAGTTGTTAACACATGTGATCTCCCTCCTACTGCCTCCAGCCTCGTGTTTGCATATAGTAGGTGCTGGGTAAGTGTTTGTGGCGGGGAAAGGAAGGGACAGAAACAGAACAAGTCTCTGTAGGAAGCTTGGTGGTGTAACTGGGGCAAAAATTGGTCCCTGTTTATTGTTTTATGGGCAACATAAAACACAAAACAAAAATCCGTGGAGAATGCCTGGGTTCCATGGGCACCTCCATTGGATAACCTGGCTCGGGAACAAGGAAGTAGGCTATCGTGAAGCTCCCCCTGTGTAATTGCTGACAACGCTAGAAAAGTTACTCAAAACGAACCCGCTGCTGCCCTCGGCTGCCCCTCACCCTGAGCGTATGGAGTGTGAATGGCGGGGAGGGTGAGACCCTGAGCTTCGGTTCGGGGGTCTGGTCTTGGGGCTGCCCTGGGTATGGTCTGGAAGGGAGTGGGGTTTGTCCCATGCGCTGCCTGGCCTGACTGAGAAGCAGCAGGATGCCCAGAGGGAGCTGGGGGTGCAGCAGGAGGGGATGAGTTCAGGGAGGTGACGGCTGGGGCGCGTGGAGCTAGTGGTGCAGACATCCTGCAGGGCTCTTAGTGTCAGGAGGCACTATGCTGGCTTTGAACAGGCGAGGGGGGGGACTTGATTTACGGGCTAACGGTGCCCTATGAGGAGGGACTGTCATGAGCCCATTTCACGGATGAAGAGACTGAAGCAGAGAAGGTCAGGAACTTGCCTGACCTTCCCCCTCCCCAGCCGCCATCCGCGGGTGTCACTCTCCATCCCAGCGCCCTGCTCCCTGCCGTCCCACTCTGTATTCGCTTCTCTCTGAGTTGCTCACTCTTTGGGGGTCTCCCTCCCCCCTCTTGAATGCAAGCTCCATGACAGCAGGGGCTGTCTGCTTCCCTGCTGCATCCTCGGTGCCTTGAACGATGCCTGGCGCATAATAGGAGTTCAATGAGCCTTTGCTGATGAGAGGACAAGGACAGAGGACACGCCGACAGCCGGAGCTGGGGTGCTGGCGCACCGGAGGATGTTGAGTTCTCTCCAAGGCTCAGCACTCAAAGCTCGCATGGGAAGTCCTGGGGCTCCAAGCCAGCCTGAGGTCAGATGTGTGGGTCTCTGCCTGGGACCTCTCCCCACCCCGCCACGGCACTGCGTCTTGGAGGGTCAGACAAGGGTGTTGGCTGTCCGCTGTCATTCATTTATCAATTTCTTCCTTCTTCCACATATTCAGTCCCTCAGCTGTGCAACAGGCATTACCTGAGCACCTCCTCTGTGCCCAGCACTGGGCTGGGACGGCACACAAGTAACCAAGGTTGCGTGCCTGCCCCTTGCGTCCTTGGGGGGGACAGACCAAAGGGAAAGAAAGACAAATGAGCAAACAACTGCTATGGAGGAAGTAAGGGGCCTTGAGCCTCCAGTGGGTGAGTGGGGATGGCTGTTGGAGGAGAGGACAGCCGTGGGGCAGGGGTTCCTGGCAAGGAGAAAGCTTCACCCAGCTGTCCGAAGCAGGGCAGCCTGCAGGAGGGAAGGGGCTCAGCAGCGTCTGAGAAGGAGGAACCAGTGTGGCGGGAGCACCCAGCAGGGGACAGGGCCAGAGGGAGGGTCTGGGGAGAGGGGAGGGGCCCGCGGCCAAAGAGCGCGCGGGCCTCAGCGATGGAGGGAAGGGAAGGCGGTGGTCCTCAGTAGGGGTGGGGAGGAGGCAGTGGGATCCACTCCATGGTGTGTAAAGACCCCCCAGAGTGGCAGTGGGGACAGGCTGGGCCTGGGGGGACATTGTAGGGAGCTCTGAGGGGGATCCTGGGTTATTCCGCAGAGCGAGCCTGGGGTCGGGGCCGCGGGCGGGGAGGGCGCTCCCCAGAGCCTGGTTTAGGAAACAGACGTGGCAGGACTTGCTGGGGTGGGTGCCGGGCTGAGGGAGAGAGAGAGGAATCAAAGAACTCTCTCGGCTTCTTGCCCTAGCGCCGGGGAGGCGCCGGCTAGGAGGAGAAACAGAAGAATGCCAAAAGGCTTTTGAGCTTAAGGCCCAAACTGCTGTTTATGTGTTGAATTTGTACAATGCCTCTTTGCTGGGCCGGAAATACAATATACAAGAAGAAGCCCTAGGGTTTTCTGCTGCAGCCTCGGCATCTCCTGCGCTGGAGTTTACCTTGGAGCCCGGACAGTCACATGACTGGCCCCGTGCCTGACCCTGGCCTCCCCAGGAGAGGCAGGACCTACTGCACACGCTCTGCCTGCTGGTCTGCCGGTCGCTGCTGGCACGGGGTCTGCCTAAATGCACATTCCAGGCCCTGGGTGGGGGGCAGGGAGGGATGCCTTGTGCACATGTGGAGGAAAGGAACACTCAGGAGAGCCCAGGCCCTGCCGGGCGCTTAATAGCACACGTCACTTAATGACATAGATATCATTATCCCCATTATTTAAATAAGGAAACTGACCGAAAGGCCTCACGAGGGCGCAAAGCCCTGCAGGAGAAGGCTCATTTCCCATAAATCCAAACACTACCTTCTTGGTCACGCTTTCCTTCCAGGTGGAGACTGAACCACTCTTTCTGCCCTGGTCCCCTTCGTTCCCCACCCTCCCACATACCTTATGTTGGACATCCAAGTGGTCTTTACAGTAAACCGCTCTCTCACCCCCAGCGCCTGTCTTCCCATTGGAGGGTATGTGGGTCGCCATGCTGCTTTTCCCCAAGCTCAGGGCAGAAGCTACATTGCGTGGCTTCCAAAACAATTGGCTCTCACTGATAGGAGGCCCTGTGGACTCCCTGCTCCCTGGGGGAAAGATGTGCACCGCTTTCTACCCGGCCCATTGCCCTTGTTATGCAATTAAGGGATGATTCATCTGGTGTCCTCTCAGGAGGAGTAGGGAGGGGAGTGCCAGCTGTGGGAAGTAGGGTTGAGACGGATCATGATGGGAGGGCCTCAGGCATCTGAGGTGATCTCCCTGGGGGAGCCCGCCATGTGGACTTTGGTACGACCAACTCCAGCAGCTGCTGAACCTGGTATAACTCTGTGTGCAGGACCCAGACATGCCTGTGTCTGAGTTCTTTTAAACCTTCAAGGACTTAAATTCTTGAAAGCGTTTTTGTTTTATTAACATTTATTGTTTGTCTTCTGAATATTTTAGTCGCAGAAGATTTGAATGGAAGAAAAGAGGAAAGTGAAAAACATTGGTAATTCCACCAGCCGAAGATACTACGGTGGGCATTTGCCAGATCATTCTAGGTCTTCCACAACATCATCTGAAGTGCCTGTGTGGCATGCACCATGATCTTCTATTATCTATCATTTATTTAGGAGACTTCCAACTTTCTCTTTGAGATAAATCTTTGCAAGGTGCTTTCCAAATTGCATGACATCATGGTGTGCCAGGGTGCATGAGAAACCAGAGGGAAAATGGGACCCATTTACTTGGATCTACTGTTTATGTAATAAAAGAGGCATTTTCAATCCATGTAGAAAAGATGGATTGCTTGATAAATGATTCTGGGACAATTTGCTATTTATATATATATAAAAAAAAATCCCTATACCATGCCATAGGCTTATCCAAAATTTAGATAGAATTGTGACTAAAATATTTTTTAAAAGCCCTATATGTATGTATTATAAATTATAATATATACTAATTAATTTATAAAGAACTCTACAAAATTAGTAAGACAAAAGGAAAACATTTCAATGGAAAGAAACCTCACAAATATACAAACTTCTCTCAAATAAAATGACTAAAACAAATGGATCATCCTCACTATAATAGAAGAAATGCAAATTAGCACAAAAATATACCGTTTTAACCTTTTAAATGGACTTTAAAAAATTTCCATTGCTTCCTTATAGAAACCCTGAGCTGGGGCCAAACTTTCTGAGGCGTCCTTCATAGTTGCATCCTTTTTGCCTGGTCCATGACGTGACGCACCTGCAAGGCCACACACCTGGCTTCTCCCTACTTTCCTAGGAATTAATCTTCACCTTTCCAGGCTCAGGTGAAGTTCTAGCTTTTTCTAAAACAGTCTCTCTACCTGGGGGACCTCTCCTACCTGAAAATCCCATAGCTCTGAGAGTGTCACTCATTTTATATCAGTATATTGAACTGCAGTTTTATTTATTTTTGTATGAAAGGAATCTGCGTTCCCAACTAGAACATGAGCCCTGTTCCTAAGCTATTGCTGTATATAAAGTCAGTGTTTTTTCAAATCAGATTGATTATCATTCACATACCATACAGTTTATCCATTCAAAGTGCATAATTCAATCACTTTACTCTGTTCCTAGGGTTGTGCAAAATCTCCAGAATCAAAGTTAGAACCTTTGTATCACCCTCAAAAGGAATCATGTGCCCATTAGCGATCACTCCCCATTTCCTCCCAGCTCTAGACAAACACTAATCTACTTCATCTTTCTATGGATTTTCCTATTCTGGACGTTCTATATACATGAAACCATAGAAGATGTGACCCTTTGTGACAGACTTCTTCCCCTTAACGATATGTTTTCAAGGTTCATCCACATTCCCACATGTGTCAGTACCCCATTCCTTTAAGTGGCTGAATAATATTCCATTGTATCAATGCACCGCATTTTGTTCAGCCACTCACCTGTTGATAGGCATTTGGGTTGTTTCATTGTCACGAGTTTAGCTAAGCTACTCCACGGGATTGCTGCCTTGGCATCCATTTTGTTTGGCCAAGTGGCCTCCGGGGACCTTAAACTGACACCCGCACCTCTCACATGCAAGCACATGCCCTGGATAGCAGCCCATTTCTGATGTCACTACCCAACAGCCTTTGTGACCAAAAGCCTCCACCGTCTCCCAGAGCCTGTATGCCTTACGTGCCCCTTAGAAAAGACCACTGTGGGATTTAACAAAACCCCGCTTCTTAAATTTGAATTAACCAATCTAACCTTAGCCTGGGAACCCCAAAACACTCTACCCTCAGACCCTAAGAGAGGCATGTGCCCTTGGTCTTGTCTCTCTCTCTGTCTGTACCCTGACTTCACCTCCCCATGTGGACCCTTGGGGCATATGGCATGTACTTCCTCTAGGACTGGTGAGTGATAATCTTCTCTATTTCCCTTTCTTTTGTGGTCTATTGTTGAACTGCAGCTCACCATCTAGCACTCTGTGCTCCACTTAACACATGCTAATTTAACAAAGTCATAACATCTATGCTTTGGTTACAAATGATGCTGCTATGAACGTTCGTGTATGTGTTCTGTGTGGATATATGTTACGTGCTCTGTGTGGATATATGTTATGTGCTCTGTGTGGATATATGTTACGTGCTCTGTGTGGATATATGTTACGTGTTCTGTGTGGATATATGTTACGTGTTCTGTGTGGATATATGTTTTCAATTTTCTTGGGTATATACCTGTGGGTGGAATTGCTGGGTCACACGGCAACTCCATATATAACATTTTGAGGAGTCACCAAACTGTTTTTCATAGTGACTGTACCATTTTACATTCCCACCAAAAATGTATGAGTGTTTCAATTTCTCCACATTTTCAACAACACTTGTTATTATCTTTTTGGTTATAGCCACCTTGGTGGGTGTGACGTGATATCTCACTGTGGTTCTGATTTGCACTTCTGTAGTGACTAATGACATCTTCTCTTGTGCTTACTGGACATTTGTATATTTTCTTTGGTGTAATATCTATTCAAATCCTTTGCCTATTTTTAATTGAATTTTTGGTTTCAATGCTTTTCTTTATTTTTCCTATCCTCTATTTTATTTATTTCTGCTATAATAGTTACTATTCCCTTCTTTTTGCTAACTTTAGGTTTACTTTTTCTTCTTTTTCCAAAGTCTTAAGGTAGAGGTTTAGATGATCAATTTGAGATCTTTCGTTTTTAAAAATATCGGCATTTACATGTATAAATTCCCTCTAAGTACTACTATAGTTTTATCCCATAAGTTTTGGTATGTTGTGATTTCATTTTCACTTATCTCAAAGTGTTTTCTAATTTCCCTTGTAATTTTTTCTTTGAACCATTTGTTATTTAGGAGTATTTTGTTTAGTTTACACATATTCATGAATTTCCCAAATTTCTTTCTGGTATTGACTTTCCAATTTCACTGCACTGTGGTTGGAGAACATATTTTCGATTATTTCAATACTCACATTTTTTCAGGCTTGATTCTTTTATCATAAAATACCCCTCTTTATCACTAGTAACATATTTTTAAGTCTATATTGCCTGATTACTAATAGAGCTACACAAGCTATGCTAATACGAATTCTGGTTCTCTTCCTTTGTTCTTTAGGAGTAGAGTTACTATCAGCATTGTTCCCTTATTCCAATACACTTTTGTTCCCAACAAACTCATTTGTGCTGTTATCGTGCTCTCATGGGTTGTTATTTGCAAGATGTATTTTTCAGGTTTATTTAAAAATGCTTTTTGGATCTTTGAATCTGAAGTGTTTGTTTTATTCTTTTGTATTACACAAATATTTTCCAGTGTAACATTTTAGTTCCTTTAAATATGTATATTTCTAGTTATTTTCTTAGTGTTTGCCCAAGGCTTACAATATGTATCTTAACCTATCAGAATCTATATCACATTCATTCTAACTAAACTCCAGTGTGTTTAGAAATGCTGGTTCTATATACCTCTACTCTACCCTCCCCTTTTTTGTGCTATTCTTCTTACTGTGCTTATGTCTATGTATGTTACAAACCCAACAATACATTGTTATAATTATTACTTTATATAATTTTATGCCTTTTTAAAAAGCTGAGAGAAGAAAAGAAAACAATATAAATTTAGAGGATTTGTTACATTCAGCTTCTTATTTACCATCTCTGGTTCTCTTCATATGTTCCTTTGGATTGGAGTTATCACCTGGTGTTATTTCCTTATTCCAAGCTGGTTTTGTTCCCACAAAACCTCTTTGTGCTGTTATTGTCAAACATATTATGTTTTATATGTTACAGTACCAGAAATACATTTATGTACATACTGTTTTATATAATTGCTTTTTTTTTTTTAATTTTATTTATTTATTTATTTATTTTTGGCTGTGTTGGGTCTTTGTTTCTGTGCGAGGGCTTTCTCCAGTTACAGCAAGCGGGGGTCACTCTTCATCGCGGTGCACAGGCCTCTCACTGTCGCGGCCTCTCTTGTTGTGGAGCACAGGCTCCAGACACGCAGGCTCAGTAATTGTGGCTCACAGGCCTAGTTGCTCCGCGGCATGTGGGATCTTCCCAGACCAGGGCTCGAATCCGTGTCCCTTGCATTGGCAGGCAGATTCTCAACCACTGCGCCACCAGGGAAGCCCTATAATTGCTTTTTAAATCAGTTAAGGGAAGAACAGAGAAAAAATATTCAATTATGCTGTCTTTAATAATTACTTACATAATTACCTCTACCAGCACTCTGTTTTTCTGAGTGGATTTGAATTACTGTCTGGAGTCACTGCTTTCAGTCTGAACTTCTTTTAGCATTTATTTTAAGGTTAGTCTGCTAGCAATGAATATTCTGTTTCTAATTATCTTAGGATGTCTTTATTTCAGTTTTATTTTTGAAGGATAGTTTTGCTGGATATATAATTCTTGGTTGACAGGGTTATTTTTTTCATTCAGTACCTTGAATATGTCACCCCATTGCCTTCTTGCCTTCATTGTTTTTGATGAGAAGTCAGAAATTAATCATATTGTGGTTCCATTATATATGATGCATCATTTTCTCTTGGTTCTTTCAAGATTTTCTCTTTGTTTTGTCTTTCAACATTTTGAGTATAATTTGTTTGGCTGTGGATCTCTTTGTGTTTATCATAATTGGAGTTTGTTGGGCTTTTATATTTGTATATTGATGTTTTTCATCAAATTTGCAAAGTTTTCAGCTATTATTTCCTCAAATATTCTTTTCTGCTCCTTTCTTTCCTCTCCCTCTGGTATTTCCATTACTTGTATGCTGATACACTTAATGGTATCCCACATTTCTCTGAGGGTCTGTTCATTTTTCTTCATTCATTTTTATTCTGTTTTTCAGACTGCATGATCTCTATTGATCTGTTCTCAAACTTACTGATTCTTTCTTCAGCTCAAATCTACTGCTGAACTCTCTAGTAAATTTTTCATTTTTTGTTATTGTATTTTTCAACACTGAGTTTCCACTTTTTTCCATTATTAAAAAATAATATCTATGATCCAGCAATTCCACTCCTGGGTATTTATCCAAAGAAAACAAAAACACTAACTAGAAAAGATATATGCATCCCTATGTTCATTGAAGCATTATTCACAATAGCCAAAATATTGAAGCAACCAAAGTGCCCATAAGTAGATGAATTGATAAAGATGTGGTATACATATATATATACACACACCAAAAGAATATTACTCACCCATAAAAAGGAATGAAATCTTGCCATTTGTGACAACATGGATGGACCTAGAGAGTATTATGCTAAGCGAGATAAGTCAGACAGAGAATGACAAATACTGTATGATTTCACTTATATGTGGTATCTAACAAAACAAAACAAATAAAAAAATATAACAAAACAGAAACAGAGTTAAAGATACAGAGAACAAACAGATGGTTACCAGAGAAGAAGGGAGAGGGAGGAGGAAAGAAATAGGTGAGGGAGATTAAGAGGTGTAAACTTCCAGTTATAAAATAAATGAGTTATGGGTATGACATGCACAGTGTGGGGAATATGGTCAATAACTATGTAATATCTATGTATGGTGACATATTGTAACTAGACTTATTGAAATATCAAATCACTATGTTGTGTAACAGGAATTAACATAGTGTTGTAGGTCAGTTATACTTAAAAAAAACAAAAAAATCTGTCTCATTATTGATACTTTACATTTAATGAGACAATGTCATCATATCTTTCCTTATTTGTTTAAGCATCTTTTCTTTTAGTTCTTTGAACACATTTATAATATCTGCTATGAAGTATTTTTCTGGTAAGTCTGACATCAGAAGGTAATCAAAGGTAATTTCTGTTGCCCACTTTTTTTCTTGTGTATAGGTCACACCTTCCCAGTTTTTGGCAAGTCTCATAATTTTTGTGTTGAAAACTAGACATTTAAAAATAATGTATTGGGGACTTCCCTGGTGGTGCAGTGGTTGAGAATCCACCTGCCAATGCAGGGGACATGGGTTCGATCCCTGGTCTGGAAAGATCCCACATGCCGCGGAGCAACTAAGCCCGTGCACCACAACTACTGAGCCTGCGCTCTAGAGCCCATGAGCCACAACTGAGCCTGCATGCCGCAACTACTGAGGCCTGTACACCTAGAGCTCATGCTCCGCAACAAAAGAAGCCATGGCAGTGAGAAGCCCTTGCACCGCAACAAAGAGTAGCCCCCGATCACCACAACTGGAGAAAGCCCACACGCAGCAACAAAGACCCAACACAGCCAAAATAAATAAATTAATAAAAAATAATAATAAAAAATAAATAAATAAAAATAATGTATTGTAGCAACTCTGGATATTGATCCACATTCACGCAATTTATTTATCCATTCCACTGTTGATGGACATCTGGGTTGTTTTTGGCTATCACCAATAATGTTGCCAAAAATATTCTTGTATGTGTCTGAGTTTTCTAGTCTATTATTACTATAAACCAAACCTCTGTTTTTATAATGACTGTTGTTATGACTGCCAGAGACTCTGAGTCATTGCTTTCTCAGATCTTCAAGATATTGCAAAAAAGGAAGCGATCAGTTTGGTCTAAATGAATTTGGGAAACATTATGGATCTCATCATGGCCACCTTGAAGGCAGGATTGTTTCTACATGTTTATCATTAGATCCTTAGCACCTAACAGATATAACTGGTTCCATGAATAGATTATGGAAGTGGGTTCTGTACCATGTCAAGCCAAGATAAAGTAGTGAAACTTCCCTGAAGTTTTTTAAGGTGAGGCCTATGTTTCTTTATTGTAGTATCTTCTCCTAATTAACCCACTCTGTCACCGTTACCCCACACACCACCCAACCAGGCTATGATAAAGAGAGCCAACGTGGGGAGATTCTGATGCTTCTCTTCTGAGTCCTTGTGAGTTTTTGGAATTTTTTTCCCATTAATATCCTAGTAATTGTCCAGAAAAGTTCTAGGCTCTAGACTTGTGGGCTTCCTCTATGACCCTTGAAATCTATAAGGCCTTCCCCAAAGAATATAAAAATCCTAAGGCACATACATCCTTATATATATGATTGGGGAAAGCTGGTCCTTTACTCATTGTTCTTAAGTGTTAAAACAAGTTGTAAAAACTTTGAACTGGAAGGAAATATCTAGAAGCAGTGTAATTAGATTAGGAAAAATGCAGGATATGAGAGCAAGCATTTGTCATCATGATGCTTTTAATTAGGGGAACTAATTGGACAAAAGATGGGCTTTTAGGCCTTAAAAAAAGAACTACTCAAGCCGCAAAGGGAAGGAAATAAGCCCTAGATGTGACACATATAAATATTCCCTCTTCCTCTAACTGGGTATCTAGCAGCAATCACACCAAATCTGATTAATCTGATTGTGCATTTCCTTTTAAACTTCTCTTAATAGCTGTCCTGGTACTATGGTGAGCTCCCCATTCAAAATGGTACTTTTTGGGGGAATTCCCTGGTGGTCCAGTGGTTAGGACTCCGCACTTTCACTGCTGAGGGCCTGGGTTCAGTCCCTGGTCAGGGAACTAAGATCCCGCAAGTCACATGATGCGGCCAAAAAACCCCAAAACAAACAAAACACAAAAGGGTGATTTTTTTTGGCTTTTTTCAACAACAAGGAAGAACTCTCTCTCTTGATTCCAGCCAGAAGTGATTTCTCCTTCCTTGGAATCACTAGATTCCAAACTCCCACATGACGTTTACGGCTTTCACCTTGTATTATATTTACTTGTTTATTTATACATTTATTTTACACAATTGATTGTAAGTTTCTAGGGAGAAGAATGCCTCCACATTTGTTTTGTAACCCTATAGAATCTTGCATATAATAAATGCTCAGTCATAATTCATGTGTATCAATATAACAGTTAATGGTGAACAAATAAATAGTGAAAGAGATTTGTGCAGGGAAGACAGAGATGGGGTAGGGTGGGCGGGATGTTACTAACTCTACTGGTTCCCTATTTTTTTTTTTTAAACATCTTTATTGAAGTATAATTGCTTTACAATGGTGTGTTAGTTTCTGCTTTATAACAAAGTGAATCAGTTATACATATACATATGTTCCCATATCTCTTCCCTCTTGCATCTCCCTCCCTCCCACCCTCCCTATCCCACCCCTCTAGGTGGTCACAAAGCACCAAGCTGATCTCCCTGTGCTATGTGGCTGCTTCCAGAGAGAGCAGCGGGGTGGTGAGGGGCTACACATTTTTAAGCTGTCAGAGGCTCTTGTCCAAAGCGAGAGAGTTTATCTGACTTCCTATTTATCACGAAAGACTCTTTCAATGGTAGCGATTGTGGAGTTAGTTATAAAGCAGCATTCTCCGCCCAAGAACATTCAATCTCCAAAGCTTCTTTGTTAGAAGTTTTAATCTAAAATTAGCCAGGATTCCTTCTGTTAGTGTCAACAAGTGTTTTAGCACATCATTCAGGCGAATTTATTTCCTGTTGTGTTTTCCACATTTAGGATGGTGTCAGATTGACACCCCACCCGCAGCGTTCCTGCTCGGGCCTTGTACAGATTTCAGTTCTGTGTTCCCATTCCACATCCATGAAAACATACAACTCTGGCTACTTCTCAATGGTTGAGCCATGCTGTATATGAGTTGTCTGTTAAGTTGATGGAATCTCTATAGCAGGATGCATTGAGCCCATTTTAAAATGAATTAGTTGATGATATCAGTGTTAAGTTTCATTGTATACTTTGAGGGGAACATGAAAAGAGGACAGTTCTAGAGAAAGATTCCCCTCGCATTTCTTCATTCTCCCTTTGACCAAACTCTAGCCAGGCTCCTCTGACTTGGCTAGATCTCAACCTTGGCCTGTATAGACTGAAGCAAACACTAAAACATAGTTTCTAACAGCTCAGGGCTGAATACCTAGAATGATCCTGGCTCCCCATTCACGTGTCTGCCTGAGAAACTCAAGGCTGCTGGAAGAAAGAATTTACTGTTTGTTCCAGCCCACATCTAAAGATAGGGCCCCTGTCTCTCAGCCTCTGTGGGAAGATAAGCCCCAGTTAGCAATCCAGATGATTTTCACAAGACTAAGCCCCCTTCTCACTTTTTGTAGTTTTTCACTTCTATGACTCTTCTGAGCCCCTGCTCACTTGCTTGCCTACTCTTTCATTCTCTCCTTAAATTGCCCAGTCTCCTCTGTACAGATCGAAGCTGGATTCAGTTCATGTTGGACCCTTTTCCTTATTGCAACAGCTATTACTGATTAAAATCTGTCCTTACGATTTTAACTAGCGTTTGACTCTAACCTCTTTGACAATGTAAGTTCACCTAAGACCACATAGACAATCCCTTAATTGCTTGGCTTAAGAATGAAAGGGATATCGGATGATAAGAGGTAAGAATAAAAAGTGGTTAAAAAGTACAGACTTCCGGGGACTTCCCTGGTGGTTCAGTGGTAAAGAATCCACCTTCCAATGCAGGGGATGCGGGTTTGATCCCTGTTCGGGGAACTAAGATCCCACGTGCCGTGGAGCAACTAAGCCCGTGCGCCAGAACTATTGAGCTCACACGCCTCAACTAGAGAGAGAGAAAAAAACCCCGCACGCCACAACTAGAGAGAAGCCCACACACAGCAACTAGGGAGAAACCGGAGCAGACTGCACACAGTAATGAAAAGATCCCGCATGCCTCAACAAAGATCCCGTGTGCTGCAACTAAGACCCGACGCAGCCAAAAAAAAATAAGGAAAATAAATAAATATTTTTTTAAAAGTACAGACTTCCAAAGTTACAAGATAAATAAGTCCTGAGGATGTAATGCACTGCAAGGTGACTATAGTTAACAGTACTGTATTGTATTTTAAAAGCTGCTAAGAGAGTAGATCTGAAAAGTTCTCATCACAAGAAAGAAAAAAAAAATTGTAACTATGTGAGGTGATGGATTTTGACTAAATGTTTTGTAGGAATCATTTAACAATATACAGAAATATCAAATCATTATGTTGTACACCTTAAACTAGTAAAATGTTATAGTCAATTATATCTCAAGAAAACTGGGAAAAAGTAGAAGGGAAATTCAGATATTGTTGGTGAGAAATGTAAAATGGTACAACCACTATGGAAAACGGTTTAGTAGTCCCTCAAAAAGTCAAACACAGAGTTACCATATGACCCGCCTAATTCCGTCCTAGCATATCCTCAAGTGAATTGAAAACAGTCTCACAAAACTTGTACAGGAATATTCATAGCAGCATTATGAATAATAGCTCAAAGTGGAAACTGATGCATGGATAAACAAAATGTGGTACATACATTTATACAAGAAGGAATGAGGTGCTGACACAGGCTGTAACGTGGATGAACCCTGAGAACATTACACTAAGTGAGAGACACCAAACACAAAAAGCCACATGCTGTATGATTCCTATTACATAAAGTGTGCAGAATAGGCAAATCCATGAAGACAGGAAGCCGATTAGTGGTTCTCAGGGGATGCGAGGGCGGGGGAGGAGTTGGAACTGACTCCTGACAGGTATGGAGTTTCTGCGGTGATGGAAAGGTTCTGGAATGAGATAGAGGTGATGATTGCACAATACAGTGAAGTTTCTAAAGCCTACTGAACTGTACACTTTAAAACAGTGAACTTCATGGTATGTGAATTGCATCTCAATTTCAAAACAGAACATGACAATGCTTGCTACTCAAGTGTTGTACCGTAAATCATACCTAAGCCGTTATTTTCCGGTCATACTAATGATCTTCAAGACTTTGGCAGGTTAAATAAATAAATGCATAAATACATAAGTACATACATACATACATAAAATGAAAGAGGACCTGGGAAATAGAGGTTATTTTGTGACTAACTGTGGGTGAGGAGACACCTTGCTTAATTTCTTCTTGGGGGAATAAGGGGAGAAAGGGACATTGGAGAGACACGGCAACAGGTATTGACGACAGAGGGGCCGTGTTTTGGAAAGGACAGCCCCAATCAAGGAGATTCTCTTCCCTTCCCAGACAATGGTATCCTGCTACAGCCTCATTCTTCACTCCAAGAAGAACACGTGCTGCTCAGATGAAAAGCAAATCTCCCTGCAGCAGCCAAAGAAAACAAACACAGAGGAAAAGCGACCGAAAACTGGGAGAGGAAGCAGGATTCTGCATCCTGGCTGATAACATCCTCACAATCAAAGCTGCAAAGATGCGCAGCCACGGCCACTGGAAGAGGTTGGCCAGAAGAGAGAAGGTCCCTGTCCCTCAGGATCACTGGCCCAAGCCCCTACAGTTTTGCCTTTGACATCAATGGAATATTAGTGCCCTTCCCGTATAGGAAGAGGCCCAGTGAATTCCTTGGATCATCTATTTATTCACCAAATATAAACTGAGATTCTACTGTGCCCAAGGTTCACAGGTAGGGACACAATCCTAGCGCCGACGGAAGGCCACCTCACAATGAGGAAGTCGGCTGTGACGGACACATCTCAAATTTCTCTGGTCTGTCCGTTCCTTGCCCCGTTCCTCCAGCCACATATTCTTGGTACCCTGGCTTTGCCCAGGGCCTTTGTCTCTCCACCAAAGGGAAAGTGTGAGGAAGCAACCGCAGTGGGGCACCTGCTGGCTGGGTGCCCTTAGGCGAGACAAGGGATTCTCTGTCTCACTGGTACAGAGATAGACACCGTCTCCTATTTCCGACACAGGATTGCTGTGAGGACCAAATAACATTCTGTCTCTGACAGAACTGTATTGACTGCAAAGTATTATTCAAGTGTCAAGGGTAACATAAAGTGTGCTTTGTTTCTCCACCTTCTATTTCAAAATACTTGGCTTGCAAGTAGCTCTTGGTCCTGACTCTTCACTGAGTTGCCTCAAGGGAAGTTGTGCATTAAGACTTACTCTCCAGGAAGGAAAGGAGGGCTTCCTTTCGCTGCCGGGTAGAATCAGCTCCCAGCACTTCCTCCCTGTCCTTCACTCCGAAACGTTGATCACAGCGCTCTCTGGTGGAAATCAGGAGCAATTGCTCCATAGACCCAGGGCAAACCCAAAGGCTCAGTGGAGTGAGTGGGGTTGAACTCAGGGAGGGCTGGAACTGGGGCCCTACACGGTGGGGGGGGGGGGGGAATGCCTGCAGGCAACAGGTTCCAGTCACGTCCAGCTGACTATTGTCATGCAGAAAATAGACCATGCATTACCAGCTATTTTGATTTTTCAAGACAAGCTAGAAACTTCCTTATTGAAAAAAACCAAAACCAAAACCAATTGTATAAGCCAAAGAAAGCAAGCCGTGGGTGAGAGTTTGGGCCTGCAAACCATCAGGAAGCCTTGATTTCCGTGGAAAAGATGAAAAGTATTTATATTAGTTAATCCCAACACATAAACAAAGAACGGTCTTGGTAATAGAAACATTTTATATAAAATATAAAAGTGGCAACTATGAACATATTTCACAAGGAGAAAAAAAAAAAGAACAAGCTAATTCACTTGCTTCTCAGGTTTCCCATTTATATTTACTTGTCATACTGATTTTTTTTTAAACTTCTTATATTAACCCACTGAAACTAGGAGATTTCAGTCAAAATTTTGGGAGGAAAAATGCAAAATAGAAAATTTTCTTTCCATTTTTTTTCGACTATTTGGGAAAAAAATAAATTATCATAAAGGTACATATTCACCGGCTTCCAGAATACCAATGTCCATGAGGGTGTGTTTGGGAAAGAAATCCATACTCCCTAGTACAACATGCAAAGCCTGCACAATCTGGCCTCATCCTGACTGATGGCCTCACCTCCTACTACTTCCCATGCTGCCCTGATCATCATACCAAACTATTTTCCTCCAAAAATATTTCAGGCCTTTTCAGAAAATTCTATTTCTCTTTGAGGTGCTCTTCCTCTCCTTTCTATTTTTTAAAGCTCCTAAGCATTCTTCAAAACCCAGTTTACATGTTACTTCCCACCAAAACCCCATTTACAGGATACCTCCCCAAGCCTTCAGGCATAGTATGTTGCCTACCCCCAAACCTGTGCTTTCAAAGTTCTAAGCCCATATCTCTAGGATAACAATCACTTCGCTTATGTTATAATTATTTGTTTATACATCTTGGGCATTGGGAATCCACCTGTGGGCTGTGTCTCTGAGGGGATATAAAGTGTTGAAAACACCTCACAGGTTAGAAACTGATAGGGTAGGTTTTGCTCACCCAGGGCCTAATATACAGCTAGATTCGTTGTAAGTAGGATAATTTAAAAATATATTTTTAAATGCTTTTATTTTTTAATAGTTTGAATAAGTAATAATTTTCACTGTTCAAAATGCAAAAGGTATAAATTGTGTACAAGTGAAAAGTTTCCATCCCTCCAGGTTTCCAGCCACCAGTTTCTCTTTTATCAGTAAATGATGTTACTCATCGTATATAAATCTGGATAAAGTCCACGTTACTTTATACGCAGTGTAATTCTTTCTACTACCTGGGCTGGTTTATCTTCCCAGTCCTCTCCCTACACTCAGCCTTTGCCCCCTGTTTTCCAGCCTATGCTGAATTTAGCTCCTCAGAAGGCCCTGCTCTCTGTCACCCTCTTCCCTCACCCTCTCTTCATTTAGCAAAATGTTTCTCATCAGTCGGGCCTCAGCTCCTCTGTTAGCAGTGGGCGCCAGAACCCCCTCCCCTCCCCTCCTCTAATTCTTCTCCCCTTGTAACCTAATTGCCTGTTTACTTATGTGTATCCTCAGCAGGTTCCTGGACCCTTGAGATCTGAGACTAGTCATTATTAACGACTAAGGACCAACGTCTAGCACACAGCAGGGCTGGAGTGAAAGTCGCTCTCTCCCCCACTGGACTTCTGAGCCCTCAGCCTCTGGATGTTCTGGGATTCACGTTTGGCAGCTGAGGCATTACTTCCTGGGGTGTCCCAACCACAAACCCTCCTAACTCTAGTGTAATCTGGATGGGTCTCCTCCTTGTAGCCTGAAGGGGAGGTGCCCGGCTAACACACAGCTAACCCTGTGAGCTGGCTGTTTTCCCTGTTCAGTCCCCATTGGGAGGAAGAGGAGGTATTCGCCACACTGATGCACAAGTTTGTGGGCCTGCAGAGCTATCTCTCAGTGCCAATGGATAAAAGAGCAGGACGTTTTCATCATCAGTCTCTTCCCTGAGTCCAATCAACTCTTGGACACAGAAAAGTTAGACGTTCTGCTGTAAAGGGCTAGAAGGAAGATTCTGAGCCATGGTGAGTTTGCCTTGATCCCTCCACTCAGTGGGGACTTTATAGACAGACACACAGCTGTGTCGAGGTCATCTACCCACTCCTCCTGCCATCACGGTGCAACTTACAGCTTTCTCTCAAACTTCAACCCCTGTCTCGAGGAATGTCAAATTACTCCGTAAATAAGTCCTGTAAAATGCAAGGTGTTATGATCATTACCATTATTATTATTTTAACTAGCATTTTATTTACTTAATTTTCAAATTCAGAAATCTCCTTAATTTTTATGCTCACTTTACATAGCTGCTTCTTCTTTTATTTTACTTTTTTTTTTTTCCACAATCACTTTTTTTAAGGGGACCTTTAAAGTTTGGCCTTACAGACTTTTGAATTGCATTCTTCAATGTATTGTTTTTCTTTTTAAGTACTTCTGTTGTTTGACTTACAAACAGACCTTCCCAAGTATTTCAATAGCTCTTGTAATCTAATAAATTAAACTTATAAACATGGAAATGCTTAGGTTCCCTTAAATTTCCCGATACTGTTTACAATCCTAGGATATTTTTCAAGTTATGACATTTAGTCATTAAAAAAATCTAAATCAAGTAAACAATTACATAATTTAAGTTGGAATCTCTAGTATTCCCAACTATTCTGTAATATATTAAGCTCTGTTAAGTACTACAAATACTTACAATACCGAATATGCAAGGATCATTCCTGTATTTAACATTAATATAGTAACTTTTACTTCTATATTATCTCTGCAGTTAATTCTAAATCTTACTGTTATTTCATTGAGTAATTTTGGATTTTGGAGTTATTATTAAAGGTGGATGAGATTTTAAGCTGAATAAAGACTTTGGTGGGGGACTTCCCTCATGGTCCAGTGGTTAAGGCTCTGTGCTCCCAATGCAGGGGCCCTGGGTTCAATCCCTGGTTGGGGAATTAGATCCCGCATGTATGCCGCACTAAGAGTTCCCATGCCGCAACTAAAGATCCCGTGTGCTGCAACTAAGACCCAGTGCAGCCAAAAGTAAATAAATATTTAAAAAAAAAAAGACTCTGGTGGGATGGGGGTTCTGAAGCTACAGATACCCCAAAAGATTTTTCTTATCCTTGGATACTACTCTTTTATCAGCTATTATGCCAAGCAGGAACTTCAAGTTCATGTCCTATTAATGGGGTGGCCTTTCCCCTATTCCACAGTGTTCTACTGATGAGTATGCAATCACAGCCAGGTTGATACAGCACTTACTGAGTTCAAACAATCAAGGTACTGCTTGATTCCATTTTGCATTCTTTTCAAATTCTTCCTCATTAGCTGGGCTACACATCTTGCAGATATTTAAATGCACCCCTCTTTATTTAATTTATGTATGTGGCTCACTCTGCGGTCACAGTTTTAACGTCATTCCAAGACCAGCAAGATCCAAACTCAGCACCAACACCCTGCTCCAAACTTAAAGAGAAGATGAAACTGGTCTCTGGGAGAGGGTGTTACCTGAAGTCTGGAAACTCACTTGAGATAAACATTAAAACAGAGCCATTGGTGAGGGGGCAAACACACTTCTCTTCCTGCAATCAGTTGTCTAGAAAGAAACCATTATGAGCATCAGATAAATGAAATGTTATCAGAATTAAATGAAATAAATTCTATTAATATATTAATATATCTATGTTTGGATATACATTAAAAGAAGTTGCAGTTCTCTTCTGCAACCGTGATAATAATGCTTTCTTCTCCATTAAGATTGGAACCAACTATGACCCCATACATTGTATCCCTGGTTTAATTTTTCATCAGATTTTGGGTCTGAGGAGTAGTCAGTGCTCAGGTTATTGCTCCAGATGCTGGACTGGCTAGAATGGTGGTTAGTAATGCAGTACAGCACATGCTTCTCTAAAGAACTTCTAGGTTCAGCCTGGAAGGATTTATTCTATAGTCTCAGCTGAGGACGGGTAAGTGTGAAACAGAAAAATGGGAAAGGTCTCAACACTCAAAAAAGAAACAAACAAAAGATTTGGAGGTTGGGGATTGAAGCCTGACTGTATTACGATGGTGCAGTGCGATGGTGGCAGCGTGCAACAAGAAGTTAAGTTGTAACAATGTCAACATCATGTTATCATGCAGTGATGCCTAGAAGCTGGGTGGGGAGGAGCCTCCTAATGTTCCATCTCCCAAGGGAACAGCGTGGGAGAGGGGAAAGGTCAAAGTGCACGTGGAACAGGTCACCTGTTCTGCAGTGTAGGCCAAATATACCTGTAGCCTGTAATCCACCATTCATTTCTCAGTAGTAGTTAAGACTTGGAAAACAAGGGTTATATTTCTGCTATTATTGGATAAAATAAATAGAAATTAAACAATGACACTCAGAGAATGTTCAGCTTCTTGCTCTCCAGCATTAAACTCTAAGAGTGAGGGTTAATACAGGTTGGGTGCTCTGAGGACACAGGAAGTGGTCATCGCTAAGTACCCAGCTCCAGCACTTGCTGGGGCCATTAATGTTCTTCTCAGGATCCCAGCACCGTCCCACCTGTGGGAACAGGGGAGCCAGAATATATCCCTACTAAGTATTTAGTGTTCTTGATCCTGAATGTCTGTGATTTAATTCAGATAACTGGAACAAACTGTAACTGTTTTCCTGAAGGGGAAAATCAGATTCATTAATTTCTGACCTCCAAAGTTTACTAGCTAACATATCTGGACCATTTGTTTAAAAGTTTTCAGATAAGCAAGGGGAAGAGTCTAGAATGATCTATAGGTAGTGGATCAGAGTTGGAGACATCAGTATGAACTCATGTTTAGCTTAATAAAGATACAGATAGCTATCTATAGAAATATTTATAGATATGTGCATACATGGGTTTAGTACACACACATGTATTTCCTTGTTCTGTCTGTCAGCTGGAAATCTTAAAATTCACTTAGTAGATTCGTTGCTGGTAGTGGTATTGTATAACTTAAATCTATTTTGTGTGCCTTGTAGAATATAATGATGTTGTTGGGGACCAGGTTCTCATTGTGGAAGAAATGGGACAGAATATGGAGTGGAGAAAGATAAGAAATTACCCTGTGGTATAAAGTTTATAATTCCTATTTCTGCCCACTGAATGGGCCTAGAAGCAACCCAATAGCAATGAGAACACCTGTAGTCCAGATCTTGGTTTCTAAATACCATTCTCTCTAAAAGGAACAAGATTTCCTTGAATAAAAGGTTAATTCAAGGTTTGGGGCAAGGAATGTTAAAAGTGAGCCTACAATATCTTATACTAGAAAACAGAAAGTGCTCCAAGGTTAATGAGGTCAAGGATCCATATTGAAAGGTCTTTCATTGGTCAAACTTGGTCAATTTGAGCATCAAAAATATTAATGGAGCTTCAAAAATAATCCATGAATCCATAATACTACCAGAAATAAACGTGGCGGAGGAGAGCTCTTATTTACAGAAAAATAAAAAAGCCAGGTAATAAGTGTAGAAGTGATAGTATTTTTATTTATTTATTTTTTTAAAGATTTATTTTTATTGATTGATTGCTATGTTGGGTCTTCGTTTCTGTGCTAGGGCTTTCTCTAGTCGCGGCAAGCGGGGGCCACTCTTCATCGCGGTGCGCGGGCCTCTCACCATCGCGGCCTCTCTTGCTGCGGAGCACAGGCTCCAGACGCGCAGGCTCAGCAGTTGTGGCCCACGGGTCTAGCTGCTCCGTGGCATGTGGGATCCTCCCAGACCAGGGCGTGAACCCGTGTCCCCTGCATTAGCAGGCAGACTCTCAACCACTGTGCCACCAGGGAAGCCCCGATAGTATTTTTAAAACCACCATTTTATAACTATAAACACAATAATTGTTACAGGCAAGGATCATCAGTGGATGCTAAAACAACTGAGTGAAGTTTTGTTGTAAAACAAAAAATTCAGATAATCTCAAAATGCCAAGTCACAGATTACTTCTTAATTACAATGGACATCACCTTAATAATGTGACCAAACTTAGCATCACCATAATTGGATTAACTGACATTAGATGTCTCCTCATATGATGCAGTGGAAAGTGCAAAATGTCACCTGTACATTATTCTTACTAAATGTTTTACCTGAATCTAATCAGGAAGGAACAATCACACCAATGTAGATTATGGAACTTTTTACAGGAGAATGATTTGGACTCTTCAAAAACATCAATGTCATAATAGACTTCCACCTCCCCCCCCCCAAAAAAAAACGGACAGAGGGAGAGGAAGAGAGACACACATACGCAGAGAGACAGGGAGAGAGAGAGAGAGGAGAAGGTGGTGGTGACTATTCTAGATTAAAGGAGACTAAAGACACATGACAACCAAATGCAGTGTATAATCCATCATTGATCCTGAATTTTAAAAAAAGCTATAAAAGAGTTCAGTAATAATTGGAGAAAGTTGAATATGGACTGCGTATAAGATAATATTATATTAATGTCAAACTTCTTGGGTGTGATGATGGTTTTGTGTTTATGTAGGAGCACGTTCTTATTCTTAGGAGATGCTTAGGTACTTCAAAGTGAGTGCCTTGATGTCTGCAACCTACTTTCAACCGTTTCAGGAAATATACGTACATAGATGGAGGGGGAGAGAAATAAAGAGAAACAAATGTGGCAAAACTTAACCATTTATAAATTTAGATGAAGGAGGTATAGATGTTTGTTGCATTATAGTTCTAACTTTTCTGTAGGTTTGAAATATTTATGCATTATAAATTGGAATAAAAAAGACAGAGTGATCACCTGGGTTAGTGCAACTAAGGGAAGAGAGAGAAGTGTCCTCAGGGTGCATGGTGCCTTGGTAAGAAACCGTCCGGGGCATGAGGATGGAAACCAGGTCGTGAGGGGTAATAAGTGAGGGTTGAGAAAGTGTTTCTAGACGGTGTCTACGGACAACCCATTTAAAAGTGTGATTGTAAAGAGGAGGAGAAGGGGTAGGTCAGGGAGAGTTTTTAAAAGATGAAAATTACTTTAGTGTGTTTAAATGCTGGAAGGAACTAAGTCAGTGAGAGGAGGTTGAAGGCTACAGAGGGAAAGGTGATCATGTGTTGGTTGGTGAGTCAGTAGATCCCAGGGCAGGAACAGGATCCCACGCACCAAAGGCTGAATGAGCCTCGGGCAGCAGGGGAGACGTGTGACCCAACGAACAGGAGGAGAGGAAGAACGGTGCACAAATGGGGTGCGTGAGAGTGTGTACATTTAGGGGCTGGGGATTGAGGGAGTCATGTCTGATGCATTCTATTGCTCTGTGAATTTGGAGGCCAGGTGAGTCGGGGAGGCAGAGGGAGGAGGATGTGAGCGGAGTGGATAGTGATGAGCCTGAGAAATCACCAAGGAGAAAACATAGTGTCTCTAGTAACCGTTCAGTGACCCTCCTTTCCTGTGTGCGTCTCCCATTTCTAATTTCTCAGGAGATCTAATTGGGTCACTTTGTGGCTATCCAATATGGATTTTTCTTATTAAATAAGGTTTTGAGTCAAGTCACTTCACAGATGGTCGGTTCCCGTATTGTTACTTCTGGTTTCGTAGCCAGGGTAGGAAAGGTGATTCCTTCATCCCAGAAGGCAAGTGTAATAGCACATTTGTACAGAAATAACCCCAAGGGGGCCTTTTCTCAGAAAGGGGCTGTGCGTGCGGCACCAGCAGCGGTAGAGATCACTAGCATCATCATTTTCAAATTCCCTCTTCTTGCTGGGAACAGATAGACTCTACTTCCTCCTGTCCTGAACAGCCTGCACACTCTCAATTCTCTCTACCTCTCTACACACGTGGCTGTGGGATTGGCTTTTGGCTCATGTATGTGAGTAGAAGAATGTGCGCCACTTCCAGGACCAGCCCAGTATGAAACCTCCCACGCAAGAGCCTTGCTCACTTTCTCCTCTCACTGACTGAATGGAGGGGAGAGCAACAACCTTGAAGGAGGCCGGGTCCTTGAATGACTGGCTCCATTGTTGGTCTGCACTGAACTGGGATGTAAGTGAGAAATAAACTTTTACTTTGTTAGACTGTTGAGATTTTGAGATGGTTACAACATTTTAGCCTACCTGACTCATAAGATTTCTTATGTGAGTTGAAGGTTGATTATCATCACATTCTGATAATCTTATTTGTACATTTCCCCAGGAGAGACATACTGCTGAGTGGCCCTAATAATTCTGTTGGTTGCTGGGGACCCACACTCCTGATAAAGGCCTGGCTAAGCAAGAGCAATATTTGCCTTTTAGACTCTTTTTTTTCCTCTGCTTCCTGTGTTGGTACTCTAATCAACTGAGTTTCATTTAGATATATCAGTGCCCCTAGGCAGACAGTGATGTCTTATGAAGCAGAAGTTGTCCCCAAACTGACGAATTAGGGGGGAAGGGTCAAAACCCTGAGTCACATATGCTAAAAGTGTATTTTTCTAAATTTACAAAAGTCTCTGATCAATCAACAAGAAAAATACAGACAAGACAATCTCTGAACTCAACAGGGAAAAGAAAAGCAAATAGCCAATAAGATGAATAGATCCTCCCCCTCCCATCACCTCTCACAAATTCTAGAAATGAAGACGCTAGGGCTGCTATTGCACACATTACTGCTAAGGAATTTCCCTGCTCCCCTGAAATCACCCCCACCCCGAGCTCTGGTGAAATGGCAATCGGGGCAGGCTAGGTGCTAGGTAACGGTGGGTGAGGGTAGCAGAGATCTGGCACTCACCATGGAAAGGTTCCTCACTTGTTTGTCTGTTGGAGCCAATGCCAGCTAGCATGGATTTAGGAAATACAGAATTTTGAGCTGATATCTTAGAGGTCTATAGCCATTATTTTACAGTTGAGGACATGGAGGCCCAGAGGGTTCAAGTTACCTGTCCAGGTAACTATTTCTTCTTCGATGTCCCACATATAACTCACACTCACTGTTTACAACAGAGCTCATCATCTTTCTCCCCATCAACTTCTTCTCCTGAATTCTTTATCTCAGAGAACGGCACCTCCCACCGGTACCCAGACATCTACATCAGAGAGCTGGGAGTCACCGTGGACCCCTTCTCTCCCTCAATCACAGTGTTCGTCTGTCACCATCTCTTGCTAATTGTCTCCTATCTCTCCTATCCACAGCCCCGACTCCATCTTTTTTTTTTTTTGGCTGTGCCGCAAGGCTTGTGGGATCTTAGTTTCCCAATCAGAGATCGAACCCAGGACCCCAGCAGTGGAAGCACAGAGTCCTAACCTCTGGGCCACCAGGGAAGTCCCCCCATCTCCATCTCCATTACTGTTTTTCCCTGATTCGGGATTACTTCAGCCTGATCTAGGGCATTAGCCCCTCATTTAACCACCTTTGGCATTATTCCTTCCCAGAGCAGCCAAAGTGACCTTCTAACACCCAAGTCTGATCACACCTCACTGCTGTTCTGAATCCTGAGGTGTCTCCACATTAAGATGAGACAGGTGCATCTGTGGTCTGGCCCCGCCCACCTGCCTTGCCTCAACTCCCCCTACCGCCTGCATACACAGGTACGTTCTAATAAAGCTGGATTGCTAGTGGCTGTCCAAACATGTCACATCCTCTTGTTCCTTCAGTCCACGTTGTACGTGCACCTTTGGCCCAGGATCCCCTCCTCGGGCCCCTTCTCAAAGACTTTTTGTTCAAGTCTCAGCTCAAAAGCTCCTTCCTCTGAAGATACCACTGTCCTGAGATTTCCCTGCTTTTCCATCTCACTTGCACGGCACCTTGACCGTGCCTGCCCTCCAACATTATCCTGCCAGTCCGTCTTCCAGGGGCTCTGTAAGCTCCTGAACAACGGGGAAGCTTCTTCTAAACACTAAATCCCCAGGGTCAATCTAGGGGGAATGATCAATAAATGTGTGTGGAAAGGAACAGATACTTAATCAACAAGATGTTTCTCCTGTCTGTTCCTCCTTACTGCCCGTGAGGAGGATGGGCTTCTAAGGACCTCGTGCTGATGGTAAACTCATGGGGTCTAGTGTCTGGAGAGGCGAAGGGGTCCAGGTGCAAGTTTAAATACACACCTCATTCACAACACTACACTTGAAAAAGAAGTCCAAGTCTTGGCCGCTGAGTATGATGAGAATGTGTGCTCACTGAAGAGACAGAAGTGCACTGGCCTGGGATTTCAAACAGGGCCTGTTTGCAGGGAGATTTTGACTTTCACTTTGCACAAGGAGCAGCGGAAGGGAGCTTGGCTCTGGCTTCCTGCCCTCCTCTGCTCTCCTCCCAGCCTGGAGGACGGCCCTCTTCTCCAGAGGATAACCAATCAGGACTGTGGGACGTGGTCTGCTGGTTGTCTCCGTAAACTCTAGAACCGTGCCGCAGGTTAAGGGACAATCTTTGAAAAATAAACAAAATAAACAAATGACCTCAAACCTTAACTCCTCTAAGAAAATCCACCGTTTACCAAAGAGCTTGTGTGAATGGAGCTGGTAAGGAGAAACAAAGCTGAACTTTTAGTAACAACAGATTTTATGCAGTAACTAATGATGAGCAGGGGAAAGAACTGAGCTGCAGCCCCGTGAATGCAGAGGTGACTGGATTTTACAATACTTTTTTTTTTTTTTTAATTTTTATTTATTTATTTATTTATTTATTTATTTATTTTTGGCTGTGCTGGGTCTTCGGTTCGTGCGAGGGCTTTCTCTAGTTGCGGCAAGTGGGGGCCACTCTTCATCGCGGTGCGGGGACCGCTCTTCATCGCGGTGCGCGGGCCTCTCACTATCGCGGCCCCTCCCGTTGCGGGGCACAGGCTCCAGACGCGCAGGCTCAGCAGCTGTGGCTCACGGGCCCAGCTGCTCCGTGGCATGTGGGATCCTCCCAGACCAGGGCTCGAACCCGTGTCTCCTGCATTAGCAGGCAGATTCTCAACCACTGCGCCACCAGGGAAGCCCCGAGGTGACTGGATTTTAAAGGGTGAATGAGGCAAGGTGGGGCTCAGGTGAAAACTGACAAGGGTTGGGTCGGGCCAGCGGTACTGATTACAGTTCAAAGGCATGGCTCTCAGGTCCTTGAGAAAAACACTTCTGAGTTGTAGGAGGTTCATACACATCTGGAAGGGACAGAGGGAGGACTCACAATGGTAAACCCTTTTGAGTAAGTGCTCTAAGTGAGACAGGCTGGGACCTGGGACCCTTTGCTGCAGTGCTTACACCTGGACAAACATCTCCTCCAGCGACAAAATACAAAGACATTATAAGAGACTAAAAATTACTGTGTGCCTGTGCAATTGAGGCAAATTATGAACAAGATACAAAACGAGCAAAAACCCAGCAAAAGCAGGGGACCGCACATGCCCCCTGCACACAGCACCACCAAGGGGGTGGGCAGATGACCTAAGCCACGCCTCCAGCGCTATCCCCGGACCCGCCCCTACACTCACCCCACTCAGGGAGGAAGCAAGGGAACCTGTTACTTGTTTTTGCTCTCTGGTGCTGCAGCTCAAGTCTCAAGAAAGCCTTGCCCGAATTTCTTGCCTGGCCTCTTAATCAGTTTCTATCGATTAAGGAGGCCAAGAACAAAGGTCCGTAACGGAAGGAAAGGGGGTGAGAGGCCGGTCCTGGATGTTGGCAGGAACAGTGAAATCTCCCGGCAGCAGGGAGCTTTCTCAGGAAGGCATTTTAATGAGGAGCTAGGGTCATCCTTGGGACTTGGCCTTATGCGGCAAGAAGCCATGTTCATATACGGAATCTAAGAAAAAAAAAAAATGGTACTGATGAACCTAGTGGCAGGGCAGGAATAAAGACGCAGACATAGAGAATGGACTTGAGGACACGGGGTTGGGGAAGGGTAAGCTGGGGCGAAGTGAGAGTAGCATCGACATATATACACTACCAAATGTAAAACAGATAGCTAGTGGGAAGCAGCCGCATAGCACAGGGAGATCAGCTCTGTGCTTTGTGTCCACCTAGAGGGGTGGGATAGGGAGGGTGGGAGGGAGAAGCAAGAGGGAGGGGATATGGGGATATACAGGTATGCATGTGGCTGATCCACTTTGTTGTACAACAGAAACTAACACAGCATTGTGAAGCAATTATACTCCAATAAATATGTATTTTTTAAAAAAAGAAGCCACTCTCGAGTTTGTTCAGAGCGCATAAGTTTCCACGGAGCAGGTTATGGGCCGAAAGTTCTGCAGTTCTCAGAGCGATCTGCCAGTAGGAGCTCCTAAACATTTAAAATCACCCATTCTGCAATCTACCATCCACTTGCACTGTTCCCTGCGCTCCAATCACGCAGCGAAGTGGGCAGTACAGGGAGCGAAGGGGCAGTGGAGAGCCGGGTAGCGTGAGGGCGGGCGAGGAGTTACGCTGAGTCGCAGGGCCCCGGGAAGAGGGAGAAGGAAGGCGAAAGTGACCGTTCCAGAGAAAGTGGGCAGCCAGGCCTCTGGGGTGGGGCCTCCGGAACCGCCCCCAAGGGCACCTGAGCACCCCAGTTCGCTCTCGGCCTCGCTTCTCTCGGTTACTGCCTGGCCCTTGGCGCCCAGTTAAGCGTCCCCTCCCTGCGCACAGCCAGTCCTTTCGGCGCGCGGAAAGGGTGTCGGGGCCGGTGCCTGGGCCAACTCTGGCTCCTCCCGCTCGCCTGCAGCCTTGAGCGCCCGGGCGCCCTCCCCACGCCAATCGCTGCCGAGTCCGCGCTCAGACCCGCGCCCGCGATCGCTGGGTCATGGGCGCCGCCGGCTCGTCCGCGCTGGCCCGCCTGGGCCTCCCCGCGCCGCAGCCCCGGCCCCGCTGGCTCGGGGTCGCCGCGCTGGGACTGGCCGCGGTGGCGCTGGGGGCCGTGGCCTGGCGTCGCGCGCGGCCCGGGCGGCGCCGGCGGCTGCAGCAGGTGGGCACCGTGGCAGAGCTCTGGATCTACCCCGTCAAGTCCTGCAAGGGGGTGTCGGTGAAGGCGGCGGAGTGCACGGCCCTGGGGCTGCGCAGCGGTCACCTGCGGGACAGGTAGGGCCGGGCGCGGCGACAGCGCAGGACCTGCTGGGGAGGGAGGGAGTGGGGCGGGGGAGCTGGGGCCTGTCCCAGGGTAGGAGAAGAGAGGTTTGCCACGTGCGTGTCCTGGGCTGCTTGTTGGATCCTCTGCCTTTGATCCTGAAGCTGGAAAGGTGAAGCTCGTGTCTGGTGCAGATTTGGAAAGGTAGTGGAGGCAAGATGTTAGCGCAAGTTCCTGTGCCCGAAGACACAGTGAGGCCAAACAAACCGAAAGGTTGGAGCTTGGAGCAGAGAAAGGTTCATTGCAAGTCTGTGCAAGGAGACGGGTGGCTCAGACCCCCCAAGACCCAGAGCTCCCTGAAAGGTTTCGGCAAAGCATTTTTAAAAGCCAGGTGAGCGAGGCGGGTGTTACAGGGTATGTGATCAGCTAGTGCACAATTCTCCAGCTGGCTGATGGTGAGGTAAGAGGACGGTGTCACAGGGGTTAACATCATCATTCCTCAGGCTCCAGGAGGCCTGGGGCTATGCACTTCAGGTCATCAAGTAATTAACATCTTCCATTTGATGGGGGGTTGTCACATCTGTAAAACCATTCAGGAAATGTGCATCAAATACTGTTATCTAGGTACTTCAGAGAGGAGCTAAAGCAGAGGGTATGGGGGAAGGGCCTGTCCTGGGAAGGCCTCAGAGAGTCCTGCTCTGTTACAAAGCCTCTGCCCCTCCCTGGAGGGGACACATGGACACAGAATGGTGCAGCTGGATATCAGGAAAGCACTCTTGACAGAGAAGGATGCTAAACCCTAAAAAGAGTGAACAAGGAAGAACAGAACCTCCTTCTTTGCTTCCTTAGGATGAAGGTGCTTTCCTGTTTGGCTTCGATGGATTAGCTGTGGTCCTGTGTCTAGGGGGAGGGAGGTTTGCAAATTGGTCATTCAGGAAGCCTTCTAGACAGGCTGTTTGCTGTCCTGAGTTCACTCCAGGACACATGTATTCTCTCTTCTCTGGAGACTGCTGTCCTCTTAAAGAAATGTGGGCTCCCACGGCACTGAAAAACTTCAGCTTGTTGTAGAGAACTGTTGTGTGTGCAGACCATGTAACTCATGGGGCATTTTCCATCCCCTTTCACCTCAGATTTCTGATCCTGGAGAGTTTTTTAAGGCTATAATTTCCTGAGATTCCCATCCCAGACCTACGGACTCAGAATCACCAAGAGTGAAGCAAACTTGTGTGGGGGGGTGTTTAAATCTCCCCAGGTGATTCTGATGCTATCAGGAGAGGGTTTTCTCTGTGACCATTAAGAATAAGAGCATTTTTCAAGTCTATTCAAGTGTGAAGGCTTAGAAAAGCCTTCTGACTGCTGGGAAGACTTCAGGCAGAGTGAAGAGGTAAATTCTCAGGATGCACACCCAGAGAAAATGGACTTTTGCTCCTTCCTTCCTCACGTGAAGGACTGAGGTTATTTCACAGAGAGATTCAGTTCTTATCTGTGTTTCCTCTTTTCATCAGAATAACTATTGCTTTCCCACTGCTCATTGCCACTACTTTGCTGTGACTCTTGCTTCCATGGAAAGAGAATATTTGTCCTTTGCTTTTCTGCTTCTGTGGGCATCTGAAAATAGATGGAACTGTATCAACTTTCCCTTGTTTTGAACAATAAATGCTTGGGATGGGGTGGTGTGGTATGGAGACTGGGATGAGGCGGGGAAAAACAATGGAATAAACTTTTATTCAATGGTTCATATGCAGCAGATGCTTAACTAAGTTCTTTCAACAGATGATGTAATTTAAGCCTCAAAACAATCCTGTGAGCTAGGTATTGTGTCCACTTTGCAAATAAGGTAACAGTATCAGAAAGAATGAGTATCTCACCCAGGATCACAAGACCATTATGTGCTGGAGGGATTTGAACTCAGATCTCTGAGTGCAGCACTCACGGCCCTCCTGTAAAACCAGCATGTGATTTACAAGGGCAAGGATTGTGCCGAGGATCAGGAGACCTCAGGCAAAGTCACTTAACCTCTCTGAGCCTCATTTTTTTTTTCATTTGCAAAAGAGGTTGAACTTGATGATCTCCAAGACCCTATCAAATCTAGATTTTATTTATTAAAGGATCATTGAAACTCGAAAGCAAGCTGGAAAGAACTCTGCTAAATGCTGTTATTCTCTCAACTTGAGAGTTCAATCACAAAACTACAAATAGTCTAGAATGCAGGAAAAGCCTGCCTTTATTTATTTCCAATTTGAATCTGTGTCTTTGGAACTGTTCTAAGAAGCCGAGAGCTTCCTCTCTAAGGGCTCTGTGCCTTAAATTTCTAGAGCGATTTTGCTCAAAGCCTTTAGCATATTTGTGCAAACGCTTGGCCTGAGAGCTCTGAGCTTTGAGCTCGTTTCAAGTCCATCCAGCAGAAGGCTAACACTGGCTGATTGGTACAGATGCTGGGAGGGCATGACTGCCCACCTTGACCTTGTAAACCCTCACTCTCCGCACCAAGCATGTATGACTCGCCCGTTGATAAACCCAGCCCTTCATTTCTTCTGCATAGACTATTACCTCTTGGAGACATGAGTCTGCTAAGTTTATTATCCCAAGTGTCATTCCCTCCTGCCCTTACCCTCCAGCTCTCTGTGGTAGGGCTCCTCTTTTCCCCCCTTTTCCAGCTCAGTCATTCCTACTTCCCAGGCCAGTTTGCCAGTTTAGAAATGAGACTTTCCAGGTGTCTTGGACTCTGCCTCCTGAACACGGCTGTTGGTTGTTCGGGGCATTGCTGTTCTTTTGGAGACTCTGAGCTCTGGTCTCTGCACTGCTCTTCAAGCCACATACTCATGTTTTCTGTGTAAAACGAAGGTGCTGGCTTTCAGGGTTGCAGGCGAGAAAAAAATGGGTCGTGAAAAAATCCACACTCCAGACATATCCTTTCTTTCCGACCGGGCAGAACAAAGGTCATTATTCATTCCCTGGGCATCATTTGTGTGCAAGAGGTGAAAAATATCACCACCCCGGTTACAGGGTGATGGGGGTGGCTGGCTGGGGTATGTTGCCGGTGGCACCTTTGCATCTTTTACTGTGGTCTTCGTCCTACCGCAGTGTTGGGCTGCTTGCAAGTTGCCACCTGCCCCTTCCATTGCAGGATTAGCACAGAACCTCTAGCCACCACTTCTGCTACGTCCCAGGGCTTAACCCCCAGGTGATTATACAACAGGCAGGAGCTGGGGGCGTAGCTTGAGAGCCAGAGTGATAGGGCTAAAGTTGGGGGATGGACGGCAGCTGAGAAGACTCAGCCCAGGGACGGGGCTGACTGTTGGAAATAATGGGCCATGGCGGGGGGTGACTCCTGTCTGGACATGTGTCTGGTCATGTGCAGCTCTCAGGGCGAGCCTTGTCTCAGAGGGGGACGGGCCATGTTGGAAGTTCAAGTGCAGGCTTTGGTGGAGTTCATCAGAACGGGGTCATCCAGGACTCTGCACCCAAGGATGAGGCTGGAAATAAGGAACAGGGCCCAGGCCCGAGGGAACAGGGCTGTAACAAAGTAGACAGGAAATCCCTGGGTCACAGAACCCACCCTCACCCCATAGGTGAACGGGCTAGAGAACCCTGGGAACCAAAGATCCCTAGAAAGAAAAAGGTGGCCTCCTCAGAGGGTCGGAGACCTACGACAGCCCAGCATCCTCAGCTCCTGGGAAGAGTAGCCACGGCGGTTCCTAAAATGCCTTTGCACTCTCACCATCCCCGCCGCTGTACCCTCGCACCAACGCACATGCCAGTGAGCAGGGCTCAGGACCCAGCCCCTGTCTGCTGGCTTGGTTGCAGGGGAGGGCAGTTATCCAGAAGCTGGACAGGGATGGGTTGCCTGACGGGCAGATTACCTGCCAGGGTCAGGAGATGGCTTAGACCTGGTTCCCTGCGCTGTGATGATAGCGGGTGTCCTCACCAGGTTATGGTGAACATTCCATCTGGCTCCAGTCATATTTTGAAATGTCTCCCTCCTTCTGGAAGCGGCTGTCCTTTTTATCCTGCTCACGTGTGGGAGGCCCCAGCGTTCAGTGGTGGCTCACTCATCAGAGCCCGCAGAGTTCCTCACCCACTGCACTCGCTCTGTCTAAAATAGTGATGTTGAAACTCATTTCCCCTAGGGGTGGCACATTTTTCTTTTTTAGTCATCAAATCATTTGTGTGGTGTCACCCCAAAGACACGCTCTACTATCGATAAGAGCATAGCCAACCTAACCAGGTCGGCCTCCCATTCCATTCTTCAGCTCACCCCACACCCCACTGTCCCCTTGGATGTGATACACAGCGTGTGAAAGCTGAGCCTAGAACGGGGGCGGAGGGAGGTGCTCTCTGGAAGGTGAATGGAGTTCCTATCTAACACGTGATTTGCATGAATTTTTTTCTTCTCCAGCTTTATTGAGATATAATTGACATATAACATTGTGTGAGTTTCAGGTGTACAATGTGATGATTTGATACACATATATATTGTGAAATGACTCCCATGATAAGGTTAGTGATCACATCCTTCACCTCGCGTAATTTCCGCTTTGTTGTTGTTGTTGTTGTTATGGTGAGAGCATTTGAGGCTTTTCTCTCTTAGCAACTTGCAAGTAGACCATACAGCAGCGGTCCCCAACCTTTTTGGCACCAGGGACCGGTTTCGTGGAGGACAGTTTTTCCACTGACGGGGGTGGGGGTGGGGGTGGGGGATGGTTCGGGCGGTAATGCGGTCCACGGGAAGCGATGGGGAGTGATGGGAGCGATGGGAAGCAATGGGGAGCAGCAGGTGAAGCTTCACTCACTCGCCTGCCACTCACCTCCTGCTGTGCAGCCTGGTTCCCAACAGGCTACAGACTGGTACCAGCCCACGGTCCGGGGGTTGGGGACCCCTGCCGTACAGTATTATTAACTATAGCTGCCATAATGTACATTACGTCTCCGGAACTTTTTCCTCTTAGAACCTCTTTTTGCTCTTTGACCACCTTCACCCATTTCCTCCACCTCCAACTCCTGGCAACCACCAATCTACTCTCTGTTTCTAGCAGTTCCCCCCTTTTTATATTTCACTTACAAGTGAGATCATAAAGTATTTGTCTTTCTCTGTCTGACTTATTTCTCTTGTTGTAACACCCTCAAGTTTCATCTGTGTTGTCACACATTGCAGGATTTCCTTCTTTTTTATGGTTGAATGACATTCCATTGTAGAGATATATTTTCTTTTTTTAAAATGGAGGTAACATTGGCTTATAACATTATATAAGTTTTAATGTGTGTATGAAGAAGAAAGGCTGTTTAGGGGTTTCCCGATCAGGGTCCACACGCCCCAGCAATTTAAACCCAGCAGAGGCTGGACTGCATCCGCTGGAGTCACAAACATTCAAGACCTTTCTCTAGAGTTTCAGTCTGCTTGGGCCATTAGTCGGTCAACCCCATCTTGTTCCACAGCAAAAAGACCTGGAAGACATTCCGCTTCAACCAGAGACAGGCTCAGGGAAGTCTCTGACCAAAGCAAAGACCCAAAGTAAGCAAAGTAGTTGCCCCAGCAGTTGAGAAGGTCCCTACACCAGCCTCACCAGAAGGATTTTCAGGACTGGGGATTTTCATATATTAGCCAGATGTTCTTTCCCAGGGCTGTTTGTACCAAACAGCCAAAGAATTTTGGACCCCCAAAATTTGGCTAGACCTGGATACTGTCTGGAAAAAATTGTTGGGTCCTGAGTTGGGGCAGAGGGAGGGTTTTGATGAAATAGAAAGCTAGAGGAAAGCTATGGAGAGGGTGGTAGAAGATTTTCTGAGTGTGCCCTTGTTTGTTTCTTGGCAGGTTTTGGCTGGTGATTAAGGAAGATGGACACATGGTGACTGCCCGGCAGGAGCCTCGCCTCGTGCTGGTCTCCACTACCTATGAGGATGATTGCCTTATCCTCAGGGCTCCAGGCATGGACCAACTGGTTTTGCCGAGCAAGCCACGTTCTTCAAACAAGATCCATGACTGCAGGTGCTCTGCTCGGGGCCCTCTGGGGATCTGTGCCAACTGATTTCCCTTTAGGCTCCACCCTGTACTCTGCCTTGCTACGCTTTGCATGCTAGATGATGAGACTGGTAAAGGAAATATTTAAGAGAAGTCTAGTCTATGTTGGGATCAAGCCAGTGGTCCGGTACGAGTGGGTGAAGCAGAATATTGCATTAAGGATATTTAGATTTGCTTTCATCAGATATGGCAAGACATGCAGATACAGAAATGACTGTCATGAAGAAAGAAGTTTTTTATATTCACAGATCCCTAGAAACAGGAGGCTTATACCATGCAGGGCCACATGGGGAAATACCAGGTCGGTCAGGAGGCAGAGAGGGCAGGGGAAAATGTGAGCACGAGTCTTTAGTCTGGTTTCTACAGGCTCTGGGAAAATTGGCTCTGGGGCAGAGGGGCTGTCCCTAGTTGTCTGGTACCTGGTCCTGGGTGATTAGAGCAGGGGACAGTGGCCAGAGTATAAAAGCACAATGGACGAGGTCGTTGGGGTGAGGGCTCTGGATTGGCTGGTCTGCCTATGAAAGCCTAGTGTTTTACTATCTCTAGGAATTGACTAGCCCTGGGAGGGGTAGTTCCTTCAGCATCACCAAGTCCCAAGATGTCAAAGCATCAAAAATATAAAAAGTAAAAAGTCATGATTAATACAAATATAGAGAGGATACAAAGGGCCAATCTTTAGGGTTTGTCTCCTTTTATTCAAGTAGGATGGACTTCTATTCAGAATTGCCAGGCAGGCAAGGGCATTAGTGGAGACGTTACCACCTGTATCTCCTGATTGGAGATTGTGTTCCACCTGATTGGAATTGTATTGAATTGAACTTGAGGCTCAATTAGAGAAAATTGTAATGAATTCATATATTTATTTATTTATTTATTTATTTCAACTGTGCCTGGTTCATCTCAGGCACTTAAGTAAATGTTAGTGCTTACATAGTTGATATCCTCTTTATTGCATAAAGCCTCCCTATCCATGAACGTGTTATCTTTCCCCACTTATTTATATCTTTTTTTCCCCCATTTATTTATTTATTTATTTATTTGGCTGCATTGGGTCTTTGTTGCTGCGTGCGGGCTTTCTCTAGTTGTGGCGAGCGGGGGCTACTCTTTCTTGCGCTGCGCGGGCTTCTCATTGTGGTGGCTTCTCTTGTTGCGGAGCATGGCCTCTGGGTGTGCAGGCTTCAGTAGTTGTAGCACGCAGGTTCAGTAGTTGTGGCTCACGGGCTCTAGAGCGCAGATTCAGTATTTGTGGTGCATGGGTTTAGTTGCTCCACGGCATGTGGGATCTTCCCAGACCAGGGATCGAACCCGTGTCCCCCACATTTGCAGTTGGATTCTTATCCACTGTGCCACCAGTGATGTCTCTATTTATATCTTTTTTTTTTAATGACTAATTTACTGAATTGTAGGCTTTTCGTTTCTTTTTTTTTTTTTCAAGCTTTTTATTGAAACCGTTTTCAGCTTTTTACGAAGAAACATCTTAGTTTCAGATAGAAGTGGCCCACACAGTTGCAAGTTTTTACCTTAAACTGTTTCAGACAGGAACTTTTAAATTTATTTAATTTATTTATTTTGGCTGTGTTAGGTCTTCATTGCTGTGCATGAGCTTTCTCTAATTGCAGCGAGTGGGGGCTACTCTTTGTTGCGGTGCGTGGGCTGCTCATTGTGGTAGCTTCTCTTGTTGCGGAGCATGGGCTCTGGGTGCGCAGGCTTCAGTAGTTATAGCACGCAGGTTCAGTAGTTGGGGCTTGTGGGCTCTAGAAAACAGGCTCAGTATTTGTGGTGCATGGGCTTAATTGCTCCGCGGCATGTGGGATCTTCCCGGATCAGGGAATGAACCCGTGTCCCCTGCATTGGCAGGTGGATTCTTAACCACTGTGCCACCAGGGGAGCCCCTACCCACTTATTTATATCTTATTTTACCTCTTTAAAAAGTTTTATACCCAATCAAAAAATGGGCAGAAGACCTAAATAGACATTTCTCCAAAGAAGACGTACAGATGGCCAACAGGCACATGAAAAGCTGCTCAACATCACTAATTATTAGAGAAATGCAGATCAAGACTACAATGAGGTATCACCTCACAGCCATAAGAATGGGCATCATCAGAAAATCTACAAACAACAAATGCTGGAGAGGGTGTGGAGAAAAGGGACACCTCTTGCACTCTTGGTGGGAATGTAAATTGATACAGCCACTATGGAGAACAGTATGGAGGTTCCTTAAAAAACTAAAAATAGAACTACCATACGACCCAGCAATCCCACTACTGGGCATATACCCAGAGAAAACCAAAATTCAAAAAGACACAAGTACCCCAATGTTCATTGCAGCACTATTTACAATAGCCAGGACATGGAAGCAACCTAAGTGTCCATCAACAGATGAATGGATAAAGAAGATGTGGTACATATATACAATGGAATATTATTCAGCCATAAAAAGGAACGAAATTGGGTCATTTGTAGAGATGTGGATGGACCTAGAGAGTGTCATACAGAGTGAAGTAAGTCAGAAAGAGGAAAACAAATATCAAATAGTAACATATATATGTGGAATATAGAAAAATGGTACCGATGAACCAGTTTGCAAGGCAGAAATAGAGACACAGATGTAGAGAACAAACGTATGGACACCAGTGGGGAAAGTGGGGCGGGGTGGGGTGGTGGTGGGATAAATTGGGAGATTGGGATTGACATATAAACACTAACATGTATAAAATAGGTAACTAATAAGAACCTGCTGTATAAAAAAATAAAATTCAAAAATTAAAAAAAAAGTTTTACAATTTTCTCTATAATAGAATTGCACATCTTTTGTTAGATTCAGTCCTAGACATCTTATCTTTTTGTTCCTATTTTAGATGACAATTAAAAAATTTTTTTTGTTTATGTTTGGTAGTATTTATTCTTTGATCATTGGTGGAAATTTCCAGTAAAACTGCCTGGATTTTCTTTATAAAAATCCATTCAAGCTTTTATGTCTTCTTAAGTATTTTTAGTAAGTTATTTTGCTTTATGAATTAGTAGATTACTAACTAATGTTAGTTCTATTGTACTCACACATGGAGATTCAGTTTTTTTCTATGGGGTGTTGATGATAGAACATTTTGTATCAGAATGTGGAAGAAAGTAGACTTTGCATAAAATTCTGAGAGAACATTTTTTTCTTTTTTGGCCACATTGCATGGCTTATGACATCTTAGTTCCCTGACCAGGGATTGAACCTGCACCCACAGCAGTGAAAGTGCTGAGTCCTAACCACTGGACTGCCAGGGAATTCCCAAATTCTGAGAGAATTGAAGAAGGTGGAATGGCAGAGGGATAGATAGAGTCTGCTACAGGGGTGGGAGGGAAGAAGGAATAGGGGAGGGATAAGTTTCAGGAGTGGGAAGGGACACTGGATAATCAGTTTTCCCTTGCCCCACTGGATGCTTTCTACTTTTCAAAGTGCCCACACTAAGCTTATCTGAGTGGATGGAAGCTGAGGGTAGGAGTGTGTGCACTTATACACGAGGGCTGTGTTGAAGGGGTTGAGGGAAGTGCTCAGCCCAGGAACAGATACTTAAGGAGCTGGTGAACGGTGGGATCAGATCTGTGTGAATTAGTAGGCTGGTGGGTTGAGGAGAGTTTTCGGGGAAAGGCTGAAGGCTCTGAGAGAGAGGACCATGAGACGGCAGGGGGACCGAGGCCAAACAGCAGCTCCAAGAAGGGGGTTTAGAGAGAAGGAAAAGGCCAAGAAACATCAGAAGAACAGCACGGAGATTTGACAGTAGGTGGGCTAGGTTGTCAGAGAATGAGGCATGTGTAGCAGTCAGACCAGGACTGTGGGCCTCGGGGAGCGCAGGGTTGATTCCTGAGCCTCTCTGGGATTCCCTCACATACATCACATACATGCCCTCACATACATCACATACATACCCTCACATACATCACATACATACCCTCACATACATCACACACATCACATACATACCCTCACATACATCACATACATCACATACATACCCTCACATACATCACACACATCACATACATACCCTCACATACATCACACACATACCCTCACATACATCACATACATACCCTCACATACATCACACATATCACATACATACCCTCACATACATCACATACATACCCTCACATACATCACACACATCACATACATACCCTCACATACATCACATACATACCCTCACATACATCACATACATACCCTCACATACATCACATACATACCCTCACATACATCACATACATACCCTCACATACATCACATACATACCCTCACATACATCACATACATCACATACATACCCTCACATACATCACATACATACCCTCACATACATCACCCCAGGAGCCTTCCAGCTGGGAGAAGCACTCACGCAGAGAGGTGCAAACACTTCCTGTGCTACCTGAGGGCGGGTAAGGGAATCAATTTCCAGATCCTCAAATCCCATAGGTTCTCCCTCCAACAGTGATCTTAGCTGCAAGGGGGCAAGTTCTCCTCTCCACCTCCCCTTTGTACAGATGAAAGGCTTGCCCACCCCATGTCTTAGTAGCGAGCACTGCTCTGGGAGGGGAAAACCCATGGGGCCCAAACAATAAAATATACTGGTGTTGATAAAGGAGAATGTCTCCAGTGATGGGGTAAAGTCATTCTACAAGACAGTAGTAAAGTCATTCTACAAAGTGGGGTAAAGTCATTCTACAAAGACAAAGTCTTTGTCTTACACTAAAATTAAGGAGCCTCTAATCAAATTTGCTGATAAATTATTAAAAATCACTTTTTGATGAATGCTTATTAAGTGCCAAAGATCACAGAAGGGTTCAGAGGATGAGTGAAATTATTGTAATTCAACTTCTTCCATTCCATCTATTAACACAGTGGATCCTTAGAGTTCTCATTACAAGGAAATAAAACTTAAAAAACTATGAGATGATGACTGCTAACTGAACTTGTAGTCATTTCACAGTACATGGAAGTCAAGGCGTTACGCTTTACACCCTAAACTTACGTATGTCAATTATGTCTCCATAAAACTGGGAAAAAAGTTAAAAATAATTTTTAAAATGTGGGCCATAAAAGACCTTAATCATTTATTTTTAAAAATAGATTGTTTTTAAAAATAGATATCAAACTAGCCTGGCATTTGGATTCCATTGCATGCTTTTAAAAGCATAATTTTATTTTATTTAATATAATTTATATATATTTATAATATTAAGACATAGTATATAAATTATGATATAATTTTATTTTAAATGTTAATATTTATAATTCAATGGAAATTTAATCTTTCATAACAAATTAAACTTATAAAAAACATGGACAGACCTAGAGAATATCATACTAAGTGAAGTAAGTCAGACAGAAAGACAAATATTATATGCGAACACGTATGTGTGAAATCTAAAAAATAATATAAAGGAATCTATATACAAAACAGAAACAGATTCACAGACATAGAAAACAAACATTGTTACCAAAGGGGAAAGTGAGGGGGAGAGGGAAAAATTAGGAGGGTGGGATTAATAGATACAAACTACGGTACATAAAATCGATAAGCGACAAGGATTTACTGTACAGCACAGGGAACTATATTCAGTATCTTGTATAGGGACTTCCCTGGTGGTCCAGTGGTAAAGAATCCGCCTTACAATGCAGGGGACTCGGGTTCGATCCCTGGTCAGGGAACTAAGATCCCACAGGCCACAGGGCAACTAAGCCCACGTGCCACAACTACTGAGCTCATGCGTGCTGGCGCCTGCGCGCCACAACGCAACTAAGACCTGATGCAGCCAAAAATAAAAAAATAAATTAAATAAATAAATAAAAAATAAATCTTAAAAAAAATTTTGTATAAACTAGAATGGAAAATAATCTGAAAAAGTATATATAAAATGGAATCACTTGCTGTACATCTGAAACTAACACAATATTGTCAATCAACTATATTTCAACTTAAAAAAAAGAAAAAAGTTGGCATGCCAACTTGCAATTCTGTGAGGGGTACATAGCTTTTATCTTTTGGGGGCACTCAAGCAAAAAATCCTTGAAGACCATTTTGTTATCTGGTGGAATCTGTGTCCACCGTGTGAGGCAGGTGGTATATTATTATCTCCAATTTACAACTGGAGGCAGAAGGTCAGAGGAGTTTAATGATTTGCTAAAAATCACAGACTAGAGGTGGCAGAGTTCCAGTTTTAACCGGGTCTTGCCAGACTCCAAGCTCAGGGTGCCTTTACCACACCACTGTTCTTCTCCCCTTCTGAAAGTATCCTAAATCCTTGCTACTCAAAGTGTGGTCCGTGGACCAGCAGCCTAGGCATCCTGAAGCTTGTTAGGAATGCAGAACCTCAGGCTCCAGCCCAACCTCCTGAAGGAGAATCTGCATTTCAATGAGATCTGTGTGAGTTACAAGCCTATTAGGGTTTGACAAGCTCTTCCCTGCTCCTTCCCCCTTTGTTTCTGCCCAGCTTTGGCCCACAGACCACTTACTGGTCTTCTGGGAGAGTCAGGTCCCAGCAGCACAGCTGTTCCCTCTTGACCCCATCACTCAGTGTGTTGATGAAGAAAGTAACCCCACTGCTCTCTGTGACCCTTCCAGGGTGTTTGGTCTTGACATCCAGGGCAGGGATTGTGGTAACGAGGCTGCTCAGTGGTTCACCAACTTCCTGAAAACAGAAGCTTTCAGGATGGTTCAGTTTGAAAAGAACATGAAGGGAAGACCATCGAGCAAAATTTTCCCTTCTGTTGGCCAGAATTACCAGGTGAGCTTGCAGAGAGCCGCCCTTCACTTCTGGTTTCCTTCTGGGCCCACAAAGAGCCTCTCTTGGGGCCTCAGTTAGGAAAGTGCAGTGATGGTCCAGGGGAGTGGTACTGAGCGTGATCCCTGGGCAGGTGTCAGGGATGGAGAGGGAAGTGGGTGAGAGCCTGGTGGGCTCTCCAGGATGCGTGGAGGGTGGAATATGGGAGGAGCTGTGGAGAGAGAAGCCAGGGGTGACTCCCAGGGAGATGGGGACTCAGGAGAGGATGGGCTGGGAGGCAAAAGTGAAGTTTGATTGGGACTAAATTCAGGTTTCCTAAAAGCACAGAAGCAGACTTTCTCCAAGTCCTCCCTTCACAGCCAGTGGGGTGTGGTTGTTTCCGGGGCTGAGAAGTCACCTCCTCCTGTGTCAGCTGCAACCCCCAAACCAAAGCCTTTCATTCTGCCGTGAGATGAGATTCAAAATGCACCTCGGGGAGTCTCTCCTCATGATCCCTGGACGAAAATTTCCTTGAATGCAGGGGTTTTTATCTGCTGTGTTCACTGCTATTTCCCCACCTAGAACAGTGCCTAATATACAGTTGGTGCTTAATAGATGCATGTGAGTGAATGGTGCTGCTGAAGGAAATCATGGCTAGAGTACAGCTGATTGGCAGGAGACCCTTGCCCTGCCGGTGATGTTGATGATGTGGCAAGGGGCTCAGTGCTGGGCGCCTGAGGGAAGAACAAGAGATGTGGCTGGCGGGTACCATTGGACCTGAGCCTGGCTGCCGCCTTCAGTGTGCGGATGGGGAGACCCACCTGCGTCCGGGGTGGGCAGGAACCCTGACCTGGCCGTTTCCAAGCCCTCAGTGTCACCTATCCTTCCTGAACACCACTCTCCCCTTCTGCGCTCAGGTGGTTTTGCTTCTGGGTTTTGCTTAGTTGTGCAGTTGGTCTGAGCCATTCCACGGGCAGCGAGGCATGATGGTGCTGTGTCCTTGGCACAGGTGGCCTACCCGGACTGCGGCCCCATTATGATCCTCTCAGAAGCCTCCCTGGAAGATCTGAATACCAGGCTGGAGAAGAAAGTGAAAATGGACAATTTCAGGCCAAATATCGTGGTGGCAGGCAGCAATGCTTTTGAGGAGGTAAGCGGCTTGCTGCTTTTATGCTTGATGCCCAGATGTGCTCCTTAGGCAGTGCCAAGTCAGACCCTCCGAGGTTGGCAGCTGGGGAGGCTCTCCTCCTCCAAGGATCACCTTCGCCTTGTGTGGAGTTGTTCACTTATTACTGCTGTCATCACCTCGCTGGCCTCAGGGGGCTGCTGTTCACTCTCTTCAGTGCTCAGGCCCCAAAGCAAGCAATGGCAACTCCAAATTGGAGCAAGTCTGGGACAAGGCTAGAATGTCTAATCATAGCTCAGAGATAACTGATGGGAAAAAAAAAGATGAAGAGAACAGCCATCTCTCCCTTTCCTGTAGCATCCAGGGGTGCTCAAAGATTTGAGGCTTCTGGGAGCCCCAGACCCCAAAGTGGAGCCCCAGGAGGATATAGGAGATCTGCCTGTGAACCAGGACCTGGGGACATTCCATGCTTGGCCTGAGTTCTCTCCTGGAGGACCCATATACTCCCCTATGTAGTTGAAACTAGAAATTTCCACCCTCCAAAGACTCAGCCCCTTGTAGCCATAAAAGGACAGCCACATCAGAACCCAGTTGTAACCTGCAATCTGTACAAGAAATACATATAGCTGGGTGTTGCTCTGTAATAAGAAGGACCAGGAATCATATTAAACATTGGGAGTCAGCTCAACTTTGTAAGCACAGGAAATAACAACGACAAATACCATTTGCTGGGTGTTTACTGGGTGTCAGGCACAGAACCAATGAACGGCTTCATGCAAATTACTTAATTCGATCCTTAGGATCAAAGCCTACAGTCTGTGAAGTCTGTACTATTTTCTCCTTTTTAATAAGGAAACAGAAGCTTGCAGGTGTTACACAACTTGTCAGGCGTGGAAGTGGTGGCTTTGGATTAGAACCCAAGACTTGCAACTCCAGCTTCTGAGGAGCGGAGGTCATGGTTCCAGTCTAGAGATTCCAAGTAGTTAACTCTGAGGGGAGAGGCTCTTGAATACCTTATCAATTCTTTGCTCCCTTGGGTGACCACACGTTTTTTTGTGTGAGTGAAATGTGCCCCTATTTGCTGGTAAAGGTTGCCTTTTAGGGTAAACCTTTGCATGGAGGCTAGTATAAATCCGTGCACATGGAGGTACTTCATATTACTTGATAATGAAAAAAATAGCAATGTATACAGAAGTTGTCTACTTGTTGATATTATCCTGTTGTTTGTTATCTAATTTCTTTAATTCCTCTCTACATTTTTTAAAAATGTTTTTTAATTGATCATCTATCATGGGCCAGGCACTGTGGTCCATAGTAAGGGCCCTGGATACAGAGATAAAAAGATACAGATCCTGCCCTTCAGAATTTCCCAGCAGGAGAAGAATGGCCAGGAGGCAATGACAGCCCAGCGTGAGGAGTACTTTAATGCACATGCTTAGCAGGTGCCAAGGATGCTTAGAAGTAGGGATGCCTAAATCTGCCTGGAGAAGGGGAGTGTGGGGTCAGAGAGGGGTCAAATCAAGCTACCCAGAGGCCATGCTGCGTAGTTGTGTGTGCTGACGAGGGGGAGTGAGGGTCATGGTGGGTAAAGGAGGCCACCAGTTGGGAGGCCTAAGAGCACAACAGGCCATTACATTAAGGGTGCCTGGGAGCATTTCAGAATCATAGGGACACTGGGGGTAAAGGAGAAGTGGCAGAAGGAGGGTGGACCTGGAGCTGCCTGAAGGCCAGCATGCCGGGGAGTTTGGATTTTATACTGTGGTAATGATTTTGAATGAGGAACTAATTATTGTCTGCATTCATTCAAGAAATATTGCCGAATTGCATGGTATTATGATTTGCACGATATGACTCTGGCCACTCTCTAGAAAGTGCATGGAAAGTTAGGGAAACTGAGGCAGAAATATCAGTGCCATGCTTCATCCCCAGAGGGAGATTAGCAGGACTTACCTGAAACCTGCATCAGAATCGTGATATGCCTGTGACTGTGTCGGCAGCACCATCCCAGGTGAATCTTGGGCAAACAGTGCCTCAGGAAGCGTTGATTTAGGAGAGGTGAGGGGGCAAGGGTTACGGAGGGGGTGGGAGAAAAAGGGGTGCTGACATTCTCAGACCATCAGCTCCTTGAGGGAAGAGACTTGATTTCTCCCCAGGAATAATCTAGATTTGGTGTGACCTGAAGTGGATAAAATTTGAGGGTGCTCTTTAAGAAAAGAAAATATCAAAACCAAAATTAAGTGCAGGGTCTCGAAAGGGTCTGGGGCTTGAGACTCAAGCCTCATTAGCGAAATTCCCAGTAAACCCACCTATTTCTCCCCTGTTCTCCTTTCCCATGCTGATGAACAGAGGGTACAGAGGTATGGAGTCATTAGACACTTGTTAAACACCGAATGAAATTAGACTCAGTGTTAATAATGCAAGTTACTAAGGACTGATTAGAAATTAGTCCAGGAAGCAAAAATTCTTGCACAGGACTCCTGTAACTGGCCCATTCTTTTCTGAGAAACTTTCTTTTAGGGAATACAATTTTTCTTGATTTGTCTCCCCTGAAGATAATAATTTTAGTTTAAGATCTTGAACCAGAGGAATAAGAAGAAAAGATAATCCCATTCCCAGCTAAAGAATTTTTGCTTTTCTGTAACTTGTCAACTAAGAATTTTTGCTCACCTCTAACTTGTTAAACTGAACCTAAGGCTGATGTAAACCTAACCGTATTCTCTTAGGCAATTTGAGCGGGTGGAGTCTTTTTTTTTAATGTTAAGTGACCTTGTTCTCCCAAGTCCGTTTGTTTAGTCCCGCATTGTGATGGATGGGCTTACAGAAATAGTGCATAAGGTAGAATAATCTTATTTGAATAGAAGAGTCCTCTGGAAATGCACATTAAAAACTCTTTACTATAAAATGATGCTAATGTTGCTGATTTATTCTCCCTTAACTTAAGAAGACAAAGCGTTAAGGGCCTGATGAGTTAACCTGTCTACCGGGCACCATCACACAACTATAACCCTTCCAATTAGTGGGACTCTGTTAAATATTAATGTAAAATGATAATGCAGGTAAATATTTCATAGACCAACTAATAATAAAAAATATAGCAAACCTAAGCATGGTACAAAAATTCAGGCCATTATCTATTGCAGAATCATAGAGTGATAAGAGGATGCATTGTGCAACGTTTACTCTTTGTGACCCAAAGCACTTTGTACTTTTACCGCGTAACTCAGAATAGTAAGCAGATTTTAAAAAGCGGCTTCCTTTGGTCCAGTGTAGTGTGTTTGAATTCTGGGAACGTAGAGCAATCAAGTTTGAAAGTAATAAGATTGACCAATGCTTCTTATCTCTAGTTGACCATTTCCCATATACACCCTGCCCTCACACGTGTAGCCTCCCCCATTATCAACATCACTCACTAGAGAGATACATTTTTTTTTTTTTTTTACCAAGGATGAACCTATACTGACATCATAATCACCCAAAGTCCATAGTTGACCTTAGGGTTTACTGTCGGTGTTGTACGCATGTGGTGGTCTGCAGGGGCACCCCTCATCCCTTTATGGCATGCCTGTCAAGTAAGGGGTCCCTGTTCTCATCTGGGGAGCTTTTCTGACATCCCCACTTTGATAGGAGCCTCAAGCAAGGACCTCAGGTAAATCAGTCCTGATTTAGAAAAGCTAACATGATGAGCACATGGGAGACAGGAGTCCTGGGTGGAGGGAGCAGTAATACAGTCACATTCCTGAAGAATTTGCCGACGGAGTTAGTGCCTTTACTCAAGGAGATCTCCTTATACATTTGCTTTTTTTGTTTCCATCTCAGTAACTCGAAATATTTGCCACAGAGACTTTTAGGGGCTGAGAAAGAGAGGACAGAAGCATGTGAAGCCAAACCCTAGAGAACTTCGGCCCCTCTCATATCAAGGACAAACTGGAGGACGCTTCTTGGGGCTTCTGTACAGCCTCACAGAGCCCTTTCCATCACTGCACCCACACAGTAAATGAAACACCCCTGAAAGCCCGCAGCAGGAAGACAAGTGGACTTAGAGTGGGAGGGGATGCGTAGAGATCAGCTTGGGCTGTGTTTCCCACACTGGAACAATCCCCATCCCGGGTCCCAGCTGCAGTCTGGGCAGAGGAGCTTTGTAAAGCCCCCTGGTGACTCCGGCTTGAGCCAGGGCAGAGACCCTCTGGCCTGGGGTTTTCCTTGGGAGCAAGGTGCTAATCAGCAGGAGCTGCACGTGGCTGGAGACCAGGAGGGCCACGTGGTCCTTCTGTCTCTGTGAGCTTGACCTTAACCTGCTTGAGCATCATTTTCTAATCTTAAAGTGGGCAACTTTTACTAAAGGATTTTAAAGGTTCTTTGCAGCCCTAGAGTTGTACAATTCCTGTTGCCTTTTTCTTCTCTCTGTTAATGTGTGAGTGTGAGTGTGTGTGTGTGTGTGTGTGTGTGTGTGTGTGGTCAAAAAGGCACTTTACCACAGGGGCCTCTCAGACCCCCTCTCTGACATGACCTCTTTTGTTGGCTTTTTTATTGAAGTATAATTGATTTACAATGTTGTGTTAGTTTCTGGTGTACAGCAAAGTGATTCAGTTATACACACATATATGTATATATATATTCTTTTTCATGTTCTTTTCCATTATAGTTTATTATAAGATATTGAATATAGTCCCCTGTGCTCTACAGTAGGACCTTGTTGTTTATCAATTTTATACATAGTGGTGTGTATCTGTTAATCCCAAATTCCTAAATTTATCCCTCCCTCCCTTTCCCCTTTGGTAATCATAAGTTTGTTTTCTATGTCTGTGAGTTTATTTCTGTTTTGTAAATAAGTCCATTTGTATCATATTTTAGATTCCACATTTAAGTGATATCATATGATATTTGTCTTTCTCTGTCTGACTTACTTCACTTAAGTATGATAATCTCTAGGTCCATGCATGTTGTTGCAAATGGCATTATTTCATTTGTTTTCATGGCTGAGTAATATTCCATTGTATATATATGTATCACATCTTCTTTATCCATTCATCTGTCAATGGACACTTAGGTTGCTTCCATGTCTTGGCTACTGTGAATAGTGCTGCTCTGAACATTGCGGTACATGTATCTTTTCTAATTAGAGTTTTTCTGGATGTATGTTAGTTGGCTTTTTTTTTAAAACAAACACTAATGTTGCACATACTATATTCCAACTTTTAAAAAAAAGTAAGTTAACAAACACATTTTAATCTTCCTAACAATTGCATGAGGTCTATTTCTCAAGACTCGCCTCACTGTGCTTTTTCTCATTTATCCTTGGTCCTGAATGCACAAGCCCTTGAGTATGTAAGATCTTGTTGAACTGAATTCAACAAGGGGCAGGGATGTGACCATTGAATTTTGTTCATCATATCTTACCCACCTCTAAGTATGCTATTTTTCAGATCAAGGAGGAAATAAAAGCCTTCGATGACAGTAGTACATGGGCATTCCCTTTGAGCAGGTATGATCGCACAGACATACACATTTGAACATCACGAGTAAGGAGTGGCCATGTGCTTTACAAAACAACCCTAGAGATGAGCCCATCGAAGACAGATGTTGAAGCAGAGAAGGTATTGTAGAGGCGGGTAGGAGTCATCGGATGGACCCTCCCCCACCCCCGCCATACACCCAACCCTTTCCCTCCATGTCCTCCAGAAGGCTGTGATTCACACACCTGCACCCAGATGCTGAAGAGCAGCCCAGGCTGCTGCCCTTGGGAATCGGGGCTGGCGGCTGCCTCTCCCAGACCCTGCTGTTGGTGGGTGTGGGACCCCCAGCATCTCAGTCAGAAGCTGAACCCCAAGGGGAGACTGGGATCTCTTACTGTCCATGAAGCACTGGAATCCTCAGGACCCTAACCTCCCTGAGAGGAGCCTGGCGTGTGGATGGGACACGAGCAGCCACAACAGCCCCGCCAAGTATCCCTCCGTGAATACACATCAGAGAGAGAGGAAGAGCCACATCTCAAGGTCTCTTCTTTCCTTTTTTGTAGCCTGTTACTGGTGTTCCGAAAAGTAGGTGACCCCTCCAGGGAACGGAAGCTAGCTTTGCTGGCTTTATCCAGCTTTGGGAAGTCCTTCCCTTCTGCCTGGATTTTCCAAGTCCAAGTGCCTCCAAAGAGCAACTTCCTCCTGGCACATTTATTATGCATTTAGGTTAACAGAAATGTATCTCCCGTAATTCTGTAGGAGCATACACCAGCCGCTGTGAAGATGAAGTGGATTTACTTCTTTGCACGGGGTTGCTCAAACACGGGGTCAGGAGAAAGCCTTGAGGGCATCTGGAACCAGGGCTGCAGAGAAGTAGAAAGCTTCTTGATGATTTAATTCAAGAATCTTTTTAAGATACAGTTAATTTTTTTCTGATTATAAAAGTAATTTTTTAAAGTACCACATCCTCTGTATACAGTTAGAAAAATACAGAAAAATTTAAAGGAGTAAAACTCCCTCACCATCCTACTGTCAAAAAGTAGCCAGCAATAACATTTTATTGCGTTTCCAATATTGTTTGTATGATATTGTATAGATAATTTTGAATTCCACCATTTTCACTTCATGGCATATGGCAAACACATCTCTTATCTTTACAAATTCCTCATCAGCATAGTTTTCATAGTTCCATATTAGTGCATCACAGAACTATGCAATAACTCATTTAGCCATTCCTGTATCATCGGGCAATTAGGCTATTTTCCATTTCCCCTTACATGAATAATGAACAGCTCTGTAAAACAGTCTCTGTCTACATTTCTAAATTTACTCTTCAGAAATGCTGAATCCGCACTTTAAAGGCTCTCCATATACATTGCCAAATTGCTTTGCAGAAACCCTGCACCAATCTATATTCCCACAAGCTCAGTGGAAGTATGCCCTTTTTCTTGTACTCCTGCCAGCATTGATGCCTATAATCTTGACTTATCTGGTAAGTGAAAAGTCACGTCTCATGTAAGTTGGTGATTCTCAGTGTATGGCATCCAGTGTTAGTCAGTCTGTGAAGGAAGTTTGACCATGAGGTCGAGTTTTACTTCGGCTAAGGATACATTTCCTGCAAGTTCATATCATAACCAAGATTCTGGAACATTCCTGTTGGCAACAAACATTTATTGAGGGCTTCCTGGGTGCTAATCTCTGAGATGGATGCTAAGATTACCAAAGTGACCTCACTGTGTCTGCCTGCAAGGGTCTCAGGGCGAAGCAGGACGTAGGGCTCAGTAGAAGGGCTGTGGTACTGGGAACATAACCATGTTATGTTTCTCCGGAGCTTTCTCTGGAGCCCAGAGAGAGGAGCACGCAGTGCAAGGTATGTGTGTATAGGGATCTCGTTGTAGGAAGAATGCCATGGGGTTTCTTTATAGGGAGATTCGAACAGGACATTAAAGAATATCATTTTGCTTGTGTACCTTAAAAATAGAGAAACAGATTTTGGTTTGAGATAGCTTAACTGTGCGGTGTAATGGGAAATATCTATTTGGTCTTTGTCCCCTGTTCCTGTCACAGCTCCTAAAACCCTTGGAATTTCCTGACTGACAAGGGTGATAGGAACGTTTTTTGTTAATAACAAGCCCCTTTCAATCACACCTAAGTTTATGGTAATGAGGTGAGTGTCAGGATGGGTGAGGCAGGTCGATAGCTTCAGGAGGGAGCTTGGTCACCAGAAAGACCAAGACGTGATTACAGTGTGGAACTTTCAGCCCCACCCCAGACTTCCAGGGAGCGGAGAGGGGCTGGAGGTTGAGTTTAATGATTTAATCAATCATGCCTAAGTAATGACACCACCATAAAACACCTAAACGATGGGGTTTGGAGAGCTCCCTGATTGGTGACACATCACGGTGCTGGGAGGGCAGTGCATTTGGGGATGGCACAGAAGCTCTGCCTGTGCCCTTCCCCCATACCTTGCCCTGTGCATCTCTTCCATTTGACTGTTCCTGAATTGTATTCTTTATAATAAACTGGTAATTGTAAAGCACTTTCCTGAATTCTGTGAGCTCTTCTAGCAAAATATGGAATGTCAGAGGGGGTCATGGGAACCCTTGATTTATAGCTGGGTGGTCAGAAGTATGGGAGACTTGGGACTTGCCGCTGGCGTCTGAAGTGGGGCAGTCTTGTGGGACTGAGCCCTGAACCCATGGGGTCTGTGCTAACTCAGAGCAGTTAGTACCAGAATTGAGTTAAATTGTTGGACAGCACTTGGTGTCAAAGAATTGCAGAATTGGTGTTGGATAAGACACCATGTATTTGTTGTCAGAAAGAATCTGAGAAACTTTCTAGACTAAAATGATTTATTTAAATGTGTTGTTGGGATTATAATGCTTCGTATAAAAAGTAAAATGAAAAAAATAAAAGAAACATTTATTATAAAAAGCAAATAATACTATTTAAACTTGAGGAGCCTTCCAAATATATTGCTATAAATATATACACACAGGTATTTATACAGATTTCTTTTACATAGATGGACTCATCCTACGTGTAGTATATATATATCTAGGTGTGCTTTTTTCCCTCAGCAACATCTTGAACATTATTCAGCGTTAATAAATGTAGATTCACACCCTCCTTTCTAATGCCCAAACAGTAAGTCTGCATGCATATAGCCAGCCTCTAGTAGATGACTTTCTGAGCCTATGGTAATCTTGTCCAGTCATTGATACCAAGCCAGAAAATTACTTAAAGATTTCTAGACAAAAATTTTATTTACTTATTCATTCCTTCGAATTATCCCAACATAGCTTAAAACTTCTTCCAACAATTGTATGTATGACACAGTATAATGAACTGATGAGTAGCCATTAAAGAATCAGGGGCAGTGGAAGGAAAGCACTGATCATGTATCTGAGATTTGGGAGGGGAAGGGCTCAGGTGGTAGTAGGCGAGCAGGGCCTGAGGTGTAGGTGCCCAAAGGCTCTGTAGCTGTTGGTCTGATTAGAACTGTTGATCTGCTCTGTGCTCTTTAGGAGAATTCCTTTGTAGACCACTGAACAGCAGACCCACTCAGGCCTTTGCCCTCTGTCTTTCCTTCTTACTTTCAAATGTCTTGTCTGTCTATGGTTAGTTGGTTATTCAAGAGCTTACCTGGGCCTACATTCTCACCTGGCACTCTCCTCTCTCTCTCTCTCTCTCTCTCTCTCACTATATATATATATATATATATATATATATATCCATAGAAAAAGATGGAATGTATAGATATATATTTCCTCTCTACAAATATATGTATATATCCATGTATACATGTGTATGTGTATGTATAGCCACAAGTATATATGTATATAATCATAGAACATATATAGAGAGAACCATAACATATATAGAGAATGATGGATAAATATTCTCTCTATATAGCTATTACCTCTCTCTAAATATATGTATATAGCTGTGTGTGTATAGCCATATGGAGAGAGAGAGAGAGAGAGAGAGATTAATCTCCTGGCGTACCTTTAGTGTTTTTCTGGGCACATGCCCGTATGCACTCCAGTGAAGGTCTCCAATAAACAGACCTCCTCCCCTGTGCTGTTCTGTGTGTTCCTCACCAACCACTCCAAGCCCTTCTTTTATGTCTTTCTCTGGATGCTTCTTGTGATAGGAAACCATGTAGTCTTAATTTAGTGTTTACAAAATGCCTGCAAATTAATAGTAAATTCTCAGGATTCTTCCACAAGCTGAGCCCTTTATGTATAGTACTTTCCCCTTTCTCCCTGCTTTCTTTCTTCCTTTCCTTTCTTCTTCCATCTCAAAAACTCCATGGTTTTTTCTGTGGTCGTTCTAAATGGCCTGGATTTTGCCAGACTTCAGAGAGGCTGCTTACCAGCAGGGGGAGCTGTAAGCTCTTGGAGCTGTTTCTGTGCTTAGGGAAGACACTTCGGGTGCCTAGTAGAATGTAATGGAAAATTTAATTTCCTATACTATTTAATTTAAATTTATTTTTTCAATAATTTAAAATGTATTATTATTTTCTCTAATAACATAATTAGTAATTTCATTTAAATTAATTTGCTTAGTGCATTTTTTTTTTTTTTAATTTTATAGCTACTTTATTTATTTATTTATTATTTATTTTTGGCTGTGTTGGGTCTTCGGTTCGTGCGAGGGCCTTCTCCAGTTGCGGCAAGCGGGGGCCACTCTTCATCGCGGTGCGGGGACCGCTCTTCATCGCGGTGCGCGGGCCTCTCACCATCGCGGCCCCTCCCGCTGCGGGGCACAGGCTCCAGACGCGCAGGCTCAGCAGTTGTGGCTCACGGGCCCAGCTGCTCCGCGGCATGTGGGATCCTACCAGACCAGGGCTCGAACCCATGTCCCCTGCATTAGCAGGCAGACTCTCAACCACTGCGCCACCAGGGAAGCCCCTGCATTTTTTTTTTTACTGCAAATAAGGCTTTACACAAAAATGCTGACAATCAGATCAGGATGGGTGATGTTATCATATAAACTGATTAATATTTTAGGAGGTAATTAGAACTGGCATTTGGGGGGCTTCATACAATTCATATGAAAACGGGTAATTTGTTATTCTAAACTGGGTACTTCAGTTGTGTAATAGCGTTGAGCAGATTAAATGTTTTGTTAAACTAGGAAACCTAACTGAACTTTTCAGACTTCCTGCTTTATATCATAGTCACGAGGCCGACTTTCCACAGATAATGTTGTTTTGAAATATGAGATTGCTCAGCCCTTGTAAAAAGAAATTGAACGTTAGCGGGGGTGGGGGGCTACTTGGAAAGCTGACGGGGGGGCGAGGTTCGGCCCGGGCTGCCTGATGGGCTCACGTTCCTGTGGCCGCAGCGCCCTCGTGTGGCGAAGTGCGTCCAGCCTTTTTAGCCGCTTCCAGGCCAGGGTACCACAAGACCCATCACTTCCCGAGGCAGGAGCTGTTATTACTGGTCATATTCCACCTTCCTCCAGGAGGTTAGCTAGGCACTACGCCTGTCTTGCAGTTTTGCGTTTGAACATTGCTTGTAAAAAGTCCTGGCTAGGCTATAGAGATTCCATTTTACGTAATGTGGGTTTGCCTTTTACAAGGGTTACATAGTTCACCCCTCAACGGGTTGTTTGGAACGCAGAGTTTATTTCCGCACAGAAACAGTTTCATAAATGATGGTTGGGAACCCAGGGCATTCACAGAGACCTCCTTACTTCAGTCATATCCCGCAGGAGATTTCTGAGTTGGGAAGACCCAGTTAGGTACTGGACTTCCTTTTGTGCCTTGGCTGAATCACCCCTATAGGCCCTGGGGGGTTAGTGTATCCCTGAAGGAGGACCCTAGCATGATTGGAGCCTGGTCATCAGTGGCGAGGGGGAAGTGTTACATGAGAGGCCCCACGCCCTGCTCTGCCCTGCTTCCTGCGGGGACAGACTGCTCTCCTCTGCTGTCCCTGGGGGAGTGAGCCCAGCTGGTGAGAGGAATAGATGCCTCATTGCCTCACTTGGAGGCTGATTTCTCACCAAATCCGTTAGACCCACGGTCTCCGAAAACCTCACTTGGGTTGAGATCAGGAAACAGTTTTTCAAGGGTCATGTTTTTTTTGCATCTAGTTATAAGTACTGTTGGTTTTTGGAGCCTGGAGTGAAGCCCCATTCCCCCATGCCTCCCGCCTCTCCTCCGGCGGCCTGGACAAACGATTGTCCTGTGAAATTCAAGCTTTGCAGATAGATGGCTTTCCTGTTAACAAGAGAGACCTGTAACATACCCTCCTCGTATATATATGTGTATATGTATGTGTATATATGTATATATAATGTAATCTGTATAACCTCCATATATGTGTGTATATATGTATGTATGTATGTGTGTGTGTAGATAGATATATAGATAGGTATAGTTAGAAGCTGGGTGTTTAAAAGTCCTGCTTCAGAATCAGAAAGGTTTTCAAACCTAGCTGCTGCAACCCTGAGAAAAGTTTTTAATCTCTCTTTGCCTCCTTATCTTTGTGTAAAAATGAGACCATAAGAGTACCTCCCTCAAAGTCGTGAGGTTTGATGGAAGCCCTGAGGCAGACGTTGGCAGGACCTACCACAGTTCAAGGGTGGGAAAGCAAAGCAGGGCCGGCGGCCATGACTGGCCAGAGCCGGGGGCAGGCTGCCGCTCTGTGGAGGTGGAGGTGCTGGATGGATGAGTCTCAGAACTGACTTTTCTTCGGTCATGTCCCACTCATCAAAGGACCATCAGATTGTAACTTGGCTTCCATTGTAGCTTAGCAAAAGGAAAGAGTGGGCAGTCTTGCAAGCTTTCCGCTTCTCATTATATATCATTACCTTGACCTGGAGTTGTTTACGGTCCTCATGGCAAAGGACCCCCTAGAGAAGATCTATTTTTGCTGTGCTGAAAGGGGCAGGCTCCTGAGACCAAGTCAAGAGCTGGATCCTGGTCTCACCAACACACTGCCTCCATTTGAGTCCTTTTGGGGGAATACTTCGTGGCATCCTCTTGCACTGCTTTCTTCTGCTAGCTTCATAGGACCAGCCAAATAATAAACTGCTATAAAGACTGTTGAAGCCTTAATTCAAAAAATACCTTTTCCTTTTCTCCTAGGACACCTGGGGTGAACTCCTCATTGGCGACGTAGAAATGAAAAAGGTCTTGGCTTGTCCCAGGTAAGGACTCTCTGGGGCGCGGCATGCTCAACGGTTCTTAACTGTCCCCTAACCCTTTGTTATTGTGTGACAGGTGCGTTATGACCACGGTGGACCCAGATACCGGAGTGATCAACAGGAAGGAGCCACTGGAAACCCTGAAAAGGTAGAACATCCACGTGTCCAGTGTATTTTTATATTATCCCCATCCTTTGAACCGCTTATGGCTGTAGGTGCTCTGTCTGGGCAACTTTCTGCTCTCTGCTCGTTTTGTGTCAGTTGTTTAATGTACGTGAGTACTTGTGGCTTTCTCTTTTTTTTCTAGATGGATCTTTGAGTGCTTTGGACAAATTTTTTTTTTTTAATGTTGGACAAATTTTTAATTGTATAATCCTACATTTTGCAATTTTTGTCTCTCTCACATCAATTTTTAATAACCTTTACATGTGTATTTCCAAATTAAGACCTCGAGTCATTTTATTTTTATTGCAACTCACATTTATTTGATAGAATCAATATCAAGAATATGAGAATTGTTGAGGAAGCCTGGAGTTCAGGGCAGGTCCATTTTGAGATTGTACGGGCATTTATTTCCATGAGTTGTGAAGCTGGAAGTACACATGCAAACAAAGTATTTATTTTAAGTAACACGTACAAGTTTCTTCTTTTGGGCTCAAAACGAAGCCATAGAAAAGCTGTTTCGACTCTCAGGATACTTCTAGAAAAACCAGGATTATTTGCAGTTTGACTAATTGCCAAGACTTCTCTGTCCACATTTTAGAAAAGGCTTGCTGCTTATTTATACAGAACCTGAGAATGAACGCTTGAATTCCACTGAGAGCACTTAGATTATTTCCTCTGTGTGCCTAAGGGTGAATTTTTGCTTCTTTCAGCTACCGCCTGTGTGATCCTTCCGAGAAGCCAATTTACCAGTCATCCCCACTTTTTGGGATGTATTATTCGGTGGAAAAAATTGGAAGTCTGAAAGTTGGTGACCCCGTGTACCAGATGGTACAGTGACAGATCCACTAGGTAAAGGGCAATCTTTGCTTCTGGAATGCAGTGCCTTGAAGCCATGGCCACATTTTCTTGTGTTGAGATGCTTTTACGTTTTGCTACTTTAGCTCTTGGGAGAATGAACAGTTTGTGCTCTGATCTTTGGAGCTGGAAAATGCCCTTTATTTTTATTCCCCGCAGCAATCAGTATTCTTGCAGCCTCCTCCACCTCACTTTCCCATCCAATTATAAAATGTGGATTCAGGAGCCCCAGCAGAAAGACAGGTTTGGGTCCCAGTTCATTAGGGAATATCATGAAGGAATAAGAAAGCGAAGGTGAGCGGTTCTGGAGAGTTCTGTATTTATTTTTTGTGTCTGTGATAGAAAAGTGAAGGGGAAATGTATAGACTCTTCAAAGTCAACTTGGGGGAAATATGTTAAATCAAATGCTTGTTATCCAATGTATTTTTAAAATATGATTTAAAGTGTGAAAAAATATCGATGCAACAAGGTGCCTGGATTCTGAATCTTAAGGAAGAAAATAGCGTTCTCACGTTGAGTTCCTTGGGCCAAATAAAATTCAGACTCCTGGAGCATAATGCTTACCTGCCAAATTATAGGAATGGGAAAGTCAGTCAGAAGACCTCAAATTGAAGACTATAAGTAACTCTTCTCATAAAATCCATAACCCCGATCTTAAAGTCCCTTCATATCCAAAACTCTTGACCATTCTTCTCTTTAATTCCGACCTGGCTTTCACACCTTCTTGCCTGACCATCCTTCAGGACAACGTGGCACAGTGGTTTAGACAGTCGAGATTGATCCTTAGGCAGACTTGGGTTTATAATCCTACCAGTTCCCTTTCCTAACTCTGTTGAGTTATTTAATCCGTCTATACCTCTAAGCCTCAGTACTCTTACCTGCAAAGTGGGATCAAAAATAGTACTCACCAAAACAACCAATACAAGTTATTTTGAGGGTTAATTCATATGAAGTTGTAGCATTGCATGGAAAGTGGTCCATAAATATTAGCTACGATCTTTATTGTCATCTTTGCAACAAGTACTCCATGTAGGGCCCAGTCTCAGGTGCCACAGTGAATAGAAAGATGAGACAGGCTGGGCAAAAAAGAAAGAAACTTCTCCTGGCTATGGTCAGGCATGTACATAACCATATTACATCTTTCATATTACATCATACATTCATATTACATATTAGATATTTCATCAGTCCGAGGATGCCTATTTTCCCCACGTCTTAAAACCTCTGAAATCAGAAAGCTTCTTATAACATTTCAGGGTGTCTTCTAGAAAAACCTTGGTGTGCACAGAATAATGTATCTTAGGGTTGATGTATCTTGGATTTGATGAAATACAGTAAATGCTAGAGAAAAAAATTGTGAAAGTCCCAAGTGCCTACCATTTCTAAAAGCATCTGGGGAAAACGGACCCAAGCCTGAGTCATCTAGCTTGAGTGGAACTGATCCTGTGTCCCTGCTGGTCAGGCCGCCATTCACAGGACCTGGATGGGTACCTGAGCCAATATCTTTCACATGTTGTCTGCATTTGAAGGACCCAATGGCCTCTGAGGTACCTTAACAGTTAAGGGTCCTCTGTATTGCTCAGTCTCAAACCTCCTCAAGATCAGATCCTGTTGTGTTGCAGTGGACGGAGGTGAGGATCACCCGTGTTTCACTCACATTCAGCCGTTTCCAATCGTCTTAGCTCCCAGAGCCCTTGTGTTAGAAAGCCTAAGATAATGTGTTATCTTTTGTAGTCCTTCTAGGGTCTCTGTGAGATAGATGTGATAATCAGCATTTTCAGGGGCAAGAAACAAAGTCTCAGATAGGTCAGCTGACCAAGAGGAGGCTTGAAGCCTATTATAGGTTCTTGAAAGTTAGTTTGCCGGTAAAGGTCGCTGTGGAAACTGTGTAAGTCCAAATCATGATCAAAACGGTGCTTTTGGAAGATCGTCCTGAGAGCTATGTGTGGAATGGACAGGAGACAGGTGAGAGGGGAGGGGAAAGGCCAGGCAGGGGTGACAGCATGTGATTTAAATGGGGTGGAGGCCACGGGCGTGGAGAGGCAGGGTGGCGTGCCCAGATGCTCAGCATGACGTGGGTGCTGTTTGCCCTTTGGTCCTAAGCTCCTTTTCAGCTCTTTTAAATCACTTTTCAGCTTTTTTATCACCACTCCCCTGCGAAACCCTGAGCGCTTCCCAATGGCTCTCTCCTGCTTCTCTGCTCTGAACTTTCTTCTACCCCATGAGTGCCCTGAGTGCCAGCCCCTCAGAGTCCCATCCGGGGAATGTGGTCATCCCTGCTGCCCGCCCCCCAGGGCACCAAGAGGTTTCCTCTCTGGTGGGCATTTCTGTTGGGCTTTACAAATAACAACGTTGCTCCCCTACTTTGATTGTGAGCCTACTGTAGTTTCTGATTCTGGAGGGTCTCCTTTATCCAACAGGTTGATTAAAGCCATTAAGAAAAATAGCTGTTAATACTTGCACCAGGGTTACTTGAGTTGTTTTTTTAAATCCATTTAAAATATAATTATACAAAAGTTTATCTGTTCATTATAAATGCAATTCATATTCATCACAGCAAATTTAGAAGACACCAGAAATGTAGAAGAAAAAATCACCCATTGTTACCACTTGTAAATTTTATTTTGGTTTGTTTTTTGTCTGTTTAAGGTAGCCATGATCTATAATATATCATGATCTGTATGATTGTATGATTATATATCATATATAATGCAGATATATATTACATATAATTTATATATATACAAATATGTATCTGTCGACTGAAGAAAAATACACAACCTAATAGTTGTGAGTTAAGTCTTATTGGGGGATCTTACTGAGGTTATAGCCTGGGAGACAGCCTCTGAGCTAGCTCTGAGGAACTGCTCTGAAGAGATCAGGGAGAAGCCAGGATATATTTGAGTTTTTTGCTGGGAAAAAAAAAAAAAATGTGGTCGAACTTCAAAAGATGACTGCTCATCACAAAGAGTAGACATCTCAAGTTAATGATTTGAGTGCTTCTCTGCCTGTGGGAAGGTGCAAGAGTCTGGGCTCATTGAAATTATTCCTTAGTTATGCACCTTAATGCTCTAGGGCCAGTATTCAAAGCACAGAACGCTTTCTGTTTTTCTCCATCCTGAATTCTCCTCAGGGCACACCTTCCTTGGGCTTCTGCAGCTGCTGATGGCTTGATCCTCGTAGAACCAGAATGGTGGGCAACACTTTTTGTTTACTGGAAGGGCAGGCAACATTCCCTGCCCACATATCATATGATATATGTACACACACATATATATGTATATCTCTGAACTATGAGCTTATGAATATGTATCTATGAATTACAAACTAAGTATCATAAGCACTTTCATAGTCCTCCAACCTATTAAAATGTCATTTTTTAAAAAATAAATAAATTTATTTATTTATTTATTTTTTAATTTGGCTGCCTTGGGTCTTCATTGCTGCGCGTGGGCTTCCTCTAGTTGCGGCGAGCGGGGGCTACTCTTCTTTGTGGTGTGTGGGCTTCTCACTGCGGTGGCTTCCCTTGTGGCGGAGCACGGGCTCTAGGCGCGGGGGCTTCAGTAGTTGTGTCACGTGGGCTCGGTAGTTGTGGCTCGCGGGCTCTAGAGCGCAGGCTCAGTAGTTGTGGCGCACAGGCTTAGTTGCTCCGCGGCATGTGGGATCTTCCCGGACCAGGGCTCGAACCCGTGTCCCCTGCATTGGCAGGCAGATTCTTAACCACTGCGCCACCAGGGAAGTCCTAAAATGTCATTTTTGATGGCTTTGTAACATTACGTGACACTGTTTAAACACCATTTTACAGTATTTGACACTCGAACTATATCCAATTTTGTTATCAATAATATTCTAGTATATGCCGTTATATGCAGAGCATTTTAAAATTGTTTTCCTGTAAGTTAGGTTTCTAAAGGTGGAATTATTGTCTCGTGGGGTGTCGGCATATTTTTTAGCATCTTGACCAATTGCTTTCCAAAGGGTTCTTCCCATCTGCACTCCGACCTGTCATATGAGAGAGAGATCCCTGGCTCTGGCCTTTGCCGAGGTAATTTGGTACAGGACATAGTTTATATTTCGTGCATTTTAACCTCAGTAAGTGACTGGTTTGTGCATGTTTGAGTTATTTATGACTGGTAAGAGAAACAGCCAGATAAGTAGAGATTCTTACAATTTTTTCAGGTTTCAGCATCCCGGAGGCACTGATCTGGATTTTAATGACCACAGCAGCACCACCTGGGCAAATTCTTATTACCCAGCCTGTGACCATCTTCATCGTAGAAATGAATCTCTTTTTGGAGTTAACGGATGCTCTGAGTTGATGCAAGGAAAGTATGAGAGGTGATTTGGGAATAAGAACATATGTAGATTTTAGATAATGAAGACTTTTAAAATAAATAAAATTGCCGATAAAATTAATGTGTGGTAGCTACTGCACTTCTCCAATCCCTGACATTAATATTGAGGAATAAAGAAAGTTTAAAGGACAAAATAGTGCCATTTACAGCAACATGGATACAACTAGAGATCATCATATGAAGTGAAGTAAGTCAGAAAGAGATAGACAAATACCATATGATATCACTTATATGTGGAATCTAAAATATGACACAAATGAACCTATCTAGGAAACAGAAACAGACTCATAGACATAGAGAACAGACTTATGGTTGCCAAGGGGGAGCGGGGAGGGAGAGGGATGGACTGGGAGTTTGGGGTTGGTAGATACAAACTGTTACATTTAGAATGGATAAACAAGGTCTTAATGTATAGCATAAGGAACTGTATTCAATATCCTGTGATAAACCATAATGGAAAATAATATAAAAAGAGAATGTAAAAAAAAAGTTTAAAGAATCAGCTAAAAAGCTACACAATTTTTTTGAATGCTTATATTTTATTACCCATCGTTCTGTGTTTTAGGAGACATGGGAAACAACAGGTTTCCTGATATGCCTTTACATGTTAACATACAAATTCCTATTAGTGACATGTTAACACACAGATTCTTACTGATTGGTTTTTACATTGCTATTGAGTCCTGTTGACTTTTTGCTTGTGTGGTTTTGACCCCACCATTACGGAATCGGGTTTTATTTGAGAATGGAAATTATTCTGTAGACTTTGCTTCTATATTTGATTATGCCTCTATTAAGCCAGGTAAAAGTAATTGTAACTGACAGATACACCAAGTATGAATTCCAAGTACGATAAAGAAGAGAATGGGATTTGAAAGAGAATGAAATTTTGACAGTAGGAGTAGGAGGATGGAATCACGAACCTATTCTTTCAGATGCCAGTGATTTTTGAACTATTGGTATGAATAGAACAAGAATTCTCACTGATGTAATATGAGAATGAATGAACTCACTTATAATTTTGTGGTTTCTTTAATATTTATAAATGTGATTCTCAATTGTACTTTTTCTTTGGTATTTCTGAGTCTGCTTCCAGGGCTTTTCTCATTTTGTATTAAAGCTTCAGTCACTGTCACTCGTTGTTCTTTACCCTTTCGGATAGACTAGCAGAGATGCAGTTGGACTCCACAGATGTTACCTCCTGTCATTGGTGGGGTAGGGCCATCATAACCTACACAGATAGCCCATCTGAGGCGTGATGGCCAGTGACTGCCCAGGGACTGCCTGGTGCCCAGTGAGGAACAGCTGTTGCTTCCTTCTCCACTCTCCTTTGCTGGGTTCTGGGACTGAAATTCACCTCCACTGCCAGTACCCTGTGAGGTAAAAGTGTTAACTTAGCTATATCCCTGGGTGAAGTTTGGAAATGATGAAATTGAAAAATCATGCTCACTTTAAAGTCAACCGTTAAAGTAGAGAAGCAACTTTTTTTCCTGTTAAATTTCCGAAGAGAAATCAGGGAGGGAGGTAAACAGAAGTAAACAAAATTTAGTGCCCCTGAGCTGCCCTTTCTGTGGAGCGTATGGAGCTCAAGTCCTGGCCGTCCTGTGCTGTGTTGCTGTTCACTCTGTCCCCCCAACCCGCCCCCTGCCACCCCACCACTGCTTCCCCTCCACCCACCCCCCCCCCCATGGTGCACATCACCACCAGTCAACCTTTCTTCTGGGGAAGCTAGATTCATGCAAGGCCCTTCTTCCTCCAGCTCATTCCTGGAAGAAGCCAGATCACTGAAGAGCCCTAACGCCTGAAGCAGCACTGGCCTCTGTGCTCTGAACTCAGTTCCTGGATTTCACAGGAGTGGGGAGGGAGGGTGTACCTGGAGTGGGAGGAGGAAAGGAAGGACAGATATACTCTGTTTAGGCCTAAATATTTATGGTGGGGAACAATGTCCAAAGACAGATCTTTGCTCAGCACTGAAAGGTCCTGAGGTGTGTTGCCATCTGGGGAAAGAGGATTCACTGTCCTTTGGAAACTGACCCTTCTGTGATGTAAGACACCCTCTATCTGCATGGATGAGTTTGATGAGGTCTTGTACCATCCTGGCCCGTGTGCTGAGCTTGAGCCTGAGAACAACTCTCTCCTTGGCCAAACCTTACTCAAGCTCCTCTGAGCCCTCTTCTCGCCTGGGCTTCCACCTTGGCTATAGCCTTGTCAGACCTGCCTAGCCCAGTTTTAACAAGAATCCTGCTAAGCCCAGTTTTTGAGAGAATCCCTACCTTTGATGTCTCCGCTTAGTAATTTTTCAGCCACTCACCCCCTCACTGTGCCCCTTGGCTATACATCCCCAGATGTCTTTGCTGTATTCAGAGCTGAGCCCTATTGTAATGACCTCTATTAAAATAGTTTTATTTTTCTAATTGACATATAACATTGTATTAGTTTAAGGTGCACAACATAGTGATTTGATATGTATACATATAAATGAAATGATATGTATACATATAAATGAAATGATATGTATACATATAAATGAAATGATATGTATGTGTATAAATGAAATGATATGTGTATATATAAATGAAATATGTGTATGTATAAATGAAATGATATGTGTATGTATAAAGGAAATGATATCTGTATATATAAATGAAATGTGTATATATAAATGAAATGATATGTGTATGTATAAATGAAATGATATATGTGTGTGTAAATGAAACCACAATAAGTTTAGTGAACATCCATTACCTCATATAGTTACAATATTTTTTCTTGTGATGAGAACTTTTAAGATCTAATATCTTAGCAATTTTTAAATATACAATACAGCATTGTTATATATGATCACCATGCTGTACATTGCATCCCCAGGACTTATTTTTCTTATAACTGGAAGTTTGTACTTATTGACCACCTTCACCCATTTTGCACACCCCACCCCTATGTCTGGCAACCACCAATCTGTTCTCTGTATCTATGAGCTTGGTTTTTTAGATTCCAATTATAAGTGAAATCATACTGTATTTGTCTTTCTCTGTCTGACATACTTCACTTAGTATAATGCACTCGAAGTCCACCCATATTGTCACAAATGGCAGGATTTCCTTTTTTTTATGCTTGAATAATATCCCATTGTATATATATACACCACAACTTCTTTCTCCATTCATCAGTCTATGGACACTTAGGTTGTTTACATGTCTTAGTGATTGTAAATAATGCTGCAGTGAACCTGGGAGTGTAGATGTCTTTTCACGATAGTGATTTTGTTTCTTTCAGATGTATACCCAGAAGTGGAATTGCTGGATCATTTGGTAGTTCTATTAAAAAAATTTTTAAGAACCTCCATATTTTTTCTCAAAGTGGCTGTACCAATTTATATTCTCACCAACAGTGCACAAGGGTTCCCTTTCCTTCACTTTCTCCCCAAAACTTATCTCTTGCTTTTATGATCATAGCCACTTTAACAGGTGTAAGTGATATCTCATTGTGGTTTTGATTTGTATTTCCCTGATGATTAGTGATGTTGAGCACCTTTTCATGTACCTGTTGGCCATCTGTATGTATGTCTTCTTTGAAAAAATGTCTATTTAGTTCCTCTGCCCATTTTAAAACTTGGCTTTTTTCTTTTTGCTGTTGAGTTGTATGTGTTTTTATATATGTTGAATATTAACCCCTCATCAGAGATATGATTTGAAAATACTTTCCCTCATTATATAGGTTGCCTTTTCATTTTGTTAATGGTTTCCTTTGTTGCACAGAAGCTTTTTAGTTTGATGTAATCCCACTTATGTATGTTTGCTTTTGTTGCCCTTGCTTTTGGTGTTAAATCTAAAAATCATTGTCAAGACAGATGTCAAGGAGCTTACTGCCCATGTTTTCTTCTAGGAGTTTTATGGTTTCAGGTTTTATTCAAGTCTTCAATCTATTTTGAATTGATTTTTGTGTATGGTGTAAGATAGGGTGGGAAGAGAAGTTTCAGTTTCATACTTTTCCTAACACAATTTATTGAAAAGACTATCCTATCCATTCCGCATTGTTTATGCTTGGCTCCTTTGTTGAAATTAATTGACCAGATATGTGTGAGTTTATTTCTGGGCTCTCAGTTGAGCAATTCCATTGATCTATGTGTCTGTTTTTATGCCAACTCTATACTATATTAATTACTATAGCTTTGTAATATAGTTTGAAATCAGGAAGTGTGATGTGTCCAGATTTGTTCTTCTTTCTCAAGATTGCTTTGGTTCTTCGGGGTCTATTGTGGCTTCATGAAAATTTTAGGATTGTTTTTTCTATTTCTGTGAAAACTGCCATTGGCATTTTGATAGGGATTCCATTGCATCTGCAGATTGCTTTAGGTAGTATGGTTATTTTAACAATATTAATTCTTCCGATCCATGAGCGCAGACCATCTTTCCATTTATTTGTGTCTTCTTCAATGTGTTTTAGTTTTCAAAGTACAAATCTTTCACCTCTTTGGTTAAATTAACTCCTAGGTATTTTACTCTTTTTGGTAAGTTATAAATAGGATTGCTTTCTTAATTTCTCTGATAGTTCATTGTTAGTGTATAGCTATGCAACTGATTTTTGTATATTGAGTTCGTGACCTGCAACTTAACTGAATTCATTTATTAATTATAACAGTTTTTTTTTTTTTTTTTCTGTGTGGAATCTTTAGGGTTTTCTAAGGCAGCTGGACACTGTGAAGGCCACATGGTACCTGCCCGCTCCTAGCTCCAGGAGACGGATCTGCCCGCTGCCTGATTTCTAATTTCAAAATTATATTTTGTCCTGCGAATTTTTTTTTGTTTATTTTAGGTTAAATAAACAACCCACTGATAAATGGAATATTTATAAATGGTATGGAATATTTATAAATGGCATATTTCCTGCCATATCAATAAACAAAGGATGTCACAGTCATCAACTATTGCAACTCTCCAACGTGAACCTGTGAGCCCTGAGGAAACTCAGGGCTGAAGAGGATCCCTGCCATCTAGCAGCCATCAGACTGCAGTCACTCCCTGCGGGGAGCCCTGAGGAAACTCAGGATGTAAAAATACAGGATCCTGGCCCAGATAGCTGAGGTGCATATCAAAGGAATGATTTCAGTGAGCCCAGTCTCCTGCATCTGCCCATACGTAGAAAAGGGGTAAATTCCTTAATTTGAGATAACTGGTTTTCTTTAATTAACAATAATCTTTTGACGTTCCACACTACCTGCCCTTTGTTGCCAAACTCCTATGTATCCTTGGGTGCCCCCTCGCCTCCTCTGAGCAGTTTCCAGAGTTATCTGAACCGCTGTCTCCTGGGCTGCAGTCCTCATTTTGCTCCAAATAAAACTTAACTTGCAACTTTCACCTTGTGCATTTTTTTAAGTCAACGCCACAAATACGTAAATAAATAAACTGGTCACTTGTAGCGATCATGGGGGAGGGCACGTCGCCTAGTAGCCAGCAGGCGGCGGAAGTGGAGGCGGCGGCGGGCAGTAGACCGCATAGAAGCCGAGCCACCACCTCCCACCCGCAGCGCCCCAGGGGCCAGCCCTCGGGAGCAGCACGCGATACTCCGGCCGGAAGGAGATTCGGGAACCGCCCTCCCCTCGGACACCCGGTTAAGGGCGGCGCCTCCGCCCGCAGCCCCCGGCGGCGGCCGCGCTCCTCCCTGGCTTGCTGGGCGTCCCGGGTGGGCCCCGCTGGAGTCCCCGGCGCGCCCGCGATCGCTGGGTCATGGGCGCCGCCGGCTCGTCCGCGCTGGCCCGCCTGGGCCTCCCCGCGCCGCAGCCCCGGCCCCGCTGGCTCGGGGTCGCCGCGCTGGGACTGGCCGCGGTGGCGCTGGGGGCCGTGGCCTGGCGTCGCGCGCGGCCCGGGCGGCGCCGGCGGCTGCAGCAGGTGGGCACCGTGGCAGAGCTCTGGATCTACCCCGTCAAGTCCTGCAAGGGGGTGTCGGTGAAGGCGGCTGAGTGCACGGCCCTGGGGCTGCGCAGCGGTCACTTGCGGGACAGGTAGGGCTGAGCCCGGGAGCGGGGGAGGCCTGCGGAGTCCTTCCCTTACAAAGAAAGTGGGAGCTGGCGGGGGTCGGGAGAGAGGCAAGGAAGAAGAGAAAAGGGGGCCGTCACCTCCCAACAGCAGACCCAGGGTTCCGATCTGCCTTCCGGCTATGGCTTGCGCCCCAGAGGAGGTGCGGCATTGGTCCCCAGGTGTCAGCCGGTGCGCAAGCAAACTGACTCAATTCCGTCTAGCGGAAGGGGCGAGCTTCACAGGATTGGTCCCCGCCAGTTTATTCTTACTGTCTCTTGAGAACTTGGGGAAACTTGGAGCCACGGATCCAAACCCTCAAAGAGCTCACCAAGGTGGAGCACATAATCGTAATCACGATTAAAGTTTAAGATTCTTGCAGCTTAAAAAGTGCTATTGCATACTTTATTTTCCCTAATTCTCTCTTGCACCCTTTTATGGATAAAGAAACTGAGGTTCAGAGCCACACAGCAGTGGCATCGGGACTCTTGTTTTCTTTAGCACACTGGTGCTTTGTAAATAGGGGTTTTATTCATGCCCTACCTGGGTAGTCTCGACCTGTGTGAATTCCTGGGGTTCTGCGAAGATCTCAAAGGCCCAGAGCAAGCAGCTTTGTCCTATTCTGGGTCTGGGCTTGGCCTCAGTGTAAGGCTGCACTTCAGACTCCCTCCCAGACCAGCCCTCAGTTTCTGTAGGTAACACACAGGACTGATTGAGAGCTGTAACTTTTCCCCCTTCCAGTTCCCCAGACTGAGGGCAATTCGTGACACAGTGGAACCGTGAGCTGTTTTTTGTCAGCATACTATCAAAAAGTGTGATGGAGAGAAGCGAACAAAGGCTTGCAGTCCGAGGTGGTAATTGACTCAATGTGACAAGTGCCAGGGAGCACAGAGGAAGGAGCATGAGAAACTGGGGTGGTCAGGAAGGACTTCATAGCTGGAATTGAAAATTTGGTATATACACACTTTGGAATATTATTCACCCACAAAAAGAAGTTCTAATACATGCTACAGCACAGACAAATCTTGAAAACATTATGTTAAGTGAAATAAGCCAGACACAAAAGGACAAACATTATATAGTTCCAATTATGTGAAATACCTAGAACAGGCAAATTCATAGAGATAGAAAGCGGATTAGAGGTTGCCAGGGGCTGGGGAGAGAGGGGAATGGAATGGGTATTTATTGCTTCATGGGTTCAGAGTTTCTGTTTGTGATGACGAAAACATTTTGGAAATACATAGTGGTGATGGTTGCACAACACTATGAAAGTATTTAATGCCCCTGAATTGTGCACTTAAAAATGGTTAAAGTCATATTTTTTTCACGTCCATTCTCTGTTGTTGGAAATTTGGGTTGTTTCTACTTTTCGGCATCGTGAATAAGGCTGCTGTGAATATTGGCGCCCAAGTATCTGTTTGAGTCCCTGCTTTCAGTTCTTCTGGGTGTGTACCTAAGAGTATGCCAAGTATTTTATGTTGTGTATATCTTACCGCAATAAAAAAATTAAAAAGAAAAAGAAAGGCTGGCATGTGTGAGGGCACAGGTGGTGAGACTGGCTGGGAGGGTAGCCGGGTGATGAAGGGCCTTGCCTGCCTTGCTGAAGAGTTTGAGTTTTATTCTGAAAGCAGGAACCACAGGGCGGCGGTGGTGGGATGCGGTTTGCAGAAGGGGGTGACATGATCAGATTTGTATTTTAGAAATATCAGACTACCATTATTACTAGGAAGGATTACCAGAAAGAATATTCACGTGCTAGTACCAAGGATTTGGGACAGGGCAGAGCTCTGTCTGTATCCAGGATGAAGGGTTGATCAGAGGGTGTTCCTTCTGGAAAAGGCTTACACTAACTTTATTTTTCTAGCATAGCTGAACAACTCAACCACGATGACCTGCCGGAGGTGATGATCTAAAGTATCTGCCATATTTTTTTCTTATGTCTCTGAATTCCCAAAGCACAAGCTCACTTCTATCATTGTAATCATTCCATTCAGTGTGAATGGAAATGACCAAAATGGCAATGTTAAGCTTCCTCAGTAGCTGAAAGGTCCCCTCTACAAACCCATCATTTTTTTTTTACTGGAAACAGTTCTTTCTATTGCTTTTATTTCTCCATTTATCTTTGTTTTGGGAAGTACCTCTAGACCTTGAGTACTGGGCCAAATAATATTGTCCATATTAACAATAGGCCTTTTGGCAAATTGCAAAAGTCACAGCTCTGAATACTGAAATGTTAATTTTTTTTTAAAGTTGGGGGTGGATTTGGCAAAGTGTAAGCGGCATTGTTGGCTGTTCAGCTTGACTCCACCCTCTGAGAACAATACAGCAACATCTTGTTATTTCCACCAGCAGGAATGCCTCCTTGTGCCAGGCAACATGCTTCCTTGTCTTTCTCTGAGATAGATTCCTATCATCTCCTTAGGGCATGTTTATGAAAGTGAGCAGACTTTCTGGCAATTGAGATGGACGTATAATTAACTTCTTTGATTTCTGTGCCATCAAGGAGCTCAAAATGTTCTGCAGATATTTTGTCCGATGCATGAGTGATTATTAAACACTTTGAAATTAACTGACAGATTCAGTCTTGCTGGGCTGATGAGCTGGTGGACAGGCAGACAGACTGACACACACACACATACACACACGCACACAAACTCACACACACCAGGCTTACAGCAAGGAAATCAAAGATGACAGTGCATCACTGAAACTCCCCCAGAGACTGGCTGCCTGTCATGGTGGGCCATGCATACCTTGTGTTTTGAAAATGGCAGGTTTTGGCTTGTGATCAACAAGGAGGGGAATATGGTTACTGCTCGACAGGAACCCCGCCTGGTCCTGATTTCCCTGACCTGTGAGGGTGACACCCTGACCCTCAGTGCAGCCTACACGAAGGACCTGCGACTGCCCATCAAGACACCCACAATAAATGCAGTGCACAAGTGCAGGTAAGGAAAGGATAGCTCTTAATCCTTGCGTGAGTATTTATTCCTGCAGTTTTGGGAAAATGGGAAATGTGGCGGAAATCCGGAGAAACATTGTCAATAATTAACCATTGATTGCAAATGTACCCTATGTAGGGTCAAGTCCTCAACATCGTGATGATCTAAAAGAAGGTGGAAAAGGGGAGCAGCTTCAGAAATGTGTGTTGACGTGGGGCAGAGAAACATAAAAGACTTATGTAGAAAACTATGGGATCAAAGGCATATTGACATGTCAACAAGAGAAAAATAACACCACTAGAGGATAAAGGACAAAAATGGGGTTGGAGTGAGTGGGGAGAGGGTCCTGGAAGAGGTGAGGTTAGATCAATGTATTACCCTAGGATCAATCTCTATGTTGCCTGGAGAGACTGGGAATCTTCGAAGACTGAGGTATGGCGGGAGTTGCAAATGGCTATATGACCCGTGATATTTAGTTTAATGAAAGGAAGTTCCAAAATAGAAAAGAAGAGCTGCAACCAGAAGAGTGTTCTGACCTGCAGATGCCCAGGGGTCCCTGTAATAGTGAGAGTGGAGATTCAGCCAGGAGACTGCTCTGTACAGAGTGTCCTTCCTCAACATCAGAAGGCCCTCAAGGGAGCAATTATTCCAGGAAACTAGCTCTGCTTTTAAGAAGTCATGTCTAGAGTTCATTTTTTTAATCTTATTTCGGGAAAGTTAAAATATGGTCTAATTATATTCTTGTTACAGTTTCTGCATTTTGAATGAAAATGCCATGTGAATGCTTAATTAGTCCACAGCCTATCATAGAAAATAACATCACATCAAAAAATGTAGTTACTTGAAAAATGTCTGAAGACCCCCAAAAGTTCGTAAAATGCAGAACTAATATGATTTCTGTAATATCAGAATTTTAAACATAATAATATGTTTTCATTTTAATTTGATGGTTTTTCTGATTATAAAAGTAGTACATATTCATTGTTGAGAAATTGGAAAATACCAAAAAAGGGAAAAAAACGAAACCCATCTGAGATAACTATAATTCATATTTTGACATATTTTCTTTCTGTCTCTATGGCTAATACTTTAGAAACCCAATTGAAATAGTACCAAAGAACAGTCTTGAATATGGCTTATATACTTAAGTGTACGTTGAGTATTTTTTTCAGATTGTTAAAAAATCTTCAAAAATACCATTTTCATGTTGGCGTAATGTTTCATTCCATGGGTATCCTCGAATGCATTTTAGCACATCCCATGTTTATACATTTGGATTGTTTTCAGTTTTTTCCAGGTATGAAGAAGAATGTGATGGATAACTTGGCATAAATCTCTGTTCATATCTCTTATTATTTCCTTAGGGAAAAAATTTTAGCAGTGGTTTTGCCAGCGATAGGAGTATGGCTCCTATAGACTTTTGATATATGTTGCTCAATTGCTTTGCAGAATGGTTATACCAGCTATATATTCACCAGCAGTTTATAAGCATATCTGTCTCATCTCATTCTGACCATTATGTTCAAAAATATTTTGCCGTTTTTGTGTTTAAAAACGGTAATTTCTTATTGATTTAATTTGCATCCATCATTGTCTGAGGCAAACTTTTTTTTTTTAAGAGAGTATTTATTTATTTATTTTTAATTTTTTTATTTTTATTTTTCATTTATTTTTAAACTTTTTTGTGTTTATTTTTATTTATTTATTTATGGCTGTGTTGGGTCTTCGTTTCTGTGCGAGGGCTTTCTCTAGTTGCGGCAAGTGGGGGCCACTCTTCATCGCGGTGCGCAGGCCTCTCACTATCGCGGCCTCTCTTGTTGCGGAGCACAAGCTCCAGACGCGCAGGCTCAGTAGTTGTGGCTCACGGGCCTAGTTGCTCTGCGGCATGTGGGATCTTCCCGGACCAGGGCTCGAACCAGTGTCCTCTGCATTGGCAGGCAGATTCTCAACCACTGCGCCACCAGGGAAGCCCTGAGGCAAACTTTTTAATATGCCTATTGCAGTTTGTATTTCATGTTTCTCCGTATTCTGGTTCCTGTTTGTCTGCCGCGGTTATGTTACCAAACGCATGTCTGTGTGCCCGATGCACAGTGAGGCCAAGCAATACCAAAACGTCGGAGTTTGGAGCAGAGAAAGCTTTACTGCAGGGCCATGCAAGGAGACGGGTGGCTCATGCCTTAAAAAGCCCTGAACTCCCTGAAAGCTTTCAGCAAAGCCCCTTTCTAGGAAAGGTGAGGGAGGGCGTGGTTAGTTGTTGCAAACTTCTCGGGGTCACATCCTTTGTTCTTGAGGTCAGGTCACGGTCAGGTCATGACGTTCCTACAAACCTCCACCAAAACAAACGTTAGCAAATACCAATCAGAAACGCGAACGGGAGAGTCTGAAGCCGGTAGAAGCTTTTACCTTAATGGCAGTGTGCATATAGTCCAGTTGCTGAGGGCTCCATGGAGACGGCTGCGACCATTAGGTCCAAGCCTGGCCCTGACGGTGGGGGGCCGTGGCGGGAGCGCTGGAGCCCTCAGCCTGTCCCCGGTGCCCTCAGCTCGCCCACCTGCCGGAGGCTCTAGGGCTTGGAGGGCTCCGGGGAAAAGGAGCAATCCGCCTCCCATCACACCCCCTGCCCCAGGACCGCTCAGTGTCACCCCCATCCCCGAGGCCGGGTGCTAACAGCTGCGCGCCTGCTCTGTCCCTATTTCACCAGTGTGGCACCTGCAGCCCTCACTGCCAGCAGCTCCAGGGCCTCAGGCCCTCCACGGCCCGCCGGCTGGCTCCTGGGGAAGGAGTGGCAGGGACGGGACGTGGCGTTGGGCTGACCGCGGGCAGCTACTCAAACCTGCTGGCCCGGCCCGCTGAGCATGCCTGGCCCCTGTTACAGTTGGATATATACCCATACTTCCTTGTGGTTAAAATTTTTTTAATTGAGTTACTGGTGCACTTGGAATTATGTGGAAACTTTTTTTCATGGTCCCATACGGGCTTTTGGTCCATGCCCCAAAGACTACACAAGGTCGTGTTTGGAAACTGCAGAATCAGAAAGCTTAGATTAGGGTAAAGATACCAAGAGCCGTTGGGACTCAGGTTTCCTTTGACAACCCGCAAACTATTAGAACTAATAAATGAATTCAGCAAGGTTGCAGGATACAATATTAGCATACAGAAATCTGTTATGTTTATCAAGTAGATAAGAAACAGGATTTACTGTATAGCAGAGGGAATTATATCCAATATCTTATAATAACTTGTAATGGAATATAATCTGCAAAAATACTGAATCGCTATGCTATATACCCGAAACTAACACAATATTGTAAATCAACTATACTTCAAAAAAAAAAGCGGGGGCGGGGAACAAGGCTTGAAACTGCGTCTTCATTTTGGGCTTCCACGTGGTTCAGAGGCAGGGCCACGCTAAAATGACGTCTCCTGATAATGAAGGACTTACAGCGACATCATAGCCTGGTGCAGCCTTTTGGATATGTGTAGGACATGGTAGGGTGTCCAGATCTTCAAATGCCTGTTCTTTGCCCCTAACCCCTGCAGAGTGCAGGGCCTGGAGATCGAGGGCAGGGACTGCGGTGAGGCCGCGGCCCAGTGGATAACAAACTTCCTGAAGACGCAGCCGTACCGCCTGGTGCACTTCGAACCTCACATGCAACCGAGAAATTCTCACCAGATAGAAGACCTGTTTCGACCCACAGACCAGGTCAGAGGAGCGTTCCTGGGCTTTGGCCTTTGGTGCTTCCTATAGAAGACAGGCTCCCTTGGAAGGGGGAGAGCAGGGCGGCATGTCTGCTGAGCTCGGCTCTGTCACTTTGCCATTACTTTTGTCACAAGCAATTGCAAAAAGTAAGGTCCTTCCACTAGGAGCACCATCTGTGTTTCTTGATTTAGGGGATTCTTGCATTTTTGCCTGAGAGCAAAAATTCCTATTTACAGAAACCTTCTGGTGCCAACGCAGCTTCAAAACTGTTCTAGGCCAGTATCTTTCCCACTCCATTCTGTAATTGCATGTGGAGTCCAACCTTTTTACACTGTGATTGCAATGGTGTGGCAGCTCACAGTTGGGCCGATGAGTGTGGGTATGGAGATCCACAGATTTAAAATGACCAGACTGACCCTTAAAGAAATCAGGCTGTAAGAATTCATCATGAGAGTAAAACATACAAGGCTATGTAGCGCCATTGCCACGGCCATGCTGAACATTGATTTGCAGGTTGCGTGAAAAATAAGTATCTATGGAATCAGTGAATATTTTTTATCACACAAAATGAGGCCATCAAACCTTAACAAAATAAATGTGTGAGAGTTTGGAGGATGAGAAAGGGACAGCTCTGAGATTCTGAGACCGTGTTCTCTTCACTCCATCATGTAATTCCTGGTATCTGCAAGGCTATTTAAAGCTTCTGAATCGCTGTGACTTTTCTGTAAATAGAACTAGAGAAATACTTAGAAAGATTGTGTGGGGAGGTGGGGCGGGGGAGGGGTGGAAGGTTCCAGGAATCAGACCCATGTGACCTCTGAGAAATGCCTCTGTGTGCCTCACGCTATAACAGCTCCTATTTTCTCATCAGATCCCGTACTCAGACGCCAGCCCCTTCTTGATCCTTTCTGAGGCATCGCTGGCAGATCTCAACTCCAGGCTAGAGAAGAAAGTTAAGGCAACTAACTTCCGGCCCAATATCATAATTTCAGGGTGTGGTGTCTATGCAGAGGTAACGCTATACCTTTCTTGCCCCTTTCCTTGGATTTAACTTTTTTTTTTTTTTTTAAGGTATGAGAGTCTTTGATGTTGGATTAGATTATTCAGAAGGATGCATTATGTATTGGCTCTGTATTATGCAATGATTCAAGTTTTCAATTTCTTGAGCATCTGACCAGTACAGACTTCTGTGTGGAGGATACAAATATAAATGAGGCAGAGATGCTGGCGTCAAGGGGCAGTTCAGGGTCTGAGACTTCTAAGGAGAATTCCAAGGAGGCAGGTTAATTTTGAGCCCAGTGTACTTAGCATAGAATACATGATCTGTGTGGGCCACAGAGCAGGATGTGGAAGGTGGCCTTCCTGTGTAGTCGAGAGCTCCCTTGGGAAGACAGTCATTTACAGCAGGGCTGCTGTGGGTGGGTGGTGGAGGGACACTGTCCCCAAGCTGAGATGGCACTTCCCTAAAACTCTTCCAGTGCCACCTTCAACCTGAGCGAGATGGCTCAGCCAAGGGCTACCCCACGGCAAGAACCCAGACTGTACCACAGCCCACAGGAGCTCTGAGCATTCTAGGGGCCGGGCGTTGGGTCAGGACATCTGGATCTGAATCCCCCTGCTTCAATAAGTGGCCGTCTGACCCTGGATAAGTCCTGGAACTTTCTGAGACCTCTGCTTCTTGCGTTTATAAAATGTGAGTAATTTCAGCTGACGCCTCCCCCAAAAGCTCCAAGATCTAGAAAGTGCCCAGAGAGGTGGGCAGTGGTTTCATTGCTATAATCAAAGTAAAGAAGCTTGGTTCGGGCCATCGGTCCCTCCCTGACTGTGGCCCCCTTTAAGCTTCCTCCCTTCCTGGCTTTGGTCTTTGTATCACGGTTCACGTGGAAGACATTTCCTACCCCACGGTCTGAGATGGGCAGATGAAGATGGGATAAGTTAAGAGGGGATGGCCCAGAGTAGGACCTCAGATTTAGGAGGTTTCTTTGAACTGACTCTTGTCGTAGAAGGCTTTCTGTCTGATTCTGAGTGTTCCCTAATTGGGATTCTTTCATATTTTAAGTTGGATGTTAATACAACGCTGCAGCGGAGCTGGCCTCAGTTTCTGGAATAATGTTTCACGCCTCACACAATGGGTTAGTGCCCCTGTGTACTTTGCACTGTGAATAGACCTGTAGGAAAACCAGGATTGAAGAAACAGTTGCTTCTCCGAAGGAGCTGACTGTCCAGGTGATTAGAATGTGAACAGGTAGTTACAACCGCGTAAGACAGGCCAGGAAGGTCGTGAGCCGAGCGTGGTAGGTGACCAGCCACCCAACTTTTTTAACACAGACAGGAGAGGGGGGCGACTGGGCAGTATGGGCTCAGGCTCATAAAGAATGGAAATTTATTTCTCACAGTTCTGGAGGCTGGAAAGTCCAAGATCAAGGCACCTGCAGATTCGTGCAGGTGTCTGGTGAGGACTTGCTTCCTGGTTCATAGACGGCTGTCTTCACTCTGTGACCTCATGTGGTGGAAGGGACAAGGGAGCTGCCTGGAGTCCCCTTTTTTTTTTAAAGATTTTTTTTTGATGTGGACCATTTTTAAAGTCTTTATTGAATTTGTTACAATATTGCTTCTGTTTTTTTTTTTTTTTTTTTTTAATGAGGATCTTGAATCAGATGCGTATGTTTTTTTTTTTTGATTGATTGATTGATTGATTGATTTTGGCTGTGTTGGGTCTTCGTTTCTGTGCGAGGGCTTTCTCCAGTTGTGGCAAGCGGGGGCCACTCTTCATCGCGATGCGCGGGCCTCTCACCGCCGCGGCCTCTCTCGCCACGGAGCACAGGCTCCAGACGCGCAGGCTCAGCAGTTGTGGCTCACGGGCCCAGCCGCTCCGCGGCATGTGGGATCTTCCCAGGCCAGGGCTCGAACCCGTGTCCCCTGCATTAGCAGGCAGACTCTCAACCACTGCGCCACCAGGGAAGCCCTGCTTCTGTTTTATGCTTTGGTTTTTTGGCTGCGAGGCATGTGGGATCTTAGCTCCCTGACCAGGGGTCGAACCCACACCCCCTGCATTGCAAGGCAAAGTGTTAACCATTGCCAGGGAAGTCCCCTGGAGTCCCTTTTATAAGGACACTAATTCCATTCACAAGGGTACCACCCCCATGACCTCATCACCTCCCAAATGCCCCCTTCTCCAAATACCAACACACTGGGGATTAGGTTTCAACATATGAAGGTTGGGAGGACACAGACCCTCAGTCGGTAGCAATCTCTGTCTCTACTCATGCCCTGGTCTGTGTTTTCCAAAACCTTCTCCACACTGGGGACCCCTTGACTAACATCTTTACACCAGAACTCTCCTTCTGCCTTCTCTGTATTTCCACTGGGGTATCTCATCTCAGATTCAGGATGTCCAACACCGAGGGCTGAATTTCCACTCCCAAGTCTGCTCTGCTCAGCCTTGCACATCTCAGTGTATGGCAGCTCTGACTTCTGGCTGCTCAAGTCCCAAAGTGGGAACCACTCTGTGTTCTTCTCTTCCTTCACCTCCCACGTACAAATAATCAACAAATCTTGGTGGCTCTGGCCTCTTGCCATGCTCCTCCACTTCCTCTCTGGGCCAAGTCACCACCCTCTCTCGTGTGGTTTGTTGCAATAGCCTCTCTTCACTGGTCTATCCTTGATTGACCCCCACCACCATACAAGGTCTATTCTCCTCACAGCTAAGGTCAAAGTCATCCTGTAAATGTAACTCACATCACGTCCTCCTTCTACTCAAAGCTCTCTCTGTGTTCTCCATCTCTCTTCAAGTGAAAAATGGGATCCTTATAATTGCTATCAAGGTCCTATGTGATGCCACACCCTCCTAGTTCCAGAGCTTTATGTCCTGTCACTCTTCCCTTCTTTGTCTCTGCTCCTTCCTCCCCCAGGGCCTTTGCTCTTGCTGGTGCTTCTGTCTGGCATGCCTTCCCTCAGGTATCTGTGTGGTTCACTCCCTTACCTCTTTCACTTCCCTGTTGAGGTCTTCCCTCCCCTTCAGTGAGGCCTTCCCTGATCACCCTATACCCTGCTTGGCCTGCATGCCCTAGTCCCCCCCAGCACACATCCCCACCGGACACACCGTGTTTACTGGGAGATTTGTCGTCTGTTTCCCCTACACATGCTTTCTGAGGACAGGACTTGACCATTGTTGTTCTCCCAGCTCCTAGAAAAACACCCAGCATGAATTCTTTGCTAAGTGAATGAATGAGCCGAGGTTGGCCAGGTGACGCAGAAGGAAGAAGAAGCACTGAGGGAGGGGGCACAGGAGCAGGGCTGCGCTGGCACGGAGATAACTGCTGTCTTTTACAGCATCGGCGCTCAGGGAGGGGGGTTGAGAGCCAAGGTCCTTGGTGTCAAGGGGTATCCCCTTCGGAGGAAGGGTCTGGAAAGGATTTTAGGCAAGAGAGTGACAGAAACCAATTTGCATTGTGCACATCTGCCTGCGGCGGGGATCTGGAGACAATTAGGGCAGGTGGTGCGAGGTGCAGTGGGCGAAGCAGACTGTCCAGAAGCTGAGACTGTCCCGCACGGAGGCTTCTGGGAAGTGAACCCCCTCCTCATTTCAGGACCTGCCTCTCATGGTCGTGGTCCTTCTCTGCATCCCTTCAGACCCATCATCTGCTCTCCTCACCCTCACTTCTCAAACCTTCACTTCAGCCCGAGGCTGCCCTTCTCCCCTCCCTCATTCAGAGACCTTTTCCTGGTCATCATTGCCCTCCCGTTGGACCAATAGGTACTACTTCTGGAACTTTCTCTCCCTGGCTGCACTGCTCTTGTGCCTTTGCTGTTTCTCCTTGTACTCCTCACTCAGGTAGGGGCTTCCAAAATTTCTGGCCTTGACCCTTCTCTTTCTCTACCTTCCCTTGGTGATGACACCCTCTCCTGCAGCTTCACCATCTGTCACCCTTAGGTGGGTCCTTCCCAAGTGTCCAACTGTGGATTCCCCCTTGCAGTGTGGGCTCACATTTCTGACTGTCTGCTGGGAGTTTTCATATGTTCTGTGGACCTAGCAAACTTGTCCTTATAAGCTCCCCACCCCATACCCCCACCTCCCCAAACTCTGTCTCTTGACTTCACAGTTTCTATCCTGGCTACTATATTCCTTCTTTCACCCTGGCTTAGAGCTTATAAGTCACCCCTGACTCCTTCTTCTCCCATGTTCCCCTCATCCCCGGCCCCATCTTCTCCCTTTCTCTTCTCAGCCTCCAGCTAGATCACCTTTGTTGTCTCAAGTCTGGACCACTGAGTGGTCCTGGATGTTGTCACAGCCGAGCCTCTCAGAGCACCAGAGTGATCTCTTCTACTCTAAAAGTTTGTGACAGTCAGTATTGCTGCCTTGCTCAAAAGCCTTCAGTGGCTCCCCAGTTCTCAAAAGTCCCAAACTGCCCACTCTACCATTCTGGTCCCTCCATCATCTTGCCACACTTTGCTTTCCCAGCCTTTACTTCCAGTAAAAGCTCCAAGCTACAGACTGGACTGAGAACCTAATATATTCTCTTATCTCCTGCTCACCCCAAGTCTTGCCTCTTGCCCCACTTAGAAACTCCTGGCCTTCTTTAAAAGCCCAGATGAAAAGCCACCTCCCCTGAGAGGTCTGCTCTGATTGCCAGACCTGTAAGAGCTGCTTCTTTTCTCCAAAGCCACACTGTGCTGTGTCTGTGAGTCTCCATATCCAGCTTCTCCTGTTTCAATTTCTTATCACCTCAAGATAACATGTTCTGTAGGAAGATTTTCATGGGCCCTTCTCTAACGTTTAATACGGTTCTGGGCCCATAGTGTGCCTTCAACACGGAAATAGTTTTCTCCTTTTCCGCCAGTTTGCCAAATAGATACTTTCCTGATGGCGGAATTTTAAACTTATTTATCTGTGACTCAATCCCCAACAGTTTTTATTGCCCATAAAAGGGGCTCTGTAAATATTTCTTTAATTAATAATAAATTAATTCCCTAACCAGAACCTTCATTTCTCTCCTTTCGGATCTTTTATGTTTTTTTGTGACCACAGTGCCTCCTGGTGGAGAAATGTACACAGAGCAGTCTGGGTTGCTCTTATCCGAGGTGCCCAGCTTTTTGGACTCTTGTGAAACACGCAGTGAAGAGACTCATTTTATGATTAAAAAAACAAAAACAAAACCCTGCAATACACATATCAAGAGTAATACACACTGTCAGAGTTAAAATTCTGAGCCTGGAACTTTCTCTCTGGCTTGTGATCAACAAAGGACTGGGCAGGTTTGTTTTAACTCATGGATTCCTGTCTTTGGCTCTCAGGCACCTTCTCTGTGAGGGTAAGAAGGTCAGGACCACAATCAAATGTCCTTCCTTCTTGTTATTGCCTGGAGTCCCCTCACCCTTCTTTTGGGCCTCTCAAAGTCTCCACCCTGGAAGACTCAATTCAGATCCTACCTTTACCTTAAAACCTCCCCTGCCCAGAGCAGCCTAAAAATCTCTTCTTCTAGGCCACCGGCACCATACTTGTCTGCAGAGTTCAACCAGCACCCAGCGTGCTGTCTTGTAAAGCTTTTTCTCAACTTTTCTGAAACTTTTAAAAGGAATACTGACCATTCACTTTTCACGTGCGTATGTTCTATCTCCCCTTCTGGATTTGAGGGACACAGTCCATTGATTTGATTTGTCCTGAAAAGTAAGCACCAGTGACCCAGGCCGTAGACAAACGCCCCAAGAGGTTCCTGGGCTGGAGAGCTTTGTGAATGCTCCCGTGGAGATGCAAAGGGAAGTAAAGCTACTGGCCTGCTCTGGATTTGTTCCTATCTGGCCAGGAGAGCTACAAGGTAAACAGACACAATGATTAAGGAAATTCATCCACCGTAGGCCAGCACGAAGGGATCTGATACAACCTAGGGTAAACCCCCCTCTCCATACCCTCTCCTCTCTTTCACCCGCTCCCTCCAGCAGCCCAACCCTGGCATTCCACACCACCTCCAGTCAAGTGGGGTCAGTCAGGGAGACTTCCTGAAGGAGATGAGTTTCAATTCCAGCTTTACAAGTGAGAGGAGAGGGAGCATTTCATTTCAGGGGAAAGAACCAACAAATCAAAGGCAGAGGGAGGGAACAGGGAGGCGTGATGTGCAGTTGGCCATCTTTGATGGAAGTGGCTTCATCAGCTGTTGAATCACGCGAAGTCCCTACACGGGTGGGTCAGGGCTGGGGATCCAAAGTGCTCACATGAGTTACGTGCTTTGTCCCCAGGACTCATGGAATGAGCTTCTTATTGGCGATGTGGAACTGAAAAGGGTGATGGCTTGCTCCAGGTGAGGTGCATGCACTGCTGCCCAGGAGACGGAGGGGAGGGTGAAGATCGTCTGCTTTGCCCCGTGTATGATGCCCTGTGTGTGTGTGTCCAGGTGCATTTTAACCACAGTGGACCCGGACACGGGCGTCATGAGCAGGAAGGAGCCTCTAGAGACCCTGAAGAGGTAAGACTAAGCGATTTAATATCTCTGTGAGGAAGCAGGGGAACACCACGCAGGTGTATTCTTGAAGTGGAAGGGGATCCTGGTGACTGGATAATTTGGGAAACATTCCTGGGTGCTTTGGTCCCCAGAATGCCTGCTTGCACAACTAATTTTATTTTTTATTTAGAATTCATGATCCGAACACACCAATTACAATGCAACAACAAAACATGGTTTAGATGTTTTGGCAAACTTTATTATGAACTGAGTATTTGGTGACATCACAAATTCATTAGGTGTGATAGCGGCTTCCTGGTGCTATAAGAAATGCCCATTTGTTTTAAGAGAAGCATGTTGAAGTATATAGGAGTGAAGTGATGTGATATCTGGGGTGTCTATTATTTTAGCAAAAGAACACTTGGAAAAATGTGTCAAATCTTGATAAATAGAATCTGGGTGATAATTATGTGGGAATTCATTGCACCATTTTTTCTACTTTTATGTTTTTTTTTTTAATTTTTTTTTAAAATGTATTATTATTTATTTATTATTTATTTTTGGCTGTGTTGGGTCTTCGTTTCTGTGCGAGGGTTTTCTCTAGTTGCGGCAAGCGGGGGCCACTCTTCATCGCGGTGCGCGGGCCTCTCACTATCGCGGCCTCTCTTGTTGCGGAGCACACGCTCCAGACGCGCAGGCTCAGTAGTTGTGGCTCACGGGCCTAGTTGCTCCGCGGCATGTGGGATCTTCCCAGACCAGGGCTCGAACCCGTGTCCCCTGCATTGGCAGGCAGATTCTCAACCACTGCGCCACCAGGGAAGCCCTCTACTTTTATGTTTATGTTAAAATTTTCATAATAATTTTTTTTTTTTGGCCGTGCCGAATGGCACGCGGGATCTTAGTTCCCTGACCAGGGATCGAACCGGAGGCCCCTGCGGTGGAAGCGCAGAGTCTTAACCACTGGACTGCCAGGGAAGTCCCATAACAATTTTTTAATGAAAGACAATGACATACAATAAGTTTAAATTGCATGGAATGATATTTAAGATAAGATTCATTTTAAAAAGCTGATTACAAATTAGCATATAAAATATTGACTTTTTTGTTTATTTGATTTTCCTTTTTAAAATATATAAATGTGCCTGAGTAGCTAAAAGCCTGGCAGGCTGTAAACCGAAACATTCATGGCTCTTTTGGTAATGAAATTATGGAGAAAATATATATTCTGGTATGTAGCCTCTAAACTTTCTATAATCAACCTGCAGTTCTTTTGCTAAAACAACAATTCATGATTCACACACTTCTGTGCTGTTACCTGCCAAATCAACGGCCAGGATAGTGCTGAAACTCTGAAATGCTCGTTCTCACTGGTCCTTTCCATGTTGAATGCAGGATCACAGGTGGGGTGTCAGGTCTCATCTCTGCAGCCCCTGAGACCCTCGGCTTTGACCCTGACATGCGTCCTCGGGTATACTTGCATGTGGGAGGGGGAAGGCAGGGAAGATGGTGGCCCCTGCTTTAGGCAAAATCCTGGAAGACTTGAGGAAAGAATGCAGTGGAAGTTTGGTCATCTGACATCAAAGCCCTCATGAAAGAGCACATTAAGGGCTGGTTATGCTTGGGCTTGTGTGACCAAACTTGTTCCCCTGGAATGGGAGTCTCTTTCATTCCATCTCTCATCAAGCTCATGGCCCTCTTTGGACCAACAATCTAATCTCCCTGGATCAGCATCCACCCCTCTCTGCTAATCCTGCTGTCCCAGAAGCTACTAATCTGGCCCCCTCCCTGGCAGGCTGAAGCCTGGGGCAAGGGGCTCTGTCCCAAACAGCATGTTGCCCCCAGGCATGAAGCCGGCACCTGTGGTCCATGGAGACCAGCGTTGTGCATCAAGGCCAGACTACAGCGAGGTAAACAGCTGGCCTTCCAGGGGCCAGGCCACATGGCAGAGAGAAGGGAGGTCAGGAGCAGGCTCAAACAAGGTGGGTTGGAGGGAGGTTGGGAGGCGTGGTACAGAGAGGAATTCTTGATGTGAAGGGCAAATGGCTGCTTTTTACAAGAGTCCCCACCATGGGTTGTGGATTTGTGGGAATATTCAAAGAGGGGGCTACAGACCAGCTTAAGGCGAATCCCATCATTTTGAGGGATGTTGTGTATATCTCAACACCCAGAACAACATTAATTTTCTGTAAAAAGTTAATACGATGGAACACTTAAGATTTGTAAATTTCACTCCGCATAAATTTTATCCCCTCGCCACAAAGTTAAGAAATTTTAACCCTAGGAAATGATTTGCCAGCTGAACTGTTTAGAGGTGAAATTTACTGAAGTCTGCAACTTACTTGGAAATGGAAAAAAGTTAGGATGGACTGATGGATGGATAAATACGTGATAAAGGAAATATAGTAAAATGTTATATGTAGGGTCCGAATGGTTGGTAATTGGATGGTCTCTTTAAAATTCTTTGAACTTGTCTGCCTGTTTGAGGATGGTCACAATAAAATGTTGGGGAGGAGTTTAGTAGATGTGGTGGGACGTTCCAGAGAGGAGTGGTTCTGAGAACCGGCAGCGATAGACTAGCGATTCCTCGGAATGTTCTGGCTCACTCACCACGAGAACAAATCAGAATTTGGTCTTCCCACTTTCCTGTGCCCGCAGAGGAGCTACACGGAGGACGAAGGCAGGGTGGACCCGGGAAAGCGTTCTGTCGTGGGTGTTGGGAGCCCTGGTTCTACCAGGTGATCCGCAGGCCCCCCTCTGGCTCAGGCCCTGGTGGACAGACCTCGATGGTTCTGTGTGCAAACCAGACAGGTGATTTGGGGAATTGACTGTCATCCTTTTTTTTTTTTTTTTTTTTTAATGTTTACTTATTTGATTTACTTGGCTGTGCCAGGCTTTAGTTGTGGCACGTGGGATCTTCATTGCCACATGCGGGATCTTTTTAGTTGTGGCTTGTGGGATGTAGTTCCCTGGCCAGGGATGGAACCTGGACCCCTGCATTGGGAGCACGGAACCTTAACCACTGGACCACCAAGTCTCTGTCATCCTTTTTTTTTTTTTTTACATCTTGTTCTTTCTCTCTTCCCAACACTGTGCTTGGAGTCTGGCACCTTTCCCTCTGGATTCACAAAGTGCCTGTGTTTGGGCCAGTCCTCTGAATCTTCAGTGCCTCCCCCCAGCCCATCGGGAGCCTGTGTTTATAGAAGGAGGATAATTGAGCCCAACGCAGAGCCAGGGCAGGCAGGCAGGGTCTCTGGGGGCAGTACAGCCCTCCTGGTCTCCTGCAGGCTCTCAGGAACCATCCCAACCTAATTTCTCCTAATACCCCAGGAGATGGGTCCCAGCCTAGGTGTCTTCTCCTGTATCTTACTGAGATTTAAATTGCCATAGATGCAGTAATTTATGTTCTCCCCAGGACAGACGGCCATAAATCGGGAAGAGAAAGGCCCCGGCTGCCTGACATAAATCACGGAAGCTAAGCAAAGTGGTGTCAGGAGAATCCTCTCTGCTCTCCAGCTCTCCGGCAGGATGCTGGGAGCCTCACTGCCTTCCCTCTTCCTGGGTCCCCCGTGCCCAGGGCTGTGCTGCTTTGGGAATGCAAGTTCTCAGCAGGGAGACCACTGCTGAATGGCTGTGGGCCTCAGGCCCAGCGGAGTCTTTGTCTGGGAAATACTCACAGCCCGCGGCACGGTGGAGGCTGGTCTGCTGACTTGAAAATATGAAGAGGGAATTATTCTTTTCTTTCTGAAGGGAGAGTGGCTCCCACACTGATCCCACAGGCGTGGTGGGGCTCTTATCGCTGTTGCTTTCACTAGAAAGAATAAAGCTCATTTGTTCTGTGGATGCACTAGTTTTGTTGGATGCAGGAATACTTGGACAATAAGGGCGTTCGCCGCTCTCCGCTTGTGTTAGGCTGTGCTGTGCTGAGCTAAAGACAGAAGGATTTGGTGGTAGTGATCCCGTGGAAGGAGACAACCGCCCCCCAGCCAATCTGGCTCTATCACCTCCCAGTAACTGTGTGACATTGGCAAGTCAGCTACGTTCTTGATGCTTCAGTTTCTTTATTTGTAAAAACTGGGCTAATAATACATCTCCTGGTTCACACTCCCCCTTGATCAGAATAAAGCAATAAATACTGTTTTTTTAATACATGATAAAATACATAACGACCATGTAGGCTATGGTTATTGATAATCTCAGCTTATGAACTTGACACCTTCTGATAGAAGGAAAATCCTGGAGACACTTCTTTCCATTTTCTGAGGCTGCATTAAATGCAACGCAGCCCCACCTGCTCAGCCTTTGGCTCCTCCTCTCCGTGGTGTCTTCACGGTGCTGTTTTATTCCTGATCTGGCCGTATACATAGCAGGTTGGGAGGTCCCAGAAGTGGCCTGTGCCCCTCGGTGGGGACCCAGCGGTGATCAGAGACCCTGCCTGCAAGTCAGGGTCTGGGCATTGACCGGTAAATGAGTAAACCAAGCAGCCCTCACCGGTGCACAACACTTTATAGGTAACAGTTTCCACTCACACCGCACCCTTAAGGATGGAGACCTCTGTTTAAGGTAAACAAAACGTCTTGTGTCTCCCATTAGAATCTGTCGTTGTTTGCTTCATATTTATTGAAAGGGAAAATGCACTAAGAAAGGCGCTTTTAAATGGCTTTGCAATTTATTAATCCCATCGTCATCAACAACAAAATATATATATTTGGAGAAAAAAAATCATAGGAGATCCGTGTATGAGGTAATGCTGTATTTTCCGTCTCTTGAGCAAGGCTGGGTGTGCCCGTGAATTCACAGACCGCTGACAATACCGTCTCAGCCCCACAAGGGGTCGCCGTTGATCTCGTTTGTAGAGTCTCCCCCGAGCCCTGCAGGGACGGTGTCAGCAGGAGCGCAGGTGGGACGGAGCTGGGGGCGGCTGGCAGGACAAGCCGGTCGCCTCGCCCCTGCGACTGTCACCTGCGTTTGTCCCTGCCCCCCCCCCCAGCAGATTAAGGTCCTGGGCTGGGAGGGGCGACGGCTTCTGTGGGTCCTCCGCTCCTAAGTTACCTGGGGGGGGGGAGTTAAGTGTGTGCCTGCGTGGCTGATGGGAAGGGGCAGGGGAAACCGGCGCGTGGCCGAACGTTCGCGTAGGAGAATAAATATTACCCCCTCAGCTCTTCTCAGGCCTGCGCGTGTACTCAGGAGGTATAAGGAGGACCAGGGATCACATCCCTGGTGGGAAAAATCCTGACTCTGGAGTGAGCCAGACCTCAGTTCCGGCCCCAGCCTGACCACTTAGATCTGTGATCTTGGGCAAGTCCGTCACTCCTCTGAGAAGCCCCCCTGTAAAGTGGGGACGATACGCATTCCCACATAGACTTGTTGTAAGGATTAAGAGATCATCTGTGTGACGTTCTTCATAAACTGTCAGTGTATGACGCACAGAACTCCAACTCTGGGTTCCCTCCCTGAGATAATCAGAGCCTCAGGCTACCGAGCTGGCAGCAAGGAGAAATCCCAAGCCATAAAAGTAGCCGATCTGCCCGGATCCTGAAGGAGTCACCCTCCAACAGACACAGATCCCCAGACGTCCTTGGTATTGCATGCTGACAGAGGAGAGGCAGGCTAGGACAGGTGCCAGCTTCCCAGGGTCCAAGGTCATGGCAGAGACCTGGCTACAACACCGGCTGGATCAGCGGCTCATGGTTCTCATGCATTTGTTGATTTCTCCATTTGTTCATCCAGCCTTCTTTGGAGTGGCTACAACGTACCAGGTGCTGTACCAGGCTGTGGGCATACAGCAATGACCAAAACCGACATGGTGCCTGCAGTTGGGGAGGAGCTGAGGGTCTCCAGAAAGAAGCTCTAGATTTGACCCTCTCCATTTTCTCATTAGCCACTTCTGATCTGAAGAACAAAAGTAGGACTGATTTGTTGCAACAGTTTTTTTTTTTCTCAAAGCACAGTAGAATGAAAAAAAAAATGCTTGCCATCAAAATGTTTGAAATATAAAAGTGATGTAAAATTGGAGTTAGCCTTTGTTATAAAGCAGAAACTAACACACCATCGTAAAGCAATTATACTCCAATAAAGATGTTAAAAAAAAAATTGGAGTTAGCTTAAATGAGAAACAGAAGGAAAACATTCTCCCGGTGGAGGTGGGGTGAGGGAAAAATCTTGCCATGTCATTCACACACATCTCATGTACACTTTTCCTGGGGATTCTTGCGTTTTCTGCCCGACAGAGATATGATACTACTTCTAACAGAGGATTTTACTCACCAACACATTCATCTGTTCAATAAATGATTGTGTGTCACCAGTGACATACAGTGCCCAGCACTGGGTGTGAGTAGTACAAGGGAGTTAGTTAGTCACATTTCCTGCTCTCTACGGACTCTCTGTCTTGTACAGTAGAACAGATAGACACGTGCCCTGACACAGCAGGACACGGCATGTGAGTGGCAAGGGGCAAGCAGAGAAAATTGAGGATGGGGAAACCACTCCTGGCTGGGAGATCCTGGGCTTCCTTCCTAGGAGAGGTGGCATTTGAATTGGACCTTGAAGAAAAGGTAGAATTCTAATGCTTGGGTAATGGAGGGAGGGGATCCCACAGAGGAACTACTGAGCCAGGAAAATGCAAAGCAAGGTGAAAGGACATTGAGGAATCCAACAGAGCACTGCAGAGGTGCACAGAAAGGGCAGAGGGTGACAGGTTTTGAAAAAGCTGTCTGGGACCGGGTCAAGAGCCTTGCATGCCAGGCTGAAGACTTGGAATGTTATTCCTCAGGCACTGGGGATCCATTGAAAGTTTCTGAGCCTCGGAGTGATAAGACCAGAGCAAAATTAAGAAAGTAACATAGGGTAGTGTTAAGAGTGAATTGAAAGTGGAGGAGGAGAGAATGAGGAAGATTGGTTGGTTAAGAAGTTATTATAGGGACTTCCCAGGTTCGATCCCTGGTCGGGGAACTAAGATCCCACATGCTGTGTGGTGTGGCCAAAAAAAAAAAAAAAGGAAGTTATTATAGTCATCTGAGGATGCTTGAAGGGAGATTGTGACAGTGGGAGAAAAAGTGAGCAAATTCAAAAGATGTGGTACAGGAAGAACCTCAGGACCTGGCAGCTCTGGACAAGCTGTGGGAAGTAAGGGAAAAGGTATAAAGGATGACTCCAGGGCTCTGAGCCTGATGGACCGGTAGGACTGTGGTTCTGATGATGGACATGGAGAGATGCCAAGGAAAAAGGGAAGTGATAAAGTATGTCTGAGCATATCGAGTCCCTAACCTCTTAATGCTGAAAAAGGGAACATTCCAAGGAGAAAAGAGGTGGGAATATGGCCATTGGTTTGCTTTGGTAGTTTGTGCATTGGGTGGGCAGTTTACTGTACAACCTCAGGAGGCACTGTTACATTAGTCGGGGTGGGAACAGTGCTCGCTGGAGCTGGGCAACCCGGCGGCCTTGTGTGGGGCGGATTCTTCAGCCGAGAAGAAATCACCTGCTGTTTGAGCTCTTGCTTCTGGTTGCCTGTGACTCCTTGTGTTCTTTCTCCTGTTGCAGCTATCGCCTGTGTGACCCTTCTGAACGAAAGTTATATGGAAAATCACCTCTCTTCGGACAGTATTTTGTTCTGGAAAACCCAGGGACCGTCCAAGTGGGAGACCCTGTGTACCTGCTCGGCCAGGAATAGGAATCATATGTCCTGGAATAGCAGGTGTCTTTAAAAAATGTCCTAAAAAATGCCAACACTTGAAGCACAGCATTTTGGACCTGACAACTCAGCATTTTCTTTCGATCTGTGATCTCCAAGTTTTTCGTCTTTTGGACTCGTCCTTGTATCTCAGTGCTTCCAACATCCCAGTGCACCAAGTGAAGAAAGAGAGTTTTGATAACTTAATAGGACTTCAGTAAGTCATTTAAATGACAAGGCAGGATTCTAAAAATCGCTTGTTTAACTGTGATTGTGGAATAATTCTCTCTCCTCTTTCTCCATTCACCTACCCAGAGGGCTATCTTCCATCATCTCATTGCTACTCTTTAGGGAAAGAGGAGAGAAGAGAAGGAGTAAGAGTAGGCGAGTGAGAAGAATGTTCTGGAATCTTTTAGTACCCCATGCCCGGGGCATGCAGTGGAAATTAAATAGCTCTCCGAATAAGGCTGGACTGTCACTTCACTCTTCTCCTCAAGCCCTAGACAAGCTTTTAAAAGGGCATAAGGAGCCTGACCTTCAGGAAACACTTAGGATGTTCATTTTCCATAGATCATCTTGGATCTGGCACTGTTGTCTCTCAGACAGTGTCCATGAGGATTTGACGGATCTTCATAGCATGCAGTACCTCTGGGCTGTAGGACAGCAGAGATGTCAGGGTAGAAAATCAACTCATGAGAGCAGCGTTGCAGTCAGACTCTGATATGCAATATGTGGAAAGCAAGACAAAAACTTCCTTGCCTTGAAACAGAGCATCAAATATATCCCACTGGTGAGCCCAAACTTTTCCCAGTGTATGAGAGTGAACAGTAGCACTAAGTAGGGCAAGCACCCTTGCCTTATGTGGTCTGTTCGATGCTGTTTGATGCTGTTTGATGTTGTTGAGATGCTGTTTGATGTTGCCCAGGGAAACGATGGTGCCCGTCTTAAGAGCAAAAAGAAATAGTCTGAAAAGGACAGGATGCCACCTAGTGGCATTGAATGACAGGTCAGCCTTTCTCAGCTTTGCAGCTGTTGAAGAGAGGGAAACTTGTGGATGGGTTTTAGTTTTCTATCCTAGAAAATTTTTTTGAAAGAAAGTGGGGTACCCTGCAGGTACTCTCTGTTTCTCTGCTGTGGGCATTTGGTTCTAAAAGCATGGCTGTGCTGTCACGGGGCCCTTCTGGATCTCGCTGGTGCTATCAACTCAAGACTGCTTGCTCCTCCTCAAAATCAGGGTGGAAAAGGTTCTGAAGTCCATGGATGAGAAGAAACGTGATTGTGTGATTTGAAATAAACGACTTTATTTTAGGTTTTGAATAAAACCTTTCAAAGGTGAAAAAGAAAACATATGCCAATTCACTTAAAAACCAATATCTGATTTTTCTCCTGATCAGATTCTATAACTCTAAGATCTGATGAAGTATATCTTTCGTTGCCATTTTGCCCTTTGACTGTATTAGGAAGCTAAGTCATGAAAAATGTGTTTCAAAACTGTAAATAAATAGAAGTTACTTTGACTACTTTCAGATCGTACTCACTTCTTGGCAGGAAGTCACACTTTGAAAGCTGACCGATGTGAATGGGCAAAACCAATCGCCCTGTCACCTGACACATACACAAAGCATCCTCCGGCGAACGCCCGTCTTTGAAGGGCTGTCAAGTAAACATGCTTTTTACCAAAAGCTGTGCATGTTTCACTTCGGTTTTATAAAAGAGGTTAGTAATCATTGGAACCAAGCCTAGCTCTGAGGTAAAGTTACAAGGTAACAGGTGCACATATGTATTCTGGTTGGTGAATTATTGCAATTTGTTTTTCATACACTTGGCGTGAAGTGCAATTAGAATAATTAATCAGTTAACCTTGGCCCATCACCTTCCCCAACAGATCCACTTTATGCTGAAGCTACAGATAGATTAAGGCAAAAATAAGAGTTCAGCAGGTGGCATTACTAATAGGACCTCGTGAACCCATGGCAGAATGCACACAGGATTTAGGAGACCACGTGAACGTCGGTTCTCTGAGAGCAGCCAACAGTTAGGCACTGATGAGAAACTCAAGGTTGGTTTGGTGGATACCCCGAGATATTTATAACCAGTGGCAAGCTGAATGCCTTCGACCTGAACTTCTAACCCCTTGTCAATAGTAACAGCCACTTCCCCAGGGGCTCAATCTGTTTCCAAGGCCACACTCACGCAGACCCTGTCCTTCTGTGCACTGCAGGGGACTCCTCCAGTGGAAGGAGACTCTAACCCTAACACCTCCCTCATTTGTCTCAAGTCTCCTTCTGCTACTCAGAGTGTGAGGAAGATTCCAGTTTAGAGACAGAGGTTCCAATGACCTCTAGAATCTCAAGAGTAGTTGCCAAGCTTTCTGTCAGTGAGATTTAAAAGCCATTTACTTGTGTTTATTTTATATTTAATGAGTTGGTTAATGCCAAAGGCAGGGCTGATGTCTGGTTTATTTTGGATACTGAACCTCTGCACACAATTCCACTTGAAATATCGGGTCAGGAATATAGACCGTCGCAGGCCCTCAGAAAGGTCTCCTTATAGCTGCAGACGATGGACATTCAGGGTCAGGCCAAAACATCCACCGTCGTTGTGTGTTTCATTCTGGGTGGCAACGTCTCGCTGCAGTCACAGCGGAGAGTTACAAACCCACAGCTGGAGATCTTGCAAAGAACCACGTGGGAAAGAGCCTAGGCAGATTGCTTAAAGGCTCACTTTCCCAGCTGTTCCCCAGAAAAAGTGAGAACGTCACAAATGGGAGAGAGAAGCAGCAACTTACACACAAGGGCAGGAAGAAATCGGTTGGGGAGGGGGTGCTGATGGAAATTAGGCAGTTGTCCAGCAATGAGAAACACTCTCCTTCTGCCCTTAGTGATACGGGGTGAGGAGATGCCCTTGGGGGAGAGCTGCCAGTTTGCTAGAACTGTGTGCAGAGGCCAGGCGAGCTTGACTAGCTAAGCGTGACTTTGAAAAGCCACCTATGAGGCTGTCACCAACAGTGACCGCAGGCAGGTGCCCCCAGAACTCTGAGAGTGTGACAAATGCAAGCAATCCGTGGTGGCCGAGAGCAGCTATGTTAGAGTCACTCAAAGATGCCAGAGTGGCTCTCAGACCTGTTGATAACATAACACTGCCCTTCCCTCAGTTTTACTGGTCCAGGGTGTTCTGAAAGTTTGCCCGCAAGGATGCTCCTAAAAAAAGAGTTCCATGGACCAATACCTTTGGGAAGTCCTGCATGCCTCACTCCTCCTCCAAAGGCCCAGCAGCCTGTAGAAGGCTCTAGACTGACCTGCAGTGAAGAATTCTATTTGTGTTTAACACTGCCCTCCCTAAAGGTCTATTTCTGGTCATCTTTTAGGAAGCCCTGCATTGATCTCTAGAGGGAGCACCAGCCAGGGGTGAGCGGTCGTGCTTAGCGGGAGAGGTGTGTTCGTGGGAAGCGTGAAGAAGATAAAGGGCTCCTGCCACGTGGAGGAGGCCTCTCTGGTGGTTCCCTGTCCTTTACCTTCATTGAGTATCTTAGACGGTTCTTCCCTGTGTCTCCCTCTTAGACGGTTCTTCCCTGTGTCTCCCTCATGAAGCCCACAGCCCCTGATTCTTCCCCTTCATCCTCTTCTCTAGCCCCTCTACTAGTCTCTGACCTGTATCTTCAACGGTTCGGACTCCATCCAGTCTTTGTGGAGCTTGGTGGGATCTAAGTCAAGTCCAAGTTCAATGTCTCCCTTTGGCGTTTGCTGGGAGTACTATAAATAAAGTATTGTTGTCATAATTATTTCTGATTAATATTTTTACACCTAGTAAAGTCTCAAAGGGGGGGGCGTTTACTTGGTCTAGGGGAGGGGCACCTTCCAGATGACTTGCCAGCAATTAAAGCAGCTTGTTAGTCGGAGGCCCAGGACGGCCGAGGACAGCTGGAGAGCTCTTCTTTGCAAGCAGCTCTGGTTAACATCAACCAGGAAAGCTCTTTGTAAACACATGAATAATTGATCGTCCCGCGCTCACATAGCTACCGAGGATCTGAGCCCGTATGACTCATTTGAGAGCCATCCCTGTCGTCTGGATGCCATAACATTGGAGGAATGATGATCGTTTCTTGGAGATTCTTCTGTGGCCAGAGTTGCCAAGACCAAGGCTGTAATGGTTTGTTATGATGACCTTTGTTATTCCATTAGGCTCAATTGCTTTAAAAAATGATGTGTGCATACTTTCGGAACGTTTTTACCCTTTACGTTGACCTGACATCATAGTTTATATTACAGAATGTATTAATGACAGAGGAGTGTTTTCATGTCCCAAGGACAAATTTTAACAACCATAATCTGCCCTTAGTCATCATAAATATAAATGTATTGGTCAAACAGATCTCGTTAATGTGGCCAAGATAAATGCAAGCCTATATTTTAAGGCAGCTGAAGTCCTAGAGAATATATTTGGAGCTTTTTGTGGGGCTAAGAGATCTTGTATAGTGCTATCAGAAGGCTGAGAAAATTAACATGTTTCCCCCTCTAGTTTGGCGTTGGACAGATATTAACGTCTTGGGGATGTCAAGTAAGATTGCTCACATAGTTTCTGGACACCATTAATGCCTGGTGGGGTGAATCTTAGTTCTTAAAGCTGTACTCTCATTATGCTCCCAGGGCTTTTGAAAAGAAAGAAAATACAGATTTCAAGTCTCAACCATGTGTTGCTCAACTGTATTTCCCTGTATCACACTGTGTCTTAAAGTTTTAATTATATTAATCCTCCTGCCCCAACATCTTGTTTCCTGTGGGAGGAGGCCCTTTTCCACAGATGAGTGTCTGATGTTTTGCATATTCCAGTTGGCAATCCATATGTTGGCAGATAATGCTCTGGGCGTGAGCTGTAGGACGGGTCAAATACTTTTCCTCTTCGTTACACTACGTTCAGAAGTGTGGGCCTTTATTGGCAGTATCCACGTTTCAAACTTCTCAGGCAGAGAATAAATGCTTGTTTTAAGAAACCCTTTTTAATCATGCTTTTATTTTGAACCATGAAAATGTGTTTCAGGCAGTAATGTCTCACATGCTACTCTCTGAGCGTGCAGACTGTTTATAGGGGTGAGTTCATCTCCCCCAGATTCGGTAAATATGGTACCATCATTAAACTCCATGTGGATTACAGTCACCTAGCAATGATTGATGAGCACTTCAGATAAAACCATTTACCCTTCTTCCCTTAGAGGAATCTTCTGAGAAGGATCTTCCCTTCTCAATCTGCTATAGCCTTTGGCAAAAGCACATATTGGGCTTTGGAAATGTGATTTTTTGCCTGAAACTTTTCTACAGGGGATTGGATTATTTTCTAAATTTATTGGTGTGAGGACAGTGCCATGATGATCTCCTGTGTGGTCTAAACATTTTGGTCTTTTTAAAAAGTGAGGCACTTACCCCCATGTTCGTAGCAGCACTATTCCCAACAGCCAAAAGGACAACCGAAGTGTCCATCGACAGACAAATGGGTAAACAAATGTGCTATATCTGTACAATGGAATGTTAGTCAGCCTTAAAAAGGAAAAAAATTCTGACACATGCTACAGCATGGATGAACCTTAAGGACATTATGCTAAGTGAAATCAGCTAGTCACAAAAGGACACATACCGTATGATTCTACGCATACGAGGTATCTAGTGTAGTCAAATTCATAGAAACAGAAAGAAGAATTGTGGTTGCCAGGGGCTGGGGGAGAGGGGATGGGAATTATTGTTTAATGGGTGCAGGGTTTCAGTTTTGCAAGATGAAAAGAGTTCTGGGGATGGATGGTAGTGATGGTTGCACAACAATGTGAAAATAATACTACTGAACTGTACACTTAAAAATGGTTAAGAGGGTAAATTTTAAGTTATGCGTATTTTACCACAATTTAAAAATAATAATAAAAAAGAAAAAAAAGTGAGGCACATGAAAGGCTTGGAGCTGAATTAATCCAAACTCTAAGACCCCTTCCTGGAAAACCAGCCCAGGCTATAGCTGCTGACAGCGCCTCAACCCCACTCAGGACATCAAGAACTCTTCTTGCTGAGGCTAAAGAGAAAAAGAAATGGAAATGGAATGTCTTTGAACTTGATCTTGATTGAGAGTGAAATAATTTAACTTCAGGCTTTCATTTCTTCTTTTCACTTCTTTGGATCTTGTAAGGGGATTAAATTTTGGACCTGGGACTCCCTGGTAATTTGACACTGAGAAGGTTAAGTTCAAGTGTAGAACATCGTATTGTTGGCATTTCATTTTGGGGGTACTTTTATGATATCATCAATTATGATATCATGATTTTACTGCCTAACCTCTGATAGGCTATGTTGTTCAATGTAGCTTGAAATAATTTGAGATGGAAAATTGAAGAGAAACTACCTTTTTCTTCTTGACTATAGAAAGGCCTTGAAAAACATAATGTATTTCACTGACCCAACTCAGAAACTTATAGGAGAAAAATCCACACTGCCTGCCCAGGAAGATCTATAGTGGAGCAGTGGCTGGTTTGGGGGTGGAGGTTGATTCCCTCTCTGAAGATGTGGTACCCCTTCTGGTTGACCATAGGCATAATGATTGAGCACAATGGGTTCAAAGTACAAAAAGTTGAGTAATTTGGGGGCAGAGATTGTAACTTCCCTCAGGCTGCTTGAGTATTATAATCACACTTATCCCCAGTGCATCCAACGAAGGGGCATTAGTTAGTCTTGGCCCCTTCCCACTTCCTCTCATTCTCCTTCTCAGGAGAGAAATGATTGGTAAACTTGGGGGTAGCAGTTGAGCTCTGCTTCTCCACCCTCTTCCTTCCTGGGATCTGCCTGCCTTCAAGCTGCTGGAACTCAAGTCTCCTTGGTTCAAGTGGTGAGCTTGGCAGAAAAACCCCTGCCCTAGTCGGGAGAGACCTGTAACTGTCCAGTGCTGTCTGAGGCTTGGTGGATAAATTTTAAACTGAGAGAAAGAAAAAAAAGAAATTCCATTGCCTCTGTATTCCTAAACCACACCCTCCAGCCTAGCCTTTATCAGTAATAAAACAGATAATTTGACCTCAAAAAAAAAAAAAAAAAAAGGACTTTTCATCTGAAACTATGTCCACACTCTTAATAGTGCTGTGCCTTTGTCAGGTGCCATGAAGTCTGCAGAGAGAGTTCATCCACTGCACGCTATTTAATCCTCCTGACAATCCAGTGAGGTGGATGGATGGGAAAGCCTTTTGTAAGCTGTTTCAGTATTGCCCTTAGCTGTTTCACACTTGCCCTTAGTTGCATAACTCAATGTCAGGGAGGTTTGAAAAGGTTAAGTAACTTGCCCACGTTATAGGTGATGGGCTAGAACAGAACTCAAGGCTTTTGATTTCTGGCAACGTGCTGCTAAAAATCTGTTAGCAAGAATTCATTCAAAGAGTGGTAGTATCTTCAACTGGAACCTGGTTTCATCCTACAGTCTCGTTTTGATGTATTTGCTTATGACTTAATGAAGAGAACTTTAAGACCGGTGTGTGTAGGCTGCAGTGTGTATGTGAATCACCTAAGAATTTTGCTCAGAGTGACTATTCCTGTATCTGACCCCCTGATATCCCACAGTGGCAGGTCTGTGGTGGGACCTAGGAATCCTCAGTTTTATAAAGGCCCCAGACTCTTCTAAACTCTTAACTGATTCCCTGCAGGCTAAGTTCTCACTGACACCTTCTCACCCTACCTTAACGTTGGCATTCTCTTTAATGGTGTGTAAAGAAATACTGGAGGGACAAATCCTGGCTCTCTTTGAGAAATGGAACTCACTAGAATGCATTGCGGTTTAACATGACGCACCCACGTTGGGCGATGTGCTCACGCTAATCCAAACACGCATCTCCCAGCCCTCAGAGGACCGCAGAGCACCCACATCTGGATGCAACGGAGGACCACCTGTGCCCTGAAAGAGAGCCGAGCCCTGAAGACACAACCTGGATGGACCTTCGCACAGCTGGTTAACTCTCCAGGTCAGTAACTAATCCTGAATTAATTAGGCAGGAACCGGCAAGGCTTGGGGCAGAACAATTGTGTACAGACGTGTGACAAATGCCTGCGTGGGAATGTATGCGTGGGGGAATAATAAGAGAGTATGCTTTGTCAGAATATTTGTTTCTTTTAAAAATCAATTTGTGCCTTTTAATGAATCAACGAGTAAGAAGGAAGCCCAAAGTACAGCATTAACAGTGCAAAGAACATGGGAGTCAATGGCATGGTTTTTTTGTTTGTTTGTTTGCTTTGTGTTTATTTTGTTTTCATGTGCGAGACAAGGTAAGGATTAGGAATGCTGGTGAGTGATTGCCACATTCTCTAAAAGCTCTGGGAGATTCTGTCAACTGGTTTTCCTCTCTTTCTACCTCCCAGCCAATATTCAGAGGAAACTCTTTTCATGTGAACTGGAAAAGATGAATTTCAAGCTTCATTGAGAGCTTGAAAATCTTAAATCCTTCTTGAAAATAACCTCCCTCTCAGGAATCTTTGGTCCCCAAAATTAGAAACCTTCTTTCTTGGGCTGTGGAATGGCTGCATTATTAACTATGATTATAGAGTCTCTGAATGGAAGGATGTAATAAATCTGAAAGTATTTGTTCTGCTTTGTGACTAAGCAAAACTGTATAATATTAAATCAGATGTTGCTATAAACATATGAAATGGCACATTTTTTTTTTTTTTCCAGCTTGGGGCATTGTGGCATGAAGCTGCTGGGAATCTAAAAAGAAATGTTTTTACATTCTTGGATACTGAGTCTGGTTTCTGCTAGGTTTTCTTCTTTCTGAGCATGAATGCTAAATAAAAGTGTTTCCGTTTAGAGCTCTGTGTTTTCCCAGAGAGTTAGCAAGGCTGAGTAGAGGTGTTCTTACTCTTTTCGGACTGTTCTATGGGGTGGAACGGAAGACCTGGGCTCTGTGTGTGTGTATGTGTATATGTGTCTGTATGTCTGTGTGTGTCTGTTAGGTGGAAGGGATGAACGACCTCCTAGTACCCTGGCATGTTTGGGTTGGAAGGAATCTTGGACACAAGCTAGTTCACAAACCTCCTCAAGACTCTGAGGAAAGCTGCATTGTTGCCTCTAGTAAATGGTCGTACTGGCCTTCAGTTTCCACTTCAAAGTGGTGGTAATATCGCTGTATGGGGCACAAAACGATGAGAAAAAACTACAAAGAAGTCATGACATACGGAGTGTCAAAAAGTGATTATAGTTTTGCTTGTGCTGGTGCTTAGGGGTAATTTTTCTTTCCACAGTTTCCAAGTATATTATTTTTCATAATGAAGAAAATAAATTTGTATTCAAAACAAAACTGTAGCCTCAAAACGTTTTAGTATTTAATAACCACCCTTAAAAAGATGACTTGGCATATTGATAGCATTCTACAAACTGTTTAGAGCAACACCACCTAACACAGTAACCATTAGCCACGTGGGGCTTCTGAAATGTGGCTGGTCCAACGGAGATGTATGGTATGTGAGAGATACACACCTGATTTCAAAGACTTAGTGCAAATGAAAGAGTGCAAGATAGCTCAGCAATCATTTTTATAATGATGATGTGCTGAAATGATAACAGTTTGGAAATATTGGATTAAAGAAGTTATTTTTTAAAATTTATTTTATTGAAGTATAGTTGTTTTATAATGTGTTAATTTCTGCTGTACAGCAAAGTGATTCAGTTATACACATATATGTGTCTATATTCTTTTTCATCTTCTTTTCCATTATGGTTTATTACAGCATTTGAATCTAGTTCCCTGTGCTATACATTAGGACCTTGTTGTTTATCCATTCTGTGTATAATAGTTTGTATCTGCTAATCCCAAACTCCCACTCCATCCCTCCCCCACCCCCCAACCCCCTTGGCAACCACAGGTCTGTTCTGTAGATAAGTTCCTTTATGCCATATTTTAGATTCCACAGATAAGTGATATCATATGGTATTTGTCTTTCTCTTTCTGGCTTGCTTCACTTAGTATGATAATCTCTGGGTCCGTCCATGTTGCTGCAAACAGGAGCAACCTAAATGTCCATCGACAGATGAATGGATACAGAAGGTGTGGTACAGATATACAATGGAATACTACTCAGCCATAACAATGGATTAGATAAATTACTAAAATTACTTTCACCTGTTTCTTTTTACCTTTTTAGCATGGCTACCAGAAAATTTAAAATTACATATGTGGGTCTTGTATGAAAGAGAGAAGATATGCGTTCCTTTTGACAAGATTGGAGGAGGCCTGGACAACACGCATATAGTTAAGGCATTGCCACCTTCTTGATGGCATCTGAACATGGTTCTGAGGAAGGAGAGCGACTGCTTAATGAGTATGAGGTGTCCTTTTGGGGTGATACCAAGGTTCTGGATCCATAGAGTGGTGATGGTTGCACAGTATTGTAAATGTACTAAATGTCACTAATGGTGAATTTTGTCATGTATATTTTACCGCACATACACACACACACACACACACAAATTACAAATGTGGCTTATGTTATACTTCTGTTTTCAGCGGGTTTTTAAAGTAAAGAGGTAGGGAGTATGGCTTTGCTTAAAATAGCATCTCCAGAAATAGAGAAAAAAGGGAAAAGAGGCAAGGATGGGCTGAAGACGGCTGGGAGCGGTTGGAACTCTTTTCTCTCTCTGCCTTTGGTGAAAATGTCAGCATGTGTTTCAGTTTCCTGCCATTTTTGCGGTCCCCCTCCCCACCCCCCCGAGGCCTCAGCTTCATGTGGTCCCTATCTCTTCACAACGCCTTCATCTTATTTATCTCATTCCACTTTTCCTCCACACTTGGCATGCTGTCCACTGCAGGGTTTCTCACTTAGATAACTCCTTCCCTAAAATTCCTCACAGTTATGTGGTGTCAGGGAATTAGGGATCCTGACAGTTGAAAATAAAATAGAACACCCAGAGCAGGCTCGACAAGCCTCCTGCCTCCCAGATCTTGTTGATGGAGAAAAATTAAAAGTCTTGTCTGTGCATCTCTGGAATCCAGCTTCTTAAGTGTAAAACCCATGAGGCAAAACTGATGTGTGGTGTCGGAAGTCGGGATGCTGGCTGCTGGGGGCTGGGGGTGAGAGGCAGTAGGCAGCGGCCGGGTCGGGGTATAGGAAGGGGCTTCTGGAGGTGGGAAACCTTCTGATCTGGGTGCTGATGACCTCAGTACGTCCACGTTGTGAAACTTGATTGGGCTGCCGACTGGCGCACTTTTCCGAATGGGCATTACCCATCCATACAAAGTTGAACAAAAACCAAATCACCCTGTGAGGCGGATACTTCTTTGAGCGTTGAGTGAACGGCCCTGGAATGCGTAAACGCAGTGGGGTGGGTGCGTGTTTCACGAGGATGTCCGCCGGGGATGCCGCATCCCCTTTCTGTGGGATCTGGATTGACAAGGCCTGTGATATGATGGGGGCCCAGATGGGGAGGCGTCCGGAGGTCCCGCCCCACGACCCTCGGCCTGGAGGTCTGTGGGCGAGTGGGCCACCTCGGCTAACTCACCTGTGTACCTTATCTCTCGTCTCTGCGTTTGAGGAGACCAGGGAGGGGCGGGTGTGAGGGTGAGTGATCTTACCGAGAGGCTGGCTCAGCTGTTGGCGTAGGTGAGATGTCTAAGGACGGTCACATTCTTGGGGGGGGGGGATTGGAATTCTTCCGCGGCTGTAAATAGACCCCCATGAGGGGAGGAGGGACAGCGCCGGAGCCAGCAGGCCCTGTGGCTATCACCTACGGAAATCCTGTGTGTGGGTAAATACAGCCTCAGCAAAGCCTGGAGGAGAGATTGCAGGGGGAGCCGAGGGGGGCTGAGCAGGCTGATGTGGGAGGTTATTAACCAGATAGTGGCGGGAAACCAGAGGCCAGGGGGATTGGGGCCGGAGGAGCACCAGCGGAAACGAGGGAGGAAAAATAAACAACGGAGAGAAGCAAGCTCATTTGCTTCCTCCCACCCTTTTATTTTGTGCCGGGACTGAGGTCTCCTCTTCTGGGGACCACAGGCTGGAGGCTGATTTTGAAAACCAGGCCTGGCTCCTGCCTTCTTGCTCTGTACCCACCGGCCCCTACTCCCCGCCCCGGCAGTGACCTTCCACCCTGAGCCAGCCCGGGGCTGTGTTCCCACACGCTGCCCCCTGCCCCCTCCTCTGCAAGTGCAACGTGCCCAGGACCACACGCCCAGCTGCACGCCCCCGTACCCCACACACCAAGGGCACCAGATGCTGGGGCCCCGTCGGCGAGCTTCCTAACAATGTTGTTGGCCCACGGAGAGGTTTTCCTTTCCTTGATCACAACCGGAGACGATCAGGTTTGATCCCACGCTCAAGGGCTAACGTCCAGGTCCCCCGGCCTGCTGGAAGGCAACACTTCAGTTTCCAACATCAACTGGTTCCCTTGGAAAGACCTCAGCCTTATAAGACAGGCAAGAGGGAACTGCAGGTGGCCGGGACAACGGCCCTTCCAGGCCCCAGCTCTGGCTTGAGCTGGCTGGGTGACCAGGGGCAGGCTTCCTAAACTTTGTGGGCATTCGTTGAAACAGCCATAAAATAGGTATGAGGACATTAATACCACATACATCATACGATGTTGATAATGCCTCATGTGTGTGCGAGGATCTGATAGCAGGTGTGTAAAAAGCACTTTGCAAACTGCAGAGTTGCCTCCCTGGGGGGTTGTTAGCCAGCGTGCTCTGGGGCTGAGTGGACAGAAAGTTGTTACCGAGAACTCGCAGCACTTCAGTTTGCAAATGGTTTACTTTTACATTAGAGAATCTTTAAGGAGAATCGATACCCTGGTGAAATCAGCTAACCCCCAACACTTGCCCAGAGCTTGGGCTGTCGAGTTACTTAAGAGAGAAGCAGCTCAACAGAGAACCAAGTCCTTGGGATGGCATTTCGGGGTCACATCTGAAATCACTCGGTTCTCAGTTCACTCGTGGGTGGGGCCTTTCTCTCCTGCTCAGACACATGTCCGCACCGGGGAGGGGGTTCCCTCACTGGGCTCACTCCTTGCATGGCAGTCAGTGCCTTTAGAAGTCATTTCTGCATTGCTTGTTTAGACCCAGTCCAACAAACTCCCTGTCTGCTAGGCCTGCCTCTTTAAGCAGTTTGAAGATGTGATGTACCAGGGTAGTATCGGGAGGGAGGGGAGGCCAGGAACAGCTGTACTGAAAGCCTCTCTCCTGCTTAGCTGCCCTCTGGACGGTCTCCATAAAGATTATGAGGGATTAGAGGCAGGGAAGATGTCCTAGAGCCTTTCACTAAATACTGATTGAGTGTCTACTATGGGCTCTACACTGTTAGTCATGAGCAAAGCAGACACAGACACTGTGGTCATTAGTGGAGCTTACCCTGCTGCAGGAAAGCCTGGCAGAAAGCAACTAATGACACAAATAATTAATTGCAAGTGTGATGAATATTACAATGGGGAAGTTCAGGGTCCCAAGAGAACATTTCAGCTGAGCCCTGAAGGATAACTGCCTCAGCCCATTGAAGGGCGTTGGGATGGTTAGGGTCGGATGCGGGGAAAAGCTTTCCCAGCAAAGGGAACCTACGTATGTACATATTCCTCCCTGGGAAGGAACACGATGCCATATGTGCCACATACAGTCTACCTCCTCCTCCTCCTCCCGCCAACCGCAAACCCAATCCTACTCATTCTCCCAACACCTTTTTCCTCTGGAGTTCTGCAAATATAGTTTCTTTTTTGTATGTCTTGACAGCTTATTTATGTACTTTTAATTTATTTATTTTTAGTGGGGTATAGTTGTTTGACAATGTAGTGTTAGTTTCTACTGTACAGCGAAGTGGATCTTCACCAGATCCAGAGAGGCTACGCTTAATTATGAAATTATCCCAATTTGTACCTTTTCTTATTATGCTAGTAAAACTTGCCTATTCCTTTTTGCCGCCCCTTCCCTATCTCTCGCATGACTGCCCAAAAGAGAAATCCTAAGAAAACACACACTCACAGTTTGTTACAGTTATTATGACTCAGACAGCTCTGAAGACTAGAATTTAATGGCGGTTTTCTTAACAGTCCCTGGGGACTCGAAGGACTTTTTTCCCACCAGCCATTGAAGTAGGATTATAAAAACACATTTCTTTCTTGAAAGAAAAGAAGAAACTCTTTGAATTCAAAGTTCTGATTACCCTGAAAGCAGAGCACTGGTTCATATTTTTGTATCTCATCACACCCGCCTTTTCTCCCTCCTTCCCTTTTTCTTTATTTCTCCTGTGAAGGAATAAGTAAAATAGAACAGGAGTTTGCCTTGCTCCCGACCTTGCTGTATGACTTTGGCCAAGGCACTTCCCCTCTCTCGGCCTCAGTTTCTTCCAGTGCAAAATGCAGTGGTGAATCACAGGACTCAGGTTTCCTTGGAACTCTAGCAATCCCTACTTCTCCTGAAAGAACCTCAGCAAATGGGCACTACATTCAGCAGCTCCAAGCCCCGTATGGAAACCCAGCGCTGATTGAAAATCTCCTTTCACTATATTTAAAATAGGTAACCAACAAGGACCTACTATATAGCACAGGGAACTCTGTTCAACATTCTGTAATAACCAAAGTGGGAAAAGAATTTGAAAAAGAATAGGTACATGTATATGTAAAACTGAATGACTTTGCTGTACACCTGAAACTAACACAACATTGCTAAGCAACTATACTCCAATATAAAATAAAAATTAAAAATATATACCAAAAAACCTACCACTTGTTAAGTCTGGAGTATAGTATTAAAGAAGGACAGCCATAATTATCTGAAAAGGCTATTAAAATACTCCTCCGTTTTCTGATTCCATCTCTGTGTGAGTCTATTTTCTTCATATACTTCAGTCAAAACAATGTATCACTATAGACTGAATACAGAAACAAACACCAGCTGTCTTCTATTAAGCTAAACATAAAGATATTCGCAGAAATGTAAAATAATGCCACTCTTATCACTAAAGTTTTTGTTTCAGGAAATATAATCATTTTGTAAAAATATGTTTTTCATGTTAACATATAATGGGCTTATTACTGCTTTTTAAATGACTTAATAAGTGTATTTTTAAATTTTTTTATTTTTATTTTTTTTTACAGGAGAAATGTGCAATTTATTCAGTTCACAAAAGAATTCTATTTTACATTGTCTTTTCTTTTTTAAAAAGTTTTTATTGGAGTATAATTGCTTTACAATGTTGTGTTAGTTTCTACTGTATAGCAAAGTGAATCATCTGTAAGTATACATACATCCCCTCTTTTTTGGATTTCCTTCCCATTTAGGTCACCACAGAGCATTGAGTAGAGTTCCCTGTGCTATACAGTATGTTCTCACTAGTTATCTGTTTATACATAGTATCAATAGTGTATATATGTCTGGGATTGACATATATACACTATTGATGCTATGTATAAGATAAGTAAATAAATGTATTTTTTAATTTCTCAAAAAAAAAAAAAAGAAAATCTCCTTTCTCAGGAGGGAAACTAGAGGCATGGCCACCTCGTCCTCAGCCATGACCTAGCCAGAGCTCCCACCTTTAGTATTTAGGATCTCCTCCCCCCAGGTCGGCCTCCCTCTCCAGCTTCACATGCTGCACTTCCGAGGACCCCTAGAACTCCAGAAATCCTTCCCTGGTTCCCTCAGTTATACCTGCTATTCCCCACACCGTTCTCCACTCCTGTGAATGTCAAGACCCAGAATCAAATGCTTCCAGGAGCCAAGTCGGCAGCACACGTGAGAGCAGATGTCTGGGTGAGGTGCACAGGCTCACGCAGTATGACACGGCCACCTCAGGGCTTGTGCTCAATAGGAAAATATAGGTCCCACCCAGCGCCAACCAGTCAGTATTCTGGAATAAGTGTGCAGTGTTGACAGATATTCTGCTGATCTTTGAAGAGAAGTCCAACATCAGTATTTTAAAGTCCAACGTAGTACAAAGTTTTTAAAAATCACGATATGGGCCAAAGACAAAAGTCTGGGTCAGATTGAACCTGTGGCTGCTGATTTGCTACCTGTGTGTGTAGGCAAAGTATTGGATCCTTTATACATTCTACATGGTATTTACAAAACCTGAAATACTTACCTATGCATTCATTCGTTTGATAATTATCTGTCACCTCTCGTGAGCTGGTACTACACAGGGAGCTAGGGAAAACAGGTAACTGAGATGCAGCATATTCGTAAATAAGGAATGCCAGCATGATGTGATCCGTGCCCAGCTGGGTCTACCTCTCCTCTCCTCCCACAGCCTATCTGTGGATCCTGTGCTCATCTCCATCATGGCACTGAACACACTGGCTGGAAATTCACGGTTTGCTGGGCTGTGTCTTTCTAGCTTCCTGACGTCCTACCTACCTGCTACCTGAACCATATACTTCAGTTCTGTACCCCCAGCATCTAACAGAACCTGACACATCGTAGCAACTCCAGAAAAGCATAATGACTGACAAGTGAGTAAGCAGCCCACTAATTGTGTGTCATTCAGGGTGGTGAAAGCAAAGGAGGGTCTCCCTGTACCCAACTTCTATCCTCCCCCTCAACCCCAGCTTTGGAAACCCTTTTGCCAAAAAAAGCGCAAATGCTAATTGTTCCAAATTAGGCTAATTTACTTCTACCCTTTACCCACCCTCCCCATGTCAAGAAAAAAATAATATAAAGAAGCAAAAACCATAGAAATCAATAAGAACAAAAGTATTATCTCTGAGAGTCAAGGTCATCATTCATTCAAAAAACGTCAAGATGAGTAACATAACTCCATTGAACAGAGGAGACCCTTAGATGTTAGATTTTAAAAATCATTATTAATGTGAACTCTCAGTGTCATGGGAAAGCCATTGATATAGGAGTCAGATCACATGGTTTCTTGTCTACCTCTGCAAATGTGAGATCTGGAGCAAACTACTGACCGCATCTGGGACTCAGTTTCCCTCCCCTGTAAAATGAGAGGTGATCAGAGGATTTCTAGTGTGACTTCTGGCTTTCACAGTCTCTTCTGAGACCATCTAGCTTGGCAGGAAGAAAGACATAAAGAAATCTGTGAGCCAGACTACGCCTTCTTCCCTCTCCAAGAGTGGCCAGCGCCCTGCTCTCCACAGGACAGAGGAATGAATAATGGTGCAGTGGAATTCTCACCTCCTTCCCTCTTCCTTGAGAACTAAGGGACTGGCTCAAACATATTGAGATGCAACATAAATCACAAACGGACCACACCAGAGCCCTTCTCAAGGTTTTAGCACACTTGGATGCTTGGCATATTTATCTGGATTTTGGTATTTGTGGGCTGAATCCCTGTACCTTTCCACTGACCCTGCAGCATTCTCTAACTGGGGCTTTCGAGATGTCTATCAGGAAAAAGAGCACGGGTGAGCAAGGGGTGTTTGGATGAAGAGCTGGGAAATGCTTCCTCAAGGAAGGGGAAATCTGGCACCGTCAAGAACGTTTAGTCTATAAAATCATTTTCCTCTGGGATTAAAAGCTTGCTTGATGGACTATATTTATCACGCAGTGAATCTCATTGTCTTATTCAGAATTTCCACTTCCTATAGTTGATTTATTTTGGCCCATGACTGTCATATTTCTTATAAGGCTAGTATATTGAATTTTAACCATTAGCACTCATTTATTAAAAACAAAATACAAATAAAATTGCAACCAATCAAACAAAACTTGGTAAATAGCAAGCCCATGTTTTCCTCTTAAATTTCTTTAAGATCAGAGAAGTGTTTTAAAAGTTGCTAATGAGGCTTCCACACTTTTTAAAGAAATGTCTTGGAGCAATCCCACAATTTGGAGTTTCCTAAATAAGGTAACGATTAAATACTTTGGAAGCTTCCTATTCCACAAAAGATGGTAAACTAGCAAAGGGTGCCAGCTTCCATTCAGAGCCCAAATTGGAGAAGTGAGAGCAAGTTGATGGATGCCAGAACCTAAGAGAGAAACTGTAGGGACAGACAGGGTGTGATGATTAATTTTACGTGTCAACTTGATGGGCCATGCAGTACCCAGAAATTTCGCCAAATATTATCCTGAATGTATCTGTGAGGATGTCTCTCGATTAGATTAATGTTTGAATTGGTAGACTGAGTAGCAGATTACCCTCCCCAATGCGGATGAACCTCATCCTGTCAAAGACCTGAATAGAACAAAAAGGGTGAGTAAGAGGGAATTCCTTCTGCCTGACTGCTGAGCTGGGACATCAGCCTTTTCCAGACCTGAACTGAAACATTAGCTCTTTTTGGGTCTTGAGCCTGCCAGCTTTTGGACTGGAACTTAGACCATTGGCTCTCCAGGTCCTCAGGCCTTCGGACTTGGACTAGAGCTACACATCAGCTCTCCTAGGTCTTTATCTTGCCAACTGCAGATTTTGGGACTTGTTAACCTCCTAATTTCAAGAGTCATTTCCTTATAATATCTATTTATCTATCTATCTTCTATTAGTTTTGTTCCTCTGAGAACCTTAAGGCACTGGGGTTGTGCCTGGAACATGCTTTCCAGTTGGGTTCTTTCCCCTCCTTCATATTTACTTGGATAAATCACTGCCTGCTGCACAGACCTTAGGACAGGAAAATAATCATGAATCTCAAAGGCAGCATAGTGAGATCCTAGATCCTGCCTGGGGTTGGCTAGATAGCCCCCTTTCAGTATTTCTTCACAAAGCATCCCTGTTGATACTTTGGGCTTGGTGATTAACACAGAAAAAGAGCTTCTGAAAAGGAGCAGGGAGGTGGAGGTTCTGGGCATTTCCTTGAGGGTCAGGTTTGCACAGATAGTGATTTTAGTGGAATTATAACATCACCCTGAATTGCCTTGAAGTATTCTCCCTCTCCCAACTCACTTGGAAGTCATAAAATCTAGATACAGGCTTTTGGAGTCTCCAGTGGATATGAGTTCAAAAGAAAAATTGACACCTCCAAGGAACACAAACATCAGGAAAGAAAGGCCAGAACTGGCCAACATATGCCAGAGGAAGCAGAATTAATGAACTGGAAGAACAGGAATGGAAAAAAGCTTGATAAGTATCTTCAAAACCCTAATAGAGGATATTGGAAACATGAAACAGGAATAATAACTTATGAATATGAGTCAAATGTACATACTGAATGTGAAAAATGTAATAGTTGAAATAAAGAACTCAGTGGTTGGATTGAAAATACTTTTTTCTCTTAATTTCTTTAAAACATATATGGGGGTTTATAATATATTGACATGTATGTATTGACAATAACACAAAGGTTGAGGGTGGTGAATGAATGGAACTATGCTGTTGCAATGTTCATATATTTAATGTAATATTAATTCTAAGTGACTAGTTAAAAAGCCCTAAAACAACTACTAAACAAAAACAAAAACAAAAAAAAATGCAAAGAGGTAAAGCTAAAAAGTCAGTAGAAGAATGGAATGCTAAAATATATTCAATTAACTGAAAAGAAGGCATAAAAGAAAGCATAGAGAAATAAAAAACAAATGGAAGAAATAGAAAGCAAACAGCAAATGGTAGACCTGAATCCAACACATCAATAATTAAACTACATGTAAATGGGTAAATTTAATAGGAAGATTTTGTTAGAGTGGGTAAAAAAGCAAGACCAAAACTATCTACTGTCTACAAGAGAGGTACCTTAAATATAAGAACACAGATGGATTGAAAGTAAAAGAGTGGACAATGATATACAAGGCAAACAAAAAGTATAAGAAAGTTTGAATGGCTATATTAATAACAGGCAAAAATAGACTTCAAGGTAAGACATAGTGTCAGAGATAAGAAAGACATTTCATAATAATAAAATGGTGAATCCATCAGGAAAACATCATGACCCTAGATATGTGTTGCGTGATAACAGAGCTACAAGATACATTGAATGAAAATTGGTAAAACTAAAGGGAGAAGTAAAAAAAATCCTACAATCAAAATTGGAGATACTTTTACCTCTTTCTCAGAAATTGATAGAACAACTAGACAAAAAACCATTAAGGATACAAAAGATCTGAAAAATATTATCAACACACTTTGATCTAAATGACATACATAGAACATTACAACAAATATCTGTGGACTACACATTCTCTTCAAGTGCATGTGAAACATTTATTAAGATAGATTATATGCGGGACCATATAATATGTTTGAATAAACTTGCAGAGTAATTTTGTATCACACCATAATTAGTTTATAAATTATTATCAATTATATAATATGTTATAATTAAATTTATAATATACATTACAATATATACGTAGTTTTAATATATACACTGGGAAAAGACCTAATATAAAACCTAAGTTTCCACTTTATGAAACTAGAAAAAGAAAAGCAAATTAAACCCATAGTAAATGGAAGGAAAGAATAGAGAATAAAAGAAAAAAGTCAATGACATTGAAAAAAGTAGAAAAAAAAGATTAACAAAACCAAAACTTGGTTCTTTTAAAAGACTGATGAAATGACTTATATGTCCACAAAAAGACTTTTATAAGACTGTTCATAACACGTTTAATTATAATAGACAGTAACTGGAAAAATCAAATGTCTATGAGTAGAAGAATAGATAGATCATTGTATTATCTTCATACAATGTGATACTGCTGAACAATAAAAAGGAAAGAAGTAGTAACACAAGCAGTAGCATGGAGGAATCTCTCATATATGCTGAACAAGAAAAGCCAAACATAAAGGAGTAGATGCTATATCATTCCATTTATATGAGATCAGGAAGGGAAGAATAAACAAAAATCTATGGTGAAAAAGAAACCTAAAAAAAATGGTTGCCAGTGGTGGGAAGGTTGTTGTTGATGAGGGAACTTCCTGGGGTGATAGAAATAAATTATATCTTGATAATTGCATGGGTTATATGGGTGTATTCACTACTCATTGAATTGTACACTTAAGATTTGTACATTTCACTCATGAAAATTTTATATTAAAAAGAATTCTAAATAAATATTAAACTAGTTAGAAAGATTGCTCACTGAAGTGGTTTGGGTTAGCAAATTAGTAAATATATTGAAGATAATGGAAACCAGGTTTCCTGTTTTTTTAAATTGAAGTATAGTTGATTTACAATACTATATTAGTTTCAGGTGTACAACCTAGTAATTCAATATTTATATAGAATATACTCCATTTAAAGTTATTACAAAATAATGGATATACTTCCCTGTTCTGTACAATATATCCTAGTTGCTTATTTATTTTATACAAAGTAGTTTGTATCTCTTAATCCCATATCCCTATCTTGTCCCTCCCTGCTTCCCTCTCTCCACTGGTAACTACTAGTTTGTTCTTAATATCTGTGAGTCTGTTTCCATTTTGTTATTTATATTTGTTCTATTTTTTAGATTCTACATATAAGTGATAACATAGAGTATTTGTCTTTCTCTGTCTGACTTATTTCACTAAGCATAATACTCTCTAGGTCCATTTGCATTGTTGCAAATGGCAGGATTTCATTCATTTTTACGGCTGAGTAGTATTCTATTCTATATATATATATACATATATATATATATACACACACATACATATATATATATATACACACATACATATATATATATCACATCTTCTTTATTAATTTATCTGTTTGTGGACACTTAGGTTGCTTCCATACCATGGCTATTGTAAATAGTGCTGCTATGAACATTGGGGTACATGTATCTTTTTGAATCAGTGTTTCTGTGTTTTTCTTATTTATTTCAGACCTCTCTCTTTTTTTCTTGGTGAGCCCGGTGAAAGATTTATCAAATTTGTTTAGCTTTTCCAAAACTAAGCTCTTGATTTCATTGATCTTTTATATTGTTTTTTATCTCTATTGTATTTATTTCCTCTCGGATATTTATTTATTTCCTTTCTTCTGCTAACTCTGAACTTTGTTTGTTCTTCTTTTTCTAACTCCTTTAGATGGTAGGTTAGATTTTTTGTTTGAGATTTTTCTTGTTTCTTGAGGTAGGCCTGTATCACTATAAACTTTCCTCTTAGAACTGTTTTTGGTGTCTTCCATAGATTTTGGAGTGTTGTGTTTCCTTTTTCATTTGTCTTGAGGTATTTTCTGATATCCTCTTTGATTGCTTTATTGACACATTGGTTTTTTTTTTTTAAGAAATTCACGTTCTTTTATTTATTTATTTATGACTGTGTTGAGTCTTCGTTTCTGTGCGAGGGCTTTCTCTAGTTGCAGCAAGTGGGGACCACTCTTCATCACGGTGCACGGGCCTCTCACCATCGCGGCCTCTCTTGTTGCGGAGCACAGGCTCCAGACATGCAGGCTCGGTAATTGTGGCTCACGGGCCCAGTTGCTCCACGGCATGTGGGATCTTCCCAGACCAGGGCTCGAACCCATGTCCCCTGCATTGGCAGGCAGATTCTCAACCACTGCGCCACCAGGGAAGCCCAACACATTGGTTTTTTAGTAGCATGTTGTTTGGTCTCCATGTGTTGTGCTTTTCTCATTTTTCTTCCTGTAATTAATTTCTAGTTTCATACTACTGTGGTCAGAAAAAAAATGCTTGCTATCATTTCTATCCTCTTAAATTTGTTGAGAATTGTTTTGTGGCCTAGCACGTGATCTATCCTTGAGAATGTTCCATATGCACTTGAAAAGAATGTGTATTCTGCTGTTTTTGGATGGAATGACCTGTAAATATCTATTAAGTCCAATTGGTCCGTTGTGTCATTTAAGACCACTGTTTCCTTATTGATTTTCTGTCTGGCTTTTTAGGAAATAAAAATCAAAATGTTTAGGAATAAAGGAGCCTGATCATATCTCCAACTTACTCTTAAATGATTAAAAAATTTACACTTATAAATAAAGATAAATAGATAATGAGAAAGCAAATGGGACAAAATGTAATCAGTTGGTGAATTTGGGTAGACTAATGGCGGTTCTGTGCATATTCTTTCAACTTTTCTTTAAGTTTCAAATTATATTAAAATTATAAGTTATCAACAAAATAAATGGCGAAAGGATTGATTGTTAGTAAGAGTAATTAAAATCGTGGGTAGGTAAAGGCAATCATATGTCCATTCCTAAGGGAATAGATAAGTGTAAGATCATATACAAAAATAATGGACTATAATGCAGTAGTCAGAATTAAAAACATATATATACATGTAACAGCATGACTAGATCTTTAAAATATACTATTCCATGGCAAAAGTAAGAAATCTAATGAGATACACGTAAATACTAAGTGTAAATTAAACACACATATAAAATAATGCCATGATATTTACAAGTATGCACATAACTAAGAACATAAATTAGATACTCTGGTGTGGGTACTTATGGTGGAGAGAGAAATGGGATTCAGGCTGGAGGAACAGAGGGAAGAAATAATAAAGTAGAATTAAAATAAGAAGGGAGCCTTGCAAGGACTGATGATGATGGTATGACATGGACAGAGAAATAGGATTAAATATCTGCTACTGGTGTCCAAAACAAAACAGGGAGTTGATGGAAGAAATGCTGGGTCCTTTCAAGATGCCTCTTAGACTTATGTTCTTATTCATTGATTCATTCATACAACACATACTGACTGTGTATGAAGCACCTTGTTAGATGCTTGGTAAACAGTTTGAATAAGATAGGAACATTTCTTGTCCTCACTTTACAGTTCAGGAAGTGACCTGAAAAGTGAGTCTTAATCATATACCACTAGAGAAGGCTATGAGTGGTGTCTGAGATGAAGAAAATTTCAGAATAACCATTTTTTTCTGAGTTTGCATTATTCATTCTGTTTCTATGAATGGATCACAAGAAGCTACTTTATCATTTCCCCTCAATTTATACTTCCTTGTCATTTGGAGTATTCCCTCCTAATTCCTGGTGTCCATAACGTATTATCAGTTTTGTTTTGATTAATTTGATCTGTTAAACTAGCCCTGTGCACCATTAAGCGTGATCTGTAGAAATGTGAGGCCTGAGGGTCTAAAATCCACTTGACCTTTACGCTCATTTTCCATTCCGTTTATCAGGCCTTTGTTACTATCCTTTACTATAGCCTCTGGTAGACACGTCTGGCCCTTCCTATAAGAATGTGTAGGCTCCTTTCACTCTCCTTACAGTTACAATAATACTCAGTTGTACTGAATTAATATTAATCAAAAATGTGCTAACATTGAGTCTGGAATAATCTAGTTGCAACATCCTGACCCTTGGTTTCTACTGATGCCCTCAGTGAGGTCCAATCAGGGCTACTGTACACAATTTAGAAGAAAAAAGAATTTAAAGTATTTTTACAAACCTTAGCATGAATTACTATGTCGTCATTTTCTCAGTCGTCAGCAGCTCAGGATCCAACTAATGAGAAATATATTTTCCCACAGACGATCTAGGATGCAAAACACATTGTTCAAGCTTTTGAAAAAAAAAAAACAAATAATAAAAATAAGATATTGTGAGAGCTTTGAAGTGCCTGGGGCACAATGGTAGGTTCCTTTGTTGAACAGCGGATTTTCCTAATGCCACTCAGCTAGATTCTTATCACACATTTCTGAGCAGGAGACAATGAAAATGGCCCAGCATGAATAAAAGAACAGATGAGAAATGTGCTGAGATAAAGGCTGAAAAGGAGGCCTGGCAAGTGCCTGGGTCCTCACTGAAGACAAATAGTGAGGTGGGGAGAGAGGTACACTTTATCTTCAGTGTTCTTTTTATAGCTCTGATCCAGAGTTGTTTTCCCTTGAAAATGAATGGAGTGCTGGGGGAAGCTGCTTGGCCTTGTTCTCTGGCCTTTTCATTGCACCCTGCAGCGATTTTAATGAGTTATTTCTCACAGTCGCCCTACCAGGCAGGTCGTCATCAATATCCCTGCTTTAGAGGCAGAGCTTAAGTGAGGCAAGAGCTGAGGGGTGACCCAGTAATGGGTTTTAACTATGTGAGGGTCATGTGGCTGAGGATGGGGAGCAGCTGTCCTTGGGAATCTCCTGAGTTCAGAGCAGAGGGTGTGAGCAGAACTTCAGCAAGGAGGGGCGGATATTAGTTAGAGTGAGAAAGAGTTCCTGGTCTAGGGGAGTAGTGTTCCCTGTCAGATCATGAAGTTTTCTGAGGGAAGGAATCTATCTTCTCCTTCTTGGTTTGCACCACCATAGCATCTACTAGATACATGTGTTCCCAGAAAATTAATGTTCAGATGATTGGTTAATGAGTGGTATGGACAAGTCTTGATGTAGGGATCTTTCAACCAAGGCTAGAGACACATTGATCTTGGCTGACTTGCTCTACCAGGAGGGAAGGACCCAATGATCCTACAAGGTCACTAGTATTGCTTGGGTTCTGTAATTAGCTCTTATCTGATATTGGCTCTGTCCAAGTCAATGGAAAATTCTGTCAAGCCAATATTCTTGATCATCTACTATGTGGAAGGCAATAGGCAAGGCTTTGGGTGGCTTGCAGAAATTAATGTCAAAAAGCAAAAGGTAGATTGGGAGGGAAAGAAATGCATACAACTTCTTATAATATGCTTATTTGAGAATATGAGAAGTGCTATCTTAGAAGTCCAGTCAAAGCTCATGAGACCACGGAGAAGGAAGTGATGCATTCCAGTTTGGTAATTGGGAGAGGAATGATAATGAAAACACAAACTAACATTACTGTGTACCATGCAGGTGATAAGCGCTTTACTTGGATTATTTTATTTAATCCTTACAATAGCAGTATACAATATGGACTAATGTTATTTTCATTTTACTCATGATAATATGGAAGCAGAGCAAAGTTAAGTAACTTACTAGCAGGCAGCAGAGGCAGAATCAAAGCTGGCTTTCTGATAGAGCTTAAGCTAAGTATTGTAGGAAATGGACATATTAGCACATGCTAGAGTCCAATCTCTGGGCCAGGTGTTTCATATAGATAATTAACTTACTTCTCATGAAAACTCTGGAAATTATATTATTGTCCCCATTTTACAAATTTGAGACTCAAAGAGATTAAATGACTTGAACAGTTACATGGCTAATAAATGTCAAAAGAGGCATTCAAACCCAGGCTAGTGTGGTCTCAAAATATATCATTTTTTCCCACTATCCACAATACTACCTCAATAAAAAGAAATGGCCAGTGAATGGTCCCTTAAGGCCTCAGGAACTCCAGGAAGGCAGTCATGTCCAACTGAAGGCATTGAGAGATCTCAGGAATGGATCCTGAAAAGCTTTCAGCCCCCTGTAGGTATGTCCACATAGATGACCTGCCACTGGTAGGCCTGCAGCAATAGCAGACTTCAGGTAGAGCGTCCAGCATTTCAAAACTGGTCAAGTTGTCTGCAGGGCTTTTGTATTAGTCATATATTGCTGCATAGCAAATTACTACAAATTTAGTGGCTTAAACAATACCATTCCTATCTCACAGTTTCTGTGTGTCAGGAGCTTGGACACAGCTTAGCTGGGTCCTTTGCCCAGGGTCTCACAAGGTTACAATCAAACTGTTAGCCTGCTGCATTCTCATCCGGAGCTCAGGATCCACTTCCAAGGTCATTCAGATTGTTGGGAGAATTCAGTTCCCTGCAGCTGTAGGAATCCTCAACTCCTAGACTCTGCCCTCTCCTCAGGAGTTCACAGCAGAGCTATTTGCTGCTTTGAGGTCAGTAAGAGAGTATGTCCTGAGGAAGAACCCAACCTCCTTATAAGGGCTTTCACTTGAATAAGTCAGATCCACTCAAGATAATCTCCCTTTTGTTTAACCAAAACTAACCAATTTGAGATGTCAATTACAACTGCAAAATCTCTTCATCTTTCCTATATAATGTACCCTAATCACAAGAGCAATATCCCACCCTACTTACAGGTCCTGTCCACACTCAAGGGGAGGGGATTATATAGGACATGTACACCTGAGGAGTGGAATTTGGAGGTCATCTTAGAATTCTGCCTGTCACTTGGAACTCATTCCTGGTGTCCATGGGTGCACTGGCCTCCCTCTGGTTAAATCAGGACCCCATTATCTAGGTGGGGTCAGAGCAGAGTCTGTCTATGGGTTGCATGTACTTTGAAATTCTTTGTCTCCATTTCCCCTTGTGCAGGGCCCATCTACCACCCTTCAGTCAGTTTTGGCAATGGGTCAGCATTTCTGATGAAAGATTTCATGGGAAAGGGGGGACATTTATGTCAAAAGTTGATTTGGTGATTAGCTTTGGTGAATATTTTCTAATTAGCTCTGCTTCCCCTCTGTCCCATTGTTGACAGTCAAGAGGTAGTTGTACATATTATTTATTAAATGAGCTAAAGAGCAAAAGGTCAAGGCTAAGGCCAAATAATTGAAAGGAAGCAACATGTCTGAGGACGTCTAAATGTCATTTGATGGAATCAGCTTCTAGACTTGAAGATTTTATCTTTAAGCAGTCTTGGGAAACTGCATTTTAATTCAACCAAAAAACTCTTATAAACGGAATTGGATTGCTTTTTCAACGATTGTCTATTGAGACCCCACCTTAGGTTTTTTTCCTTGGTTTTATTTTGTTCTGTTTATCATTTTCACGCATACACACTTAGCTCCAAAAGGATTGGACAATCATGAAAGCCAAGCCTGTGACACTGAGCAAATTTGTAAGAAAGTAAGGTAGGGATTTCAATCTCATTTTAAAATGTCCAACATTTTAATATCCTTAGTTCATGCCATAGTTCTGCCAAAATAGGGACAACTTTTTCTCCAAAGTCAGCTCTGATGGTGAGCCAGGTTTTATGGAACAAAAACAAAAATAAAACCAAACAAACCTCCCCCACCATTGTGATCAAAGGTTGATCTTTACAACGTCCTCAAGACTGAAGAGGCATTGATTCCTACCATCCTCCACTGCTTCAATGATTGTCTGCTCAGAACACAATCAGCTTACAAAGGCTCAGCTCCTACAGCTCTTGGGTGTGAAAGGCTTTGACTAGACAGCAGGGCAGAGGGATTTTTGAGGGCCCACATCTGGGCCCAGACTGGGACCAGTGTGAGTCTGGAATATTCTTTCAGTCCCCATTCCCTCCTCGGCACCCACCCATTTCATATAGCCTCAGCCTTGAAGGCCTTGATGACTTGAAATATCTTCCTGGGTCTGTAGTGAAGATGCTTATAAATATTACAAGAGATTTATCACTTCGGTGTGAAATTCTCTGATACCAGCAGGGAGTTTTTAAACACAACTGGCAACAAGAGGCATATGGTCAGAGATTCAAGTTACTGCTTTTTTTTTTTTTTTTTTTTTATTGTTGTCTGCCAAGGACAATATATTTTTTTCCCTTCTTCAAAATAAACATTGTGCAGGAATGTGCCTCAACAAATGGCTGGGGTTCTATTATATTTCATGCAGCTTTCTAAACAATTTCCAACCCTGGGCTGGCCTGGTGTCAAACAGAAGGCAACCAACAATAGCAAAATCCCATTAAAGCTGAGAAGGTTCCTTCCTGAGGTGAGCCTGGCCAGAAATAGTCATCTTGGCTCATTCTCCAGTTTGGCACCAGGGACTAATAATGCACGGTCTTCTAATGGAAATTATCTAATTTCATCCAAGAGCTCCTCCAGAGAGAGCCGGGCTGACGCACTAACAGTCAATATAACAACATTCTTCTTGAAGTGCTGAACAATGGGTCTTTGGAGAGACTGTGATAAACCACGTCAGACTCCGGACAAACACGAGTGTAAAAATAGGCATCAGAGGCACTGACACAGCCACCTAACTTCTCAGGAGGGAGGCGCACAGAGGAGGGTCTGTTCAGAGTGCTTGTTAGGAAGACTTCATCAGACCTGGCGGGAGAAGCATAGTGGGGAAAGAAAGGAAAGGGCGTGGGAGAAAGAAAAGACAGAACAAGATTAAGAAGGGGGGAGATTAAGAAAGTGATAAATGAAAGAGAGAAGTGTTAATTCTCCATCTGTGGTGCAAAGTATTAAGCGACTGTACATGGTCGGTTAACATAAATCATGCTTTGGGTATGATTCCCAGTAACATCAGGGGGCTGTTTTTCAAATGCTACGTGTAAGGAATGGCCAGCAGGAAACATTGCTCCATTTAAAGATATAAATGCTCCATTTAAAAATAGTAGTTCTACATAGAATATAAAGTGCTAATCCCATTACTTAAATGTTCTTCATTAAAATATTTTTATGCTTCCCAGCTATTAATAAATATTGAAATATATACAGGTAAAAGAAAACTTGAGTTTCATATAAGGAAAAAAGAGATATATTGGAGTTCTGTGAAATACACACACACACACACACACATACACACACACACACACATATATATATAGGTTATATAACACTATATATTATATGTTATATATAGAATATATCTATAACTATATATTTATATATATGTCTGTCTAGTTAGCTAGCTATCTAGCTATTCTATAAACTATCCCAATAGCACTAAGACCAACAGGTTCATCCTAAGGCATACACTTGGTTTTGTTTTTCATGTTGTTACTTGTTTCATGAATATTTTTAGCCCCATCTAAATTTTAAGCTCCCCAGCGGTAAGAACTGGCTATGTCTCTAATGGTTATCCACATTAAGACAAATAAGCATCAGTCAAAACTGGTGGCTGATTGATCAATTAATTGATTGAATCATATTGTCTTGAAATGTCAGAAGGTCTGTCATGTATAGGCATTTCAAGGAATAAAAATTGGAAAACTTCTTCAAGATGAGTAAATTCAAGGCTCAAACCTATATTACACTTACATGCCTACTACCCTTTTCTTCCCTCCCCACAAGGAAGAAAACAGTCTAGGGTCAGGAATATGGAAGGGCTGCCCTAGACCACAAAGCCCAAAGTGGATAGATCACAAAAAATTCTCTTTGGGTCTAACGTGAGAATTTGCAACTCTAGACTGATGCAAGAGAACATATGCTAGCTGCATTCCCCCCACTGGAATAATATTCAGAGACCGAATCAAGATGGCAGCTTATGCATGTAAGCCTGTCTCTCCAGCCCCTTCCCAATCCAGATATATATTTAATATACTGATAACACTTGTGTCTGGGGAGGAAAATTCTGTGGCTTGGAAAAACCAGAGTGAAAAGGCAACTTCTCTGAATATGCTTTTGTTTCTTTTCAAGGTTGGAATATGTAAATACAACACTATTCAAAAATTTAAAATTAAATTTAAATAAGCTAGTATTAGAGTCTTAATATGAGACAAAATGTAATTTAGGGCCAAAAGTATTAAAAAGAAAAAGAGATTCATAATGATTAAAAGTACATTCCACCAAGAAGTTGCTAACCTCAACATCTAACAACATCAAAATATAAAAAATAAAACCAATAAAAATGCAAGAAGAAACTGATAAAGCTATACAAAAGAATGAGATTAAAAATATAAAACACATATTATTTTAAAAAATATTAAAGACAATTAGAACATATGTTGAGCCACAGAGAAAATATCAACACATTCTAAAATGAATGAAATCATACAGGTTGCATTCTCTGTGTGCAATGCAATAAAAATAAATATTATCAGAAATGATTGTCACATACACACATATAAATCTCTCCATTTGAAAAATGTCTTACATGTCTTTCTAAGTTCTTGGGTTTGAAAGTAAATCGAAATTATTTATAAATAAATTATAAGAAGGTCAATTATCAAAACAAATGATATATGGCCAATACTCAGAGGAAATTTTGTAGTTTTTTTTTTTTTTTTAACTTTGGATTTATTTATTTATTTATTTATTTATGGCTGTGTTGGGTCTTCGTTTCTGTACGAGGGCTTTCTCTAGTTGTGGCAAGTGGGGGCCACTCTTCATCGCGGTGCACGGGACTCTCATTATTGCGGCCTCTCTTGTTGCGGAGCACTGGCTCCAGACGCGCAGGCTCAGTAATTGTGGCTCACGGGCCTAGTTGCTCCGTGGCATGTGGGATCTTCCCAGACCAGGGCTCGAACCTGTGTCCCCTGCATTGGCAGACAGATTCTCAACCACTGCGCCACCAGGGAAGCCCTTCTTCCAAGAATTTTATAGTTTTATCTCTTACATTCAGATCAATGATATATTTTGAGTTAATTTTTATATATAGTGTGATGTAGGGCAACAACTTCATTCTTTCCAAATAAATATCCAGTTGTTCCACACCCTTTGTTGAAGACTATTCTTTCTCTGTTGAATTGACTTGGTACTGTTGTCAAAATCTTTTGACCAGTGTAAGGGTTTATTTCTGTACTCTCATTTCTATTCCATTGGTCTACATGTCTGTCTTTATGCCAGTACCACAATGTCTTGATTACTGTAGCTTTGTATCAATAGTAAGATTTAAAGTCAATCTTGAAGTGTGAGCCCTCCAACTTTATCTTTCTTTTTCAAGACTGTTTTGTCTATTGAGATGATCATATGCTTTTTCCCTTTTGTTCTACTAGTAGAGTATATTATGTTGTTTGATTTTCATATGTTGTACCAACTTTGCATTCCTGGATTCCACTTGGCCATAGTGTATGATTCTATTTATATGTTGCTGGATTATGTCTGCTGGTATCGTGTTGAGAATTTTTGCATCTATATTCATGAGGGATATTGTTGTGTACTTTTCTTGTGATTTCTTTGTCTAATTTTGATACCAAGGTAATATTGACCTCATAGAACAAATTGAGAAGTGTTACCTCCTTTTTTATTTTTTGGAAGAGTTTGTGAAGGGCTGGTGTTAATTCTTCTTTAAAGGTTTGATAGAATTAATCAATTAACCCATTTGAGTCTTTGTGACAAGTTTTTTTGGTGACAAGTTTTCTTTTTTTGTAGGAAGTTTTCTTATTACCAATTCAATCTCTTGACTCACTATACATCTATTAAAATTTCTATTTCTTCTTGAATCAGTTTTGGTAGCTGTGTCTTTCTATGACGCTAGCCATTTCACCTATTGTACCTAATTTGTTGGCATATAATTGTTCCCCTTGTATAATATCCCCTTGTAATTTTTAATTCTATAACGTAAGTAATAATGTCACCTCTTTTATTCTTGATTTTAGTAATTTGAGACTCTTCTCTTTTTTTCTTGGTCAGTCTAGCTAAAGGTTTGGCAATTTTTATTGATCTTTTCAAAGAGCCAGCTTTTGGTTCATTGATTTTCTTTATTATTTTCCTAGTCTTTATTTCATTTATTTCTGCTCTCATCTTTATTATTTCCTTCCTTCTGCTAGCTTTGGATTTAGTTGCTCTTCTTTTTCCTTATGATGAAAGTTTATTGATTTGACATCTTTCTTTTTTTCAAAAATAGGTAATTATAGCTATACACTTCCCTCTAAGCACCACTTTTGCTATATCTCATAAATTTTGGTATGTTGTTTTTTCATTTTCATTCATCTCAAAATATGCTCTATTTTCCCTTGTGATTTCTTTTTTTTAATCTATTGGTTATTTAGGAGTGTGTTGTTTAATTATCACATGTTAGTGAATTTCCCAAATTTCTTTCTGTTATTGATTTCTAGTTTCATGTGGTTAGAGAACACACTTTTTATGACCTATGTACTTTTAAATGTATTGAGACTTGTTTTATGGCCTAACATGTCTATCCTGGAGAATGCTCCATGTATACTTAAGAAGAATGTATATTCTTCTTTTGTTGGCTTGAGTGTTTTATAGATGGCTATTAGGCCTGGTTGATTTATAGTGTTACTCAAGTCTTCAGTTTTCTCAATGATCTTCTGTCTTGTTTTATCCATCGCTGAAAGTGGGGTATTGAAGCCTCCATCTATTACTGTTGAATTATTTATTTCTTCCCTCAATTCTGCCAGTTTTTGCTGCATGTATTTTAGAGCCCTATTGTTAAGTGCATATGTGATTATAATTATATCTTCTTGATAGATTGACACTTTATCATTACAAAATGTCTTTCTTTAGCTCTAGTAATAATTTTTGCCTTAACACCTGTTTTGTCTGATATTAGTATAGGCATTCCCTATATTTTTTGGTGCTGTTCACATGATACATATCTTTTTCAAATTTTTAACTTTCAACGTGCTTGTGCCTTTGGATCTCAAGTGTGTCTTCTGTAGACAGCATAGTTAAATCATGTTTTACAAAATCTATTATTCCAATTTCTGCCTTTTTATTAGAGAGTTTAATCTATTTCCATTTAATATAATTAATGACAAGACAAGATTTACATCTCCCATTTTTTTTGTTTTATACATGAGTCGAGTTGTTTCTCTTCATCTATTCCTCCATTACTGCCTTATTTTTTCTTAGACATTTTCTAGTACACCATTTTAGCTCTCTTGTCCATATATATGTTATTTTCATATATTAATAGGTGTTATTTTCTTAGTGGTTGCCTTGGGGATTACAATTAGCATCTTAATTTATAACAACCTAGCAACCTAGTTTGGATTAATACCAACTTAATTTTCAATAGTATACCAAAACTTTGATGTTAAATAGCTCTCCTTTGTGGAATCATTGTCATATAAATTACATCTTAGACATTGTAAGCCCTGCAACATAGCTTTCTAATTATTGCTTTATGCAGTTATCTTTTAAATAAGATAGGAGGAAAAAGTTACAAACCAAAATTACACCTATACTCTCTTTTATATTTATTTATGTAGTTGCCTTTACCAGTGCTCTGTATTTTTTTGATGTATATTTTCAATATACATGAAAAAAAAAGTATTTTATTTTAGCCTGAAGGACCTCCATTAGTACTTTTTGTAAGGCATGCCTGCTAGCAATTATTCTCTCATGTTTTATTTATATAGAAATATCTTAATTTCTACTTAATTTTAAAGGATATGTTTGCTTGACATAGAGTTGTTAGTTGGTAATCTTTTTCCTTCTACATGATGAATATGCCATCCTACTGGCTTCTGGCCTTCTGAATAAGATGAAACCAAAGAGACACACACCAAGACACATTATAATTGGAACGGTAAAAGTTAAGCATAAAGAGAGAAACCTAAAAGCAGTAAGAGAAAAACAAGCGATTACATACAAGGGAGACCCCATACAGCAACAGCAGATTTTTCAGCAGAAAACTTACAGGCCAGAAGGGAGAAACATGACATATTCAAAGTTCTGGAAGGAAAAAAAACTTCTAACCAATAGTTTTCTACCCAGCAAGGTTATTATTCAGAATTCAAGGAGAGACTGAGAGTTTCCCAGCTAAGCAAAAGCTAAAGGAGTTTACCAACACCAAACTGACCCTACAAGAAATATTAAAGGGACTTCCTTAAGCTGAAAAGAAGTAGCACTAATTAATAATAAGAAAACATAAAAAATTGACATTTCACTTAATAAGGGAAATGTATAATAAAGATGGTGGATCAATCACATTAACCAAAAGGACTTAACAGATATATGTAGAATATTCCATCCAAAAAAATGGCAGAATACACATTCTTTCCAAGTGCACATGGAACATTCTCCAGGATAGATCACATGTTAGGTCACAAAACAAGTCTCAATAAATTCAAGATTGAAGTCACATCAAACATCTTCTCCAACCACAGTGGTATGACTAGAAATCAATCACAAGGAAAAACTGGGGAAACCCACAAGAACATGGAGATTAAACAACATGCTACTGAATAAGCAATGGATCATCAAAGAAACCAAAGGAGAACTCAGAGGCAAATGAGAAGAGAATTATGATATACCAAAATGTATGGGATGAGACAAAAGTTGTTCTGAGAGGAAAGTTCATAGCAAACAGGCATACCTCAAGAAAGAAGAAAAATCCCCAATAAACAATGTAACTTTACACCTAGAGGAACTAGAAAAAACACTCAAAGCCCAAAATTAGTAGAAGGAAGGAAATGATAAAGATCAGAGAGGGCTTCCCTGGTGGTGTAGTGGTTGAGAGTGTGCCTGCCAATGCAGGGGACACGGGTTCGAGCCCTGGTCTGGGCAGATCCCACATGCCGTGGAGCGACTGGGCCTGTGAGCCACAATTGCTGAGCCTGCACATCTGGAGCCTGTGCTCCGCAACGAGAGAGGCCGCGATGGTGAGAGGCCCACGCACCGCGATGAAGAGTGGCCCCCACTTGCCGCAACTGGAGAGGGCCCTCGCACAGAAATGAAGACCCAACACAGCCATAAATAAAATAAATTAAAAAAAAAATTCACCTATGCTGACTCCTGTCCCTTCCCTTCTTTCTTTAAAAAAAAAAAAAATCAGAGAAAAAAAATCAGTGACAAAGAGGTTAAAAAAATAGAAAAGATCAATGAAACTAAGAGTTGGTTCTTTGAAAAAATAAACAAAATTGACAAGCCATTAGCTAGACTAACAAGAAAAAACAGAGAGGGCTCAAATAAATAACATCAGAAATGAAAGAGGGGAAATTACAACTGAATCCACAGAAATACAAAGGATCATAAGAGACTAGTACAAACAATTATATGCCAACAAATTGGACGACCTAGAAGAAATGGATAAATTTCTGAAAACATACAATCTTCCAAGACTGAATCATGAAGAAATAGAAAATCTGGATAGACTAATTACTAATAATGATATTGGAACAGATCAAAAAGCTGCCAACAAACAAAAGCCCAGACCTAGATAGCTTCAGTGGCAAATTCTACAAGGCATTCAAAAAAGATTTAATATCTATCTTCTCAAACTCTTCCAAAAAATTGAAGAGGATGGAAACCTTCCAAACTCGTTTTAAGTCAGCATTACTCTGATAAAAACCAGACAAGGACATGACAAAAAGAAAACTACAGGCCAATATCCTTGATGAACATGTAAAAATCCTCAAAAAAAATTAGCAAACTGAATCCAACAATCCATTAACAGAGTCATACACCACAATCAAGTGGGACTTATTCCAGGGATGCAAGAATGGTTCAACATCCACAACTCTACAAACATGATACACCACATTAACAAAATGATAGATAAAAGTTGTATATCTTTTCAATAGATATAGAAAAAATTGACAAAATCCAACACCTATTTATTATAAAAAACTCTCAGTGAAGTGGGTATAGAGGGATTGTACCTCAACATAATAAAAGCCACATATGATGACCCCACAGCTAACATCATATTCAATGGCGAAAGCTTACAGGTTTTCAGGAACAAGACAAGGATGCCCACTCTCACCATTTTAATTCAACACATAGTATTAGAAGTCCAAGCCACAGCAGTTATGCAAGAAAAATAAAGTCATCCAAATAGGAAAGGAAAAAGTAAAGCTGCCACTATTTGCAGATAACATGATATTTCATGTAGAAGGCCTCTCCATGAAAAACTTTTAGAACTAATAAATGAATTCAGTAAAGTTGCAGGATACAAAATTAATATACAGAAATCAGTGGCATTTCTTACACTAATAAAGAACTATCAGAAAGAGAAAGTAAAAATACCATTTACTATTGGATAAAAAAATACCTAGGAATAAACTTAACCAAGGAGGTGAAAGACCTGTATACTGAAAACTGTAAAATACTGATAAAAGAAATTGAGGAAGATATAAACAAATGGAAAGATATACCATGCTCATGGATTGGAAGAATTAATATTGTTAAAATTTCATACTGTCCAAAGCAATCTACAAACTTAATGCAATCCCTAACAAAATGCCAATGGCATATTTCACACTACTTAAACAAATAATTCTAAAATTTGTATGGAACAAAAGAAGACCCCAAATAGCCACAACAATCTTGAGAAAGAAGAACAAAGCTGGAGGTAACACACTCCCAAACTTCAAACTATAAGCTATAGTATCAAGACTCTATGGTAGCTGACACATAGGACAATTAATCTATGACAAAGGAGCAAAGAACATACAATGGAGAAAGGACAGTCTCTTTGATAAACGGTGTTGGGAAAACTGGATTGTCACATGCAAAAGAATGACACTAGACAACTATCTTACACATACATAAAAAGTTAATTCCAATTGAATTAAAGACTTGAATGTAATACCCAAAACTATAAAATTCCTAGAAGAAAACATAGGTGGTAACATCATTGACATTAGTCTTAGTGATGTTTTTTGTGGATCTGACTCCAAAGACAAGGAAAACCAAACCAAAAATAAACAAACGGGACTACATCAGACTAAAATGTTTCTGCACAGCAAAGGAAACCATCTTCAAATTGAAAAGGTTTGAATGTGAGAAGATATTTGCAAATCATATATCTGGTAAGGCATTAATATCTAAAATATTTAAAGAACTCATACAACTCAGGAACAAAACAAACAACCCAATTTAAAAAATGGGCAGAGGATCTCAGTAGACATTTTTCAAAAAAACCCCATACAAATGGCCAACAGGCTAATGAAAATATTTTCAACATCACTAATTATTAGAGAAATGCAAATAAAAACCCAATGAGGTATTACCTCACACCTATCAGAATGGCTATCATCAAAAAGTCCACAAATAACAAATGTTGGCAAGGATGTGGAGAAAAGGGAACCCTTGTACACTATTGATGGGACTGTAAATTAGTGCAACCACATTGGAAAACAGTATGAAGATTCCCCCCAAAATTAAGAATTGTATTACCATATGACCCAGGTATTCCACTTTTGGGTATTTATCTGAAGAATACAAAAACACTAATTCAAAAAGATATCTGCACCCCTATGTTCATTGCAACATTATTTACAATAACTAATATATGGAAACAACCTAAATACCCATCAACAGATGAATGGATAAAGAAGATGTGGTCTATCTATATCTATCTATCTATCTATCAATCTATATATATACAAAATATATACATATTATATATATACACAATAGAATTCTATTCAGCCATAAAAAAAGAATGAAATCCTGCATTATGACTACATAGATAGACCTTGAGGTTATTATGTTATGTGAAGTAAGTTAGATAGAGAAAGACGAATACCATATGATTTCACTTATATGTGGAATCTAAAAATAAACCCTACAAAACCAATGAACAAATGAAATAAAACAAAAACAAACTTATAGATACAGAGAACAGATTAGTGGTTACCAGAGGGGAAGGGGGTTGGCGGGGTGGGCAAAATGGGTGAAGGGGGTCAACCGTATGGTGACAGATGTTAACTAGACTTAGAGTGGTGGTCACTCTGTAGTATACACCGATGAAGATCTATGATGCTTTATACCTAAAACTTATATAATTTTTTTTAAAAGAGCAAATATTAGAAAAAAAGGTCAGCCCTGTGAGTGGAGGTTTCCAGTGAACTGCCAGAGAGGTCAAATAGTGACATTTCTCTGGGGATGGGATTTTGGGGGAAATCCAAAATTATTCAACTTAGTCTAATGATGGCTAGGCTGCTGGCTTTCATTGTACTATGCTTGTGAAATTATTGGTTTTCATGGCTACTGCATAATTGGGGAGAGGGGTGTCAAAATGGGGCAAGCTAAAGTGCCACAAAGCACACTGTTATTAAAAAGATTCAGCCATTTTTCTCAAATACTGTAAATATTTCTCAAAGTGTTGCAAGGTTTTGGTTAATTTCTAGAGTTCTGAAATTTTTTATTTTGACCATTTTTGCCAGTATTCTTATTGTTTTTTATAAAGGAGTGAATTTTCAGAGGTCTTATACCATTATTTTGCCTTTTTGGATTTCTATTGGTTTTGTCCAATTGTTCTTCCTAGCTTTGTTGCACTGCATCCTAAGGTGCTTTCTACATCTCCATCCAAATCATAGATGCCAGTGTTGATCAGGACTGGACCAGAAACAGGCTGAGGCATATTCTTCAACCACCCTGTCTTTCTGTCAACAACTGTGTGTCAGGCTTGGTTGAAAAATTCAATCGGCTAGCATCACATCATTAATCCACATTTCACCTTTTTGTCCTAAAATATATTACGCAGCCACTGTTGAATGTTTTGCTTATATCAAAATGCAGTTTTCCAGTATTATTCCTCTTACGTTTAACCCCTTATCCAGCTTTATTTTTCTCCACAGCATTTACCACCATTAACATATGACATATCTATTCACTTTTTGCCTGCCTCACCACTAAAATGCAAGCTTCTTTAAAGCAAGGACTCATCCGTTTTCTTCTGCTAGGTTGCATAGAAGAGTTCCTGGTATGTAATAACTGGCTTAATAAATATTTGTGAATGAAATGAATGAATTATTCTATCAACTTAGTAACTTCTAAGGAAAAAAAAAGCTATTAGTTTGACATGATTTGTTCTTTTAAAAAATCCATATTGCTTCAGTGGAATCCTATATGTTTTGCAAAATCAGACAAATTATCAACTGGATATTCCAACCCAGAACTAGAGAACATCATCATCTTTACCAACTTAAAGTTTAAAAATCCTTTAAAATTTGGCCTAGTTTTTGCCTCTAAGTTTTGGTACCTCTCCCACTCCTCACAAATTCCCAAAGATATAGTTAACAATTAATCTAACATCATATTTGAATGCTTTTTAGCACTTTGGGATATTGTGACTCTGAGCTCAAGAACTGAACTAATTTAAGGTAACTGCTTTTTTTTAGTCCCTCCAAGGAAGAAGAGATAATAGAAGAGTATACTATATTGGAACACCAAATTTACATTGACTATTAAAAATTACTTGCAATTTGAAAGCCATTCTCCCTGTAGAAGACAAATAAAATGAGTTGAATAATTCTGATTTCTCTTTGTTATCAGCTGATATCACATGATTTTCACTGAAGCTGGGTGCTTTTTCATCCTTTTTAGACATAGATTTAGAAGTCCTATTTTTTTTTTTTTAACCGATCATGTATGTTAGAAGTCTAACTTCACCATGGGCTCTAGCCATTCGGCAACTACACTTAGAGGTTCCTACCACTCTCTTGGTCTTGATGTTGGTAACTTGAAGCTTTGGTATATGATGTTTTAAAAACTGAAGCCATTTGAAGAGCATCCCTCCTCCCCATACACCCATGTTGGCTTCTTCCCATCTTCCATTGGGTTTATGTACAATTGTTAAGTGTGGAGTTTGCTATGTCAAACTCCATATGTCAATATGTCTGAGACATATCTCCCCTTTTACAGTCTCTGTTCATAGGAGTGAAGTTACATTGTTTCCTATGATAGTTCTATAAACACCTACATTTTTCTGTGTTTATTAGATAATGTCTACATTAACAAAGTGTTGAGACATTCCTGCTTCAAAGAAGCAAACAGCCCTCATAGTGAAGCACATATTGAGAGCATTAAAAAGAATTACTTAAAATAATTCAATAAACACAAGAACAACATTACAATCAAATTTGCTAAACAATTGAACTAAACATATATTTCAAAGCAACCTGTAATGAGTTGTGACCACCAAACCCTGCTCATCAAAGGATTGCCCATAGATTTTTGGCTGGGGATAGATTAAAGGTCACTATCCCCTCCTCTCATTTTACATTTTTGACATGTTCAGCTCAGCCTTGAGGGGGTTAACTGAGAATAGCTGAAACTAAAACTAAGCAGAGTAAAGTCTCAGCTGCCAGGAAAGCTAGGTCTGCAAGTAGACACAACAGGCTATTGCTATGTGCAGAAGCCATAACCTCAGATTATAGGTGGCCGCACAGGAAATCTGGCGTCACTGGACAAGTCTGACAAGGAGTGAGGGGGCTGTCCTCCAAGTGTAGGGAGCATAGCAATGGCTATAAGGAGGACGCGGGCACTTTGACATCTAGGCCTGTACAGCAAGGCCCCAAGTTCTCATGGAGGTAAAGGGACAGGGATAAAGCAAATCAAGGCAAGCCACAAAACTGGGATAAAGGAACTATGACAAAAATCATAACGCATCTTCAATATATAAAAGTTCACAACTACCAATAAGAAAAACATTAAAGTTTCATCAGAAAGAAATGAATGAAGATTAAGAAAAGACAGTGTAGATAAAGAAAACTGAAAACCATGTGAAAATGTCAATTCCATGAAAGATCAAACACAGAATTAAAATAGTGGTTTTGAGAACCAGGTTAGCCTAATAAGAGATGTTTTGTTTTAAACCAATAAATTGGTGGGAATTTGTCATGTAGTATAGAAAACTAACACATGACAGGTTTGAGAATTCAAAGCTATGTATAAACTCTTTTGATAACTACAAACCTATATTTTCCTTTTAAACTACTTAGTATGTCTCATCTTCTTGGAATATTTGGAGAAAGAGCACCCTTAAGAAACAGGATGTATAAGACAAACAATGGCACATATGGAATGGCATCTGAAAAGTGACACATGAGAAAGCAGTGAGCATGGAATCAGAGCTCCTGCAGATTTTTAGAAAAGGGACATTGAACAGGTATCACTGGGAGGGACTAATCAAGATGATCTTCATAGCATAAGTGAGCTTTGTTTGAATTGTGAAAGAAATAGTGGGTGTAGATTTGGGAGGATGAAACTATTTCAGTGGGGATGATAGAATGAGCAAGACACTAAGATGCATTCTGCTTATCAGTCAACCAACAAACAGTTATTGAACATTTACTACGTGCCTGGTGCACTTATAGAAGAAGCAGTGGTGACCCTGCAGATAAAGACTTGTTCTCATGGAGTTTACAAGTGAGTGGGGATAGATAGACAATAAACATGTGTGAAAAACAAATAACAGTTCCAGTTGTTTATGAATGCTCTGAAGAAAAGAAGATAAGACAGTGTGATAGAGAGTAACAAGTGGGCTTCAGGGATGACCTCTTTTATAAGATAACAGTTGAGTTGAGCTCTGAATAACACAAAATAGACAAGTCATGCAAAGCTCAAGGAAGAGTGTCCTAAGGAGATGGAATAGCAAATGCAAAGTCACTGAGCTTAGCATGTTGTAGGGACAGAAAGGGCTGGGAGGCTGAAGCACATTTAATGAGGGAGAATGAAAGGAGATGAAATCAGAGGGCCAGATCAGGTTGGAGAGAGTGGAACAGAGGAGAACAGAGTTGATTCGGTGAAGGGAATCTGGCTGAGTCAATGGAGATGAAGGATTTCAGAGACGAAAGGCTGGAAAGGATTCTTGAGCAGGGAGCTACTGTTCAAGAGGCAATGGTGCCTGCGAGAGAAATTTATGGTTCATTATCTATAGAAGGAACAAGAAAAAAGAAAGGCCAAAGAAGAGATGAGAATGGGCCCTAGTGGCCAAAAAAAACCAAGTTCAAATCCAGTGTGCACCACTTACTAACTGTGACCTTAGGCAAGATACTAAACCATTTAAAACTCTGCTTTCCCAAGTAGAATGGAAATACTAATGACAACTCCTTACTGGGCTTATTTTCAGAATCAAGTGAGATAATGTCTATAAGGGCTTAGCACAGTGCTGGGCCCTAGCACTCACTATTTGTGTATATCTAGGCATGAAGCAAGCAGACCCTGACCCAGGGAGGTTGGCAATAGGTTTGGAACATTTTAAGAGAAATTTCAGAAGATTCTCCCTGACTCTGATGATTAAACTATACAGGTTACGGAGGAGGAGAGAGAAGGGCAAAGGAAGGGAGAGGGTAGCTGAAACTTTTTTTACCTCCCCGCAGATTGGGGTAACGGTCCATGCTGTGCCTGCATCGAGGTCTGAGGCTCTCTGCCATCCGGGATGCTTGCTTCTGGGCTCCTGCAAGGAAGCCTCTTAAAATCCACTCCCAGGCTTCTTGGGCTTCTGCTCCTTGAGCACCTCAGATCGCACCTTTCCTGTGGAATTCTCCATCACACGTGGCTGCTGGGGAGAGAAGGGTGGGGTGGAGAGAGGAGGGGGAGATGCTAGAGAGAGGAGGAAACATTTGAAGCTGAGAGGCATTCTCAGAGCCAGAGGGTCATCGAGCTGGAGTTGGGGCTTTGCTGGCAACCAAAATAGACTCCACTTTCAAGTTGCAGTGGAAAAAGGTGACCTGGATGTTAAGATTGAGGGCACGAGTGGAGGGTCAGATGGTTTGGATGAATGCCTTTCTAGGCCTGTTTCCAAACCATACCTAGTTGGTCAAATATTTTAAGTATTCAGGGTGATTCCTTTTTAGTAATGCACAGACACCTCAATATAAACCGAGGTATTTCATTTCACTTGTGAATTGGACACTGTCTTTTGCCCTCATTGAATTCTGATCATGGGCAGCCTGATACCAAAGGTGGGAGGCAAGGAAGTGTGTACATTGAGTGCTGGAGAGAGAAAGTGGGTTCAGGTTAGTGTGGAGGGCTCGTGGAATTGGGATTCCTCTTGACAAGGGATGTCAAAAACAGGGGGTGCTTGAAGAGTTATTGTATTTTTACTAATTAGAGCTGCAGAAATTGAAGTCTGTGAACATCTACTGTAGGAAAATTGGGCACCCTCATGAGAAGTCGGGGAAATGTGAATTGAAATAATAAGGAGATATCAATTTATATCCATCAGATTGGCACAAATTAAAAGGACCGATAACATCTATTGCTGTCAGGTCTATGGGGAAGAAGGGTAATGTTATAACTAACGGTGGAAAAGTGAATTGGTACAGCTATTTTAGAAAGCAATCTGACAACATCTACTTAATATATATATACAGATATATATGCAGATTTAAATATATAATAGTTTTAATTAATTATTAATTATATTAATAACTAATTAAAATATAATTATATATTTATGTCCCCTTTAACCCAGCAGCCTTGCTTTTGGGAATCATTTTTTTGAAAGAAGTAGCGTAACCAGTATATAAGGACCAACACACAACAGTGTTTTTTTGCAGAACTGGTATTGATCATAGTGGAAAAAAACTGGAAACCAAGTAAATGCCCATCAATACAGAGATGATATATTATCATACATGCACATTACGGAATGTTATGCAAATCAAAAGCAATGAGCAATGAAGGAAAAGTTAAATGAAAGCCCACGATGTTCAACAGGAGCAACAAAGCCCTGGAAATAAATAGCACAATAGTGAAGTTTGCAAAGGGAGGCTATCAGCCCCACCCAGCAGCATACAGAATGTCAGATGTTGACATCAAGCCTCCCTCTCTCTCTCAGTTCTTGGCTTGTGTCTTGGATAGGTTTTCTCCTCTTGATGGCACGATCCAGACATATATTTTCCTCAGAACTGGTAAATCCAGGGAAAGGGAGAGATCCTCTCTTTTTCACCAGCTCTATCCATCTTGAAGAAGGACTCTGATTGGTCCTACTCCAGTCCCACTCTCATAAGCTTGTCACATGTCTGCTGTGACATACTTGTCCTGTGCAGGGTCCCATGATTTACAACCCAAGCTCTGAGGAAAAAGGTGGGTAGTTTCCAAAAGGAAGCGTGCTAGGTTGATAGAAAAGATAAGAGATGCCCACTATGATATCTTCCTAATCTTTTCTCTATGCATATACATGTATAAATATAGTTCAGCTTATACTGCTAATGAAAATATTTTAACATGTATAGCACTTTCCTGTACTACTGAAAACTTTTCATAACCTTCAATTTTCCATGATATTGACTGCAAAGAGAGAAGGAGACTCAACCTGTTGTCTTCCACATTTCTGCTATCTATTGATACTGCTATATTAAGCCAGACATCTTGGCTAAGAGGAAGACCCATGTGTGAGGAAACAGGTTCTTCCACTACATCAACAGCCCCATTCAGTGGTAAGAATAAAGGAAATTGTCAAGTTACAAGTAAAAGGAGTGAAGAGAGCATTGTTCCCCACTTCTCTGTCTATTGATTTAGGAAAGGAAGATAGGCAAGAGAATATGTGGGTGGCAGTAGATGGGAGAGTCTAAGATGAATCAGCCTAGATATGAAATCAAGGAGCCAACTCATTATTTCGACCATGAATTTGTCCACAAATGTTTCTTGAACACCTAATATGTATCGGGCATTTTGCCAGATATAGAAACATAGGCCCTGCCCTCATAGGAGAGACAGAGGACAGATAGGAAACAAATGATTACAAATGTGATGAGGACCACTTCCAAGAGGTACCTAGAACTACAGGCTGGAACAAAGAGGGGCAGACCTGACTTGGCTGGGAAATCAGGGGAGGCTTCCTTGAGGAAATGTCTTTTAAACTGACAGCTGAAAGAGAAATGAGTTGGCTACACAGAGGGCTAGCCAGGAAAAGGTCCTGCAAAGGCCCCATAGCAGACAAGGCACGGTGTGCTCACAGAATCCAGAGAAAGCTGACTCACCTCCATCCAGAGAGTGAAGACGGTGGAGCCAGATGCGGCTGGACCAGTGCCCAGGGCCGTAATCATGCATAGCATTGTAGGTGATGTGCTAGATTAGAGACTGTATGCTAAGGGTGGTGGGAAGCCAGTGTTGGACTTTGGATAGAGGAGAGATTTGATTAAAAATGAGTTGTTAGTAGGTTTCTTGGTTTCCAGAATAGAGAACAGATTGGAGGGGGACAAGCATGGTTGCAGGGGGGCCCATTAGGAGGCGTCATAATATTTCAGAGGAGAAAGGATGGTGGTCTGGACTGAGGTGGGGGCCAGGGTACAGAGAAAAGTGGAAGGATTTTTGATATCCTTGAGAGTTGGAAGACTGATTAGATGTGGATAGGGAAAGAAAGAGTCCAGGATGATGATCAGATTTGGGCTTAAAAAACAAAACAAAACAAAACAAATAAAACAGCAAGGCAGTGGTGCCTTTACCAAGAACCCCGGAGGAGAAACAGTTTGTGGAAGTAAATGATGAGCTCAGTTTGGGACGTGTTCAGTGTGAGGTATAAATGAGTGAAACAAGTAGAGAGTTTGAGTAGGTGCTCCATATACATGGAGAAGTCAGGGAATCATTCACATGAACTCAATGCCAAATCAACTTTTTCTGAGAGGCTGGGCCTGAATTAGGTGGAGAATTGTCAACCATTCACCCTCTTCCATGTGGGGAAGGAAGAGTCACCTGTGTGGGCCAGCTTCATCTTTGTGTTCATTTTCTGCTCACATGGTTTCCCATTTAGTGATATGAGTGAGCATCTGAAATGTTGGTATTCTTGAAATAAAACTTCTTTCCTTTGTGGCTTCTGAAAAACACAATGAACAAACAACCCAGTGAGGACCATTAAGGGACTGAAGGGAAGAACTAATGCTCTAAAATGGCAGTTGGTTCTGTGATGGTTTTCTTCTCCATCACCAAGGGGCCTCATACATTCTGAGTGGTGGGATTTCTCATTCTCCTGGTAAAGCACTGTTAAGGCTAACCACTAAATGAAAAATAAGATAAACCCCCTGAAGATTAAATGTACCCTAATTGTGTTTTATTTTCTACAAAGGGAGGGTATTGAAGTACTATTATGTTTCAAACCTTGCCTTCCTCAACAGGCTCATGGCCATCCCAAATCACCAAATTGAGTTTTTGTAAATATTTCTATTTTGAACCTACCAGCTTATTTATGCGAAGCTAATTACAAACAAACACAAAAATGAGCCCTGAGTTCAAAAGTATAAACTCAAACACAACCGATCACTTGGAAGAATCATGAACATTTTGTTAGCATTTCCCAAAGAAGGAAGCAACCACGCAAGAGAAAACAAACCATAAAGCTGAATGTTAAATTATCATCAAGCATTCCATCTACACATTTGTGATTGAATGTGGTTATATCCACGTTCTAATACAGTATGTGCTCTTAACAGGGACTGTTTAAATGAAGTCACTGAATATCCTGTCCATTCTACCTCCTCAACATCTTGAATTCTTCCCCTCTACCCGCCATCTACACCCATCACCCCTGCTTTACTTTAGGCTACCCCCATCTCTCTCTCGGGAATAAAGTTTCTGTAACCAGACAGAGCTGGATGGACACTGGTTAACGGAAAGATCCCTGTCCCACTGATGTCTTGGTGACCTCAGGCTTGCCTTTCTACTTCTTTATGATTCTGATTCTCTTTTAAGACCCATGAAGATGAGTATTATGGTCTTTTTTTTTTTTAAATATATTTATTTATTTTTGGCTGCTTTGGTTCTTCGTTGCTGTGCACGGCTTCCTCTAGTTGCAGCAAGCGGGGGCTACTCTTTGGTGTGGCGAGTGGGCTTCTCATTGCAGTGTCTTCACTTGTTGCAGAGCATGGGCTCTAAAACATGCGGGCTCAGTAATTGTGGCACACGGGCTTAGTTGCTCCGTGGCATGTGGCATCTTCCCCGGCTAGGGCTCGAACCCATGTCCCCTGCATTGGCAGGCGGATTCGTAACCACTGCGTCACCAGGGAAGCCCCTATGGTCATTTTTTAATACCTAAGACTCAGATAAAAGAACCACTGTGCCTACACGAAATAACTATAATACAGTTATACTACTGTATAACTATGAGCGTCAGAAGTGAAAGGTTATTTTTGTGTGTGTATTTCAGTTGGGTATTGAAATCTTATAAAACTATTTGGGGCTGATGGGGGAAAATATATGCCACAGTGCCAGGGTTTGGAGTACCCATCTTTGCTCCCCTCTCATTATTTAGAGAACTTGTGGACAGAGGACAGACCCTAGAAAAACTCTAAAATGCCATCCTGCAATCTCCCTCTTAAGTTCCCTGCAAGGAGACCATGCCCAGTGCTCTCACACTGCTCTCTCTGCCCCACAAAGGCCTGTGCCCTTGACTGCTTCATGCTCAGAATCTCCTTCTGTCTTCTCCCGGTCAAAACAACTCCTTGCCCTCAGGTATATGCACAATGAAAAGGATCAGATACATGAATTCATAGTATGATGTCTCATCTCCAAAGAAGGAATCCTGCAGGAGTAGAATTTCAGCTACCTCGAGCAGAAGGGAAGGGAAACATTGCGAACCCAGGGTCTCCCTAATACCTCTAATCGCAAATTAATGATGTGATCACCAATCTGTCCTTGTTTAACAGTGTTCCTATGACAATCTCTGGGTTAGACACAATTCTACTCCCCAGCCCCTTGCCTTCAACAAATGCACATTCTGACTGGGGGAGGGGCAGAGAGTTTTCCCTCTGAATGAACTGTTTCTCCTAAAGAAATTGACTGAGTGGCATAGCTGATGAGTCAGAAAATGTAGCCTCTGCTCCCTGCAACACCATTTCCTAACTATGTAACCTCAGACAAGCCACTTAACCTCTCTGAGGATGAACTTCCTAAACTCACATCGGGTAATAATACCTCCCCTTCATCTTTACAATAGATTATTTTACAGAATAAGTATGATAATAAATGTGAAGTTGGCCTTGAGATCTGTAAAATGTAAGGTTTTAGTACTGAAGGATGACAGCTTCCCTCACCCTGTCTGGTGATTTCAAACACATAATACAAGATCTTTTCATATTGTCGGCAATATGGAAGGAAACAGCTGCTGGTCCAAGCCAATTTTAGAAACCTGCGTTTTCGCAAAAGGAAGAGTCAACTTTCATCACAGCAACGTCGCTGGCACAGGATGGGTGCTGCCAGAAAGCGATGTAAAGATGGCCCAGCAGGTGTCAGCAGAGAACCAACTTTTGGTACTAAGCAGGCTTCTCAGGGATGAAGAGATGCAGGGGCCCGGGGAGCTGAAAGGGGGCTGGCAGGATTCTGCCGTTAAATCCAGAGCTGTCCCAATTCTGGAGGGGTGCAGGTGGGGAGGTTGGAATCACTGAGATGGGGGCAACCCTCCGGCTCGATCTACCTTGGATTGAGGATCTTCTCCCTTCAGAGGATTCCTTCCGGTTCCTGCCTCTTAGTCTGGGTCTGAATCCCTCCTCTCTTCTTAGGACCTGTGCTCTAACTTGGGGAACTTGTCTCAAAGGAAAGGAAGGCTTTGTTTGTTTAGATAAATATTGTTTTGGGAGTGCCTTTCCTCTCTCTCTGTCAACACCAGAGTTGTTTGGAATATATGATTTTCACCTACACCTGCTTCTCCTACCTTAACGTTCAACTCACTCACTAGAAATAAAACCCCAGCTATTCAGATTCAATAACTCAGGCAGCACATCCAGCTTCTACAAGGCAAGTGACTAATATGTGCAGAGGGAGTGAGAACTGGTTCCAGCGACCAAATAGAAACCTGTTGAATGAAGTACTGAATCTCTTCCATGTTAAAGACGGTCTCTCATATTTTATTCTTACGAGGACATGATTTCACTGCAAATATGTGTGAGTCTGTGTTACAATGTGCCATGTGGAAATGGGTTCTATGAGGTCTGAGGTCTTTCTTGGCTAGGTGTGGAGAGGTGACTTGGAGAGACAGAGATATAGCTTTTTGTAACGGGAGCAAACCCCAAACCGCCTGTCCTGCCCTCCTCCCTAGTCTCTAAGATCCCCAGTGATGGGTGTGTGCACACATGTTTGTGTGTGTGTGTGTGTGTGTGTGTGTGTGTAAGAGAAGAAGAGGGAGAGAGAAGGTACATGTATGTGAAGTGGTATATCCTATTAACGGGGAAAAAGAAATATGTGAGAAACTCTGTGAGGAGAAAGGGCAAATGGGATCAGACCCGAAAAGCTGTCTGCAGCTGTGAAGCCAGATCTGTTGGCAAGAGGTCAAGGGCAGGGCTATGGCCACATAAAGAGATGGCCACCTGTAAGTCTGTCTCACCTGGGAAATGAGAAAAGGAAAAGCAATAAATCAAGGGGCTATGGACCTTGCGGTCCTACCACATTGTTATTCACCTTTCCTTCCCCCTATCAAAGTCTAACTATCTTCAAAAAACTCAGGAACTTTATTTACTTCTGGAATAACTAAGGTCTCCAGGAAAAGGGAGTTGTGGCCTACTTAGAATAATCCAAGGTGTGTGTGTGTGTGTTTGCGTGTGTTCTCTAGAGTCCTAAACTCTAGTATCTAGCATCACAAGGAAGAGAAGGCCCGCACTGACCGCTAAAATCAAGCACTGGGCCCAGCAGTCTGTAAATCTTCAGCTAGCAGAATGACAGGCAGAATATACTCAGATTCCTACATTGCTGCAAACCTCTCATATCCTGATAGCTAGGGAAGCTGCTTCCTCCTCGTTCTGACTGAATATTTAATTATTTCCATCTCTTTCTTTGTTTGAATGAATATTTGAAATTAAGGGTGTGTGTTGGGGGGTGTAGCTTGTACATTATTTTTTTTTCCAGAGTCCAAAAGCAGAAAGTACATCTGGACAGGTTAAGCCCTTGAAGAGTTATGTTATGTAATAAGCAAAGCTCAACATTCACTCTCCTTGAGCTTTTATGCTCGTTTGGTGTGTATCTGTGTTCCCAAGCATTGGTGATTTAAGGATGGAGACTCAGAAGACAGGACAACCAAAGGGTAATGAGACCCATCTCTCCCTTCAATGCATAAACCTGTGATTTAGAAGGGGAGGGTGTAAACATTAAAGACAGCCATCAGAATTGATCTGAAACCCCTGCTATTATGGTATCTCCCCATCTAGCGCGCCCCCCACCCAAAGCTGTTTAACCTTTCAGTATAAACGACTACCTCTGTTTGTTGCTCTATTGTCAACTGTAATTTGCCGGTGCAGCTATGCAACCTCAGACAAAGTCGTCTTTTCGTCTGAGCTTCCTCAAAGGACGGTGCAGCCACATTTAAGCTCAAGTTAATTCGGCTTAGTCAGGCCCTCTTCACTCCTGCGGGAGCCCGGAATCCGCGGCTACCAGGCCCCCGGAGCCCTCGCCTCTGCCCCCAGGGCCTCCCCCCATCTCCCACCCCCCCCCCCCCCGCCCCCGTCTCAATTGCTGTGGACCAGTTCATTTCGCCACAGCCCGGAGCCGCTCGGAAAGCAAAGATTAAAGGGGAAAGTCGCAGCTGTATATTTATATTTTCATTGCTAGAAGGGAATTGATTTCCGCGCATTTATTTTGGTAGTTGTAATACACAAGGGCGGATTTGCGTCACCCGAGCAACTTGTCGGTGGAGATAAAGTTGCACAAATATTGAAAGGGGAAGTGCTAGGAGTCATTATAGAGTTTTTCTCCGGAAGAAATAAGGATTTCTGCAGTATCCTAAAATACTAAGGGCGCTTCTATTTTGAGACCAATCTTGCAGCAGGCACATCCGCTCATTTAGTCCGAGTTTGAGCCCATCAAAAAACAGGAGATGACCTGAACTCCGGCGAGTCCAGGGTTTCCTGCTGCTTTCTTGGTTCTGAGGGGTGGGGTGGGGGGGAGTAAGGAGGAGGAGGGGATTCTGCGGACTCAAAAGAGGGAGAGGGGCCCGCAGAGCCGAAGCCTGGGCCTGGGAAGGAGTGTGGCGGGGAGGCAGGAGGTCGTTCCAAAGGTTTCCTTTTTCGCGTTTCCCTACGGGAGCTCCGGGTGGGTCTGGGTGGTGCTGATGCGGTTGCAATGAAGCCGAGAGTCTGGGAGAGCAGAAGGGCGCGCGGGCCCAGTTGCAATTTACAATCAAGCCGCGGGTTTTGCCGGGAGAGAGGAGCGGGAGGCGGGGCTAAGAGTCTGCGGGGGGGAAAAGTCGCCCTCGGGCCTCGTCCTCACCCTTCCTGCCTCCTGCCCGGGGCCTTGAAATGCTGCAGAGGCGGGTAGTGGACGCCGCTGGAAAGCCGGAGAGCCCGCGTTCCGCCCAGCCTGTACCCCGCACCCACTCCCGAGGGTCGCGTCTTATTTGCCGGCCGGCTGCCGGGGGTGAGGCCTAAATATTAGCGCCTCTTTTCGAACTGTGTTTGTGCTTAGGCCGCGGTTTCAATGTTTGCAGCGGAATTGGAAGTGACACCAGAAAAGAGAGGAAGAGAGGGCTTAAGGCCACCCTTACCAAGCTCGCGCTAGTGTTTTTCCCCGAGGGCAGTGAAGTTATACTGAGGCCGCGCCCTCCCACAGGAGTCCTGCCAGAATCCTCAGCCTTTTCCTGCAAAGCCTGCACTGGAGCCTTTCAAGGAGGGTCCAACACCTCCAGTGGCTTTATGCCTGTCTACCCCTTGGCCTCTGGCTAGAAACAGAAGGACTGGTCTTCCTGAGTTTCTCTCGCCCCAGGTGCCCTTCACCTCAGCAGATCACCCCCCTCTTTTCCATCTCTGGACATAACACCTCTGTCGGGGCTGAGGTTGCACGAAGCAGGGCAAGAAACCCCATTAGTAAAAGAGGGAGGGAGAGACAGAGACAGACAGAAGCTGGTGTGTGTGGGGGGCGGGGGGGCGGCGGTTGTTCTCAGTGCTGGCTGGTCACAAATGATTGATCAGTGATTGATACTTTCCAGGACATAGTCAAAAGCTTAAAATGACAGCATCTGCAACCAGAGGCTAGAAACCAAATTCATTAGCCCGAATCCTGAACTCGAGATAGGCATGGCAAATTCAGTTGCCTTCCTGGATTTCTTCGGTAAGACCTGTAAATACTGAAGTGGAAAAAAAAAAAAGCCACAGAAGCTTTATTGCAACTATATTGAAAGTCTGGGGAGGAAAACGCCACAGAAGATGCTGTTCTGTTAGGAGACGCTTATTAGGACAATCGAAAACAAAAGATTTCTCTGTTTCAGTATTATTATTATTATTTTATTTTCTTCCTGAAAATGTGCGAGAAGAGCTCATCTAGGTGGCCTGTGGTTTGTTTGGGAGAGGGGTGGGGAAATCCACTCTGACTATAATTTAAAAGAGAACGAATTCTTAAAATAGAGATGTTGGTGTTGCAGAAAACCCCGCACTACACCCACTATGCGCTCTGAAGACCCGAAGTCCGAAGTGAAGACGTCGGTCACCACTGCAGCTTCTCCTGAGACCAGGCCCAGGGGGTTCCCTGGAGAAATAGTCACAGCATTGAAAGTAGTATTTAACCCCAAGGAAATCTACTCTTGAGGGCCCTTGCAAAACAATGGACCCCACGTGATCGGGGATGTGGCGGAGGAGGGAGAGTGACATTTCCTACAAGGTGCAGCAAAGGAGGGGACGCGCGTGCCGCTCTCCCGGGTTTCGGATGGCTGCTTGTTTTGTTGTCTCCGAGGCTCAGGTTGGCTGCGTCCAAGAGAGACATTCGGAGACATCCATCTTATTTTGTTTGAAAAGTTACTGGTTCAAGTTGTCAGTGTGTGACAGCTCGGAATACAGCTAATTTGCGACCGCCCCTCCTCTCTTCCCTGAGGATCTCCGAGGCAGGGAAGCGGACCCAGTGCCGCCGCCGTCCCGCGCGAGAGCAGAGCAGGGCAGCGTGGGGGCGGGGACCCACGAAGGACGGAGCTTTGTAGAAGACACCGACTCTCGGGATAAAGGCCGACTGGAGAAAAATCTGGCCCGAGTGATGTAAACAGGAGGGAAACCTAGGGCGCCGCCAGCGTTCCAGAAGGCGGGCCTTGCACCCGCGATAATCTGCGGGAGCACCAGCTTCCCTAGGCGCGAGCTCCAGGAGCGCTGTGACCAACTCTCCACGCCTGGTGCCGGTTCGGAGCTGCAGAAGTTAGTGGGAGTTAGAACTCCCTGGAGCCGCGGTTCGAGGTCCCCTACCCTTTGGAGAAGGACGCGCCCGACCAAGCACAGCCCACGCGGCAGCAGCAAACAGTTTGGCGTGGCCGGGGCGTGGCCGAAGGGGCGGGACACGCCCTCTTTCCCAGTTCCCCTCCACTTCCCGCTCCCATTGGTCACCAGGATGGCCAATGATTGCTCGGATCGAGGTCCTACCCTGGGTCTGACTCGAAAGCTCCTGCCAAAACTTTGGGAGTTTTTAGAGAGGAGTTTTTTTTTTTTCTTCTTATTACTTTTTTTTTTCTTTTTAAACTAACGGACTATTATTGTTTTACATTTATCTGTTAAGGCTTAGCTGTTTGAGTGTTTCTTTCGGTGCCCGGCTCCTGTCTCCCCGGCTTCCCTGGCGTTTGTGGAGCCGCGGCCCCCTCCCGCCTAGCCGCTCCAGCACCCCTCGCTCGCCTACAGCCCGCGGGGAGCGCGGGCGCCGCGCCGCCTTTAAAGTGAGGCCAGGGGCCGAGGCCGTGAGCGGCCGCGATCCGGCCCTCGCCTCCTCCCTCGGTGGCGTTAGGGCTCCCTGGCCTCCCTTCAGTTCGGACGGAGAAGAGTAAGCGGATCATCCCCAGCTGGGCTGCCGCCTCCTCCTGGACTTAGCGCGCCCCTCCCCGCGCACCTACCCACCCACCCGGCCCGGCCAGGCCGCGGCGGCAGCTCCGTGCACCCCGCCAGAATGTTCGCCGCCGGGCTGGCTCCCTTCTACGCGTCCAACTTCAGCCTCTGGTCGGCCGCCTACTGTTCCTCTGCCGGCCCGGGCGGCTGCTCCTTCCCCCTGGACCCCGCCGCCGTCAAGAAACCCTCCTTCTGCATCGCGGACATCCTGCACGCCGGCGTTGGGGAGACGGGGGCGGCTCCGGAGGGTCTGGCGGGGGCCTCGGCCGCTGCCCTCACCGCGCACTTGGGATCGGCTCACCCGCACGCCTCTTTTCAAGCTGCCGCCAGATCCCCGCTTCGACCCACCCCGGTGGTGGCGCCCTCCGAAGTCCCGGCTGGCTTCCCTCCGCGGCTGTCCCCGCTCTCAGCCGCCTACCACCACCATCACCCACAACAGCCACCGCAGCAGCAGCAACCGCAGCAGCAACAGCCTCCGCCTCCACCCCGGGCCGGAAGCTTGCAGCCCCCGGCCTCCGGGTCGCGGCTGGTCCCGAATCCCCACCATAGCGCTTCCGCCCCGGCCCCCTCCAGCAAGGACCTCAAATTTGGAATTGACCGCATTTTGTCTGCAGAATTTGACCCAAAAGTCAAGGAAGGCAACACACTGAGAGGTAGGTCTTGGGCGAGAGGCTGCAGGCCTCTGACCAGGGCACTGACGCACTCCCCGATCCCTGGGCCATTTGGGATTCCTTTGAGTGTTTTTACAATTAAGGACAAATCGGTAAAATGAGGGAGAAGAAAATGAGTTGTAAGGAGACTATGAAACATTAGGTTTAAAACTAACCTGCTCTACATTAAAAAAAAAAAAAAAGGAGGAAGAAGAACCCAGAGATGCTTTAAAAACACATGTCACAGAATCAGTATTCATAGAAACGGTTGGTGTAAATATTAGCTAAAATGACTATCATCTCTCTGTCTCTTTAATCACGTATCTACAAAGAGGACTACATTATTTGGCAGGAAAAGCCCTTTTGGGGAACACTTTCCCGTCCATTGGTCTGATTTCTAGTGAAATTCCACCCAAGGAATATAGATGAACAATATTGACTCTAAACTCCCAAGAGGAGAGAGCAGGGTGAGGGATCCTTTGGAGGGACAGTTTAGGTCTGTGGAATTCTTGGAAGGCACCTGAAAGTGACTTCGTTCAGGCCTCTTTACCTGAAGTCCTTCCTAGCTGTGTGCGTGGACGTGGACCTGTGGGACACACAGGAACATTTCGTGCAGTGCCCCTGGGCCACTGTCAGGAGAGAGGCGTCTCGGCGGCACGGAGACAGAGGTCTCTCACCACTTCCCTTCAGGAAAACGGAACGGAGGGGTGGGGGAGGAGACGAACAAGTCCCAGAGAGTGTGAGTGTGGGTTTGCCGGAGGGGTAACAGCGCTTCTTTTCCCTCGTCCCCAGATCTCACGTCGCTGCTAACCGGCGGGCGGCCCGCGGGGATGCACCTCCCCGCTCTGCAGCCCTCCACCGGCCAGTTCTTCGCGTCTCTAGATCCCATTAACGAGGCTTCTGCCATCCTGAGTCCCCTAAGCTCGAACCCGAGAAATTCAGTTCAGCATCAGTTTCAAGACACCTTTCCAGGTACGGAAACCCTCCTGAGCGACGGCCTAACGGGCAGGTCGACTGCCAAAACACTTAGGACGAGTATCACGTGGCCACCGAGGTGTAGCAATCCCGGAGTTGATGCGGGAGGCTACCACGTCCGGAGAGAAACCGAAAGATTTCTCAGTGAGCTAGCTCACTCTTTGGTCGGCTCCCGGGGTTAAGGGGTGGGGAGCCTGGGGAGGGAAGAAAGTATGGGCGAGCGGGCGGGCTGGGGGGGTTTCCCTAGTCTTTTCGCCCGAGAGGGTGGTTTGAAAATGCAGCAAGTGGTGGTGTTATTAACATACACTCATTTTGGAACGACCTCAAACATTTGCCGGAAGGTTCCATCTGCGCCGATGGGCATGGATGCGAGTACACACACACACACACACACACACACACACACACAGAGTGGCTGTCATCTTTAGATCCTTTAGGCCGAGGCGCATTTTCGCCTGCTCTTAGCATGCATTCGGTTTACGTCTTTACTTTGGAATTAATCGATGCAACGCCGGGCTTCTCCATTCCACACTCGCGTTAGGCCTTCCGCCTATGGTCTTAAGAGCCGTACATTTCCTCCTTAGAGAGGCCATTCTGTGTCTGAGTGAAGGGCTTTCAGAGCCGACTGTTAACGTAAAACAAGTTCAGGCATCACGGTGAGCCCCAGGCGCGCAGGCCGCGGACAGGGCACTAACTGGGTCCTCCTGTCTCTCTCTTGCTCCCGCATGGTGGCAGGTCCCTACGCTGTGCTCACGAAGGACACCATGCCGCAGACGTACAAGAGAAAGCGCTCGTGGTCGCGGGCGGTCTTCTCCAACCTGCAGAGGAAGGGTCTGGAGAAAAGGTTTGAGATTCAGAAGTACGTGACCAAGCCAGACCGAAAGCAGCTGGCCGCGATGCTGGGTCTCACCGACGCCCAGGTAAGCCAGCTCTGGCCCCGATGCACAGCCCCCTGGACGGGCAGCAGCTCTCAGCCTAGCCCCAAGGCCCCCTCCGCCGGCTGACTCTCCTTTTGCGGTGGAAACACTAGGTCTCGAATTTCAGGAGACTTCGTGGACTTCTCAATTTGAGACAGGAGAGAGGAAGGGGTGGGGGAGAAGGACGGAAAGAATAGCCCATCCCCAAAGAGGTTTGTCAACAAGCGCTGCGTGTTTATTTTGGCCAACAAGCGAAAGCATGTTGCCGAGAAAGCAAATAGGCAGCAGGAGATAATAATTATATACTCGACCCGTAGCACAATTTGCTGTAGGAGGCAGTTTATTTCAGAAGAGATAAAAATCCAAAGTCAAGAGATTGTTGTTGTTGTTTTTTTTCCCCCTCCTGTCCTCCCTCCCTCCCCCTCCTCCTGCTGCTGCTGGATTGTGAAATCCCCAGTTGTGAGGAAGTGAAAACATTATTTCAAACGGAATTACTTAGCCCCAGTAGGGCAAGAAGTCCACTTGGAGCAGCCAGTCAGTCCGATTTTCTAACGGCATAATGGGAGGGGGAAGTGAGGAAGAGAAAGAAAAAGAGATTTTCTTAGAATGCCCAAGAGCATTTCACCAGGTTCTGCCTAGTTGAGTTTTTTTTTTTTCCCAAGACAAATCTTCAAATAGCAAATCTATTGTGCCTGAATTCAATATTTTTTTCTTTTCTCGAGTTCAAGACCTTTTTTTTTTTTTTTTAAGTTTTGAAAATAGAAGAGTCACCGTTCTCGAACACCTCACCACAATGACCCTTGCTCCCTGGTGCTTCTGTCCTCCATCACACAACTCCCCTCCCCAGCACACACACTGGAAGAGCCCAGCCGTTTTCCACCAGCTGTGGATGTTATTTTTAAAAGGGAAGCTGGAATTTGTGTGAACGCATTGGGTCCCCCAGGGGATTATATATTTATATAGATTCTCCGCCCCATCCCTACCCCCTTCCTCCACTTTGCACAGGTTTAATTCCAGTGTTCTCTGAGCCCACAGAAGGATTAGTTTATCCTGGGCAGGGGCAGGGTCCTTATCAGCGTCTGAGTACACACATGCCACGGAAATGCTCTTTTATAGAAGGTCCATTGGTGTTCCACCCCACTGGGATTAACTCTTTGAACCCCCTTCCCCCTTTGTTTTCCACGGTTGCTCCTTAAAAAGAATTGTTTTTGTAGGGACTTGCCTTGGGTAGTGGCAGTAGAGGAGGGGGCCAACTTAGCAGGGATTCTTAACATTGGGTCACCAAACCCTTGAAACTGTGTGCAAAATCTTGGGTATATATGTGCATTTTTCTGGGTCAGGGGTCCATAATTGTAATCAGATTCGTGGGAGGGGGGGTCCTGGCTCAAGTGGGGTTAAGAAGCATCGATTTAGAGCATTGATCCTCCCTAGGTTGAGGGCAAGGTGCAGGGATCTGCCTTTGCAACAGGCATCCAGGTCACTGCAGGCTAGAAGTCGGAGGGCCACATTTTGAGAAACAGTCCTAGTTGCTTCCCTAGGCGAGGATCTCTGGTGATCCTCGTGGTTTCCCTGGGCTGCCTCTCGGTCCCTGCTTCTAGCACAGTACCTGGCCTGTGGTAGAGGTGCTGGGGACGACTAGCGACGCTTTCCCGCCTTTGGGAGTGCTCCGGGATGCGCGCAAGTCGGATAGGAGCGCGCCTGCGTCTCACCTCCGTGTCCCTTCTTGTCTCCCGGTGCGGTGCGGCGCGGCGCAGGTGAAGGTATGGTTCCAGAACCGGCGGATGAAGTGGCGACACTCCAAGGAGGCCCAGGCCCAGAAGGACAAAGACAAGGAGGCTGGCGAGAAACCGTCGGGCGGAGTCCCGGCTGGCGACGGCGAGCAGGAGGAGCGGAGCCCCAGCCGCTCGGAGGGCGAGGCTGAGAGCGAGAGTAGCGACTCCGAGTCTCTGGACATGGCCCCCAGCGACACGGAGCGGACTGAAGGGGCCGAGCGGTCTCTGCACCAAACGACGGTCATCAAGGCCTCGGCCGCCGGCGCCCTCCTCGCCGCCAGCAGCGGAGGCAGTGCGGGGAGCGGTGGCGGCGGCGGTTTTAACTTCGGCGTCCTCAGTAGCGGCAGCACCGGCGGCGCCGGGAGCTCCGGCGGCAGCGGCGGCGGCGCCTCGGAGCTGCTCCCTGCGCCCCAGCCAGACCTTGGCAGCGCCCCCAAAAGCCCCGAGCCCGCCCCGGCGCCGCTCGGCGGCCTCTAGACTGGACGAGGTTGGAGGAGACGCGGGGCCCTTCGTGCAGGCTCCCAGCCTTCCAGTGTGGGCTGGATTCTGTGCCTACTTTCCAGTGGCGGCGGGGCCAGGGCCGGAGACTCAGCGGCGGAGTCCCAGCTCGCGCATCGCTGCCCCGGCCGGTGCAGCCCACCCCGCCCAGAGCCGAGGGGAATCGGAGTGCCTCTCGCCAGGCTCCCAGCGCCGGCGGAACACTTCTGCCTGGATACAAGCAGCTCGCCCTGTGAAGCGTTGGACTAAACAGTCCTCCCCGCATTAGGGGTCGTGGCGGAAAGACGCGATGCACTTAGGATGCCACAGACTTGTAAATAAAATGTTTACTATGGTTTGTAAAGGCCGCTTGGCTTGCTGGGGCGATGCGGTCGTTAGGGTCTGGAATCTCCGACCCGGACCTTAGCCCCGGGACCCTGCAGGTCCCAGCAGCTGGAGGTGGGGGACTAGAGTTTCGGGGGGACATGCTGCAAACTCAGAGCCACCTTGCTGCGGAGATCGGCGCCGGAGCTTAGGGGTTCCACCAGTTCAGAGGTCTCATAGGCCGCGCTAAGCACCTCTGATCGGGCGAACCGCAACGCTGAGTGTGGCCTGAGAGCTGAGTCGGCCATAGAATCTGTCAGGCCTGTCGGGCAGATGGCTTCCCCAGCTGGAATCAGGACGCGAGGAGGGTGCACACCAGCCTTCCGCAGCTCCAGCTTAAGCAGAGTTGGGTGGAGAAGACAGTGGTGCGGGACAGGGTCAGTCTAGCCACAGCTGGTACTAGAGAGGCAATTCCAGCGCAAACTGCCCCTTGCCTGGGGATGGAGTAGGGGGACGCGGCAGGTTTGTAGTGTCTGGAGAAAAGGATAGACAGAATAGACAGATCACAGCGGTTAGGGCTGGAAGCCTGAGCCTGAGATAGCTTTAAAGCTGCTAAAACATTTGCAGGGCAGGATGGTGATCTGTTCAAGGTCCCTTCCCTTGTCCAAGGTTGAGGAGGAGGCCAAACCAGAACTCGGAGCTCCTGGCTCACATTTGGCCAGTGAAGGATCTGCTAAACCGCACACCATCTGCCCCCCATCGGCGTGTACACACACACACACACACACACAAAATCTTCCTTTGCGGTTGGGCCGCTACAGGTGTCCAGTTGAACTCTTACCCCACCCCAAGCTGGGGTGAGATGAAAAGCAGTTTCCCCATCACACTGCAACTGGAATATAGCACATCTATTTTGCCTCCATGTTGCTACTGGGATGGACCATTCCATTTTTTTTTCTCTTTTTTTGAAATCTTGAAGCATCAAATCTCTCTCCGAGACACCCATGCCCCCTTCCCTGGAAACCACGAAATGTTCGGAGTTGGTAAAAAGTGATTTCAGGAGATTTTAGAACAAATAGACATTGTGGACAAACCTGATCACCCGGGTCTATTTGACACTGAGCTGGGGCAAAGCCACAGGCCTCTTACAGGCCCATCATCCTTTATGGGAAGCCGGTTGTCACGTGGAACCCGTTGGGGAGAGAGAGTGTTGCTCCTGTGTAGATGCTGAGGCCAGCAAGCCTAGGACCCACTCCAGACCCCTGGCCTTATCGAGAAGGCTCCTAGCAGCTCCCTGGTCTGGCTTAGCTGTTTCCCCATTTTGACCCATTCGCTTGAGCACAAAGACGTCTGTTCTAGACTTCCGGGCCCAAGGGCAGGGTAGAGGCCTCAGATTTAGCCTTCTTTGGCCTGGCTCAGCCGGTCACCTGGGCAAGTCCCAGAGTGCAGCCCAGGGATGCAAGGCTGACTATTCCCTGCTGAAGTGAACCACTCAACCCGCCGGTGGAGCTGAACCCCTAGAGAAATGTGCACAGTGGGGAGAGGAACCACCGGGGTGGTCTGGCCTAGGAAAGATGAGAAAGGTAAAGTGCCCCAGAAGGGACCTCAAGTTAAATGGGGACACCAGCCAGCTGTTATCCCTAAATGGAGCATATGTTTTGGGGTGATTGCAGTCTCCACACTTGCTGTGAGTCCCAGCCCTGGGTTAGGATGACTCCTCCTCACCACAGCCTTTGCTACCTGAACTGTAGGAGTCTCTCTGTACCTTTATTTTGCCTTCACTTCCGAAATTCATTTCCTCCCACTACAGAAATACTGAAACCAGGACATCCCAGGAACATCGAATTTTGAGGCACTAGAATTCAGTTCTGGCTGGGAAGGCAAGCTGGGGAGGGGGTGGTGCTTTCTGCACGTCGCAGCTACCCCTCCTCACGAGGCCCGCGAGATACTCATGCTCCCAAACCCGCGCTGCATTTTCCTGCCTGGGTCCTGGGCTTTTGAAACTGAAGGAAAACTTTGCCCAGGGACTTCAGGCATGTGATTTCAGGTAGAATTCGCCCTTACCCCAGTCAGGTTCCGCCAGACCAGAAGGCACGGTGGAGCTGAGGGGCTGGGAATGAAATGGCCCATCGGGAGTCAGGATGCTCCTGGGGTGGGGGTAGTTACAGGAGGCGCCCCTTCCTCAGCCACCCCGGTCTCTCGTTCCTGCATATTTTCCCCGTGAAACATTAGCGGGTCTGTCCCCTGGGCTGTGGAGTTCTTCCACATTTTCATCAGGAACGGAGTATCAAAAGCCCGGGAGAAGTTTAAAGTTCATTCTGAAGGAAAGCTGCCGGGTCGGAGGGTCTGTCTAGGCGGGATGGAAAATCAGCATTTCGGGCCAGGCCGCGTCATCCCCGGGACTGCTCGCTCGGCCCCGTGTAAGGGGATTTTCCCGAGGGCGCTCGATGCTAGCAAGAGTGGCCAGGGAAGCTAGAAATTCTTGAACTAAGACCGAGATTTCGCAGGCATGGAAGAAAAGGCCGAGCGCGCCAGGTCCGCGGACCCCAGGCCGGCCCTGGCCCGCAGAGCTGGGGCTTGGACGAGGCGGGTGCGCCCGGGCCCCGGGCTCCAGAGAAGGGCAGAGCCGCGACCCCCGCCCTTACCCCCGCGCCCCCGCCCCAGGCTTCGCCCTTTGCTGAAAGCAGTAATAACTCTTTGCCCAGAGCAGGGCCCCGCCTCGCCAGTTCCGGAGTCCGGGCGGCGCCAAGCCCTCCGAGCAAGGTTACCTCTGCGCAGCTCTGAGCGCGCAGAGGGCGGGTGAGCAGCGCGCGCCTGTCTGGGACTCGAGGGGGATCGGCTACGCCCCTCGGGTGCACGCACGCCAGACACACCACTCTTACACACGTAGGTCAAATACAAATATACAGGCCCTCAGAGCACACAGAAACGCAGACGCGGACGGGCTAGTTCAGCACTTTGTGGATAAACCACGCAAATAAAGTTCCACGTTCTCCTCCAAATGGCAAAGCAAAGTGAGGAGACTCACACCGCCTTCCTCTGCCAGTGTGGGTGCCTGGGGCGCTTGTATCTAGAAAAGTTTTCTTGAGCCAAGATTCGCTGACTCAGCCACTGAAAGCAGGCGCCGCATTCCCCTGCGCTTGTCAGCCTCAGCCGAGGGTGGGCAGGGGCCGCGATGCCGGGAGTTGTTGGGAGCGTGTAGCCGTCGCCGTCCTGTCCCCACTGAGGCTAAAACTGTCCCATCCTGCGGCACTTCAAGGAGAGGTCTTGCTTCTAACGGAGGCTGTGGCCCGCATACCCTCCAATGAAGATCATCCCTTGTCTCCACCCGCGCCCCCCCCCCTCCAGCAAGGATTCGCACGTATGGTGGAGGTAGGGGGCAGTTGCTCAAACTCCGGTTGTCACAGATCCTTCCAAACTTCAGAGGGAACGAGCGGCTCTGGGATCTTTTTGTGGCCACTCCCTCTAACTAGGGTCTGAAGTGGGGTGTGGGCAAGGGTTCTAGTTTGCGGCCAGCTTGGCGCAGGTGAGCTCTGAGTGCCGGGCTTACTGGTCCCTCCTGCTCTAGGTACCAGAAGCCGACATACCGGGAAGGTGACCTCGGGTTCTCCCGTAGCCACAGCCTCCGGGAGCTTTGGGGTGCCCTGCAACAGGGGATGTTCTGCGGGCGTTTTAGACTTGAGCTTTAACCTGTTGAGCTTTAACCTATTCCCGGATCTGACCCCACCAAAGTCCTCAAGCAGTGGCAGACTTTAAACAGACTCGGAGTGCAGGATGCGCCTGGCGCAGCTCTGGAGCCAGAAATGAGAAGTCAGAGGCTGAGGTCGACGCACCCTCCTCCGGTTTGCGCGCCCTAGTCTCCCCTCCGCCTTCGTCCTTCTTTAAGAAGGAAGAGCTGGTAGAGGGACTGAGATCTCAGACCTCCCCGTGCGACGCGGTGATACTACTTTAAAGATGCTCGAGAGGGCCCTAAAAGCTCAGGGCCCTCGAATCCCCCCTCTTTAGCCTGGGGTGAGGGTAAGGGGGTTGCACACACTGTGGTCTTTGTGAAGATGCAACTGCTGGGTTTTAAGGAGGACTTTAGCGACAGGTGTTCAGGCTGGGGGTGATACACCCCGATTTACTGTGCTTATGTCTGGCTCACAGCCTCACCTTTGAGGTTGTGATGGGATTGGCCGGCGTCCCAAAGACGAACGATCCGCCTTCTCCGCGGCTTCTCACACACACGGACATTAGAACCTGCAGCGCGCACCCCTGCAGCGGTGCCCTTTGGGAATTCCAACTACTTACACGGGATGTACTTTCTAAGATATCAGTCCACCCGGGTTCTAACGGAGCACAGGCTCTGCCCAGACGGGCTCGGGGGGCCTCTGAGCTTGGAGAATCCCCAGGTCCCTGGGTTCCTTAGCTGCCTTGCCCTCACTCACTTTAGGAACGAAGATTAAATGTCCCCGCAGGTATGATTACTTCATTTTAAAGGGTGAGGCAACGGAGGGCGGGAGTCTTGACGTTTGCCCAAGTTCCTCTAGAGAGTGAGTGCCAGGACTCGGTTGGGCCGTGGGGTTAGTGCCTCTGAGGTGCCAAAGAAGGAGAAGGATCCTCTAGGTATCGCAGGCCTGGGCTTCCCCCGGGGTTGACACACCTGCCCTTCAGCCTGCGCCCTCTCCGTACAGGTTTAGCTTTGCTAATAGTGTCTAGGGCCCGGGCCACACCCTGCTCACAGGAGTCTGCGTCATCCTTGGTGCTTTTCCGTTTTCGTCGGTCGTTGCTGATAGTTGGGGTTCTGGGCAGGACGCGGGGTGCGAGGCCTGACGGCGCCTGCCCCGCAGCCGCCACGCCGGCTCCTCCCTTCCCTGCCCTTGGACTGGCCCCAGCCGCGGCAGATACTGAGCATCCTTCTTTTGCGCAGTCCACAGATCAAGAACAGCGGCTACATCACCTGGCGCACGCTCAGAGCTCGCGGCTTCGGTGACCCCAACGGCTCTTTCTGGGGAGCGGGTATGGGAAGAGGCCGGCGGGTGGAGCGCTGAAGCCTGATCCCAAGCCGGAATAGGGGAACCCAAGCTAGCCCAAGAAGCATTCATTCATTCACCAATTACCGCGAGACCTTGGAAAATTTATCTAATCAATTGGCTTCAGTGTCCTCCTCTGTATAGTAGGAAATAATCAAAGTTACCTAACTTATAAATTGCTGAGGGTTAATTGCGTTATTAAACGTGAAATGAGAAGAGTGGGTGGCATACAATCAGTGCTGTAGGCTTAGATGTTATTAAATTCATTCACTCGTTTATTCACTGCAGTATTTGAGGTGCTTATTAGTATTTGCACAGTTGGAAAAAAAATGCATGACAATCCTTACTCTCCAGGAAATTAAATCCATACATGGAGGCTCTTTTAATGTGTGCAGTCACAGTGTCCCCCTGGGGTTGGGGGGGGAGGGAAAGCCTTTAAGGAGTATCCCAGAGTGCTTGGACCTGCTGCTGGATGACAGCAGGGGTTGCCTCGCAGACCCAGACTCCAGGAGATACCCATTTGCACTTCTTCCTCTTGGTACTCCTGGCACTGTCCTCTGTGCCCACAGCTGTGGTTGGGAGTTTTCCTTGGGAGTTGGAAGGGGACGAAGCTAGAATTTTCTGACACTTTGGCTCTGAGGGAAGCTTAACCAAGTGTCAGGGGTCCAAGGAGGCAAAAATATGTGCCCGCTGCTGAGATCATGTCAGGACACATGGCACTTCAGGAATTTTATTAAGTTCTTAACTAATCGCGTAGAGGGAGGGTGTTCGAAACGGAAATACGATATCAACTGCCCCTTTAAGTGGCGGAAGGCACCCTATGCGCGCGGTTGCAGAAATTCTAGCACCTAGCGCAGCGCTCGGCACAGGGAAGGCTACTCAGAAAATGTTTATTGAATAAACGAATAACACAATCACTGTGGCCCCTGTGGTAATTTATAGTCTCAGTAGAGTCTCAGGAACAATATGATCGCCTGGTTAGCACTGTAAACACAGGAGGACGCTAAGAACAAAGTACAGAGCTACTGACTGGTGACCCCGGGAGATGTGGACTTGGAAGCCACCAAGCATCTGGCTGAGGATACCCAAGGGTCCCCGATACTAAGGCCATCACAGAGCAACGAGAAAACGAATTCACAAGCTGTGCTCAATACAACTGACGAAACGCTGTTCGCGCAAGTTCATCCTAGTGTTGAGCGTAGATGGGCACCGTTGGCCTTATCTTGTAAGTTGAATAACTCGTCCACAGTCACGTTGCTAGCGGTCTACAGAAGGACCAGGACTGAAGCCAAAAGCCTTCTGGGCTTTCTCCGGACCCCACTCTGGCCTGGCCGCGCGGGGCGCTGGGGCTGCGGGAGCATCTCTGGGCGCCGGGAAGGGCAGTGCAGAGCCGGAAAGAAGGGGCGATGAACTGGCTTCAGTGGGTCTGCATCTCGCCTTCTCCGCCTTCTGCGCAGCTGCGCCCGTTTGTTTCGCCGGGTTCCGCAGTTACCCTCACCGCGCCCCCACCCGCAACTCGCCTCAGGCGATTTTCGGGTCAGTGAATTTCAAGCCTCACTGATTAGTCAGGGCTGTTTATTTGCGTTTGTCGGTATCGGGGTGAAGAGTGCACACCGCATGGTTCCGAGCACGTGATGGGAGCTCAGGAAATGAGCGGATGACGAAATGAACGAGCAAATGAACTAATGCGTGAATAAGACTGCGTTATCTCGCGATCCCCGCAGGCAGTGGTCGCTGCATCCGGCCATTTTCTGGATCCCTCTATGGAGAGAATCACAGGCCGTGCACGCCCTCCAAGGGAGTGCCCAGGAGGTTCAGCGCTGATCTCCCCGCCAACCCCTCCCCCAGCGCGCAGACCCGGCTCGAAGCCTCAGGCTTTCGGGGGTCGCCTGACTCCTCCCCGTTCGCCACTCTTTTGGGTCTAGTGGAAGGTCCCGGGTCCTCTGTCTTCTCAGATCCTCAACCCGCCGGCCGAGCACGCAGTCCAAGGTCAGTGTGGGCCCTCGGGCCTCGACGTCGCCGGGGTTGGTCCAGACATCAGCACCGCGCGGGTGGGCAGCGCCCGGGAGATCATCCCTGTAAGGCTGCTTCGGGTCCTCCGCAGCGATCTAAGCCAGACCCCCTTGTCCCCGCCTCCCGCAGAGTCCCCGCTGCTTGTGCTGACCTCTCTTGCGCGCCAAGAGAGGTCAGCACAAGCAGAGGTCAGCACAGGCAGCAAGAGGTTGTGGGTGAACAAATGGGGTGAAAAGCTAGAAAGGAAAGGAGTCAGATACACAGTTTAGACATTGAATGACGAGTGTGATTTAAACTTTACTATTTACTTCGGTCTTCACTCTCCCTTCTCCTCCTCGCTTGCTTTGGGCATCCCATTTTTTTTTTTTGTTTTTCCCTCTCCTCTTCCTGCGCTCGGGTCTTCCGTTGCTTCTGAGATTGTTCAAGGTTCCACTCAGGTCTTGAAGAGGAGCTGGGCCACGCTGGCTCGGTTCTGGGGCGATCAAGGCGGACAACGTAAGGGGCAGGGTGTGTGACTTTAGAGGAGCGACCTGGCCCTTCCAGAGGTGGTGGACTCCAGCCTTGTCTATGAACCAAAATGTACCGAAAGGCAGTGGTTTACTTTATGATTTTAAAAAAGGAATGGGCCCCTAAAAACAACATAAAAGACCCTCAAGGGCCCATCCTCCCCAGAGGCATTGTTCAGGAGCCGAGGGCGATGTGTCTGTGACCCACGGGCCACCCGTAGCCTCCCTGTCATCCATCAACGCACGCGCCCATGGTTTGAGCCCCGACTCCGTGCTGGGCGTGTTCTGGTTTAGGGATTGGCCGCGGCTCCGGCTGCAGCGATCTGAAGGCTCCCGGAAGTGTGTCCTCCGAACCAAAAGTTTTAGCAGCCGGAACCTTTCTTTCTCGTCTCTTTCCCACCTTTTTCGGTTTTCCTATCGCAGAAGAATGGTCGTAGGGAGACCCATCCTGCTTCCTGAATCCTCTTCCACGATGCCTGCCAGTCAATTTGCTTAGCAACTTGGAGGCAGTTCAGTATCCCCTCTACTTACGTTAGGGGAACATACCTGACACAGAGCAGGGCCACAGTGATCCTGGTAAACAGATTCCCGCTCAAGAAGCGGAAATTGTTATTAAACTATCACCACTACTACCATCATCACACCGCTAATCTCTCCTGGTTGGGGACGCGCCATTATTCGCGGTTTGAAATCACCCACGGTGGGAGCGTGCAAGTGAAAGTAGAGGAAACAGACACGATCCTCTTCCACTCTTTAAGAGGGAATTGAAAATCTTGTATCTCATTTAACCTTCATAGCAACGCTGGGCGGGAAGACACTATTCTTCCACTCTTCATGAGTAAGACGTAGAGGTTGGGTAATTTGATCCTGGTACCTACTCAGCTGGCAGGGGGCGTGGCCAAGCCTCTGACTCAGAAACCCACAAGTTTCTTGCTACAGTTCCTGAACTGGTGGGCTTCTGTGAGTCACTCCACAAAGAAAAAGTTCAAAGTTCAAAGAAAAGCTTTGCTTTCTTTTTTGATGACCTTTTCGGATCATTCTATCAAATACCCACCTTAAATCGTGAGTGTAGATGCAACCACACAGAAATCTATTAAGAATCCAGTCGCTTCACCCCCAGGGAGAGCGCATTCCGGGTAGGCAGAGGATGACCACCGCGGGAGGTGAGGGCCTACTACAAAAACATCTTTAAGCGACTGGTTGCCACATGCACTGACTGTTCCCTCCACCTCCAGCTGGACAGACGTGAGCGGTCTTGAACTCAAAGGCGCTTTCCCCTCCGCGCTCAGTCACCTCTTTCTCTTTCCATCCTCTCCTGGCCTGCCCCAGGCCTCGCCTCCTTCCCGCTCCGCTCCCTCTCTCCACCGCAACCTCCTTGGCTGCGGAGAGGAGCCTCCTGCAGGCTGTGGCCGGACTCCTAACGCTGCTGTGCTGCCCTTGCGGCGACGGGACAGCGAGGCGACCCGGGCAGCCGCCGCCGCCGCCGCTACCAGCAGCGCTCTGCCGCCCGTCTCAGCCACTCGGGCCCGAGTGAGGGGCCCGGCGCCAGGAGGCGGCGGGAGGCGGGCGGACCCCGGCTTCGGAGCGCAGCGCCGGGCGGGGCGGGAAATTTATGGTCTGTGTACACTTTCTGGCTCCAGAGGCCCGCGCACCAGCAGGATGGGGCCACACGAGCCGAGGCCGCGAACTGGGGCCGCAGGCGCCCGGCCATGTATGGTGCCCACGAGTCTCTCCTTCCTGCCCCGCTAAGCCCATAAACCTCCCTGGAGGGAGCGGCTGAAAACGAAAGTCCGGGCGGGAGGTGGGCGCAAACCTAGGAAACCTGCTCAGAGGCCTGCGCCGGGGGCGCGTCTATACTGGAGGCTGGGAGTCGCGCCCTGGGTGCGGGTGGGATTGTAAGCCCGGTGTAGGGCTGCGTGGTCCGCAGTGCGAACAGGTCACCGGTTCCAGGTGTCGCTTACGCCCGGTGTCACGTCGAGGCCTAGACTCCGTCTTCGGCCCTTCCACCGATGACAGATAAAAGGGCCCATCAAAAAGCCAGATTGTAGAGACACAGACGTAGAGAACAAACATATGGACACCAAGGGGGGAAGGGATGGTGGTGGGATGAATTGGGAGATTGGGATTGATATATATACACTATGTGTAAAATAGATAACTAATGGGAACCTACTGTATACGGCAGGGAACTCTACTCAATGCTCTGTGGTGACCTAAATGGGAAGGAAATCCCAAAAACAGGGGGATAAATGTATACGTAGAGCTGATTCACTTTGCTGAACAGCAGAAACTAACACAACACTGTAAAGCAACTATACTCCAATAAAAATTAATTATAAAAATAAAAGCCAGATTGAATGAGAACTGGGTCCTTGGGTGTCGGTGGAGGCGCGAAGATGGTCCGCGGCCGGCCGGGCAGGCAGGCCAACGCGGGGGCGACTAGGTAGAGGTCTGAGCGCTCACACTTCATTGCTGCCTGCTTAGCACCAAATGTGTCCACAGTTTCCCAGGCCGGACCATGCCGGTGCACAGGAACTGTGAACACTGAGGCCAGAGCAAGGCAGGTCCTTTTATTCATGTTGTCACCTGGACTGGTGTCTTGCAGTGTAACCACATAACCAAGCCCCTGTAAGGACAGTTTGGCTTAACACAGTTTAACCAATAATACCGGACACAACTTTACAATGACACATAGTAAATTGTTGCGTGCTTCTGTGTCAGGCACTGTTCTAAAAACTTCATATGTATTAACTCACTTGCTTTCTACCAAATTCCAGTTAGGTGATGTCTTACATTATCATCATTTTACAGATGAGTAAATGGTGGCAAAGAATATTTAATGGACTCATTGAAGGACACGTGGTTAGCAAGTGGAGTCGGGAGTAATTTACATCACCCTCTCTCCATAGCCTACTTTATCTAAATCATCTATAGTACCAATGAAACAAGTATTTATCTCGAGTATTGAGTCATGCAGGTGCGAGGGCGCTGAATTCACACAGAAAGTTAAGAGTCGGTTTTCCCACTCCTAGTGCTTCTGCGGAGGGGTGAGACACTCACCCTGGCGGTGGGAGTTTGGGGCCCTCCAGGTCAGGCGAGCAGGGTGGCAGAGTCCATAAATACCGGCCATCTAGCAATTACCCGCGGGGCGTGTTAACTTCAGTAGTAATTGTGAGTCTCTCTGACACCGGCTTCTCTCCACGCTCTGCTTTCTTTTGATTTACTGTTGGGCCCGGGTCTCTGTACCTGGAAACTCTCCGAGACCCCAGGCTTGGTTAAAACGCACGCTCCGGGATGCAGAAGGCCACTTAGGCAGGAGTGCCTTGCTATTACAGCGTCTCTCCAAGGACACCTAATTATTCTTGTCAGTGGTTCTTTACTTTGCATGGGGAAAGTGAAGAGTCGCACCTCCGAAACTTTAGCACCCTGAATTGGGTGCGTCCTGGGATAGGGACGTGGTGATGACAAACATGGCAATTTATTGGAAAATAGGTGAAGAGGTAGGAGTAAGAGGAGCGGGGTGGAGTATGAAAGAACTCCAGTGAAAAAAGAGAGACGAGAAATAGGAGGGAGAAGATGGCAATCAAGAAAATAAGTGGGATTTTGAAACATTTCTCACATTTTTTTTTAAAGGGGTGGGCAGGGTTGACACAACTGGTTTGGGGCTGGGCCATAAATTAATAGATTTATTCCTCAATCAGGAAAAAGCCATTAAGATTTTCTTGGCTTCGTCTGTGGGAAAATAATTTCTATGATTGAGTTGCCCCAGAAGACCCTCTGAAGTCCTCTCCTCCCCGCCTGGAACAGCCCTCTCTTTCCTGCCTGCCGGAAGGAGGGGAGAAGGGGAGACCCCAGGGAGAAGAGGCCTTTCCATCTTTTCCAGCATCTTGAATTTCACTTTCTGCGTTTCTTTCTACTTCTTGATTTGATCCTCACTGCCTTGGAGACTTGGAACCTCAGAGGGAAAATTCTCCTGCAGCAAGCCCGCCACCGTCTCTGCTCTCCTTCCCTTAGGTCCTCTGTGTTGATCCAGACTGGGCCCTTGGTCTCTTTCCTGCCTGCTCTAGAACATTGAGGACTTTGGGTCTATGAGCAAGAGAAACCAACTACGGGGGCAGGGATGAGGCAAAAGTCTCCCTCAAAGGGAGGGCGGAGCCCCAGAGTAGGGTGGATGAAGCATTGTTCCTCCCGAACATGGACGAGCTGAGCTCTTTTTGTCAGTCCTTTAAGACGCCCAGTGTGGTCCCAGGATCCTTAAGGGTCTCTGAGACCTTCTCAGAGAATTCCTGAGGTCAAAATTATTTTCACAATAAAAGGTTATTGACTTTTTTGGAGTTTCCCAAAAGTCCCATTAGGCATGGTGACGTCATGGCTCTGATGGCCTGTGGCATGTGTTCATGTTCTAGTACATTTCAAGATGTACTTCTAGCGCACTTAGTTTAATATCTATACCTGTGCTGTGTGGTTATTTACATTCAAATTAATTTAAGTGAAATGAAATATTCATTTAAATATTTCAGCCTCACTGATTCATTTCCTCAGCCACAGCCACATTTCCATTGTTCAATAGCCACGGGTGGCCAGGGACTCTCACATTGGACAGTGCAGATAAAGAATATTTCCATCATCATAGGAAGTTATTGGACAGAACTAATCTACAGGTAAATATAAATACACACAATCACACAAACAAATGCCCTTTAGCATCCTCAGTTTTTAAGATGGTAAAGAAGATCTGAGGCCAATACTGTTTGAGATACTTCCCTTACAGTATTTTCAAGGTCACACCTTTGACATAGGTGTTGGAACTAGAGAGGCTGAATTTGCGTCTGGACTCTGCAGTCACTATCTTCATGATCTTGGTCCATTTTCTTAACTCTGAGCATCAATTCCTGCTTCTGTAAAAAGGGGGTAACAGTTCCTGATAATAAACGGTGGAGAGGCAGTTCATATAACTGGTCATGAAGAGCATAAACTGAATGGGCTCATAGCTCAGCCCAGCTCAGATGACTCTGGGTTAGTTTGAAAACTTCTCCATGGCTCAGTTTCCTTATCAGGAAATTGGAATAATAATAATAGTAATAATAATAATACCTTACCTATAGGGTTGTTGTAAGAATTGAATTAGATAAGTGAAAAGCACTCAAGAATGAGTAACTGGCACATTGAAATTACTACTACTGGGGCTTCCCTGGTGGCACAGTGGTTAAGAATCCATCTACCAATGCAGGGAACACGGGTTCGAGCCCTAGTCCGGGAAGATCCCACATGCTGTGGAGCAACTAAAGCTGTGCACCACAACTACTGAGCCCACATGCTGCAACTGCTGAAGCCCGTGCACCTAGAGCCCGTGCTCCGCAACAAGAGAAGCCACCGCAATGAGAAGCCTGTGCACCACAGCGAAGAGTAGCCCCCACTCACCACAGCTAGAGAAAGCCCGTGCAGCAACAAAGACCCAACACAGCCAAAAATAAATAAATAAAATAAATTTAAAAAACAACCGAAATTACTACTACATGTGTGTTGGATGATATTATTATTATTATTATTACATATACAAAGTCCAAACCTTACTTGGTGACAATAAAAGTTAATTCTCCTCCCCTTTCTGTTACGTACGCAGACACACACACACACACAAAATTGTGGTAAAATACACACAACATAATATTTACCATATTAACCATTTTTAAGTGTACAGTGCAGTAGTGTTAAGATACCCAGTTTCCATAATTTTTTCATCTTGCAAAACTGAAATTCTATATCCGTCAAAAAGAACTCCTTATCAGTAATATTTTATGTTGATTGTGAATTAGACTCCAGGCTTTAGAATTTTAGTCGATGCTTTTGACTAAGTACTAACGATTCCAGTTAAGAAATCAATTAGTCATTCAAAATAGCTGAATTGGTTGGGAAAGGACAGCCAGAGTCCCCCAGATGTAATCAGTCTCCCTTGAATGTGCATTTTCCATTGATTCCTCTGTCTTTAACCCCTTGGATCCCAACAGCCCCCTCCTGACTAAGCACTGAATACAGCCTAGAGGTGAAGATGATGTGATGTTCCCCAAATGACTGATCATCCTGGTTCTAGGGAGTTAATGATGGCTGGTGGGTTAAGTCACTGAATCTTTGAAATATTTTCCAGGAAGTATCTGAAAGCTTGATGTTACAATAGCAAAGAAAAATAAGCTCAAGATTAGTCTCTGTTTGCATCTCTAGGGCCTGGTGAATGTTAATGATCATGAGAAGGACAAAAATCAGAATATTTCACGATCCTTTTGGTAGAGTGGGCAGGAGGAGAGAAAAAAATATTCCCTAAAATCACGGTAGTCGCTAAAAAGAATTCAATGCTTCCTTTGGGTAGTGTTTATCTCTCTCCGAGGATTTAGTTTTCTGCACTTTTTTATCGAAAAAATAAAATTTTCAGTGTGGATTTTCAATCGAAAAATGTTAGATAAATACAATAGCTATACTGTGTAGGACGCTTTCAGATGCAAGTAAAAGAGAACTCAACTTAAGCTAGCATAACCAATGGAGGAAATTTATTGCTTCCCATGATTGAAAAAGTATAGTGGCAGAGTCAGTTTCATGCATGGTTTGATCAAGGCTCTTGTTCTGTTTCCCGTGGGTTTCTCATCTTTTCGCTGTATTCATTTCATGCTCAACCTGGCCACTCTCCTGGTATCAAGGCCTCCCTCATAGCTGTACATACTATACTGTGTTGAATAAGAAACTGTCTGTAACCCAGAATTCCCAGAAAAAGGCCTGGTGGGGTTGGCTTAGTTCACAAACTCCTTCTTGCTCCAGTCATTATGGTCAGAGGAAGGGGACATCTGCTTGCATTTGCCTAGGTGGCTTCTTTAGTCCTGATCACAGGGACCCCTGAAAGCACATTGGGAGGGAGGGTATTTGGAAAGGCTAACAGAGAATGGAAACTGAAGAGGCAATACAGGAATCCACTACTGTATGCATCTTCATTTAGGGCACAGTTAAATTGTCATCTTATTGTTCATGATTAAGATCACTTCTTTTGTCGTATAGCTGTGTGCTCTTTGGGTGTAGAAGACAGTGCTTGGCCAAGCTGGAAGGGTATTCAATTGCAGACATCTTTCCAGCCTTGAGATGATGGCTCTTTTTTTCACATCTTTAACATTGTTCCCATTGTCAATGATTCCCATGTTGTGTTCTTATCTTATAGATGCTGTGACTTATCTAATTCATGTTGGATATTTGTTAAAATCCAGATTCTTACTGCTTGTCTGCTGGGTTCTGCCTTGCTAGGTCTTGGATAAGGTGATGACTAGATATTTAACAAGGTATCTAGGTGATTCCTATTATCAAGCTAGTTTAAGAAGTAGTAAACTAAAATTGGTTGTGCTTTTTCTCTTTGCATTGGCTGCTGGGGAGCTCAGCGGGCTAATTCCTGAAAAGTGTTCAGGGCTGTATGGTGTGAATTTTGCATACTAATATTACTCTTGGCAGCGTTTTTCTTTTATCCATGTTTTCTTTCTTTCTCTTCTCTCTTTTCTTTCTTTTCTCAGTGAACAGGATCTTATTGTACCATATATTTTTTGATATTCTATCTTAAATTCTTTTTGAATGCAGTAGAATATATCAGATAGGATTCTGGCAGGAAACAGAAGCCACACTCAGCAGATTTTTGAAGAGACTTTTTCAACAGGGACTATTTACTGTGGTGCGGACAGGATTCAGGGAATCCACAAGAGATGTGGAGGATCTAGTAACAGTTGGGAAACCATTCTGATCCCAGGTCTAAGGACTGGGGAGGTGTACTTATTTCCTAGAGCTACCGTCACAAATTACTACAAACTGAGTGACTTCAACAACAGAAATTTATTCTGTTACACTTCTAGAGACCAGACGTGTGAAATGAGTTTCCTTGGGCTAACATCAAAGTGTTGGCAGGGTTGGTTCTTTCTGGAAGGGTGCAGGAGGAAAACCCATTCATTGCCGCTTTCAGCTTCTGGTGGCTGCTGGCGTTCCTTGGCTTGCATCTGTGTCACTCCAGTCTCTGCTTTTCTGGTCACACAGCTTTCCTTCTGCGTCAAATTTCCCTCTGCCTTCCTCTTATGAGCACACTTGTTGCATTTAGTGCCCGTCCAGATAATCTAAGATAATCTCCCATTTCAAGATCCTTAATCACATCTGCAAAGTCCCTAATGCCATAGAAAGTAGCATTCACAGGTTCCAGGGATTAGAAACTAGTTATCTTCGGGGGCCATTATTCAGTCTCCCACACAAAGAATGGTGCTACTGGAGCCCAGAGCTGGCGAAGAGAGCACACTCCGCTGTGGCTGTAGGTAGAAGGCACGGCCACCTTTACAGTGTTGTCCCCTGTCCCTGGAGGGAGGAGGAGGAAGAAATACTCTCACCTCTGTTTTCTCTCCCCCGCACCCCTGCCCTGACCTCCTGCTGCTGCATCCCATCAGCTAGGCGGGGAGATAAGATTCATAGGAGTCAGCTCCTTGGGTACAGGGCAGGGCAGAGCAGAGAGAACGGGTCTGGAGAATAACCAGCCTGCAAGTGCACTGAAGTACCAGTCCACCGCTGAGCTGCGGGCGGGATTGCGGTCCTGATCCCTGAGCTGTGTTTCTCAGAGGAGGGTCCCGGGCCAGAGTTAGCTGCTCAGACACATGCTCCAGCGTTTCCATGGAAATCTTGAGTCCGGGCCCTTCCAGTTAAGAGGAGATGGCCTGAGAGATTTGAGGCCGAGTCTCAGTCAGGTTTTGGGTTTCTCTTTGTTATCCCCAGTGCCCTAGTCTGAGGTAGCAAAAGGCTGTTGGGTTGACATTAAAGGGACTGAGCGGTAATAGGATCCCGGGAGTTCAGGAAACCACACTCTGAAATCAGCACCGGTCCTCTCTCTCCAACAGGTTTCAGTCCCAGGAAATTATGCTGCCTATCTTGTCTGCAGGAACCCATGCTGTTCTGAAGACTGGCAGTGGCATTCTGATACCCTACATACCGTAGCTGCCATCTCCATAGAGAAATTTAAAGCCAAGCTTGGATCAGCAAGAGGCTGGGGCCAGGCCTGGGTGATGGTGCACGAGCCCATGGGGCTGCAGCCATCTGTAGCACAGGTCCAACCCACCCATTTCACAGCTTCTCTTTCCCTTTGCCACTTCCTAACAGGTACCCTCCTCCCTTCCTCTCCCAGGGTCCGCCTCTCAGCCAGGCCCACGGCCAGCAATTCTGCCCTTTTTCTCCTCCCCCACTGCTCCCCTCGCTGAGACTTGGTCAACCCTTCCTGGCACACTGGCTGAGATTGACATCAGGTGTTTTGGGAAGCTCCCATGTACAAATTCCCGCCTTCTAATGATCGCCCTGATTTTTTTTTTTTTATGGACATTTGAAACTAAAGACAAAACCAGCTGCTTCTTGAGGAGAAAAAAGCAAAACATGAAAAGAATCTCCCATATAACCCACTGCCCCCCAAATCCCAAGCCAATAAAATGAGTCTAACCAATAATTCAACCTCCCTGCCTCGTTCACTGGCAAAGCAGCTTGCAAAGCAGCACAGCAGGGAACGCTCATTGACAAGAAATTTATCATTAGTAATTTTATTAGGTTTAATGTAGCCAACAGGGGCTACTGACAGTTGCAGTATTCTTTTTCCTGAGGGATTTTTCCCCCCCGAAAAAGGACAAATATTCTGTAGTACTGCCATTTAATCGTCTTTGTAATTTAGTGTAGGTTGGTTGAATGACAAACTTTTCAAAATGCCATCTCTGAGAAAGGATTCCACAGTTGGTAATCTATACAAATTTGCCACTTGTATCTTTCTTTTAAAAATTTCTCAGGGCTTAGAAGCGTAGCTACCATAATTATTGTAATAATCCTCTAAAGGAGACATCCATCCGTCATGGTTGAAAGCAATTTCTTTTTAGTAGGAACGTTTTACAGTGTCTTGTTTGGACAGAAAAGGCCATCCATTAGTTGGTAATTTAAGCTAGTTACTTAAAGTCAGGCAATTAGGTTAATGAGACAGTTGGTCTTTTGAAGTCGAAGGGGAACAGCGATGAGCTCACCACTCCTCAAGAAGACATTAAATCAATTTGGTGTAAAAGGTAGAGGGACATCCTTCCCTCCTACAGTTTCAAGGGAAGATCATGCACACACAGATTTAGCTCCAAGCATGGCAATCAGGTGGTGGGCCCCTAAGTCTCTCTGGCAACCACCATACGATGGAGGAAGAAACGACAGCTGCTCCAGCTATCGCTGGGCAAGATGACAGGCCTGGATTAGGCCTTTTGTGGAGGCCAGCAACCCTTGAGGGAGCAGCCCCAGGCCCTGACATGACAGGACCATGGACACATGGAATGCCCCCAAATGAAGCAGATGGAATTGCTGATAAATGAGTTGAAATGGTAGAGGTCCCTATCGTGAGAGCCGGCTGGATTTACTGGAGAGCCGCTCCGTGGAGGGGCAATTTCAGGGCGGCCAGGCTGCCTTTAGATGTTAATCAGAGGCATTCATATGTTCTGTCATTCACCCTTCAAAGGAAGGTGTCAGATGTCTCGATGAAATGCCTCTCCCGCTAACTCGGACATGGGGAATCAGCCACCCCGTTGATAAATGACTCAGGGCGAATCGATAGAGTGAGGGTCAGGCTTGGCTAGACCCATGGTCACAGGGCAGGAGTAATTATGTCATAATCAGTCTGTGGGGCAGAGCCCAGCCAAGGTCATGGTCCATGTTTGAAGGCAACATCTGGAATTGGGAGGGTTGGAGATTATAAAGGATGAGAGTACGGGGGGTGAGGAACTCAAGAGGACTGATCTCTGATGGCAGCCAGCCCTTGCCAAATCCTCTGACTGTAATAGTCCAGCAGCCACTGCATATAGCTGTTGGGATGTAAATGGCATCAGAACTGCATAATGATATTATTGGTGCCTGCGAAGGATGAGTGGTTTAATCGTTTGGGAGGTCTTCTGGCAGAACTGGGATGAAGAGAAGGGTATGCTCTATGGAGAGAAAATATTGGTGCTGTCATGCAGAAACAAGGTTGACTTTGAAGTCTACCACTGGGAGGGTCACTATTCTTTTTTTTTTTTTAACATCTTTATTGGCGTATAATTGCTTTACAATGGTGTGTTAGTTTCTGCTTTATAACAAAGTGAATCAGTTATACGTATACATATGTTCCCATATCTCTTCCCTCTTGCATCTCCCTCCCTCCCTCCCACCCTCCCTATCCCACCCCTCTAGGTGGAGGGACCACTATTCTGAGACTGATTTTTCTGTTGCATCCCTCCTGCCTCTGCCCCTGCCTCAGTGACCTTTCACGCCCTGCAGAAGAGCAGAATAGAGACACCATTAGGACCCTCTAGATTTGGGGAGATAGGATTCTTTGCTTCATAATGCTGATAGCAGGGACAGGTGGGTGGAGACATAGGAAAATCCCTGCATTCAGGATGTTTCTACGGCACCTCCACAGAACATGTGTCTTCTTTCCCATCCAGTTGTTCCTTTTAACCTGATGTCACCTGGATCATATGTAAGAGCCCATTGTGATTGTCTAGGCTCTGGGTCCTCCTAAGGTTAGTCCTTCCTGCCTGAGCCCTTCGTGGTTTGGCTTCTCTTTGTTGAAGTTAGAGAATCAGGGTGAGGTCTCCCCTCATTTCAAAAACTGAGTCTATGAAACAATTGTGCATGGCCTTGGTCTGTCTTGGCCAGCCGTGTGATTGAAGCACCATACCCAGTTCAGTTCCTAAGGCTGGTCAACACATGACAGTATACTCAGAGTGTACAATGTAGAATGTGGGGCAGGGTAATTTGGATTCTCAAAAGCCTAGGTGAGATGTATGTGTAGGGCAAAGGGGTTTGCACTGGGCAAAGTCAGCTTGCTAAGGTGGTACTAGACTGGTCAGCCTTACTAGCCAGGACCAAAGGAGTGTCAGAGGCAAACTTCTGGGCAACTGAGATGGGAAATTCTAGGGAGGTGTCTCTTCTCCTGAGTGTCTTCATTTCTAGGCTATTCAGAACCACTTGGATGGGGGCTTTTGGACATTCTATTAATTTCACCTTAAATATTTATTTCTTACACACTTTTAATGTGCCAGGCACTGCCTTAGGTCCTGGGGAAATGGTAATGAACAAAAGAAACATTGTTTCTTCTTTTGTGGAACTTGGAGTCAAAAGTAGATGCAGACAGGAGAACAAGTAATTATGATGTGATGTAACAGTACATGCTAAAATAAGAGGATTTTGGGGTCCTGGAATGGGGTCACAGAAGGCTTTTTGGAAGAAGCCCTGTCTCAAATGGGACTCTTGAGGTGCTTTTCAGGCAAGAGGAGAATTATCTTCAAAGACCTGGAAGAAAGAGACGGTGTTGTACGTCTCAGAATATGCGTGGCCAGAATGTAGAGTAAGGGGTGCAGAGTGGAGAGCTGGGTAGGCACTTTGCTGCACAACCCAACCCCAGATCATTACCAGATGGGGAAGCCAACTTCACAGGGATGTAAGGTGCTTCCTCCAGGCACTGGGCTCTGAGCTAGGAATTATGGGGACACCAGATGAGCAAGCCAGAACTGCTGTCTTCAGGAGATTTCCTCTGCCTATGACCTCTATGCCTGAGGAGGAACGCATTTCCACCCTTTTCTGAGGCTTTTTGTCACAATGGTCTTACACGGTTGCTTCTAAAATCTTCTACCCATGAAATCAAGTCCCGACTCAAAAGGAGGACACCCACAGGTTAGAGATGCCGTGCTTGAGTACCGACAGCTGGCTGTCCTGGGATAGGTGCCCTGCAGAGCGGGGGACCTGTACCCAGCCACTCACGTTCTCTCTTATTTTCTTCTGTGATCAAAGGTCCTAAAGGCTTAAAAGGCTGGGCTGTGCCAAAGGATCCAGCTGACATTGTGTGTCACGCTGTGCTCTCCAAGACCTTTCTCTTTTGCTTCAAAGATTTTCCCCACAACTTGCACAGGAAATTGTTTTTCCTTCTTTCTAATCAGCCCACATCCTTTTTCCTTTTCCCCCTTACATTTCAAACTAAGATGTACCTCTTCCAGGAAGTTTGCCCTGATTAATTCTGTCCATCACCCTGGCATCTCCAGTGGCCTCTATCCAAATACATAATTGATGTATTTTAAGTATGAGGCTTTCCATCATTTCTGAATTTTGGTTTTGTGCTTTCCTGAGTTGGGGTTGTATTTTCACCTTTTGTGCTTTCCTGAGTTGGGGTTGTATTTTCACCTTTTGTGCTTTCCTGAGTTGGGGTTGTATTTTCACCTTTGCTGCTGCTTATACAGTTTTGAGACCCGTACACCAGGTGGTAGTAGTTTCCTCATGCTCTGATTATACATTCTGAATAATTTGCAGAGGAGGAAAATTGAAGGGGAGAACTAGTTTTTAAGCGAGTACCTACTATGTGCCAGGTCTTTGTACCATAGCTAATTTAATCATAAGAAATAATCTACATGAGGTAGATATTATTGTTTTCATTCTTCCAGTTAAGGAAATTGAATTTTGGGAGAAGTAAAGTAACTTCCCCAAACTCACACCATCCTTTGTGTTGAAGCTGGAATTGGTATCTGGGTTTGATCTCCCCAGCTTGGTGTATATGATGAAACATGACGATTTTCTCTATCTGATTACGAAAATATTGGGTTGGCCAAAAAAGCTCGTTTGGGTTTTTCTGTAAGATGTTACAGGAAACACAAACGAACATTTTTGGCCAACCCAATAATAATGAAATCAACCATTTCAAAGAGGAACTGTTCTAACAACACCTCTGGGATAATTTGGTATCTTCCTCACTAATTCTTATATTATAATAATCCAGAATATTTGTAGATGGGCAAAAAACTGGCTTGGACAATGTTTCTCAGCACTGAACACTTTTTTTCTCCCTCATCAATCGTTTCCAACTTAAGTGTTCTGATGATTTGCCAGGATCTCTAGGAAGACCTTTATGTGCAACTGAGACTTGGAGAGGTTTGGGAAAGGGTCCAATTAGGACTTTAAGTCAGGAGTTAAGGTCCTGTGATTCAAAGGGTCAGAAATAGTGAAAGACTTGGGGGCTAGGATGTGATGGGGGAGGGTATCCCAAGTCTTAGGGGCAAGCCCATGGTCTCAGGATTTGCATTCGAGGCAGAAGAAAGAGATCGCTTAGTCTCTAAGGTCAAAGAGGAGGTGCTAGGAGGTGGGCATCGGAGAGGATAACACAGACATGCCTTTGCTCTCAGAGTTGGAGGGGAATGGTTTGACTTTTGCCCTGGGGTCTAGTGGTTGTGACAGGTCATGGAGCTCAGACTCCCTGGGGCAGGAGCTCAGACTCCCTGGGGCAGGTCCTATTTTGCTGGCTTTTTCATTGGGATTCCTGAAAGTACCAGGAAGAGAAAGGAGGGCTGGGTATAGGGCAGGGAGAAGGAGAGCAGTAAGGAGGCTGTGTGATATTTTCCTTCTCCTTTTTTAATTTGCTCCTCTTTTCCTTTACCGCACATGCCAGATAAAAAGCTGCAGCAGCAAGAAAAGAAAGCGCTTTTGAAGTGTCTAATATCCCAAAAGTGTATATTTCCCCACCAACATACACAATATACATATACAACCAAGTTCTCTGAAATTTCTATTTTTTTTTTTCTAATTTGCCATATTGCTTTTTTTAAGGGAGGCATTCCCCTGTCCAATGAGTTGAAAGCTGGGAGACTTGAGTTCTAGACCCAGCGCTCCAGGTAGTGGGAAATATTTCCTGAAGAATTGATACGGCTCTTCTGCCCTCTGGGTTTCAGTTCTCCCATGTGTGAAATAAAGGGTTGGAGTAAAGGCTGTTTCACTCCTCCTCTGTTTACTTGGCTGTGCTATGGCCTCCATTCAATGTATTCAACAGATCCATGCCACCACCAGGCACTGCTTTTTCTGGGTTGGTTCATGTAGTGCTTCAATAATCAGAATAATTCAGCTTCTTCTAGTGGAACTTGCTTCACAGTTAAAGATAATTTTCTAGATCTCCTGCCTGGATTATCTTGCCCATCCCCAGTTCTTGCACCATGTTTCCATGAACAAATTGTGTCATTTCTCTTGTGGACACCTTCCTCATGTCTTTGGTTCTTCTCTAACCAGGAGAGATAAAGTATATATGTATGTATGTATGTATGTACATATGCATTTATATGTATGTATGTATAGATGTATGTATGCATGCATGCATGTATATGTATTCATTCATTCATTCATTCATTTTTTGCAGTTATGTTTTCCATCTCATAGCAGGAATGTCTGTGATTCTCGTTTCTTCCCTGTCATTGGCTGTGAGGTCCTATTTTGCTGGCTTTTTCACTGGGATTCCTGAAAGTACCAGTGAGGAGCAGCTACCTCATGGCAGGAGCACTGCAGTGACCGTGCACCGGCTTCTGCGTCAGGTGGCGGGGGGATGAGATGAATTGGACGTGGTGCTCAGAGCACAGTGGAGGAGATGGACGAGCAGACAGCAGATTGTAACGCAATCAGTAGGTGCCGTGGGGGTATATGTAGCGAGTGTGCGCCCCGGGAACGCTGACGAGGGGCAGTGGAATCCGCGTGGGCTGTGCGGGAGCAGGCAGGACAATGATGGCTTCAGGGCAGCGGCTTTGGCTCTGGGCCCCAGAAGATGCCAGTCACTACTGACTGGGTGGATAACGTGGAGAAAGGTGTGCAGGTCACCTGAGAAGTGTGATTAAAGCCCGGGGCTTAGAGTTCGGGTGTCTCTGTCATGATAGTAGGTGGGACAAAACTAGATCTGTATTATGAGCTTGTCTCATGTTCTGTCAAAGAGATCATCCTGTAATAAGACATCGTTCAGAGAAGAAATATTTATTGAGCATAGCACAGCTGTATTTTCAGGTCCCCTTGCCAGTCCCTAGCATCATGTGAAGGAGGAGGGCTCCCAGGTGATGAAATGCCGGAGACCAGTTTGTCAGTTCTGGCTGAGCTACGACCTCCTGCCTGGCTTGGCTCTTCCATAAGGCTTTTTTTTTTTTAAAATAATTTCTTTAAAAAAAATTAATTAATTAATTAATTTATTATTTTTATTTTTAGCTGTGTTGGGTCTTTGTTTCTGTGTGAGGGCTTTCTCCAGTTGCGGCAAGCGGGGACCACTCTTCATCGCGGTGCGCGGGCCTCTCACTGTCGTGGCCTCTCTTGCTGCGGAGCACAGGCTCCAGATGCACAGGCTCAGTAGTTGTGGCTCATGGGCCTAGTTGCTCCGCGGCATGTGGGATCTTCCCAGACCAGGGCTCGAAGCCGTGTCCCCTGCATTGGCAGGCAGATTCTCAACCATTGCGCTACCACGGGCACCACCAGGGAAGCCCCTTCCACAAGGCTTTGAGTCAGACTGTACTCAGCCCTGCCCCATCCTGGGCTCTCTACGGATGCTGCTCAGAGGGTCCCCCCTTCCCTAGGAGGGGGAGGGGCAGGTATGTAGCTGCAAGCAGAGGCGGACAGGGCCCAGGAGAATCCTTGAGGGGCACTGGCAGTGCTAGAAACTGGGGCTGTGCAGTGGCTGGAGCAGGCTCTCAGGCCTCTGGCCCCCAGGGTCACAGTGCTTGAGTCAACGGGACTCATAGGCACGTGCTTCAGACTTAGTTTCGCGTGAGTGGCCAAAGTGTGTAGTGAAGCCAGCAGCCCAGCAGTTACTATTTCTTCCTTGGACTTAGCACTTAGACACTCTGAGCCCCAGTTTGCCAGTTTGTCCCTCGGAGTGTTCTTATGCAGTTATACAAGGTAGTGTTTGTATAAGGGGTTGTGGATATGGAACCCCTTGATCAAGGGGTTTGCTGTTTTCATTAACAGAATTTGTTCAGAAAATTATTATTGATGCATATTAATTATTTTGTTAGCGTTATATCTTTGCGAGGGGTGTCTGTGTCAATATTGTAAAGTGACTAGGAGCTAATTCGCATGACTTGAATTACTACTGAGAACAGCACACTCCTGGGCTTCTGATACTGGAGTAAGAGAGGTTGTCAGTATTTCTCCCATGTAAAAATAACAATTTTTGATTATAATACATATAATTCACAGAAAAATTTGGAAACTTCAGAGTAGACAAAAAAATAATTCCATGCTGCCATTACCTCACTACCAAATTCCATTTTATAACAAGACGCCTATCCAATTCCATGACATGCTTGCTTTGCTTGTTTTACTTAATACTTGTGGGGAGCATTTCCTTGTAACACTATTTGCTCTGTAACAACACTCACAGATAAGCTATTAATTTAGGTTCCAATTTAAATCAATTAAAATTCCAATTTTAATTCTTATACATAATGCCACAAAAAGCATATTTATGGAAAGCTTGGTATTCATCTTAGAAGTATTTCCTTAGGGTAAATTTTAAAAATAATACTACAGATCAAAGGTTTACTGTTTTTTTTCTTTCTTTTTTTTTTTTCTGTGAAGTTTTATTTTCTGATTTCTGGTACCAATAGGAGCTTATGGGTAGCACAATTTTCTAACTTCTTCCAAACGCTTGATAAAATGAAAAACATCTTTGCCAATATGGTAGGCAAAAAATGGCAATGGGGATCTCATTTCAATTTGAATATCTTTTGTTACCAGTAAGGTTCTATATTTTCATAAGTTTATTTATTATTGGTATTTTCCCCTCAGGCAATTTTGAGTTAATGTCCTCTGCACATTTTTTGTTGTCGTTTTTTTTCTTTCATGAATGCTTGTAAGATTCCTATATAGATTAAGGCAGTGACTCTTAGAATGCAAATATTTTTTCCAGTGTTATTTCTCTCTTAAATTTTTTATGATGGTTTTTTATATTCAGAAAATGTAAAATTTTATGTATTCAAGCATTTCCTCTTTTTCCTTTATGTTCTGCCTTACAAAATTCTTCCCAAACTGACATTATAGAAAAATGTTCATGGATATGTTCTTCAGATATTTTTATGGATTCAATAATTATTTACTTTGTAATGTAGTGAACTGTTGTTCCCCTGAAATTTAATTGGTGTGTTGTACCAGGAATCTTATTTGTTTTTTTCAAATAATTATTAGATTATTATCACTTATTGAATAATTATCTTTCCTTCACTGACTTGAAATGTAACCTTTAAGTGATTCTATTTTTAAATAGGGAAACTATCTTCATTGCAGAAACGCATATCTAACTTGTTCAATTTTATGAAAAAGAACATGTTTTTAGTTGTTAAGGTATATGGAAATAGTGAGAACAGTTCTGAGACAAGAGGCAGAGTAATAGTAATAGCGATAGTAATGTATCAATAGAACCAAGTGGTTATCTGCAAGTAAAAGATTCAAAGTTCTACTTCAATGGTTTTGTTAAGTTCATCACACTAAGGTATGTCTGTTTGGAGTACACTCTTTTCTTCCTTCTTTTCTTTATCCTAGCAAACATTTATTAAGTGATTATTTCTGGACTAGATTCCAAAGAGGACTCAAACATAAATATGGTCTCTGTCCTTGAGTTTCTCATCATCTGGTCAGGGAGCATATTAGCTGGGAATGCTTTTAGCTCCAGTAAACAAAATACTCAGCTAAAAATGGCTTAAACTAGAAGTATGGCTTAAGCTAGAAGTACGCTTACTGAGGCTAGCTTTGTAGCTTAAAGATGTCAAGTCTCTGAGTTGTCATCTCTTTGTATTGCTTGGCCTTCTTCCTCATTGTTGCAAAAAAGCTGCAGCTGCTGTAATCATTTTGCCCTCACCCGTCCATGTTCAAAAGCAGAGGAAATGGGCAAAGTGAGGCAAGAGAGCCTCCCCTCACAATGCCTCCCTCTTATCATGAAGAAAAGTCTTTCCTGAAAGCCTCTAGCAGACTTCTTTCATCTCATGGGTCAGGAATAGGGCACATGTCCATTCTTAGACCAGAAGCTTGGTCCACTTCTGGAGACCAACACATCTCCAGCCAGTGCTGAACAAAATTCTGGTTCTGTGAATAAGGAAAGAGGGAAGAATGACTTTTGAGGAGCTGAGCAATAGTGTTTGCCACAGAGGGATAGCCACTCATACACAGGTGTGTGCGTGTGTGTGTGTATATATATATGCTGAAATATATACGTATTTATGTATAAAATATGTACATATATATATATACTAAAATATATACTAAAGTAAAATAAGTGCTAGTAGAAGTATTCTAACATCTCTTTACTACCTTGGTAAACCTAACCTCTCTGAGTCTCAGTTTTCTCATCTGTAAAGTGGAGAAATGAATACTTGTCCTGCTCACATCCAGGACTATGTGAGAGTCACATTTCAGATGAGTGCTTTGTGAACCAGATGGCATTAAATACCTATTGGTTTTTCAGTGTGAATGTTGTCCTTGTTGGGGGCCAGCTATGTGGTTCTGCTGATTTGTAGTTTGGTATAGTCAGTGGGCCTGGAGGTAGGGCAGAGGGCAGGGCCTCAAGGAAGCTGGGACCAGGGTCAGTTCAGGCCTAAAGCTGGGACACTGAGGAGGGTCCGGAAGCCCCTCATTACATGTCTGTGCATAGATCCTGAGCCAGACCAGGACTTGGGAAAGCAAAGACTTTCCTCTTACTGTGGTCTGTGTTTGGGGGCAGTGCTTTTCGATGCTGGGATTTCTTAGACTTCAGTGTGGGAAGGCAGATACTTAGAAAATATCCCACAGAGAGAATCCACGGTGGATGCTGACCAAGAGGAATTCACATGCCTCTACTTGATGCTTTGTCTTTCGGGCAGAGGGTGGGCTGGTGAGTAGAAACCGCCCGCCCCAGAGACAGCCTGAGGCAGGTGCTCCTTCCACGGGCTGACGGAGTTGGCGGCACAAGACTTGCTTCTCTCAGGCAAAGAGCTCTAGCTCAGCCTTTCAAAACAACTTGGACAGGAGGAAAAATTGAGTTAGTTGGAATGGGAGGTCGGTCAGGGGAGGACTTGAAGGGGGACCTTGGTGATTAAGTTCAACCGTTTCCTTTTTGTGGGTGTGGGAGAGAAATATTTCTGAATTTGCCCTGACCTTTTAAACTTTAGCCTGCTTGCTAAGCTGGTTGAAGCCCAAGTTCCTCTTCTAACCACAAAAGTCCTTTGCTTTCTCCCTGGAAATGTGGAGGCTTGCCATTACCCACATCTGCCAGAAACTCCCCTCTGTAAACCTTGCTTGAACCTTGGTCCACGTTTCACCAACCCGCTTCCATTTACTGAGGCAGCTTGGTAAACAGATGGCTCTGGGCGCAGTTAATAATCTTGTCATTTTTACCTCGTGGTCTTTTCTATCTACCTCACCCATCCAGTTAAATTAAATTGCCATCAGTCTCTTCCTTACCAGGGTGAAGATTAATGGGCCTTCAGCTGTCCTCTTAGAACACATGCAGTCGTCACGTCCTGAAGAGAAATGCAGGGGCTAATAAATTATGAGCTGTCATCATAGAAGATGGTGGGCGACTCCATAGTCTTCTCAATTCACAGGTGTTTGAGCTGGGCGCAGGCAGGGTCGAGGATGGGCATCTTGTATAGACATCTGTTAACGCTGTTGCTTCTGAGAGATGCAGAGGAGGTTGGGACTCGGGGACCATGGGAAGGGCATGGCCAGTGAGCAGTTTCTCCTGGGGACACGCTGGGAGTGTTGGAGCAGGTGGGTCTTTTCCCAGAATGGATGGTTTTCTAGTGGTTTCTAGGGAGTTGCCGCTCATTACCTGGGAAAACGCAGCTTCATCTGCTGTCCCAAGGACTTGTCTTCTAATTCCTCAGAAGGCTTGTGCCCTCTGCCTGTTGAATATAGCTTTCTAGGCCATGTCAACTGGTTATATCTTGAGCCCTCACTTAGCACCTATGGGATTCCCCGGAGATTTCCTTCCAAATTATCATACTGCAAGCTCCAATTAGGCTTGAAAAATGTGTGGTGGTCTCAAAGTACTCGTGATATAAATGTCCTCCCAGCACTCAGGTAGCCCCACCCTCTTCTGCTGGCTAGTTGCTGGGAAGGCTTGCAGTCATCGGCAGAAGGAAACTCAATTCCTTATTCTCTGTTATAACAGACTAGATTTACATCGCATTTGTTCATTCTTCTATTGATGGATGGAGTTCTAAAAAGCCATACAATTGTTTTAAAATAGACATCTTATTGATATCAAATATCCTTTCTGATGTCCCTTAGAAGTATGATGAAGAGAACAGTTGGCAAAGCAATTCCCTTGATCCAGTCTATACAGTCGAATGCTTTTCCTCATTTCCTCCCTTGATTGTTGAGTCTCAGGGAAACACTGACCTTGCTAATGACATTCTCTCTGTTCTTGGAACCATTTCCTCTGCTGGTTGGATCCCTCCAAAGGGGAAGCTGGTTCCAGGAACCAGCAGGGAAGTGGGCCTCACGAAGCTGAGTAACCAATAGCTATCATCTCATCTTTTACCCATTTGTTTTTACCCAATGAATCAATGCCATTATGATACCATAGAATTTTAGTTAGGATGATGCACATGTATTCTGAAGAGCTGTGTGATTCAGTTTCTTTTGACCTTCAGTTTCTTCATATATGAAATGAAGACACAAATGACCAGCCTTATTGCTTTCATAGTTTGGGTAAAAAGTTACAAAAATCATGGTGTTCAGGACTAGTGATATGAACGGAGATCTTGCTGACTTGTCTTCAGTTCAATGGGTGAGTGGCATCTACATAGCTTGTTACATTGTACAAGGTATTTAATATGCTTGTCTATTGCTAGTTCCTACATTATGTGTTCATTGTAGGTATAACTGTTTTACTCTCTTTACCAAGGATAGTAATAATAACTAAAATTTATTGTTTTCTATGTGCCAAACAGTATTTTAAGCTATCTAAAATACTTATTAAATGCTTAAAATGCTTCAACTTATTTAATCTTCACATCAACCTTATGAGATATAGGCATTATTATTATTCCATTTTACAGATAATGACGTCAAGACACAGAGAGGTTAAGTATCTTGCCCAAAATTACATGATGAGTAAGTGGTAAAGCTGGGAATCCAATGCAGGTGGTTTGACTCCAGAGTTCTCCCTTGCAAGACGTTAAATTATATAATTAGGGTAACCCAGCCAGTGAAGGACTCAGATCCTATCTCAAATTCCAAGCTTTTTCTCTACCCATGCTACCTCTTGTTTACCTGATATCCAGGGCATTTATAAATAGTTTTAAAAATCGTTATGGAAAATATATGTACATATGGTACATAAACACACGCTTATCTCCGTATATTTAGACAATGTCCCTCAAATATGTTTGTACTAAGAATCCAGCAGATGCTTCCCATTCAGATTAGAACAAGACAAATGTGATAAAGGACCTCCAACTGGAGACTTTACCATCTTGACAGTCACCGTTTATGCTGAAATGTGCACTGTTTCCAGCAAGAGGTAGGATCCCTGTTTTCAAGCGTCAAATAAATCACCTTTAAAGTCGTGAAAAGGTAAACAGACTGATGCCTGGGCAGCTTTCCTGAGTTTATGAGGTCTTCTGGCAACAGGGATATACAAAAAGCTCCATCAATCACCACCCACCCTACCCTCAACTCCCAAAGCATTTATTCCTAAGGGGGGAATCACTCTACCATTCAGGGTAATTTCCCCTAAAACTATTATTAGAAAATATTCAATCAAACGAAAATAGAAACCCCCAGAGTAAATACTTTACAGAAAAGCATTTCCCCTCTAGCCAAATTTTTAAAATGTAGTTATGATTCAAGGAGGCTGAGAGGATGGTAGCAGTATTGAGGTGGGTAGGGAGAGGGACATGGGGGGGAAAATGTCAGGGAATAGGAGTGGAGAGATATCTGGGGCACGCAGGCGTGACATGACGTAAACAAAATCGTCACCGATGAAGAAGAATAGCGCAGCGCACTGCAGTGCGTATTTTACTGCCATTTTCCACTTTGCTGGCATCATCTTTTAAGGTCTCTAAAAGGGCCCTAACACATCTTCTTTCAGCACATTCTTAAGTTATACATATATATAAAAAGCTCGCTGTAAATCTGTAAGTCATCCTGGAAATGACTATAACGTACAAGAAAATAAAAGTCTTTTAAATACCTTTTCATCAGAGCACTTAAATTCTGTGCTATTATTTCACCGCCATGTAATGAGAGCATGCCCGGGGTAACAAAAACCCTTTAAAGAAGTGATTACAGTCACGCCTTGCAGCTGCCCAATGGAGCCTTGACCGTCCAGCTATATTGAAGTTCGTGCCAAGACCCCTTGGTATTTAGTCTTTTCTCCAGTTTTCCTTCTGGATGCAATAACAGTCCAAGACAGGACCTTCCATCTGGAGAAGCTTCCCCAAGCTTAGATGTCCTGTGATGTTTTCCACTGGTCTAAATATCATGGGGACATTTGGGGAGGAAGCATGCCAAGTGACTTAGAATTTTGTAGGAATCTGATTTCAGAATGTAATTAACTAACTATTTATTTTTGAGATGGGAAGAAGGGTAAGAGAAAGAAGGAAAGAGGGTCAGGAGGGAAGATGAAAACTCGATTTCTTTTAACTCTGGCTCCTTTTTGAAATCAAACGGTGTCCTATTAAATCAATCTCATTTAAATTTGATTTTTGATTCCTTTTTTGTTCGGGCCTGGGATTTGTCCAAGTCAGGCTGGAGAGACCACCAAGTGTTCTCATTAACCAGAGCCCTAATTGTGGTCATTTATTATAGTCACTTATCTGATAGTAGCTTCATTATCTGTGATAGTTTTACAGGGACAAAATACACCAGGCATCCAATGGAGTATATAAACATGTTACCTTGTGACAGGGTGTCTGTTACTTACTGTCAACACTCACTGGCTCTAGTCACATATCTGCAGCTTATATGAAGTAACGATGAGTTTAATAAGCTCCAGTGAAAGCTGCAATGTAAACATCGCATCAGGAGTGTTTGCCTTGTCAGGCCTCTTAAACAAATAAAGGTGATGGAGAAGTACAAACAGAACTGGACTGGAGCCTAATGAGATGACCATCGGGTGGCTGAGGAACATTCCATTTCTGCTTCACTGCAGACTAGATCATCACTACAGACCAGGCATTTGTACTGACAATATATTAGAAGGGATGCCACCCAGAAAAATCTCTTCGATTGAAAACTCACCCCAAATTCTGATCTGGGGACTTGGGTGAAGTTGCTATCCATTGGGGAGCAAATATGTGTGGAAAGTGGGTACCAATTTCTCAGGATTATTATCTTCAGAAAACATCTAGTAAATCACTTGTTTCTGTTTTTGAAAGGCACTATGTTGGGCATGATACAGCTAGCATTATATGGACATATCCCTTTTGTTAGAAAAATTTCATGTATGATGGGCAGTAGGTCTCAGTTTGGCCCCACTGGAATAAAACCATAGACTAAGCTATTAATAGATGGCAAAAGGTGTGGGTTGCACAGACCAGGATATTCGGAGTTACTTTTCTACAGCACCACTCCATAACTGTAACTACATATAAATACACGGCTATCTGAATATCCTTATAACCTTAGATTAGAGGATAATGATTGGTTCTCTTGCCCAAGCAGGCAGAACTTTTCTTGCGCCTATGGGAAGAGGGAGACTATGGACCTAGAAGATAAAAAGGAGGATCAACCTCTCCAAATTTCCTCTCCCCTGGCTTTCTCCAAGTCTTCCATGATTCCTGCTAGTAAAAATTCATTTCATTCTTCTGGGATTAAAGTATTTTTTTCTCTTTGACTTTAAAATGTAAACAGCTCTGGAAAGTGAGCATCTTAACCCCTTAGAGACAGAGTGACTAGCACAAAAGAAGTCACCAGAAGACCTGGGTTCAAATCCCAACTTGACATCTCCTAGTTAGGTGAGACTTGAGAAAGTTCCTTCCCTTCTTAATTAATTAACTAATTAATTTATTTTTGGCTGTGTTGGGTCTTCATTTCTGTGCGAGGGCTTCCTCTAGTTGTGGCAAGCGTGGGCCACTTCATTGCGGTGCGCGGGCCTCTCACTATCGCGACCTCTCTTGTTGCGGGGCCCAGGATCCAGACGCGCAGGCTCAGTAGTTGTGGCTCACGGGCCTAGTTGCTCCGTGGCATGTGGGATCTTCCCAGACCAGGGCTCGAACCCGTGTCCCCTGCATTGGCAGGCAGATTCTCAACCACTGCGCCACCAGGGAAGCCCTCCTTCCCTTTTTTAAGTCTCAGCTTCTTCATTTGTAAAATGTGGATGATGCTACCTTTTTTCACAGTATTTTGGGGAGTAGGAACTAGTACCAAACAGTGTGCTGTTATTATTAGCGCAAACATGTCCTTATTAGCTCAGTTATCTAACTGTATCCTGACAGAATGAGACACCAAATACCGGGGATTTGATGGGAGTTCAGAGGAGAAAATCGGTATGCAGTAGAGATTCTCGAAGTGTATTCTGTGGAATAGTAGGTCCTTCCGCCATTGTTAGGTATAATTAAAAAAGGAGGCCGAGGTCCGGTGCATTTGGGGAAGTGAGGTTAGGTAAGTTTCTCTAATATAGGACTTCTCAGAGTCTTTAATAAAGTAATATGTCTTGTAAACATCTAAGAGGGGAATGTAATATGTAAACATTTAACTATGAGCTTTCTTTCTCTCTTTAATACTTCCTTAAGGATAAGTATTCCTTAGAGTTTCCAGTTGGAAGTTCTGGCTTAGAGCATCAAGTTTTTTTGGAAAATGTAGGGCTTCTGAATCTCAGGGTCATGAGGAAGATCCTGAATCTAAAGTAGCAAGGTGTAGAGTTGGGGTAGTTGACACATGGTTGATGACAAAAGTCAGCAGACGTGCCTAGGAAGGTAAGATAAGGGGGAATTGAAGGCAAACACTGTCATCTGCAGAGTTATAATTCGGGCAGCTTAGTGAGTTGGCTTGAATCTTTGGAAACTGGTCAGAAAACCCTAGAAGCTACCCACAGGGCTACGCACTGCCTCAGGAAAGAAATATTGGCTTAAATAAGCTTCTTTATTGCAAGATTTCTCACTGATGTGCATGGTGAATCTCCAAGAGGGCCACACAAGCCCTCTAAGACATAATCAAGTAAGAGGCACAAGAGAACAGAGAGAAGAAGCAGGGAGAAGAAGAGAAGGAAAATGAGGAGAAGAGCCTGGGGGACGGTGGGGAACTTCGTGGGCTCTTCAGAGACACCGCTACCGTCATTTCCTCTGATTGAGTCTCTGTTGGCCTGTGAGCTTTGCCCTATTCCCACTCCAGACCAAGATGGGCCCTAGTCCAGTTCTATGCTTCTGCCGGTCCTGGCCTCAAGACCCACAAACTATGGGATGGAGAGAGGAAAGACCTGTTACGTGGCAAATGATCAACTCTCCTAAACCTTGGCTCTGTCAGTGCCTAAATGATCTTTGGTCTGTAGTAGCTGCTTAATAAATATTGGCTGAATTAAATAGAATGTATCTGGAATGTGAGAGGGAGACAGAATCCTGGCCTTTTCTTCTCCATGGCCTTGGATCACTATCATTTTTGGAGTTATAGAGTTATATATGATATGAATCTATATGAAACATACCATATATTTTTCTTCAAGTGAGAAAAATGGAGCTTTACAAGAGAACACTGATAATAATAATAATAATGATGAGCATGATGCCTTGTTTTAATAATAGAGACATTCTAGAACAGTTGGGTACAACTCAAAGTCCACCTACCATTGTCCTGTGTTATTATTGTAATCCTTTCTTTCTTCATTTCTTTTTTTTTTTTGGACAAAGGTACATACTTTATTCAAATTGCACCTTTTCCACTAGTGTCCCTTTTTCTTATGTTTCAGGGTCCAATCCAGAAAACTACAATGCCATTTACTCATTTTGTCTTCTTACCCTCGTCCAATCCGTGATAATTTCTTACTGTTCCTCTTTTTGCCAAAAATCCATTTTTAAAAATTGAGATATAATTGACATACAACATATTAATTTAAGGTGTACAGTATAATGATTCCATATTTGTATATATTGAAAAATGATCACCACAATAAGTATAGTTAACATTTGTCACCATACATAATTAGAAATTTTCTTTTCTTGTGATGAGAACTTTTAAGATCTACTCTGTTAGCAAGTTTCAAGTATGCAATACAGTGTTGTTAACTATAGTTGCCATGCTGTGCATTATGTCCCCAGGACTTATAACTGGAAGTCTGTACCTGTTGACGCCCTTCACCCATTTCACATCCTATATTTGTATTTCTCTGACTTATTTCACTTGGTATAATGCTCTCCAGGTCCATTCATGTTGTCACAAATGGCAAGATTTCATTCCTTTTTATGGCTGAGTTATATTCCATTGTATATACATACCACACATTCTTTATCCATTCATCTCCTGATGGACACTTAGGTTGTTTCCATATCTTGGATATTGTAAATAATACTGCAATGAACATGGGGCTTACCTTCATTTCTAGTAACTTTCCAAAGGGCAGGAATCCCAAACCCTTCCCACCCAGATACTCCTCTCTCTCTTAACCATTCATAGAACATATGTTATCTGAGGAGTCCTTTGATAAAGTAACAATTCCTTTTCAATATAAATTTTTAATATTGATAAAGACTTTTTACAAACAGGGCTGGCCTGAGATCACAAGGGAAGGTAGAACTTGAGGGCTTCTAGCGAGCCAGAGGCTCCTGGGTCACCATGTCTTGGAGCAAACAATGTTTGGTAAGGATGGCTACCTCTAGAGATCCAGGGTATGGTAAGGGGCCTGCAGAAAGAGCAAGTTCTCTAGCAGTGCTGTGGACTGAATTGTGTCCTCCTAAAATTCATATGTTGAAGCCCTCACCTTCCATGTGACTACATTTGGAGAGAAGGCGTCTCTCTCTCGCTCACTCTCTCTCTCTCTCTCCCTCATTGACATATGAGGACAAGTGAGAAGGTAGTCATCTACAAGCCAGAAAGAGAGCTCTCATTAGGAACTGAATTGGCTGGCATCTTGATCTTGGACTTCAAGCCTGAAGAACTGTAAGAAAAGAAACTCCTGTTGCTTTAGTCACACAGTCTGTGGTATTTTGTGAGGGCAGCCTGAGCTGACCAATACAAGCAGCAAAGCTGCAGTTTGCTTCTGAAGTTTGACATGAAAGGATAATTTCCTAAGAACCTTCTTCTTATCAGGGCTGGTCTCGAATGGCAACTAGCAGAATTGGGCCACATTTGCTTAGCCTTTCCCCAGATTTTTTTCTCCTACTCTTCTTCTTTAAGAAGACACAGCTCCATAGGCATGTGCCCTTTTGGGCTGTAAAAGGGGAGCTTTCTCTCTCCATCTGTTTCCCTTCTCTCCCTCCTCCACTTCTCTACTCCTTTCGGTTACATTCAACCACCATATATTAAGCACATAGGAGAGGATGTGGCAGGGACATACTGGTGCTTTGATGTATGGGTAACATGCCATGTTTGTAGAATGGCAAGGGAAAAATATGTGCTGAGGTTCTTCCCCAACAAATGCTAAACTACCCATACTTCCTAGCAGGAAGCCCAGGCCCATGCCGTGGTTTAAAACTCAGGAAGAACATCTGTGATGAGGGAGCTCACAAAAGCAGATGTTTTTTTTTTTTGTTTTTTGAGTTGCTAGGAGACTAAGTTGATTATTTGGAAAAAAAAATATAGCATCTATTTATATATGTAGAAATACTTGGTTATTTTAAAAATTGATCACTTCATGGCAGTGGGTATACACTATGCTCTGCTACTTGAATAAATAATTGAATTTGACATTTTTCTTGAGATTCCTGGTCTCTTCTCAGGCCCTCTGTTCATCTCATGCTCGGTCAGGGAATAATCTGGGTGACAAAGAGCTGAATCATGAGAGAAATGTCAAAATCCCCATCTTTTTTAAATTTTTTATGGTGATGGACATAAATAAATCAAAGATGGCACTAAGTGTCTTCTGTTTCCTCATAAATGTCAGGTCAGGGTCCAAACGACTTATTTTTAACAGCACAAACTGCTGACCTGTCTCCAGAGAATCGGAGTTTTCATCGGAATTCTTAGGAGCGGGGTTGTGGGCAGCGGGAGGGAGAGAGGAAAACCTGATGTCCTTGGCAGCTGAGTGACCACACCAATTTAGATTCTGGAGACTTTGGAGCAATTAGCAGATCACCATGCCATCTGCAGGTATTAATTGACTGGCCTGGCCACCTGCTGCTGGGGCTTGGCTTCGTTTGACAAGTGGCAGATGAGAATAGAAGGTCAAGTAGCAGTGAAGATGATTACTGGCCTCCCATTTAATGAGTGTCTACACTATGCCAGCCACTGCACCCTTATTTTGTCTAAGCTTTGTACCAAGATTTAGCATTACTGTAGCATTATATAGCAACACAGGCACTATTAACTTGCCCATTTTCAGATGAGAAGAACAAGCTCAAAAAGTGACTTGCCCAAGGGTACATGCCCAAGGGTAATGAAGCTGGGCTGACTGCATTAGTCTGCATTTTTTTCTACTCTGTCAAATTGCCACTGTAAATAAGATGAATAGCCTGTACTTTAAGGGAGCCCCAAATTAATGGAAGTCCTGCTTTTCTTTTTCTTCAAAGTTGGCAGACCTAACGGAGAAAGACACTTTTATAAGTATAAGAATATTTACAGACAATAGACAGAATTGCCAAGTTGCAGAGTGTAAGGATACCAGTACTGGCAGAAAGGATACAGGGTAATAGGATTAATAAAAACTCCTGCAAACCTAGGACGATACAATCTTGGGGCCTTGGGGACTAAAGGTGACGTGATCACACCCACTAGGTTTAAATTCCATGAGGGCAGAGACTTAGTCTTATTTACTGTTGTAAAATGGTGCCAGGTACATGGCAGATGTTCAAAAATTAATTATGAAATGAATGAAGTCTATATGGATGTATAGAGATCTCCTGGCTGATTCTCCAGTCCCCTCCATAGCATTTCATTTGCATGAGTACCATTTACTACCACGTACTGAACTAGTGCTCAGCCTTTCCATGTTAGTAGTCCATTTTGAAAGACTAGAATATTTGGCTGCACACTTGCAGGGATTAAATGTTTTAAAGCCACACTCAACCAGCTAATAATAACTAATAAACAATTGCTACTATAGGACAACAAAAACTGACAATGTTTGAATGTGTCCACAGTTTCTGGACAACTCACTTATTCACTGTGCAGACATTCTTTGTTACACACTTTTCTGGTGGAGCTCATCTCCTATCACAGAGGCTAGAGAAGTCAGACACTTGCTTTCCCAGACTCTCTTGCAGCTAGGGCTTGATCATGTGATTTAGTGTGGGCAAATGGGGTTTCAGGGACATGTGACTGTAAAAAAAAAAGGGGCCCATGGGAAATTCTTTGCTGACCATTATCATGTCTATACCTTTGATGACTGGAACTATGGCAGCCATTCTGCATCTATGGGGATAGATGCTAAAGATTAAGTCAAAGGGCTTGGGTTTGAAGATGGAATGATGTAACTGAGCTTCTCGACCAATCTTTGAACCACCTTCCTCCAGACTTTTTGTTATGCAAGACAGTAAATGTTCTCATATATTATTCATTTTAGTTGGGTGTTATGTTATTAGCAGACAAAAGTATCCTTGAGTACCCTTACTGTTTGAATAGAACTACTTGTGGCCCAGTAGCACTTTCTTATACACTTATGAAATAAATTTCTTACATTTTCTAGTAATATGTGATTTTTCTTTGGTGCAAGCTTGGCATTATTCCCTACTCTACTCAATATTGTCTTTCCACTCAGCTCAGTAATTTAACTCAGGAACATAGCTGTTAGAATACTTATACACAGTGCATCAAACATTCCTTTTTTTTTTTTTAATTGAAGTATAGTTGATTTACAATATTGTGTTAATTCCAGGTGTACAGCAAAGTGATTCTGATATACATGTATGTATACATATATATTATTTTTCAGATTCTTTTCTGTTATAGGTTATTATAAGATATTGAATATAGTTTCCTGTACTATACATCAAGTCCTTATTGTTTATCTATTTTATATATAGTAGTGTGTATCTGTTAATCCCAAACTCCTAATTTATCCCTCCGACCCCTTTCCCCTTTGGTAACCGTAAGTTTGTTTTCTATGTCTGTGAGTCTGTTTCTGTTTGGTAAATAAGTTCATTTGTATCATTTTTTTAGATTCCATATAATATCACATATCCATATTATGTGATATCACATAATATTTGTCTTTGTTTGACTTCCTTCACTTTTTTTTTTACACCTTTATTGGAGTATAATTGCTTTACAATGTTGTGTTAGTTTCTGCTGTAGAACAAAGTGAATCATTTATATGTCTACATATATCCCCATATCCCCTCCCTCTTGAGCCTCCTTCCTAACCTCCCTATTCCACCCCTCTAGGATGTCACAAAACATCGAGCTGATCTCTCTGTGTTACGCGGCAGCTTCCCACTAGCCATCCATTTTACATTTGGTAGTGTATACATGTCAGTGCTACTCTCTCACTTTGTCCCAGCTTCCCCTTACCCCCATGTCCTTAAGTCTGTTCTCTACATCTACGTCTTTATTCCTGCCCTGCCACTAGGTTCATCAGTGCCGTTTTTTCAGATTCCATATATATGCGTTAATATACGGTATTTGTTTTTCTCTTTCTGACTTCCTTCACTCTGTATGACAGTCTCTAGGTCCATCCACCTCACTACAAATAACTCAGTTTTGTTCTTTTTTATGGCTGAGTAATATTCCACTGTATATATGTACAGCATCTTCTTTATCCATTCATCTATTGATGGACATTTAGGTTGCTTCCATGTCCTGGCTATTGTAAATAGTGCTGCAGTGAACATTGTGGTACATGACTCTTTTTTGAATTATGGTTTTCTCAGGGTATATGCCCAGTAGTGGGATTGCTGGGTCATATGGTAGTTCTATTTTTAGTGTTTTTTTTTTTTTTAACATCTTTATTGGAATATAAGTGCTTTACATTGTTGTGTTAGTTTCTGCTGTATAACAAAGTGAATCAGCTATACGTATACTTATATCCCCATATCCCCTCCCTCTTGTGTCTCCCCCCCACCCTCCCTATCCCATCCCTCTAGGTGGTCACCAAGCACCGAGCTGATCCTCCTGTGCTATGCAGCTGCTTCCCACTAGCTATCTATTTTACATTTGGTAGTGTATATATGTCAATGCTACTCTCTCACTTCGACCCAGCTTACCCTTCCCCCTCCCCATGTCCTTAAGTCCACTCTCTACATCTGCGTCTTTATTCCTGTTCTGCCCCTGGGTTCTTCAGAAACTTTTTTTTTTGTTGTTTTTTAGATTCCATATATATGTGTTAGCATACGGTATTTATTTTTCTCTTTCTGACTTACTTCACTCTGTATGACAGATTCTAGGCCCATCCACCTCACTACAAATAACTCTGGAGAGGGTGTGGAGAAAAGGGAACCCTCCTACACTGTTGGTGGGAATGTAAATTGATACAGCCACTATGGAGAACAGTATGGAGGTTCCTTAAAAAACTAAAAATAAAACTACCATATGACCCAGCAATTCCACTACTGGGCATATACCCTGAGAAAACCGTAACTCAAAAAGAGTCATGTACCATAATGTTCATTGCAGCTCTATTTACAATAGCCAGGACATAGAAGCAACCTAAATGTCCATCGACAGATGAATGGATAAAGAAGATGTGGCACATATATACAATGGAATATTACTCAGCCATACTTTTAGTTTTTTAAGGGACCTCCATTCTGTTCTCCATAGTGGCTGTATCAATTTACATTCCCACCAACAGTGCAGGAGGGTTCCCTTTTCTCCACGCCCTCTCCAGCATTTATTGTTTGTAGATTTTTTTGATGATGGCCATTCTGACCTGTGTGAGGTGATACCTCATTGTGGTTTTGATTTGCACTTCTCTAATGATTAGTGATGTTGAGCATCTTTTCATGTGTTTGTTGTGACTTACATCACTTTTAAACATTGCTCACAATTTGACAGGGTACCTGTGAAGTGCTTGGGGTCTATCATTGTGTCATGGCTGATTGAGAACACAGCTGTGTTGAAACGTTCTGCTTCTGTGTCTTCTCTTCTACAGATTGTATTTTCCTAGTGGGCTGGAAGATAAGTTATTGATCATTACATCCCCAGGGCTTAGCCAGGTACATACTGTATAACCCTAATAATGATCAAGACACATGGAGTACTTCTTTCGTGTTGGGCATGTTTTAAATTATTTTAGAGGTATTAACCCATGTAAGTTTAAAATATCCAAAGAGATGGTGACTCTGGATGTGAACCAGGCAGGATGGCTCAGAGCCCATTATACTCCACCTCTCACTAATAAAAGCTTCCAAGTAAATGTTAGCTGAATTGAACAGAACTGAAATGGCTTCTTGACAACATGCTCTCCATGTCATAGGCACTCAGTAAATATTTGTTGAGTGCAGTCCAGCTCCTACTCAATTACTCACAATAAACCAGGGAAGAGTCTCTGGAGAGGCTGTGCTTTGAGCAAGGCTCTGAAGGAGACAGCTGCTCATGGGCACACTAGAGCCATGTCCCCTGAGGTCACCTGCTCAGGTTCAGCCCAGGCCCTGACTCAGCAGATGATATCTGTGCGGGAGGCCAAGGGGGGTAAGTGGTTACTTTAGCCTAATGCCTACTGGAAAAGAGTCTCTTTGGCAAATCCAAACTCCCTGCTGGCAGATTGAGTAGAGGGCTGGAAGAACTAGATGTTTCTCCCTGTTGTTTAGGGTTGGGGTTTCCCTGAGGTCAAAGGAAGTCTGCTCTCATCTTTTCTGCCCATGCCTGAAAGCTGGGAGAGAGCTGTGGGTGAAGGAAGGGACTAGGAGAGGTTCTCTCCTAGGGTACCCCACTCATAGCATCAACAAGGGGTTGTCTGTTCAAGGTACAGCAAGGCAGGGCTGCAGCTAAGGATGGAGAAGGAGTTAGCTCATCATATTTTATGTTAAGACATTTATCAAATGCCATATACAGATGCTGTCTTTTAGGAGTTTATAACATGGTGTATATGATGATACAAGGAGGATATGTATTTAAAAACACCTATAGGGAATATGTATGTATATATATGTGCATATATATAGTTGAGGAGGATTTGTTAGACAAGGGGGTGCCCACAATAGTAGGTGGTTGAGCTGGAGAAAACCTGTGGTCGCTATGACAATGAGAATTCTACTCCCCTTGCTCATGCCTGACCTATAGAAGTTGTCCTGTTGAATCTCATTTTTTTCCTTGGAGGGTGGGAGTATACCGGCTGTCATATTGGAAAAGCCAACGGCATGCCTCTTCCATGGTTTGAGCATGGGCATGAGTAAGTCCCCAAGGGGGGGTTCCTTCTCTCACTCCCTCTCCATTTATCATGATCTCCTTAGTCCCAAACAGCTGTGATAGGCTTTCCATTTTATATGTTGCTGGAATGATTTAACACCTCTGAAATACGTGACAGTGGATTTAGCTGTAGGCAATACCATCTGAGCCAATAATTGACTGTACTTATAGCATTTGAGTGGTTCGAGCTGTTTTCCCAGGACCTGTGGGACATTTCTATTTCCAGCACTCAGCCCAGTCTACCTGCCCACAGGGACTGTGTGGGCACCGGTGATTCCAGGTGCTGACCAGCAGCCCTACTTGTGGTCTTCCCTGCAGGGCTATTGTTTCCCTACCATGTGACTACAGCCTCTTGCTGTCTAGAGCTGATAACAGGACCATAAATCTCCCTTCAGGCTGCAACTTGACACCTGAAACCTCAGCCCAGGCTTGATGTGAGAAAACAAGATAAGACATCGTAAGGGGGGTATTTTCAAGTTATCCAGGGAGGTACAGGGAAATCTTGGTAGGTTACAGGCAGTGATAGCATTCCTCCAGGCTGTCTGTCTACCCTGCCAAGTAAATCCCCATAAGTGAGATGAATGGCATTACCTATTGATAGCATCTACCTGCTGGTTTTGCATCAGCTTTCTAAACTTGTCAGCAGTTCTGTGGATACTGCTCCTTGAAATAATATCAGAGGAGAGCATGTTTGGGATTGTGCTGGCCCTGCAGAGAGCAGGAGAGTTGATGGGTTACCACTACCTATGAGCTGGAGTCCAAATGTCTTGATCTAGCTTTCAAGGCTCCCCACAATCTGGTCCTTTCCTTCCACACTCAGGAAGAATTCTGGCGGTGAGGGTTCTCCCTAAATGATGTTTGCTGCCTCTGGTGGCTGAGCTGTACAGGTAGAGACTAGTTGGTCACTTTTCAGGATGTCATTAGGAATTAATGCATAAGAAGGGGATGCTGCACTTGACAACTTGTTTTTTTTCTTCTACTACTGAGTTTATTTTTAATTTTTAAAAACTTTTTATTTTATGTTGGAGCATAGTTGATTAACAATGTTGTGTTAGTTTCAGGTGTACAGCAAAGAGATTCAGTTATACATAGACATGTACCTATTCCTTTTCAAATTCTTTTCCCATTTAGGTTGTTACATAATATTGAGCAGAGTTCCCTGTGCTATACAGTGGGTCTTTGTTGGTTATCTATTTTATTCATAGCAATGTGTACATGTCAATCCCAAACTCCCAATCTATCCCTCCCCCCAACCCTTCCCCCCTGTTAACCATAGCACTTGACAATTTGTAAGAGGAATTTTCATTACGAGATTTTATGGCTTAATCCTATAGCTGTATAAATCTTTAGGCGTAGGTAAACGTTTCTCAGCTGGAGTTCAGTAAGCAAATTAAGTCCTAATGTATAGTGCATCCTTTGTATGTGACGACTTAACTTCTTTCCTATACATCTAGAATGGTACTAATTATGTACTATCCTTGGGAGAGAAGAAAAGAGTCATTCAAAACATTTTCTGTGTTCTGTGGTTCAGCGGAGGAACCCTGTTTGAGAATGTCATGGTCTTTAAGGGAAAAGGCAAAGTTTTATCTAAATGAAGGAATTACTACCAAGGATAGAACTGCTTGTAAAGGCCCACGTACATGGGATGGCTGGAGAGAGAGGAAGAGAATCAAACTATTTTTAGGCTATAGATTGTCTCATTCTCTGAAAGACAAACATACATATGCATAGTTGTATAGCATGGTAGCACTTGGTGATCTTGTCCGATGATCAAGTATGACCAATAGGATGGTCCTCCTATGAGCTTGATAACTGGTGAAGTTGGTCAGATATAAATGTCACGGCAAAGTTCAGTAAACTGACTCCAGGTCATGCCATCTTCTCGTGTTAATACTCTTTATTCTCCACTACTGGCCTAGTCCATCATGACAAATGGTATGATGACCTTCAGAGAGGGAAACCGATGGTGGGCCTCCCAGCAGGGCTGCACCTTGAAGTCATTTTGATGTCTTCATCTCAATTAGGCTAAGCCCACAAAAAATAGTGTCAAAGGGGAGCACAGCCAGAATGCTCTGGGAGATCATGATAAACACTCCTGATGCTTTGCAGCTGGGCCCATCATCTGTGCATTTCACAATAAAATTTTATGATGCATCCAGACACCCAGCTGCTTGTATTCATGGGGACAGCATATCCTCTGCTATACCATTCAGATCTGCCCCGCCTGGGACTCATTTCCCTTTTCCTCTAACTTCTTTCAAATGACAATGAAACTCCATTATCACACTGCTCCTGGGACAGAATTTAAGGAATGTCAGATCCAGAAAAATGTTCTTTAGAGGCAACTTCATGTTATTGGACCTAGAGAAATGATTCCATGGTACCCAGTAAACTGTAGGGCTATTTGGAACTATGGGAAGCATTTTAGAAAAGGGCCACTCATCCGTGTGTTAATTACAAAACCCTAATCCACTGTGAGTGGGCAGAGTCCCCTAATTTCTCATATAGTATAGCATAGTGCTTAAGAAAGTGGGCTTGGAAGTAAGACAGACCTGACTTTTAAAAAAAAAAAATTATTATTTTTTATACAGCAGGTTCTTATTAGTTATCTATTTAATACATATTAGTGCATATATGTAAATCCCAATCTCCCAGTTCATCCCACCCCCGCCCCCTGCTTTCCCCCCTTGGTGTCCATACGTTTGTTCTGTACATCTGTGTCTCTATTTCTGCCTTGCAAACCAGTTCATCTGTACCATTTTTCTAGATTCCACATATATGCGTTAATATAGGATATTTGTTTTTCTCTTTCTGACTTACTTCACTCTGTATGACAGTCTCTAGGTCCATGCACGTCTCTACAAATGACCCAATTTTGTTCCTTTTTATGGCTGAGTAATATTCCATTGTATATATGTACCACAACTTCTTTATACATTCATCTGTCGATGGGCATTTAGGTGGCTTCCATGACCTGGCTATTGTAAATAGTGCTGCAAGGAACATTGGGGTGAATGTGTTTTTTTTTGAATGTGTCTTTTTGAAATATGGTTTTCTCTGGGTATATGCCCAGCAGTGGGATTGCTGGGTCATATGGTAATTCTATTTTTAGTTTTTTAAGGAACCTCCATACTGTTCTCCATAGTGGCTGTATCAATTTACATTCCCACCAACAGTGCAAGAGGGCTCCCTTTTCTCCACACCCTCTCCAGCATTTGTTGTTTATAGATTTTCTGATGATGCCCATTCTTATCGCTGTGAGGTGATACCTCATTGTAGTTTTGATTTGCATTTCTCTAATAATTAGTGATGTTAAGCAGCTTTTCATGTGCTTCTTGGCCATCTGTATGTCTTCTTTGGAGAAATGTCTATTTAGGTCTTCTGCCCATTTTTGGATTGGGTTGTTTGTTTTTTTAATATTGAGCTGCATGAGCTGTTTATATATTTTGGAGATTAATCTTTTGTCCGTTGATTTATTGGCAAATATTTTCTCCCATTCTGAGGGTTGTCTTTTCATCTTGTTTATAGTTTCCTTTGCCGTGCAAAGCTTTTAAGTTTCATTAGGTCCCATTTGTTTATTTTTGTTTTTATTTCCATTACTCTAGGAGGTGGATCAAAAAAGATCTTGTGTTTTATGTCAAAGAGTGTTCTTCCTATGTTTTCCTCTAAGAGTTTTATAGTGTCCAGTCTTATATTTAGGTCTCTAATCCACTTTGAGTTTATTTTTGTGTATGGTGTTAGGGAGTGTTCTAATTTCATTCTTTTACAGGTAGCTGTCCAGTTATCCCAGCACCACTCATTGACGAGACTGTCTTTTCTCCATTGTATATCCTTGCCTCCTTTGTCATAGATTAGTTGGCCATAGGTGTGTGGGTTTATCTCTGGGCTTTCTATCCTGTTCTATTGATCTTTATTTCTGTGTTTGTGGCAGCACCATATTGTCTTGATTACTGTAGCTTTGTAGTATAGTCTGAAGTCAGGGAGTCTGATTCCTCCAGCTCTATTTTTTCCCCTCAAGATTGCTTTGGCTATTCGGGGTCTTTTGTGTCTCCATAGAAATTAAAAATTTTTTGCTCTAGTTCTGTGAAAAATGCCATTGGTATTTTGATAAGGATTGCATTGAATCTGTAGATTGCTTTGGGTAGCATAGGCATTTTCACAATATTGATTTTTCCAATCCAAGAACATGGTATATCTCTCCATCTGTTTGTGTCATCTTTGATTTCTTTCAAGAGTGTCTTATAGTTTTCTGAGTACAGGTCTTTTACCTCCTTAAGTACGTTTATTCCTAGGTAGTTAATTCTTTTTTGTCGCAATGGTGAATGGAATTGTTCTTTAATTTCTCTTTCTGATCTTTCATTGTTAGTGTATAGGAATGCAAGAGATTTCTGTACACTAATTTTGTATCCTGCAACTTTATCAAACATTAATTAGCTCTAGTAGTTTTCTGGTGGCATCTTTAGGATTATCTATGTATAGTATCATGTCATCTGCAAACAGTGACAGTTTTACTTCTTCTTTTCCAATTTGGATTCCTTTTATTTCTTTTTCTTCTCTGATTGCCATGGTTAGGACTTCCAGAACTATGTTGAATAATATTGGCGAGAGTGGATATCCTTGTCTTGGTCCTGATCTTAGAGGAAATGCTTTCAGTTTTTCACCATTGAGAATAATGTTTGCTGTGGGTTTGTCATATATGGCCTTTATTATGTTGAGATAGATTCCCTCTATGCCCACTTTCTGGAGAGTTTTTATCATAAACGGTGTTGAATATTGTCAAAAGCTTTTTCTGCATCTATTGAGATGATCATATGGTTTTTCTTCTTCAGTTTGTTAATATGGTGTATCACATTGATTGATTTGCGTATATTGAAGAATCCCTGCATCCCTGGGATAAATCCCACTCAATCATGGTGTATGATCCTTTTAATGTGTTGTTGAATTCTGTTTGCTAGTATTTTGTTGAGGATTTTTGCATCTATATTCATCAGTGATATCAGTCTGTAATTTTCTTTTTTTGTAGTATCTTTGTCTGGTTCTGGTATCAGGGTGATGGTGGCCTTGTAGAATGACTTTGGGAGTGTTCCTTCCTCTGCAAGTTTTTTGGAAGAGTTTGAGAGGGATGGGTGTTAGCTCTTCTCTAAATGTTTGATAGAATTCATCTGTGAAGCCATCTGATCCTGGACTTTTGTTTGTTGGAAGATTTTTAACCACAGTTTCAATTTCATTACTTGTGATTGGTGTGTCCATATTTTCTGTTTCTTCCTGGTTCAGTCTCAGAAGGTTATACCTTTTTAAGAATTTGTCCATTTCTTCCAGGTTGTCCATTTTATTGGCATAGAGTTGCTTGTAGTAGTCTCTTATGATGCTTTGTATTTCTGTGGTGTCTGTTGTAACTTCTCCTTTTTCATTTCTAATTTTATTGATTTGAGTCCTCTCCCTCTTTTTCTTGATGAGTCTGGCTAAAGGTTTATCAGTTTTGCTTATCTTCTCAAAGGACTAGCTTTTAGTTTTATTGATCTTTGCTACTGTTTTCTTTGTTTCTATTTCATTTATTTCTGCTCTGATCTTTATGATTTCTTTCCTTCTACTAACTTTGGGTTTTGTTTGTTCTTCTTTCTCTAGTTCCTTTAGGTGTAAGGTTCGATTGTTTATTTGAGATTTTTCTTGTTTCTTGAGGTAGGATTGTATTGCTATGAACTTCCCAGTTAGAACTGCTTTTGCTGCATCCCATAGGTTTTGGATTGTAGTGTTTTCATTGTCGTTTGTCTCTAGGTATTTTTTTAAATTTCCTCTTTGATTTCTTCAGTGATCTCTTGGTTATTTAGTAATGTATTGTTTAGCCTCCATGTGTTTGTGTTTTTTACGTTTTTTCCCCTTTAATTAATTTCTAATCTCATAGTGTTGTTGTCAGAAAAGATGCTTGGTATGATTTCAATTTTCTTAAATTTACCAAGGCTTGATTTGTGATCCAAGATGTGATCTAAACTGGAGAATGTTCCATGCACACTTGAGAAGAAAGGGCAATCTCCTGTTTTCGGATGGAATGTCCTATAAATATCAATTAAATCTATCTGGTCTATTGTGTTATTTAAAGCTTGTGTTTCCTTATTAATTTTCTGTCTGGATAATCTGTCCATTGGTCCAAGTGAGGTGTTAAAGTCCCCCACTATTATTGTGTTACTGTCGATTTCCTCTTTTATAGCTGTTAGCATTTGCCTTATGTATTGAGGTGCTCCTATGTTGCGTGCATATATTTATAATTGTTATATCTTCTTCTTGGATGGATCTGCTGATCATTATGTAGTGTCCTTCCTTGTCTCTTGTAACATTCTTTATTTTAAAGTCTATTTTATCTGATATGAGTATTGCTACTCCAGCTTTCTTTTGATTTCCATTTGCATGGAATATCTTTTTCCATCCCCTCACTTTCAGTCTGTATGTGTCCCTAGGTCTGAAGTGGGTCTCTTGTAGACAGCATATATATGGGTCTTGTTTTTGTATCCATTCCGTGAGCCTGTGTCTTTTGGTTGGAGCATTTAATCCATTCACATTTAAGATAATTATCAATATGTATGTTCCTATTACCATTTTCTTAATTGTTTTAGGTTTTTTTAAAAAAAATAAATTTATTTATTTATTTTGGCTGTGTTGGGTCTTCGTTTCTGTGCGAGGGCTTTCTCTAGTTGCAGCAAGTGGGGGCCACTCTTCATCGCGGTGCGCAGGCCTCTCACTGTCGCGGCCTCTCTTGTTGCGGAGCACAGGCTCCAGACGCGCAGGCTCAGTAGTTGTGGCTCACGGGCCCAGTTGCTCCGCGGCATGTGGGATCTTCCCAGACCAGGGCTCGAACCCATGTCCCCTGCATCGGCAGGCAGATTCTCAACCACTGCGCCACCAGGGAAGCCCTAGGTTTGTTTTTTGTAGGTCCTTTTCTTCTCTTGTGTTTCCCACTTAGAGAAGTTCCCTTAGCATTTGTTGTTGAGCTGGTTTGGTGGTGCTGAATTCTCTTAGCTTTTGCTTGTCTCTAAAGCTTTTGATTTCTCCATTGAATCTAAATGAGATCCTTGCCAGGTAGAGTAATCTTTGTTGTAGGTTCTTCCCTTTCATCACTTTAAATATATCATGCCGCTCCCTTCTGGCTTGTAGAGTTTCTGCTGAGAAATCAGCTGTTAACGTTATCCGAGTTCCCTTGTATGTTATTTGTTGTTTTCCCCTTGTTGCTTTTAGTGATTTTTCTTTGTCTTTAATTTTTCTCAGTTTGATTACTATGTGTCTCAGCATGTTTCTCCTTGGGTTTATCTTTCCTGGGACTCTCTGTGCTTCCTGGACTTGGGTGGCTATTTCCTTTCCCATGTTAGAGATGTTTTGAACTATAATCTCTTCAAATATTTTCTCAGGTCCTTTCTCTCTCTCTTCTCCTTCTGGGCCCCCAGTAATGCGAATGTTGGTGCATTTATGTTGTCCCAGAGGTCTCTTAGGCTGTCTTCATTTCTTTTCATTCTTTTTTCTTTATGCTGTTCTGCAGCAGTGAATTCCACCATTCTGTCTTCCAGGTCACTTATCCGTTCTTCTGCCTCAGTTATTCTGCTATTGATTCCTTCTAGTGTAGTTTTCATTTCAGTTATTGTATTGTTCATCACTGTTTGTTTGTTCTTTAATTCTTCTAGGTCTTTGTTAAACATTTCTTGCATCTTCTCGATCTTTGCCTCCATTCTTTTTCCGAGGTCCTGGATCATCTTTACTGTCGTTATTCTGAATTCTTTGTCTGGAAGGTTGCCTATCTCCACTTCATTTAGTTGTTTATCTGGGGTTTTATCTTGTTCCTTCATCTGGTACATAGTTTTCTGCCTTTTCATTTTGTCTGTCTTTCTGTGAATGTGGTTTTCTTCCCACAGGCTGCAGGATTGTAGTTCTTCTTGCTCCTGCTGTCTGCCAAGACAGACCTGGCTTTATAGCTCAGCTCACTACTTATTCTGAACTTGGTTTCCTCACTTGTAGAATGGGAATACCTACACACACCTGCAGGGTTAAGATAATTGACTGAGAAGCTGAATGTAAAGCACTTAGCACCGAGGCAGGCACACACTAATGTTTGGTAGAGTGAGGTTGCTGTTATTATGTATTGGGTGATTATACTGCATTCTAGGAATTACACGCTAAAGATTTTCTAGTCTTGTCTTTCCACCTAATACATAGATTCCCTTCCCAGTGAAGAATTCTCAAAATGAACGATTTATATTTTTATATTGAGACCATCACAGTGACATTAATTAAACCATGCCTTTCTGTCCATATAAAGGGACAATCCTGCCTCATATCAATACACCAATTCTAAGAGTTGCTGTTTTCTGGTAGTTCCATCTAATAGCCTTCCTTCCCTTGCAGAAGTAGAGAGATGTTGAGTTTTTCCTTTCCCCCTTTTTTAAATTTAATTTTTAATTTTGAAAGTTAGACACAAATATTTTCTCCTTGTAAGAATTAAAATATTACCCATAAGACCATAATCTCTTTTGACCAGTACGCTTAGTTTTCCTGCTCCTCTCTCTTCTTCTCTGCCCTCAACTGCAAGGTAACCACTATTGTTATACAACTGTCCTTCACCAATTGCAAAAGATAAATTCTTGAAACCCCAATGGCATGAAAATTGAAGAATATGAAACCTTATTTAAAAAATAGTGTTCAGAGACAGAGATTCCCAAAGAACCTAAAGAAATACTTTCCTATGTAAATCAACTATACTTCTATACAAAAAAATAAAAAGAGAAGAAACAAATTACCTAAATATTTTCATATTTAACAAAACACAAAAACAACAAAGTAAATAAACTATTTAATTTTTTAATATTTCAAAATAATCATTAGTATAGCAAAACTAAATATTTTCCTTTCTCACTAGGCCATGGTTTCTCAACCTCAGCATTTGGGGCCAGATAATTCTTATTTGTGTGGAGTTGTCCTGTGCAATGTAGGATGTTTAGCAACATCCCTGGGCTCCACCCACAAGTAATACTTGTCTCAGTCATAGCAACCAAAATGCCTCCAGACTTCCCAAATGTCCCCAAGGCAGAAATTGCCCCTGGTTGAGAATCACTTGCCAGATCCTTTTCTCGATAATTCTTTTTCAGGATTTCAAAGAGTTGTTGTAGGTTCATTTTGCTTTGTCCTGGATAATTCACACAACAAGAGGCACCTATTCTGTATCAAGTCCTTCGCCCCAAAGCCCAATATGTCTCTAATTTTATGGTTCCATGTTTTACTGCCTGCTCTTTGTGCTAGAAGGAACATAGGAACCCTGGAGCTTGAGAAAGAGAAAGCTTTCACTAATCCTTATGTTAATAATCTGCTCTCTGCTTAGACGTCTTTAGCTCCCTCCCCCACTCCCCCCCACACACCCAGGTTTATAAGGACTTTACTCTGCACAGAGTAACTTCATGTAAAAGGCACCTCTGTAGTGGCTGTATCAATTTACATTCCCACCAACAGTGCAAGAGGGTTCCCTTTTCTCCACACCCTCTTCAGCATTTATTGTTTGTAGATTTTTGGTTAATGATGGCCATTCTGACTGGTGTGAGATGATATCTCATTGTAGTTTTGATTTGCATTTCTCTAATGATTAATGATGTTGAGCATTCTTTCATGTGTTTGTTGGCAATCTGTATATCTTCTTTGGAGAAATGTCTATTTAGGTCTTCTGCCCATTTTTGGATTGGATTGTTTGTTTTTTTAATGTTGAGCTGCATGAGCTGCTTGTAAATTTTGGCGATTAATCCTTTGTCAGTTGCTTCATTTGCAAATATATACTCCCATTCTGAGGGTTGTCTTTTCCTCTTGTTTATGGTTTCCTTTGCCGTGCAAAGCTTTTAAGTTTCATTAGGTCCCATTTGTTTATTTTTGTTTTTATTTCCATTTCTCTAGGAGCTGGGTCAAAAAGGATCTTGCTGTGATGTATGTCATAGAGTGTTCTGCCTATGTTTTCCTCTAAGAGTTTTATAGTGTCTGGCCTTACACTTAGGTCTTTAATCCATTTTGAGTTTATTTTTGTGTATGGTGTTAGGGAGTGTTCTAATTTCATTCTTTTACATGTAGCTGTCCAGTTTTCCCAGCACCACTTATTGAAGATGCTGTCTTTTCTCCATTGTATATTCTTGCCTCCTTTATCAAAGATAAGTTGACCATAAGTGGATGGGTTTATCTCTGGGCTTTCTATCCTGTTCCATTGATCTATATTTCTGTTTTTGTGCCAGTACCATACTGTCTTGATTACTGTAGCTTTGTAGTATAGTCTGAAGTCAGGGAGCCTGATTCCTCCAGCTCCATTTTTCTTTCTGAAGATTGCTTTGGCTATTCGTGGTCTTTTGTGTTTCCATACAAATTGTGACATTTCGGTGCTTTGTGACCACCTAGAGGGGTGGGAGGGAGGGAGACCCAAGAGGGAAGAGATATGGGGATATATGTATATGTATAATTGATTCACTTTGTTATAAAGCAGAAACTAACACACCATTGTAAAGCAATTATACTCCAATAGAGATGTTAAAAAAAAAAAAAGGCACCTCCTAAGACTGCATCTGTATCTGTCATGATGGTTCTTTTCTGTTCCCAAAACCAAGTCTCTTAACTTTTTCTAATTATGCCCACTTTGAGTGACTCACAATTCTGAGCTTTTCATAATTTCAGTAAGACATGCAAAAACAAACCTAGACATTTTAGAACTTTGGGGAAAGGAATTATTGCTAAGAGAAGGTTTTGACCCCGTGTTCTACATTGGATCCAAAATTTATAGCTGCCAAAGTTGGCATGACTATCCATGCTGTCCCTATGGACACAGGGACTTTCCTGGGCGCTGTTCTCCTTTGGCTTCCCTGTGCAGTGCCTGGTCACTCTTGGTATTGGCAGGAGAATCCCTGGGATACCTGTTCTGACCTAGGAGGGGTTACAACTCTTTCAGCAGAGCTTACATGTCTAGCAATGACGTAACAGTACAGGAAATTTCCCTCAAATGGCAATTCTGGGGCCCCTGTGGATATTACCCCAGCCAGAAATGCCCTTTGGGTCTTTTCATGCCCGAAAGAGCCATGACAGGCCCCACACCACCTTTGCAACATCTTCTCTAGACTCTGAGTGATATGGTGTCACGGACTATTTTGCTGGTAGGAGGATTGAATCTCCTCCTAACCCAGCTACGTCCCTCTCCAAGGCTCAGTGCCCCACTGGGTCACAGACTGACAAGGAATCAGCCCCAGCACGTTCTCAGAAACACTGGATAGAAATATTCACATCACTCAGGCTCTCAGGAGCGGGGGACACTGACCTCCCGCATCCCAGGAAAACTTCTGTTATCCGTTAGTACCTGTAACGTTGCACTGCATCAGTTTGACAGCACCATGCCCTTCCCTCCCCGTCAGACCACACGTTCTGTGAGAGCTGGAGTGTATGTTGTTCACCTTTGATTTCCCATCACAGTGCCTGGAACAGAGAACGTGCTCAGTAAGGACTTCATGAGTAGAATCATAGTTTCAAGAATACCTGAATTTGGCAGTCCCTGAGTTGCTGCCAGGAGAACCAGGCAAAGGGATGTAAGAACTCTGAATACTTGCTCCAGATGGGAGGCTTAACCTAACTGGTTTCCCATCCTGGTTAAACCTAACAAATATTTCTGTGACTCCACATTTGTTTTCTGGTCCTGTTTTCTGTTTTGTCTAATCATGGATCAATGAAGGTCAAGAATGCTGGCTTCTCTCCATACTTCCTTCAAGGCCTCTCAGAGCTCCCAGACAGTTCTGGAGCCCAGGCTAGTGCCAACATCCCATGGCATTCCAGGTCACATATGCACCCCACCATCTTCACCTGCCAAGTCACCAAAACCCGACTACAAATCCTGAGGATGCTGTGGGTTCAGACAGGCGGGAGCTGAGGAAGGATTTTATGTATTGTATGCTTACTCTTGCCACAGTCAGCCAAAAACACCTCAATTGTCAGCCAGTACACTGACCTTCAATTGTCGGCCAGTACACTGACCTTCAATTGTCGGCCAGTACACTGACCTTCAATTGTTGGCCAGTACACTGACAATAGGCAGTAGACTGAGAGTAGATTCCAAGGCACTTGCCTATGAAGGGGTGCACACTGGTTATAACTTCAACGTGGCTCAATTCAAGACCCCCTTTTCAACCTATGTTTCCTTTTAAATATGGACAACCGAAAGATTTGGGCATTCTGATGCTGTCAATGGAAGTAAAATTGTAGAGCAACGTTGGAAAAGAGTAAGGCAGCATCCATTAGAGTTTTAAGTGATCTTACTCTATAACCTAGTATCTTACTTCTCCCTTGGAAAACACATGTGTGACTGAGGTAATAATAAAAGGAATAAAGCACGGGTAATAATAAAAGGAATAAAGCATGCACAAGGACATTTACTGCAGTGTTTACAATACTGAAAAATGGGAAACAAACAAAATGCCCATCAACAGGAAGGCCAAAGTGAACTGATATATCCTACCAGTAATACTGAATATTTGTTGCATATAGCAGTTAAAGTGCAATTAACCTGTTTGTACTAACATGGGTAGGTCTCTAAGACATATTAAGTTTTTTTTTTTTAAAGCAAATGCAAACAACACAGTAGGAGCCCATTTGCTTAAAACACACACACACACACACACACACACACACACACAACCTAAATATTTTCTATAAATACAACAACACTAGGCATGTAAATCAATTGAAAAATGTACAGAATAGGTGCCTCTTGATGTGTGAATTATCCAGGACAAAGCAAAATGAACCTACAACTCATTGAAATACTGAAAAAGAATTATTGAGAAAAGGATCTGGCACAGTGGTTTTCAACCAGGGGCAATTTCTGCCCTGGGGACATTTGGGAACGTCTGGAGACATTTTGGTTATCATGACTGAGACAAGTATTACTGGCATCTAGTGGGTGGAGGCCAGGGATGTTGCTAAACATCCTACGTTGCACAGGACAACTCCACACAAATAAGAATTATCTGGCCCCAAATGCTAATAGTGCTGAGGTTGAGAAAACATGGTCTAGTGCGAAAGGGATGGTAAATATTTAATTTTGCTGTACTAATGATTATTTTGAAATATTAAAAAAAATAGTTTATTTACTTTGCTGCTTTTGTGTTTTGTTAAATATGAAAATATTTAGGAAAGCTTGTTTCTTTTTTTTTTTATGTAGAAGTATAGTTGATTTACATAGGAAAGTATTTCTTTAGGTTCTTTTGGAATCTCTATCTCTGAGCACTATTTTTAAAATAAGCTTTCAAATTCTTCAATTTTCATACCATTGGGGTTTCAAGAATTTATTTTTTGCAATTGTTGAAGGACTATAGTATAACAATTATTGATTTAAAAATGTTCTGTTTGAAATATTGTGCTCAGAATTTGGAAGATAGTGTCTATACATTGGGGCATCCAGTGAAGAGGTTTCGCTGGAAATTCAGGGCACCATGATTATGGTAGTTACACAGAATAATCAGGCTTGTCTTGTGGCATGGGCATGACTGTCTGAAACCAAGTATGTGTAGGTATTAAGGCACTGAAAAAACATTTTTGGTAGTCATTTCCCACTCCCTCCTCATAATTTATCATAAAAAATTTCCAAACATCGGTTGAAAGAATCTTACAGTTAAACACCACCAAGATTATACAATTAATTTGTGCTGTATTTGTTTATCACATATCCATCCACCTCTCAGTCTCTCCATCCATCCAAAACTCCACCTTAAATTTTGATACATTACAAAGTAATACATTTCATCAGGTCAATTTACTCCTAAACACTTCACTATGATTTAATTAACTAGAATGCAGTGTTTATTTAGAGTATTTTTTAAGTAGAGGGTGAATTTTCCACACAAAGGCACAAATCTTTAAGTGTATTGTTCAATGAATTTTTTACAAATTCATACATCTATTTAACCCAAACCCCTATCAAGGTATAGAACATTACCATCACTCCAGAAAGTTCTCTCATGCTCCTTCCCAGTTAGTCTCTACCTCCTGTAACATTGGTGTGATTTTTTTTTTTTTTTCACCATAGGTTAGGTTTGCCTGCTCTTGCAGGGCATTTTTGACCACTGGTAAATTCTGGTTCTTTCCCCAAATCAAGTAGGCCAGTCATATCAGTGCCTCTAAATGGGGATCCCTCAGGAAAAGGGCGAAAAGCAAGAGTGGATGCAAAGCAGATACTTTGTGGACAGAAACCTTAAAGCCAGTGATTCTGAGATGGTGCCTAATGAAATCTCTAGGCGAGTGGTGAGTTGATAGAAGGATCCTGGTGGGGAGGGACCCCCATGTAGGTGGGTGGACCTTGAAGGTATTATGCTAAGTGAAATAAATCAGACAGAAAAAGACACATACTGTAAGATCTCACTTATCTGTGGAATATAAAAAAACACACATATAACTCAATTTCAGGTGGGATAGGGAAGGTGGGAGGGAGGGAGATGCAAGAGGGAAGAGATATGGGAACATATGTATATGTATAACTGATTCACTTTGTTATAAAGCAGAAACTAACACACAATTGTAAAGCAATTATACTCCAATAAAGATGTTAAAACAAACAAACACACACACACACACAAAAACAAAACAGAAGCAAAACAAAAAACAACCAGACTCATAGAAAAAGAGATCAGACTTGTGGTTACCAGAGGTGGAGGGCTAGGGGAGAGGGAACTGGAGGAAGGTGTTCAAAAGGTCCAAACCTCCAGTTATAAGGTAAATAAGTATAGGGATGTAATTCACAACAGGATGACTCTAGTTAGCTCTGCTGTATGATACACAGGAAAGTTGTAAGAGAATAAATTCTAATAGTTCTTATTGTAAGGAGAAAATTTTTTTCTTTTCTTTTTTTTTGCATCTATATGAGAAGATGGATGTTAGCTGAACCTATAGTGGTACTCATTTCACAATATATGTAAATGAAACCATCATGCTGTATGCCTTAAACTTATACAGTGATGTGTGTCAATTATTTCTCAATAAACTGGAAAAACAAATATAAAAAAAGAATTAAATTGGACGATGCACATGAAAGGACTTTATGAATGATAAATACTCTACATATATAAGTTGGGTGATGCCCATCTACCTGGGCTCCAAGTTGCGAGGACAGGGAAGGGAAAAGACTAAGACTAAGAAGGTCTAACCACTGGTAAACTTGCCTTCTGAATTGATTGATAAACCACGAATAAGATCAATCTCAATATTCTGTTTCTGCTCTTATATTTTTGTTATATTAGAGTCAAGTACACAGATTTTTCTAGCTTTGTTGTCCCATCTTATTTTTGACCTAACATTGTCGTTCGAATGGATGTCTGCTTTATTCACTAGAAAGCCTGTGCTTTGGTTATTAGTAAAAACAAAAACAAATGAGCCCTCATAAGAGAGAGATTTACTTTTCCTTAAGACATTTGTAAATGCATGCTCAAGACTCTGAGGGGAAATCCAGAAACATTAGAAGAGTGTAGCTTCAGAAAGATCACATGTTGGAGGAATAACACTCATTTGGGCAACTGTGTTTAAATATAATAGGAAGACATCAAACCACTTTATTTCATGATTCATACTTTGTGACTAATCACAATGGCCTTTCATTTAGCATCACAATCTTGGTTTTTACAGAATTAGGGAATTCCCCTTGATAATCTGTGGGTTTCCCACATTGGCAAGTTGAAGTCCATGGCCAACATGATGGCAGGTATCTGACGACCTGAGAACCTTGAACTTAGAGTTGGAGGATTGGAAATCTCAGCTTCTTTACCACGTAGAGACTGGAGGTAGTCTTGCTGCCCTAATTATGTTTTACTCTGTATCTGAGGGGTTCTATGAGTCTCTAGTCTCCTAACAAGTAAAGCCAGTTGCGTTTATCTCAGTCCTTATGTTTGGGCTTCCTTGGTCTTTTAAGAGGTCTTACTGTCTTCAATCTCATGCCCATTAAAACCACCCTTCAGTATTCAGCCAAGAGACTTAAAAAAGTGTACATATAAGCATACCACTCTTCTATTTAAAAACCTCTTTGTTAGACACAGTGTTAGCCTATCTAAAAGCCAAGCCCCTATTTTCCTTTGGTAACTGAATGAGGCAGAACTGTGCTCAGGGAAATAGGTCTCTGCTCCAGATTCAGCTGCTTTAAACCAAACATGTTAATTCTGTTAGCCTGTGCCAGTGATTGATTTAGGAATGGGGTAGTGACCCACTGCAATTGCAATCACAGATGAAGTCTGCTGAGGACTTCTGGGAATCATCCTGATGAAGACAGAAGGAGAGATAGAGGGAAGGGAGAGAGAGAGAGCGAGAGAGAGTGAAAGAACGATGATGATGATGATGATGGAAGCCTTCCTTCCTACCTCTGATGTGGTTGTCTGAAGATGTAATGTTTAGAGCTGAAGCAGCCATCTTGTAAAATAAGGGGATAAGGGTGAGAACAAAAGTCACCATGATGAGAACAGTAGAGCAGAAAGATGGGAAGAGACTGTCCACAATGATGTCACTGAACTGTTGAGCCAACCCTGGAGCCATCTACCTCTGTACTTCTTGTTATGTGAGTTATGGAGAATTGCGTTACATTCCCAATTATTTGCTACTCCCCTCCCTGTAAGCGGTTTGTACATTCCCACCCGTTGCTGTGTGAGTTGAGGTGCCCCCTGGGAAGGAGTGTAATTATCCACAACATTGATTTAAGGCTTAGCTTGACTTGAATTGCCCAATGAAGAGTGGAGGGAGGTGACACCATATTCACACAGAAACTTTGTGTCATTGCACGGTTCCACCATTTCCCTTTTCCCTCTGGCATAATAATGACAGGTAAGTCATAAGAATGGAGAGAAGTGCTCCTTCAGCTGGGACCCTGGAATAAGTAAGACACCTGGCACAGAAGAAAGGCCACTGTCCACCAACAGCTGCCATGCAGTGTGAGCAAGAAATACACTTCTCTGTTGTAAGCCACTGAAATTTTGGGGACATTTGTTGCTGCACCAGAGCTGACTAATACATGAGACAGTGATATCCTTATTATTTGAATTATTCTTGGATGATCCTTCTATTACTTATAATCAAATATAGGCTTTCTATAGTCTTTAGAAAAAAATTAAAGTTATTTGGAATTAAACCCTAGGCCCTTAAAGATCAAATGCCTGCCTGCTTTTCCAGTCTCATCTCTGATACATCCCTCCCATGGACCCTATGTTCTGGCCATACTGAATTACTTGTAATTATCCTAGAATAGTAAACTCTTTCATATTCCTATGGTTTTACACAAGTTGGACCTTTTGTCCGGAATACCATCTTTCTCTTGTTTGCTTAGGTATTTCCTATTTATACTTCAAAATTAATCCCACCTAATCCAGGAAGCCTTTTTATATCTCCTCAGATACCTCTTACAGAGCATACACATTTAGAAGTAGTCACTATTCTCATACTGGTGTATCCTTACAGAACTTTATCAATGCATTTATATGTAAAGTAGAAATAATATAGTTTTAGAAACCATAACTGATGTAATATCCTATCTACTATTCTGCAATCAAGTATTTGCATAGTCTCTAATTCATGGATCCCATGATCCATCCCCGAGTTGCTTCCCCTACGTCTTTGGGATGTGGTTTGGGTATGGTTTTCATGGAAGAACTATAGGGAATAGAGGTTTCTGTAGTGTTGCTATTTTTATAGGAAATTCAATTCTGGTTCTTGGCCTCAGGTGCTTTTCTCTCCCTGTATCGTCCAACTTTTTGAAGCTGTAGAATGTGCTAACAAATATTCCACAAAGATATTGGATTTTGTGTCAGAATCAGCAGGCCCTATCAATGACGTTGAACAGTCCTGCCTCGGGCTGAGGTATCCTAGTACCTAGGAAGTGGATGATACTGAAAAAGCCCTGGCTAGATCCTGCCACACGCTGCTGCAGCTGCTGGCAAAGCTGCGTCCTGAGTTGCTGTCTTTCCTCTCGGTTTGACTCTTGTACTCTGAGCCCCAGAACCATCCTCTCATACCTGTTCTGCTTGATTTGGGTTCACACGGCTCCAAAAGCAATCTCACCCTCTTGTCTCTGATAGTTTCTCTTAAGATAAAAACAGATGCTCAGAAACAGAGTTGTTTTTTCTATTTTATATCATTATATTTTAAGACAAATCGCTTTGGGCGTTAAGATACTGCTATCTACATCTGTTTGCATCATTTAATTTTCTGCCAAAAATTTGTATGCTCACATGATTTTTTTTTTTTTTTTTTTGCTCACATGATTTTAATGGGCAAAACTAAAGCTACGGTCTCCTCTCATAGAAGGTGGGCCAGTGATGTTCATTTTCCACTGCCCCTTCTCCATCCCTCTGTCCCATGAACCCCATCTAAGGGTTCTCTCTTATACTCTGGAGGGAAAACTTTATTTTTAAAAATTTCTTATAGAGGACTGGGGCTTAAGGGAAACCAACTTGCCTAAGAACTCTGGTTTGATTTTCTTCTTGAGCTGACTTTCTTACTTTGAAGAGCCCCCAGAAATAACTTCAGAAATACGAGTGCCTAAAATTATGTTTAAATCTCTTTTATAAATTCCTGAAATTACTGAGGTGATAAGGGGCTAGAAGTAGTATTCCTACTGGGTGATTCATTGTCCTCATCTGATTCCTGCTAAATTAGTAAAGTTTAATCTTATATGATGACATCTCCAAGAGCCATAAATTACCAACAAGTCCTAGAAGAGCCCCACGGTTTGTCTGTGTCTGTGGCAAAATGGAATTTATTCATTTAAAGCTCAACCACACTTGCCAAGTATTTCTTTAAACACACAACCTTATGTTGTTACTAGTTTTCTGCCATGCTTCTACTGTTGGAGGATGTGTGTCTCTTCCCAGGAGTTTTCTCTGAAGAACTGCAACCTCAGTTGATTCTGTATGTCATGGCTACAGTGGATACAGACTCAAGGTATGCTAGGTTCTCAACCACTGGATTTGATGAACCACCAGAGGAAGCTGGAACTAGGAAGGGGGCTTTGAACTGGGGAACCTGACCCAGCTGAAGAAGCTGATTCTATCAAGGACAGGAAAAGGCCAAACTTGAGCATCCAACTGGGGCACCAAGCAAAGGAACCATTCAAGTCAGTGGTCAGTGGGATTGCCAAGGGAAGTTAGCACTGTGGTTTTATCTTACATCAGATGCTAGAACTCTGAGGACTAAAGATACTGGCCTTTCTGCTAATCACCCCCTTCATGGTAGGGACTCAGTAGACCCTGAGAACATGCCTTTTGGAGGAGGTACAGGAAACAGCATGCAGCCTCTAGGAGCAAGGTGTTGGAGTGGATCAGGAGTTTGGTGGCGATGATAGTGGGAATCCAATCCCTTCACAAACTGGTTCAAAGAAGCAGTCTGTAGAGGGATTGTCCAAGAGCAGAAATGAAAGAATGTTCATTGAGATATTTGGTACAAGTAATATTTTTCTCAATTACAAAATTAAAATCAAAACATAATTAGTGTATACAACCTGGAAAAAACTCATAAAAAAGCATGAAGAGGAAAACCTCTTTCATGATCCGATTAACCAGAAATATTGGGTGGACCAAAAGTTTCGTTCGGTTTTTTCCGTAACATGGCTCGAGTAGCACTTAGTTGTCTTTAACTTCATTTGAAACAATTTTGTTAGATTGTACGTGACAGCTGTCATATCAGCTTGCATTTAAAAAAAGACTTACCAAAATTGATGAATTTTTGTGTAGCCATTTTAATATTGAAGATGGAAGGAAAAAAAGCAACATTTTTGGCATATTATGCTTTATTATTTCAAGAAAGGTAAAAACACAACTGAAACACACAAAAAGATTTGTGCAGTGTATGGAGAAAGTGCTGTGACTGATGGAACGTGTCAAAAGTGGTTTGCAAAGTTTCGTCCTGGAGATTTCTCGCTGGCCAATGCTCCACGATCGGGTAGACCAGTTGAAGTTGACAGTGATCAAATCGAGACATTAACTGAGAACAGTCAATGTTATACCACCTGGGAGATAGCCAACATACTCAAAATATCCAAATCAAGCATTGAAAATCATTTGTACCAGCTTGGTTATGAGAATCGCTTTGATGTTTGGGTTCCACATAATTTAAGCGAAATATACCTTCTTGACCATATTTCCACATGCGATTCTCTACTGAAACATAATGAAACTGTTCCATTTTTAAAACAAATTGCGAAGGGTGATGAAAAGTGGATACTGCTCAACAATGTGGAATGGAAGAGATCGCGGGGCAAGCGAAATGAACCACCACCAACCACACCAAAACCTGGTCTTCATCCAAATAAAGTGATGTTGTGCATATGGTGGGATTGGAAGGGAGTCCTCTATTATGAGCTCCTTCTGGAAAACCAAACAATTAATTCCAACAAGTACTGCTCCCAATTAGACCAACTGAAAGTGGCACTTGACGAAAGCGTGCAGAATTAGTCAACAGAAAATGCATAATCTTCCATGAAGATAACGCAAGACCACATGTTTCTTTGATGACCAGGCAAAAACTGTTACAGCTTGGCTGGGAAGTTCTGATTCATCCACCGTTCACCAGACATTGCACCTTCAGATTTCCATTTATTTCGGTCTTTACAAAATTCTCTTAATGGAAAAAATTTCCACTCCTTGGAAGACTGTAAAAGGCACCTGGAACAGTTCTTTGCTTAAAAAGATAAAAGGTTTTGGGACGATGGAATTATGCAGTTGCCTGAAGAATGGCAGAAGGTAGTGGAACAAAAGGGTGAATACGTTTTTCAATAAAGTTCCTGGTGAAAATGAAAAATGTGTCTTTTATTTTTACTTAAAAAACAGAAGGCACTTTTTGATCCACCCAATAAATACTGCTCACAACTGATACACATCCTTCAGATCTTCTCTTTCTTTGTAATTTAAAGATTGGTGTTGTATATATACTTTGGAGATCTTTTTAAAATAATATGAAGTCCATATTATTAATTGCTAAGCTATTATATATTTCTTGAAGTGGAAATTTTCTGGATCAAAGGGAAGACTCTTGTCATATAGAATGTTGACCTGAATCTATGCCCATAGAAGCAGTGTTCTTTTTGTCACTGACAGGGCTTTCCTGAGTCTGAGCTCCATCAGGGATTTAGGATAAGATTGGAATGCATGGGACTCAGGGAGCAGATTATTGTGAAAATTCTCTGGACTGGGGAACGAAGAGTCCTTGAGGCTCTGGTCTTGGCTCGGCCACCTACCTGTATATGACCTTTGTTTCCCCACCTGTAAAATAATGTTGGATTTGATAATCTCCAGGCTCCCTTTACATTTTTATATTTTCTTAGCCTCAATGGCAGTGAAAATACTGAATGAATCACCCAGATTTGGAAGCCGAATATTAACAGCGAACACTTGGTGAACTTGGATAGTCTTTCAGAAGAAGATTCTTGCCTCACTGATCAAGAAGAAAGACAACTTTTGGATGCTGGAAAAGAAAACTCCCCACCACCACTTTAGATCTGAGACATCCAGAAGCTGTCACATTTTCAAGAGTGAATGACCGGTCCCCTTCTTGTGTGCTCCCCACTCTGCTGTGGACACACTACATTCTCATTTCATGGAATTAATTTCTAAGGTCTCTTATTTTTTCTTCTTATGTGGCTTCCTTGTATAAGCAGACGGGGAAAGGGCAAACAATGAATGGTAGAGAACAAATGCAAAATCATAAGTATGATTTTCAAATTTCATACAAAAATATGAAAGTGCAATTTCATGAATGAATCCAGACAGCAACAGAGGGAATGGGCTGCTGGTTGCCAGGCTGAAACGGACCACAAAAAGCCACGGAGACAGCCTTGCGTTCCGGCCCTTCTCCGGGCTGCCACTTTTGCTCGGACTAAAACACTAGGCTTATCTCTCAGCTTTTCATGCTGCAACAAGGCACAGGGTGTGATCTGGTAATTGAATCAATTCTTCCTGGTTAGTTGGGCCAGCAGATGAATGATTAGTTCTTTTCTCTTGGCGCAGCTGAGTTGCTATTAAAAAATGCTTCTTAGCACTTAAAATAAAGCAGTATGTACAAGAAACCAGTGGGAACCTGGTGGAGAGGCAGGCATTCACAAGGCTAATTTATTTCAAATCACACCCAGGAAATCCAATTTATCTAAACAAATCCTGGGCCAGGAGTTAGGGCAGAGGGAGAGAAATCAGAGCAGCTACAAAATATTAAGCACTGCAGAGCCGGATAAAGCAGGATTGGGAGATCCAATGACTGTTTAAATTATTATAGAATGTAAACTCATCGCATGACATCTAATCCGGCCATATTTCCCTCAATTATTTCACCCCAGCAGGGTTTACTTTCCCATCAGTACTGGATCACAGAACTGTCAGCTGGCGTTTTTGAAGGGTGATTTGTTGCTCTAATGATGATACTGAAATCTGTTTATGGTTGTTTATTTAAGGGTCATCTTTCTTCTGAGGCAGTTTTCTTCTCCTGGGATTCTATTTGGGCAGCTCTCTTCAATTCCCTAAACAGAAAAACTGTCAGGATTTTATAAAGAGTAAATATTCTGTCCATGTTAATTTTATGACCTATGACTATATCATAGTTACTGAGCCAAGTATGGTAATAATGATGCTTTATGCATTGAAGTCGCTTTAAAGTTTACCCAGCACATTCATATGTATTATTTCATATGCTAATTATATATAGCACAGTAATAATACGTATCAATTTTACTAATGATAAAACAATAGTAATATATACAGGGCAGTTTACAATGTGCCAGACATTGTTCTAAGGAACAATCCCAGGGTACTACTATTATTTTCATTTTACAGGTGAGGAGATAGAGGCACAGAAAGGTGAAGCAACTTGCCCAAAGACACACAGCTGGTAATCCAGGCTTTTTACTGAAGGCAGGGGCATGAGAGCGGCATGGTGTAGAGCAGTGCTTAGCAGAGTTTTTAACTGAAGTCTCCATTAGAGCAGAGAGGAATGAATATGTACTTCCAGGGGAATTTGGCACTAAAATCAATCGTGGCTCAGACAGCTCAATATTTTGTTTAAATTGTGTGTTTTTCTCATAGTTTTGCACAGAATTTGCACTATATAATATACTGTACCTGAAGTTGTTTTATTCCAAATCTACACCAAATTTCTGAATAAAGCTGATGTTCCAGGATGTGCTTTGTTTATCTTGAGGTCTCTGGTTGCTCTGACATACCACTCACTGGGTACCACTGGAGCATGTGTCACCCAGTTTGAGAATTCCAGGTATCGTGGAGAGATCACTGGGTTGTAAGTCAGGAGAGAACTAGGGCCTGGCTCCTGTGTTGCTAGTGGGTACCTCTGGGTCCATGAACAAGCCACATGTACATCAGAGCTTAGGGTTTCTCATATGAGAAATGAAGGGCTGGATCAGAGCCGTTGTTTTTATGCTAGACTCCTGAAACTCCTCAGGGCTCTAGACAGATGGGGAAAGGAGCAGGAGGTGAAGGCCCCTTATCACCTCTGTTACATACTTACATTTCGAGCCTTCTGGTAAGATTGATGTGGGCTAATTGAATCTCACTCATTTCAGATATGTAAACAAAAATGTTTGAGAAAAACTAACAAATGAACAAGATGATTTCTAAGGCCGGTCTAGTCTATGAATCTAAAGAGAATGGCCAAGGTCTCTACCCTCCTTAGGAGTCTGTCTTTTTCTTGGCCTGATCTAGGTTCACTAGGGAAATATCTCCGCTATGTAAATGGTGACTTAGTCATTTTGTCTTGTCATGTTTTAGGCAATGTCCCCTGGGCTTTCCTTGTCATGGCCAACCCTAGGCGTTATGTGTTTCTTTTGGAGGTGGGACTGGGATTCGATTGGAGCGTTAGAGAAGGTTACAGTCATCTTGATTCTTATGCCTGTGTCTTTTAAGAACATCACGTAGATCCATCTGGTATTTATTCATTCATTCTATTCACCCACTTATTTATTTGAAATATCTTCATCCAATAATAGTCTGATTGGCCCAAGGACTATAGGGCCAGTAATTAAGTTGTTTGTCCTTCAGAAAGAAATAGCAGAGGGAGCTCTTGGACAGGTGGCTGACGTCTTGGGGACAAGAGAGAGTGTATTTGAGGAAGCTTGGGGCCAGGACTGATTTCCTTGCCTACTATAGGCATAAAGATGTCTTCTAAGGGAAAGTAAGGGCCTGTGAGGTTAATTTCTTCACATAGGCTGGGATCAATGAAAAACAGGGAAGGGAGGGCTCATGTTTAAAACTGGTTTCTGCTAACAACCTTTGTGGGGAGGATTACCATATTTGCTACACTCCTGTTCCTGCTAAGTTGGAGAATCCATATGATCTCTTTGTTTGGGACAGTCCTGGCTTATCTCTGTTATCTCAGAATGATAACTGGTTTTATGAATAATTTCCTTCTCTTTATATTTTATCAGTAAGTTCACCTTCTTAAAAGTGTCCTGGAATGAACAATAGATTGCATGGTCACATTAATGCTGAGAAAAGGGGCCCTAGGCAGGCCTTATGCACCCATAGTCATGTTCTATAATCCAGGACCGTGTCAGTGGGACCTATTATTTGTGGGGCTTCTCCAAAGAAGTGAAGGAAGAAACAGCCATGGTGAGGAGGAACAGCCTTCCTGCCTTCATCAAGGAAGAAAAACACATAAAATGTAAAAAGCATAGTCGGTGGTGGGATTGGCTTGACTGGCCAACTGGAAGAAATTTTTTCCTTGGTTTGGGATTTTGGGGGAGCTGAGAGGCTTCTTAGGGAAACAGGCAATGAGACAAGAAGCAGGAAGAGTTAGGAGCTTTGCTTCGTATCCAGTTCTTGATCTAATAGCATCAGGAGCAGAGCAGGTTTGAGGGGCATCTGAACCAGGCTTGGAGGATTTCGGTTCTCCACTGGCAGGGGGACTTTGCCTCATGACTTTGGATCTGTGTCCTTAGCTTTCAGGGGGTTCATGAATTCATGGAAATTGAATAAAAATTTGTTGTGTATGCAGGCATATGCATTTTTCTGGGGAGAGGCTCCATGATTTTCAGTAGATTATCCAAAGATACATGACACAGAAAAGTTCACTGAAATTAGCGATTAATTAACACTGTCAGTTAATAGTCAAAGGGGAAGGGTGTGGCTTGGGAGTCTTTGACACTAACTGGTGATTCTGGTGTCCATTTTCTATATGCCCAAATTGTTAGGATTTTTATTAGTGTTAACAAAATGAAAAGCTGATATTTATAAAATTTTATTTCTTTTTTTTTTTTGATAAAAGTGCTCTACTTTTTATGTAAGAATGGAACTGACACTAAAGAGAATGTAAAAATTTCCCATTGTGTCTTCACTTTAACACAACTGTTTTACCATTTTGGTTTATTTTCTTCCAATATTTTCCATATAGTACTTAAATTGTAGTTATAATACACACACAACTTATATCTTACTTTTAATGCACTAATATACCACAAATATTTTCCATGATTTTATATAATTTGAAATAAATAAAACTTTTAATGATTTAAGAGTAATCTACTTGAGGTGATGTTCCATATTATCTTATTTTCAATAGGGTTTTAAAGGTGTGCATTCAGGAAAGTGCACACATCATAATTGTACACTTTGATGAATATTTACAAAGTGAACACACTTATGTAACAACATTCCAGACCAAGAGGTGGCACATTACCAGTCCATTCCTATTTACTGTCATCCCCTCCTTCTCTTTTGAAGGGACCACTATCATGACTTCTAACACCATATGTGAATTTTACTTATTTTTGAAATTTATGTACATAGAATCATGTGGTGTATACATTTTGGTCTGGCCTTTTTCATTCAGCATGATGTTTGTGTGATTAATCCATGTTGCTACATGTAACAGCAGTTTGTTTATTTTCATAACTGTATAGTATTCTATTGTAAGATTTTTACCAAGGTTTATCCAGATCTTGCTGTCAATAGACATTTGGGTTATTTTCAGTTTTTAGTTATTGCAAATAATGTTGTTATGACTATTTTTGTACATATGTTTTGGTGCACATAGGTAGTCATTTTCTGTTGGATATATACCTAGGAGTGGAATTGCTGAATTATGTTGAATATGCATATGTTGAGCTCAAATAGACACTGCAACACTTCATCAAAGTGATTTTACTGAATTCTACTCCCAGCAGTAATGGCCCATCTGCTCCCAGTATTTAATAAAAAGTTTCTGATATACTAGATAATGAGAGAGAGGGAGAGAGAGAGGGAGAGAGAGAGAGAATATCAGTTAATAGAAAGACCAGGAAATCTATATTTGGAGGTATCATATACAAACATTTAATAAAATTGTGATTAATATGTTCAAGAAAAAAGGATACGTGATTAAAATTTTAGGAGTGAGATGTGATCTATAAAAAAGAGAAACAAATATAAATTTGAGAACTAAAACTACAATATCTGAAGTTAAGAACTAAATAAACTCTTTTAAAGTAGATGAAATACAGATGAATAGGGGACTAATGAACTAGGATACAATCAGTAGAAGACATAGAGACTTAAGTATGGAGCAGAGAAAAGAATGATACATACAGAAAATAATAAATATATTGGGCTTTTTGAAAAGATCCAATTGTAACTTGAACTTCAAAAGGAGAGAAGAGAGTGAATGATGCAGACCAAATGTTTGAAGAGATAAAAAGCCACATGTTTTCCTAAACTGACAAAATACATCAAGCCACAGATTCAAGAATCACTACAAATACCAAACTGGTTAAAAAAAATCTACTCCTAAGCATATCATAGTAAGACTTGAGACACCAAAGACAAAGAAAACTTGAAAGCAGCTCAAGAAACCTTGAAAGGAATCTTCAAAGAAATGACAGTAAGACTTTTAGCTGATTTCTCAAGAGAAACAAACAAAGCCAGGAGACAATGGTATAATGTATTTAGTTTTGAAAGAAAACAACTGTCAACTTAGAATTCTATACCCAGAGAAAATATTTAAAATGAAGGCAAAATAAAGTCATAGTTATGTAAAAACAGAAACAATTTGTCATCAACGTGCCTCCACTAAAAATACTCTAGTGAGTTTTTCAGGCAGAAGTAAAATTATCCCAGATGGGAAAAAAATTATAGGAAAGAACACAAAACAATAGAATGGATAAATAGGTGGCTAAAAATAAACTACTATTGTTTTCATAAATTATTATTGTTTCATAAAATATCATAATAATGTCTTGGGAGGTTAAAATATAAATATAATAAAATAAATGACAAAAAAGACCAAAAAGAGAGAGAGAGATAAATGGAGTTTAAAATGTTTTCGAGTTCATGTTCATTTTAGGAATTAAAAATTATAATTTATGTTAGACTTTACAAAGTCAGGGATGAATATTCTAATCCTAATCCACTAAAAAGAAATAGTAGAAGAGTGTATATCTAACAGGCTAATATGGGAGAAACTGAAATCTTAAAAAAACTTTGATATTTCCAAGAGAAGGCAAGAAAAGAGAGTAAAGGGAAAATAATAAGTGATACAAACATAGAACAAATAGTAGGGTGGTCGTTTAAGTTCAAATATATTAATAGATATATTAAATGTAAATGGACTAGATGCCATTATTAAGAGACTAAGATAACAGACTGGATTAAAAACCTAAAGCAACAATATGATGCCTATAGGAAACAGACCTTAAATACAAAGATACAGAAATTTTGAAAATAAAATGATGGAAATAGCTTTGACATGGAATCATAATCTAAAGTAAGCTGAAGTAGCTATACTAATAGCAATGGACAAAGTAGATGTACAGTCCAGAAGTATTACTGTAGCAAAAGAGGGATAGTTGATAATGATAAAATGTTGATATATCAGGGATATAGAACAATTCTAAAGTTGTATATAATCTACATAGCCTCAAAATATTAAAGAAATGACCAAATTAAAGGGAAAAGTAAACCAATTCACAAATCTGGACTACTCAAAATTCTCAGGATGTAGCTCTTGGGAATATCAAGGTTCAATTATACTTTCCTCATATTTAATACTAAAAAGACTTTTAATGTGCACAAAGTGTTCTTTTTCTTTTGGATAATTTCTTTTAAGTAAGAAAGAAGAAGATATCATTTTTTTTAACCTTGATATGAATATACACATTATTTTCCCTGAGAGCGCTATCTATATGTAGTGAATGAACTTTATTTCTTTGGTTTTTTTTTTCCCCCACTGGATCTCAGGTACAGAGTTGACTTATTTATACTCCCTAATTCAGGGCACATTGCCATCATCTGTACAAGGCCTCTTTATTGTTTAAATTTATTTTATTTTCCCTTTTCTTTTTCAGTTTCTACTCCCACTCAGTCTCAAAATTCCACCTTTCTTGTCTGCTCTTCCCAAGTATCCGGGGACTACAATTTTCAGAATCTCTTGACAGTAAGGTTCCAGTTTATATTTTGCCAATGAAAAGCACTTATTAAAGATTTGGAAGGCAAAATAACTGCCGGTGTCATTAATTTCCTTCCATCGGGGTTTAGACAGATGAGATTTCATAGCACTTTACTGCATCAGCTGTGAACTTCAACAGTGATTTCCTGTGGTTTTTGACCTGGTTAACAGAAACCTCCTACTTCTCTGAGAGGTAGAAGCATCCTTCTTTGACCTTTGCTCCTCCATCAACTCCATCAATTTTTAAATACAGAATTCCCTCTATTAAATTCTTTCTTGTTTGAAATACACAGTGTGTTAGTGTTTTCCTGACCCAATATTAACTGATAAAATATTTGGTATCAGTAGTGGCTGCAGGAAATATATCTTTATATTTGGAAAGCTGGGATGTGTTATTTGATCTAGTTATATTTGAAAGCAGTGATGGCATAATTGCCAGTGACATGGATATTAATAATCCATGGCATGCCGTAGCAAGAGCATTATTTAAATTATCACCTGTTGTTGCCAACAACAAATTTTCTATTGAAGAAAAGGCTTTGAGTGAGAAAGTGTTTCAGTAAACTTTAATTGCGGTAATAATGACTCCTGGGACTATGAAGTGGGACAATGGCTTATGACTATTATAGAGAGTTTAAATTATCTGATCAAAGCACAATTAGGGAACCAGAGAGCTTAGATGACTGAGACAAGAATCTCTTGGGTATTTTGGCTGCAGGACTAATGTATAAAAAAGTCAGACCCACACTTTGATCCATCCTGTGTCTTATAAAATTACATTGTAAGTTGAATTCACAGCCTCGCTATGTCTTATGTGACAATTATATAAAGAGTAAGTTGGGAATATGTGGGAAAGGTTGGATGAATCTGATTACCTTAAAGCTCCACATCTAACTGGCACTCTCTTTGCAGCAACTCTTCCTTCCTTATCTGAGGAAGCTGGCTTTCTCTTGCTGGGAAAGCCTGTAATAACTTTACCTGGAGCAGTTATCTTATAAATAGATGCTAGTTTTCTTTGAGACTTGCTTCTACCAATCCTCATTACCTGCAGACCTGTAAATAAAGTGAGAGCCCAGCATATCGCAGGGGGACAGATGTAAGTCTGATTGGGAAGAGAGAGCTTATGCTTCCTGATTCCCCCTTCCAAGTGAGATAGAAACAAACATGGGGTGTGTCAAAGTTACTGATATGGCTGCACTATCAAAACTGTGTCAGTTTCAACAACTGGGAATGGCTCTACAGTTTTCTCTGTTGGTTAACTCTGTGATAATTTGTTTGCAAAATTTACTCAATAATTCCTTTCACTCCTGTACACCCATCCCTTTGTAATGGGACTTTGCCACCTCTTCCATCAAAAGGACTTCACTATTTCTCTACTCCTTGAATCTGGACTTGGCAATGTAACTTATTTTGGCCAATGGGACTTCAGCAAACATGATCTAAGCAGAGGTTTGAAAAGTACATGTACATTGGGATTTGCACCCTCTTGCTGCTGGGTAACACTCTGCCATTGAACAAGCTTAGGCTAGCTACAGGTGGATGAGTGGTCACTTGGAGACTTGGAGAAAAGTCTCAACAGTCTCAGGCAAATCTTTTGGTTTGTGAATGAGGTTATCCTAGGTCATTAAGCTTTAAACCCCAAAAAACTGCTCCAAAACCCAGAAATAACATTATGGTTTTAATCTACTGTTTTTGAGAGATTAATTATGCAGCAGAAGTTAACTGATACTGATTGAAGCCTAAATTTAACTCTGTCCCACAATAAATAAATTGAGATGCTAGAACTCACTTATCCACCCCCTAACCAGGTCCTTTGAAAGTGTCCAAATGACACTTCTCTCAGGAAAGTGTGAAAAAAAAAATACATTTGTGAGGGGAGCATTGGCATTGTTTAAAAGTTCTGTAGTGACTTTCCTGTGAAAGCTGAGAATGAAGGCAGGAGAAGCTGCTGTTGAAATGCTCTTCCTCCTGGAGGGTTAAGCCTGCTGCTGGACTTTCAATTATTTGAAAGGTTTTAATGTACGATTTCCCACTCGTAAGAATCATTTCTTTCTTTCAGTTGAAAAAACAGGACTTTAAGAGTAAGCAGCTGTGTTTTTTTTGTTGTTTTTTTGTTTTTTTAACGGTATAGCACAGGGAACTCTACTCAGTATTTTGAAATAAACTATAAGGGAAAAGAATCTGAAGAAAATAGATATATATGTATGTTTAACTGAGTCACTTTGCTGTACACCTGCAACTAACACAACATTGTAAATCAACTATACTCAATTAAAAAAAAAAAAAAAAGGAAAAAAGAAATGCTCTTCCTCCAGAAGAGCAAAGACCAAAAAACAACGTTTGACTACCAGGGACCAAATGAGCAGATTACCAATATGGGAAACAAGGTTGAAGTGGTAATAATGATTTGACCTTCAGAAATCTTTGATATTTAATTGATCATGATTCCCCAAGAATCAATAGATGGAAAACTATGAAAGTCTTGATATTCACAAACAGAAATATGCTACGTCTTGATTTGAGTCATCACAATAGGGATTTATGGCCTCTTATTCAGTTCCCATTCTTGAACCAGTTTATGGACCTAGAATTCTTTGAATGAAACGTGGGGCAGGTCCTCTGGAAAAAAGAATCTCATGGCTTTGATAAAGTATGTATTGCAAATATTTTTTAAAAACCTTCTCCAAAGAGTCACTTAACCATTTACTAGGTGGCTGTGTACTGGGGAAAGAGAAATATCCTGACTCTTGGGAATTGCTGAATATCTGACTCTGAGTTGACGCTAATCACTGGATACCTAGAAAATCACTATGGTTGTGTGATAAATGGAATTTTGGCTTATGTCTATCTCACAGTGGCCCCAGTGGTTACTTGTCCAGTTTTGAAATACACAAATAGAATAGACATACCTGGGGAACCTCCACATTGGCTCTTTGACCCATGGAATAACCCTTTGCATATTTTCCTATAAGGAAAGAGCTAAGTGGGAACCCCTGAAGTGGCCTCTTCCTAATGCAATAGTAAACCAGTAATAAGATTGTTGGTATTACCATATTGGAATCACAGATATTAGTTCCACCATCAAAGACTTGAATGATTCAGAGGTGATGATTTTTATCCCATTGTCTTTTAACTCTCCTCATTAGTCTATGCAGGAGATAGTTCTTGGGAAAGAAGGAGTAGATTTATTGTCCACTTAGTAATATGTTGACACCATTTGCAACTGCTGCTCTAGATATGTTCTCTCCAATGGAACAAATCAACATAACGTCTTACATCTGGTATGCAGCTGTTAATCAGACGAATATTCTGCTTATCTACTTCAATTAAATTTTAAATTGATGAATTTAGGGTATTTACACTTACTGTATTTGGATTTTCACTTAATCTGCCATTTTATTTATTTATTTTTTTGTTTTGTGTTTGTTCTCTCCACTTTTGTTTCCCTGTTTTCCTTTCCTGCCTTCCTCTGGGTTACTTGAACATTTTCTATAATTCCATCTTTATTTATTTATAGTGCTTTTGACTGTGAGTGTATCTCTTTGTATAGCTTTTTTAGTGGGTTCTCTAGATATTATATTGTATATACATAATTTATCACAATCTACTGGTGTCATCATTTCACTAGTTTGAATGAATTACCTCTCATTATACCCTTTTACTCTCCCTCATCTATGGTATAAATTTATTATTTCCTCTACATATATTTAGAACCACATCAGATAGTGTTAAAATTTTTACTTCACCCAATAACATAATTTAGAAAATGCAGGAGGATGAGAAAGAGGAAAAAGAGAAAAGCATATTACATTTACCCATATTTTTACTTACTATGTTCTTTCTTCCTGATGTTCCAGAGTTTCTTATTTTATCATATTTTTTTCTGATTAGAGAATTTCCTTTAGATACTATTTTAGGGTAGGCCAACTGGTGAAAAATTAGTTGTCCTTCATCTGAGAATGTCTTGATTTCCCCTTCCTTCCTGAAGGATATTTTTACTGCTTATAAGATTCTGGGTCGAGTGTTCTTTTCTTTCAATGTTGTGCCACTTATTTCTGACTTCTATGGTTTCTGATATGAAATTCATTGTCATTCAAATTGTTTTCCCCCAATAAAAAAGGTGTCATTTTTCTGTTGCTGCTTTCAATATTTTTTCTTTGTCTTTAGTTTTCAGAAGTTTAATCGTTATGTGTCTTGGCATGGATTTCTTTGGATTTATTCTTTTTGGTGATCATTCAGCTTCTTGACTGTCTAGTTTACGCTTCTTGCCAAATTTGCAAATTTCTCAGCCATTATTTTTTTGAGTACATTTTTGTCCTTGCCTTTTTTCCCTTCTTTCTGTGACTATGGTGACACGCATGTTAAATCTTTTGTTATAGTCTCATGGGTCTCTGAGGCTCTATTAATTTTATATTTGCCCTTGTTAAAACTGGGTAATTTATTTTGTTCCAGTTCATGGATTCTTACCTTTGTTCCCTTCATTCTGCTGTTGAGCTCATTCAATGAGCTGTTTATTTCTATTATCGTATTTTTCCGTTTTAAAGTTTCCATTTGGTTCTTCCCTACATCTTCTGTTCCTTTGTTGAGACTTCCTATTTTTTTCATTTGTTTCAAGCATGCTTGCAACTGCTCATTGAAGCATTTTTACAGTAGCTGCTTTGAAATCTTTGTCAGATAATTAATCTCAGATTGACTTTGTTGATTTACCTTGAGTTCTTCCTGTTTCCTGCTATGAGGAGTGATTTTCAACTGAAACCTGGACATTTTAGGCATCATGAGACTGTGGACCTTATTTAAAACTTCTGTTTGAACTGGTTTCTTCTGACACAGCTCTGGCAGGAAAAGCTGGGGCACCACCTTGTTACTACCAGGTGGAGGTAAAAATCTGGATTCCCCACCCAGTCACCATTGACATCCAAACACAGAGGTTCTTGTTACTGCTGTATGAGGATGGTAGTTCCAGGTCCCCTCCTGGTCTCTACTGACACCATGGATGGTGGCAGGATGGGGGTGAAGTCCTGGCTCCCTACATGGCATTCTCTGACCCTATCCTGGTGAGCACTTCCTTATAGCCTTGTGCATGTGAACATCTAGTCTTCCCACTCAGCCTTTGCTGGCATGGGTAGTGGTGAGGCCACTTTTCATTATTCTGTGGTGTTTAACTGGAGAAGACTAGTTACTGTCTAAAAGTTTTCTGCCTATGAGGCTGCTTCTTTCCTGGCTCTTTGGCTAGAGACAGCAGGCTTTTGCTGGGGACATTTTTGGTCTGTACGTATTGGTGTTTCTGAGTTGCTGATTTCTTCAACTCTAAGCCTGGCATATACCAAGCAAAGTGAAAGCCTAGGAACATGCCACTGTGCCGTTACCCAGTTCCCAAGGTGCCTAGACAATCTTTCTTCTTTTCTCCACCTTTTAGAATCTTCTTATGTATTTTTAAATATACAGTATCTTGGATCTTTAGTTGTACTTAGGGGGAGAAATAGACATAAGTGCTTCTACTCCATCTTTCCAAAAGTCTGTCTCTATTTTCTTTAGTAAAAACCACCAGAAACCGTTTGTTGTAACTGGCAGGGGTTTTTCAGGTATCATGTAGTCTGCAAGGATATTGATTATTTCCCCATCTGGATATCACACCTGTTCACTGTATTAATGGCATCCTGGTGAGTGAATGTGGGGCACTTGGTGCATTACATACATAAATCAGAGAGTGGAGATAAACCCATGAATATTCTGAAGCCTGACACTTGAAGATTCTGAGCCCAGTGATCTGGAACATGTCAAGATATCACCTCCAAAAGGAAAAAAAGAAAGCTCTTTATACCTTGTACCCTTATCACTAAGAAAAAGGCATAATATCTGGTGGGTCTCTTTGAAGTTTAGCGATAACACACACCCCATTCGAATGCACCCCTGTGACCCATTTACTGAGTAACCTGTAATGCTGTAAATTTTAGGGAGTTATAGCATGAGAGAAGGCTCTACAGTTAGTCCAGTCTTCAGTACTTCCAATTGCTCTTCCAAGTTGAGTTTTATGACTCAGAAGACTTAGTGGTAGTTGAAGTCCACTGGGCAGTGATGCTGTATGGAGTCTTTGGCCAGCCACAATATGAGAACTTAAACACAGATTCCCAGGATTTCTGGAGTAATGCCATATACCCTAAAACAAATACTATTTTTCTTTTGAGAAACAGGTCTTATCTTGCTACTGGGTCATGGATAAAGATTCAACTTCTGATCATATTACAAGTGGCCAAGAACTTGAGCTGCTCAACATGAACTTGGTGTTATCTGATGCCCTAAATCAAAAGTTGGGCATATGCTCAACTCTGTAATAAACTTGAAGTAGTTGAAAAAGTTCAAAAAGTAACGAAGGCAACAAGTATATTGCATGAGGAGCTGACTTAGACTGCCATAATAGATACTCTTTTTTAAAAAAATAATTAATTAATTAATTTATTTTTGGCTGTGCTGGGTCTTCATTGCTGTGCGTGGGCTTTCTCTAGTTGTGGAGAGTGGGGGCTACTCTTTGTTGCGGTGCGTGGGCTTCTCATTGCAGTGGCTTCTCTTGTTGAGGAGCATGGGCTCTAGGCACGCGGGCTTCAGTAGTTGTGGCATGCAAGCTCAGTAGTTGCGGCTCGTGGGCTCTAGAGCGCGGGCTCAGTAGTTGTGGTGCATGGGCTTATTTGCTCCACGGCATGTGGGATCTTCCCAGACCAGGACTCGAACCTGTGTCCCCTGCATTGGCAGGCAGATTCTTAACCACTGTGCCACCTGGGAAGTTCCCATAATAGCTACTCTTGATGCCTTTTTACTTCTCTCTGGATTCATTTCTATGAACTCATGGGAAATTATTCAAGATCAATTAATTGAGAAAACAAAATTGAGCTTTATTTAAGTAAAGGCTAGCACCATCTGGGAATGGATTATTATAGCTTTATAGTCCCACTCAGTGTTGGTCCTGAAAGATTAGTAAGGGTAAGTACGTAAGAAAAATTTTCCCAGTGGGTATAACTTCAAGTGATACATCTTGTGGTTTACTTTGGATGGATGAGAGGCTGTCTACAGGTATGAAAATATGCCATTCATGGACAGACATTAGTCTTTTGGCCCAGGACTTGAGCGAATTGATGACACAGGAGTAAGGAGAACAGATATGTATGAGGGTGGATCTCCAAAATGGAGATAGAATGAGAAGATATTTGTGTCCCTTGTAAAGACTCATTAAAGGGTACCTACTGTACAGAAGACTCAAGAGGACAAGAAGACCCTTTCTGTGGATGCCATTCAGCATCTTTTCCCAACCGCTCCAGTTTTTGCTCAATGGACTCATGAATAAAGTTGCCACAGTGGTAGCAATAGAGGTTATACACTGCCTCAAAAACACTTAGTGACTTTCCCTCATCAAGGCTTGTGCCACTGCTGGATACCCAACCTCCTCATAGCAGAAGTTAAGTCTAAGCCTGACATGACATCATTCCTTAGTCAGACGCTTGGTGGCAGGTTATTGTATTGGACTACTTATATCAAGAAGAGTATATAATTTTGTCCTTACAGGAACAGGCATTTATCCCAGATATGAATTTTCTTTTCCCGCCTATAATGCTTTTGATTTGCCATCTGTGGATTTAGCAAATGCCTTATTCTCCATATGGCATTCCATACAGTATTGTTTCTGACCAAGGAACTAATTTTATAATAAAAACGTGTGGTAGTGCTTTCATGCCCATAAGATTCACTTGCCTTTTTTTGTACTTCATCCCATAGAAGCATCTGGTTTTATAGAATGGTAGCATGGCTTAGTGAAGACTAAATTATCGTACCAGCAGGAAGGGCAAAGCTTGTGTGGGTGGAGAACTGTCTTACAAAATACATTATAAGCTTTGAACAAGTGACCAATTTGTGATGCATGTTCTCCCATAGCTATATTACACTTGTCTGGGGGCTAAGAGGGGAAAAAGGAGTGAGGGCTTCTTGCACTATTATTTTTAATAACCATTATTCCTCATGGAGGACTTGCAAAATTTGCTTCACATCTTTAGGCTCTGTTGGTTTAGCGATCTTAGTTCCCAAATGAAAAAAGCTTTCTTTAGGGGACATTACAGTGAAATGGAAGTTCTGCATTTTGCTCTCCTTATGTCACTGAATCAAGAGACACAGAGGGGGTTCCAGTATTGTCTAAAGTGACCAATCCTCAAATAGGGTTGCTGCTTTCAAACAGAGTCAGAAAATACATACATGGAATCCAGGGAGTTAGGGGTGCCTGTTAGTGCTTTCATGCCGGTGAAAAATCTAACGGAAGGTTATAGCAGCCCAACACAGACAGGGCCACTAATGGTTCACAGCCTTTAGGAATAAAGTTTTGGGTCACTGTACTAGATCAAGAACCATGACCTGAAGTTGTAGCTGAAGGACAAAGAGATTATGGAATGCAAAATGCAATAAGAGCTAAGTACCAACTATGATCTTGGGATCAGATGTAGAAATGATGACTGTAGCAGCTATTCATATTTTCTTGTCTTAGGTATATATGCATATGTCTTTATTTATTTATATTAAGCAATACAGAATTTAACTTTCCCCTCTTCCTTTCCCCTATTATTTTATATAAAGTGTGCTGTCCTTGATTAAGTATATGTCTTTAGATTGATTACATGTTATTGAAGAGAGATTGTGGTTGAACTTGATGATGGTTACAGTGATGATGTTACACTTGGAATATTTTTTGGGAAGAGGGTGAATGCCTCCTTATTTGTACAAGAGTTATCTCTTGCATCATGTTAGACAGAAAGTGTGCTGCTGCTACTATTGTTGTTTGGAAGTTAGATGTAGAAGGGGGTGTCTGGGTCCTGAGCAGCCAGAAGAATGCCTGTTGGTATTCAGCACCATTCCTACTCCCCTTTAGGTGCTCCCTGCATCACTAAGCTAAAAGCTTACATGTTCCAGATTCCCTTATCAGAAGGGTTCCAGCTTATATTTCACTAGTGGGAGATGCCCTAACTAGAGTTAGAAGGCCATTATTTTCCCTCTGTAGTGGCAGGCAGATATGTAGGCTTTGGCTGATGTGAGAACTTGCAGTGACTTCAGGGCTTGTCCCATAAATCGCCTGCCTCGGTGCTAATGCAGCTGTAAGCATTGGTGACATTTCCTTTAGTCCTTGTGGGTTACAGCATCAACTTCCTGTTTTTTATGAAGTCTGGTAGTGATCTTGGGAACTAGCAGTGGTCTTCCTTGCCCTTCACCCCTCTAGCCTTTCCAATAGTTTCGGAAGTAGCTCAATCCTTACATTAAATCCTTTCCTGCTTGGAGGTTTCTATTTTCTTGACTGATCCTCACCAATATACCCTTGATAGAAAACAATTCTAATGTGTGCTTAAACATATGCTCTAGTAAAATATTTAGGTACTGTGGTTTTGTGAATGCATTCGATATCTTTTTTTTTTACATCAATGGAATTGTATTATAACTCTCATTTTGCTTCTTGCTTTTTATATATTTTTGAGATTTACCCTTGCTTTTAAGTTTATTACTGCATAGGATGCCACAGCATGCATTTCCTACACATAACTTATTCATTCTCCTAGTGATCAAGAACAGTTTGCCTTCAACTGCCTCCAACTATGAACAACGTCATGGGAAACGTTATTGTGCATGCACACTTATGGACCTGTGGGATAACTGCTCTGGGATTTATACCTAGGAGTGGATCCACTGGGTCAGAAAAATAAGTATTTTGTTTTGATAAACACTGGCAGATTTGTTTCTAGAACAACAGTGCCAGTTTATACTCTCACCAGCTGTTTTTGCTTTCTGGTGACTGTAAAAGTTACCACTTTGATTGTTTTATTTTATTTATTTATTTAATAAATTTATTTATTTTATTTTTGGCTGCGTTGGGTCTTTGTTGCTGTGCGCGGGCTTTCTCTAGTTGCAGCGAGCGGGGGCTACTCTTCATTGCAGCGCTCGGCTTTCTCATTGCGGTGGCTTCTCTTGTTGCGGAGCACGGGCTCTAGGCGCGTGGTCTTCAGTAGTTGTGGCAGGCGGGCTCAGTAGTTGTGGCACACGGCATGTGGGATCTTCCTGGACCAGGGCTTGAACCCATGTCCCCTGCGTTGGCGGGCAGATTCTTAACCCCTGAGCCACCAGGGAAGCCCTGTATCTGATTGTTTTAATCTGATTTCTGTGATTATTGGTAAGTTTGAGCGCTTCTTCAAATGCTTGTTAGACATTGGGGTTACTTCTTTTGTGAATTGGCTTTTTATATCTCTCCATATGGGAATTGATTTCTCCAAAACCATCTACTAAATCATCTGTCTTCCCTCACTGGTTTGTGATGCCACCTTCATCATGTGTCAGGTGTACACTCACCCACCACATAACTACATACTCACACGCGCACCAGTTTCTGAGTTCTCTGTTCTTTCTCACTGCTCTATTTCTTCTGTTACTGATGCAGAAGTTTCTGTTTTGATTAATAAGAATTCACACTATGTCTTAGTATATCAATGCTACTTTAATTGGCATTTACAGTTGTACCCATAACAGAAAATATATTTCCAAATTTTATTTTCTATTTATACCTTCTTTTATGTAAATTATCCTTTCATACTCTCTGCACATTTTTATTTTTACAGCTTGCATTTTTTTCTTATTATTTTGAGTCAGATTTTATATCTTACGAAAAGTAACCTTTGTCCATAGTATTAATGCAAGAATTCTTTTGCTCTTAACATCAAACTGACTGTTGGATAACTATTATGAGGGTTGAAAATAATGTGATTCAGTGATAAGTGATTGTGTGTAAGTGTGTGTGTGTGTGTTTGTATCTATATAAATATGGGCTGAGAAACGAGGTCAGTAGCAGAATCACCAGGGTTAGAGCTGGAGGGCCCACTAGTCTAGTCATTTTCAAATGAAGGCTCAGAAAAAGTCAACACTTTGCCGAAGTTCCCACAGTTCATCACTGGCAGAATCCAACACAGACCCCAGGGCCCTGACTCCCAGCCAAAGCCCTATTGGGCACACCTTCTGGCCTTTCTTTCAGAGGCGGGTTAACTGACAACTCATCGGAAGGCAGGAGGAGGCTGAGAGAGCATAGGATGGGGAGAAGGTCGTATATGGAGGCCTGCTGGCGAGGCCCTGGGGCTCCAGATAGAAGCACTGCCTCCTTCACGATTTCAGCTGCAGCCTAAGCGTTCTTGGCTCCACATTGTTTCTTTCTGTGTCTGTTTCCTGGCAGCTGGGTCCCTCACAGCTGTGACTGCTAAGAACGCCGCGCAGAGTCATGCAGTAAAGAATCACAGACCAAGAGAGAAGCTCCAGGGGGCAGCGGACAACCCCCAGGACCCCCCGCCGACTCTTACCTGCTGAGGGGTTGTTGGGGACTGTAGTGGGCACTGTCCAGGTCCTTGGGAAGAAGGCTTGTCCTTTCCAGAGGGTGTAAATTCCACAGAAACTTCCAGAAGGCAGGGAGATCCTGAAGCAAAGGCAGTTTTGTGGAAATGGTTGTTTTGTGAGAGGCGGGTACTGAGACTGAAGAAGGGAGAGGAGGAGCAGGGAGAACCATGTCTTCTTAAGAGGCTTGTGGATTAGCCCCTGGGTGGGTGGCCGGGAGCATGTTGGGGGCTCTGAGGGCCCCCCTCCAGGGTGTCTGACAGGGCAGGGGTTGATGGTGATGATGTTAGGAGTGACGTCACCACCACCACCACCATCTCCACCACTTGCTGATCACTGATGTATTCCACATACTGTGATAAATGTTTTATGTGCGTGATCTCATTCAATGTTTAGTTGGTCTGGAGGTGAATGACCTGAAGTCACCAAAACGGGACCGGACAGGGACTCAAAACCACCTCCGACTGACCCTACCACTCATGCTTCTGACTACTATCATACAGAATTAATGTTTTTCCTTTTTCTTACTCGACCTCCACTCCCAAACAGCAAGGTCTTGTTTTCTATCTGAAAAGCTCAGACTAAGCCCATCCTTCTTGGGACACCCACGATGCGGTGATGTCTCCCTCCCTGGACTCCTGTACCAATCATTGTCTGTTTCACTTACTTGGTGCACTTAATTTTGCAAAACAACAACAACAACAATAACGACAACAACAAAACCTTCCTCTTTGTGTGTGTTTATGTGATTATGTGGTTATGTGGTTCTTCCTCTCTCAGCCTGTAAACTTCTTGAAGGTTTATTCATCTTTGTACTACCGTCTCCCTCCCTGTCACACCAAACATACCGCAGTGCCCTGCTCCAGAATATTAGTTTCTTTTCTGAAATGATAATAGAAAGGCAGTGTCAGGGAGAGCAGAGAGCAAAAGTCCCAAGACCTGAATGTGACTCCCAATTCAGTCACCTATTATATTTTTAACCATTTTTTAATTGAAGTATAGTTAACTTGCAATGTTTTGTTAGTTTCAGGTATACAGCAAAGTGATTCAGTTATATGTATACATGTACATATATATATTCCTTTTCAGATTCTTTTCCATTATAGGTTATTACAAGATATTGAATATAGTGCTATACAGTAGGTCCTTGTTGTTTATCTATATTATATATAGTAGTGTGCATATGTTCATCCCAAACTCCTAATTTATCTCCCCTGCTTTCCCCTTTGGTAACCATACGTTTGTTTTCTTTGTCTGTGAGTCACCTACTATTTTTGAAAACTCAGATCTCCATCTCCTTATGTATAAATCAGGCATAATGAAAAGACCTGCCTCACTTGGTTGCTATGAAAATGAATGAGGAGATTGTTGTGAACATCCTTTTAAAACTAAAGAATGATGCACAAATATTGTTATGATTGTATATTTCTATTGCTTAAGCTAACATGATGTATGACAAATTTCACCCTCAGTCTGGTTTAACTCCTCTCACCATGCCCTTCAGACATCCTCTGGATACCTCTATCTTGTCATTCTTGGGTTTTTGTATTTTAGCTTTATTGGCCATCTCTAGTCCCTAGAATGCCTTGTGTCCCTCCTGACACAGGGCCTTTGCACACAATGTTCCTTGTGTCTGGTTCGCCTTTGCTTGGCTATAATTCCTTTAATTCGAATTGCTCAGGTGTCATCTCCTCCAGTGTGAATTAGGTGTTCTATCTTGTGCTTCTCTCTGTCATGCTCTACTATAATTGCTTGTTTTCACACTTGTCTCCCCACCAGAATAAGAGCGGTTCGAACAGCTCATTCTATCTTTGTGTCCTCAGCATGAAGCACAGTATCTGGTATCTGGTAAGCATTGTGCAATTATACTGTGACTGAATAAAAGAGCCCATTTATATCAAGAAAACATAAATAATCAGTGATAAAAATGAATCTATATGTCTATGGTGCATTAGAAAATAGGTATGATTATCAAGAGAAATATTTTCCAAAGAAATGTTATAGAAAATAATCAACATTTCCTTACTTTTCTTGTTTTGCCCATTATCTTCAGGATGGAAAGAGTTAGGCCTTCAAGTGCTGCTAGTACATTGTCATACTCACCCAAAAGCTGAGAAAAATATTCTGAAAGGTGAAAATGCTGAAATAAATACATTTGCATTTAGGTAATGATAAAACAAAAAAATCAACTGATGATTTATTCAATAAATGAATAAAGCAAATAAATGAAATGGAAAGGTTTTCAAATGAGACTAAGGTGTCAATATACTTTCATTAAAAAAAACCAAACGTCAGGGGTGGGGATAAATTAGGAATTTGAGATTAACAGATATATACTACTATATATAAAAGAGATAAACAACAAGGGCCTACTGTATAGCACAGGGAACTCTATTTAATACCTTGTAATAACCTATAATGGAAGAGAATCTGAAAAAGAATATTATATAACTGAATTACTTTGCTGTACACCTGAAACACTGTAAATCAACTAGACTTCAATTAAAACAAACAAACTTGGATAGTTACCATTACTCTTTTAGCTTCTCTCACCACCAACTCCCCCTCCACGCCTGTCAGAAGTCCTCTGGACACCTCTGTCATAGAATATCACACTTTCTTATAACTCAAATTATGTAAATGAAACTCAGGAATCATGTTTTTGCATCTCTGCTATCTATCAGAGAATCCAGCCTCTGGTAGGAGCTCAGTAGATAATTTGTAAGTGAATAAAATGAGCGCATGAATACTTGTACCTAAGAAAAACTCTTGACTCTCTGGATGGTCCAACCAGGTTAGCATGGCATGGTGGGGGAATTTGTAAACTGAGCCGAAAAGGAAAAGGGCTTTTTTTACCCTGAATGCCCATTTACCCACTTAAAGACCAGGAACAGGAATACATTACTTCTCCAGTTCTATTCCTGCTCTAGAATTTTCTGATTTCACAAAGTGTGTAGAATAGCAAAACATCTTAAAATGTAAGAAGTTCCACCTCAATTATAAAATATCCCCTTCTTGAGTTTACCAGAGGCTTGAACTCTTTCTCCCTAGTTATTCATGTTATATGTATTTTTAAAAGATAAAATGGGACAAAAGCAAGTGGCAGCATCTGTTCTCCACATTTCCCTCTCTCTGATGTCTGCAGGATGTTTTCTTCTGTTATTTATTTATTTTTTTTTCAGATCACATACTTTTGAGTATTAAAGGATAAATGCTTCATTGACGGCTAAACAGCTTTTGGGGCTGCCTGTGAATAAAGAGAGGTGGGAGGAAGGAGGGAATATTAGGCCTCAGTTTCCAGCCCTCATGCTCCAGGTAGGGGAGCGTGGGGAACCAGCCGGCAGGGAGCCCTGAGCTGCCTCTGAGCTGAAGACTTGAGTCTCAGCAGCTGTCACGGTCCCTGACTTGCTGCTTGCTTTTTGGTGAGGATGAAGACTTACGCTTGAAACAATCTGAGAAGAACACTTAGGACAACAAAGCACTGAACCATATGGCAGGGCCATTTGCCCCCAAAGAAACTAGGAGTGGAGCGTAGATAGAACAGGCTTCAAAAGCCCAACAGATCTGTAATAGTAGCTCCTCTTCATGTAGAATCCCTCCCACTGCCATGCTCTGGGCATTGTTGAGTGAGAGCTATTCCAGGCCTGTGATCATGTCTGGACCATTACCTGGGGTTTTCTGTGATAAAGACAATGTATAATTTCTTCTACCCCTGCCAGGAAGGGGTTAGCATTGAGGGTCTAGCAGGAGAGTGGGAAAGCTGACAAGGATTCTGATGGCTGAGGCAGTGTGGTGAGGCTGGCCTCTGAGCGTGTTTTTGTCTGTTCCACTCTGGCATCTCCCCAGGCAGCCCTATGCTTTCCACTTTTAAAACCTTTTCTTTTGCTGTTCCATCCTAGAATGCTCTTCACAAGATTTCTGCCCCTTAAAATCCTATTCATTTGTTGGTATGAAGCTCAACTCTCATCCCTTCTGGAGCTTTGCTGGTGCCCCCAGCTGAAAGCCCCCCCTATTCTGAACTTTCCCAGCACCCCCTACACCTACTGTCCACTGGGCATCACGCATCTACAGCTGGGTGCCTTTGGCATTTGTTTGCTAGCTTTTCCTTTCCTCTTTGGGTCTTAGCCCTGGAGCCCAGGGACTATATCTCACTCTTAACACACCTCTTGACTGAATCTGGCCTTCTGGCTCCTCCATCACTGGCTCAGTTCTGTTTTTCATCCATCTCTCAGTTGGGAATTTATAGTGATAGCTTCCTAGCTGGCTGCGCCTCGCTCCATCTTCCTGCTCCATCAACCCATGCTGTACACCACCCCCAAATCATCTTTCAAAGATGCAAATTTGTTAAAGCACTTCAGTGGATTTCTGTCGCATTTTGATAAAATCCCTACATACAAAGCTCCCCACAATTTGGCTTCTTCTTCCTTGTCCATTCCCAGCTCTATCCCTTCCCACACGGACCCTATCAACTAACCTTGGTGAACCACTTGCTTTTTCTGGAACATTTCTTCATTGTTCCTATCTATCTCTTTGATGCCAATCCCACCACCTGGAATGTCTTTCCCAGACTTGGTTACCGGGAGAACTCCCACACTCTATTTGAAAATCCGGTTTAAATATTACTTCCTGGGGGAAGTCTTTCTCCTCCTGTTAATTATTATTACTCTACTTTGAAGAGTCCTCTTTCATAATACACATTTTATAATGAAGATGACATGAGATGATACACGTAAAGAACTAAATGTAGTACCGGCACCAAGGTTGTCTCTAAATGTTACCTATTGTTATTCACTATTACTAGTCTTAAGAATTGTACCAGCAGGCCAAGCCCTGGGAAGGGAGAAAAGGCACCACTAGAATTTAAAAGCATAGTTTTGAGTGTGGAAGAGTCGAGAAAACACCCTCAGCTGTATTAACATAGATGTATCAGTATCTAGCAATAGAGAGAGTGTAACCCCATCACAGAATAAAAAGTTGTCTGTTTTCCCTCTGCTATTTTATTTCCAACTTGAAAGAAGAGGCAGTGAGTTCCAGCTATTATACCTAAGGGAGTTATATGTTAGCCTAGGAGCGCGTTTTGGGTTCCTGTTAACGCTCAACCCATTGCGTCTGCCTAGAACGTCTCCATCCTCTTAATCTCTCCAGTATTGCCCTCTCCTTCAAGGTACTGTTTCTTCTGTACCTCTCTTATAAACTGTTCCCCAGTTATTCCAGTCCTCTGTACTATTTTTCTGACTCTTGCTGTTTTCTAAGTGTAGGAGATGGGGATAGAGCGAGAGGGAGAGAGGGAGAGAAGTCGTTTTCTAAAGAGGACTATTATGGTATTTTCCAGGCTGGCAGCCTCTTCTGGTGCAAAGAAACTCATCCACAGTCCTTGTCAAGGAAAGCAGATCTGGAGTTTTCCAAACAGGGGAGTTCCAGGCCATGTGACCCTCTGGTTTCGGTGGATTGAAACATGAGTGGGCATTGACCTAGGGGGTCAGAGGCCCTAGAGGTAGCCTCGCTGGAAGAACTCTGCCCAGAAATGGGTCCTGGCAATTACAAAGACCATTCAGATTCTCCCCCTTGTGTGTTTATTGGGACAGGCAGGGCCAGTCAGGTGATCACACAATGAGAGTCAGAGGCTGAGAGAGTAGCTAGTGCCACTGATAGAACCTCACTAACTAACAAAGCCACCAAGCTCCAGTGCTCAGGAACATATGATAATCCTGTCCTGAGAGCTCCTGAGGTGATGACTAACCTTCCAGTCTATTTTTGGTGAAGCCTATTGCCTCAGTTCCAGTGAGATTCCCACATCCTCTTATTATTAACCTTATAATAACACCTCTCCCCCATTTTTAAAGGTAGGGCAGTCATTAAATGATTCTGATGTCAAATTCCTGCACAGAAGGAATGCCTCTCCTGTTGCACCTTGTCCTTGTCAGAGCTGGGCATGTAGGACGTTCCAGTAAGGGCCAGTTGATTAAGTAATGGATTGAGTTAATTGGATTGAGTTTAACAAGATATTAAACTCTTGATATCTGGAGATTTTTCTTCCTCCAGTGTCTCCCATAGAAAATCCAACTTAGACCTGGGCATGCGATAGGTGTTGTACATATATACGATCCTTGTGGCCTAAAGGACTGACTCTAGGTTCATTTCTTAGCAAGTGTTGCTACAGATGGGCTGAAAGAACATAAGGAATTTTATGTTCTTATTTTATGAGCCATTCTGGTCTTAATTAATGTCTCTAAAATAATGCTTATAGTACCAATTCCTTGACAACCTTGACAGGTGGTGTTGGAGTCAAGCTTTTAAAGGGTCTCCTCACTCCCACAAGCAGCACTGATTTAGCACTGTGCAAAGAAGTGTCATGTCAATTCACTTACCTGAGCTTCACATAAACCCTGAGAAGTAGTCATTATAATCACTCCCATTTTAGAGATGAGGAAACTGAGGCTCAAATAAGTTAAGGGACATTGACCAAAGTCTTACAGTAAATTTCAAAGCTAGATTTGAATCTAGTCTTAATCCCAGGGTCACTCAACTAACACAAATTCTGTCTGCACACCAGTCACTAGTGTTCTTTTAGCTTTCAAGAGATCTAAAAATTAGAATGAATGAAAATGTGGTTCTTATCAGTGGGGAGGAAAAAATGAAAGTCTGGGCTCCCATTTTTCCATTGAATCAGATACCTCCAGGGCTGAGGAAATACCTGTAGAATAGTTCAGTACCTCATTGTGTTGGTAGCTTTAACTGTTGTTCATAAATTACTTGAAGGCCAGATATGGAAGCCATAATAAAATGCAGTAAAATGCAAAACACTGTAATTTGGAAGCCATAATAAAATGCAAATCGATTTACCTTACAGCAAATCGATTAGGGTAAGAATCAGAAGAGTAAGAAATAGAGTAGATCAGAATCCCATTAGAAACTTCTCAGAGGCTTCAGTAAATAGCAAATGGAAAGAAACAACCAACCAACCAAATCAATCAACCCCAACTAGCAAGCCAGCTAGCACTGAGGCTCTAAAAGAACTCCAAGGGTATTGCTGCGTTGGAACATTACAACACATTTTCCAGGATTACATGGTGATTCAAAGCAGAGCACAGAGTAAGAATAAGACCCACTCCAAATTTGGGAGAGACCAGGACCACGAGGGAGGCAAGTATTAGCATCACAGGTCCTTAAAGCCAGGTGCCTTGTTGAAGAGGTTGGTGAGGTTGGAGACGATAAAATGACTGTCCATTTCTCCACCTTACCTGTGTTACTGAAAAGTCAGCAGAGAGTGGAAGGGTGTGGGGGCACCCCAGGAGAGGCAGCAGAGCTTGTGGGATCTAGAAATGAACAAGCCTGCCTACTCTTGATGGAGCAGTAGCTCGTTCACAGAGACAGGAGGTTGTTGACTGTTTCTTCTTTTGTCCAAAGTCGGGTGAACTTTGACTCAATCAACAGTGGTTGACAGGCATGAGCAATGCTTCCATGAAGATGTCTGACTTAGCTAAAATTAGTGCAATGTAATCATGACTTCATATTGCCCAATATAATCCATCTTGTGACGAGAGGGAATGATGTTTTTCAAACAGTTTTTAGCAGCATCATCAAAAAGGTCTTGTAATCAACTCTGAATCATCCCTCCCGAGGGAGAGGAGCAGAGTGTGGAGACGCAGATGACACACAACCCCAGAATCTTTTACGTTTGGTTTTGATTAATGTTTGCATTTCATTGGAGTGCAGGTGTTCCTAATGTTCTGGGAATTCAGATCATTTCAAATTCAACACTGAAGTCACGGGCAGGACTAGGAGTATCACTACAGGCCTGGAAAGGCTGAACAGTTAATACGACGGAATCCTTCCCAGATATGGCAAAGAGAGCGCTTTACTTGTCGTGGCGATGCAAAACACCACCCCATAAATGGAGTGTCCTGCAACCTTTTCTCTTGAAAGGGATGTCTAAATGTCTTACTTTCAATGAACTGTACCAGATTACACAGGAATAGCGTATGAAGATGTAGGGAATTGTCCTTTACAGTGATGTTTAGAAGCCAAACACACTTTGAGTCAGTTGACTTTGGGTTTGAATGGCATCTCAGGCACTTTGCAGCTACATGATCTTGGAGAGGTTACTAAAGGTCCTGGAGCCAGTCTACGCATGATACTTACCTTGGTTATTGTACACAATAAATGAGATTTGTTGTAGGTATTCTACACATGATATTATGCTATTACTAAGAAGTACTTGACTCTGGTGAGTAAAGTAGGGGGAGTAAAAATGGAGGAGGCTATGCATGTGTGGGGGCAGGGGCTATGGGGGAAATCTCTGTACCCTACTCTCAGTTTTTCTGTGAACCCAAAACCACTCTAAGAAATCCCTTTTTAAGTCCTTAAAAAAGTACTTGAACCTAGCTTGACTTATTTTGTTAATAGGTAGTTGGAAGTAAGTTAGGATGCAAATTAGCCCGTGAATAATAAACTTACACCTTTCTCCTGGGCAAAAAGAAAAGCCTCCACTAAGGAGGTCTAGAAAGAACAGCATACACCATAGATACTTTTGAGTTAAGTGGATACTTGTATCGGAAATTATCATTCACCAAAGTGCAAGGCACCAAGGGGGAGTTCCACGTACTTTACTCAGTTATATTTTAACTCATTCTTTGAAGAGGAATGGAGGACAGTGAACCCACATACAGTTAGCAGTCATTCTTATGGTGTAGGGAATTTAGTGGGTGAACTCAGTGGGTCCTTGACACTCCTTAGCTTTTTTTTTTTTTTTTTTTTTAAATTTTATTTATTTATTTATTTTATTTATGGCTGCGTTGGGTCTTCGTTTCTGTGCGAGGGCTTTCTCTAGTTGCGGCAAGCGGGGGCCACTCTTCATCGCGGTGCGCGGGCCTCTCACTATCGCGGCCTCTCTTGTTGCGGAGCACGGGCTCCAGACGCGCAGGCTCAGTAGTTGTGGCTCACGGGCCCAGTTGCTCCGCGGCATGTGGGATCTTCCCAGACCAGGGCCCGAACCCGCGTCCCCTGCATTGGCAGGCAGACTCTCAACCACCGCGCCACCAGGGAAGCCCCCTCCTTAGCTTTTAAGTGTGATGAATCTTTACATACCCAACTAGTTGCATCATATTTTCTGTTGCCTGGTGGCCATTTGGCGTGAAGTGCCGTTGGCCACTTTCTGTCTCTTTGGAGAGAAGTAAAGGAAGCAGCTTGATCTTGGAAACCCAGGGGAACCCCAGCATCCCAGGAATTTGCCCCAGCAGGAGCTATCACACATTAACCACAAGTCACCTTCCATATCAAGCTAAAATAGTGTCCTACTTAGTTTTTTTTTTTTTTTTTTTTTTTGTCCTACTTAGTTTTATGTCTGAGACCTAGATTCCTATCCCATGCCATAACAAATTATATATATATTTTGCCTCTTTCTCTGCTCTGGTACTTTTCCAACAGTAGTCTTATTATTCGTGGTCTGTTTTCTTCAATCTCTTTCCAATGACACTACCAGGATCAGGAGACAGGTATGAAGATGGGCGTTGGGAATAAATATACAAATGACCTCATTCCTGCTCTCAAGGAGCTCATGATCCTGAGCAAGATAAGCATACAGCAACTGCATGAAAAATGTAACTGAGGGAATCTGGACATAATACAGAGACAGAAGCACAAAGAAAGGAAGTTACTTTCTGCTCAACCAAGATCAAGAATAATGGAAGTGAGCAAAGCCTTCAGAGCGGAAACAGCTCCTGAGTTGGATTACTCAGTCAACAGTCAACAGATGTTTATTGATCAGCTACTATGTATTAGGTCTGTTCTAGGTGCTAGAGACACAGCCGTGAATAGACAAACAATAAATAAGTAAAATATCTAGTATGTAACATAGTATTAAGGGTAACGGAGGAAAATGAAGCAGAAAAGGGAGATAGGGAGTCTACGTGTGGGATACTTGGAATATTGGAGGGTGAATTTTGATTTTTATGAAAAGGCAACTTTTTGAGGGAGACATTTTGATGGTGGCATCAAAATGTCCTGATTAAAATGAAAAAATCTTTGTTTTCTTTACAAAGTAATATGTGTAACAGACATGCCTGATTCTTACTCCGAATCTAACTCCCAATCTATTTGTGGTCGAATTTCACTTTCTACTTAAGTCGTTGTTGTATTATTTGAAGTTCTTACAATTATATGTTATTATTATATTCAGAAAAACAAATAATATTTTTAAACTCAGAAAGAGACTAGGTTGGCGTTTTAGGGACATGACACTTGTTACTCCCTAAATCATTATTATAGCAGAAGTTAATTATAGTAAAGATAATATTTCATATTAGAACAGTATTTAGAGAATAATACTCAACTGAAAATTTCCTGAGCTGTCTGGCTCTAAGAATAAGGATCATATTTTTGCTTGAATCTCTTTCCCACCAATGTCTGATGTTTTACACAGTCAGATCAGGACAGCTATAAAAAAAGAGGTGTCCATCAAATGGAAAAGTAAATACTATATCAAGCAAATCAAATGTATTTAGTAACTGAGAGTAACTAAGTATGACCATTGTAAATTTGAGGTGGAAATTAAAGAAAACAAGTGAGTTCTCGAGAATTAACATATTTTGTATAGAAGTTTCTGAGCTGAGCATTTGAAAACATATGACTTTTTAAAATTACATGTAGTTTGTCAGAACTCTCAGCTCATTCCTCATAAAAATCCCTGCTCCCCTAAAACTATTGCATGGAAATAGATCTGACCCCCTTTTTTAGGGAAGCATTTGGAGGCCATGCTCATGTTTACAGGCTGTGGACCAGGCAGAGAGCTGGCTCCTCTTGGAGTCTTTATGATTCTGAGACTGGTGGAGAGAAACACACTTGTCTTCCCTCCGTATCTCCAAACTGCTGTGGCTCAGGAGTGAAAAAATGGTTCTTGAAAACACTTGCCAAAAAGCGTGCCTCTGTATCAGAATTACACAAGGATCTCATCAAAAGTGCAGATTCCAGGGTCCCATCTCACACCTTCAATCAGAATCTTTGTGCTGATATTTCCTTTTAATAACTATACCTTTTGAAGCTATACTATAAATATTTATCAGTTCTGACTCTGAGATTTACAATGTTAGATGCCAACAGGAGTAATTATATATGGTGTGAATATCTTTGTGCAAAGAGAGGAAAACTGCCTCTAAATGGAGGAGACTTTTGCTTGGGAATTCCAAGAGATTGCTGTCTACAAGCTGAATAATATCTGTAGATTGTCAGCAAAGATGTCTATTACTATCCAAGTTGCCATATGTCTAGAAGTACCTCAGGGGAGGGCTCCGACACCCAAAGACACTTGGTGTGCTGGGTTAAGTCTTGGTTTTTGTCAGTTGCTCGTTTCTCTCCGAAGTCACATCTGGGGGTGTCAAATGGCTTATCTCACTCTGGAGTGGCAGCCCTCACGGCAGGTTACAGGTCACCCCAGCTTATCACCGCTTTACATGGCTTCTCCAAGCAAACGGGGACCCCTACTTGACTTGGGGCGAGAGCCACAGTGGTGATTAACTTCAGACAAACATCTGGTTTTCATTACCCGTGGTAGCAGACCAGAGCGCGATGCTGTTCGGGCTGGCGTGGTCACTTCACAATCATCAGGACCAGCTATAAAGAAAATTTAACATATCCTGTAATTACAGCATAGACGGGGCTGAGGAATCTGCAGATCTGATTTCAGGCCTGAGAAAATGTTTATTGTACCTGTTGCACACATTTATTTACTCAGAGGTCGGGAGGCCTGCTGAAATACGGCCGAGCACTGCGGTCCTGCAAGGGCCCAGCCTTCTTGTCTAGGTCGGGGAGCGCCCAGGGGCTGCAGGCGGATGGTCCCTTAACGCTTTTACAGGCTTCGGGATTCTGGCGGATGGAAATGCGCGGGTGGATCTTGTCAGGCATAAATAGCCCTCAGCCTCCACTGCGCTGGGTGCCTTCCCAGATGCTCCCTTCAACCTTGTGGGCGCGCCTCCGCTGGCCTTCCCAGCAGCCCCCTTCTTGCTCTCTGACCGCGGGCCACTGAGTCAGTAAACTAACACCTGACGCGCCTCAGACATGCACCAGGCACGTGCTGGGCATTTTGATCACATTTTCTCTTTTACTTCCCAACACTCCATGTGAATTAGGCATTATTTTCCCCATTTAAAAAGTAAAGAAACCGAGGCTGAGAGTTGTTAATGTGAAGGAAGCAACTGTGCTTTCCCTGACATAATGAAAGAGAGACATGCCTCCCTGCCCCTCCAGAGCCAGAGGATAGGAAAGGAGCTTACCTTTAAAAGTCTTTCCTTGCTTCCACTTACCGGCTGTTGTAAATAGTGCTGCAATGAACATTGGGGTGCATGTATCTTTTCGAGTTATGGTTTAACTTATCTATAAAACAGAAATAGAGTTACAGATGTAGAAAACAAACACGGTTACCAGGGGGTAAGGGGGAGGAGGAATAAATTGGAAAATTGGGATTGACATATACACACTACTGTATGTAGATAACTAATAAGGACCTACTGTATAGCACAGGGAACTCTACTTGATACTCTGTAATGGCCTATGTGGGAAAAGAGTCTAAAAAAGAGTAGATATATTTATATGTATAACTGATTCACTTTGCTGTACACCTGAAACTAACACAACATTACTCCAATAAAAATTTAAAAAGTCTTTCCTTGTAGAATTTTTGACAGAATGACCTCTGAACCATGGGTTGGAGAATCAGATTGACAAATACTGGTAATATCCTGGGATAGGAACAAAACAAAGTGAGAAAACTGGACATCCCTGCCTTCAAGAGTATTAAACTCTAAATTAAGAAACAGGAACAAACTACAAGCTAAGAGATGATAAAATATGGAAGGGCAACCACAGGAATCAGCAAAGCTTAGTTATGGGTTGATCCTCAAGGGAGGGCAGTGTGTGAAGGAGGAGGGGGTAGGCAGGGCTGGTCTCAAGCAAAACTGTGAAGTGGAGAAAGGGGAAGTCTTTTCGGGTTTGTTTTCCCTTCTTTCAATTCCTAAGTCCCTGAACTGTCTCTTCTTTTCTCTATCGGATGTTGTCCTCAGGAAAAGATCGGATGAGTTTGTTCAGACACAAGTTGAAATGGCTGATGTCAAGGAATACATTTCTGAAGAGCAAATTTCAGGTATTAGCAAGCTGATTAGGGAAGTTTGGGAGTAGCTGGTGTCTAACACAGGGACAGTTTAACTGCTGAGGACGGGCTGCCCAGGAGGAAGTAGGATCTGAAAAGTTGACCGCTCGGTGTGTGGATAGGCACTGGGGAGAAGCCACACGTTGGCTTCTGAGGAAATGCAGCCTTGATGTAGTTTTCCATAGACTAGGATGTGAGGTGGGTTACCAAGTGGAGACTTACCAGCATTGCATGTAAGAAAGGGCCTGCGGAGAATTCCTTTTCTTGCATCTGGGGACAGGCGAGTTATAGGAAGACTGGCTTGACGCTGAGCTGGAATTTCTTAAACCCCTCTTGGTCAGAGAGCAGCCTTCAGGAAGAGGCCAGATAGCCACAGGTGAAGAAGGAGGAGGGTTGAGTGGGCATGCAGCCAGTCAAGTCCACCATATCTGCCGCATCCAAAATTATTCCCTGCAGGCCTTTGTCTGCTCTGCCTCTGGTGTTTCAAAGAGGGTAAAGCTGGGGAATTGGAGGATTGGCATTAATATATTGTGGACATACCAAATGGTGAAAGTGCATGGCAGAACAGCTGTCAGAATGATGCTAGTTTGAGGAGTAAAGGGTTCTCCCAACTTTCTCTCCACATTAGTTATGAAAATTCCAGAATCCCTGAAAATTTTATACTAAACAGAGAAAATCTAAGTTTCCACCGTAGATGCTAAACAAAAGTAAAAACAAAAGCAATTATAATGTTCTAAAAAGGAATGAAATTGGGTCATTTGTAGAGATGTGGATGGACCTAGAGACTGTCATACAGAGTGAAGTAAGTCAGAAAGAGAAAAACAAATATCGTATATTAACGCTTATATGTGGAATCTAGAAAAATGGTACAGGTGAACCGGTTTGCAAGGCAGAAATAGAAACACAGATGTAGAGAACGAACATATGGACACCAAGGGGGGAAAGTGGCGAGGAGGAGGGGTGGTGGTGGGATGAATTGGGAGATTGGGATTGACATATATACACTAATAAGAACCTGCTGTATAAAAAAAAATAAAATAAAATTCAAAAAAAGAACAATAAAAAATAATGTTCTTTTATGCTTTAAAATTCTTCATATTTAGGAGGCTGATGTAAAAAAAAATAGAGGGAAATTTCTAGCCAATAATTATCTAGGAGGTTCTGGTTAAATATGACTCCCCCTGCCACAATCCCACTAAGGTGATAAGAGGGAAATAAAAATGGCATAAACCTGCAAGAGAAAAGAAAGTAACAAAATTTGGAAGTTAGAAAGTAAACAGACCGGTGGTAAATGCCTCTGTACTTTAGAGAAAGTGGAAAGTTAAATGCGTATAGGCAGGAAGGACCATTACAAAATTAGCTGAAGAATCTTGGAAAGAATCCCAAATTGAAGGGCCAGATCTTCTTCATCAACCTGGGCAGCCAGGTTCCTGCCTTTCCCTTAACCTCTAGACCAGTGAGAGCCCACTGCCAGGAGAGGCAAAAGAGAGAGGGCCTGTATTCAAAATACCAGGCGGAGCAGAGGAGGGGAGCATGACCAGAAAACAGGAAGATTAAGTAAAGGCTTACATACCAACCACTGATATCCCCAGCTTCCTTTCCTCTTGGAATGTGGATAGTCATGTTTATACCTTCCTGGATGTTTTGTCCTTGAAGAAACTTGCTAAGGAGGAAAAAAATCTAAAGATATTGTTAGAGGTTCCCCAAGGAAATGAGCAGGTCTTCACTTACAATGAAGCTCACAGTTGAGAAGAAGACTTCCACTCAAAAAAAAAAAAAAATTGCTTCTGGGACTTCTCTGGCAGTCCAGTGGTTAAGACTCCAAGCTTCCACTGAAGGGGGTGTGGGTCCGATCCCTGGTTGGGGAACTAAGATCCCACATGCCATGCAGCGTGGCCAAAAAAAAAAAAAAAAAATTTACCATGTATTGCTGATGGGAATATAAAAAATACATCTAGTTAGGAAAACTGATTGGCTTTAAAAAATGCTTCTGAATAACATTAACCTTTTACATAGGATTGGATGATCAAGGATCACCAGGCATTTGAAGAAAGGCTCTAAGGTGAAAATAGAGACCACAATTAAACAACAACAACACAGGAAAATGGAACTCAGAGGAAAGAAAGATAATGCAAGCAACTGAAGCACAGTTAAAAATACATCTCTCCCCAGTAATTAATACCCACAGAAATATATAAAAAGATATTATGAAGAGAGAATGATATTCTATTTAAAAAGGAACATTCAGAGAACAGGAGAACTGTTGCAAATTAAAAAGCAAAATAAAGTAGCTAAATACAAGGGTCGGAAAAGAAGGTTGAAGAAATCTACAAAGTAGAACAAAAGTAAATGGTTGGAAGATATGAGAGAAAAGATAAGAAAATTAAATGACCAGGCCAGGAACTAACAGGACTTCCAAAAATAAAGATCAGAGAAAATGGAAGAGGGGAAATTATCTAAGAAATAATATAACTAAAGGATATGAATTACCAAATTAAAAGGGACCTCTAAGTGCACATTAGAAAGACACATACCAAGAACATTTTTGTGAAATTTCAGAGTACTGGGAACTCAGAAGGTCTTAAAAACTCTGACAGAGGACAATAAAAAGGAAGAGGAAGGGGATCAGCTGGAGAAAATCAGGTCATATTCAGAGGACTGGCAATCTTGGCAATAAGCTTCTCAAAAGCAAACTGGAAGCCGAAGCATAGTGAGAGAACACCTACACAGAATTTTATGCTCAGCCAAACTATCAGTCCAGCATGAATGTAGAATAAACACATGAAAAGTCTAAAAAAATGCATCTCCACATTTTCTTTATCTGCCATCCATTGATGGACATTTAGGTTGTTTCCATATCTTGGCTATTATGAGTAATGCTGCAATGAACACGGGAGCGCAAATATCTATTCAAGATCCTGATTTCAATTCTTGTGGATAAAAATCCATAAGTGGGATTGCTGGATCATAAGGTAGTTCTATTTTTAATTTTTTGAGGAACCCTCATTCTGTTTTCCATAGTGGCGGTACTATTATACATTCCTACCAACAGTATACAAGAGTTCCAGTTTCTCCACATTTTCACCCAACTTATTGTCTAGAGTTTTTATAATAGCCATCCTGACAGGTGTGAGGTCCTATCTCATTGAATAGACATTTCTCCATGAAAGATAAATAAATGGACAACAGGGGTATGAAAAGATGCTTAACATCACTAATTATTAAGTAAATGCAAATCAAAACCACAATGAGATATTACTTCCCACCTGTTAGGATGTCCATTATCAAAAAACGGAAGAAAACAGACCATAACAAATATTGGTGAAGATGTAGAGAAAATGGAACCCTTGTACGCTGTTGTAGGAATGTATTTAAAAAAAAATAGCCATATTCTATGCACTGAATGTTTGTGTTTTCCCAAAATTCACATGTTGAAGTCTAAATCCCCAATATGATGATATCTAGGGGTGGGATGTTTGTGAGGTAATGAGCTCAGGAGGCTGCAGCTCTCATGAATGGGATTACAGTAATGCCTTTTTTAAAAAGAGGAGCAGACACGGTATCTCTCTCTTCTCTGCCATGTGAGGATACAATGAGAAGATGGCCATCTGTAAACCAGGAAGTGGACCCTCACCAGACATCACATCTATCAGCACCTTGATCTTGGACTTCCCGGTCTCCAGGTCTGTAGGAAATAAGTTTCTGTTGTTTATAAGCCACGCAGTCTATTGTACTTTGTTATAGCAGCCCAAACTGATGAAGACACCACCCTAACAGGTGTGAGGTGATAGCTCATTGTAGTTTTGTTTTGCGTTTCCCTGGGGGGATATACGTACAATGGAATATTATTCAGCCTTAAAAAAAAAGGAAATCCTGCCATATACAACAACATGGATGAACTCTGAGAACATTAGGCTAAACAAAACAAGCCATCACCGAAGGACAGATACTGCATGATTCCACTTACATGAGGTATCTGAAACAGTCAAACACATAGAAGCAGAGAGTAGGAAGGTAATTGCCAGGGGCTGGAGGGAGGGGAAATGGAGAGTTGCTGTTTAATGGGTGTAAAGTTTCAGTTATATAAGATGATTAAGTTCTAGAGATATTCTGTACAACATTTTGCCGATAGTTAACAACACTGTATTGCACACTTAAAATTTTAAGAAGGTAGATAGATCTCATGTTGTGTTCTTACCACAATTTAAAAAAAAAGGAAAAAATTATCTCCAAAATTCTCTTTCACAGGATGCTATGAAGTGGTGTTCCTCTAAAGCAAAAAAGTAACCCAAGAAAGCAAATAAAGAATCCGGGAAATGTGGGAGTGAGGGCATTCCAGGATAATGGTGAAGGGAGAGTCAACATTAAATCAGTTTTGCAGAGAGATATAATGCAATCAGCCCAAATTGAGCAAAATGCTGGAAAACTTCAGAAGGGTGATCTTTGAAAAAAGAAAAAAAAATGACAGGAAACTAATAGATGACCTGGTATGTTTGTCTGAACAAATTGAGAATTTGAAAGATATTTAGTGACAAATTCATAGAACACTAAGGAAAAGAAAAAAAGGAGGTAATTATTTACTCTGGAGAAGCAAAATTGTTCTAGAAAATAAATATGATTATAGTGTACTAAATGGCTCACCTGTGAATAAAGTTTATGTGTTCATAATAAGATAAATACTGAATATTGATTTAATGAGAAACTGTGATATAACTACAATTTTAGTTTCCTATTGCTGTATAACAAATAGCCTCAGATTTAGTAGTAGAAAACAACACCCATTAATTAGCTCACACTTCTGTAGGTCAGCAAGTCAGGCAGAGAGTGGCTGGGTTCTCTCTTCAAGGTCTCACAAGACCCTAATCAGGGTATCAGCTGGCCTGTGTTCCTTTTTGGAGGCTCTGGGGAAGAATCCAATGCCAAGCTTATTCAGATTGTTGATAGAATTAATTTTCTAGTCATTGTAGGAATGAAGCCCTTGTTTTCCTGATAGCTGTTGGCTGAGGTCTGCTCTCAGATCCTAGAAGCTGCCCCTTTCCCCCAGCAGTTCGCACCATGGGTGTTTGCTTTCTTCCAGGGTAGCTGGAGTGTAGCTATCTGTTTTTCTCTTCTGCTCCTGTCTAGAGAAAACTCTATACTTCTAAAGGGCTCATCTGATTAGGTCAAACCCACGTGGATATTTTCTCTGTCTTAAGGTAAACTATGCTGTGTAACATGATCTAATTATGAGAGTAAAGAACATCATTTTTCACAGCCCTGGGAATTATGTTGGTATGTACCATGGGGAAGGAAAGCTTGGGAAGCATCTTAGAATCTTGCCTCCCACAACTGTATTGGAAGAGGAAGAGTGTATTGGCAAGGGAAGGGCATGATGTTTAAGTCAGCTGAAATCTCTTCTTCTGTTATGGAATGACAATAGATAAAACCTAAAGTGTACAAACACAAAAATAGCCATGTAAGTATCTTATGCAAAGTATAGAGGTAATTATCTACAGACACATTAAAAAAGTGAAAAAGGATATTGTTGTATAGGGGGAATAGGCTTCAGGGATGGGGTGGTAAGGAGCCAGAAGGCTGTCATTTTTCATGATACGCTTTGAGTATTACTATGTTTAGTTGAATCTAAGATCCTTTAAATGTACAATGCATTTAAAGGATGTTAAAATGTGAAAAATTTGATTTACCCTTATATAAACTATATACATACACACACACACACACAAACACACATATAGTCTGATGAAGACAAAAATCAGAAGCAAACCAAAATCAAACTAAAAGAATAATCTCTGTTTTGTTTTGTTTTGGCCTTGTTAGTATGTTCTGGCCTGGGTTAGAAAGCGTGGCACATTAGAAAAAATCTAAGATGGTCCATGGTGTCAAATAAGTTCTTCAGAATGTAAATAAACAAAAGGAAAGTTTAGAAGAGATAGTGACCAGAAGTATGAATACATAATCATTTCCCACTACTTAAAACCCTTTTTTGCCTTTAACTAATAAATCCAAATTTAAGAAAAAGTGTGAATTTTAAACCAGCTTTGCCTCTCTCTCTCTTTCTCTCTCTCTATCATCTATCTATATGTTTGCATTTGAAAGCTATGGGTCAGTTACTATACTAGGTATTAGGATAAGAAGGTGGCAGGATATTTGTCAACAAGGACTTTATAGTCTAGCAGGCTATGGAAAACTGGATAAAAGCTACAATAAGAAGCCAACTCTACCAGAGTAGGGGAAGTAGCTCAATATGGCAGAACAAAGAGTAAGTGAAGGACAGCTGTGGAAAATACGGTTGCTAAAGTAGTATCTTTTCAGTAATATTTTATATAATGATTAATATCTGCATATTTTCTTCAACTAGCCATGCTTTAATTACCCAATTCAACAATTAAAATGGATACCCAAGTTTTTATGATCTGGTTGTGTGTGCGTATATATATATATAGCCAGAGTTCAGAAGTTTAGGGCTGGATTTCTGACAGTTACTCCCACCATTTCTCTATCACCAGTTCAAAATTCTCTCTTGACTTCCAACTCACATACCTATTGGCCTGACAAAAATAAATCCACCTGGGAGTCCCACAGACTTCCCTAACTCAAAAATACCAAATCTGAACACTTCATATTTCTCCCCAAACCCACCTCGCTTCTTGGACTCCATCAGTTAGAGAATGATGCTATACCTTCCGCCAATATCTCACGATAGAAACCAGAGAGCCATACTAAATTCCTCCTTTTCCTTACCTCCTATCCAGTCTCCGAGTCAGTAAATTCTATCTCCTGAACTATTTCTCCTACTTCTCATCACTGCCCAAATTATATAGAAGCAGAGAGATTGCAATTGCCCACTTCTTATTGGTCACAAGACTTTTTATTCATCTTCCCTGACACTATCTTCCAAAGCCAGAGTTTTCTTTCCAACAAACAAATCTTCTGTTACTTCCCTGCTCAAATTCCTCAATGATTCCACTACCAGCAAAATAAAATTAACCTTTTTCTTCATGATCTGGTTTCTTCCTACCTGTCCAATTTCTTCTACCATTATTCTCCTTGAATTACTTTTAAGCATGGTGCCTTGAACATGATTTATAAAGAAAGAATGAATGGATAACTTCAGTCCTCCACATAAATACACCACACCTTCTTACATGTCTCTGTACCTATCCTGTATCTGCTGCCTGGAATGCTTTCTCCATTCCACTCCTCCATGACACCTTCCGTGATGCTTCCTTCCCCTAACGCAGATGCTGGTGCTCCTTGTTATCTACAGCACTTAGCATCTACCTCCAGGAGAGCAGTGACCAGCCTGCATTGTAATTGTTCATTTGCTTTCTTGTCTTTCCAACAGAACGTAAACATTTGCAGGCTGGGGACACTAACTTTCTATCTGTGTGTCCTCCAGGGCCTGATATAGTGCCTGTACACAACAGGAGCTCAGTGATTGATATCTGCAAGTCAATCAGTGTGTTACACCACATTAACAAACTGAAAAAAAAAAAAATGATCATCTCAATAGATGCAGAAAAAGCTTTTGACAAAATTCAACACCCATATAAAAAACAGCATGCTGTTTTCTGAGTGAAAGCTTGCTTCATCAATAATTGGAGGGTAGAGATCTTTTGTCCTTATTTGGTGGATTAAATCCAAACCAAAATGTAAAAAATGAGTGACTTCTGGTGAGGAGTAAAGAAGATAAGTGGAAGCCGCTTCCTTCTTGTTTGGTGCAAAGAGGGGAGTGGGGGCAGGTATGGAACAACTTCCTCTCACCAATTCTGAGAATTGCTGCCCAACCCTGCCCATCCTTTTCCTTCTCTGTATCTTGTCTGTCTTTGGTTTCTGAGGAGAAGATAAGGAAAGGTAAACAAGTTGGAGGAAAGAGAAGATGTAGTATCTGGAGGATGTGTCTACGTAGTCTAAGTGGAGAAGGAGATCTGCTACTTCCAAAGGAAGGGTGACAAGGGTGTCCCCCTGGTTCCTGGACCTGAGTACCCACGTGTGTAATTTAAAACAGAAAGACCCTTCTGTTGACCCAGTAAGTGTTGCCTAGGGCCGGCTACATGATTTGCAGGCCCAGTGGAAAATAAAAATGACAGCCCCTCCTTAAAAATTTATGAAGAATTTTAAGACAATGACAGCAGAATGTTAAGGAAGCATGGGACTCTTCTAAGTGTGGCCCTGTGTACCTGCGCACTTGTATGTACAGGAAGCCAGCCCTGGTGCTCTTTGATGGAGGTTTCAAGTACTGGGCTTTGGTAATGAGTTTCTTCTACTTATTTGTTCATTTAGAAATTTCTAGAAAATCTTTTGGGCGTTCAAAAAGGGATAAAGAAAAGTAAAAAGTATTGATGTACCCATCACTGGCTTAAGAAATACATGGTCTTCCAAGACCGAACCAAGAAGAAATAGAAAATATGAACAGACCAATCATAAATAATGAAATTGAAACTGTGATTAAAAATCTTGCAACAAACAAAAGTCCAGGACCAGATGGCTTCACAGTGAATTCTATCAAACATTTAGAGAAGAGCTAACACCTATCTTTCTCAAACTCTTCCAAAAAATTGCAGAGGATGGAACACTCCCAAACACATTCTACGAGGCTACCACCACCCTGATACCAAAACCAGACAATGATATCACAAAAAAAGACGATTACAAGCCAATATCATTGATGAACATAGATGCAAAAATCCTCAACAAAATACTAGCAAACAGAATCCAACAACACATTAAAAGGATCATACACCATGATCAAGTAGGATTTATTCCAGGGATGCAAGAATTCTTCAATATATGCAAATCAGTCAATGTGATACACCATATTAATAAATTAAAGAATAAAAACCATATGATCATCTCAACAGATGCAGAAAAAGCTTTCAACAAAATGCAACACCCGTTTATGATAAAAACTCTCCAGAAAGTGGGCATAGAGGGAACCTACCTCAACATAATAAAGGCCATATATGACGAACCTACAGCAAACATTATTCTCAATGGTGAAAAACTGAAAGCATTTCCTCTAAGATCAGGAACAAGATAAGGGTGTCCACTCTCGCCACTATTACTCAACACAGTTTTAGAAGTCCTAGCCATGGCAATCAGAGAAGAAAAAGAAATAAAAGGAATCCAAATTGGAAAAGAACTAAAACTGTCACTGTTTGCAGATGACATGATACTATACATAGAGAATCCTAAAGATGCCACCAGAAAACTACTAGAGCTAATCAATGAATTTGGTAAAGTTGCAGGATACAAAATTAATACACAGAAATATCTTGCATTCCTGTACACTAACAATGAAAGTGCAGAAAGAGAAATTAAGGAAACACTCCCATTTACCATTGCAACAAAAAGAATAAAATACCTAGGAATAAACCTACTTAAGGAGGCAAAAGACCTGTATGCAGAAAACTATAAGACACTCTTGAAAGAAATCAAAGACACAAACAGATGGAGAGATATACTATGTTCTTGGATTGGAAGAATCAATATTGTGAAAATGACTATACTACCTAAAGCAATCTACAGATTCAGTGCAATCCCTATCAAATTACCAATGGCATTTTTCACAGAACTAGAACAAAAAGTTTACAATTTGTATGGAAATACAAAAAACCCTGAATAACAAAAGCAATCTTGAGAAAGAAAAACGGAGCTGGAGGAATCAGACTCCCTGACTTCAGACTGTAGCTATAAAGCTACAGTAATCAAGACAATATGGTACTGGCACAAAAACAGAAATATAGATCAATGGAACAGGATACAAAGCCCAGAGGTAAACCCACACACCTATGGTTACCTAATCTATGACAAAGGAGGTAAAAATATACAATGGAGAAAAGACAGCCTTCAATAAGTGGTGCTGGGAAAACTGGACAGCTACATGTAAAAGTATGAAATTAGAACACTCCCTTACACCACACACAAAAATAAACTAAAAATGGATTAAAGACCTAAATGTAGGCCAGGCACTATAAACCTCTTAGAGGAAAACATAGGCAGAGCACTCTTTGTCATAGATCACAGCAACATCTGTTTTGACCCACCTCCTAGAGTAATGAAAATTAAAACAAAAACTAACCATAAACAAGACAAAAAGACAACCCTCAGAATGGGAGAAAATATTTGCAAATGAAGCAACTGACAAAGGGTTAATCTCTGAAATATACAAGCAGCTCATGCAGCTCAATATCAAAAAAACAAAAAACTCAATCCAAAAATGGGTGGAAGACCTAAATAGACATTTCTCCAAAGAAGATATACAGATTGCCAACAAACACGTGAAAGGATGCTCAACATCACTATCATTAGAAAAATGCAAATCAAAACTACAGTGAGGTATCACCTCACACCAGTCAGAATGGCTTTGTGTACGAAACGCTTTGTGTACCCCTTGCTCCCCAGAAGTAACCAATATTCTGATGAATGACAGGAGTATATCATTCTTGCACACATCTACACTTATACTATATACCCCTAATAAAGATGAATTTTTAGGTGATTCAGAGGAGTATTTCCTAAAGCAACTAAATCCTGTGAGACACAGGATTAGCCAATTCCTAATCAGTGTTGTAAGGGAATCCTGGTTTAGTCCTTTGCATTTTATTCATTGCTTTTATTTTCTTCAGCTCTCATCTACCTCCCTTCCTGCCCTTTGTAGAATCTGTAAACAACCTTTCCTCTTCTGTGGACCCTGTCTTCTTCCATTTTGTCTTACTTACTTGCTCCTTCTGTAATGCGAAGCTCCAGGGTCCTGGCTCCACGTCTGAATTCCTTCCTCCCTCACAGCTCTTCTGGGCCATGGTGCTGGGGATTTAACTGGTCAGTTGAATTGTCAACTTTTAATGTTTTAAGTTCAGTAGGCTCTAGGGACTTAGGAAAGTGGAGCTCCAGAGAGAGAGAATCTGGTAGAATTTAAAAAGATATGTATTTAAAAAGTAGAATGAAGCAGAGTCAGTGATGAATATTCAGCAAAAAGTCACATTTGAGAATTATAAACAGGGACTGTGGTGATGGGGGGGAGAGCTTCACTCAGCTGTGCAGCTCTGTGCAGGCATTAATGCAGTGGGAAATGTGATTTTGCCAGAAATAAGGGCGTGGCCCGTTAGAGTGGGGACTTGGAGTCTGGAGTTGGCCCACACAGTTATAATAATTAACAAATTAATAGCTTACATATCCTCCCTGCTTTCAAAAAAATTAAAATGCCTTCAAGCCTTGCACATCCTCCAGATGAATATCAGAAACCTTGTGCAAAACTTAGCAATAGTAAAGAAAGACTATTTTGAAGGGCTGGTTTTTCTGTCTCTAAGGATTTATCTACATAGCAGCAGCCATATTTGGGTTAGGACGAGGAGTTCAGGGATGGATTTTGGCAGGTCTTTGATCTGAACTAACTGAAATAAAAGATACCAACGCATCCCTAATTGCCTGACCGGATACCTTACACAGCACCCCTCCAAGTTCATGTGAATAACATGGTCGCAAAACGCTAATAATAATGTCCAGGATTTCCAGCACAGGGAGTGATTGCAAATTTGACTGATGTGCTGCCCCCAAAATTGCTCTGGCCTAATTACTGTTAAAAACAGATGAAGATAGAAGTTAACATGGCCCCAGTGAGTCATCTTGTCAGGACTCACATTACAGAAACAGTCATTCTGGAGGAGAGTTGAGGACAAACTCTTTGAGAGTGGCCACAAACGATTGCAGAGAACAAGCCCACTAAAAAAGCCTGTGTCTGGTTCCCAGGAACTGAGCGCGGGGTAACTGTTCCATGGTAATAGGGCTTTTCATTAGTCTTTTCCATTAATAAACACATGCAGTTGCCATATGGAAATAGGATCTGCAGCCCCAATTCCTCCTAAAATAGAGCATTTCTAATTGCACTTATTTAACTCCCTTTAGAAATATTCTTCTTCCTCTTCCTTCCGAAATACTTTTCTTAATTATTTGGGTTAGTTTGGCATGTGGAGGAGAAATGAGTGGAACAGGCAACCAGGAAGACTTCTCTGAAACTGGCCCCAGGGTCTTCCTCACGTAAGTAGTATTGGCTTCCTTATAGATAAAGATAATTGGGAGCCAGAGATATCCTCTAAATCAAGTGCTCCTTTGTGCCTATAGCTCCACGATCAATTACAATGTTCAATATGGCAACCTCTTTGGGTTTCAGTTTCCTCACGTATAAATTGGGAGTGATGATACCCACCCTAAAGCAACGTTATCAGTTACTTTATAAGGGGAGCAAGGCTTTAGTAAATAATTCTGTTCTGTAGGAAAGGGCTTGAGGATGTGCTCCGGGTACACAGTCTGCTGTTTGATCCTGGGTACACAAAGGATGGTTGGCGCCAGCTGTGTCTGCTTTTTACGCTCTCCTTACAGATGTTCTCTGAGAAAGGGACAATTTGTGACAGGCCATTTCTGATGATCCTTATGCTGAAATCATAGCTGTTTTCAAACTGGGAATTTTACTTCTTTTAAAGATTGAATTGACTTCCCTTAATTTTCCTTCCGACTCAGGGAATTCCAGCATACATGCTCTCAGACTCAAAGGGGTTTAGAAGCAAAAATATCTGAACTGCCACACTAAAAATATCTCAGTGCTAAAGAAAATAATGACAATGTAAGAAATACAATATAAAATTTAAAAATAATGTGAAAATGGGGTTAATGCTGATTTCTGTGTAGTAGCAACAAACTGGAAGTAACCTAAATATCCAGCAATAGGGGATACTAAGCAGCCATTAAAATGTGGTTGTAGAAAAATATGCAATGTCATGGCAAAATGTTAACACGTGGCTGAGTGAAAAAATTAGATTTTAACTGCAACATCAAAATATTAATAGATTTATACATGTATGATGAATTATGGATGCTTTGTTTCTTTTGAATTGTTGAAAAACCCCACATAATATAAAATTTACCATCTTAACTATTTTTCACTGTAAGTTCTGTAGTGTTAAGCATATTCACATTGTCACGCAACCAATCTCCAGAACTTTTTCATCTTGCAAAACTGACACTCCGTACCCATTAAACAACTGCTCCATGTCCCCCTCCCACAGTCTCTGGCAACCATCATTCTAAGCTCTGTCTCTATGAATTTGATTACACTACGTGCCTCATATAAGTGGAATCCTACAGTATTTGTCCTCTTGTGACTGGCTTATTTCAGTTGGCATAATGTCCTCAAGATGCATCTATATTGTAGCATGTGACAGGATGTCCTCCCTTTTCAAGGCTGAATTATATTCCATCATATGTATATACCACATCTGGTTATCCATTCATACATTGCCTCACACTTGGGTTGATTTCACCTCTTGGCCTTTGTGAATAATGCTTCTATGAACATCGGTGTGCAACTATCTCTTTGAGATCGTGCTTTCAATTCTTTTGTGTATATACCCAGAAGTCGGATTGCTGGATCACACGGTAATTCTATTTTTAATGTTTTGAGGAAATACCATACTGTTTTCCACAGTGGCCGCACCATTTTACGTTCCTACCAACAGTTCACGAGGGTTCCCTTTTCTCTACATCCTTACCAACACTTGTTATTTTCTGTCTTTTTAAATAGCAGTCATTTTTTTTTTGTACTTTGATATAATTCCCCATTTATATTTTACTCTGACTAACCATTGCTTTTGTAATTAGAAAACCCACAATAAATGTAATGTGAAAGATATGGTGGAGGGACCAATATTTTCTGTGTCTCATTTACAAGGACTAAAGAATTGGGTATTCCTGGGATGCTATTCATATGAAGACCTTACTATTCCATACTCATGGGTCTATCTAGCTGAGCATTAGGTATGGTGTCCAACAGCATGGTCTGAGAGAAAAATATTAGAGAGTGGTGTCAACACTGTTGTTTGTACACTAGGAAGCAAAAGGAATGGTTTAGCTGTTTCTGTACTTCCACAAAGGAATTAGTTGAATTTCAAAAACTAAAAATATCAGTAATTTTAATGAAAAATATCAGTTAAACCAAGTAGTTTGGATTTTTTACAAAACAACAGGCTGATTTATTGAAGTTTGAAGAAAATAATTAGCATGCTCTGTGACTTCATATATTGCAGTCCCTGTTCTTTTAGTGACAACTGGCTTGACAGCTGGTCAAAGTTCACTTTTGCAGGTGAAAGGTCATCATGTATTCTTAATAAATCTTTCAATACCACACAGTACCTCCACCTCACAGCCATTTATTGAAGGCCTTACTAAGAAATAGGTGCTTTGCATATATTGGCTTATTTAATCCTGTCTATAGGACAGATTATTTTATTTTATAGATGAAAAGCTAAGGTTTGGAGATATTAGCCAATTTACTTAAGATTACTCAGCTATGTGCAGAAATGTTAAGGACTGTCTTAGGCTATGCCTTCCTATACCACCTCATGCAGAAGACTTACAACATACAATAAATTATATCTACTATTTTACTGGTGGCGTTAAGGAAGAAACTGCCTTGCATTCTTCTCTGCTTAAGCTTTTGATTTTGTCTTCTTCATTGTGAAGTTAATTGATTTTTCAGTTTGGTTATTCTGTTTTTAAAAGTAGTAGCTGGGGCATCATTGATGTAGAATTGATATATTTCCAAGAGTTAGAGAGGGTTGTTTTGAGATGCATAGATTTTTTTTTTCTGTTTCCTAATATTTCATCATCAGAGAATAAAGACTAGCCTGCAGCACTCTGTATACCCAATGTCATTAGATGAATAATTTCAGGCTACTTAAGGAAAAAATCAAGACAGAGAGAATTCTGTTATACTGCTTCCCTCCTGCTTTATTCTGATAGGCTTTGAACATCCTTCAAAACAGAGATTAAGGGATGAAAAATTTGAGTGTTTTTTTGCCATTTTTTAATAGTAGCTCTTTCAGTTAGTATGGCAATCAAAAAAAAAAAAAAACAAATGTATTGGGGCCTGGCAAATGCATATGCTGGTCAGGATTAGGAAGCGGGACTAAGCAAAAGAACTAATACATTTTTTTTTTTTTTAACATCTTTATTAGGGTATAATTGCTTTACAATGGTGTGTTAGTTTCTGCTTTATAACAAAGTGAATCAGTTATACATATACATATGTCCCCATATGTCTTCCCTCTTGCGTCTCCCTCCCTCCCACCCTCGCATCCCACCCCTCTAGGTGGTCACAAAGCACTGAGCTGATCTCCCTGTGCTATGTGGCTTCTTCCCACTAGCTATCTATTTTACGTTTGGTAGTGTATATATGTCCATGCCACTCTCTCACATTGTCCCTGCTTACCCTTCCCCCTCCCTGTATCCTCAAGTCCATTCTCTAGTAGGTCTGTGTCTTCATTCCCGTCTTGCTCCTAGGTTCTTCATGACCTTTTTTTTTTTTTTTTACATTCCAAATATATGTGTTAGCATACAGTATTCATTTTTCTCTTTCTGACTTACTTCACTCTGTATGACAGTCTCTAGGTCCATCCACCTCACTACAGATAACTCAGTTTCGTTCCTTTTTATGGCTGAGTAATATTCCATTGTTTATATGTGCCACCTCTTCTTTATCCATTCATCTGTTGATGGACACTTTGGTTGCTTCCATGTCCTGGCTATTGTAAACAGAGCTGCAATGAACATTTTGGTACATGACTCTTTTTGAATTATGGTTTTCTCAGGGTATATGCCCAGGAGTGGGATTGCTGGGTTGTATGGTAGTTCTTTTTTTAGTTTTTTAAGGAACGTCCATACTGTTCTGCATAGTGGCTGTATCAATTTACATTCCCACCAACAGTGCAAGAAGGTTCCCTTTTCTCCACACCTTCTCCAGCATTTATTGTTTGTAGATTTTTTGATGATGGCCATTCTGACCAGTGTGAGATGATATCTCATTGTGGTTTTGATTTGCATTTCTCTAATGATTAATGATGTTGAGAATTCTTTCATGTGTCTGTTGGCAATATGTATATCTTCTTTGGAGAAATGTCTATTTAGGTCGTCTGCCCATTTTTGGATTGGGTTATTTGTTTTTTTTAATGCTGAGCTGCATGAGCTGCTTGTAAATTTTGGAGGTTAATCCTTTGTCAGTTGCTTCATTTGCAAATATTTTCTCCCATTCTGAGGGTTGTCTTTTTGTCTTGTTTATAGTTTCCTTTGCTGTGCAAAAGCTTTTAACTTTCATTAGGTCTCATTTGTTTATTTTTGTTTTTATTTCCATTTCTCTAGGAGGTGGGTCAAAAAGGATCTTGCTGTGATTTATGTCATAGAGTGTTCTGCCTATGTTTTCCTCTAAGAGTTTGATGGTGTCTGGCCTTACATTTAGGTCTTTAATCCATTTTGAGTTTATTTTTGTGTATGGTGTTAGGGAGTGTTCTAATTTCATTCTTTTACATGTAGCTGTCCAGTTTTCCCAGCACCACTTATTGAAGAGGCTGTCTTTTCTCCACTGTATATTCTTGCCTCCTTTATCAAAGATAAAGTGACCATATGTGTGTGGGTTTATCTCTGGGCTTTCTATCCGGTTCCATTGATCTATATTTCTGTTTTTGTGCCAGTACCATACTGATTACTGTAGCTTTGATTACTTGATCTGATTACTTTGATTACTGTAGGTCTTGATTACTGTAGCTTTGTAGTATAGTCTGAAGTCAGGGAGCCTGATTCCTCCATCTCCGTTTTTCTTTCTCAAGATTGCTTTGGCTATTTGGGGTCTTTTGTGTTTCCATACAAATTGTGAAATTTTTTGTTCTAGTTCTGTGAAAAATGCCATTGGTTGTTTCATAGGGATTGCATTGAATCTGTAGATTGCTTTGGGTAGTAGAGTCATTTTCACAATGTTGATTCTTCCAATCCAAGAACATGGTATATCTCTCCATCTATTTGTATCATCTTTAATTTCTTTCATCAGTGTCTTATAATTTTCTGCATACAAGTCTTTTGTCTCCTTAGGTAGGTTTATTCCTAGATATTTTATTCTTTTTGTTGCAATGGTAAATGGGAGTGTTTTCTTAATTTCACTTTCAGATTTTTCATCATTAGTGTATAGAAATGCAAGAGATTTCTGTGCATTAATTTTGTATCCTGCTACTTTACCAAATTCATTGATTAGCTCTAGGAGTTTTCTGGTAGCATCTTTAGGATTCTCTATGTATAGTATCATGTCATCTGCAAATAGTGACAGCTTTACTTCTTCTTTTCCGATTTGGATTCCTTTTATTTCTTTTTCTTCTCTGATTGCTGTGGCTAAAACTTCCACAACTATGTTGAATAATAGTGGTGAGAGTGGGCAACCTTGTCTTTTCCTGATCTTAGTGGGAATGGTTTCAGTTTGTCACCATTGAGGGCGATGTTGGCTGTAGGTTTGTCATATATGGCCTTTATTATGTTGAGGAAAGTTCCCTCTATACCTACTTTCTGGAGGGTTTTTATCATAAATGGGTGTTGAATTTTGTCAAAAGCTTTCTCAGCATCTATTGAGATGATCATATGGTTTTTCTCCTTCAATTTGTTAATATGGTGTATCACGCTGATTGATTTGCGTATATTGAAGAATCCTTGCATTCCTGGGATAAACCCCACTTGATCATAGTGTATGATCCTTTTAATGTGCTGTTGGATTCTGTTTGCTAGTGTTTTGTTGAGGATTTTTGCATCTATGTTCATCAGTGATACTGGCCTGTAGTTTTCTTTCTTTGTGACATCTTTGTCTGGTTTTGGTATCAGAGTGATGGTGGCCTCATAGAATGAGTTTGGGAGTGTTCTTCACTCTGCAATATTCTGGAAGAGTTTGAGAAGGATAGGTGTTAACTCTTCTGTGAATGTTTGATAGAATTCGCCTGTGAATCCATCTGGTCCTGGGCTTTTGTTTGTTGGAAGATTTTTAATCACAAGAACTAATACATTTTTAATCAAACTGAAGTAATAGGACATAGACAGGAAAATTATTATTATTTTTTTACTCTTGAACAGAAAGAAGGAAGAACACATTTTTACAATAGTCATCTTCTACTCAGGGGTGCCTCGCTTCTGCCAATATCAGGGAATTGAAGTGAGAGTTCTTTTATCTCACATCTCACTCTCCCCCTCTGCTGGGTACTATTATTATCTCCATTTTTGTCTTGAGGAAACTCAGGCTCAGAGAAGTTAAGTAACTTGTTCAAGGTCACCCAGCTGAGAAGGGCCAGAATGGGTGAGCCCAGGTCTGCAAAATCCTGGAATCTGTGTTTATAATCAGGACATTTTTCTGTCTCAGATGTGGCAGTCCCCTATAAGAATTGCTTATACAGTTCCAGGCTGGCAGGTGGGATGAGGAAAGGACCTTGAATGTAAAGATTTTTGTCTGAATTGGACTTTTCTAGGCTCCGACACAACATTTGTCCAGGAGTTTGTGTGGCCAGAGACCCTGTGGTCCTGCCCCGCCCCCCTGCCCACCCCACCCCCCCAACTCTGGCAAGCTCTCTGTTCTCTCTGTCCCCAGTGGGAAGAAGAATAGGGGGTCAAAGAGGTGAGGACGGCTTTAGGCTGTCAGGTGAGCGAGTTGGTGCAGTCCCAGGGCAAAGGAAGCCGTGTCCAAGGGAAAGGCTAGTTAAAGCCTTAATACTTTATGGCTTACTAATGAATTCCATTTTATAGCCCAACTCCCTTAAATTGTCTCTTCCTGTGATTAATTCTTGTTCTCCTAGTCCCCCTTAAGCAGACGGCTGTTGATAGGGAGTGTTCAGTGTTGAATGAGTAAAACGTACTAATGCATGTTCTCTTCAGCCAGAGATAACCTTGCTTTAAACATGATGGATGCAACTTTTACAAGGGAAGATATCATCAGGAAAGGGGCCTTGCGGCTTATGCATCAGACCCTTGGGTATAAACTCACTGCCCAGCAGCATCTCAATCTCAATCTCAATCTCTCTCTCTCTCTCCTGACCATTTCGAATAACTTGATCTGTCTATCAGTGTCCCTAAAATGAAGTGATTCACTGATGTAAATAACCCAACTGAGGACTTCGTTCTGGATTTAATCAAACTTTAAATTCCCCCCCCCCCCCACCAAATACTCCACATCTTTTTCTTCCTTGGTTAATGAGACAAAGAAGCAGGGTTTCTGGGAAAGTCATAGAGCTTAAAAGTCATTAAATTACACAGGATTAGAAGGGACTCCTTTTGGGGACCAGAGAACTTAACTCTCCTTATGTGTGTTTATGCATAGACTTGCAAAGACTTGGAGAAAGAAGAGAGCTTTTTCTGGTTAGGATTTGACACTTAGTATTTCAACCCAAGTCACCTTTATCCTAGATTGCTTAATTTTGACCTGGGCCACCAAAATATACAGAATAAAGTCACCAGTCACTGGTGATTGTTATTTATAGGGTTGTGCCCAGGATTGAGAAAGCTCTAGATAAGAGGGGAAGGCGGGAGAACAGGGGAGTGAGCCGGCAAATTGGCTGGGCCTCAGAGGAGATGCCCACACGATACACGTGCCCACTTGAAAACAAAGAAAAAGCAAGGCTATCCTTGTGTCTACAAATTATTTACGTGTCCGGTTTCTTTTAGCTCTTACGAAGGATCTCTTCCACGCTGGCAGAAGACTTTACTTTAAAGAGGAAAAAAAAAAAAAAACCTTTCTCCCAGAACTGATAACCAAATAAAATACTGTTATATTTTCTGTCTAATAAGCACAAGAAGTTCCATAACTCCCTTGATTAAGCGTATTATCCTTTTGCAGAAAGTCAGCTTGATTTATGCAAAAAGTGATTTGGACATACTTTCTCCGGCCATGGAGATTTCATAATTCCTAGTGTGTGTCTGGAAAATCTCCTCTCGTCATGAGTCCAAACCACATTAATGTCTTCCAGAGTGACCTGAGGAATTAATGAGGTTTTTTGCTGTCAGTTCTACCCATGCAGGGTCAAGTAAATCATTTGCTGGCTCTCGGGCCGCTGTTTTTCTGCTGCGTCTCTGATTCCACGTTCAATGATAACAGCACTGCAGATGCCTTTGAAATACGGCATCACTGACACTCTCCGTCCATCTGCTCGGACATATTTTAGGCTCTGCTTCTCTTTCTGCTGTAAACTCGGCCTTTAATGGAGTTGGTAATTGCTGATAAATGCAGTATCAATGAAGTCAGCGTACTGGAGGTTTCCCCATTCTTTTCGGCTGATGTATGGTATTTAAATCTCCTCTGACGTGACTTAAAATTATTGTGTGCCCAGCTCCTTAATTCCCCAACTTGTGTTCTTGGCTGAAGACGTGAATTATTTTTTCCCTTCTTCTTTCAAACAAACTAAAGCTGGATTGGTAAGAGGCTTTCCTGGAGAGCCTGTTTTTCTTACCAGAAGAAGCTCCACAACTTGCTATAAGGTCATGTCCACAGAATGAGGTGGAGTCTTCAGGATTTTTCTACCCCTCTCCCACCATCACCCAACTGCTAGGATCACCAGAACTTTTGTGGATCTAAACTATGAAATAATTAGAAGCTTTCAAAAGCTTTGAAAGTGACTTGTCTGGTATCTCTGTACTGAAAGTCTGGAATTGTGTGTTTGTCACTAAACCTCTCACTGTTTTTTCCTTTGTTTCTTTAACTGTTTATAATCGAGGGTTAAAAGCAAAAGCAATGATCATCTTCCTTCTAGTTTCCTCATCCTATTTAATTTTGCATTTCTCACGAATATCTGGTCGACCTGAGGTTGCCAATGAGAAAACAACCCAGATAGGACTGGTGAATTTTTATATGGATTCTTAGCCATGTGGCCAGAGGACCTGGGGGCCTGGGGCTGCCCACATACCCTTTCAAAATAGAAAAACCTACTAAAGATACCTACCAACCCCTGGGTTTCTGCTATCAACCAGCTGTATGGATATAAACATGTTCCAATGACAGATGAAAGGTTAAATCAGCAAGTGTTAAATCTCCCCGACCTTCCAAACCTCAATTTCCTCAGCTATAATATAGGGACATAGGAGTTGGGAACTTGTCACATAGGACTTGGGAACTCTGTGGTGGTTCCTACTGGCTAACAGTTTTGAGCACTTACTATGTGCTAAGCCCCTTCCCTATATTATATCATTTAATCCTCACAATCATTCTTTGAGGCAAGTACTATTCAAGCACATCATTTTACTAACAAGGAACTAGAGACATCAATAAAATAATGAGGTTTAAAAAAAGTTTCATAGCTCTTTCTGTTTTCAAAACACTTTTTCCTATGTTATTCCATCTTTCCTCCTCAAAAACACTGCTAGGTATTTATTATGACATTCCTTTCATTGGAGTTTACAGAGAGGACAAGAGGTCTTTGCAAGGTCACACAAGCCAGCAAGGGCAGCGTTGTGACTTGAAAGAGACATAGTAATTATAAACATGCCTTAAGGAAAAAAGAGCCGTGTTAATAATATAATCAGATGCCTAATTGTCCTTGCCACGAGATGATCCATTTGTGGACGAGTGGAAAACAGCTATGTCACAGTCATATTTTAGATTAGACCATAAAATAAACAAACAATAAGCCAAACTGTTGTGGGCAAGCAAGTGATAACCAAGGAGAGATGAGGTGGGGTTGGGGAGAAGATGTGGAAGAAACTAGTGACCTAAGTGAGGAACTTTAGGGAATTTGGTGAAAATGGGGTGGGAGGTTGAGAGGAAACCCTGACGAATAATTTTGATAAAACTCTGAAAATGTCAGGCAAGCTAAAGCCCTTGCATGCTTCTCATCCATCTTTGATTTTGTTCAACTGGGAAATACTTCAGAAGTTTTTCTTCAGCTATTTGTTTTCCATCTGTTGGAAAGGGGCGTGTGGTAGCTATAGCTATTTCCCTTTAAAGTGAGGCAAAAAGTAGAAGAAACATTAGAATGAACTTAAGGGAACAGAGTTGGGAGAAGTTCCCTTTGAATTGTAAAGATTGGCTTTTTCATTTTCCTAGAAGGCAGGTTTTATTTCTCTAAATGAGAGTGGGGTTGGCTAGGAGCAGGTATAGGTTCTGGGGCGCAGTGTGAATAAGAGCCTCCAGAATAATCCCTGCAGGACCACTGCATGGACGGAAAGTGGAATAAATGCTCAAGCAGACTGCTTTGTGGGGAAGCCCTGAGTTTGAAAGTCTCTTTATCTCTGTTATCTCTTAGTGCGAAAGCCTTAGCAAGTCAGGGCATACTTAAGCCTCAGTATTTTTCACCTGGAAAGTAGAGGAAGCTAATACCTAGCTCACAAGACTATGGTGACTATTACATGCGATAAAATATATGACAGGTTTGCAAACTTTAAAGCAGTAGCAACTGCAGTATAGCTCTTTATTTAGGATCCCCTCCCCAATATTAAAAAAAAATATTTTTGATTTTTTTATACAATTTTGAAAGGTTACTTTCCATTTACAGTTATTACAAAATATTGGCTCTATGGCCCTTGTTGTACAATACATCTTTGAGCCTATCTTACACCCAATAGTTTGTACCTCCTACCCGCCCCCCATCCCATAGTGGCACCCCTCTCCCCAACTGGTAACCACTAGTTTGTTCTCTGTATCTGTGAGTCTGCTTCTTTTTTGTTATATTCACTAGTGTGTTGTATTTTTTAGATTCCACACGTAAGTGATATCATACAGTATTTGTCTTTTTCTGTCTTATTTCACTTAGCATAATGCCCTCCAAGTCCATCCACGTTACTGCAAAGGGCAAAATTTCGTCTTTTTCATGGCTGAGTAATATTCTCCTCCCCAACATTTTAATGTGTGAAATCAGGTGAAAATTTAAATCAAGGGCCCCCTTGAACCACAAGTAAGTCAGCAAATGTGTGGGAGACATGGGATTGATGGTGGTGGGTGGTGATTGGAAGGGGCAGGTGGGCTCTGGCCTGACCGTTTGTTTGTATGTGTGTTTGGAATCAGGCAAAACCTCTCACTGGTGTCTCCATCTTCTCTCCCACTGGCTGCCTGGGGAGCCAAGTTGGTTCCTCACACCAACACCCAAACACGGCTCCTGAAAATGTGTGGTAATGAGCCATTTGTTCCAGAATTCAGAGCCAAGATGCTTATCTTCAGGATCCAAGGGCTGGCCATCAAAAAGCAAAATACAATTTAACTTTAATTAATTTCCCAGTGAGTGCTGCAATATATCATCCAACAGAAATGAAATGAAACACTTGGAAATTTCTAACACACCAACCACAGGCTGTCATCCATCCTCCTCACTCGGCTTGAATCTGGAGAGTTTTCTTGGAAAGGCTGCTGTGACCCTCCTCTTTGTGAAGGGTCTGTGTTTTCAAGCCCCCCAGGTGCCGGATGCTCTGGGTGGGAAGGTAAACTTGCCCCACCTCGGACGATAACCTAACCAGCCCTGACTGGCGAGGTCCTGAGAATGGGGTTTCCCAACTTGATTTCTCGCATCAATTAGCATTTAGTTTGTGAGGCTGCCGGGAAAGAAGACATTCTCGCACAGGATAAAGAGGAAGGAGCTGTGTGTTATGAGAGTGTGACCTCACTTTTGGGGGCTGTGAGGTGCTGAGAAGCCCCCTGTTGCTGTGTCACTGTCACTCCTACTAGATGTCACATGACAGTGACTCTTGTCCTGCGATACTGAGATATGGTCGTGCCGCTGTGGCTTAAAGAGCAAAATGCACATGGTTTTGAGCACATGAGGGTCCCCTGCTCCTAGTTCAGAGCCCAGCTGAGGCTCTAGTGGTGCCCAATGAATACATCTTGAATAAGTGAATAAACAAGTGAACAAATTGTGAAGTTGCCCTTGGTTAGCAACCAGGGAAGAAACATGTTTCTGGGTGGGCACCAGAACCTCTGGAAGGGCTCTAGCCATGGGAAGAGAACTGTTATCACCTTGGTTTTGGTTGGGAAAGGTGATGATACTTCAACGTGGAGGGCGCTCCTGAGGAGAGAATGGAGGTCATGTGGACTCAACACAGGGATTCGGGGCAGGAACCAGCAAGTGATACAGACTGCAAAGGGCCTGGAAGCTGGTTAAGCAGTGTGGGCTCCATCTGGAAGGCAAGGAGAAGGCAGCATACATTTTCTCAGCCAAAATATGATGTAAATGCAGGTCTCTAAATCTATCTATCTATCTACCTATCTATCTACCTATCTATCTATCCATCTATCTATCCGTCTATCTATTATCTATCATCTATCTATCTATCTATCTATCTATCATCTATCCATCTATCTATCCATCTATTATCTATCATCTATCTATCTATCATCTATCTATCATCTATCTATCCATCTATCTATCCGTCTATCTATTATCTATCATCTATCTATCTATCTATCTATCTATCTATCCATCTATCTATCCGTCTATCTATTATCTATCATCTCTCTGTCTATCTATCTATCCATCTATCTATCCATCTATCTATTATCTATCATCTATCTATCATCTATCTATCTATCTATCCATCTATCTATCCGTCTATCTATTATCTATCATCTATCTATCTATCTACCTATCTATCCATCTATCCATCTATCTATTATCTATCATCTATCATCTATCTATCTATCTATCATCTATCATCTATCTATCTATCTATCTATCATCTATCTCTCTACCTATCTATCCATCTATCCATCTATCTATTATCTATCATCTATCTATCATCTATCTATCTATTATCTATCATCTATCTATCATCTATCTATCTATCTCTCTACACTTCTATCTATCTATCTACCTACCTATCCATCTGTCTATCCATCCATGTATGTATCCATCTATCTACCTATCTATCCATCTATCTATCCGTCTATCTATTATCTATCATCTATCTATCTATCTACCTATCTATCCATCTATCCATCTATCTATTATCTATCATCTATCTATCATCTATCTATCTATCTATCATCTATCATCTATCTATCTATCTATCTATCATCTATCTCTCTACCTATCTATCCATCTATCCATCTATCTATTATCTATCATCTATCTATCATCTATCTATCTATTATCTATCATCTATCTATCATCTATCTATCTATCTCTCTACACTTCTATCTATCTATCTACCTACCTATCCATCTGTCTATCCATCCATGTATGTATCCATCTATCTACCTATCTATCCATCTATCTATCCGTCTATCTATTATCTATCATCTATCTATCATCTATCATCTATCTATCTATCTATCTATCTATCTATCTATCTATCTATCATCTATCTATCTATCTACCTACCTATCCATCTGTCTATCCATCCGTGTATGTATCCATCTATCTACCTATCTATCCATCTATCCATCCATCTATGTATCCATCTGTCTATCTGTCTATCCATCTATCTATCTGAGAGAGAGACACATAGGAAGAGTGAGAGACAGAGAGAGAAAGAAAGAGAAAAAAAGAAAGAAAGAAAGAAAGAGAGAAGGAAAGAAAGAAATAGATCAGCTAATTCTGCAGGCCCATCAGGATCTGGCAACAATGGTAATATATGGGTTGTGCAGGGAAATCTGGCAGGGGGTGGAGGCAGTGGATCATCCCTTAGATGGGAAGAGAGAGACCATCTCCCCAGAGAAAGTGTGGGTAGCTGCAGCTCTAAAACCTTGGCTCTCAGTGTGTTCTTGGGCTCACTGCATCCCCAAGAGGATGAATAGAGGGGAGAGTCACATTATGGGTTAAACTTTCCAGGTGGCTTCCAGGAATGGCCGTCCTCAGATGAGGGTACCAGGACCTGGGGCAGCACAGGGCAGGTGCAGCTGCGTCCACGTTAGGGTGAGCAGGGGTGTGATCAGCCAACGTGGGCCCTGGTACAGAGGCTCGGGTATAGGGGTGTTCAATCCACACCTGCAATGCACCTGCATTGTCTTTGCACCCTATCACATCCCCAGTAACCTGTGGAATAGCAAGTGCGCAAGAGGCTTACCAATTCTGTAAGGGAATGTTTGGCAAGAACGGTGTCCTTTTGTGATATCGCTTATGCACGTGTGTATTTTTTTCTCATCACTATGCAATCTGGTTTTGCAGCTATCTAACCAGTTACGGATTAGAAAGATGGGATTTAAATGTTACTATGTAGCTCATGAAATAATTGGCTGCTAGTGGGGTCTTAATTAAGTGTAAAAGCACAACAGTTCATTGGTAGGTGTTTAAAATACAACCCCCCTACTTCTGTCCTTACTTGGAGAACCTTCCTCCTCCTCCTTCCCTCTGTCCCAGAGAATGACATAATCTTCCTTGCTAGTTGTCAGTCCTACGTGACTCCCCATGTGACTGGGTGAGTAAAAGGCTCTGTCTTTGTATTAATGCCTAACAATACTGGGTCCCTTCCCGGAAGATTTCAAAATAAGAGAATTGGATGAGAAATGCAATTGCCACATACGTATGGCCTTGAATGTGCTTGTCACCATGCCATGTCCTCTTACGCATTTCCCATTTTTTTCCCCAATTGTCATTTGTAATATTATTCCATTTACTGAGAGAATCATTATAAGGAACCACTCACCTATTAAGACACATGTGGGCCTGGCCTGGCGAACACCAGCTGGATGAGGCAGAGCAGGAGATGCCAGGCATGGGCTAACCTTGACCCTCTGGCCTGGGAAGGAGATGACTGGAGGAAATTGAGTCTAGTAGGCAGGGCAGGTATCAGGCACGGTAACAGAGCCTAGCCAGGCCAGCAGAGCGAGGCTGTGGAGATCAAGATGAGGATGCCAACAACAGTTAGCTTTGATGGAGGCCCTTTACATGCCAGGTGCTTTCAGATAATTTGCTGACATTATCTCTGACTCTGACGTAAAACTGATGCTCTAGCTAACTGACATCACTTAATGCTCGTAATAGCCTTTCAAGGTAGAAATGATTATTAACATGATTTTATATGTGAGGGACCTAAAGGTTTGAGAGATTAAGTAAGTCCCAGGCCACGTGGCTAATAAGTGGCAAGAGTGTAACTTAAATCCAGGGATGACTCCAAAGGCTGTGCTCTTCCTCACATCACTGGCTCCGCAAGGAGGGGGCTTCCAGCCCACTCCGAATTAATGAAGCTCCATTGATTTTATCAGGTGGCTATTGCTGTATAACAATCCACCCTATACCTAAGGCTCCCCTTTCCTGAAGCCCATGATCAGCTGGAATCCCTCTGCAGCACCTAGCGTATGCACACATGCACACACACGTGTGCACACACACACGATACCTGGATAGACTTTGGCCAGAGAGAAGAATTTCACTCATCCTTGATTTTGTCCCTCTACCTCTGGAGACCTGGATGGTGATTGTCAGGCTTTAGGACTATTGGAAACTCAGGCCACTTCTGAGTGATGTGGATCAGAAAAGATCTGGTTTTCCAAATATCCAGTTGCACTACACAGAAGTTGAGGAATAAAAGGTGGGCTGGGGAAGAGAGAGAGACCGGTGTGTGGCTGAGACACTTGAATATAATAATCTAGGGAAATAGAGGAAAAAAACAATAAATAAGGAAAAAAGAGTGGGAGTGGGCCAGGATGACAGGGCCATGAGGTAATGAGCAGGATGAAGGAGGGGTTCTGATGGAAGGAGATAATGGGCCGATATAAGTTAGCCTGAAATTCACAGGTGGGAGGGGCAGCCCCTGGACTTGATTCCCAGAAGAAGGTCCTGAGGTCCGTGTGAGTTTCATGTGTCTTTTGTTCAGAATGCATTATAAATTAAATTCTCCTACCAGAAAGGTGTATGGTAGTGTAAGGGTGCGTGTTAAAGCAAAAGTAGGAACTGAATTTTCTGCTGTTGATGGGAAGTTCATATTTGCTGTTTTTGTTTGTGTGTTCATTCCCAAATAGTGTTTTGTTTTTTTTTTAATTTTTATTTATTTATGGCTGTGTTGGGTCTTCGTTTCTGTGCTAGGGCTTTCTCTAGTTGTGGCAAGCGGGGGCCACTCTTCATCGCGGTGCGCGGGCCTCTCACTATCGCGGCCTCTCTTCTTGCGGAGCACAGGCTCCAGACGCGCAGGCTCAGTAATTGTGGCTCACGGGCCCAGTTGCTCTGCGGCATGTGGGATCTTCCCAGACCAGGGCTCGAACCCGTGTCCCCTGTATTGGCAGGCGGATTCTCAACCACTGAGCCACCAGGGAAGCCCCCAAATAGTGTTTTAATGATTATTTTTGTTGTCCTAAGAAGTTGTCTCTCTCTTACGCCTCATCTTGCTTGAGGACCACTTCCTTCATCTTGAAACATCTCTTCTGGTCTCTGCGATTCAGACTCCTGGTTCTCCTCATAGCTCTCCGACTCCAGTTTCTCCAGTTTTGCAATCCCTCTGATTCCTTTCCATCAGCCTATCTGTTGAGAATTGAGCTCTACCAGTTTTATCATGTGGCTATTGTTGTATAACAAGCCACTCCCAAATTTAGTGGCGTTAAACAATGATCATTTATTTAGCTCACGAGTCTGTGGGTCAGTGAGCAGTTCTGCTGATCAGGGTCAGGATCAGCTGGTGTTGGCTGGACTCCTCATCTACCTGCAGGCAGCAGCCAGGTTAACTGGGGGCTGGCTGGGGTAGGGTGGCCCCAGTTGGCATGGCTTGTCTTTGCTCCTCTATTCTTCAGCAGGCTGGCCTGAGCTTGTTCACGTGGTAGCAGCCTTCCATAAGAACAAGCAGAGTGTGCAAGGCTTTCTGGAGCCTAGACTTGGACCTCGTACAATGTCACGTCTGCTGCATTTTACTGAATGAAGCAAGCCATGGGGGCAGTCCAAATTCAAAGAGTGGGGAAATAGATTCTTTCTCTTGGTAGAAGGAGATGCACAGTCACAGTGCAAAGGGCTGGAGGCATGGAAAGGGGTGGAGAATTGAGATCATATTCCCAAAATTTCTATCACACTAGGATTCTGCCTTTGGTTGTTCAAATATTCTCCCCAGATAAATCTAACCCATGTCATGGTGTTTCCCTCACCCCACAGCCCATGATGTCAGCATATATTATCTTCTATAAAATTTAATTTTTCTTCTGTCAAATTGAAGACTGTGCTTTTGTCATCACCTTCAGTGGACTGAAAATCCCCCAGCAGTGCATGGCACAACTTGGTGAAAGGATTCTGGATGAGGTGTAGTAGCAGAGACTACTCCTTGTTCACTCAAACCAATCCTTCCCTTCTTTACTAGTAGAACGGCTGCATGGTCACTGGTCACTTGGCTGCCCCGTTAGAGACTACATCTCCCAGCCTTTCTTGCAACTTTGGTCATGCCTTGTGTCCTACTTTTGGCCAATGGATGTGAGCAGAAGAAAACATGCCAGGGGGGTGGGGCCTGAGGTGTCCTGCCTTTCCCCTCTTTCTCAGTGGTTGGAAGATGGTCTGAGCTGGAGCAGCTAAGTTGAACCCAGAGACCAAAACCACATGGAGGATGATAGAGTCACACTTTAAGCACTGGACTCTCTATTTAGTATTTGCAAAATGAGAAAAATAATCAACTCCAATCTTATTTAAACTTTGTATTTGTGAGTGTTTTGTTACGGCAGCTTAGCTTGTGCCCTGGCAAATATGGTGATGGGAGAGGGAAGTGGAATGATGGAGTGTAACACTGGCAAAGCCAGGCTAGCATACTGAGAGCTTGCTGGGGTTCAAAGAAAGAGGGAACATCATTCTTTCCATTTTTTTCTTCTTTTCCTCTTTCAAACTTATTTTGCAGTTCTTTGTTTTTCTATTCTCCTCCTTCTCCAAGACATTTCCCGCCTGTTCTCTTTTTTGTTCCACATTTCTATATGGTGTGGTGGGAAATCTCTTGAAACCTTGACCTTAGGAGAGGAGATTAACAACCACAATAGAGGTGAATGATACTATATTGGATGTAAGAAAATACTTTATTTCAAAAAATAAAAGAAAGTAGAAAGATAGTATTGAGAGTGTTTGTATGCCCTTCACATAGCTTCTCCTAGTGTTAACATTTAACATAATCATGGTACATTTATCAAAATTAAGAAGTTAGCATCAGTACAGTAACATTAGCTAACTACAGACTTTATTCAATTTCTCCAGTTTCTCTAATAATGTTCATCTGTTCCAGAATCAAGTCCAGGCTACCATGTTGCATTTAGTTGTCAGGTCTCCTTTGTCTCTTCAAAGCTGTGATAGCTTCTTTTTCTTTCCTTGTCTTTGGTGACCTTGACACTTTTGGTCAAGTGTTTTGTAGACTGTCCCTAAATTTGCATTTGTCTGATGTTTCTTATGATTAGACTGAGGTTATAGATGTTTGGGAAGAATACACCAGAAGCAAAATACCCTCCTTGTACCATACCAGGGGACAAAATATCAACATGATTTTTTTTTTTTTATTTTTTTACTGGTGATGTTAGCCTTGATTACTTGGTCAAGGTACTTTTCATACTCTATTTGTTAGAAGGGAGTCAATAATTCTAGCCCATTTGAGGGGAAGGGAATTAAGCTCTTTTGTGGAAGGAGGAGTATCAAAGAATTTTGATGTACACCAAAACCACCACGGTAATTAAATATTTTCTGGAGGTACTTTGAGGCTCTGCAGTATCCTGTTTCTCCTTAAAGTTTCTCTCACTAATTTTAATATGCATCAGTGGATCTTCCCTGCAGTAATTATTACTATGTTTTAGTGATGATTTTCTATTTTCCTCATTGCTTCTACCTTTATTAATTGGAACTCATCTGTCAGGAAGATTTGTCCTTAACTTTCTTCCTTTATTTATTTACTTAAGCATTTATGTCTATCACAATGGATTTATGGATATTTATTTCATTTTTAGGTTATAATCCAATACAGTTGTTATCTTGTTGCTCAAATTGTTCCAGGTTTGTTCACTGGGAGCTCTTTGAGGTGGGCACCTATGTCCTTTTGATATACCCTCATCCTTTTATTTCTATATATCTTTTAGCACTTCCTTACTTTTTGGAACTTCAAGACATTTCAGGCTCATCTTGTATTTTCTCTGCCCAGCTTAAGGATCAGCCATTTCTCTAAGGATTCATGGTCCTTTTTGGTAGAAAATGGTATTTAGAAATCAAGATCTGGGCAGTAGGGGTGTTCATTGCTATTAGGTGTCACGGCTTCTAGCACCTCTGAACAGAGAGAGCTTCGAAAAATATGTATATATATACTCACCCATGAATACACACATCTACATTTATTTAGGTATCTGTCTGTAAATATATCACATTAAGCATGAATGCATATTGGTATCTGATTCCAATCCAGTCAGTACCACAGGATCTATTCTAGACTTCCCTTTGTTGTTTTTTTGTAGCTTCTTTCACTGACACTGAGAGACCATTAGTTACCTTGTATTTACTTAGTTGTTCAACCCAAGAATATATGGAAAGCAGTTTCAAAATTGTTTACCTGTTCCCCCTTGAGAAACAGCTAGAATAGAGTGTTAAAATACAGTTCCTTTTTGCCTTTAACCTCGCAGCATGGGGTCAAAAAACTGTTTTCCAAAGTTTCTCAGTTATGTTCCCTTTTTCTCTAGCCCTTTAAGTGAAGCTTTGTCATATATTCATAATATAGTTAAATTTATATGTCATAATCTGCATTATGCCTGGGTTCTTCTGAATATCCTGGTTAATTTTTATGAACTTTTCGCATGGTGAAGTTCATTCTTGTGTTGTACAGTTTTATGGGGTTTGACAAATCCATAAAGTCATTTATCCATCTCCAAAGTATCATAAAGAACAGTTCCAATATCCTAAAATTCTCTTGTATGGCTCTCTTTTAGTCAACACTCTCCCACTCAATAATCACTGATCTCTTTTCCATCCTTATAGTTTTGCCATTTCCAGAATGCCATAAGTAGAATCATACAATATGTAGCATTTGGTGATTGGCTTCCTTCACTAAAAAATGTACTTAAAATTCATTCATGGTGTTACATGGATTAATATTCTTTTTCCTTTTAGTTGTTGAGTAGTATCGGGGTATATGGATATACCACAGTTTCTTTTATCCATTCACTTGTTGAAGGACCTATGGATTTTTTCCAGTTTTGGGAAATTATGAATAAAGCTGCAATAAACATTCACATTCAGTTTTTTATGTGAGCATTAGCTTTCAATTTACTTGAGGAAATACCTAGGACTGGGATTGCTGAGCTGTATGGTAAGTATAAATCTAATTTTATAAGAAACTGCCAAACTTCCAAAGTTGCTCTATTGTTTTGCAATCATTAGCAATGAATGAGAGCTCCTACTGTTTCTCATCCTCTCCAGTGTTTGGAATTGTTTCATTTTGTGTGTGTGTGTGTGTGTGTGTGTGTGTGTGTGTGTGTGTGTGTTTGCGTGCCATTCTCATATGTTTGTGGTAGTATCTCATTGTGGTTTAATTTGCATTTCCCTAATGATAATTAGGTTGTTTATTCTCTTGTTGTTGAGTTTTAAGTTTCTTTAAAAAATATTCAGGATACAAGTCTTTTATTAGAATTGTGAACTGCAAATATTTTTCCAACTCTGTGGTTTGTCTTTTCATTCCCTTAACTGTGTCTTTTGCAGAGCAAGTGTTTCTAATTTTGATAGTCTTATTTATTCATTTTTTTTCTTTCAGGAATTGTGCTTTTAGTATGTTATGTTGGACTTTAAATGTGCCACAAACACCTTTTAAGTTATAGTTATAGCTCATCTACTTGATAATATGCCATATTGTGGTTGGCTCTATATAAATAGTTTAACATTTATAATAAAATATTCATATTTCTGTTCATGTCCTAATTCTTCTTGATCTCTGACACAAACTAGATATTGCTACTCATTAGTGTCTCTTTAGAAAGTATTTATATTAATTCAGCTCTTGCTTTGAAGGGTGGCAAGTTTGAGTGGATTTGGGGGCAGAAGGAGAATTAGACCAGGTGGGTGTTTGGTCTGCCTTGACCAGCTCTGGGAACTGGAATAATCATTTCACTTCTCTAGGCCTTAGCTTTCCCACTTGTCCTAGTCATACTTCCCATCGTTGTTGTACAGGTAAAATGGACCCAGGTAAATGCTCATATGGAGGTATTTTTTCATGTTTCTTTTTTTAAAAAATTTATATCTGTCCCCAGACTTGTCCATGATACATAAGAGAGAAGAGACAGTGGAGGAAACAGAGAATGATAGAAAATTCTGCACTTTGTGGGAATTAGGAGCACCACTACAGAAACAGAACCTGGCATCCAAAGCATCCGAGCATACTTGGACCAGATGGCTGCACCCCATCTCCTCATGGGTGGGCTCTGGTCCTCCCTGATTGGAAGGTTATATAAGATTGATAGTGATAAACCGCCAACCTGGGGCCCAGGTGGTAATCCTGCTGACTACCACCAATTTCACTTTTCATCATAAAATAGAAAAGAATAGAGATCATTAAGTTCAAGGCTTTTCTTGAGTTGTTCAACTTGTTCTTGCCACTTAGAATTCTAAAAATCATGGAATGTTATTTCCGGATGGGACTTTGGCGATACATGACTATGTTTTCTGATTCCTGATTTAGAACACAGGGATAGGCACATGATCTGCCTGAGGGGTATTTGTGTTTCCTACAAAATAATTAGATGTTTTTTCCACCTGGTCACCCACTCCCTGTGCTTCTCTACCCCCTAGCTTTGACCCTGGTAGGGCCCCTTATCTGACATTCCATCTTTTTCATGTTTTCTCCTCCTGCTGAACTTCTCCTTCAAGACTCAGCTCAAATGTCTCCTTGCCTATGTCGTGTTCCATATCTGATTCTCCTCCCACCTCTCCCTACCAAAATGAATCATTCTCTTGTCTGAGCTGACATAGCACCTTAATGTAGCTGTTTTGCCACTCTATTAAATGTATACTTCTGTGCATATTTCCCTTGTATGCGAGTATGTGTACTTGTACGTCTTCCTTGCTAAAGCATCTGTGCCTGGAGGACAAGAAGGGTCTTATCCCCATCCCAGTGCCAGGTGCACAGTTAACTTTCATGAATGTTTGTTGCTTGGAATCTGACTCCGCTCCTTTATCTTAAAAGCAAGGAAACTGATAAGTGACTTGTGTCATTCTTTTTCCAAAAATTCCTTTTCCTTAAAGATTAATTGACCTATGCTCAGTATTTCTGGGAGCTGATGGTCTTTGTCTAATTATTTCTTAAAATTCTTTTTAGCACAAAGAACCCACAGTTCCTCTTTGTGTAAGCTATATGAGCAAGTGCTCAAGACTCAAGTAAGCAGACTGGGGAACAAATAGTTTGCAGTCTTCAGGGATGCACAAACAATTCCGCTTCTGGTAAGTCCAGCTGACAAAACTAGAGGAGGCCCCTATATAGATTGTCTGGGATTTTCCTGTGTGGGGTGGACACAATTAGATCTGCAGAACATCTGATCCTGTGAAACAAAGGCTGACAGTACGACAAATAGCTTGCTACTACATTTTCATCAGTGTTCCTACAAACAGACACACTCTCTCATTCACTGGGTCCAGAAAGCCAAAATTTATAGATCTCTTCCTTTGCAAAAACTCCTAAACCTGGTTTATTTCCATGGACTTGACCTTTGGCATTCAGACTTTCTCCCCACTGGCAAACCCAGGGTCCATTTTTTCCTGCAGACGGCCATTTTGGCAATCTCCTTAACAGCCTAAGAACCAAGGTCTACATATGGAGACCTCATCCCCGGTTGCCTAATGGATTCAAAAGACATCCTGAATATTCATCATTTCTCCTTTTATGAGCACCTTGGCAATTCCCTCCAAAGGTGAAGGCTGCAGTAAATTCAGGAGTGCCATGTAGTGAATACCAATTTATCCTCAATTCAAGTCTAGTTGTTTTCCTGCTCCTTGGCAGAGCATTGGAGATCCCAGTGAATGCAGGGCATTGTCTCAGCTCTGAGGATGCAGGATTGTTTGTGCAAATCCGAAGCCTGAAGACGTTGTCTGCTCCCCAGCCTGCTTGCCTAAGCGCTGTGCACTTACTACTCTGCATTCTCTGCAACTCCCTCCCTGGAGAAGTTGGAAATGACCTTGTGGGGAAATGTTAAAATCATGCTGGAGTGCTTGGATTGGTGACAGGGCTTTTAATTAATAGTTGTAAATTAGCAAATATTATTTTTCAGCTCTGTGCTCATGGTCTTACCCTTTGGTGTGCTAGGGATCCATTACAACGTTCCCCAAATAATCCCCAAGATACTGATGTGGACAGTTGTTCAATGGACATAGATTCAGTGAGAGACAGACACCCTCATTATTTTTGTTCATTTGAAAAGTTCGGCCTGGTTGAACCTGAGTAGTGACTAGGGAAGGAAGGGCGCTGTGGGAGGTGGGCTCTGACACTGTCTACTGTGGGGTCCACTCTGTTTCCCCCCAGGGTCGACATTGCTAACTGTGCCTTTTCTCTCATCCCACGTCTCTATAGCCCAAATAGCAGCACGTCGCTCATCAATTTCCCATCGTTCTCCTTTCCTCCTGGAAAAACTGGGACCTGAAACCTCAGCCCCATTTGCTTTTGTACCTTCTGACTCTAGAATGGAAACACGTGTACTTACTATTGATCTATTCATCCTGGTATGCTCTTTATTTTTTTATTTTTAATTTTTAAAATTTTATTATGGTAAGAACACTTAACATGAGATCTAGCCTTTTAAATTTTGAAGCAATTTTTAAGTTGGCCACACTGTTTTTTTTCTTTTTTTAACATCTTTATTGGAGCATAATTGCTCCACAATGGTTTGGTAGTTTCTGCTGCACAACAAAGCGAATTTGCTATACCCAAACATACATCCCCGTATCTCCTCCCTCTTGCATCTCCCTCCCACCCTCCCTATCCCACCCCGCTAGGTGGTCACAAAGCACTGAGCTGATCTCCCTGTGCTACGCGGCTGCTTCCCACTAGCTATCTGTTTTACATTTGGTAGTATATATAAGTCCATGCCACTCTCTCACTTCGTCCCAGCTTACCCTTCCCCCTCCCTGTGTCCTCAAGTCCATTCTCTACATCTACGTCTTTATTCCTGTCCTGCCCCTAGGTCCTTCAGAACCTTTTTTTTTTAGATTCCATATAAATGTGTTAGCATACAGTATTTGTTTTTCTGACTTACTTCACTCTGTATGAAAGTCTCTAAATCCATCCACCTCACTACAAATAACTTAATTTCGTTTCCTTTTATGGCTGAATAATATTCCATTGTACACATGTGACACATCTTCTTTATCCATTCATCTGTCGATGGACACTTAGGTTGCTTCCATATCCTGGATATTGTAAATAGAGCTGCAGTGAACATTTTGGTACATGACTTTTTTTGAATTATGGTTTCCTCAGGGTATATGCCCAGTAGTGGGATTGCCAGATCATATGGTAATGTTCTATTTTTGGTTTTTTAAGGAACCTCCGTACTGTTCTCCATAATGGCTGTATCAATTTACATTCCCACCAAGAGTGCAAGAGGGTTCCCTTTTCTCCACACCCTCTCCAGCATTTATTGTTTGTAGATTTCTTAGAGATGGCCATTCTGACTGGTGTGAGCTGATACCTCATCGTACTTTGATTTGCATTTCTCTAATGATTTTGAGCATCCTTTCATGTGTTTGTTGGCAATCTGTATATCTTTTTTGGAGAAATGTCTGTTTAGATCTTCTGCCCATTTTTGGATTGGGTTATCTGTTTTCTTTTGATATTGAGCTGTATGAGCTGCCTGTATATTTTGGAGATTAATCCTTTGTCAGTTGCTTCATTTGCAAATATTTTCTCCCATTCTAAGTGTTGTCTTTGCGTCTTGTTTATGGTTTCCTTTTCTGTGCAAAAGCTTTTAAGTTTCATTAGGTCCCATTTGTTTATTTTTGTTTTTATTTCAATTTCTCTAGGAGGTGGGTCAAAAAGGATCTTGCTGTGATTTATGTCATAGAGTGTTCTGCCTATGTTTTCCTCTAAGAGTTTGATGGTGTCTGACCTTACATTTAGGTCTTTAATCCATTTTGAGTTTATTTTTGTGTATGGTGTTAGGAAGTGTTCTAATTTCATTCTTTTATATGTAGCTGTCCAGTTTTCCCAGCACCACTTATTGAAGAGGCTGTCTTTTCTCCATTGCATATCCTTGCCTCCTTTATCAAAGGTAAGATGACCATATGTGCATGGGTTTATCTCTGGGCTTTCTATCCTATTCCATTGATCTATATTTCTTTTTTTGTGCCAGTACCATACTGTCTTGATTACTGTAGCTTTGTAGTATAGTCTGAAGTCAGGGAGCCTGATTCCCAGCTCCGTTTTTCTTTCTCAAGATTGCTTTGACCATTTGGGGTCTTTTGTGTTTCCATACAAATTGTGCAATTTTTTGTTCTAGTTCTGTGAAAAATGCCATTGGTAGTTTGATAGGGATTGCATTGAATCTGTAGATTGCTTTGGGTAATATAGTCATTTTCACAATATTGAGTCTTCCAATCCAAGAACGTGGTATATCTCTCCATCTGTTTGTGTCATCTTTGATTTCTTTCAAGAGTGTCTTACAGTTTTCTGCATACAAGTCTTTTGCCTACTTAGGTAGGTTTACTCCTAGGTGTTTTATTCTTTTTGTTGCAATGGTAAATGGGAGTGTTTCCTTAATTTCTCTTTCAGATTTTTCATCACTAGTGTATAAGAATGCAAGAGATTTCTGTACATTAATTTTGTATCCTGCTACTTTACCAAATTCATTGATTAGCTCTAGTAGTTTTCTGGTAGCATCTTTAGGATTCTCTATGTATAGTATCATGTCATCTGCAAACAGTGACAGTTTTACTTATTGTTCCGATTTGGATTCCTTCTATTTCTTTTTCTTCTCTGATTGATGTGGCTAAAGCTACCAAAACTATGTTGAATAATAGTGGTGAGAGTGGGCAACCTTGTCTTGTTCCTGCTCTTAGTGGAAATGGTTGCAGTTTTTTACCATTGAGAACAATGTTGGCAGTGGGTTTGCCATGTATGGCCTTTATTATGTTGAGGTAAGTTCCCTCTATGCCTAGTTTCTGGAGAGTTTTTATCACAAATGGGTGTTGAATTTTGTCAAAAGCTTTTTCTGCATCTATTGAGACGATCATATGGTTTTTATCCCTCAATATGTTAATATGGTGTATCACATTGATTGATTTGCGTATACTGAAGAATCCTTGCGTTCATGGGATAAACCCCACTTGATCATGGTGTATGACTTGTAACGTACTGGTGGATTCTCTTTGCTAGTATTTTGTTGAGGACTTTTGCATCTATGTTCATCAGTGATATTGGTCTGTAGTTTTCTTTTTTTGTGACATCTTTGTCTGATTTTGGTATCAGGGTGATGGTGGCCTCGTAATATGAGTTTGGGAGTGTTCCTCCCTCTGCTATATTTTGGAAGAGTTTGAGAAGAATAGGTGTTAGCTCTTCTCTAAATGTTTGATAGAATTCGCCTGTGAATCCATCTGGTCCTGGGCTTTTGTTTGTTGGAAGATTTTTAATCACAGTTTCAATTTCAGTGCTTGGGATTGGTCTGTTTATAGTTTCTATTTCTTCCTGGTTCAGTCTCGGGAGGTTGTTGTTTTCTAAGAGTTTGTCCATTTCTTCCAGATTGTCCATTTTATTGGCTTATAGTTGCTTGTAGTAATCTCTCATTACTCTCATGATCCTTTGTATTTCTGCACTGTCAGTTGTTACTTCTCCTTTTTCATTTCTAATTCTATTGATTTGAGTCTTCTCCCTTTTTTTCTTGATGAGTCTGGCTAGTGTTTTATCAATTTTGTTTATCTCCTCAAAAAACCAGCTTTTAGTTTTATTGATCTTAGCTATTGTTTCCTTCATTACTTTTTCATTTATTTCTGATCTGATCTTTATGATTTCTCTCCTTCTGCTAACTTTGGGATTTTTTTGTTCTTCTTTCTCTAACTGCTTTAGGTGTAGGGTTAGGTTGTTTATTTGAGATGTTTCTTGTTTCTTGATGTAGGAGTGTGTTGCTATAAACTTCCTTCTTAGAACTGCTTTTGCTGCATCCCGTAGGTTTTGGGTCATCATGTTTTCATTGTGATTTGTTTCCAGGTATTTTTTGATTTCCTCTTTGATTTCTTCAGTGATCTCTTGGATATTTAGTAGTGTATTGTTTAGCCTCCATGTGTTTGTATTTTTAATAGTTTTTTTCCTGTAATTGATATCTAGTCTCATAGCATTGTGGTTGGAAAAGATCCTTGATACAATTGTAATATTCTTAAATTTCCCAAAGCTTGATTAGTGACCCAACATATGATCTATCCTGGAGAATGTTCCATGAGCACTTGAGAAGAAAGTGTATTCTGTTGTTTTTGGATGGACTGTCCTATAAATATCAATTAAGTCCATCTTGTTTAATGTATCATTTAAAGCTTGTGTTTCCTTATTTATTTTCATTTTGGATGATCTGTCCATTGGTGAAAGTGGCGTGTTAAAGTCCCCTACTATGATTGTGTTACTGTCGATTTCCCTTTTTATGGCTGTTAGCATTTGCCTTAAGTATTGAGGTGCTCCTATGTTGGGTGCATAAATATTTACAATTGTTATATCTTCTTCTTGGATTGATCCCTTTATCCTTATGTAGTGTCCTTCTTTGTCTCTTGTAATAGTCTTTATTTTAAAGTCTATTTCTTCTGATATGAGAATTGCTACTCCAGCTTTCTTTTGATTTCCATTTCCATGGAATATCTTTTTCCATCCCCTCACTTTCAATCTGTGTGTGTCCCTAGGTCTGAAGTGGGTCTCTTGCAGACAGCGTATTTACGGGTCTTGTTTTTATATCCATTCAGGCAGTGTATGTCTTTTGGTTGGAGCATTTAATCCATTTACATTTAAGGTGGTTATCGGTATGTGTTATCGGTAACATTGTTATCGGTAACATTTTCTTAATTGTTTTGGGTTTGTTATTGTAGGTCTTTTCCTTCTCTTGTGTTTCCTGCCTAGAGAAGTTCCTTTAACATTTGTTGTAAAGATGGTTTGGTGGTGCTGAAATCTCTTAACTTTTGCTTGTCTGTAAGGTTTTAATTTCTCTGTCGAATCTGAATGAGATCCTTGCTGGGTAGAGTAATCTTGGTTGTAGGTTTTTCCCTTTCATCACTTTAAATATGTCCTGCCACTCCCTTCTGGCTTGCAAAGTTTCTGCTGAAAGATTAGCTGTTAACCTTATGGGGATTCCCATGTATATTATTTGTTGCTTTTCCCTTGGTGCTTTTAATACTTTTTCTTTGTATTTAATTTTTGAGAGTTTGAGTAATATGTGTCTTAGCATGTCTTTCCTTGGATTTATCCTGTTTGAGACTCTCTGTGCCTCTTGGATTTGACTGACTATTTCCTTTCCCATATTAGGGAAGTTTTCAACTATAATCTTTTCAAATATTTTCTCAGTCCCTTTCTTTTCCTCTTCTTCTTCTGGGACCCCTATAATTCGAATGTTGGTGTGTTTAATGTTGTCCCAGAGGTCTCTGAGACTGTCGTCAATTCTTTTCATTCTTTTTTCTTCATTCTGCTGTGCAGTCGTTATTTCCACTATTTTATCTTCCTGGTCACTTATCCGTTCTTCTGCCTCAGTTATTCTGCTATTGATTCCTTCTAGAGAATTTGTAGTTTCATTTATTGTGTTGTTCATCATTGTTTGTTTGCTCTTTAGTTCTTCTAAGTCCTTGTTAAACGTTTCTTGTATTTTCTCCATTCTATTTCCAAGATTTTGGATCATCTTTACTATCATTACTGTGAATTCCTTTTCAGGTAGACTGCCTATTTCCTCTTCATTTGTTTGGTCTGGTGGGTTTTTACCTTGCTCCTTCATTTGTTGTGTATTTCTCTGTCTTCTCATTTTGCTTAACTTACTGTGTTTAGGGTCTCCTTTTCACAGGCTGCACGTTCATAGTTCCTGTTGTTTTTGGTGTGTGCCCCCAGAGGGTAAGGTTGTTTCAGTGGGTTGTGTAGGCTTCCTGGTGGAGGGACTGGTGCCTGTGTTCTGGTGGATGAGGCTGGATCTTCTTGTCTTTCTGGTGGGCAGGACTGCATCAGGTGGTGTGTTTTGTGGTGTCTGTGACCTTATTTTGATTTTAGGCAGCCTCTCTGCTAATGGGTGAGGTTGTGTCCCTGTCTTGCTAGTTTTTTGGCATAAGGTGTCCAGCACAGTAACTTGCTGGTCGTTGAGTGGATCTGGGTCTTAGTGTTGAGATGGAGATTTCTGAGAGAGCTTTTGCCATTTGATATTACGTGGGGCCGGAGGTCTCTGGTGGACCAATATCTTGAACTTGACTCTCCTACCTATAGACTCAGGCCTGACACACGGCTGGAGCACCAAGACTCTGTCGGCCACACGGCTCTTCCCTGAAATTATATTCTTCTTGTGGGCCAGCACTTGCTCATCTCTGTATCTCCAATGCTTGAAAAATAGCTGATGCTTCTTAAATGTGTTGAAAAGACATCATAGAGACTTGAGGTGTAGGTGTGCCTCCTCAGTTTTTCATGGCCGGCCAATTAGCTGTGCCTTCCCTGTTCTCAGTTGGTCAAGTCAGAGAGTCTGGGTAAGATGGTAAATGCACAAAATAATCCACCTTGCTAACTCTGAAGGGCTGCTAAACCTGCAGGAAGCCCATCCTGGTATGCTCTTTAAATTAGACTTCCAATTCTGTCTCCTAACTTATTGTAAGGAGATAATTTCTTGGATAAAGTGAAACAATTGTCAGTCCAAAAGGCTTGGGCCAACCAGTGCTGGCTGCTTGCCCAGGGTTTCCCCAGGGCTCTACCTTTCTTCCTCGCAGGTTGTTAAACTTCCATCTGAAGCCAGGAGGTTGTGCCATTTCCCTTTCCTCCTTATGTACCCCCACTGTCTTAGCGAATTTAAAAAGCCCTTCAGTCTATCACAGAGGTTGCACACCAAGGCTCACAGGCCACATCTGGCCCATGGACATGTTTTCTTTGGCCTTCATGCTGTTTTGAAATGTTTTTAATTAGTTGCCAACATTTACACATTGGGAAATTTCACATTACAATATCCAGACTTTGGGAGCCTCATGGAAAATCTAAATATCTAGAGACTCCGGACCTGCATTTCAATTTAACTCTTGGCCGGAACTGAAGAGATGGGGATGTTGTGAGGGCTGTTACTAGTAAGTGTAAGGCTGCACTTACTAGTTTGCCACAATCCCCACCACGCTTAGTAGTTCATACCCTCTCTGCTCACTTGCACTGACCTCTCCGGCCTCTGTAGGCATTGGAGTTTTTGAGGTCTGGTCTAATGGAAGATAGAAAGTCTGCCTAGGAAGATTATTGTTCCTGATTTGTTACCCCTCTTCCCCAAGTATTCTTCTCCTAGGAAAGAAGGTACTCAAGGAAGATTTGTGACTTTCACCAAATTGGGGTGTGGGGGGAGCTTTTGGCTGTTCACAGAATAGAGAGGAAAGACGGAAGTCTCATGCTGTTAATTAGTATTATTGTTTTTTCACACTTGGAGGCAGCAAATAGACTTAGTCTTGGATTTTGGGAATCTGCAATTCTCTAGCAGGAATTTAAGCACATTGCATAAAGCAGGAACAGACTCTAAATGTAATATTGGGGGAATGCAACCAAGAGGTAATCAACCTAACAGAACAGGAAATGGTATAAGTCTCATCCCGAGCTGAACATGAGTGAATTTCATCTGATCAAAGCAATGGCATTCTTGCCAATCACAAGGAGTGAGAAAAGAGATAAAAGTGGCCAGTTATCTCAGCAGAAAAGATTAAGCATGTTAAACTGCTTTTTAAACTCAGAGTGCTTTGTAAAAGCAAAGGATCATTAATCTTGTTCTTTGTATTGGTTAAGAAGAAAGAGAGAAATGGTTGGCAAAGAGAGTTTGCTCCCTTGATTGAACAGTGAGTGGTAGGGAAAGTTGGACCTTCCTCTATATCCTGCAAGTGGCAAGCCGGTACAGTGATAGGGCATGACTCTGAGAATGGTGGATAGGAGTGAGAATCATAATGGTGCTCACAAGCAATCTTTTTCAAAATTTTGACTTCCTCTTAGATTGTTCTTCTGTTGAAGCAAAAAATGCACTGGGGTCCTCTAACATGTATCAGTAAGGAAGTGCTGATTCGGTGGCCTTCTAGATCCAAGTATCCTCTGAAGTGGAAGACCTCACATATCTTGCTACTGAGCTGTATGTGATCTATTAATGAGTTGGAAGAGTTGGAAGGAAGAGATACTTTGTACCTCTCTTGGAGACAGATAACACTTGAGCAGTTCACCCAAGCTTTTGTCTTGTTTTCATTTCATACAGTCAAAATCCATATGCTGTGAAGTCATGTTTTAAATAGAGGCTGACTTCCTGCTTTCTGTATTTGGGAATATTCTGATGATCAGACCCACATTAGACTTCTGACTCCAAAAACTCACAATTTTTGGAAGTAGTTCATGACTTTTGCTTCTACTTCTCATTCAAAGCCATGGTTTGGTCCTTCTTGGCTTTTGATGTTAAGTGCCCTACTCGTAATCTGTTCAGACTGAGAGGAAACTGAGAAACCAGAAGTATTTTATGTTCCAGGCTGCAGGCCTTATGAGGTGATCACAGTGGTCTATAGGGACATCTGTTCTGCTTTTCCTATTGAAATTGGAGAAGAACTGGAGCAGAGCACTTAACAGGGGCGGAGAGCACATGAAACTGCCTTTGGGATAAAGCTGAGAATGTGAGAATGGCGTTTATCAGCCCAGCTTAAGGAGATGGGGTGCCTAAGAGCAGGCTGGGGAGGCCAGAAGGAAGTGAAGGCTTCTACACAAATCTATGCAGGAGAAAAAGCCAAGGGGACCAAGACATTTTAAAGAAATAAAAATTAATTTCAATAACCTTTATTGTAAACGTCCAAAAATGGACCTTTTTGAATAGGAGCAAGTGACTGATGGCCACTGTAGCATGAGTTGATTGCCAAGGGCTGGGCTATGTCTCTGGCTGGGGAACCAGTCGTAGAGCTTGTGGGCAGACTGTGAATTCCTTACACAGGCTATTCCCAAGGTGCTTACAGATAATTCAGGGACCTCTTTGGGCTTTCTATTTGCAAAACAAACCCAAATCTGCTTTTTTCTTCCTTTAAAGACAATAACAGAAAGAACTGGGGAATACCTATTTTGGTGACTTTATTTCTCTCCTTTTGTAATTATTTTGTTTCTGTAGCCAGTTATAGTTAATAACATGTCAGTCTGTTCTGAATCTCCTTTATATTGAGTGGAATTTCATCCTTCTCATTATTAATATATTATCTTTTTATCTAAAGTTCTGTATGTACCAATGTACTGTGGGTATAGTAATGTACTTGGAGAGAGTCAATAACTGCATTATATTCTGGCTGAAAATCAGCGTGTCTTCATGATCATTTAGCATCAATTGTTATTGGCTTGACAATAAGTGAAGCTATTTTGAGGTTATTTTAAACAGGCTTTAAATTCCATGGAGGATGGAATTATACGTAATGCATCTTTATAAATATTTGTCCATTGGAACTTTCATTCATAAGTGAATAAATCTACTCTATGTCAACACCTGGGCTCTGGGGATACATTAGGGAATCCCTTGTCCTCCTGGAGCTTAAAATTGTAAATTTGAGATTATAAGTTTGTATCTTTATTTGGGATATAAAATAAAATCCTACATGTCAGGACTCAGCACAGTGTGGGTGCAAAAGAGACATTTCTTGACATGGATTTATTGGTTAACCCACCAGAACTTGGATGGGTCTGTAAGAGCTGGGTTTCTGTTCTTTGACGTCCATTGTCTCCATAATCGTTAGCTAGGAGTTGCCTGATTAACTACTTGTGCTGTACTTCCTCATGGGAGTTCAAGATTCAGATCACTCGATACTAACCTTACAGTCCTGGGGTTAGTAGATTAACTGCAAGTTTGGGCTTCCAGCCTTTTCTATGCTTCTCCACTCAGAGCCTCATAGAAACATATGTGAAACTTAGGTTAAAAGATGCTTCATGGAACAAAGCATTCTAAGGCCAAAGAGATTTGGGAAATGCTGGGTAAAACTGTCTTACAAGTCTTCTTTGGTGTGAGACTTCTCAGTTTTTACGTGCTTGTGTGCACCGTGCACCACTGATGAGGTTAGCACATGCATCATTTTCCAAATATTTTTGACCACTCCAAGTTTATAAAAAAAAAGTTTCTCGAAACAATTTCTGTGGGTCTAGTGTTTTGTGAAATCATGTTAGAAAGTAATGCAATGGTCCCACGCTACTGTTGTACAGACCGGAAAGCTTAGACCAAGGATCAGTGACCTGCGGAAGGGCCCAGAGACAGTGAATAGCTGAAAGGACTATAGCCTACGTTTCCAGTCAACCAGGCTCACGTTCTTTCCACCGTGGTGTGCTCTTCTTTTTTAGTTCCTTTCCTCACCTCTATGGCTTCAGCCTACAAGTAGCTGGAGGATACATTAGATAATCCCTTGTCCTCCTGGAGCTTAACATTGTAATTTTGAAATTATAAATTAGTATCTTTATTTGGGATATAAAACAAAGTCCTATGTGTCAAGACTCAGCCCAGTGTGGAGTACATAAGAGACATTTCTTGACATGTGTGGACTTATGGGTTAACCCACCAGAACTTGGATGGGTCTGCAATAGCTGGGTTTCTGTTTGTTGGTTTCCATTCCTCTCCCTTTTCAGTTCCTTCCCCCACCTCTATGGCTTCAGCCTACCAGTGGCCATGCTTTGCATGGTCATTTTGACCATTTTGGAATAGTAAGAGGGCACCCTGTCAGTTCCCAGTGTTCTGACTGGAGCTTTTCCCCCAACACTCCCAAGTTCAGCATTTCAGCTTCCTCCTGTAGGCAGCACCTCCATGCCTCATCCTTAACCTGTCCGGGACCAGGCTTGAGATTTACTGTGAGAGTGGCTTCCCTGCTACTCCTTCAGCTCTGGTCTTCCCAGAGTCACTATCATATGACTTGTTTGTTCTTTTGGGTTAGCGATATTTATGTTTACTCCAAGCTCTATTCTCCTTAGCAGGTTTTATCTGGCCTGCTCTTTCTCACCTCTACCTTCTGTCCCAATACCGTTAACATCTATGCCAGTATTTTAAACTCCTCTGGCTGTCACAGTATGTTACTGACGTATGTGGCATCCAGCTGTAATAAATACCTGTCTGTGGCCATTAAAAAATATAAGAAAAGTAATTGGTGATAAAAATTTTGTTTGTGTCCCAAAGAAGCTTGGATCACTTATTTTACTCAGTGTCTATTACTTAACTAAAAATATTATGAGGACCCTGACAGAAGCACCAACCAGCTGACTGAACAATGTTTTTTAGTGATTTCACTTTACTTTGGTTATATACTTAGCTGATGTATTGTTTTTGTGATATTTTCTAAAAGAAAATGTATATGAAATGAAATTTTATTCATTTGTATTTGTTTCTTCTCCTTTTCTTTCCTCAGTAGTTACTGAGTTTCTATCTTCCTAAATTCCTAGTTTTAATATGTTTAGGGTAAAAAAGCTATTATATGAAAAACACTATGAATTGTTTTAATTAAACCATTTGCTTAACAAATGAAACTAAATATAACTTCAGGGTGAGATGAAATTTCTCCATCAGTGTTTCTGTTAGAGATATTACCTGATGAAGAAAAATGATCCTGTCTTTATCAGAAGGTGTTGCCCTCCCACCCTGCCAAGCAAGAATAAAAACTTGGCCTTAAATCCCCACAAATGGATAAAGAAATAAAAAAATGATTCCCATATAGCCTGGCTTTTTATGTAATCCTTTACTTCCCTTTGGAGGAAGGTCCTGTTCATTGACTGGTCCCAGCAAGAGACACATTTAATTGCTAATTCTTTGTTTTTGCTTTTTTTCAGTGTTATATTTATGATGACCAAAGCTTGTTTAAGGCACTATGGCTAAAAAAATGTAGTCAAATGTACTGGAGCTCTTAAGGAACTTTAATAGGCTATCAAAAAAGAGTGAAGATTTATTTAATGTCTCCCTTCCAGGAGGATATATTGTTTCAGCTGCAACTTCTTAACTTCATCATATTTTATATACTTTGGCCATCATAGACTGCCACAAGTCCTGTTACATGGTGTGATTTAGAATGTGTTCTGATTAAGTATACAGAAGTGATCCCGTTCCCCATTGGAGGAAGGAGAGGAACATCATAAATATACATTGTTTAAGTGTAAATTCTACTTCACACTCATAGGTTATACTGTACTTGCATGTTTTATGCTCTGTTGGTACTTCAAAATAATTCATTTGGAGGCATTTCCAGGGATCAAATCAAGAGCCAGGCAGCAGGGACCTAATCAGAATTCCCTCCTTAGAATTTGTAACGGGGGGACAGAATAAGGTAAGTGGAGGAATTAAGTCCATAGAATAAAACTCTCCCATCTAATTACACAAATCTCAGTCTACCAGCTCAAATGGGCAAGACTATACACTTTTTTATTTCCTACATCAAAGCTCCCAGTTTGCCTGACAAGTAGAAATTCCATTCAGTCACTTGTTGGACTCTTTTCTTTTTTTCAGAGAGGTCCCAAGAATCTGGGAGGCCATGTGAGGCCAAGAAAATGGGTAAAAATCTTCTCATCTCTGGACTCCCGTGTTCTTATTGACATCCTTATGCTCAGACGACCAAGCGGCCTTGATATGTGCTTGCTCTTTGCTGGGTGTCGGGTACAGGCATTTCTGCTGAGCCTGGGATCCTGAACTGGGAAATTGAGGTAAGTACTATTTCTCCATGTTGATTGCAGAACTGTGTGTACCAGTAGAAACAGTTCATGTGATGAAAGCGGTACAATAAACAAAGACTGAACAATAAATGGAAAACAGACCCAAAGGCTGCCTAGTGAAGGAAAATGTAGAGGGCAGTGAAATGAAGACTCATTTTTTTTTTTTTTTGACGGCAATCGTTGCTTAATAAGTGTTGTTGTCTAGCTGTTCCCAACACAGGAGAATCCAGAGCTTCATTGGGCTCTTGCATTGTATTCAATCCCAGCCACAGTCCTAAACTTAAGCTCCTAATGGCCAGATGCTTTTGGAATTTGTCAGTTATTACAAAGATAATACGGTGCGTATACCTTGTACTATACAACACTTTCCATGTGGCCAAGGGTAGCACTTTTTAACCAGCAATACTTCTTAAGCAAATATAAAGCATGAATATTTTTCCTAAGTGAAATCAATAAAGACTACTAATAGTGTCATATCCATTCAGGTCAGGTTTTGTTGTCATATAAATCGAAATGAGGTCAGATTTTGTGGCCAAATTGCTACAAAAAACTTTCAGTGTTCAGGGATTTTGTGGTTTGGAATTGCACATATGGATTGTGGTTCTTTAGTGAGAATCAAAAGTTGTCCCTCCCTGAGCAAGAAGAGAGAATGATATATTCTCTGTCCATACCTCTTTGGTTATGCAGTATGAATGTCATTTTTCTTCTTCATCCTGATTTATTAGTTGTAACAGAAAAAACATACATTTTTTGGCATTATGTCAGTTAAATGACATTTAAAAAAACATTAAAACAAACCGGAGGCCTTAGTCTTTCTCATTCTGTTCATTCTATGATGAATGAGGATCTACTGTGTATCAAGAACTGACCTGAGTGTTGAGGATGTAAAGTCCAGGAAGATAGCTTGTGCCTTCACAGTGTTCCCCATATGGTGGGAGAGAGCAGGGAGTAAGTGGATAGTGATAGAGAACGTGGCAAGTGCTAAATTAGGAGAAAGCACAGGATACTATGCGAACAGAAAAAGAGTAGCCAACTCAGACAGAGGGTGGGAGTGAGAGTGGGTTCGTATGAATGAGGGAGGAGGTGGCCTTGGGCTGAATCTTGAGTGATATCTAGGCATTACAGGTGAATGGAGGCAAAAAAGATGGGGGGGGGGGCTGGTGGAATGTTCCAGACAGAAGAAGCCATGTATGCAAAGACAGCATTAGAAAAAGGTTGGGAGGGAGGAGACCATTGGGGATGGAAGATAGGGGCCAGGTGCCAAATTATGAAGGACAACTTGGTCTGATAGTCTGGACTATCTACCTCTGTGGCTCATTGATGAAAAACTTGCTCCAGTGCAAACAGGATGATGGGAGCATCTGTTCATGAGCTACTACCAAGAGCTCATCTGGTTTGATTAAAGATCTGTTATTCATGTCAGAAACAAGAGATGAGGCACTGCTCTATTGTAAGCACTAAGAAGGATTAAAAACCTGGAACGCACATGGGAAGAAGTAGTCTAAATATCACACTTGGAGAATCAGCTGCTAGCAGGAGCTGAACAACTGCCCCCAATCCTTTTCTAGGGAAGAAGAGACGGCATTAGAGACACAGCTTCTGACAGACCAGTTTTCTACTTACAAAAGATCTCTTTGACCCAAAAGCAAAAATAGACAAATGGAATTACACTAAACTTAAAAACTTTTGCACATCAAAGAAGACAGTCAACAGAGTGAAAGGCAACATACGGAATGGGAAAAAATATTTGCAAATCATACATAAGGGGTTTATATCTAGAGTATATAAGAGACTCTTACAACAACAGCAGCAAACCCAAATAACTCAATTAAAATGTGGGCAAAGCTATAATCAAAAAGATACATGCACCCCAATATTCACTGCAGCACTATTTACAATAGCCAAGATAAGGAAACAACCTAAATGTCCATTGAGAGAGGAATGGATAAAGAAGATGTGACACGTATATACAATGGAATATTACTCAGCCATAAAAAAGAATGAAATAATGCTATTTGCAGCAACATGGATGGACCTAGAGATTGTCATACTGAGTGAAATAAGCCAGACAGAGAAAGACAAATATCATATGATACCACTTATATGTAGAATCTAAAAAAATGGTACAAATGACCTTTTTTACAAAACAGAAATAGAGTCACAGATGTAAAAAACAAACTTACGGTTACCGAGGGGAAAGGGGGAGGGAGGGATAAATTGGGAGATTGGGATTGACATACACACACTACTCTACATAAAATAGATAACTAATAAGGACCTACTGTATACCACAGGGAACGCTATTCAATACTCTGTAATGACCTATATGGGAAAAGAATCTAAAAAAGAGTGGGTATATGTATATGTATCACTGATTCACTTTGCTGTGAACTAACACAACATTATAAATCAACTATACTCCAATAAAATTTGTTTTAAATGTAGGCAAAGGACTTGAATAGATAGTTCTTCGAAGAAGATATACAAATGGCCAATAAGCATAAGAAAACATGCTCAATGTCACTAATCATAAGAGAAATGCAAATCAAATCCACAGTGAGATATCACTTCACACACATTAAGATGGTCATTATCAAAAAAAAAAAAAAAAGAAAATAATAAGTGTTAGCAAGCAATCAGAGAAATTGGAACCCTTGTGCACTGTTGGTGGGAAGGTAAATTGGTGCAGCCACTATGAAAAATAGTATGGAGGCTTCTCAAAAAATTAAAAATAGAACTGCCATATAAGCTACCAATCCCACTTCTAGGTCTATACCCAAAAGGATTCAAACTGCATCTTGAAGGGATATTTGCACACCCATGTTCATTGCAGCATTATTCACAGTAGCCAAAAGATGGAAGCAACCCAAACGCTCATCGTTGGATGAATGGTTATAGAAAATGTGGTATATACATTCAATGAAATATTATGTAGCCTTAAAAGAGAAGGAAATCCTGTCACATGCCACAACACTGATAAACCTCAAGGACATTTTGCTAAGTGACATAAGTGATTCACAAAATGACAAATACTCTGTGATTGCACTCATATGAAATATCACAGAAACTGAAAGTAGAAAATGATTGCCAAGGGCTGGGGGCAAAGGGGAAGGAAATTAGTGTGCAATGGACCATCTTTCTGTTTTGCAAGATGAAAAAGTTCTAGACATTAAACAATGTCTACTTACTTAATCCTATTGAACTGTACACTTAAAAAGGGTGAAGATGGTAAATATAGTGTTATATATATATATATTTTATGATCATAAAAAACTGTAAGATAAAATCTTGTTGGGTAACAAGGTTCTGATGATTGCGGAGGCTTCCTCAGGGCTAGGAAAGAGGTTGTGCAGGAAAGGGGTTGTCAGTCTACGCCGTGGCAATCTTAAGGGCACAGATGTGTGCATGGCATGCAGATCAGGCAAAGAGATCTGGAGGCAGGACAAGTTCTGGGCAATTAGCCTTTGCAACCCCTCTGCTCCCTCTCTTTCTACTCTTTCCTTCTTTCCGGGAGTGGTCGCTGTGTTACTTCCAGTTCTTAGAGCTCATGAATTACGGGTGGTGGTTGTTTCCCAAGTGCAGTGCGTTCCTCCTCAATTAGATTGGTTCATAATATTACAGTGCAGACCTGCTAGTAGGACATTTGGCACTGGGGCAGGCATAAATCTCTCGGCCAGCTCCCCACACACCATTTCTAGGAAGTAACACATACTTTGCCACCACCCAGAGATCGTCATCTGGCTACACGCAGTCACCTCTCTACTCACACGCCCTGAGGACTTCGACCTTTGTGGTGCATTTTTTTTTTTTTTTTTTTGCCAGTCTCAGTGACAGTTTTATGTTCCAGAAGAAAGCGAACAATAAACTTGTTTCCATTTCTCCCTAGGAAGCAGGTTTTTCAGAAGGAATATCTTGTCCTTTCAATGTATTTAAATATGTATTTAGGGGTTCCTTAAGACAACTAATGACCTAGTTAACACTTCTAGCTGGTATTGCAGTCAGGAAAAAAATGACAGAAAAAACCACATGTCGCTTGGGGAAATGGGGCTATGGTAGGAACAGTATTGCTTGTAGATATTCAGGGATCTCTTATCTGCAGCGCGATCCTGGCAGAACTATGTATGAATTGAAATAGTTTCTCTCCAACCTCCTTTCCCTGGAAGTCCTGACTCTCAATATGCATGAGGGTTGTGCTTTGGGATGGCTTTCTGGAGCTCTTCCTATTCTTTGTACTTATCCTAACGTTTTGCCTTCCTTTCCTATCAAAACAGGTCTACGGTGGAAAGATACCTATAAAGGATTTTCTATCAAAATATAGCTTTAAGGTTTTAATTCCAACAAATTAACATTAACAGGGAATCACCAGGGTCCACGGTAAGTGAGTAGGAGCAATAATTAGAGGGCAACATTCATAGATTCCCACCATGGCGTGTCCACCTGCACCCACATTCTCTGCCTTCCTGCCTTTCACCATAAATGAACTATCTCTGCTCTTCTCTGAAGCCAGTGTGGCAACTCACACACTGGTCCCTTCATGCAAAATCGAGGTGTTGCTTCCACAGTTCTCTCTACTATATCGTCATTTTTCTCTCTTCCAGGTAATTTTCATGAGCTTATTAACATGTGATTATTACTCTTCTTAAAAAAATCCTACTTCTGACCCCCTACTCCACCCCCTCGTCCAACGAGCATCTCAACTCTTTGCTCTCCTTAGCAGAAAATCTCCTACAAAGTCTTGTCTCTCCTTGCTGCCTCCAATTCTTTTCTCTCATGCTTTCTTAAATCCATTCCAGTCGGACCTTCACTCCTTCACTCCACTAAGCCTGCTTTTGTTGAGGTTACTAGTACTTTCATTTTGCTAAATCCAATGACCTATCAGCACTGTTTGACACTGGAAAGACTTTCTTCTCCCTGGATACCACTCTCTTTTGGTTTTGCGCAAACTCACTGGCTTCTCCTTCTGTCTCCTTTGAATGTTTGTCCTCTTCTCTTTGACTTCTAACACTGGGCTCAGTTCTTGGATCCTTTTTCATCTCTATCTACAACCAACACTTGGTGAGCTCATATGATCTTGTGGCTATAAATACAACCTAGGCTTAGGAAAACCAAATTTTTATGTCCATTTCAGACCACTTTCCTGAATCTCCAGATTCCTATACTCAAACTGCCTACTTTATATCTCCACTGGGATGTCAATTATATATTTTGAACTTACATGCTCAAGGTTGAACTCCTAATTTCCCCCTCAAACCCTCAGTCTTCATCACCTTATTCCCTTCAAATCCTCACACAGTCTTCCCCCATCTCAGTTGCTCAGGCCAAAAACGTTGGCATCAAATCTTCCCCTCTCTTTCTCACATCCCATATCCTGTATCCATTAGGAAATCCTGAATGCTCTATTTTCAAAATAATATTCAGGATCCAAGCATTTTTCACCATCCCCACAACTGCTCTTTTGGTCCAAGCACTGACCTCTCTTATCTCGAATATTCAGTAGATTCCTAACTAACTCATCTCTCTGCTTCCTGCCTTCCTGCCTCTCAGTCTTTTCTCAACAGAGCGGGCAGAGTGATCATTACAAAATACAAAGTTAAAAGTTAGCTCATGTCAATGTTCTGTGCAAAGGGTTCCCCATCTTACTCAGATGAAAACCAAAGTCCTCATAATAGTAAGGGGACCTCATGGTCTGTGCTCTTTCCACTTGTTACCTACCTGGTTTCCTCACCTACTGTCCCCCCTCCCCCCCATTCTCACTCCGTTCCAGCCTCATTGGCCCCCTTGATGGTTCTCAATGTCAGAAGTGCTTCCTCCTTTCGGTCTACGTGTCTGGGGACCTCGTTTTTGAGCTTTCTACCTGACTGACTTCCTCAATTTTCTCAGGTCTTTGCTCAAATGTCACCTTTGGTTGAAGCCTGTCCTGACCATCCTATTTCTCATTGTCACCCACCTCATGGGTGCTCCCAATCCCTCTTACTTCACTGTGTTTTTTCCTATAGCACTTTATCTTCTTGTAATCTATAATTTACTTACCTATTGTATTTATTATAATTGTAGGTCCACTACCAACCTCCCTCAAGAATATAAGCTCTATAAGCACAGTTTAAAAAAATATTTTGTTCACTGTTATATTCCAAGCACTTATGTTAGTACCTGCTGCTGAGTAGGTTCTTAATAAATATTAGTCAAATGAATGAACAAAAATGAACATGTTAGCGTAATATTGATATTTTACAAAGTATGATCACCTGTTATCCCCTTTAATCCTCACAACAGTACCGTTGTGGGTACACTATTATATTATCATTATTATTTATTGACAAGTTAAACAGCTGTCAAAGATCAAGCAGCCAGTAGATGGCTGATGTATTGGTGTGTGGAACTGGATTCTTAAAAACAAATCTTCCCCAACTTGTTGGCAGGTAGACTGTAGATGACCTTTATATGAAATAAACATACCTGCCCTCTCGTGTCCTTATGAATGTCTGCAAAGACTCTAATTTGTGCCCTTGGAAGCTTCTGCTTTGGTGACAGGCTTTGAGGCCTGGAGCCTCATTAAGGGTTGGCCTGGATTGTCCGACATGCAATTGGGAAATGACCACGGCTCCATTTATTTCTAATGGAGAATGTTTCTTGAAGTCATTAGCAAACTTCCCCTTGATGAAATTCCCAAGAATGTTCTTACAGACTTTTCTTATCCTTGAGCACTACACGTGCTTTCCTGAGAATAAGGGAGTTTCCCTGGAGAACATTTGCCTGATGAGTCTCTCTATATATTAGTTCTTGGTACTTTGTAGACAAGTCTCCCAGGCATGCTTATGCTTCCTTTTGAAGTAGGAAGTGCTTATTTCTTGAGGTAATAAATCTGCATATGATATTAAAATTAATTCCTTTGGGACTGGCTGGGCGGTACTGCTTCAAGGCACCTTTTAGTTGAGTACTTGGGTTGCTCTGAGCAGTCTCTGGGATGAACTGGTTGCAATAGCATCAAAGAACTCTATGCTGAAGGAGAAACATAACCCCGGGGGAGCTCAGGGAGTCATGAGTCACTGCTTGGGACTAGGCCAGGGGAAAGCCCTCCACCTATGTCTTCTGATCTTTAGTTTCAAGGGCCTGCTGGACCAAGTACCAGGAAGTGTCCTCAGAACCTACAAAGCCTGACTATGGGTCAAGTAGAGAACTCAGGCAACAGGTACTTCCTCTGACTTCTTGAAAAAGGAAACTTATCTTGCTCTAAACAATAACAGATTGGGGAAAGTTTGAGAGGCCAGAGAGGGAAAAAAATCTTGGAGATAAACTCACATGAAACGAACAGCTTTAGTAAGCTCAGCTTTGGAGACTTTTAGACTCTGATTCTGAAGCAGGGAGTTAGTGGGGAATGGAGACACGAAGGGCAGTTGTGTCTTTTTTTTTTTTTTTAACATGTTTAAATTGGAGTATAATTGCTTTACAGTGGTGTGTTAGTTTCTGCTGTATAACAAAGTGAACCAGCTAAATGTATACATATATCCCCATATCCCCTCAAATACCGTATGCTAACACATATATATGGAATCTAAAAAAAAAAAAAAAAGTTCTGAAGAATGTAGGGATAGGACAGAAATAAAGATGCAGATGTAGAGAATGGACTTGAGGACATGGGGAGGGGGAAGGGTAAGCTGGGATGAAGTGAGAGAGTGGCATGGACATATATACACTACGAAATGTAAAATAGATAGCTAGTGGGAAGCACCTGCATAGCACAGGGAGATCAGCTCGGTACTTTGTGACCACCTAGAGGGGTGGGATAGGGAGGGTGGGAGGCGATTGTGTCTTGACTGACTGCTCTCAGAGGAGTGTTACGGGTGTAGAAACTTCATCTGCAGAAACAGTTGGCCTTTGGGGCAGAGGATGCACTTAATCGAACACCCAGAAAAGTTATCTGCCCTCTTTATTTTCAGGGCATGCTTTCTCATACTTTATAAGTCTCCCCTTCAGATTTAAGAGTTTTCTTATTTCAGTGGCTCTTGAATCATTTTAGAGATGGAACTGTCTTAGAGATCATCTAGTATGATTCTCTTAATTTTCAAAGGGAAAAATGGAAGCCCATTTATGATTTGCTCACCCAATATCCACGACTACAGAGGCAGCAGCTGCTACAACAGCAGTAATAACTACTACCATGACTACAACCTCCAAAACCATCTATTCAACATCTACCAACAGGTGGACCCCATGTAGCCTTTTAATAAATACTCTGTGGTCATCATTCCATTACTTCTACAAAATAAGTTATGAAGTAGTGTCATCCTATTTTAAAGGTGAAGAAATTAGGGCTGGTAAATTATTTGTCTGAAGTTACACGGTTGATGTCTGGGTCAGAATTCAAATGCAGTTGTCTGGCTTCAAGACCTATGCTCATAAGAGGGCAGCCCTCCACCCACTATCCGCCACTTATTCTCCCTTTTAGGTAACATAAAAGAAGAATTTTATTCAAGAGAAATGCTCTCTCTCTGGAGTTTCCTCATCACATGGGGCTTTTCAAGGTTCTCCTTTTAATGAATCCCTAGTTATTATGGTGATCCTTATCAGAGTGGGGTAGTCAGGTAATCAACATCAGGGGGTGGTCAAGACTGGCTTCGGGGTGGGTGCAGCAGGAGTTTCCCTGTATGGTTTGACATGAGGGCAACAGAAAGCTCTAACTAGCATGTCACTGAGTCGGACACAATTATCCTTGAGTATAACCCAGGTACATCCAGGAGGAGTGACACATTAAGTAACTACCAGGCAGTTACTCCTAAGTAGGAAATAGTTTACCAGCTACTTTCCATTTTTATACCCATCAAAGTGAGGAAATGCCCTGACAATGAGATATAGGGTCCAGGTGGGTTTGGACTGGGAGAAGCAAGTGGGAGGAGAAAGACAAGGGGCCCCAAACAGCAGATGGTATGACAGAGGGAAGTCTTTAAAAAAGAAATCAAGGGACTTCCCTGGTGGTCCAGTGGTTGAGACTTTGCCTTCCAATGAGGGGGGATTGGGTTCGATCCCTGGTCAGGGAGCTAAGATCCCACAAGCCTCGGGGCCAAAAAACCAAAATGTAAAACAGAAGCAATGTTGTGACAAATTCAATAAAGACTTTAAAAATGGTCCACATCAAAAAATCTTTAAAAAAAAAAGAAAAAAGAAATCAAGCCTTGACACTCCCCTGGTTAAAAGCTTCCAAGGGCTCCCCACTGCCCTCAGAACAAACTCCAGACTTCCTACCCTGGATTACCACACCCAGTGAGACTTGCACCCTCTCTGAGTTCCCTTGCTCACCAACTTTCTTTTGGTCAAAGCTCCTTTCCTTCTTAGGGACTTTGTATGGCCCTTCCTGTGGCTTCGAATGCTCTCCCGTGAACCCCACACAACTGCCACTTAACCCTAACGTGAAATAGCCACCGGTCTCTGACACCTTATTTTACTTCTCTTCATGGTAGTTATCATTGCCTGATATTTTTCTTGTTGGTCTGATGGCTCGTTTCTTTCTTCTCTGCCTCTGTCCATCAAAATTAGATGTCAGGACCTCTTCTGTGTCTAGAGCCTAAGAGTGCCTGACAAATAGGACATGCTCGAGAAGTATTTGTTGACGGAGTGAATGAAAGGTATAGTGGGGCAGGCAGAGGCTTTGGATTCATCTATTTATTAACTCCTTAGTTTATCCAGTGTTTGATCTTAGCTGGTGTTAACTTTGATATCTTGGGTAATTTACCTAACCAACATGGACCCCAGCTTTCTCATATGTTAAATGCACATAAAAAGTCCTAGGAAATCAGCCCTACTTCAATAAAATAAAGAAATAAATGGGAAAAAAAATGTCCTACTTCTCAGAATTGCTGTAAAGATAGAATGAGATGGCTCAGGTAAATTTCTGATGGGTGAATGCCCGCATAGCCTACTGAAGTGTGTGGCACAGGATAGGTTACTGTACAGCCAGCTCCTCGTGTTAATAGGTGAATGAACTACTGTTCGTTTTCATATCCTCCTCAACCAACACCAGTTAATACAGGATAGTTTATTAGCTCAGACTTGTCTGGCTGCTTTACTGAGGTCAGAGAGAGAACATAAATTTCCCATGGGTAAGGGGAGCACAACATAGATAGGAGTAGTGATCTGGAGTTGGTATGAAGGGCTGGGTGTGCCTGGGTATTCTGCATTGGTGCGTGTTAAGGAAGAAAAGCTCAGGGTCCTAGAGTGTTTTTGAGGTGAGAGTTGTTGAAGTGTTCATTTTACCTGCTCAGGGAATAGGTATAAAATGGAGAAAGTAATAGTCTCTACTTCCGCAGGGTTGTGATGAAAAGTATATCTGTCAGATGGAAGGGGCTTAGACCAGTGCCTGGAACACATTTAAGTGTTATGTGACTACTAACCATTACACTAGCAGCATTATCTTTCTATCTCTAGTTTCTTGATGCATAAACAGTGTTCATAATACCTGCCTCACAGGATTGTTGTAGAGAGTAGATAACAACTTTAAAGCTTGTTAAAAAGTGACTGGCATGATACAGGGCGTTCAGCTCAGTGCTCTGTGATAACCTAGATAGGAGGGATGAGGGGAGAGGGAGGTCCGAGAGGGAGGTGATTTATATATACTTATAACTGATTCACTGTATTGTACAGCAGAAACCAACACAACATTGTAAAGCAATTATACTCCAATAAAAAAATTAAAAAAAACCCAAAGTCCCACTAAAGACCAAAGCCCAAGATATAGAGAAAAATAAAAAATACAACAATGAAAAAAACAAGTGACTGGTACACAGTAGGCACTATTATGTCCACGTGCGTTAGTCCTCATTCTGGTTTCATTTTCCTTCCCCTCCTCCTCTTATTTTAAATTTAGTGTAAGATGCCTTAAAAGGCAATTGGTGCTCAAGGGTGGAGGCTACAGTTCTGGTCCATGAGCTTACCTTGGGAGTCAAGCAAGTTGCTCATCTGTGCACTGTGATTGGGGTAGGCGTAGAGACCTTCCTGTGTGTGAGACTTGATGCTGCAGGTAATGAGAGAGGTTGCCATCCTTGGGGTACAAATACTGGTTCATCAACTTGGCATAAAACACTCTTAAAACTAATTTCTGGATGGAGAAGCTTTAATATTTTGTTTTGTTTCATTGAAATTTGAATGAAGGGGAGGTTTACCAAATGTGGTCTCTTCTCTATGCTCTCCCTTGAGACTTCAGAAACAACTGGAATTCCCTCGACCACTTCACAGGGCAAAACTATCGCCTTTCGAACAGCTGATTCCATCATGACCAGGATCTGAAAAGCAATCGTGAGGAGGTTATTTTATTTTCACTAAAGTCAGACAACGGGAGGAAGGTGATAGATTTAAGGAACACAAAAGAAGGAGTGTTGAGTAGGGACATCTGTCCTGTGTCATAAAGCTAGAGGGAAGAGCATGCCTTTGGTTTGGAGATCTACCATGTACCATTGGTGAACTATGGAACCCTCCAAATCACTAAAATCCAGGCATAATGTGTTGTTAAAGGAACATGGCTGGATGTATGGGTGTAGGCATGTGTGGACCTTGTCAGCTCTCTCTTTGTTTTACACACTGTGTATGTGTTCATTGGCCTGAGACCAGCTCTACCACTTAACCTGCCCTTGCTCTGCAGCCATGGTAGTTTTTGCATGGGAACACGCACCCTCTGTTTCTCTGTTCAATCTCGTATCCTCTCAGGGAAAGTCGTGTGGTGAACTAGTGGTGAAGTGAGAGGGAAATATGTACACACAGGACCCAGCTGAAAATGACTTTAGCACAGAGTTTATTTAATACATCCTCCAAATTGTATTTTGAAGCCTCTGTTAACAAGAAACCACTCTCTTTTTGAGCAGTGGGAGTGTTTTATAAATGGAATTTGCAGACCGGCAATGGTCCCCATTAATTTTCCCTGTCTACAATTACTATCATTACATTCTTAAAGCACTTTTAAAATAAACTACACCATGATGTAATGCGCACACTCTGAGCTCCAGTGATGGGACAACGGGGAAGCAGCATCTGGATTTTGGACTGCTATCTTCTAGGGAACATCTTGATGGCTATAATTACTGTCATGTTATGGGAACTTGAAAAAAAAAAGGCGCCAGAGTTCCAAATAAAACATAAAATGGCTTTGATATAATAAATGTTACTATCATTGTTTAAAAATGTTGTGACCCGTCTGCTATAGTTTCTGAGAAAGATATTTTCCAGCACTTGATATTTCCCCCCTCTCTCTCTTTCATATTCTATTACTGCAGATAAGGATGAAGAAAATCCTTAGGACAGACTTGTTTTAAATCAATGTAACACAATGCCAGCATTGTCTCTCTTCAAGATGAACTTTTAAATTAAATTTGGCATGAGCTTTAGCAGAACTCCGAGCAGCTTTGCTCCAGAGACACTTTATCCACCCTATTAGGGAGCATTAATAATTCAAATGCTATGGTGGTGGTTAATTGCATTCATTAGGATAAGGCAGGGGCTGAAGCGTTTTCCTATAGGACATGCTTGCATCCATTTCACCACTAGCCAAGGCATCCAGAACAGTTTGGGCTCACTCCAGAGGAAATGGAACTACACAAAATGTACATATGGTGTAAATGTTCTTATCCCATGGGAACCAGTTTTGGAAGAGCCCACTATGAACTTGGACCCAGGTATTGTACCAACTTCTGTTTAAAGTTATGAGGATTCATTATATATGGAAGAAGTCATTATTGTGGGTACTGATACATGGTGGTGTCCATTCAGTTTCCCAAGAAAGTTTTGTTATGTGAAACTCATTCAACCTTGTGAAATCTAAGTTGTTTCATACGAGTGTTAATAACTCTAAGGAAGCCAGTTCATCTTACTTAGGCAATTGATTAGCTTTGACAATAGTGTGTACACAGAACCCAAATGATCATTTTTTATCATTTTTCTCCATTGCTTCACTGATAACATCTTTCAGTTTGAGGAGGGACCTTCTGCTGTAAGAATTGGGACTTAACCAGGAAAAATTTATTTGACGTGGTCTGGATTTCATCATATTCAGTGAGTCTGTAGAGTAATCTTCTTACATTTGTCAAATGATTGACTAGCTGTCTCTACCTGTTCTCTTGGGTAGTGATTTCTTTTTATTTGATTTGGTATCAAGTCCCCCTTGTCACAAAGTTTGTCCATATGTCCTCCTTGTGGCTGATTAGCAGTAAGTTAGACCACAGATTTGAGGAGGACAATGGTTCAGTCTCCAGGTAAGTTTTTTCAGCCTCACTCTACTTACTGGGGTAAGTTTTCTGCAGCAGTCAGCACTGGCCAGCTCCCTAGACACAGCATAGGAGATCATCGAAGGCCAAGCTAGGTGGGGAGTACGCTGATCTTGGTAGCCCATCCCACTTCTGGAAAACCCAATCCATACCGAGGTTCTACTGATAACAGATAATAGGGACTTCTTTGGGCATAGACCCGAGTGCACTGTTAATGTCTGGGTTTCTAAACCTGCTGTCCAGAAAATCTTCTATTCATTAGACATTTTCCAAGGTCTGCTCTTTCTCAGAAGTTGGACGTAATTATCACACTCCGAAGTATAATGTTAGGTTGGAGAAAAATTGTAGATTTGTTTGCAAGAGATGTGAGGCCAATTGATGAAAGGCTATTTGCATACTACCCTGAAGTCCAAGTCAGGTTTTAATTTTGCTTTGGTGATACAGTTTTGAAAATGCTCAGTTCTTTACTTTGTCTCATAAGCATGCCTCGGCCCTTTAAAAAACAGCTTCACCTTTGTAATGCTCATTCCACCCCTTTATTTTTTTCAGTACGGCTCCTAAGTACTGGATACTCAAAAAGGACTAATTGATGGTTATAATATTCCAAAGAATATTTTGTGTAAGTGATCTTTCTAGAAAACAAATTGAGGCTTCTCATTAAAACAATATTTTGCCATTTCAACATTAAGTAGTACTTCATAAAAGACTTCAGCAACATGAACTGAACATTCAATCTACGTACTTTCTGTTTGTTGAAGTGTTTATGGCTTCTACTCAAGATGAGAAATAACAAGGAAAGAAATGACTCTGAATACAGAACATTTTATTACACAAATAAAAATATGAGAGCATATCTGTTAGCTCTTGCCAACTTTTGAAATATGGATTCCATTTGTCTTTATTATGGTCTATTCCCATAGTGCTTTTTCCCTGTTTATTAAGTTTTGTATGTTACTGTTAAACAGAGATATGTGCCTACTGGAAAGAGTCAAGGCTATTTCAAGAAACATGAAAAATGGGCAATATATCAACTCATCTTTTTACTATTCTGTCAATAAATAAAGAGGCATGCAATTATTGTAGCTTTTGATCCTTTTTTTAAAAAGTCACATACATTATCACGGTGAAATGTCCCATCAAATCTATAATAGTCACGATGACTCATAGATATGTGATTCCCCTTATTAAGAAAAAAAGGACAGGAAATCCAATATAAATGAGCTGTTTTCCTCAGTAGTGTAATAAAACTTGGATACTGGTGTATGAGTTTTTGATTATATCATCCACTGATAATCTCTGTGTTCATTTCCTCCCAGTGAAGACTCAGTCTCCTTCCTTCCCTGACCAGCCCCCTTTGGCCACTAACACTTTAGCAATTCTACTCCCTCAGCTGGGGAGGAGGACTCCCAGTCACAGCCAGGGCTGTAAATTTTCACCGTCAGATTTGAGCCAGTGGTGTTAAGCTCCAGAAGATACACATCTGCTTCCTACTCAAATGGTCTTTTGTTCTGCTTCTTGGTAGATGGAGAGTTGTAATGCCACAAGAATAAATCCCAACTGGGGAGGGCTAAATTATAGTGTTTCCAAAAGAAATGCTCATGACTACAAATATAACCAGCCTTAATTCGGTTCTTAAATTCTGTATTTCTTTTCAGAGTTCCGTGGTAATTTTTTATTGCTCTTTAATGAACAGAGTGAGTCACTACTAAATTTCTAAAGAGAAAAATTATTTAGTAACCTGAGTCATAACCCCTGAATATATTTGGTTTCTAAGTTTGGACTTCCAAGTGTAAGTTTTTCCTAAATAAGATCACAGGAATATAGGGCCAGAAAACAAAAGAAATGTCTAAGCACCTACTGGGGAAAGGTTCTTGGAGTCCATGCCAAGGTAGCCAGACCACAAGCGTTTATTAGATACCTATAAAGGTGAACTAAGAATACTTACTGTTAGAGGTATATTTATGTTCTGTCTATTCTAATACCTCCTTAACCAAGAGAGGAAAGATGATATAGACCAATTTCAGAGTTAGCAGAAATTCGAAGAGATACATGTAGTCAATCTTCAGTTTACTAATGGGTTTTGTTCCAAACTCTCTTTGTAAGTCATTTGGAACTATCAGTGTATTTTCCCATAGAAACAAATTTATAAATGGCAGTTAGTTTTCCCAGCTAGATCACAGAATATGCTTAACCCATATGCAGCTGAAAACTGGTATGAAAGAACTCAATCATCACCAAGTTTCTGGGGATATAGGCATTTAATTATTTATTCAAGGATGCACTGAGTGCTTACTTGGTGGGAATAGAGAGATAACATGGGTCCCTGATCACAGTTGAATCCGGCAGTAACTGCCCATTTCTTAGTGTAGATGCCATGGTGGATGATAGACTAGTGTGTTATGTGAGTACATAGGACCATAAACTGAAGATGAAAGTGATCTAGGCAGGGCTCTCAGAGTATGTCTGCATTCATTTTGTTTTGCTGGAAGACAAGTATGGAGTCCTGAAAGGGAGTAAAAGTGGGGAGTATCTTTGGGTATGGGAAGGGGAATCAGTATGAAGACTTAATAGTTCTTAGCTTATAGCTTATTAACGACAGGCGGGGAGGTTGATTATTACGTAAACAAGGGCTAGAGTAATAGACTGGACAAATATGGGTTTGTTTGTCCCATTTGGAGATGAGACTTCAAGTTGGGGACTGACATGATCATATTTGCACTTTAAAACTTCACTTGGTCACTGTGTTAATACTGGATGGGAGAAGCCACCAGCACAGGATATGAAGAAGGGCTGGGAGACTGTTGGAGTTGCATCAGGGAGTATCCAAAAGGCATGAGGGCAGCGTAGATGGGGAAGGAGAAGAGGATATGGATTAGGTATATTAAGGAGGTAAAATTGATAGGACCTGAAGACAGATTGGTTTTGGTGATAAGATAACATCAGAGGTGAATATAAATGGCAATATACTGCTCCCTGTCTGCCAAAAAAAAAAGGAAAAAGAAAGAGAAAAAAGAAAAGGAGGTGGTGGGGAGGAGGCACACCTGGGGGAGAAGGAGCTCAGTTACAGATGTGTACTTGAGTCATGACCCTGCTTAGAAGGTTGGGGATGAGGGAGGCGCTTAGGAGCAGTCTAGGCGGGAGATACAACAGGTGAGAAGCAAGTTCATAAGAATAGATGAGGAGAATCTAAAGGAAGCATCCAGAGATGCTGGATCACAGCCAGAAGAGAGCAGTGCCCAGTAGTCAAGACAGTAGAAAATTCCAGAAAAGACAAAAATTAAGAGAGTAAGTGGTATTGATATCAAGAGTGAGAAATAAACATTGGATTTAGGAGGAGGAGAATATTGGTGCTCCAGGTTCCAATGTGGGAGACCAGGAACACATTTCTCTTTGTCTTATGCTGGTGGTGAGGGAGGGGCTGCAGGTCTGTCAGAGGGTAGTGACCACTGGGTTGGGAGAGTGAGGGTGGAGAGCTGCGGCCCTGAGTGGAGGAGGATTTGAAGGTGGTGTATGTTGGATGCATGTGTCGGGGGGGAGGGTGTGAAGATACTATTCCACTGAGGGAGAGACCCAGTGGCAGTGTCCTTATGGTGAACAGCTGTGGGGATGGGTGGCATAGGTTATCAAGAAGCTGATTCTTATCAGTCACTGTGACTGGTTCTCACTAGCCTCGTCTCTTGCCACTGTCTTACCATGTTTCCCCCATATTGGAATGCTGTCCCCATCCCCTCCGCATACCCACCCCTGTGCTCTTTCACTCCTCCATGCCTCTCACATGTGGTTTCATCTATCATGAATGTTCTGCACCCCTTTCCCCAGGATTCTTCCTAAACCACCCAGCCTGAATGTCGCCTCCTCCATAAAAAGCCTCTGGCAGTGCGCTGTCACAGATTAGCACCTCCAGTCTCTGCTCCCTCAGTGCTTTCTTATCTCTTTTTAAAAGTACACGATGACTCTTTTTGACCTATGGTTTTCTCAGGGTATATGCCCAGTAGTGGGATTGCTGGGTCGTATGGTAGTTCTATTTGTAGTTTTTTAAGGAACCCCCATACTGTTCTCCATAGTGGCTGTATCAATTTACATTCCCACCAACAGTGCAAGAGTGTTCCCTTTCCTCCACACCCTCTCCAGCATTTATTGTTTCTAGATTTTTTGATGATGGCCATTCTGACCGGTGTGAGATGATATCTCATTGTAGTTTTGATTTGCATTTCTCTAATGATTAATGATGTTGAGCATTCTTTCATGTGTCTGTAGGCCATCTGTATATCTTCTTTGGAGAAATGTCTATTTAGATCTTCTGCCCATTTTTGGGTCATGTACCAAAATGTTCATTGCAGCTCTATTTACAATAGCCAGGACATGGAAGCAACCTAAGTGTCCATCGACAGATGAATGGATAAAGAAGATGTGGCACATATATACAATGGAATATTACTCAGCCATAAAAAGAAACGAAATGGAGGTATTTGTAATGAGGTGGATGGAGTTAGAGTCTGTCATACAGAGTGAAGTAAGTCAGAAAGAGAAAAACAAATACAGTATGCTAACACATATATATGGAATCTAAGGGGAAAAAAAAAAAAAAAAGGCCATGAAGAACCTAGTGGCAAGACGGGAATAAAGACACAGACCTACTAGAGAATGGACTTGAGGATATGGGGAGGGGGTGGGGTGAGATGTGACAGGGTGAGAGAGTGGCATGGACATATATACACTACCAAATGTAAAATAGATAGCTAGTGGGAAGCAGCCGCATAGCACAGGGAGATCAGCTCGGTGCTTTGTGACCACCTAGAGGGGTGGGATGGGGAGGGTGGGAGGGAGGGAGATGCAAGAGGGAAGAGAAATGGGAACATATTGTATATGTATAACAGATTCACTTTGTTATAAAGCAGATGCTAACACACTATTGTAAGGCAATTATACTTCAATAAAGATGTTTGAAAAAAAAAAAAAAAAGTACACGATGCAGCTTGAAAATAGCATCTCCCCGCCCCCCCCCTTCTGGACTATGAGTTTTAAGCACATGGAGGTGCTTGTTGATCTGGAATTTCCCAGCTCCTCCTTAGCATAGTGCTTGCGCATGACAAGTGCTCATGGTTGTTTAATGACAAACCCTGGACTAACTCAAAGGTTAGTTGTAAAAACTGTTAGTCAGGAAAGATGACACCAAGCTTTACTGACTTGGAGCTCTTCTGGGAGGGATGAAGACCATCACCCCAGACTCTCTTGGCAGGTATATTAAGGGAGAGGGCCTAAATGCTATTAAACATGTTATGTTAAGAAGTTACACAGATTCCTAGAGCTGTATGTCCTCAGTGATACTGGGCAGCCAGAATGACTCATGACCCCCAACCTGAGCATCTGGAAGAGTTAATTTTGTTTTGGGAGAAACTCTGTGTCACCTTTACTAGAAAAAGAATTGTGTATGAGGCCTTGGCAAGAGGATAAATTTCATAAATATATAAACTAAATGAAGTTCTTTGGGAACATTAACTTCTCTGTAATGTCACTTGATGAGTTTGGACAGTATTTATTACGAGACGGAGCCAATTCCAAACTGAAGCTCAGAGAATTCTCTTTCCTGAGCTCTTGGAACACAGCTATGGTCAGTGCCACTCATCTGTGAGGATTACTCAGTGGCAGGAAGTGACGCTGGACGAGCCTTGGAGGCTTGGTTCCGAACGACACTTGAGGGGAGGGAGGAGCTGAGAGGACTGAGATCCTGTGTGGTTTTTCTCAGTCTCTTTACTAAGATGATTGCCCTCCTTCTTTCTTTCTGAGTCTAGACAGTAGCAGTGAAATGAAAGATCCCTGTAAGTATCATTTGGGTTTCTGGCACCAAAGCTACTGCTTCATTCAGTTAAACTCAATAAAACTGCATCAGTGGTATAATAAAAGTTTTGCTTTTACACAGTGAATTAGGGAATCATAGCAAGAAGAGGACTGTATATGACATTAGAAGACTAGGTCCCAGTTTCAGATTTTCTACTTATATCTGAATGACTCCCAGTGTCACTTAACTTCTTCAAGTGCAGTGACCTTGTCAGTAGAATAAGGATGACACTACCTGGTGATAATACCATGCTGGCATTCACTGGGCACTAACTATGTGCCAGGCACTGCTTAACATGGGTTGTTCTCTTCAATCCCCGTAGGTAGGTAATGATTGTTACCCATTGGATGGATAAGGAAACTGAGGTTTACAGAGGTTGTATACCATGCCCAGGTGGAAGATGTGTTGGAGCTGGGATTCAGATCCAAGTCTTTCTGAGTCTAATACTGAGGTCTTAACCACTGCTTTAAACGTTGCACTTAACAAACTCAAAATTCTGACATAAAAGCAGAGTATTCTCAAGTACTAAGTTCTTCTTGATTGAATGTCATTCCTCACATGTTACTCCTCTTCAGCTCCCTTCTGTCTTTCTCCTACTGAATCTGGGACGTATCTCCCAATCAAGCTAAGTGAGAATTCAATAGGTTGCTGGTTTTTTCCCTGCTTTTCCAAGTAGCAAGGGGCCATGAGTCTGGCTAGGATGTGAAACATGACATTCCTGAGGGGATCCAAAGGAAGAAACCCCAAGGAGAGGGTCCTTGAAGGATCACATGACACAGAAATGCCATTACAAAAGTAGCGTTAAGATATAATATATATTTCCAGTGAAAAAGTAGCATATGTCTACTTAGAAATTGAAAATTTAGAAAATGCAGAATAAGCAAGAAATTTAAATCATCCATATGACCTCAGTTTAGAAATACCCATTTAATATTTTGCTAAATATCCATATTTCTTTAACAAAATAGTATCATGCATATTATTTGAGCTGCCATAATTATTTATATTTGGGCAGGTACGGAACACCACGAAAGAACAGAGGAAGGGCAGGCTGCCACGACACAGTGCCAGAGGGCATGGTTAAACAAACTTTGTTTCCTACTGAGGTTTAACTTTTACACCTGGTTTTTTTTTTCCTCTTCTACCCTCCATCTTTTTCATCTCATACCTATTCTTCTCCCTCCTTCAAATAATAATTTTATTAATTTTCTTTTTAAATCAAAGGAATATAGTTTATTAACAGATATCAACAAATCAACAAGGTCCACTGGACTGAAGGAAGACATTCATCAGATACTTCATGTGGTCCAAGTGGCAGCCGGTTCACTTAGCTTGTTAAATCTCAGAATCAGGCCTTTCTCTTGAGCTTCTGCAAGGTTTACACAAAGGCAGTTGCTTTAATCCCAGCTTCCAGTCTTAGAATTGTGTTGTTGGTCATGGTAAGATCCAACAAGAGAGGGGGGATGACTCATTGCAATGCACCACCACTGCTAGAAAATTACTCTTGGCATGTGTTCCTGATAATGGACTGAGGGCATCTTCACATTATGTGAGATGATCAAGCACATCTCAGTTGGCTTCTGGCCAGTATAGGTCTTACACACTTCTTTGACATCTAAATGATCTAACTAAGCTCTTTATAGGCATCAAATAAACCCCATCATTGCCAATTACCGCTTCCTATAAGTGTTCCTCAGGATTAGGAAGAGGTTTTCTTTTTACAACACCAACTCTAAATAAATTCTCGCCCATGTTGCTGAGAAGAAATGGTCTATAAATTAACTGGTTGTCTTGTCATCAGGTAATCTGAGCAAGGCAACCTTCTTGTACTCCTGATAGAACATTACTTAGGAAGGAAACTAGACTGGATTTTCCTGTTATTGAGTGAAGATTTCTAAGTTTCTGAGAAATAAGAGGCAGTGGAGCTGTGGTTAATGCTTGAGTCATTTGTGAATGAAGAATATTGATATAGAAAATGAAGATATCACCGAGAATAGGAGTGAGCTGATAAACAGTTCCCTTCTGGGTAGAGTTGCCAGATTTAGTAAATAAAAGTTTAGGACCCATGCAATCTTTGGGACATACTTATACTAAAACAATCATTCATTGTCTATTTGATTTAAATATAACTTAGTGTCTTTTATTTTATCTAGTAATTCTCCTGGGTGATGAATCAAATTAACAAACTCGTAGGGACATAAAATTCTTGGCACTTCTCTGGGGTCTTCAAATCTATGCAAGCAAAACCTCTCCCCAACTTTCCTCATCTGTCCTTCATAAATCATCATTTCTTCTCAAATGTGGATTTCATCTTTCTTTTTGGCTTTCTCTGACTCCTGGGGATGGGAGGAGTAGGGTTCAGGGAGCTACATTCTGGAGAAGATCTTTCCTGAGAAAAAAGAAACCACCAATTAAATTTCCTGACTGGAGAGATTCTGGAGTGATGAGTGAAGAGGAGAAGGAGGCGGAGGAGTTGGGACATTGAGAGAGAGTTCAGGGGTGGTCAGATGCAGTTCTGGATTGGAGTCCTTGGCTCAACTCAGATTTTTGTACTTGGAACTTCATACCTGGAAGACCTAGGGTTCCCAGGAGAAGTTTCCCACAAGGTTGGGGTTTAATGGAGGGTATGCACCCAACATAAGCCTGGAAACAGGGATAACCTAAGAAGGCCAGTACGTAATTACATCTCCTTCCTGCTCTGGGTTTGGTGTGGGCCCTGCTGCTGCCTCCAGGGGACTGTTGAGTGGATGTGAAGGTCAGAGCCTGACGACTCAGAGTGTGACAACAGGATTACTCAGTGTGAATAGGACTAGGTAAATCTTGGGCAAAAGAAATCTTTCTTCCTAAGGAACAACCAGGTCCATGATAGGGCTGGCTTTTCTTGATGAGGGAAACTCAAGGCATGGAGCTAAGTTTAAGGATTTTTCAGTTAATGGGAAAGGCTATTTGTTTCCTTTGTAAGTAATTTTGGTTTTTCCTTATTAACTTTTTCAATTAGGAAATGAATTTTACTCATTATAATAGGTTAAATCACTCAACGAGGTAAAACAAAAATTTTTTTCTTCTCTACTCCCAAATAGGGCCTGCTAGTCTGAGGTCTCAATGTTAACAGCATATTATTTTCCATTTTCCTCTATACTTATGCGGACATACAAACATATGTCTATGTGTGTGTGTGTGTATGTATCCCTGACTTATGATTTATGATTTTTTGACTTTAAGACAGTGCAAAAGCAGTTTACACCTTCTGTAGAAACTGTACTTTGAATTTTGAATTTTGATCTTTTCTAGGGCTGGTAATATGCAGTACGATACTCTCTGGTTATCTGGGTAGCTGCATCAAACTACAGCTCCCAGTAAGCCACGTGACCACAAGGGTGAACAAGCTATAGACTTACAGCTATCTGTACCCATACAACCATTCTGTTTTTCACTTTTACTACAGTATTCAATAAATTACGTGAGATACAAAACACTTTATTATAAAATAGGCTTTGTGTTAGATGATTTTGTGTAACTGTAGGCTAATGTAAGTGTTCCGAGCACATTTAAGTTAGGCTAGGCTAAGATATGAAGAATGGTAGGTTAGGTGTATAAAATGCATTTTTGACTAAGGGCATTTTCAACTTAGGTTTATCAGGATGTAACCCCATCATAAGGAGAGGAAGACCCATATATATATATACAACCAATATGTACAAAGTTTTTGAAGAAAATAGTTTGTGTTTCTCAAAAAGTAGAATCATTAATTACCTTAGTTATATTACTCTATAATTTCCTTTCTCACATAATATCATGGACAGTTCTCTAGTCAATGAAGATTACACTCCTTTTTAATATCTTAAAATTTTTCCATTGTGAGAATCTATGAAATTTGTTCAAGTCCTCTGTTGATAATATTTTATTTTTTTCCTGTTTATTTATTTATTTATTTATTTGTCATTAAGAGCTGGGCTACCATTAACATTAAAAAATATCTTTATGTACATGTAGTTGAATATATTTTCATTTTTGGAAATTCATTTCTCTGAATTGCCTATTCATGTTCTTTACCCATTTTTCCATTGACATCTTTCTCCAATTAATTTTTAGGCATTTCTTATATATTAGGAATTATATTATCTTGTCTCTGTGCTGAAATTAGTTTTTCTCCTAATCCATTATTTGTCTTTTGATTTTGTGTATGATTTTTTTTGCCATGTAAAATTAAAATTTTTTATATCGTCAAATATTTAATTTTATTTTTATTTTTAAATGTTTTTATTATGAAAAAAATACATTTTCATGGTAAAAATCCAAATAATACAAAGAGTTGTAAAATGATAAGTGAAGGTCGTCTTTCTCATTTTTGGACTTCTTAGGCCAATTCCCCAAAGATAGTCATGTTAATAGTTTTCCCCTTACCAGTTGGGAATTTTCTATGTGTATGTAAGCATCTCTCGATGTCTATCTAAAATTGCTAACATTTACGGAACATCTGTTACATGCCAGGGCTGTTCCAAGCAAAATTCCTGCCTATGGAGCTTATATTCCGATGATGGGAAAAAGTAATAAACAAATAAACCAGAAGAGAAAATAATTTCAGTTTTTGATAAGTTCTGTAAAAAAGTAGTGTGAGGGTGCAGAAAGTAATGTGGAAGAGGACGTTATTTTAGATAGAGTGGCTGAAGGAGTGTCTAAGGAGGTGAAATCTAAAGATCTGATAGGTGTGACTATTGTACAGTATTTTTTTATTACTGTGTACCATTTTCACTTAATAATAAAATAGGAAATATTTACTTATCAGTACATGTAGGTTTACTTGTAGGGGTAAATTGTTTCATTGATATAAGACAGTTACCTTCAATTTTACATGGACAGACAGTGTGAAAGCATGTCTATCTTCCTGTCTGTATCTCTTGCAATAACAGTACACATGGAGAGCTCATTCACTTGATCACTTGGAGGGTGGTTCTTCACATGATCAATTCTCTTCATTAACCAGAAAGGGAAGTGTGGAGTGTTATTTAGAGAAGGGGCCTCACCAAAGAAGGGAGGAAGTGGATCTCCTGTAAGTACTTTATTTATGAGGGCACATGATGGAGGACGGACTCATGTGAGGTTGAGGCTGCCTATGGCTCTTATTTTTCTAGTTTACTTGTAACCCCCATGAGCACGCATGTCCAAGAGGGGATTATCTCAAGGCTGAAAGCTGACAGTCTGAAATATCTTCTTTCCTCTCAGGTATTGCCAACCATTTTGAAAATACAGAAGCTCCTGTGGTAATAAAGGGGGACATTTGCCAAATGGGCACCTCTTTGTTGTGGCTTAGTGTGCTAAGTCTAGTTTCTGGGAAACTAGGCAATGTGGAAGTGAAAGAGATGCTATGCCCCACATGCTTAGCCACCACTGAGCTGTCAAACACAAACAAAGCATGTTGCCTGTTGAATGGAGAAAGGAGAAGTCTAAGACTGAAGTCAAGTTCGGCAGTTATCATTGCATTCCTGTTGTCCATTCTGTTCTGATCCACTCTTCAGTGGGTTGTTGAGAGCAGGTTTGCTGACTCAAATAGATAGACAAACAAATGATTTATAGGAAGCTACTGAGTCATGCCTTGTCCCATAGCTACATTTTCCCTGTTCTGAGAAAGCTCAAAGTTATTTTTTTTGACAGGAAATACTCACAGGGGCCTGTCTACATGACAAATTCTTGCAGGGAGAGGTGGCCGTGCTGTGGAAGTGTGTTATGAGAAATATGGAAACTGCAAAAGAAATACGGAAACTGCAAAAGAAACAGAGAAACTTCATCAGATAAACAGAAGACATGGTTCCTATTCTTTTAGGAAAATTGAACAATTGTGAAATGAACTAAAGACATTTTTTGGTAAACCTAAGTGGATATGCATACAGTGCATACTATGGACATGTGCATTTGAAAGAGTGGTTTGCTGTGTAATATGGGATAATCTGCATGAGTCAGGATTGGTCTGGGAAGACATCCCAGGAGGGTGAAGAAACAGAGGAAGGTATTTCTGTTAGGAGCGTGAGTTGCATAGGCAGGCCACACTGTGCATGAAATGATAATTTATTGTTGGTGAGGAGATAGGGATGGGGAAGGCAGGGGTATTTTCCAGTGAGTGATTCTAAGTGGTGTTTCCTTACACATCTGTTGCTACTGTTCAAAGTTAGCTGTAAGACATGGCCATTGTTCTGCTTCTAATAATCTATTCAGTTTGCCTGAGGCATCTCATAGAGGTAATGATAACCAACAGTCATTGGGCACTTATTATGTCCATGTATTGTGCGTGAGTCATTCCTTTTGATCTTCTGAATGTATCAGAAGGGATGAGTTAGGTAATAACATGTAACAAACAACCCTCCAATCTCAGTGGCTAAAAATTTATATGCTATAATGGGTTATGTTCTATGTGGGGTGGCAGAGGGGGCTAGACTCATTGAAATCATATAGGGACCCAGGCTGACAGAGATTCCATCTTAAAATATATTTCTGTGATCTCTGGAGAAGAAAAGGGCAATCTGGTGAACTGCCTCTTAGTTTTTTTGTTTTTTTTTTGTTTTTTCAAACATCTTTATTGAAGTATAATTGCCTTACAATAGTGTGTTAGCATCTGCTTTATAACAAAGTGAATCTGTTATACATATACAATATGTTCCCATTTCTCTTCCCTCTTGCATCTCCCTCCCTCCCACCCTCCCCATCCCACCCCTCTAGGTGGTCACAAAGCACCGAGCTGATCTCCCTGTGCTATGCGGCTGCTTCCCACTAGCTATCTATTTTACATTTGGTAGTGTATATATGTCCATGACACTCTCTTACCCTGTCACATCTCACCCCACCCCCTCCCCATATCCTCAAGTCCATTCTCTAGTAGGTCTGTGTCTTTATTCCCGTCTTGCCACTAGGTTCTTCATGGCCTTTTTTTTTTTTTTTTTTTTTCCCTTAGATTCCATATATATGTGTTAGCATACTGTATTTGTTTTTCTCTTTCTGACTTACTTCACTCTGTATGACAGACTCTAACTCCATCCACCTCATTACAAATACCTCCATTTCATTTCTTTTTATGGCTGAGTAATATTCCATTGTATATATGTGCCACATCTTCTTTATCCATTCATCTGTCGATGGACACTTAGGTTGCTTCCATGTCCTGGCTATTGTAAATAGAGCTGCAATGAACATTTTGGTACATGACTCTTTTTGACCTATGGTTTTCTCAGGGTATATGCCCAGTAGTGGGATTGCTGGGTCGTATGGTAGTTCTATTTGTAGTTTTTTAAGGAACCTCCATACTGTTCTCCATAGTGGCTGTATCAATTTACATTCCCACCAACAGTGCAAGAGTGTTCCCTTTCCTCCACACCCTCTCCAGCATTTATTGTTTCTAGATTTTTTGATGATGGCCATTCTGACCGGTGTGAGATGATATCTCATTGTAGTTTTGATTTGCATTTCTCTAATGATTAATGATGTTGAGCATTCTTTCATGTGTCTGTAGGCCATCTGTATATCTTCTTTGGAGAAATGTCTATTTAGATCTTCTGCCCATTTTTGGATTGGGTTGTTCGTTTTTTTGTTATTGAGCTGCATGAGCTGCTTGTAAATCTTGGAGATTAATCCTTTGTCAGTTGCTTCATTTGCAAATATTTTCTCCCATTCTGAGGGTTGTCTTTTGGTCTTGTTTATGGTTTCCTTTGCTGTGCAAAAGCTTTTCAGTTTCATTAGGTCCCATTTGTTTATTTGTGTACTTATTTCCATTTCTCTGGGAGCTGGGTCAAAAAGAATCTTGCTGTGATGTATGTCATATAGTGTTCTGCCTATGTTTTCCTCTAAGAGTTTGATAGTGTCTGCCCTTACACTTAGGTCTTTAATCCATTTTGAGTTTATTTTTGTGCATGGTGTCAGGGAGTGTTCTAATTTCATACTTTTACATGTTCCTGTCCAATTTTCCCAGCACCACTTATTGAAGAGGCTGTCTTTTCTCCACTGTATATGCTTGCCTCCTTTATCAAAGATAAGTTGACCATATGTGTGTGGGTTTATCTCTGGGCTTTCTATCCTGTTCCATTGATCTATATTTCTATTTTTGTGCCAATACCAAACTGTCTTGATTACTGAAGCTTTGTAATACAGTCTGAAGTCAGGGAGCCTGATTCCCCCAGCTCCATTTTTCGTTCTCAAGATTGCTTTGGCTATTCGGGGTCTTTTGTGTTTCCATACAAATTGTGAAATTTTTTGTTCTAGTTCTGTGAAAAATGCCAGTGGTAGTTTGATAGGGATTGCATTGAATCTGTAGATTGCTTTGGGTAGTAGAGACATTTTCACAATGTTGATTCTTCCAATCCAGGAACATGGTATATCTCTCCATCTATTTGTATCATCTTTAATTTCTTTCATCAGTGTCTTATAATTTTCTGCATACAGGTCTTTTGTCTCCTTAGGTAGGTTTATTCCTAGATATTTTATTCTTTTTGTTGCAATGGTAAATGGGAGTGTTTTCTTAATTTCACTTTCAGATTTTTCGTCATTAGTGTATAGAAATGCAAGAGATTTCTGTGCATTAATTTTGTATCCTGCTACTTTACCAAATTCATTGATTAGCTCTAGGAGCTTTCTGGTAGCATCTTTAGGATTCTCTATGTATAGTATCATGTCATCTGCAAATAGTGACAGCTTTACTTCTTCTTTTCCGATTTGGATTCCTTTTATTTCTTTGTCTTCTCTGATTGCTGTGGCTAGGACTTCCAGAACTATGTTGAATAATAGTGGTGAGAGTGGGCAACCTTGTCTTGTTCCTGATCTTAGTGGAAATGGTTTCAGTTTTTCACCATTGAGGACAATGTTGGCTGTGGGTTTGTCATATATGGCCTTTATTATGTTGAGGAAAGTTCCCTCTATGCCTACTTTCTGCAGGGCTTTTATCATAAATGGGTGTTGAATTTTGTCAAAAGCTTTCTCTGCATCTATTGAGATGATCATATGGTTTTTCTCCTTCAATTTGTTAATATGGTGTATCACATTGATTGATTTGCGTATATTGAAGAATCCTTGCATTCCTGGGATAAACCCCACTTGATCATGGTGTATGATCCTTTTAATGTGCTGTTGGATTCTGTTTGCTAGTATTTTGTTGAGGATTTTTGCATCTATGTTCATCAGTGATATTGGCCTGTAGTTTTCTTTCTTTGTGACATCTTTGTCTGGTTTTGGTATCAGGGTGATGGTGGCCTCGTAGAATGAGTTTGGGAGTGTTCCTCCCTCTGCAATATTTTGGAAGAGTTTGAGAAGGATAGGTGTTAGCTCTTCTCTAAATGTTTGATAGAATTCGCCTGTGAAGCCATCTGGTCCTGGGCTTTTGTTTGTTGGAAGGTTTTTAATCACAGTTTCAATTTCAGTGCTTGTGATTGGTCTGTTCATATTTTCTATTTCTTCCTGGTTCAGTCTCAGCAGTTTGTGCATTTCTAAGAATCTGTCCATTTCTTCCAGGTTGTCCATTTTATTGGCATATAGTTGCTTGTAGTAATCTCTCATGATCTTTTGTATTTCTGCAGTGTCAGTGGTTACTTCTCCTTTTTCATTTCTAATTCTATTGATCTGAGTCTTCTCCCTTTTTCTCTTGATGAGTCTGGCTAATGGTTTATCAATTTTGTTTATCTTCTCAAAGAACCAGCTTTTAGTTTCATTGATTTTTGCTATTGTTTCCTTCATTTCTTTTTCATTTATTTCTGACCTGATCTTTATAATTTCTTTCCTTCTGCTGGCTTTGGGGTTTTTTTGTTCTTCTTTCTCTAATTGCTTTAGGTGCAAGGTTAGGTTGTTTATTCGAGATGTTTCCTGTTTCTTGAGGTAGGCTTGTATTGCTATAAACTTCCCTCTTAGCACTGCTTTTGCTGTGTCCCATAGGTTTTGGGTCGTCGTGTCTCCGTTGTCATTTGTTTCTAGGTATTTTTTGATTTCCCCTTTGATTTCTTCAGTAATCACTTCGTTATTAAGTAATGTATTGTGTAGCCTCCATGTGTTTGTATTTTTTACAGATCTTTTCCTGTAATTGATATCTAGTCTCATAGCATTGTGGTCGGAAAAGATACTTGATACGATTTCAATTTTCTTAAATTTACCAAGGCTTGATTTGTGACCCAAGATATGATCTATCCTGGAGAATGTTCCATGAGCACTTGAGAAAAATGTGTATTCTGTTGTTTTTGGGTGGAATGTCCTATAAATATCAATTAAGTCCATATTGTTTAATGTATCATTTAAAGCTTGTGTTTCCTTATTTATTTTCATTTTGGATGATCTGTCCATTGGTGAAAGTGGGGTGTTAAAGTCCCCTACTATGATTGTGTTGCTGTCAATTTCCCCTTTCATGGCTGTTAGTATTTGCCTTATGTATTGAGGTGCTCCTATGTTGGGTGCATAAATATTTACAATTGTTATACCTTCCTCTTGGATCGATCCCTTGATCATTATATAGTGTCCTTCTTTGTCTCTTGTAATAGTCTTTATTTTAAAGTCTATTTTGTCTGATATGAGAATTGCTACTCCAGCTTTCTTTTGATTTCCATTTGCATGGAATATCTTTTTCCATCCCCTCACTTTCAGTCTGTATGTGTCCCTAGGTCTGAAGTGGGTCTCTTGTAGACAGCATATGTATGGGTCTTGTTTTTGTATCCATTCAGCCAGCCTGTGTCTTTTGGTGGGAGCATTTAATCCATTTACATTCAAGGTAATTATCGATATGTATGTTCCTATTCCCATTTTCTTAAATGTATAGGGTTTGTTATTGTAGGTGTTTTCCTTCTCTTGTGTTTCTTGCCTAGAGAATTTCCTTTAGCATTTGTTGTAAAGCTGGTTTGGTGGTGCTGAACTCTCTCAGCTTTTGCTTGTCTGTAAAGGTTTTAATTTCTCCATCGAATCTGAATGAGATCCTTGCTGGGTAGAGTAATCTTGGTTGTAGGTTTTTCTCCTTCATCACTTTAAGTATATCCTGCCACTCCCTTCTGGCTTGCAGAGTTTCTGCTGATAGATCAGATGTTAACCTTATGGGGATTCCCTTGTGTGTTATTTGTTTTTTTTCCCTTGCTGCCTTTAATATGTTTTCCTTATATTTAATTTTTGACAGTTTGATTAATATGTGTCTTGGCGTGTTCCTCCTTGGGTTTATCCTGTATGGGACTCTCTGTGCTTCCAGGACTTGATTAACTATTTCCTTTCCCATATTAGGGAAGTTTTCAACTATAATCTCTTCAAAAATTTTCTCAGTCCCTTTCTTTTTCTCTTCTTCCTCTGGTACCCCTATAATTCGAATGTTGGAGCGTTTAATGTTGTCCCAGAGGTCCCTGAGACTGTCCTCAGTTCTTTTCATTCTTTTTTCTTTATCCTGCTCTGTAGTAGTTATTTCCACCATTTTATCTTCCAGGTCACTTATCCTTTCTTCTGCCTCAGTTATTCTACTATTGATCCCATCTAGAGTATTTTTAATTTCATTTATTGTGTTTTTCATCATTGCTTGGTTCCTCTTTAGTTCTTCTACATCCTTGTTAAATGTTTCTTGCATTTTGTCTATTCTATTTCCAAGATTTTGGATCATCCTTACTATCATTATTCTGAATTCTTTTTCAGGTAGACTACCTATTTCCTCTTCATTTGTTAAGTCCAGTGTGTTTTGAGCCTGCTCCTTCATCTGCTGTGTGTTTTTCTGTCGTCTCATTTTGCCTATCTTACTGTGTTTGGGGTCTCCTTTTCACAGGCTGCAGGTTCGTAGTTCCCGTTGTTTTTGGTATCTGTCCTCAGTGGCTAAGGTTGGTTCAGTGGGTTGTGTAGGCTTCCTGGTGGAGGGAACTAGTGCCTGAGTTCTGGTGGATGAGGCTAGATCTTGTCTTTCTGGTGGGCACGTCCACGTCTGCTGGTGTATTTTGGGGTGTCTGTGGCCTTATTATGATTTTAGGCAGCCTCTCTGCTAATGAATGAGGTTGTGTTCCTGTCTAGCTAGTTGTTTGGCATAGGGTGTCCAGCACTGTAGCTTGCTGGTCGTTGGGTGAAGCTGGGTCTTGATGTTGAGATGGAGATCTCTGGGAGATTTTTGCCGTTTGGTATTACGTGGAGCTGGGAGGTCTCTTGTGGACCAGTGTTCTGAAGTTGGCTCTCCCACCTCAGAGGCATGACCCTGATGCCTGGCTGGAGCACCAAGAGCCTTTCATCCACACAGCTCAGAGTAAAAGGGAGAAAAAATAGAAAGAAAGAAAGAAAGAGGCTATAATATAGTGAAGTAAAATAAAGCTACTGTAAAGCAAAGCTATACAGACAAAATCTCACCCAGAAGCATATACATATACACTCACAAAAAAAAGGAAAAGGGGAAAAATTAATATCTCCTGCTCCCAGAGTCCACCTCCTGAACTTGGGATGATTCGTTGTCTATTCAGGTATTCAACAGATGCAGGCACTTCAAGTTGTTTGTGGAGCTTTAATCCGCTGCTCCTGAGGCTGCTGGGAGAGATTTCCCCTTCTCTTCCCTGTTCGCACAGCTCCTGGGGTTCAGCTTTGGATTTGGACCCGCCTCTGCGTGTAGGTCGCCTGAGGGCGTCTGTTCCCCGCCCAGACAGGACGGGGTTAAAGGAGCAGCTGCTTCGGGGGCTCTGGCTCACCCAGGCCGCGGGGAGGGAGCGGTACGGAGGAGGCGGGGCGAGCCTGCAGCGTCAGAGGCCGGCGTGACGTTGCACCAGCTCGAGGCGCGCAGTGCGTTCTCCCGGGGATGTTGTCCCCGGATCCCGGGACCCTGGCAGTGGCGGGCTGCACAGGCTCCCGGGAGGGGAGGTGTGGAGAGTGACCTGTGCTCACACACAGGCTTTTTGGAGGCGGCAGCAGCAGCCCCAGCGTCTCACGCCCGTCTCTGGGGTCCGCGCTGATCGCCGTGGCTTGCGCCCTTCTCTGGAGTTCGTTTAGGCGGCGCTCTGAATCCCCTCTCCTTGCGCGCAGCGAAACAAAGATGCAAGAAAAAGTCTCTTGCCTCTTCGGCAGCTGCAGACCTTTTCCCGGTCTCCCTCCCGGCTAGCTGTGGTGCGCCAACCCCTTCAGGCTGTGTTCACGCCGCCAGCCCCAGTCCTCTCCCTGCGATCCGACCGCAGGCTGAGCCTCAGCTCCCAGCCCCGCCCCCCCCGGCGGGGGAGCAGACAAGCCTCTCGGGCTGGTGAGCGCCGCTCGGCGCCGAGCCTCTGTGCGGGAGTCTCTCCGATTTTCCCTCTGCGCCCCTGTTGCTGTGGGATCCGCGCTGATAGCCGCGGCTCGCGCCCTTCTCTGGAGTTCGTTTAGGCGGCGCTCTGAATCCCCTCTCCTTGCCCGCCGCGAAACAAAGAGGCAAGAAAAAGTCTCTTGCCTCTTCGGCAGCTGCAGACCTTTTCCCGGTCTCCCTCCCAGCTAGCTGTGGTGCGCCAACCCCTTCAGGCTGTGTTCACGCTGCCAGCCCCAGTCCTCTCCCTGCGATCCGACCGCAGCCCGAGCCTCAGCTCCCAGCCCCGCCCGCCCCGGCGGCTAAGCAGACAAGCCTCTCGGGCTGGTGAGTGCTGCTCGGCGCCGAGCCTCTGTGCGGGAACCTCTCCGCTTTGCCCTCCGCACCTCTGTGGCTGCGCTCTCCTCCGTGGCTCTGAAGCTTCCCCCCTCCGCCCCCCGCAGTCTCCGCCCGCGAAGGGGCTCCTAGTGCGTGGAAACCTTTCCTCCTTCACGGCTCCCTCCCACTGGTGCAGGTGCCGTCCCTATTCTTTTGTCTCTGTTATTTCTTTTTTCTTTTGCCCTACCCAAGTACGGGGGGAGTTTCTTGCCTTTTTGGAGGTCGGACGTTTTCTGCCAGCGTTCAGTGGGTGTTCTGTAGGAGCAGTTCCACGTGTAGGTGTATTTCTACTGTATCTGTGGGAAGGAATGTGATCTCTGCGTCTTACTCTTCCGCCATCTTCTCTCCTCCTCGTGCCTCTTAGTTTTTGTTTTAAAGTGATGCATGGCATTTCTGCTAACATTTCATTGGACAAATCAAGTCATGTGCCTATGCCTAAATTCAAAGGGAGTAGATAAGGAAAATCCTAGCATGTAACTGGGGGGAGAGAAGAGTAATAACTGTGGATGGCTCTAATAACTATCTATAAGGAAACTAAGGTGCAAAGAAGGGGGGCAATTTGCCTAAGTTTTCACAGCTAGTGTGGATCCATAGCCCTCTCCTCTGCAGAACCTACATTTTGCCTTACACGCAAACTGAGGGGAATCAGAGGGCCTACTGGAATTAAGGGTGAGGTTTATTTCTTAATTCCTTGCTCTCTGTTTCTAGCTTTTAGGGACGAGAATAGAATCTTTGAAACATAATTTTATAGTATAATTTGGCCAAGAGGTAAAGGAGAGGGAGAAAGAGATTTTTTAAAAGTGTAGAGAATGCTGAAGCTGTATTCAAAGACTCAACTTAGTTGTCAGAAATACTGTGGATTTGTTGTGCCAATTCCTGTGAGAATTGGGAGGTGCTGAAAAGCAGTCATTAAAAAATAACAAATGAATTTTGCCAGAGTTGGCCTCCTTTGATCCTTAAGATGTTTGAAAAATTAGGAAGACTATTCTGCTGCTTGTTTATTTTGGTCATCTTGATGCCTGAATTAGAGTTGCCATGAAGTGATTCAACCAATTGCTAGGGCTAGGATAGAGGAAACCATTTATGGGAATAAAGAGTCAGAGGGAAAGGCTTTAGGAGAATGTGGGGAGAGAAAGGCCCACAAATAAAAGAAAATGATTGGAGAAAAAGAATGGAGAGCATGAAACAAGGGGGTGGCGTGAAGGGAAGTGGAGGGAGGGAGAGGGAGAGAGAGGGTGGAGGAAGAGAGAGTATGAAATGAGTAGGCCCACCCACGTTCATATTTTCTATTCCAAAAAAATCAAATTTCTGGGATATAGGATCAAAAATAAAAACATCCTTTACAAAGAGGCTGTTAAATCTGCAGGCCCAGCCAAGAATTTGAGCACTTCCGTGATCTTCCCTGCCTTGTTGGGGTTGGCAGACCCTTTTTCTGGAGCACATGGCATCAGTAAGGTTTCTGTTGAGTGACTGAAGTGTCAAGGGCCAGGGAAAAGTCAATCTGGAGAATTTTATCCTGGCTTCTACTTTCTGAGTGAGGCACACAAAGGCTCATGTGGTTTTCTGTGGACTGAGGCTCCTGGTGTCTAACATAGCACCAAAAATAGCATTTTTAACTGCCAAGGGTGAAGAACTATTTTCTGTTCCAAGAACTGATAATTTGTTATATATGGGATTTTGGAGTTGAGTCTGTTTCAAATATGATATTAAAACCTAAAATTTAAGGCAAAATCTATACTATAATAAACTTAGTGAGCAAAATGAAAAAAAAGTTAAATTAAAATTTAAAAAAGCCTGGCTATTTGGTATAGTACAGTCAGATTTTACCCACTTAATTTTTTTTTTATTTCTTGGGATTATATTGCATATATATGATCAGAATGATTTTATTGCCCCACATTTAAATTTTAAATTTAAAAATAAATGTGTCAAGTACTTAATTTAGAGTGAAGTTAGTTTAATTAACTTAAATTTAAATGAAAGTAATTATAATTAATGCAAAAAATAATATAGTAATCAACAAATTCAAGATTGAAGAATAGAAAATCAACATACAGAATCAGTTGCATTTCCAAACACTCACAAAATATCAGAAAAAAATAAAGAAAACAATGTCATTTGCAATAACATCAAAAACAATAAAATACTTAAAGAATAAATTAATCAAGGAGGTGAAAGATCTATACACTGAAAGCAATGAGACTTTGGTGAAAGAAATTGAAGAAAACACAACTGAATGGAAAGATATCTCATGTTCATGGATCAGAAGAATAAATAGTGTTAAAATGTCCATACTACCTAGAGCCATGTATAGACTAAATGCAATCCCTATTAAAATTCGAATGGCATTTTTCACAGAAATAGTTTTTGAGTGGAATAATTAAAATTTTTTCTATATAAGATCATATCATCTGTAAATAGAGCAATTATGCTTCTTCCTTTCTGATTAGCATGCCTTTTATTTCTTTTTCTTGCCCAATTGCTCTGGCTAGGACTTCCAGTACTATGCTAAATAGGGAGCACACTTGTCTTGTTCCTGATCTTGGAGGTAAAGCTTTCAATCTTTCACCATTGAATATGATGTTAGCTGTGGGATTGTCACATATGAACTTTATTATTTTGAGATATATTCCTTCTATACCCCAAATACTGAGAATTTTTTTATCATGAAAGGATGTTGTCTTTTGTCAAAAGATTTTTCTGTGTTCATTTGAGATAATCATATGATTTTTATCTTTCATTCTATTAATGTGATGTATCACATTGGTTGATTTGCATATAATGTACCATCCTTGCGTCCTAGGGATAAATCCTATGTTATCATGGTGTATGATCCTTTATGATCCTTTTAATGTTCTGTTGATTTTAATTTGTTAGCCTTTGTTGAGAATTTTTACTTCTATATTCATCAAGGATACCAACATATATTTTTCATTTTCTTGTAGTGTCCTTATTTGAGTTTGGTATCAGGTTAATACTGGACTTGTAAAATGAGTTTGGGAGTATTCCTTTGTATTCAATATTTTTGAAGAGTTTGAGAAGGATTGACATTTATTCTCTTTAAATGCTTGGTAGATATTAACAGTGAAACCGTCTGGTCCTGGGCCTTTCCTTGTTGGGAGGGTTTTGTTTACTGATTCAAGCTCCTTACTCATAATAGGTCTGTTTAGATTTTCTATTTCTTCATGATTCAGTCTTGGTAAGTTGTGTGTTTCTAGGAATTTATTCATTTTTTTTCTAGGTTATTCAATTTGTTGGTTTATAATTATTCATAGCAGCCTCTTACGATCCTTTGTATTTCTGTGGTATCAGTTGTAATGTCTCTTCTTTCATTTCTGATTTTATTTACTGAGTCTTCTTTTTTCTTTGTTAGTCTAGCTAAAAGATTGTCAATTTTGTTTATCTTTTCAAAAAATCAACTCAATTTTACTGATATTTTCTATTATTTTTCTGGTCTCTATTTCATTTATTTCTGCTCTGATCTTTGTTATATCATTCCTTCTGCTAACTTTGGGCTTTATTTATTATTGTTTTCTTAGTGCCTTGGTGTGAAAATTTATCTGAGATCTTTCTTTTTTCTTAATGTAGGCATTTATCACTGTAAACTTCCCTCTTAGAACTGCTTTTGCTTCATCCCATAAGTTTTAATATGTTGTGTTTCCATTTTTATTTGTTTTGAGATTTTTAAAATTTCCCTTTTTATATTTGCTTTGACCATTGATTGTTCAGAAGCATGTTTGTTTAATTTCCATCTAGTTGTACATTTTCTAGTTTCCTCCTGTTATTAATTTCTAGTTTCATATTATTGTGGTTGGAAAAGATACTTGGAATGATTTCAAACTTCTTAGATTTGCTAAGGCTTGATTGTGATCTAACATATAATTTATTCTGGAGAACGTTCAAGTATACTTGAGAAGAATGTGTATTCTGTAGTTGTACAGAATGTTCTGTATATGTCTGTTAGATACATTTGGTCTAAAGTATAGTCCAAGTCCACTGTTTACTTATTGATTTTCTGTATGGATGATCTCTTCAACATTGAAAGTGAGGTACTGAAGTCCCCTACTATTATTGTATTGTCTCTTTCTTCCTTCAGATTTGTCAGTATTTCCTTAATATACTTAGGTGCCCTGAAGTTGGGTGCATATATATTTAAAATTGTTACATTTTCTTGATGAATTGACTGTTCTATCAATATATAGTGACCTTTTTCTCTTGTTATAGTTTTTGACTTAAAGCCTATTTTATCTGACATAAGTATAGCTACCCTTGTTTTCTTTTGGTTTCCACTTGCATGGAATATCTTTTCCTGTCCTTTCACTTTGAGCCTATGTGCGTCTTTAAAGCTGAATTGAGTCTCTTGTAGGCAGCATGTAGTTGAGTCTTATTTTTTTTATCCATTCAGCCACTCTATGACTTTTGATTGGAGAATGTAATTTATTTACATTTAAAGTGGCTAGTGATAGATAAGAACTGACTACTGCCATCTTATTACAGTCAGCCCTCCATATCTGCAGGTTCCACATCTGCAGATTCAACCAACCGCAGATCAAAAATATTTTTTAAAAATTCAAGAAAGTTTCAAAAAGCAAGACTTGAATTTGATATGTAATGGCCACTATTTCCATAGCATTTACATTGTACTTACAGCTATTTACATAGTCTTTTACATTTCACATCATCTACAGATGATTTAAAGTATGTGGGAGGATGTGCATAAGTTATAGACAAACTCTATACCATTTTATACAATGGACTTGAGCATCTGAGGATTTTGGTATCCATGCTGGCATCCTGAAGCCAATCTTTCACAGGTACCAAGGGATGTCTAATAATTGTTTTCTGGCTTTTTTAGTTGTCTTGTTTCTTTTTTTTCCTCTATTGCAGTCTTCTTTTGTGAACATATGATTTTTCCATTGTGGTATGCCGTGTTTCCCTTTTCTTCATCTTTTGTGCATATACTGTAAGTTTTTGCTTTGTGGTTACCATGAGGCTTATATATCTTATAGATATTGTAGCCTATTTTAAGCTTATAAGAACTTAACTTTGATCTCATACAAAAACTCTATGCTTTTACTCCCTCTCTCTATTTTATATTTTTGTTATCACAGTTTACCTCTTTTTGTGTTGAATATCCATTAAAAAATTATTGTAGTTATAGTTATTTTAAATACTATTTTCCTTTAACTTTTATACTAGAGTTAAGTAATTAACACACCACCATATTACAGTATTAGAATATTCTAAATCTTACTATATATTTACCTTTACCAGTGTGTTTTATATTTTCATGTTACTAATTAACATCCTTTCATTTCAGCTTGAAGAACTCCTTTCAGCATTTCTTGTAAGGCAGGCCTCGTGGTGATGAACTCTCTCTTCTTTTGTTTGGGAAACTTTTTATCTCTCCTTCATTTCTGAAAGACAAGTTTTCTTGGTTGGCAGTTTGTTGTTTTTTTTTTTTTAGCACTTTAAATATTTCATCCCACTCTCTCCTTGCCTGGAAAATGTCTTCTGAGAAATCTGATAAATGTATTGGTGGGGGGGTTAGTTCCCTTATATATTAGGAATTTTTTTTTCTCTTACTGCTTTTAAAATTCTCTCTTTGTCTTTGATTTTTTAATAATTTTATTATAATGCATCTTAAAGAAGATTATTTGGATTGAAATTTTGGGGTGTTCTATTATCTTCATGACCTTGTATGTCCACATTTCTTCCCAGATTTGGGAAGTTCTCAGCTATTATTTCCTTAAATAAGCTTTCTGCCCCTTTTTACCTTTCTTTTCCTTCTGGAACTCCAGGTTGTTTCTCTTAATGGTATCCCATAATTTATGTAAGCATTTTTTACTCTTTTTCATTCTTTTTTCTTTTTGCTCTTCTGGATGAATTCAAATAACCTGTCTTCTAGCTTGCCAACTCTTTCTTCTACTTGGTCAAGTCTGTTACTGAAGCTCTCTATTGAATTCTTCAGTTCATTCATTCTATTCTTCAACCCTAAAATCTCTAGATGTTTTCTTTTTTTGTGTGTGGTTTCTATTTGTTTGTTGAATTTCTAATCTTGTTCATGGATTGTTTTCCCAATATTGTTTAGTTGCCTACCTGTGTTTTCTTCTAGTTCACTGAAATTCTTTGAGAGGATTATTCTGAATTCTTTGTCAGATAGTTCATATATCACCATTTCTTTAGGGTCAGTCATTGGAGCTTTAGTAGTTTCCTCTGGTGGTGTCATGTTTCCTTGATTATTCATGATCCTGTGGCATTGCATTGGTGTCTATGAATTTGAGGAAGTAGGTATCTCTTCCAGTCATTACAGACAGGGTTTAGCAAAGACAATCTTTTACCAGGCATCCTGCCCAGAGATTCTGTGTGGGCCACCTGGTAGTGTCTGATGTTAGACTTGATACTGGAATTATTGAGTGAGTAGGTCTGGTGCCTGGGCCAGCAGGTGGGAGTGTATGGTGCTTGGGTCCAGGGGGCTGGGCTCAAGCATGGGTCTATGGTAGTGGGTTTGGAGCCTAGGTTCACTGGGTCAAGCTTTGTGCTTGAGTCTATGGTGATGGGCCTGGGTCCTGTGCCCATGTGGTGGGCCTGTATCCTGGGTCTGTTGGGGGGGCAACCAGGCACCAGGGATCACTAGTGTGAGTCTGGTATCCGCTCCTGCATTGCTGACTCTGTGCTGGGGTAGGTCAAGAGTCTGGGTCTTGGATCTGGCCTGGAGGCTGACTCCACATGGGTTAGCTTGGCACTAATATGGACTGGGATCCTGGGTCCACAAAAGCTTGTCTGAATCCTAGGGCTACAGGGGCTGGCCTGGCATCAGAGCAGCCTGGGATACTGGGTCTGTGGGAACTGTTCTGGCGGCTAGGTCTGGGGTGGGCTGTGGCCCTGGGTTTGTGGGAGCCACCAGAGATCCTGGGTCCATGGGAGCCACCAGGGATTAATCATTATTAATACACTGCTGTGTTGTTCTGGCTTTTTCTTTCCTATGAAATACATATATATTTTAAAATCTATTTATTCATTTCATTATCAATGCAATGGGGTGTTCTGAGACCAGACTCCAGTATTCTAGAAACTTTGATGACCAGAAACAAGGGATTCTACATTTTCAAGACTCCAACAGTTGACCATTTATCCAGAGGAACACCCAATTCATAGTGTTAGTCTGTTTTTCAGATTAGGAAAAACATTTCAATAGGCCCTTTGGTTACATCCTGTTGTGGAATGGGGAATTAGAGATGATGAGAAGCTGAACTGCAAAATCAGGTAAAAGGTTGTCACATCTCTCCAGAGAAGATTGTCATGTTGACTAGGGAGATGGAAGGATTTTTTTCTATCATTGGAGAATGACACTTGAGAGTCATTGTAGGGCACGGATGGATTTGTGATTGGGAAGAAGACAAGGTCCCAGAGAGAGAGAGGCCAGAGAACTAAGGAAGGAGATGGCTAAGCTGAGAGCTGCTGCTGAGGGTCATGGCAGTCATATTCATCTGAGTCTGGAGACTGCCTGTGACCTGAGTGATCATGGGTAAGAAAAATAATCACTCTGTGCCTCAGTTTCTAAGTCTATGATATGAGGTTAATAATAATATTCATCTCCTAGGGCTGTTGTTGTGAGGATTATGTGAATCTCTATATATATCTATGTATCTATCCATCATCTATTTATATCCGTCTATTTTCCTGTCTCCCTGCTCCCTCTCTCTTCCTCCCTTTCTTTCTTTTTCTTTCTTCCTTCCTTCCTTCCTTTCTTTCTTTCTTTCTTTCTTTCCTTCCTTCCTTCCTTCCTTCCTTCCTTCCTTCCTTCTTTCTTCCTTCTTTCTTTCTTTCTTTCTTTCTTTCTTTCTTTCTTTCTTTCTTCTTCCTTTCTTCCTTTCTTTCTTCCTTTCTTTCTCCCTCCTTCTCTCCCTCCCTTCCTTCCTTTCTTGTTAGGGCAGTACACTGTATAAGTGATTCATGCCATTATCAATTATTACTTTCTACTTTATAATCACCTTATTCTTAAGTCTTAGAGCAGGACCAACACCCATGTTTAAGGTGAATAGTAGAGAGATATGAACTCAGTTTAGGATCCAGTTATAAGAGTTTATGATGAGACTTCCAGGGAGATGGGCAGTGGTCTAAACTAAGACTGTCAGCTGAGGTGACAAGAGGTAGCCAGGAAGGACCCATGGGACCCAGAAGTATTCCTCAGAGATTCCTTGGAAATACATGAGGAGGAGAATTGAACGGAAGACCAGACGTCTTCAAACATGCAGAAAATGATTATTTGGACATTAAAGAGAAGAGTGATCCCAGAGACTTGAAAACTTTAGGGTATGTGGATTATGCACAGGGTTGTATTTTTTTGCAACTTTCTGTTTTTACTTAACTTTACACTGTGAACATCTTTACAGGTTAGTGTATAAGGAGCTATCTTATTTTTAAGCAGATGCATATCATTTTTTAAGGTAACTTAATTTATTTAACCATTCTCTCATTATAGATAGTTGCTGATTGCTAGCATTTTTTTGGTTGTTGCTGTTGTTATCCATAGAGTTGCAATGAACAGCCTTGAAGATGTCTTTGCAAATGTATTCTGGTATTTCCATAGAATGGGTTTAAGTGGGATTGCCGAGTAGCATTTGAAATTTTAATGTATTCCAAAAAATTGTCCGGTAAAAAGTTTGTAATTATTTACACTCACTACAAACAACAGTGTGTGAAAATGTCCATTTCAAGATGTTCTCACAAACCGTGACAGTTATAACATTTTTTCCAGTCTGATAAGTGGAAAATGGTACCTCATTTTTTTTTCAACATACATTTCTTTTATTATCAGTGAGATTGATAATCTTTTCATAGTATAATTATTCATGTATATTTCTGTGATTTCTATGCCTTGTTAATTTTTCTATTTGTACTTTCTAAATGTAGGGGATTTTCTTATTTTATGAATATTACATTTATTTTGCTATGTGTATTAAATTCCACCTGGTTCCTTTTTGTTTCTTTTTAAAATTTTTTTCAGCTTTCCTTTGGAGTTTCTCAACATATAGAAGTTTTAAATATTTATGAAGTTAAACCCAATCATTGCCTTTATAACTACTGAGTTTTGGGCAATTTTTAAAAAAGACTTTCTTACCCTAAGAACATAAAATTATCTTGATATTTTCTTGTAAAATAATAAAATTTTTATTTGTTTAGATCTTACATTCATGGAGCCTACCTAGAAGTCTGATGTGTACAGGGCAAAAGACTATTTTTCTTAAAATGTCTCAATATTTACTAATCTACATTTTTTCCCTGACTTAACATTTTATCATATATTAAATTACTATATTTCTGTCTTCTAGAATGTTTGTTTTGCTCACTGAATTATTTGTTTATTCTAAGATGATTAGTTAAATCAGTTTTATAGTACCTTTATGGTACCTTTTGTTTTATAGTAAACTAAGCAACCTCTCATAATACTTTGTAAAAAAAAATTGTGTTGCCTATATTCATTAAATTTCTTTTATTTTTCAAAAAAAAATAGAAGTAACACAAAAGTTACACCCCTACTAAAAATGCTTGAGATTTTAAAATTAGAATTATGTAGAATTTATTGATTAGTATGGAGAAAATAGGGATCTTTTTTTATTTTAACAAATTAATTAATTAATTAATTAATTACTGGCTGTGTTGGGTCCTTGTTGCTGTGTGTGGGCTTTCTCTAGTTGAGGCGAGTGGGGGCTACTCTTCGTTGTGGTGTGCAGGCTTCTCATTGTAGTGGCTTCTCTTGTTGCAGAACATGTGCTCTAGGCTTGTGGGCTCAGTAGTTGTGGCTCTCGGGCTCTAGAGCACAGGCTCAGTAGTTGTGGCACATAGGCCTAGCCACTCCGCAGCATGTGGGATCTTCCTGGACCAGGGCTCGAACCCATGTCCCCTGCACTGGCAGGCGGACTCTCAGCCACTGTGCCACCAGGGAAGCCCCCAAAATAGGCATCTTTAACATACTGAGCCTTCATCAATAGCAACATAATATGTACATCCATTAATTTAGTTCTTTTGTATTTACTTTAGTAAATTTTATTTATTTATTTTTTATAATTCTAAGTCTTACACATTTCTTGTTATATTTGTCCCTGAGTATTTTATAGCTCTAGTTGATACTGTGAATCAGATTTTTAAAATTAATTCTTTTAATTGGTTATTATTGAAAATAAGAAAGTGGTTGATCTTTGCATTTAAATTGTGTATCAAGCCATGTTTACTATTTTAAATTCATAAAGACATCTAACACAGGAAGAGCTCTAAGAATGTTATAAATAAATGTTTCTCTATGGATGGTGAAACTTTTTTTAGCTGACTGATAATTTAACCTAAGCATTACGCAGATAAAGTAATTGAATTATGGATTAAAAAATATAGATATTTTTGATTTCAAAAGTAATACTCATTAATTTACATGGTTTTAAAAATGTAGAAAGATACAGATTAAAAAATCCATAACTCTCCACACCACTCATTCATTCAACCTTTTGGGTACATTTCTTCTATTTATCTATCTATCATCTATTTATCTACCTACCTATCTATCCATCTATCTGTTTACCTATATCTGTTTATCTTTATGGATTTGTGTGTGTAAGTATTAACATTTATGTCCTTGAACATGATTTGCATTCTATCTTGTAGCCTACTTTTTCACACAAGAATATGTTGTGAATATTTCTTTATATTATTAAATATGATTAGCTGAACTTTTAGAACAATTGACTGCTTATTTTGGTATCATTTAGACATAGCTTAAAACACTCAGAATTTAAGTAGTTTTGCCACTATAGATAAATCTTATTTACACAATATTAATTTATTTAAAAAAAACCCTTCCACCTAATATGAATTTTTGTTTGGGGGAAAATGGAGTAAACATACTTTCCCTATTCCTCCTGCTAGGTATAATTAGAATCTCTGAATGATGTATATATAACACAAACATAAGAAGACTCTAAAGGTGGAGAGCAGAAGGCAGACTGTCTAAGGACCTTGGAACTCAAGGAATGGTATAGTGGTGAATTCTTGTGTGTGTGTGTGTGTGTGTGTGTGTATTTTTTCTTCGTATATCTCAGACTTGAAGCAAACAAAGCCAGCAACCTGGAAATGATAATAGGAGCACACAGAAATTCACCCCCAAAAGACTAATCTCTCTAGTCAAAGGCCCAGAAAAGGGGCAGTCTAGAAAGATAGAAAGCTTTGGCAATAATTGCTCTACTCCAGCTGAAACCACAGAAAAAACTGTGACTCCAACTCCATGCACACCAGTAAAGGTTAAATGGAGAGCCTAGACTTCTACACTTCAGAAGCTGTAATGAGGTACTGCAACTCGCCTACACTGGAGTGGTTAGAGAAATCTGAGTATGGATCTGGAACTCTCACCCCCACAGGGTGATAATGAGCACTCTTTCCAACCCCCCAAACTCCCCACCTGAGGTGTCAGTAGATACTACTTGGGGAGTCTAGACTTCTACCTACACCAGTAGTATCTGAGGAGGCCTGGTGGATCAGGACTTTCATGACCACATATGGCCATCTCCTTTTGGTATCTGTGGGAAGAAGTAACTCCTACCTTTGTTCAGCAGTAACAAGGAGCTTATTCCCACACCCCCTACCCCCAGTATGTAATGGTGACTGAGTGGGAACTTGGAGTTCTACTTTCACCTGGTGGTAATGAGGTGGTGTCCCCCTTTTCCTGCCAAAACTGTATCAGAAGATGTGAGCCAAAGTAGAAGGTTTAAATAAGAACCTGAGTCTCATAATACCAAAATACCCATGTTTTGAACAAAATCACTCATTATACTAAGAACCAGGAAGATCTCAAATTGAAAACTCAAAGATAAAAGAAAGGAGAATCAATAGATACCAATACCAAGCTGATGGAGATATTGGAATAATCTAAGATTTTAAAACAACTTTCATAAAAATGCCTCAAGGAGCAATTACAAACTTTACAAAAATTACAAATAAAAAATAGAAAGCATTGACAAAGAAATAGAAAGTCTCACAAGAATTTTTAAAAAATGAACTAAATGGAAATTTTAGAACTGAAAAATACAGTAACCAAAATAAGAAACCCAATGGAGGAGCTAAAAAGCAGCATGGAAGGGGTAGAGAAAAGAATCTGGTAACTGGAAGAAAGAACAATAGAAATAAGCCCAAGCTGAACAACAAAGAGAAAATCATAACTGAAAAAAGGGAGCAGAGCCTCGGAGACCTAGGGGAACACAACAAAAGATTTAACATTTGTGTCATCAGAGACCTGGAAGGAGACGAGAAGGGTGGTGGGAGGGGGCTGAAAAAGTTCTCAAAGAAATAATGGTAAAAAACATCCCCAATTTAACAAAAGATATAAACCTACAAATTCAAGAAGCTTAGTGAGGACCAAAGAGGATAAATCCAAAGATAGCCATATCAAAACATCATAGTCAACCTTGAAAATTAAGACAAAAAAAAAAAATCTTGAAAGCAGTAAGAGAGAAATAACACCCTACCTATAGAGAAGAAACAATTAGAATTACATCAAATGTTTCACCAGAAACTACAGAAGTCAGAAGTAAGTGGACAACATTTTTCAAGTGCTGAGAGAAAAGAAATGTCAACCCAGAATATGATATCCAGTGAAAGTATCCTTCAGAAATCAAAGAGAAATCAAAGCATTCTTAGATAAAGACAAACTAAGAATTTGAAAAGGATGGCTTAAGGAATCTCTTTAAATGGAAAAGAAATACTAGAAAAAGAATTCTTGAAACATCAGGAAGAAAGAATGAACATGGTCAGCAAAAATATTGGTAACTACAATTGACTTCCATTGTCCTCCTAAGTTTAATTAAAAAAAAAAACCCAAAATAAACAAATCAAAACACCCAACACAATGTTTTGAAGCAAGTGTCATATATAGACAAACGTGAAGAAAATTTTTTTTCATTATAAAATTCACAGTTAATATAAAGAATGCTTAATATGTTACTCAGAATGGAAATTTGGATCTCAGAATAACTACTTGAAAGAAAATTCATCCTAAATAGAAATAGCCACTTCTGAAATTTTCTTAGAAGTTTCTTTCTTCCCTGTCTCATTATTTCATCATTTAATTGATTAATTATAAAACATATTTATTGGAGTATAATTGCTTTACAATTGTGTGTTAGTTTCTCCTTTATAACAAAGTGAATCAGCTATACATATACATATATCCCCATATCTCCTCCCTCTTGCGTCTCCCTCCCACTCTCCCTATCCCACCCCTCTAGGTGGTCACAAAGCACCGAGCTGATCTCCCTGTGCTATGCGGCTACTTCCCAATAGATATCTATTTTACATTTGGTAGTATATATAAGTCCATGCCACTCTCTCACTTCGTCCCAGCTTACGCTTCTCCCTCCCCATGTCAAGTCAATTCTCTACATCTACGTCTTTATTCCTGTCCTTCCCCTAGGTTCTTCAGAACCAGTTTTTTTGTTTTTGTTTTTTTAGATTCCATATATATGCGTCACCATATGGTATTTCTTTTTCTCTTTCTGACTTACTTCATTCTGTATGACAGACTCTAGATCCATCCACCTCACTACAAATAACTCAACTTCATTTCTTTTTATGGCTGTGTAATATTCCATTGTATATATGTGCCACATCTTCTTTATCCATTCATCTGTAGATGGACACTTAGATTGCTTCCATGTCCTGGTTATTGTAAATAGAGCTTCAATGAACATTGTGGTACATGACTCTTTTTGAATTATGGTTTTCTCAGGGTATATGCCCAGTAGTGAGATTGCTGGGTCGTATGGTAGTTCTATTATTAGTTTTTAAGGAACCTCCACACTGTTCTCCATAGTGGCTGTATCAATTTACATTCCCACCAAGAGTGCAAGAGGGTTCCTTTTTCTCCACACCCACTCCGGCATTTATTGTTTGTAGATTTTTTGATGATGGCTATTCTGACTGGTGTGAGATGATATCTCATTGTAGTTTTGATTTGCATTTCTCTAATGATTAATGATGTTGAGCATTCTTTCACGTGTTTGTTGGCAATCTGTATATCTTCTCTGGAGAAATGTCTATTTAGGTCTTCTGCCCATTTTTGAATTGGGTTTTTTTTTTTGTTTTTTGGATATTCAGCTGCATGAGCTGCTTGTAAATTTTGGAGATTAATCCTTTGTCAATTGCTTCATTTGCAAATATTTTCTCCCATTCTGAGGTTTGTCTTTTCTTCTTGTTTATGTTATCCTTTGCTGTGCAAAACTTTTTAAGTTTCATTAGGTCCCATTTGTTTATATTTGTTTTTATTTACATTTCTCTACAAGGTGGGTCAAAAAAGATCTTGCTATGATTTATGTCATAGAGTCTTCTGCCTATGTTTTCCTCTGCAAGTTTTATAGTGTCTGGCCTTACATTTAGGTCTTTAATCCATTTTGAGTTGATTTTTGTGTATGGTGTTAGGGAGTGTTCTAATTTCATTCTTTTATATGTAGCTGTCCAGTTTTCCCAGCACCACTTATTGAAGAGGCTCTCTTTTCTCCATTGTATATTCTTGCCTCCTTTATCAAAAATAAGGTTACCATATGTGTGTGGGTTTATCTCTGGGCTTTCTATCCTGTTCCATTGATCTATATTTCTGTTTTCCTGCCAGTACCATACTGTCTTGATTACTGTAGCTTTTTAGTGTAGTCCGAAGTCAGGGAGCCTGATTCTTCCAGCTCTGTTTTTCTTTCTCAAGATTACTTTGGCTATTTGGGGCCTTTTGTGTTTCCATACAAATTGTGACATTTTTTTGTTCTAGTTCTGTGAAAAATACCATTGGTAGTTGGATATAGTTTGATAGGGATTACATTGAATCCGTAGATTGCTTTGGGTAGTATAGTCATTTTCACAATGTTGATTCTTCCATTCCAAGAACATTGTATGTCTCTCCATCTGTTTGTATCATCTTTAATTTCTTTCATCAGTGTCTTATAATTTTCTGCATACAGGTGTTTTGTCTCCTTAGGTAGGTTTATTCCTGGGTATTTTATTCTTTTTGTTGCAATGGTAAATGGGAGTGTTTCCTTAATTTCTCTTTCAGAATTTTCATCGATAGTGTATAGGAATGCAAGAGATTTCTGTGCATTAATTTTGTATCCTGCTACTTTACCAAATTCATTGATTAGCTCTAGTAGTTTTCTGGTAGCATCTTTAGGATTCTCTATGTATAGTGTCATGTCATCTGCAAACAGTGACAGCTTTATTTCTTCTTTTCCGATTTGGATTCATTTTATTTCCTTTTTTTCTCTGATAGCTGTGACTCAAACTTCCAAAACTATGTTGAATAATAGTGGTGAGAGTGGGCAACCTTGTCTTGTTCCTGATCTTAGTGGAAATCGTTTCAGTTTTTCACCATTGAGAACGATGTTGGCTGTGGGTTTGTCATATATGGCCTTTATTATGTTGAGGTAAGTTCCCTCTATGCCTACTTTCTGGAGGGTTTTTATCATAAATGCGTGTTGAATTTTGTCAAAAGATTTTTCTGCATCTATTGAGATAATCATATGGTTTTTATCCTTCAATTTTTTAATATGGTGTGTTACATGGATTGATTTGCGTATGTTGAAGAATCCTTGCATTCCTGGGATAAACCCCACTTGATCATGGTGTATGATCCTTTTAACATGCTGTTGGATTCTGTTTGCTAGTATTTTGTTGAGGATTTTTGCATCTACGTTCATCAGTGATATTGGCCTGTAGTTTTGTTTCTGTGTGACATCTTTGTCTGATTTTGGTATCAGGGTAATGTTGGCCTCGTAGAATGAGTTTGGGAATGTTCCTCCCTCTGCTAAATTTTGGAAGAGTGTGAGAAGGATGGGTGTTAGCTCCTCCTTAAATGTTTGATAGAATTCACATGTGAAGCCATCTAGTCCTGGGCTTTTGTTTGTTGGAAGATTTTTAATCACAGTTTCAATTTCAGTGCTTGTGATTGGTCTGTTCATATTTTCTATTTCTTCCTGGTTCAATCTTAGAAGGTTGTTCTTTTCTAAGAATTTGTCCATTTCTTCCAGGTTGTCCATTTTATTGGCATATAGTTGCTTGTAGTAATCTCTCATGATCCTCTGTATTTCTGCAGTGTCAGTTGTTACTTCTCCTTTTTCATTTCTAATTCTATTGATTTGAGTCTTTCCCTTTTTTTCTTGATGAGTCTGGCTAATGATTTATCAATTTTGTTTATCTTCTCAAAAATCCAGCTTTTGGTTTTGTTGATATTTGCTATTGTTTCCTTCATTCCTTTTTCATTTATTTCTGATCATATCTTTATGATTTCTTTCCTTCTGCTAACTATGGGGTTTTTTGTTCTTCTTTCTCTAATTGCTTTAGGTGTAAGTTTTGGTTGTTTATTGGAGATGTTTCTTGTTTCTTGAGGTAGGATTGTATTGCTATCAACTTCCCTCTTAGAACTGCTTTTGCTGCATCCCATAGGTTTTGGGTCATCGTGTTTTCATTGTCATTTATTTTTAAGTATTTTTTGATTTCCTCTTTGATTTCTTCAGTGATCGTTTAGTTATTACATAGTGTATTGTTTAGCCTCCACGTGTTTGTATTTTTTACAAATGTTTTCCTGTAATTGACATCTAGTCTCATAGCATTGTGTTCAGAAAAGATACTTGATATGATTTCAATTTCTTTAAATTTACCAAGGCTTGATTTGTGACCCAAGATATGATCTACCCTGGAGAATGTTCCATGAGCACTTGAGAAGAATGTGTATTCTGTTGTTTTTGGATGGAATGTCCTATAAATGTCAATTAAGTCCATCTAGTTTAATGTGTCATTTAAAGCTTGTGTTTCCTTATTTATTTCCACTTTGGATGATTGGTGAAAGTGGGATTTTAAAGTCCCTTACTATGATTCTGTTACTGTTGATTTCCCCTTTTATGGCTGTTAGCATTTGCCTTATGTATTTAGGTGTTCCTATGTTGGGTGCATAAATATTTATAATTGTTTTATCTTCTTCTTGGATTGATCCCTTGATCCTTATGTAGCGTCCTTCTTTGTCTCTTGTAATGGTCTTCATTTTAAAGTCTATTTTGTCTGATATGAGAATTGCTACTCCAGCTTTCTTTTGATTTCCATTTCCATGGAATATCTTTTTCCATTCCCTCACTTTCAATCTGTATGTGTGCCTAAGTCTGAAGTGGGTCTCTTGTAGACAGCATATTTACAGGTCTTGTTTTTGTATCCATTCAGGCAGTGTATGTCTTTTGGTTGGAGCATTTAATCCATTTACATTTAAGGTAGTTATTGGTATGTGTGTTCCTATTACCATTTTCTTAATTGTTTTGGGTTTGTTATTGTAGGTCTTTTCCTTCTCTTGTGTTTCCTGCCTAGAGAAGTTCCTTTAGCATTTGTTGTAAAGACGGTATGGTGTTGCTGAATTGTCTTAGCTTTTGCTTGTGTGTAAAGGTTTTAATTTCTCCATCGAATCTGAATGAGATCCTTGCTGGGTAGAGTAATCTTGGCTGTAGGTTTTTCCCTTTCAGCACTTTAAATATGTCCTGCCTCTCCCTTCTGTCTTGTAGAGTTTCTGCTGAAAAATCCCCTTATGGGGATTCCCTTGTATGTTATTTGCTATTTTTCTCTTGCTCCTTTTAATATTTCTTCTTTGTATTTAATTTTTGATAGTTTGATATGTGTCTTGACGTGTTTCTCCTTTGATTTATCCTGTATGGACGCTCTGTGCTTCCTGGACTTGATTATTTCCTTTCCCATATTAGGGAAGTTTTCAACTATAATCTCTTGAAATATTTTCTCAGTCCTTTTCTTTTTCTCTTCTTCTTCTGGGACCTCTATAGTTCGAATGTTGGTGCATTTAATGTTGTCCCAGTGGTTTCTGAGGCTGTCCTGACTTCCTTTCATTTTTTTTCCTTTATTCTGCTCTGCAGTCGTTATTTCCACTATTTTATCTTCCAGGTCACTTATCCGTTCTTCTGCCTCCGTTATTCTGCTATTGATTCCTTCTAGAGAATTTTTAATTTCATTTATTGTGTTGTTCATCGTTTTTTTTTTTTTTTCTTTAGTTCTTCTAGGTCCTTGTTAAAAGTTTCTTCTATTTTCTCCATTCTATTTCCAAGATTTTGGATCTTCTTTACTGTCATTATTCTGAATTCTTTTTCAGGTAGATGCCTATTTCCTCTTCATTTGTTTGGTGTGATGGGGTTTTACCTTGCTCCTTCACCTGCTGTGTGTTTCTCTGTCTTCTCATTTGGCGTAACTTTCTGTGTTTGTGGTCTCCTTTTAGCAGGCTGCGGGTTTGTAGTTCCCATTGTTTTCAGTGTCTGCCCCCAGTGGCTAAGTTTGGGTCATTGGGTTGTGTAGACTTCTTTGTGGAGGGGACTGGTGCCTGTGTTCTGGAGCATGAGGCTGGATCTTGTCTTCTGGTGGGCAGTACCGCATCCAGTGGTGTGTTTTAGTGTGTCTGTTACCTTATTATGATTTTAGGCAGCCTCTCTGCTAATGGGTGGGGTTGTGTTCCCGTCTTACTAGTTGTTTGTCATAGGGTGTACAGAACAGTAGCTTGCTGGTCGTTGAGTGGAGCTGGGTGTTAGCTTTGAGTTAGAGATCTTTGGGAGAGCTTTTGCCATTTGATATTACTTGGAGCTGGGAAGTCTCTGGTGGACCAATGTCCTGAACTCGGCTCTCCCTTCTTAGAGGCACAGCCCTGACACTCGTCCGGAGCACTAAGACTGTGCCAGCCACACAGCTCAGACGATAAGGGAGAAAAAAAGAAAGAAAGAAAAAATAAAATAAAATAAAATAAATTTTTTAAAATAAAAAATTATTAATGAAAAACGATTAAAAAGTAATACAATAAAAGAAAGAAAGAAAGAAGAGAGCAACCAAACCAAAAAACAAATCCACCAATGATAACAAGTGCTAAAAAGTATACTAAAAAAACCCCAAAACACACACACACACAAAAACGGACAGACAGAACCCTTGGACAAATGGTAAAAGCAAAGCTATACAGACAAAATCATACAAAGAAGCATACTCATACAGACTCACAAAAAGAGAAAAAGGAAAAAAAAATATGTATATGGCTGCTCCCAAAGTCAACTGCCTCAATTTTGGGACGTTCATGGTCTATTCAGGTATTCCACAGATGCAGGGTACATCAGGTTGATTGTCAAGATTTAATCCGCTGCTCCTGAGGCTGCTGGGAGAGACTTCCCTTTCTCTTCTTTGTTTGCACAGCTCCTGGGGTTCAGCTTTGGATTTGTCCCTGCCTCTGCATGTAGATCGTCTGAGGGCATCCGTTCTTTGCTCAGACAGAACGGGGTTAAAGGAGCAGCTGACTCGGGGGCTCTGGCTCACTCAGGCTGGGGGGAGGGAGGGGTACGGATGTGGGGCAAGCCTGCAGAGGCAGAGGCAGGCGTGACGTTGCACCAGCCTGAGGTGCGCCTGCGTGTTCTCCTGGGGAAGTTGTCCCTGGATCACGGGACCCTGGCAGTGGTGGGCTGCACAGGCTCCCGGGAGGGGCGATGTGGAGAGTGACCTGTGCTTGCTCATAGGCTTCTTGGTGGCAGCAGCAGCAACCTTAGCATCTCATGCCCGTCTCTGGGGTCCGGGCTGATAACCGCGGCTCACGCCCATCTCTGGAGCTCGTTTAGGCGGTGCTCTGAATCCCCTCTCCTCGCGCTCCAGGAAACAATGGTCTCTTGCCTCTTAGGCAGTTCCAGACTTTTTCCGGACTCCATCCCTGCTAGTTGTGGTGCACTAGCCCCCTTCAGGCTGTGTTCACGCAGCCAACCCCAGTCCTCTCCCTGGGATCCGACCGAAGCCCGAGCCTCAGCTCCCAGCCCCTGCCCGCCCCAGCGGGTGAGCAGACAAGCCTCTCGGGCTGGTGAGTGCTGGTCGGCACCAATCCTCTGTGCGGGAATCTCTCCGCTTTGCCCTCCGCACCCCTGTGGCTGCACTCTCCTCCATGGCTCCAAAGCTTCCCCCCTGCCACCCACAGTGTCCGCCAGTGAAGGGGCTTCCTAGTGTGTGGAAACTTTCCTCCTTCACAGCTCCCTCCCAGTGGTTCAGGCCCCATCCCTATTATTTTGTGTCTGTTTTTTCTTTTTTCTTTTGCCCTACCCAGGTACGTGGGGAGTTTCTTGCCTTTTGGGAAGTCTGAGGTTTTCTGGTAGCGTTCAGTAGGTGTTCTGTAGGAGTTGTTCCACATGTAGATGTATTTCTGATATATTTGTGGGGAGGAAGGTGATCTCCATGTGTTACTCTTCTGTCATCTTGAAGGTCTCCCCAAGATTTCATTTCAGAGAAATAAAACTTGAAAAGGCTATTTTCAAGAAGGGAAATGAGCTTTGTAGTTGAATCCTAAGAAAGGCATCCACACGTGCTCTGTGAGTTTTATATATTGTTGCCTCCAAGTGTCCTCTGGGTCTTGTGATTTCTGGACTTGATACACTCACTCTGGCAGTACCTGCTTTCCTCATAAGATGCTTTGAATGCCAAACTGTGCCCAATGGCATCATCCTAAGCTGTTAAAATAAAAAAATGTTCTTATAGCCATACTTTTTGTTCATCTCTTCATAGCACTGACTCCAGGAAATCAGTTTTATTTTCCCACTGAATTATTTGACTCTCTTGATCCCTTGTAGGGCCTATGAAAGGCCTAGCTTTTCCCCTGAAGAAGCCCTTCATTATTTGGATTCCATCAGGCTCCAAAAGGGCCTCTTTTCTCTCTGGTGTCTGGTCTTGGAAGTGTCTGACTTAAATTTTCTCTAAACCCCAGTTAAATTAAGCAGAAATGACTTCTTTTCTTCTCTTTCCTTTCCTCATTCTAAACCGTGCTGCCCTTCCACTTCTAGCTGTAACAATTCTTGGAAGTCAGCTCATCAGGGGACCTCACACAAAGGAGGGGACACGTTGCCATTTCAGAAGCCTCAGGCCAGGAGAAGACATCCAAAGCCAGGAGGGATCAGTGCCTGAACCCCATTCCCCTCTCGCTTCTGGAGCAGCCCCGCCATCACCTTAGATAAGGCACATCTCAGAAAGGGAAAATCTAGGCCGTCCCACTTCTTCTTACCTTGACAAATGTTTTAAACACAGGCTTGGAAAATCTGCGGGCTCCTTGCACATTCTCAGATACATGCCTTTGTGCCTGGCTGAGGTGAAACGATACGGTGCTCAGTGGAAGGAATCCGGGCCCTGCCAGGAGACAGTGAGGGGCCATGGAACCATATAACTGGAGGCAAGCAGTGAACGCCCTCTCCATTTGGAAACTCCAACTAGCCTCAGAGAAGGCTGGCTCAACTGCATCGCCTGGTAACCTAACGGTCCACAGGGGATGCTGGTGCGTCCGTGGTTGGAGCCTTGTAATTAGACCGTGCGCATTGCTATGGATGAGGCACGATGCCAAAGACCGGGTGGCATTGAGAAGTCTTGGTCCCAGTAGGTACAGCATGTGGAGGCTGAACACATCTCAACGTTATTTTTTCCATCACTCCTTTGATAGATCTCAAAAATGTCCCTCATCCCTTTGCCCACCCCTGCCCCCTCCACAATCAAGGGCAAACACATGAAAGAATAAAATAATTGCACTAACAGGGATGGGAAAATGATATACTAATGATCATATGTTAAAGTGTAATATAATGAAAACAACTTTACCTCATGTACTTTTAATACATTTCATATACCACACAGCAATTTACCGGGACATGGGTTTTAACACACAACATAATGGCAAGATAAGAATTACCAAGTTTAATGTGGGTTCACTGAATATGCTGGAACCCTTTTATAGTGTTGAGTCTGAGGAACAAGGGTAACACCCTCTTTATAGGCACATTGAGAGGAATTTTGCTTTTACTGTATGTGGTTGTTACGTTTCAAGGGACATGATTTCACTGGTAACTGTGCCAAATTTTTGCAATAACAAGATTCTACTGTATTTCTATTTTAGCGCAACAATCTCATGCACTAAAGCTTACTTGAAAAAAAAAATAAAAAAGAATGAATTTCTGCCAAATCCAGGTTACTTAGGATTTAAGTTATAATCCAGCATAAAGATTATCCCAACTGTTTGCTTCTCTTCTTCATCCTAAGTATTTCTCATCTTAGGTAGACGTTATTGCTAGCGTGTTCCCCAAGAGACGTCAATGGGATTTAATTAATTTTTCCTGTGAAACACTGCCTAGATGCTTTTGTAGTGTATGTGTGTGTTTGTGTGAGAGAGAGGAGAGAGGGAGGGAGGAAGGGAGGGAGAGAGAGAGGGAGAATTGGAAGATACTGGTAATATTTAAATTAATCCCTATTAATTTAGATACTTAATATTTAAATTAATAGGGATTAATTTAAATTACGTGGACCACATGAATATCTCTCGTTTTTGTCCATTTAGAACAGACCTTTAAGAGGTGGCTGTATTTTATCCATCATATGCTTTTCAAAGCTAAACTATTAAGAACAGGAAAAACCCATATGTCTGCTGTGAATAGCACACCATACGTGGAGAACACGTACAAACCCTGAGCTAACTGTAGGGGTGAAATTAACTACAGAGATATCTCAGTCTCTGGGAAGACATACAAACCTTCTGGAAAGATGAATAAAAGGAGAAGAATACTACTGTCAATAAGGAAATCTTAATTTTTGAGTGAAATTAGTGTGTGGAGCCAAATCCTAAACTATACATAGCTTCCTCATTTTTTCTTTGGTGATGGTGTGACTCAACTAAAAAGAAAAAAAAATCACGTTGAAGGGCAAAGTATTTAATCAATCCTTCAAACTACTTGTCTGCATTATGTTCAACATTAGTATATTTGACTGAATTCTTTGTCTTTGGAATACATACCTGCAGAGAGGTCCATATTCCACTAGAGAGATGAAAGCTGATGGGAGAATACAAAAAGTTAAAAATTCAACCAGTTGGACATTGGTCTTCATCTCACACAGCCTCATCTTTTCTATCAGGTTGCAACTGAGTGTTGGATGTGTGAACCATCTCTTTTTGATGACACAAAGGAATATATGCACCAAGCACACTCCCAACCTGGGCCCACTGGCTATAAAATGGGCTGATTAAACCAGTGCCTGCAACTGTGGGGGAAATCGTGCTGGCCTCATCGGCACATAGGAGACCAAGCTGTCAGTGGATAACATGATTTGTTCTCACTTTCCAGCTGGCTGCTTTTGTGTTATTGTTGACATTGCCATGGTCATCTTAGTGTTGGACGGTTAACAGACTGGCTTGCCAGGCACCTCCTTTTCCACCTCCTTTTTGAGACCTTGGCTTGGTCTCTTAGGAATAGCTCCTTTTAACCCAATGGACAGGGAAGTGGATTGATAGCTGTTAAAAAAAAAAGCATACATTTTAATGGAAAAATGAGGTATTTTCCATTGTGGTAAAGTGTCTTTTTTTCAATCATAAAATTGCTCAAAAGAGGAAGCAAAAAGAGGAACATATATTCATTTGTTTTAACTTGAGTTTGTAAAATGAGTTCTTGGGAAAGCTAGCAGCCATCTATTTCGAAGAATGATGATTTTTGTTTTTGACATCTAAATGTTGTATCATTTACAGAGTATAATTATCTCCCTTAATAATCTGAACTTGTAAATATGACTATAGATCAAAAACTAGTACTCCTGTGTAGAGGTGACAGAATATGAGAGGGAGAGGGGGGTAATTTGAATGTGACTATTCAAATGATAAGATCAGAGACTGTTAAGAGTAAGACCAGACCTTTCCTTTTGTAACCAGTTAAACGATGCTGGAAGGGTAGCTGGTAAGTGACAGAGAGATATTTTCAAACATGGTGTTTCTTAGCAATTCCTGTAGTCCAGATTTGTGTATGGGTGTTTACGTTGAAGCTCACCTGTGCATCAGGGTAGAATCAGACTTGTTATTCAGAGAGCCCCTCTGTGTCCCCAGTACTCCCTAGTTGGGGACCTACTTTGACAACAGATTATTATTATTATTTTTTTTTATAATGATAGTTCCCTATTTCTTTTTTTTTTTTTTTTTTTTTAATTTTATAGCTACTTTATTTATTTATTTCTTTATTTTTGGCTGTGCTGGGTCTTCGGTTCGTGCGAGGGCTTTCTCTAGTTACGGCAAGCGGGGGCCACTCTTCATCGCAGTGCAGGGACCGCTCTTCATCGCGGCGCGCGGGCCTCTCACCATCGCGGCCCCTCCCGCTGCAGGGCACAGGCTCCAGATGCGCAGGCTCAGCAGTTGTGGCTCACGGGCCCAGCCGCTCCGCGGCATGTGGGATCCTCCCAGACCAGGGCCCGAACCCGTGTCCCCTGCATTAGCAGGCAGACTCTCAACCACTGCGCCACCAGGGAAGCCCTGACAACAGATTATTAATCACAGCTGTTCCAGGCAGAGTAGATAGCTAAGCTTTGAGCTACAAAATATTGAAAACCACCACAGAGAAGCCACCTACGGCCTCCAACCACCAACTTTCCACCAGCAATTGTAGAGAAGGCAGAAAGGAAGCAGACGTGGTTGCTGCCCAGTTGGAAATTCTGGTACTAACATGACTTCAAGGGAGGCCAGTGGTAGGAGTGTGGTGTTGGTTATACTCTCCCTGGAGTTCTATTCTGAGCTCTCCCAGACCTGGCTGGAGACCGTTTTTCTTTCTGTGCTAACTATCCAATGTGACAATGACTGTGGCAGTGTCAACAACAGCACCACAGCAGCCTTTAGGAAAGTGGGTACCTTCCTTCCACAGCTAAGCCTTTCTGCCTGGCAGATTTCACCTTCTTTTCCTTTTCCCTAGCAGATTCTTCTCTGAGTGTGAATCCAAGGAGAGGAGAGCCAAGGCTTTCTAGTTTGCTTGTAGTACAAAAGCAGAGCAGGGCACTCCTTTAAAAGCTGGGAATGACTGTCAATGGTATTAGGAATCCACTCATGAGTTGGTTTTCCCTGATGGTAGATCTCCAAGTTCATGTGTAGGGAACTCAAAGGAAGGCCGACTCATCAGATGCACTGAAGATCAGCTTCCTCTTAAAATGAACTTGTCACAGGGTAGTATAGATTGAACTCTTTCTATGTGCTAGATTCTTTTTCGCCATCTATTTAAATCCAAACAACAACATTTCAATGAAGAGAATGCTAGCAGCAAGAATATAAGCAGAATGAGAGCAGAGACTTAGGTTTACTTGTATAGAAGGGGCACTTGGCACATTTGCTTTTTTTTTTTTTTTTTAATTTTATTTATTTATTTTTGGCTGTATTAGGTCTTCGTTGCTGTGCACGGGCTTTCTCTAGTTGTGGCAGTGGGGGCTACTCTTCATTCCGGTGCACAGGCTTCCCATTGGGTAGCTTCTCTTGTTGTGGAGCATGGGCTCTAGGTGCTTGGGCTTCATTAGTTGTGGCTCACAGGCTCTAGAGCGCAGGCTCTGTAGTTGTGATGCACGGGCTTAGCTGCTCCGAGGCATGTGGGATCCTCCCGGACCAGGGATCGAACCCACGTCCCCCACATTGGCAGGTGGACTCTCAACCACTGTGCCACCAGGGAAGCCCACATTTGCTTTTTGAATGATTTAAAAATATTGTCCTTATAGATGAAGAAGCAGAAGTTTAGTGAGATTTATATACTTTGTCCGGTTCACCCAGCTACAGAGTGGCAGAACAGGGAATCATGCCTGGTACCGTGGGGAGCTTTGATGCTGGGTTGGGAGCTGTGTGCCCCAGGTTGGGGTTGGATACAAGAGAAATTTGCATGAGATTTGGAAGGTGGGAGTGAAGCAGCAGCCATTATGCTCAGAGGGTGGGCGTCGGGTCACCAGGCATGGCTGTAGTTCACATGTGGTATCGCTGATCTGCTGGCTGACCTTGGCGGTGCAGAACAACACCTGGGTCTGCAGATTCTCCAGTTCGGTCTCCTCCTTTAGGTTCTTTGAGTCCTGGCTCTTAGGTAGCTTTGTGGCCCAGGGTGTCTGCTTCTTCTGCAGGTTACCCATGTTGCCGGGGTCTGGGAGGCAGACATGGCTTCCAGGTAGTACTTTGTCTCCCTGATTCATGTCCAGCCTATTGCTGGCTGTGCTGACCTACAGCAACTTCGGGGTCACTACCAGACGCAGAAGCCTCCCAGAGTCTTCTTCACCAGCTCCCACAATTATGTCTGGTCTAATCCCTCCAATAAGCCCTTTGCTTCTAATCACATATGGTGGTCCACTTCCCCCATCAAACCTTAGCTGTTCTATTCTGTCAGATTCCAACTTGCTAGTACACTGCACTCACTAGGGAGGGTGGAGGTGAGGGCACAAGCCGCTTTCAGGGTGATTCGAACCCTCTGTCTCTGAGAAACTCAGGACTTCCTCAGTCAGATGTTCAGAAAACAAAGGCAGGGGATGTACTGGATGCAAAACAGAAAAATTAAGAAGTCGTTCCAGTGTTTTTATTTAGCGTAACAGACACAGAGCTAGTTATTTCACAGCGAGTTCTGTTTTCAAGATAAGCTAAAAATAAATGGATGAAAATATATTTCAGTGGTTATTTGTGGACAATGGAAATGACACTTTTCTGATTTCCCAATCAGTGCTTTTCAATATCCTAGTCAGAGATTGCCTTAACATGCTGCACATTTGTGTGTAAAGCAAAAGCGTTCCCTGTTATTACTGAGATGAAACATCTGGAGGATGGTGTTTTCCCACTTTTTATTAATTTGGTGTCACATAGATCCAGGCATCAACATGTGCCTCTCTGTTCCCTTATGTTTTTTTAAAAGTATTATTTTATTTTTCAATGTGCTTTTTTTCTGGAAAACAATTTTGCAAGGTGCAAGCTATTCAGATGAAGTGATGAAATCTTGGCTGTGGGAAAAACTAAGCAAAACTAACCAAGGCTCCCTTCAACCCCTGACTGCAATACTTCTGAGGTTTACCCTTTGCCATTTAGCACGTTCCCTTGGCTGTCTGCTTGCACACTACGTACCCTGGGACTTTCCTGTGTTTCTCTACCTTCGGCTTTTGGGGTAATATTGGTTTAACCACCAGAAGAACAACATTAGAAAGATCCAATTTTCTTACATGGGAACAAGAGGCTCTATACAACCCAGTGCTTCACTTGATTTCTAGAAGGCTTTCTGGCTCCTTAAAGAATCCATCAGCCCCAGACTTCCTGCACCTCTACCCACTCTTTCTTTAAAATGTATATTGTCTCTCTTGGGTGAGAAAATATGCTCATAGATTGCTCCTCATTTGTTTTATGTGGATTAGGTTTGCCAGATAAAATACAGGATGCCCAGCTAAATTTGAATTTCATCTAAACAAAAAATAATTCATGGGACATACTTATACTAAGAAAGAGAGTTACCGTAGAGTTGAAATTTAAATTAACGAGGCATCCTGCCTTTTATTTGCTCAATCTGACTATCTTAGTGTGGATGTTTCCTGCATCCCAAATCCCCCCAAGGCTTCCACTTTTCAAACCCTGCACATTGACAGGATCACCTACAGTCAGTCAAGCTCTGGACAGTTTACCAGAGTCTCCTTGAGTAATGTATTTGCCTTCTAGCATTTGGATGGGTTTCTGAGTTCTGCCACCAAAATAAAACTTAATAGTGCATTTGTTGTAAACCTGATTTTCCTAACTGCAGTTTGAACCATCCTGCAAGTAGCCATCACCTTTCTGAAACGCAGTGCTTGCTCACAGACTTACCAAGCGGCTTGAACTCTCTGGGTTACACAGTTTTCTTCTGTTTCCTTCCTTTCCTCTTAAGTTGCCTGTACTCTTTTCTTACAAAAGTAATGGCCTTCTCCGTTCAAAGTATCTGGATTTTGTGACTCAGAAATGACCATCTGACCAGTCCATGGTCTGGGGTATAGATTCTTATTATTGAGGTCACACAATTCTGACAGAGAGAGATTGGCAAAGAACTTGGGAAATAATGATATAGACCAAAATTTACATCTCCTTTTTGAAATTCGTTTGAAAATAACATTTACCAGGCTTTTCCAGATTCAAAACTAACACATGTTCATTTTAGGAAAAAAATGCAAACACACAAAAGCACAAGCATAAAATTAAAAAAAAAAATCACTCATTAACCTGACATCCCGAGATGTTAATTTTTTCGTGTATATTTCTAACATTTTTCTATAAGTACATGTATTGTTTGAGCAAAAGTAGCATGCCACACAAAAATACTCTGTAGCTTTTTGTTTTATTATTTAACAACCAATTGTGAACATTTTTTCAGTGTCAAGTTTACTTATATATCAATAATTCTCAATGGTTTGGGGGTTGCCGATCTCATTCAAGAAAGTACTGAAAGCTTTTAGCTTTTTTCCAGGGAAACTACTTGTACAGGTACCCAGAACATTTTGGATAAAATTTCAGACTCTTAGAATGCTTCTGTAGATCCTACAAGTAAAGAGAGAAAATATCACAACTGTTCTAAAACATCACAACTCATTTTCATTGGTACCTACACTCGGGATGTTTTGAGTAAGAATTCTCCCAGTAAGAATTTATTTTATATAAATGAATGGGGCAATTAGACATTTGCTACTTTGAGACCTCAGATAGGAAGTATTTTGTTTTTCTTTTTATTTTCTTAGACTCTAGGTTTAGGCCAAGGTAAAGGGGAACCATTAGCAAATTTGCAGATTGTCGTTCTGTTTACACCGTCAGTTCTAAAGATTGTTGAGGTGATGGGTCTTCCCTTGGTTACAAGCCAGGGCAGTCGTGATCAACAAAACTTGTTTGGATTTCACAAGAACTTTGTCACAAGTCTTGCATTTCCTGTAGGAAAGCTGAATTCGCCAGTGCACTTACTGTGAGTAAAATTATAACTCTGCTGTCAACAAGGGGACTTATGCTGAAGATAAAAATTAGTTCTTGGTGGAAATACAAAATTAATTCATTAACCCTTGGAGGCTAAAGACATCTTCTGGCTGTTCTTCATCTGTATGTAACCTTCAGTCTATGTCTATAGTCAGAAAGAAGGTGAAGCAACTTGGAAAGCACAAGAAGTGTAGTCTTCTACATGAAGATGTGTGGGCCTACTGTCCCCTGCAGCACTGGCCTGGGACAGGGCTGGGCGGAAACCTGTGGCCCACAGAATGTAGTAGCAGGGCTGCTAACATTTTACTATTATTATTAACTACAGCGATGATAGTTGCTATTTATTGGGCACCCATTATATGCTGGCCACTGGGCTATGGGCTTTACCTAAATTACTTTAAATTCTGGCCACTCTGAAAAATAGGTATAATTTCTCTCTTACATGGGAGAGGCAGTGAAGCTGAGCAGTGAAGAGTATAGACTGTGGCATTCCATGATCTGGATTCATACCTGTTGGACTTGCGAGCTTGGGCAAGTTCCTTTGTCCTCTTGTGCCTCAGTTCTCTCAACTGTAAAGTGAGGGTAAAAGAGGGATTTGAATCCAAATTGGCCAGACTCTTTATCTTACAGATACTTCAAAGTTTCAAAAGTCAGAGAGATGTTCTTGTTCCTAAGAATGTGAAAACATTTTGGGCAAATAGAAAGGTAGCCAAGTATGATGGAAATATCATGAAATAGGTATTAAGAGGACAAGGGTTTGAGTCCTGGCTCAGTTTCTAATTAGCTGTGTGACCTTTGACAAATGGCCTAATCTCTGTGAGCCTCCACTTACTCATCTGTAAAAGGGGTGTGATATTTTCTTTGGCTGTTTTGCAGGACAGTTGGGGATATTAAATGAGATAATGTAGGTGAAATTACTCATACAGATAGCAACTATTATGCTTTTTGTTACTTCTCTTTCTGACTACATTCATTGTTGGCTCTTGGCAGGCCAGGAATACTTATTAAATTCTACTCTGTACCAGACTCTGTGCTAAGTTTGGCATAAATATCATCTTATACAATCCTCCAACAATCCTGGGCCTAGGGAGGGTTGGTGCATTGCCAAAGGCACTATGGTTAGTACTGGAGCTGAGAATTGCAGGGCAACACTATGCCCTATTGTGTACCTATGAAACATATCTTTATTGCAGTAATTATAAAATACATTATTTTCATAATTTATAATCTTTGAAAACTGGGGTTCATCCAAGAACTGATATGAATAAGTTTTAAGAATACCTTAACATTTTATTTTGCATGTGTTTTTCTTTTCATGGGTGCACACACATTTATATGATAAAGAAAATCCACATCAGATAAGTCTAAAAGTGCTCTTTAAATGAGTACGAAATGGGAGTTAGAAGTGATAAGAAAGCAATTTGACACAGTTTAACTGGCAGCATTTTTTTCTTTCTTTTGGGTATGTAAAATAAAGGTGCATCTTATCATGGACAGTGTGTTAGATTAAATGACATGTACTGATTATTATTTAATAAATGTCTAATAAGTGTGAGATGCTTTACATCTCTAATCAACTCAGATTAAATAGATACTCTCATTACTGTGCATATTTTACAGATGAGGAAACTAAGATTGAGAAATGGTGAAATTTGTCCCAGACCATGCAACTAGTACATAAAAGAACTAGAGATAAAGTGAGACCCACAGGGCTACAAAGCCCGTGCTGTTTTTTGTGTTTTTTTTAAATAAATTTATTTATTTTATTTATTTATTATTTTTGGCTGTGTTGGGTCTTCATTGCTGCATGTGGGCTTTCTCTAGTTGCAGAGAGCGGGGGCTACCCTTTGTTGCAGTGCGTGGGCTTCTCATTGCAGTGGCTTCTCTTGTTGCAGAGCACGGGCTTTAGCCGTGCGGGCTCAGTAGTTGTGGCTTGTGGGCTCTAGAGCGCAGGCTCAGTAGTTGTGGTGCACGGGCTTAGTTGCTCCGTGGCATGTGGGATCTTCCCGGACCAGGTCTCAAACCTGTGTCCCCTGCATTGGCAGGCGGATTCTTAACCAATGTGCCACCAGGGAAGCCCTCTGTGTTCTTTTTAATTTGCCATTATTGCTTTCTGCTTCCAGAGGGAATATCAATTTAGTAGAGTAGGCAGAAGTACTGACTTCTTTAGTATCTGGCTCCACATTAACCAATGACCACATCTGAAACCAGAAATTGTTATCTGCAACCTGACAGCTGTGGTATATTTGGACAACTGGACCTTATATTTTGGATAGGAATCCAAGATTTTAAACTGTGGGTCCTCTATGTCCTCACATATCCTCACCTCCAACTGTATCTGGAGAAACCACAGGATTTTCTTGAAGAAGACAGGTAGGCTGCAGTGTTGGGAGACAGAAGAGGTGGAAAATGGATGGCAGCTAAAGTCGTGAAGAGAATTGGCCCCTGGGTTCTCCAGCCCTTTACTCCACAGCTAAAGCTACTGTTGGTACTAGGCCTTCAGAGTTTGTGAGGTTCCAGAGGGCAGAACTTTTTCCAGCATAAGGGCCCTATGTCAACCTGGAGCTTGCCACACAGCTGTTGGTACAAACAGGAGATTTCTGAAAGGTATGTGGCTTTCACTACCATGGGGGGTCAGTAATGAAGTTGTTGGTACAGACTCAAGAACTCTGGGGGGTGGATGCAGACCACATTCAAGCTACAAACAGTTATTAAAAGTCAACCATGAGACATCTAAAAGTCCAGTCTGCAGAGAGAGAGATAGAGCTCAGATATAGGGTTACCAGATAATGTGGCACAGGAAGAGCTGGGTGAAAGAGAGAATAATTCGAACTAGGACTTCTCAAAGTCAAAGTCGTTGGGCAAGGTTAGATTTGGGATAGGAATACAAAAAATGAATTTTTTCTACTGAAGTATAGTTGATTTACAATATTGTGTTAGTTTCAGGTGTGCAGCAAAGTGGTTCAGTTATATATATATATATATATATATATATATATATATATATATATATATATTTCTTTTCAGGTTATTTTCCATTTTAAGTTATTACAAGATATTGAATATAGTTCCCTGTGTTATATAGCAAATCCTTGTTGCTTATCTATTTTATCTATATTAGCTTGTATCTGTTAATCCCATACTTCTAATTTATCCCTTCCCCCCCTCCCTTTTCCCTTTGGTAACCATAAGTTTTCAAAAACTTAATTTTGATAAAACCTATTTCCCTAGTATTCAAAATCATATTGCGACTAACAGTACTCATTCATCCACACACCTTGATTGGAGAGAAACGTGAATAAGAAATAAGACATCGCTCCTGCCCTCAAGTAATTGCAATCTAGTAGGCTTTTGTTATAATTCCTCAAATAATATCTTTAGAGTTAAGCAGACAGCCTGGGAAATCCTAGTGCCTGAGTCAGCTCTCTACTACATCCTAAAGATCTTTGATTCCCCACCCCTGCTAGCCATATCTCCCTCTTTCTTTCCCTTCTCCTCACAACTTGCCATTCTCTTGCAACAGATGCCTGCCTTCAGCACTGTGAGTAAAGCTATGAAAGAAGGGTATGTGGTATCATGGGACCATTACAACAAGGAGATTCTTAGGACACCAAAGCATCAGAAACACAGGACCTAATTTCCTGATAGAAAGGTGTCTGGAACTGGGAAGCTAAAGGAGATATTTGGTGGCATGTTCTTGCCTAGTGTGCCCCCAAAACACACAGTATGGGAGGTAGTTACCTACTTTTCCCTAAATTAGTTGGGCTTTGATTTGAGTCTGGAAGAAAATTATGTTTTCAGCCTTCAGTTTAGGATCTTAATACCTCTTGGCCATGTTTGTACTAACTTGTCATGTTTGGGCCCAGGCAATAGGTAAGACAGTCCTCATCTTTCCCTGCATAAGCCCACAGCAGATGGACCTTACAGATGGGTACCTGTCCCTTTCCTCCCTTTCATGAATGGGGTAGGAGGAGAATAAGGCTGAATAGTAATATAACCATCTGGTGGTTGCTTTATGATTTGGTCATGTTAAAGTTCTTGGGAAGCTTTCCATCAGTCTCAGCTAATATCTTTCAAATTATGTTTGCTTTGACATTTGCCCTGGGCCCTTAGCTTTTCAATATGTCTTCTGGAGCCATCCCATGCCTACCGGGCTTGGAGAGAAGTTCCCAAGGAAGGCTGGGATCACCACTGCTGCTGCTGGTCTGTCAACGGGGAAAGTCAGCCAACAGAGGACTAGGATGGAACTGCTCAGACATGGAGAAAAAAGAGAGTATGGACAGAGTTGGAGATCGACTTCCTTCTGTGCCTGTCCCTCACTTGACATTATGGGACTCCTTTCACTATCATCCCAACAATTCCTCTCACTTCTTACCTGTCTTAGATGATACTCTGTTTCTTAGAGTATATGACATCTCCTTCCCGATTTCCTCTCTTGTCTTCCTCCCTTGCCTTCCTTCCTTCCTCCCTCTTTCTTTCTCTTTCTTTCTTTTTCTTTGTTTCTTTGTTTCTTTGTTTCTTTCTCTCTTTCCTTCCTTCCTTCTTTCCTTTCTCCTTCATTCCCTCCCTTCCTTCTCTCACCCTCTCTTTCTCTTTCTTTCTCTCTTTAACATCCTCCAGCAAGGTACTTATGAGGTATGTTTTTGAAGCATCAATTCTACTCCTACGTTAAAAATTCTTTTTGCCTGGATATAACATTTTATGTTGAAATTCTCTTAAATTCCGAAAGTATAGCTTTCTGTCTTATCCTCTGGTATTCAGGGTTCCTGTTAAGGAGTCAGATACCAATCTAATTCCTAATGCAATATTTCCCAAGAACTATTGTCTGTCTCTGGAAACTTTTAGGAACTTCTCTTTTTGCCCAATATTTTAAAATTTCACAATGATATTCTTAGGTGGTGGTCATTTTTCATTCATTTATTAGGCTCTTTGTAGGCATTTCAATCTAGATACACAGTACTGCAGTTTTGGAACGTTTTCCCCAAAATGCCCCAAATTTAGTCCATTATATTTTCTCTGTTCTCTTTGAAACTGTTACCAGTTGGATGTTGAGCCTCCTGAATTAATTTTCTAGTTGTCTTATCTTTTATGTTCTGCTTTCCATCTTTCTATCTTTTGGTTTTTCTTCTGGAAGAATTTCTTTACTTTACTATCCTACTCTTCTATTGAATATTCTTCTGTTTCTGCAGAAGATATATATATATATATATATATATATATATGTATATATATATATTTTTCCAAGGACTCTTTCTTGTTCTTGGAATATTCCTTCTTATATGGTATCTTGTTTTTGTTTTATGAGCCCAATCTCTTTTCTTTTCTCTCTGAGATACTAGTAATAGTTGTTGGAGCCTTTTTTCACCCTGCTCCCTGCATACCTATATTTCTTGAATCCAGGCTGCAGACTGAGTTCAGGATTTCTTCATGTACATTTGTCCTAAGCCTGGGATAAAGGTGCAATATTTACTCAAAGCAGGCTCTTCTTATGGAAGATTACTGGAACACAAAAGACCAAGCCCTACAAACACATTTAAGGCATCTACTCACATCATATCTGCTCATATTTCATTGGCCAAAGCAAGTGGTATGTCAAAGTCCAAAGTCAGGTGAGTAGAGAAGTTGGATCTGGCCCAAGGCAGCTAGTTTGCTAAACAATCAGCCATACACACACACACATACACATTCACACATAAGCACAAGTCATGGAGCATTTATATCTATAAGCCTTTAGCTTTAGGGATTAAATATGTTTTGTTTGGCAGATTTGGGCCATAATTACTGTTTATACAGTTTGTAAAGGACAAGAGAGTAATAACTTCTGCATTTTAATTTTCATGATGGTAACGATAAGGGTTATTTCGTATCAAAGTTCAGAAAATGGTGCCATTGGGTTCCCCTTCTCATTCTTTATCAAGAATGTCATAACTCCATTTGCTTTCTGAAAACTATTTCTCTTAAGTTGGATTCTGATCTACTATTATATCCTTGTATTCATTGAATTGACTAAAGAATCATTTCTATTACTTGAGAAGTACCATTTTCCTTCAACAAACATGAAATAGAGCCAATGAACACACTCATTTACGAGAAGAAACCCTACTAGGGCTATTGTAGGTGGCATGGTGGGTGAATACCCAGCCAGCTGCCTGCCTCTGGAGGTCTCGTTGGAAACCTTGGCTTGGCTTACTAGTGGAAATATGTCTAGTGGCCTCATCCTCTTCTCAAACGTCTGTTACCTTCACTAAACCACTGCCTGTCTTGGCAGGGTCCTAGCTTCTGGTGGGGAGGCCCCCAGAATGGTATGAGATATATTCTGTATGTTAGGAATGAGGTGTGTGGGGAAGCTTTCATAGTGTCTGTCTACATCAATTTTTCAGAAAAGAGCATATGAAGGCCCATTCCTTTTGATTTTATGAACTCTTGATTGAAAGAGCATCTTATCTCATCTTGGAATAAAGATTCCAGAATTGGATGGTTTGTATTTTGGATTCTACCTAAATACTGTGAAACTTATTAAGTTAAAAGAACATCTTCAACAGTTCTCAGTTAACAGAGACAGTTTTGTGTTTATGTGGTGTATGTCTGTGTGGTGATTAGGCTTTAATCTCTTGGGGGTGAAGCTCCAGGCATACAGAAAACACATGCACACACACACAGACACACACACACCCTGTGGGATGAGGAACATACCAGAGTTTATGAGCATTGGGATTTAATTCTGGGAAACCTTGTCTTTTGGCATCTGCCAATATATCCTCTGGAATTTATTATGTGCCCACAACATCTCTCCAGCCAGCCATTCTTCCCTATTTCCACAGTCACTAGCTTAATTTTAGCACTTGTCATCTCACACCTGTATTATAAAAACAGCTTAGTCCCTTGTCTCTGGCTCCAGTCTTCCCCAATTTCAACTCACATCTTTGGCTGATGGAATAAGGCCCTTAAGACATTGCTCTTATCACGTCACTCCCTCCTCCACCTCTGCGGAAGAACTCCATCACTTATTCTCTCAAAAGAAGTTGTTGTCCACACATCATTTTGCCAGGCCCTTGTGGGGAGAAGGTGACCCCAGCATGTCTGATCATTAGAATCACCTGGGAAGATATTAAGAAATACAGATTCCTGGCTCCCTTCCATTGATGGGACTAGGTAAGCCACATTTAAAAAACTTTTATTGAAGTATAATATGTGTGTAGATATGTGCACAAGTCATGACATGAAGAATATTTTACCATGAATATACCTATACATCCAGCACCCAGATCAAGGAATAGAAAGTTAGCAGCAAAAGAGGTAGCCACTATCTTACTTCTAAAAGGAATCTATACGTATTTTAAAGTTTCACAGGTTATTAGCTATGTCTGGGGACAGCTCATTGCTTTATGAGAGTTAACAAGGATTAGCTTGTTGTCTTGAAGTTAATTTCAGCTTCAGATAGATAGATGATAGATAGATAATTTTGCCCAACTAAATGGTAGTTTTTGAAGATCAAGAATTCCTCTTTCATTTATTTTACATTTATTTCATTACTCTTTCCTCTACTGTACAATTTCAAAATGTTCTCGTTGTTGTTGACTTATTTGAGACATACTGTGATCATTAAATTGCTTCTAAATATAGTATTTATACACCTATTCTTATGCATAGTGGGTACTTGATTCATGTATAACAAATTGAATTATTTTGTCTTTTTTTCTCCACATCCTAGTAAATGGATTAGGAAAGGAAAGCATAGAGAGGACTGACATGGCTGTGAGCTAGAGACAGTCAGCTCTCCATTTAGGGACCTCTGAATCCAGGGCTAAGCCTCCTGGAACTAGGTTTTGTTCCCCACATTTTGAGGCTGCATTACTATTCCTTGAAAAATTTTTTAAAGTAGAAGAGAAGTGACATCTAATATAGTGCTGGGCACATGGTATACAACCAATACAAATTTATTGAAGGATGCGGGAAAATGCAGACCAATTCTGGTGGAGAGCTTGTCTGGAGCAGAAGACTCAAAGGAGCCGTCAAGGGAGATAAATCTGATGAGGTAGCAAGGTTGCAGATTGCAGAGGGTGTAGAATGCTGGACCAAAAATTTAGGAAGTTCTCCCAGTATATAGGTGTGAAATAACAATGATCTGAATTAAGATACAGCAGTGAAAATTGAAAGAAGTTTATTTTAGAGCAACTGATTTGGAAAAACTTCAGCAAGTTGGTGACATAAGGGGTGAAGGAGATGAAGTATCAGAGGTGACTAGGTTTTGAGCCTGGGTGACTAGTGCGGTCAATCAATCAACCCTCCATTTTTTTTTTTTTTCACAGCCATACTTCTAGGAACAGTAATCTCTAGCCACTGTCTTCCCTTTCATCTCAATTCATTGCTTGATCTGCTGCATCTGCCCTCTATCTCGTAGACTCCTATCCAACCCACCAATGGCTTCCAGCCTGCCAAATCTAATAGGGATGTTTCAGTTTTCAAGCACTGACACCCTTTAATGCATCATTTACCATTCACTTTGTGAAACTCGTTTCCACTGATTTTTGTCATTCCTTTTTCAGCATGAAAAATATTTTTAAAAGAACAGAAAATCTGCATAGGAATCAGAGATCTTTGGCATCAAAGCAGAGCCAAGCACAGTGCATAGTCCACACGATGTAAACCATCTTCTGTCTCAAGTATTACTGCAAAGAAATCTTTGCTCTTTTGTTTCTTTACATGATAAATGAGGATGGCAAGTATAATCCTGATTTTGCAGATATGACAATGTCTAATTAATGATTGCCCTAAAAAGAGATCAGAATGTATGAGGTGCTAAATAATATTGTGCACATAGAGATTAAATTTGACCAAGTGATTTATTACACAAGTCTAACAAGTGATATCATTGGCTCAAGGGAATCGAATTGGATTGGTTTATAAGATCACTTGAACTTTGAGGCATTGAGTTGTAGATATTTGTTGTTGTATTAAGTGCAGGGACCCAGAGTAGCTTTTAGGTTTCCAAACTTTGGAATGTGACATTTATTAGGCCTGTAACTCCATCAAAAGTTATTGAAGCTATTAAGCTATTGTGGTTAAAGGAGTGAAAGTAAATAGCTGTTACCCTCTGTTGGTTTTACTGGGCTGCAGTTTTGTACACAAATTTGACGCTTTGGCACAGCCCATATTTATTATTTCCTGTAATGATTGCTATATTACATTTTCCCATTTTGCAAGTTCAAGCACAACTTTTCCCACTGCAGCCACATTAAACACCACATGGGACTTCAAGCCCAGCTGCAGTCTTTCTCTCCATTTCAGTTGCCATCAAAGCAATAAATAACAGTCCAGTTAAAGTTGGAGATCTCAGCGTTGCCCAAAATGGCAGAAAATCAGTCTCTCTCCCCCCTCTCTCTCTCTCTCTGTCTCTCTTCAAAACAAAGGCAGACATGCTGGTCAGAAGAGATAAACTTCTGTTTGGTTGCTCTAATAAATAAGCAACATCAGGAGTCACTGAGCAGTGGGACAGCCAACCAGGGAGACAATTTTAGAAACTGTTTGAGAAATACGCTTCCTCTTAACAAATACTTTGACTTCAGTTTTCAGCCTTGGTTTTGGAGCCTTACTTTTAGTATATAAGGGTTTCTTTCTAGTTATCTCAAGGGAGTATTATAACCTGTTCAGGATAAAATGTATTTATAAATCATCCAATTTTTCAAATAAATAGAAGCCTCTTGGAAGGTTTGTTGTTTGTTTTTTTCTGGTATATGTGAAAAGCAGTCAGATAAAATGCACCAAAATTCAGCACATGGGGTAGGGAGTAAGGGTTGTAGAAAACCTCTTTTCATGCAGTCAGCTGGGAATTGAAACATGGCAGGGCAATATGAAATTTTTTCTGTGGGTCATAGTATTTTTTCAGATTTTTTTTCATTTTAGCTGATTAGCCAGAGTTTTAGTACACCTGTGGTTCCCAACTCTGCTGTTGCTTTGACATGCGAAAATGCTATAATTTTTAACTCTTAGCAATACTTAACATTTAATCATTGCTTTTGCAGGATTGTTATAGGATTAGTCAAAATATATATTAAATTCATAATACAGTGAATGATACATAAGAGGTACTCAATTTTTTCTAGATTTATCGAGGTATAATTGACTAATAAAAATGTATATGTTTAAGGTGTACAATGTGATGTTTTGATATATGTATGCATTGTGGAATGATTACCACAATCAAGCTAATTAACATATCCATCACCTCCCATAGTTACCTTTTTTTTTTTTTTTTGAGAGCAATTAAGATCTGCTATGTTAGCATATTTGAGGTGTACAATACAATATTATTAACTATGGTCACCATGCTGTATATTAGATCTCCAGAGCTTATTCATCCTGTACAACTGAAATTTGTACCCTTTGATCAACGTTTCTCCATTTCCCCCACCCTTAGCCCTTGGTGACTGCCATTCTACTCTCTGTTTCTATGAGTTTTTAAGAGTCCACATATAAGTTAGACCATGCAATATTTGCCTTTCTGTGTCTAGCTTATTTCATTTAGCATAATGTCCTCCAGTTTCATCCATGTTGTCACAAATGGCAGGATTGCCTTTTTTTTCTAAGGCTTAGTAATATTCCTCTGTGTGTGTGTGTGTGTGTGTGTGTGTGTGTGTATAGACGGTTCCTGACTTAAGATTGTTCGACTTATGATTTTTCGACTTTATAGTGGTATGAAAGTGATACACATTTAGTAGAAACTATACTTCGAATTTGAATTTTGATCTTTTCCTGGACTAGGATATGAGGTACAGTAATCTCCTGTGATATCCCCAGTCAGCCACACCATCATTAAACAATCGATACATTTACAACCATTCTGTACCCATACAACCATTCTATTCCCATATAACCATTCTGTTTTTCACTTTCAGTACACTATTCAATAAATTACACGAGATATTTAACACTTTATTATAAAATACACTTTGTGCTACACAGTTTTGCCCAACTCTGAACATGTTTAAGGAAGGCTAGGCTAAGCTATGATGTTTGGCAGGTTAGGCGTATTAAGTGTATTTTTGAATTATGATATTTTTAACTTATGATGGGTTTATTGGGACGTAACCACATCCTAAGTTGAGGAGAAAATATGTACAGTATCACATTTATCTGTTATAAATGTGTCTTTATTTTCTTTATTCATCTGTCAATGGACTCTTATGTTGTTTCCATAGCTTGACTATTGTGAATAAAGCTGCAGTAAGCATGGGAGTGCAGATACTGTATCTCTTTAAGATCCCTATTTCATTTCCTTTGGCTGTATATCCAGAAGTGAGAATGCTAGATCATATGGTAGTCCTATTTTTTTTATTTTTTGAGGAAACTCCATACTGTTTTTCACAATTGCTATGCCGGTTTACATTCCCACCAACAGTGTACAGGATTCCCTTTTCTCCACATCCTCACAAACACTTGTCTAAAAAAAAAATCTTTTTGCTGATAGCCATTCTAACAGGTGTGAGGTGATATCTCATTGTGGTTTCGATTTGCATGTGCTTGATGATTAGTGACATTGAGCCCCTTTTCATGCACTTGTTGGCTATTCGTATGTCTTCGTCTGAGAAATATTTATTCAGGTCCTTTGCCCATTTTAAAATCAGGTTATTTGTTTTCTTGCCATTGAGTAGTTTGAGTTCCTTATACATTCTGGATATTAAGCTCTTATCAAATATATGTTTTAAAAAGATTTCCTCCCATTCTCTAGGTTGTCTCTGTTGTTTCCTTTGCTGTGCAGAAGTTTTAAAGTTTGATTTAGTCCTGTTTGTCTATTTTTGCTTTTGTTGCCTGTACTTTGGGGGTCAAAGCCAAAAATCCTTGCCCAGACCAATGTCAAGAAGTTTCTTCCTTATGTTTTCTTCTAGTAGTTTTACAGTTACAGGTCTTACATTTAAGTCTTTAACCCATTTTGACTTGATTTTTGTATGTGGTGTGAGATAAGGGCCCAATTTCATTCTTCCCCATGTGGAGATCAGTTTTCCTGGCACCATTTATTAGAGAGACTATTCTTTTCCCATCGTGTGTTCTTGGCAAGAAAGTGCACATTTATGATAGGGTAGGTTTTGTCCTGCTGTTTTCAAGATTTCTCAAAGTAAAATATCTAACATATAGACTTTTAAGAGTGGAAGTAGTTTCAATGCTAAGATGTCACAATTAAAAAAACTAAAACTCACTAGTGTGCTGGGGAACCTGAACCACATGGACTCAAATTATTGATCCTTCTGTTTGCAAATCTATTTGACTAGAGCTGAGTGCTCTCATAGAAAGTCAGACCAATTCAGAAATCACTCTGGGATTCAGTGCACACTCCATAAATGCTTAGTAAACACATAACAAACCCTACCAGGCATTCGGATTCACAATAAGGTTTATCATTTGATCGTGTTTGAGATCAGAAAAAGTTAGATTCTGTGACTTATTTTTTACTCAGATAGTAAATTAACTATTGACTGGAGCTGATTGAGTAGATTAGAGAAAACAACCGATATTGTGGACACAGTCATTTTTCCTGTGTAATTAACAAGGGATGCTTTATGATTGAAAACACTACAGAGCAATTCGTAATTTTAAAATTGCTTTCTCGGGGCTTCCCTGGTGGCGTAGTGGTTGAGAGTCTGCCTGCTAGTGCAGGGGACATGGGTTCAAGCCCTGGCCTGGGAGGATCCCACATGCCGCGGAGCAACTGGGCCCGTGAGCCACAACTACTGAGCCTGCGCGTCTGGCGCCTGTGCTCCGCAACAAGAGAGGCTGCGACACTGAGAGGTCCGCTCACCGCGATGAAGAGTGTCCTCCGCTTGCCGCAGCTGGAGAGAGCCCTTGCACAGAAACGAAGACCCAACACAGCCAAAAAATAAATAAATAATAATTAAAGATGCTAATAATTTTAAAAAAATAAAATAATAAAATAAAATTGCTTTCTCAATCCTGGTCTTATTCATTCCTGACCTTGTAAGTTATAGGCTGCATTGGCTGGAGTCAAGCAATAGTAGGGCAGAATCATCCCTTCAACAATTATTGGTTATGTGACCTGGCACAAATTATTCAACTTTCCTGAACTTTAGTTATTTTCATGTATAAATTAAGAAAATAATAGTTATCATGTATGACCATTATAGAAATTAGTTTAACATCATATGGGACACCTTGCAGGTGCTTGGTTTATTGGGAACAATTATTGTTGTTATTGTTCTTGACATAAACTGGAGAGGGGTCAGTGATTCTGATTTATAGAAATGAAGACCCAAAGAGTTTAAGTGACTTGCACTGCTGCTCTGTGTGAAGTGCACACAGCTCCGCCATGTGTGCAAGGAGCACCAGCTGAAGAGTGAGGAGGCTGGACCCGGACAACCTCATCAGCCACCTGGACCGTGGCATGGTTGATTTATTTTATGTATACTGTCTTGTGATGCTAAAACCTTAAAAGAGCTTGGACTTCTTATTTAACTTTTATTTTGTTGCCCAGAAACATTACAGAATCACTTTATATGATCACTTTGAATTTTCTTATTGTTTCAGAGGCAATATAAACATGTATTAACAAATTATTAGGTGATGATTGATAATGCTTTGTTTTTAATTAATTGTATTAAACTCTAGCTTGCTGTACAATTTTGACTGCCAAAACTTCATCACACTGCAGGGATTGTAATTTGTTAGTTATTGCCCTGGGATTGACCATCAAATCATCTGGAACCTGAGTAACTATCATTTGGCAGTGATTTTTCTTTTTTTCTGCAAAAAAAAAAGTTTATATTACTCCTAACAAGTAATCCTCTGAGATCAAATTTTTGAACTCTTAGGAACCTAGAAAAAGTGATAAATATTTGTGGTTCTTCACTTATTCCCCATGGAGACAAAGGGTTATACAATCACAGATATATATGGAGAGAGGTAGTATATTTTTTCCTTCATATAGGCCATTGGTTTGAATCCATAAATATTTTAGGCTTTCTTTCCTGGATAACTAAATACAAAAGGAACATGGTTTGGTCCACTCATTCAATAAAATATTAAGAAATTAGATTCTAATATTTCCCAAATTTTGCCTCAGAGAACTCAAATTTTTATATCAAGCAGCTTGTTTTGAAAGTTCTAATACATGTGATAGTCTTTCTCTGATGTTTGCCTTTTTTTCCTGAGGGATCTATTATTAATGACAAAAAACATTCAAATTATTAATTAATTCATTTTTCATATAACAAATATTTTTAAGTGCCTACTATGCAGTGATGTGCTGGTAAGCCTACTCTTTGGAACAAAAAGACTTAATTTGCAGCATTTGGTGATTTCTGGGTATGTTCATTCCCCTGTGGCTGACTTCAAACTCTCCGCGTAATGCCACTGAACACAGAGTTGGAAGGAGGTAAGCAGCTCCAGCCTACCCCTGACCCTATCTGACCCTATGTGTCACATACCTTGGAGACACATATATATATAATACTTGTACCAGATGAAAACGGAAAAATTCAACTAAATGTCAGAAAAAGCTAAGATGGTTTGAACTATTTTTTATTCAGGTCATTTGCATTTACTTTTCTATGAATTACCTGCTTATATCCTTTGCCTATGTAATGACTTCTTAGAGTTTTAAAATTCTGTACCTAGTGAGAATGTATAATTTGTCTCATACTTGATGAAAGTACTTTTCCCAGTTTACCTTTTTATATTGATTAGCAAGTTTTTGTGATAATATGGAAATTAACATGTTTGTTAAAATCATCTTTATATTTTCCCTTTGTAAATCCTTCCATTGAATTTAAGCTTAGCAAGTTCTTCACCATTCAGAATGAATAAATATTTACCTATATTTTCTTTTAATTCTTGTGATTTTAGTTTTTTAATATTTAAGTCTTCATTCTGTTTAATCTTTAGTTCAGTGTATAAACATAATTTAAGGATACTATCTAACAAATTATACTTGAAAATGGATAAAAAATACATTAGAAAAAACTTTCTATTGGAATTTTGATTATAAGTGTATTAAGCTTGTATATTAATTTGGCAAGATTTGTCATAGTAACATATTACTTTAATATGAATAACAGCCAAATTACTTACCTTACAAGTCAATACAAAAAGAACAACCAAAAGGTGAGGTATAGAAGGGGCCACAGAGGACTGTGAAAGGGGATCAACAATTTGAATTTGGGTCAGTGCTCACTTATTTATAGTTATTAGCTGTGAATGCTTAACCATGTCCCTGAAGATTTTTGAACATGTTTCCCCATCTGTAAAATGGGAATAATACCCTCCCTGTTTACCATGTAGAGTTGTTGTGAGGATCAAGAAAGAGTAGGATTATCAATGCCTTTTAGAACATTGTTATGTATATATATATATATATATATATATATATATATTTAATTAATTAATTAATTTTTTGGCTGTGTTGGGTCTTCGTTTCTGTGCTAGGGCTTTGTCTAGTTGCGGCGAGCGGGGGCCACTCTTCATCGCGGTGCGCGGGCCTCTCACTATCGCGGCCTCTCTTATTGCGAAGCACAGGCTCCAGACGCGCAAGCTCAGTAGTTGTGGCTCACGGGCCCAGTTGCTCCGCGGCATGTGGGATCTTCCCAGACCAGGGCTCGAACCCGTGTCCCCTGCATTGGCAGGCGGATTCTCAACCACTGCACCACCAGGGAAGCCCTGTTCTGTATATTTTTAAGAGTCAGATTGTTTTGATCCCTGTAGAGATCAATATTCCCCTCACAGGGACATACCAGAACCAGAATCTGAAAACTACAACTGATTTCAATTTCCTTCAGTTGGGAAATTTATAAACTATGTTCACCATCTGCCTAGCCCTTTTAAAAATCAAATTGTTCATTTTTTTCCTCCTTTCTCACTGCAGATACAGCTTATTTACAAAGACCAAAACTTTTAATACTGAAAAGAATGCCTTCGTATTTTATAAGCAGGAGGCCTGTCAAGCAAATTGCTCTTGGCCGGAAAGCAGATCATATATCTTGAGCTTATCTACCTTCTCTAGGCGGCATCCAGCCCTGATCGCCCTTGGATATGCGCGCAGAGCTTTGGCAGACTCACTCAGGCTGTCTGGGCTGGGGCCGCCTCGCCCAAGCCATTTGAAAAAGGCTCTCTCTCCCCAGCCTGTGGTTTAGGAAGCTCAGCTTCTTCCCCTTGAGTGATGACTTTCTGCTGTCATTTTCAAAGGACCTACTACTGTTTATTTGGAATTTAAACATCTGGGAAGCTTAAAAGACCAAATTTGTTGAGGGCACAGTCTGCACTCTATTTTTACGTGCAAGAGATCCATGACTAGTAAACATGTTGATAGCAGGATTTATTAAAATGTAACTTCTGCAATATAATCGAGGGCCAGGAAGACTAAGTTCCATCTTCTGCGGCACTGTTCATTTTATATCTGGAAGAAACTTGAATGATCACTAGCTTAACCCTTTCGTTTTGCAAAGAAGGAGGCTGATTCAGAGAGGTGGTGACTTTTCTAGGCAAAGTGGCCAGTGAGTGGCAGAGCAGAAAAGAATTTGCTTCCTAGATTTTCTCCACAAGGCTCTGTTACTGCATCAGTCTGAATAGGACACTGATGCAATGCAAAGTGTTAAAGAGTGTTCTGGGCAATCTTGGGAGGGAAAAGTTATAGACCGTTACAGAATATCCTAAAAATATCTGGCTCACAAAATTTTCAGACACAGTCCTTCAAATGTCTGAAAGAAGTAGTAACATTGGGAAAATCATCTTTGCACCTTGAACAGTCTTCTTGGGTCTTAGGTATCCTCTTTCTCATTTATTAGAAAATACTTAATGCAAATAAATGTTTTTACTTAGGCTTGTAGTGGAAAATACTACATTTGATCACAGCCCAGTTTTCAAAAATATGAATGTCCAGATTTGATCATCTCCTCAGCCAGTCTGATCAGCTCTGCAGACTGGTTTTTATTAGAATTGGGGACAAAAATCTACCTGCTGAAACCCCTTTGGCTGGCTTTCTGGACTCTTCTTAGACTGCCCCCATCTGACTTAGCAACTTTAATTTCCACTTGTCCCCCCACAGGAACTCTGCTTTTAATGGACTTAATTCAAACTTAGAATGTCTTTTAAACTTTGTTAATTTTGGTCTCCAAGACTTTTTGTTCATGCTCCTCCTTTCCTTGGAACAGTCAACTCCTTTTTCTCACAGACAGTTTTAGTTAGCTATGGTCTTTCCCGGGTGTCTACTTCCAGGGTCCATGTCATACTGACTCTTACACCTTCTGACCTTGGCTCTCCAACGAAGAAGGATAGAGAATGCAAAATTTCCCTCATGAGTAGCCCTGAGACCACTAGGTTATTGTAGGGGGCAAAGACAAAAATGTGGGAGAAGAGAGAGAATCAAATCAAGAAGCTGCTTCCATTTCTTGTCACAGAACTTGCTCCAGTCAGTTCTGACATGGCTTCTCTATTGATTCTTGAATTCTCATTACCACAAGTGAAATGACAGCCCTTAGGGTGTTCTCATTTCCCGAATTTCTCTGGCTTTATTTCATGGTCTCTTTCCTCTGAATGACCTTGTTTCTCTTTGAGTCATGGCAGCAATAATTTGCTTTTCATAGAAATATCTATATATATCTATATCTATATCTCTCTATATAGCTTTCCCCTCAAATAGTTTCAGGTATTTACTTTCAAGATCTACAAGGACTATTGTAAGAAAAATAAATTAGGCAGACAGGCTGTGGCTTGGGTAAAATGTCTGCCAGAGGCAAACTAGAAATGCCTCTTCTCGAAGCTTATAATTTCCAATGACATATCTCTGTCATAACCAGTCATCTTGTATTATCATGAGCTGTGTCTGTGTTTCTTTCTCCCAATCGTCTGTGAGCTCAGCTTTATTCATTGTTACATGCCAAGTACCTAACACACTGTCTGGTGTATTGTAAGCCCACAATAAATGTGTGTAGGACATTAAAGAAATTTTAGATTTCTTAAAAATAAAACAGTATTGTAATAAGTGAGAAATCCTTTTTTTTTTTTTCTCTTTAGCACTTCTTTCACTTTTTGTTTTCCTTTAGTGCCAGAAAAAATGATGGTCTGGACACCTCGGGCAACAAAATGGCATCTTCCTTCTCCGTCACACAACCTTCAAGTTTCCCTTGAATATTACCTCAACTTGTTATGTTTGCTTTGTCTGTGGGGTGGTGAGCATCTGTCCTTTCTATTTAAGGTTGTGTGTAAACATTTTCTTTTATGAAAAGAAAAAAAGGCCAATTCTTGCAGCAATAGTTTGCTGAAGCTGGTGAAATGGATTGGTTTTGTTGACAAATCGTCTCAGTCTGAATTGCTGACATTTCACAGCCCTCTGCTGGATTGCACAACATTGTGCAACTTTATGTGGAAATAAATGAGTTTATTAGCAATGAGTTGTATGCTTGTGGCTGTGTCCGTGCGTGATCATAAGCATCTTTTGTGGGTACTTACAGCAATAATGACACCACTTTTTTTTCAGTTCACCCTTTATCATAAACTATGCCATTATTCATTTCAGTGGGAGCATCTGACCTCAAAGAATGTTATGAGAGTAGCTTGTTGAAACAGAGAAATGGACAGTAGGCTCTGAGTAATCCTCCCCTGGCAGGACCGTGTGATAGTTGAGCAGACGGCTTCTTCTATGTTGGTGGTCTGTAATAGCTCTACATTAAACCGTTCACATCGAACACAGCTTTGCCACACTAGACCCAGGAGTTTTCAGCGACTCAAAACAGCACAGTGTTTTCTGGATTAGTCAGCCCTAGTCATTGTGGGGTGAACCTGTGCTCTCCAGGGTGAGGAGACTCAGGTGAATGGAGGTCCCTGCCTTCACAGAGCACACAGTCTCAGAGAAATGGACAAGCCACTGAAGGTGCTCAACCCCTCAAATGGCGGGAGCCTAGAAATAAGCACAGAGCCAAACAGCTGAGCTCAAGGGTGACTGGGATGGCTGGTGTGTACGGGGATGTGGTGAGATAGGCAAGGTTAGCAGGGAAAGCTTTGAGGGAGATGAGCCCTGGACTAGTGAATGGAAGGACTAAATGTTATGGTCAACAGAAAGGAGTTGAGAGAATGTTCTAGTTTGCCTGGGGTGGGTCATTTGGGAAGTTAGGAGGAAGGAGTCATGAGTTGTGGGATACAGAAGGGAAATGAAACTGTTAGATAAGCAGGCCAGCTAAAATTCCCTCAGGAAAAAAAAAAAAAATCATTACAATCTGTCTGAATCACTAACGAGTTTTAGGTAAGACACTAAAACAGAAGCAGAATCTGGGCTCTGTTCAACAGATGTTTACTGTGCGTTTGCTATCAGCAGGGCACTAGGCTTGGCATTGGAGGACAAAGGTGAGTAAGAAGTGGTCCTGCCGTGAAGGATCTCAGTCTGGTCAGAGATGAGCCGTGAATGGCTTATTTCAATATGCAGTGGAAAGCGCTGCGCTAGAGGTGTTCCCAGTGGCTAGGGAAGCGCAGAGGGTTGGCACCCAATTTGACCTTGAGAAGAGGGGGCGCTGTGGAGGATCACAGGTGAGTATTAGAGGAGGCATAGGACGAATTCTAATAAAGAAGTCTGTGTGTGGTTGGGGGAGTGGAGAGACTGGGAAAAATTCTTCTAGGTAGAAGGGGTAGGTTGAGGAGAAGCCCTCACCCATGAAACACACATGATATCTGCGAAGCTGCGTGCTGAGTTGGAACTGCTGGACCATCAGCTTTGAGTAGAGGTTGTGTGGGTGTGGGAGATACACCTGGGACCACAGGCATGGGCTGTGTTTCCATCGCAGGAGCTTATCTATGGGTAATGAGAACCTGTGAGGGGTTTGAAGACGGGCACTAGCGTGGTGGGATTCCAGAATCATCCCTCTGGTTAGCGTGAGAAAGGGTAGGAAGAAGCGCTTGCTGTTTACAGTTAAGAGACTGTCCTAGTGGGAGGTCCTGAGGACTTGACGAGGGTGATGGCAGTGAGAATGGAAAGGAGTGATGGGTACAGAAAGCATTTTTCATTTAAAATTCTGAGGGTGCTGGAATTGTTAGAGCATGACGGGATGGAGAGAGGAAGGAGTCTTGGATCACCGTGAGATTTCTGGCTTTGATGGCTGAATTCATGGGGCTGCCTCCAACTCCCCTGGGGTTGGACAGTTTGAGGGGCCTCAGTGGCATGTACTGTAAAGGAAGAACGGAAGTGGCTCGGCTTCACTCCACCTGCTAGTAGTTTGACTGATAGAGAACTGGAGTTTCAGCGCCGATCCTGGCTCCATCCCTTCCTGGTGTTTCTGTCACGACAGGCAAGGGAGGGAACCTCTCACAACTTCTGCTTCCTCATCTGCAGGTGATGATAGTGGTGTCTGTCCTAGAGGGGGCTGTCAGGACCCCTCTGGAGGTGGACGGGAGGGGCCGTGGAGTGCTGCGCTCCTGGTGGGCCACAATGTTCCTGAGATGGTTCAGCACCCATTTTCTCTGCTTGGCTGTGTTCCGACGTGTGGGGAAATAGTGGAGCTCTGCCCCAAGAACCCCCTCTCACTACGAATGCTAACTGAGCAGACACTCTGGACCAGCAGAGACGACTCAGCATTTCCGAGGGTTTGTGGGTTTAAGTCTGAGTCAACGTTATTCTAACACTTTTTAGTTCACTTAATATTTACAGAGCCTAGTAGGTGGCGGATAGAGGCACAGAGCCGGGAGGGGCTTCGGTGCCAGCAGAATCTTTTCTTGCAGCTCTAGGAAAGCCACAGTGATATTTTTTCCCCTCCTGGCAATTTTTTAATAGTTGAAAAATTTGAGCAGTTTTAAATGTTTGCTATTAAACAATGAAAGGAATAAGGAGGCCACAGTGGAATCATTAGGTTGCAGTTCTGAATATATGAAAGTCAAAAAGAGGCTAAGTAAGGGATATTCTTCTGCATCTCCCCGCCTCCCCCTGCCCCCGTAAAAAGTTTGCCATAAGCCACCATGGCTCAGAGTTCACAGACAGGAAAGCAATAGATAAATCAGAGAAAAGTTCCTGAAAGTGCCCTGTGACTGCCACTGTTTCCTATTGGTGCTGGGTTGAGCTGGCATTGGTTCTTCCAGAAGAGTCAGAAAGTTTCACATGAATTTTTTTTTAAAGTTAGAAAAACCAGTCAGGAGAAAAAAAAATAAGAAAAGTTCTCCTCCCCACCCCCCCCCCCACCCCCGCCCCGCTTCTTTTAATATCGTTTTCAGTAGCACAATGCATTTAAAGTAAGGCGTAGTTTCCTCAGAGTAATATGGCCTCAGGACATGATTTAGATGGAAAATTTAAGTAAGATTAATGCAATTTATTATCCGACAGGATATCCCTACAAGCCACACTATTTGGCTGAATTTTAGATTCCCAATCTAATATTTCAGATGAGATTTCCAGATGGGTGTCTTATTCCTCTATTAGTTTAGTCAGGGTGACATAGAGTTTGTAAAACGGGAGAGGTTAAACTAGTTTTAACACTTGATTAATCATTGAAATTACTTTGTGATTGTTTGAATTCATTGACTTTTGTTTATTAAGTCACTCCCTAAAATTCAAAGCCAACACAAACTAGAGGCACATTTCCAGCTTTGTTAATTTATTTGATGACTTCTTCAAAGGGAATTTTTTTAAAAAGTAGTAAATTTATGGTTACATTGAAAGGCTGCTCAATGCTTGCTCCTCGCCTTTCAAAAAAGTAAAGTGTGGGTTTATAAGACTGAGGGAAACACACACACACACACACACACACACACACCAAACTCATATTCTAATTTCCTGGAACATTTCTGGGCAGATAAATCTTGTAAACAAATTGGATGAATAATTATCAGAGCTTTTGCAACTTTCATCAAGAAAACAGAAGGATAGAACAGAAACTGTGTGAGGTGACAAACCACACATATATTCTGCCATTTTATAAAACACTGGCAAGTCTGTTAAGGGAGGTGAATTCCAGAGCACCCAGTGAGGCTGTTGTGAATGGAGGGGGAGCTATGGAAAGAGTACCATAGACAACTGGATGTGGTCCACAGCAGGACCCAGTTTTTAGCACAGAGGGAAGGGGAAGGGGGCTGATTCAGAAAGTGGACAGAGTTCCAAACCAGAACTTCTTTTAGAGATATGAAAATTTCCTGAAGTCTGGGTTTGGTTAATTGATTACAATCTCTTTTCAGAGACCTATCAGGACCAAACTAGTGAGTTGCAGACATAAATCTGAATTCCAGAGTCTCCGACTAACCCAACTCATAAATGAATTCCTAAATGCTGACTGAGCCAGCAAGACCCAGCTTTGGAAAACCACTTGGCAGGAATCATTAGTTTCAAAATGAGATGAACTGCTCTATTTAGCCCTCATTCAAAACTTTACAGAAATGCCAGATTTCCATAAACACAGGTTTCCTTGAATTTCCAGGGCTTTGATTAACTGGTAGATGAGGTTGTCTCACAAATACAGATTTGTATGCAATATTCCGCTTGGACGAGATTGAGAGCTGGAAGCCAACACCAAGTATTCCCTCTTCTTTCTAAGATGTTAACTCTTCCCTTGTTTTTCAGAAAGCTCTTTTTGTTACGAGGAGTTTGGAGAATTAAAAATTAGTCTACGGTTTAAAAAGTGGCTAGAGATCATATTCCTGCCATTTATGTCACCATTCATTAAGCTTTTCATGACTGATCGACAGCCTACTGCTTTATAGTGTGGCTTTAATGCCCCAGAGGAAAAAAGAGAATTAAAAAATTCACTGCTGTCTCTGCTGAAAAAGCCAGAAAGTTGTGGCTTCTACTAAGTAAAGAGATTGCTTGCAAGGAGATATTTTCATGTTTTAATGTGTTTTCATTTTTCCTCTTATGACTGTTTTTCTCCATTGATACTGGCACATTAGGCAGAGTACCTAAAATTGGTGCAATGTACATTCACAAGGTTAAAAATTTGGGTGGTTGCTTTTTTTGGCTTTTATATTCAAGTCAATAAAAACAAAATAAATTTGGAGGGTAAAGAGCCAATTTTCTGTATTCTGTGTTCTGTTTCATTCCAAAGGAGTGAGTTTGGAGCCCAACACTGACCTGAGTTATGACATGGATTCCACTGCCTTTGTGGGCTTTTCCCATATTTCTTTCATTTCCTGTTATTTGTCCATAGGGTTTTAAACATCAGAGATTATGCAAGAAGAAAGTATTAGTTAAGCTAGTTAGGCTGCCTCAACCAGGTTGAATCTTTTGTTTTCAGTGGAAGGACTTAAAAGGTACCCAGTGACCAGGTTTATGAAGTCCAAGTTGAAGCTTAACTTAAAACAGGGTAAACACACCCACAGATATCAACAAGTTCAGCTTCGGTTTTAACCTATGTCTGGGTAGTAGAAACTCACATGCTTGTCTAAATGAATTGAATCTTACATGTGGTTTTCCAAAAGTTCAGCATCCAGTTATAGAAGGGAATATAGAAGCCAACCTAGAAAAGGCATCCATAAGACAGAGTTTTGCTCCAGGCAACAGGATGGATGGCATGAGCATTCCTGAAATCAGAACATGTGATGTTGCCCAAGAATGAAAAGGAAGTCCCTATAGTAGTTTTTTTGAATAAGACAGTTTCAATATTTTCATCTGAGATTTGTCATGATAATAACCCTTTTACTCAGGCTTTGATGAAGGCTTTGCCTGCAATACCTGGTAAGCAGCCTAGAGATAACACTATGGTGAGGTTTGTAGATTGATACCTGTTGTCTTTATCATTTACCTCCTGCCCTTCATCCTCCCCTTCCTCATCATAATTACCATCATCACCATGACAATCACCCTTAGTGACTAATTTAGCGATTGGCCAGGGCAAAACACAATTTAGCCAATTTCACTATTTACTTCTTCTCATCCTTCTTCTCCTTTTTCTTTCTCCTTTTTTTTTTTTTTTTCTCTTTCAAGGACCAAAAATCAAGAAGATAAGATTTCAGAAACAGTCCCTATAGAATCCCACAAAAATGTGTATGTTTGAGGAGCTTGGCTCCAATGGAATAGGCAGATGCAGAACTAACTGGCAAGTACTCCTGAATCTGACTACCTTATGGGACTTCTGGGATTAGTCCTTGGAGCCTCCTACTATACAGTGCAAAGGTCCTGAGAAATTCCATTTCTTCATAGGACAGAATAAGATGCCCCAGAACTTAGGGTTTTGTGTAAGGGAAGAAAAAGTATGGGGACACTGGGCAGTAAAGTAAGGGAGTAAAGTAAAGGAGTGTGAATAAAAGAAGGCAGCAGAATCCACTCAACGATAAGTCTGATTTCCATTTCACACTATGGGCAGGACTCATTTGATTATAGAAACAAGAGGCTTTGCCAACAGCGATCTTGGGTTGTGTGTACTGTTAATGCACAGGGGTTGAGTTGCTACATGGGTGTACTTTCTCTCACTTGGTAATTTTTCTGTGGAGTCTGGGATGCCTCCAAATTTCCAGCTTCTCTTTCTCTTGGAGTGCCTTGTCACCTGCTGCCTCTTGGCTCCTCGAGGATGGCCACCTGCCACTGTTACTGCTCTTGGAATCTTCCATGAAGGAATCGTGCACCTGTACTTAAAGTGGTTCTTTTCTACCTTCACTTATTCAAAATTCTTTTTTTATTTTTCATTTTTCGTTGCAGGTTTTTTTGTGTTCTAGGCAGTGTACTGGGCACCAGGAATACAATGGAATTTGTAGTCTGCAGAAGAGGCTGACATTAATCAAGTCATCCTAAAGAAAAGTAAATTGCAAGTGAGGCAAATTCTGTGACAGTAAACTATATGGCAGGTCACATCACCACGCATTTGGCCTGCTCAGGAAGGGCTGGGATGTGACAACAGTGCTGAGTCTGGAGTTTGAGCAGGAATTAACTAGATGAAGAAGGGAACGAAGAAAGTTCTGGTTAGGGAACCATGTTGTGCAAAAGTATGTGCTCTCTCAGCCAAAACCATGCTGTGGCCGGTGTGTGGAGGTGCAGTAGGAGTGGAGAGAGTTACCCCAAAGCAAAGGCACATTTTTGTTTGACTTCTTCCATGTCCCCAGGGAGTAAATCTCCGTCCTTCCTTCAGACAAGCAACATGTACACACACCCCTCCCCCAGCAGCCCTCATGTATGTCATTTCAGTCTATGGAAAAGCGGACCACGAGTTGAGTTTGCCTTTGGGGGCACCACCGCGTTAGCCTACAGTGACCTCTTTCAGAAATGATACCTTCCTCCACTGTAGAACCTACAAGATTCTATCTTCTTATAATTCCTTGACTTTCATTAGATCTGACCTATTTTATTGTTTATTTCATTCTGGATTCAGTTCCTTTAAAATTCTGACTTCCCACTTCAGAACACATGTCATGCATACCTGAGTAACCTTCCTCCCACTTTGATCCATTGCCCTGGACCCCTTTGTCCCTTGGGAGTTGTTCTGAAAATAGCACCCCACCTGGGTCATCTCCAGTGAGACCTGGGCGCCCATCTCTTTGTATGGTGACCCTGAAATCATACTGCTATGAAGAGCAGCTGTCTTGTCAACTACTTTTCTTTTTTTGGAAGGCGCCGTGCGTCATGTGGGATCTTAGTTCTCCAACCAGGGATCGAATCCTTGCCCCCTGCGGTGGAAGCCTGGAGTCTTAACCACTGGCTCGCCAGGGAAGTCCCTGTCAATTACTTTTTAATGAGGTCTTTGTTGTTATTGTTCTGGTTTTTAAAATAGCACATACTAGCTTTGGAAAGTTGCAAATATGGAAGAAACAGAAATATATGAAAAAACACCCATATATGCAGAAATGACCAGTACAAATATTTTTGTGTATTTTCTCCTAGTATATGAATATATATTATATATTCATATTAACATACATAGTATATATTTTTATTTTTGATTTAACATAGTAATAAGCATCTCCCATGTCAGTTAAATTATTGGTAAACATTATTTTTAACGGCCATTAATATTATTATAGTTTGCCTAATGCATCCCTTGTTGTTTGTCGTTTTGGGTGCAATAAACATTTTTGTGTTTAAATCCTTGTACCGGTTTTGCTTGATTTCCCTAAAATAGAGTCCAAGAAGAGGAATTATTTGCTTGTTTCCTTATTCATCATTTACTGCTTTCTTCTTTCATATTAATGTTCTTAGGGCTGGTGATTCAGAACATAAATAAAATATGATCCCTGTCTTCAAGGAGATTCAGGCTTGTGCTAGATTAAAGTATAGGCACATTTTAAAGTTCTTGACACATATTTTCAAATTGCTTTCCAGAAAGTTGTATCCACTTGCCTTCTACTATAGGAAAATGTCTGTTCTAAGGTATTTTTCTAGTATCTTTTCCTTTTGAGAACTTGCTCTCCTTCACACCTGTGATTCACGTGGGGTGGCCATTACACGTGGTCATCTCTATCAGGAAGGACACCAATTACAGTACTTCTTCCCTGGCTTCTCAAAATAGAAAATAACAGCAATGCAGCAATTCATCCTGGGTCAGTGTATTACGCAGGCTGGGCCATCACAGTTGTTTTGTTTTGTTTTTAGGGGAGTTTCTCTTTTTTCCTTTAAAATTGTGAGCTATGAAGAGGACCAGGTATACCAGAGCCACGATTGATCACATTTCCTAACAACGCATGGAGACAACCAACCTGAGAATTTATCCACCACAGGGGAGAGCAGAGCTGAGGGAAGGAGTGGAAAGAGCTGAACCCTGATTACTAGGTGGGACCCCTGGGGTCCACCAATGACTAAAACCAGCTGGCACTACTCCTATACTTCTCTCTTATATAAGCCAAAAAGTTAATTCCTTTTTCGTCCTTCTCACCTCTTTGTCTTTTTTTTTTTTTTTTTCTTTTGTTAAATTGGTTGGAATTGAGTTTCTGATGCTTGTAGAGACTCCTTCGTGTATATCACCTAAGTCCCTGGTATCCACAGTCCCTGGTATCACCTTAGAAAGTGCTATTAACATAAAGAAATTCCTTTTTGGAAAAGAAAATTGTATATCTTTGTCTGAAATTTGTACACATACATTTGTGCTTGATAGTGAGGCTGAGCATTTTTTTTTTCTCATTTGCAAATCATGCGAATCACTGTTTCAGGTCTTTGTTTTAAACATTTTGCATAAGTTTATTTTATACTAAAGATACACAGGCTACATTTTGTGGATTATTTGTTTATCTTATGAGTTTTTACTTAGGGCAATTTGCTTTTTTGGTAAAATTTATTTTTTAATAAAAATTTAAATTTTTGGTAAAATTTGAATTATTTTTCTTTGTAAGTTTTCCCCGTTTTTAAATTTAGAATTCCCTTCCTTATAGGACTTTTTTGTGTGTTTTCACTTATAAACATTCAAACTTATTTTTGTGTGTGAGTTGAGGTTGATTTTTTTTCTGCCTTATTGGCTATTTGTTTTGTACACCATTGTCTAATAATCTGTTAATTTCCCATTGACTCATAATGCCTTGGAAAAAAATTATGTTATGTTCTTATAAACACAAGAATATATGATAAGTTTTGCTTGGAGATCACTTATGATATTTCATCGATATTTAACATCATTTCTAAGTCTATATATACAATAGGATTTGGGTTCTACACTATGTGTTTATTTCAGTCACACGTAGACAGGTAACTACTATGTCACTAGTATCACTTTTGATTATACAGGAGAGTAAGTTATAATACATTTCTTAATTATTTATAGTATGGAATTACATATTGATAACTACCATCTATTGAGCCATCCCATGTCCTAGGCACTCTGCTATATTTAATTCTTTTCACAACTCTATGTGGTAGAAATTATAATTCTTCATAGAAATGAGTTTATTATTATTTTATATTGTTTAAATATTTTCAAAATTTTCAGTTTTAATTTCTAATATGGTAAATATTGATAGATAACCGCATGTAAACAAAAGGTCTTTGGGGATAGTTAATAACTTTTTTTTAAAAATTAATTAATTAATTTATTTATTTTTGGCTGTGTTGGGTCTTCGTTTCTGTGCAAGGGCTTTCTCTAGTTGTGGCAAGCGGGGGCCACTCTTCATCGCGGTGCGCGGGCCTGTCACTGTCGTGGCCTCTCTTGTTGCGGAGCACAGGCTCCAGACGCGCAGGCTCAGTAGTTGTGGCGCACGGGCCTAGTTGCTCCGCGGCATGTGGGATCTTCCCAGCCCAGGGCTCGAACCCGTGTCCCCTGCATTGGCAAGCAGATTCTCAACCACTGCACCACCAAGGAAGCCCAGTTAATAACTTTTAAAAGCATAAAAAGATCCTGAGATTTTAAAAGATTGAGAAATGCTGATCTATCTCATAGTAGGCTCTATATAATTATTAGGTATTAATATTATTAAATTTTGAATTTTTATTTAGTTATAATTGGTATACAATAAACTGCATTTTGAGTGTATAATTTGATGAGTTTGACATATGAATACTCCCATGAAACCATTGCCATAATTAAGATAATAAACATATCCATTACTCCCAGGTGCTTTGTAATTCACCCTTTCCTCCCTAGAGTTCCTGGATCCAGCAGACCCACTGGTCTGCTTTCTGTCAATATAGAGTAGTTGGTATTTTCTAGAGTTTTATTTAAATGGAATCATACAGCATGCACTCTTTTGTAACTGGATTTATTCAATTCAGCATAATTATTTTAAGATGTATCCATCTATATTGTTGTGTATATCAAGAGTTCACTTTTATTGCTGTGTAGTACTCCATTGTATGGATGTACCACTACATATTTATCCATTCAGCTGTTGATAGACATTTTGGTTGTTTCCAGTTTCGGGCTATTAAAAACAAAACTAATATGAACATTCATGTACAAGTCTTTGTGTGGATATCTGTTTTTAATTTCTCTTAGATAAATGTCTAGGGCTAGAATGTCTGGGTAATGAATGTTTAACTGTTTAAGAAACTGCCAAAATGTTTTCCAAAGTGATTGTACAATTTTACATGTCCTAAATTCCTATCGGCAGTGTATGAAAGTTTCAGTTCCTCCACATGCTTGCTAACACTTGGTATGGTGAATTAAAAAAGAATTTTAGTGGATGTGTAGCAGGGTCTCATTGTGATTTTAATTTACATTTTCATATGTTTATTATCCATTTATATATCTTCCTTGGTGTAGTATCTGTTAAATCTTTTGCCCATTAAAAAAGTTGGGTTTTTGCATTTTTATTATTGAGTTATAAGTGTTCTTTATACACTCTAGATACCAGTCCTTAACTGGATATAAGATTTGCAAATCTCGTCTCCCAGTCTGTAGCTTGCTTTATATTTTCATAACAGTGTCTTTTGAAGAACAACAGCTTTTAATTTTTAGGAAATCCAACTTGTTATTTATGTTATAAATTATAAATATATATTATAAATTACTGATATCACCATATTACAGATGGTGTCTTTTATGCTTATTTTAAAAACCTTTGCCAAATCTAAGGTCACCAAGATTTTCTCATTTGTTTTCTTCTGGAAATTTTATAGTTTTGGCTTTTACATCTAGTTCTAAGACTCATTTTGAGTTAATTTTTACAATGGTGTGCCCATAGACTCTCTATTTGATCTATTTGCTGCTGCAGATATCATCCTGTCTTGATTACTATAGATTTATATCTAGTCTTAAAATAAGGTAGTATAAATATTCCAACTTTGTTCCTTTTGTTTCAAAACTTTTTAGTTATTCTAGGTCCTTTAAATTTCCATACAAATTTTAGAATCAGCTTGTCAATTTGTACACAATGGCCTGTTGGGATTTTGATTGTGATTATGTTGTATCTAGTTATTAATTTAGGAAGAATTTACATCTTAAAATTATTTTCTTGATTGCTAGTATTTGCCTGTGAATATTCTTTTATTATCTTGTAGGTACTGTAGTGATTGATGTTCCCTGTTTCTAATGCTGGTAGTTTATATTTTCTCACTTTTCCCCTAGATGTTTATCAAATGTGTTTATCTTCTCAAGGAGCCAGCTTTGATTTAATTAATTTTAATATTATTTTCCTGTTTTCTACTTCATTGATTTCTGCTCTTTATTATTATTTTTTTGTATTTGCTCTTCTTTTCCTTGTCCCTTAAGGTGGACATTAGGATCACTGACTTGAGACCAGTCTTCTTTTCTAATATAAGCATTTAAAGCTATACATTTTCCTTTAAGTATTATTTTAGTTATTCCCCCACAAATAAGATATGTCTTGTTTTCATTTGTATTCCATTCAAAACACTTTCTAATTTTCTTTTGATTCTTCCTTTGACCCTTGGGTTATATAAAAGTGTATTTAGTTTTTAAATACTGGGAGATTTTTCAAAGATATTTCTGTTACTCATATTTAATTTCATTCCATTATGGTCAGAGAACATACTTTGTGTGATTTGAATATTTTTATGTTTATTGAGACTTGTCTTATGGCTTAGAATATGGTTGATCTTGGTAAATGTTCTGGGTGCTCTTAGAAAGAATGTATTTTGCTGATGTGGGATAATGTTCCACAAATGTCAATTAGATAAAGTTGTTTGATAATGTTGTTTGTCTTTCTTACTAATTTTTTTCTATCATTTATTGAGAGAGGTGTTAAATTATCTGACTATATTTGTGAATTTATTTATTTCTCTTTTCACTTCTCTGGGTTTCTGCTTCATATATTTTGAATCTCTATTACTAGCTGCATGAACATTTAGGACTGACATGTACTTCTGATGAATTGACTGCTTTCTTACTATGAAATAACCCTCTTTATCTTTTATAATATTTCTTACCAGAAATCTACTTTGTCTGATATTGATGTAGGCATTTCCATTTTCTTTAATACTAGAATGATGGATCTTTTTCTATCCTTTTACTTTTAACCTATCTGTGTCTTTATGTTTAATTTCATTTCTTGTCGTTAGCAAGTAGTTTGGCTTTCTTTTTTGTTTTGCGTCTGTTTGTTTATTTTCCAATCTGGTAACCTCTGACTTTTCATTGTTATGTTTAGATCATTTATATTTAATGTGATTATTGATATGATTGCTGTTTATTTTTTATTTGTCTCATGAACTTCTCCCTCCCTTTTCCTCTTTTTTGCGTTATTTTGGATTAATTGCACATTTTTTTATGATTCCATTTCATCTTCTCTATTGGCTTTTACATTATGCCTTCGAAAAATACTTTTGGTGGTTACTTTATAGTTTGTTATATGTATCTTTAGCTATTAATAGTTTACCTTCAGGTGATATTATACTATATTACATAAAGTATAAGAATTTCATAAAAGTATTCTTCCATTTCTCCCTTTTTTACCTTAGTATTATCATTGTCACACATTTTACTTCATATGCTATAAGCCCAATGATACATTTTTAAATGATTTTTGTTTTAACTAGTTCATTTAAAAAGTGGTTTTGGGGGGTGGTGGGATGAATTGGGAGTTTGGGGTTGACATATATATGCTACCATGTGTAAAATAGATAGCTAGTGGGAACCTGCTGTATAGCACAGGCAGCTCAGCTCGGTGCTCTGTGGTGACCTAGATGGGGGGGATGGGGTGGGAGGGAGATCCAAGAGGGAGGGGATATATGTATACATAGAGCTGATTCACTTCATTGTACAGCAGAAACTAACACAATATTGTACAGCAACTATACCACAATTTTTTTAAAAAAGTGGTTTAGAAAATAACAAAAAATCATTTATATTTAAACATATATTTTGCATTTCTGGTGTTCTCCATTCCTTTGTATACATTCAAAGTTCTGGCTGCTATCCTTCTGTTTCTGCCTGAAGGATTTTCTTTCACGTTTCTTGTAATATAGTATTCAGGTGATGAATTTCTATAGATTTTTAAAATCTAATAAAGTCTATTTTGTGTTTATTTTTGAAAGACATTTTTCTAAGTATAGAATTTTAGGTTTATAGAGGCCCCAACCCTCCAGCATTTTAAACCTGTTGCTTTATTATCTTTTCTCTTCAGTATGTAATGTGTCTTTTTTCTATGATTTTAAAAAATATTTTCACTTTATTATTCATTTTAAAGAATTTGATTATGACATGTGTTGGCATAATTATTCTTCATTTCTCTTCTGCTGAGCATTTTCTGAATTCCTTAGCTCTCTGTGTTTATAATTGCATCAAATTTGGAAAAGTTTTAGTTATTATTTCTTCAGATTTTTTTTCTTTACTCCTTTCTCTTTTCTTTGAGACTCTGATTGTACATATATTTGGTGGATTCATGTTGTCCTACCTCTCACTGATAGTTTGTTCATTTTCTTCTGCAGTGTATAATCTGCTGTTAATTCCATCCAGTATATTTTCCATCTAGAATGTTGTATTTTTCATTTTAGAACTTCATTGTGGAGCTTTTAAAATATCTTCCAGAGCTATCTTTCCATAATTATCTTCCATAACCTTCCTAAATATCCTCATAAATGTTTTCCATAACTACCCTTATCAGGTTGCTGCTTTCCTTTACCATTTTAAACATATGGAGTTTTTTTTATAATAACTGTTTTCATCTAGTGATTCCTTTATCTGTGTCCTTTCTGGGTCTGTTTCTACTGACTGATTATTTTCCTCACTATGGATTTTATTTCCCTGTTTTTCTGCATGCCTGGCAATGTTTTAATGGATGCCAGACTTGTGAACCTTACATTGTTGGGTGCTAAATTTCTTTGTTTCTTTTTTTTTTGTATCCCTTTAAATATTTTTGAGTTTTGTACTGGGATCTGCTTAAGTTATGTGGAAATAGTTTGTGGCTTGCCTTGAAGCTTTGTTAGATGGATCCAGAACAGATTTCAGTCCATGGCTAAGTTGGACACACTTCTGACTCAATACTCTTCTGAGGACCCTCATATGCCTCATATGTTCTGAGGTCTACATTCGATTGCTAGGGCTGCCATAACAAAATCGCACAGACTGAGTCACTTAAACAACAGAAATTTATTTTCTTGCAGTTCTAGAGGTTGGAAGTCCAAGATCAAAGTATCAGCAGGGTTGATTTCCTCTGATCTCTCTCTCCCCTTGTCTTGCAGATGGCTGCCTTCTTGCTGTGTCCTCACGTGGTCTTTCCCTTGTGCATGTACATCCATAGTGTCTTGTTGTGTGTCCATAGTTCCTCTTTTTTTTTTTTTTTTCTTTTTTCTTTTTGGCCATGCTGCGGCTTGTGGGATCTTAGTTCCATGACTAGCGCTCGAAACTGCCCTCAGCTGTGAAAGCGCAAACTCCTAACCACTGGACAGCCAGAGAATTCTGAAGTTTCCTCTTCTTATAAGGACTCCAGTCATACTGGATTAGAGCCCACCCCAAATGCCTCAGTTTAACTTAATCAGCTCTTTAAAAGCCCTATCTCAAATGCAGTCACACTTAAGGTAGTCGGGGTTAGGACTTAAGCATATGAATTTTGGAGGGGGCACAGTTTATCCCATAGCAAACACTGCATACAACACATCTGAATTGACAGATTGACATGTTAAACTAGCCGGTGGAACCACTATCTATTCCTAGTTTTGTGTGAGCTCTGGGGCTTATTCTGCCTGTTCTTTCCCTGGTCTTGATAATTTCTTCATAAATTTTTATAGATCCATCCTCAGCCAAAGACTCAAGGGAATCTACAGATATCCAGGGTTCTCTTTCTCTGAGCAATATTTTCTCTTTCTTTGTTTTGTACTCTTCTCTGTGAATTCCAGCCCCTTTGGACTCCTCTAACTTGGAAGTTTGTCTTCTAAACTCAGGGCACCACCAGGCTCTGTTTGGCTCTTCCCTCCCTGCACTACACCTTGGAAACTCTTTACAGGCAATAATCTGGAGCATCTGGAGGGCTCACCTTGTTTGTTTCCCTTCTTCCAGGGACCACTATCCTGGACTGCCTATTGTCTGAAAACAACTATTTCATGCATCTTTCCACTTATTTAATTGTTTAAGTTGGGAAGATCACTCTAGTTTGCTACTCTCTTATACCAGATTTGGAAGTCAGCAAAACTATTTTTATTATTACACTATTAGTATGCATACATGTAATAATATATCTGCTTATACTTTGCAAACTTTTACTGAGAACTTGCTCTGTCCTAGACTCTATATTAGTCACTGCAAACAGTTAATAAGATATCTTACCTGCCCTAAAGAGATTGCCAGTATGGTTACAAGGCAAATTTACACACAGATATTTACAAAACTAAGCTCTGATAGATTTTTTAATGGTCACTGATTCTTATCCCAGTACTCATGTCTCTTTGCAATGTGGCTTTGCCACTTTTCTCCACGTCCTTAAATCTGACTAGAATTCTGAAGTGGAAATGATATCATGTGAGTTTTGCAGCCTGAGCCTCAAGAGACCATGCAGCTTTTACTTTCAACCGCTTGGGATGCTATTCTGAGACCTCCAAGTAAGGACAACAGGGGGCCTAAATGGAGGATTGAGGTCACATAGAGGAGAACCAAGATCCCCCAGTCAACAACCATTGGCATTCAACTGGCTAGCACAGCAGGCTTTCCAGTTGAATGCAGCTTCAGGAGTCAGCTTAGAGGAGATTAGCAAAATGATATCCCAACCAACCCACAGAATCATGAAAGAGAAAAAAACAAATCATTTTTCTTAAGCTGCTAAATTTTGGAGTGGTTTGTTACACAGAAAAGTATAACTGAAACACAAGTGATGAGTTACTTCTTCCCAGAAATTCCTACAATTGCCTCACTCTTAGGAATAGTTGCTGTCTGTGATATTTGACGCATGTGTTTTTCAGGCCATTCATCTGATGCTCAATGCACGTTACTTTCTATTGCTATGCACTGCATAATCTTTCTGTTGTGTGTCCTTGACTAAATCAGAAGCTCTTTAAGGACAGAACGGTTTTCTTAATTGCATTCCCAATGCTTTGGTAGGAATGGTAGTTCAAAAAAATGTTTGATGATATTGATAAAAAATATTTTTAAAAAATTACATTTCAATAAGCTTAAGAATTACCCTGGGTAACTTGGTTTCAACAGATCCTATAAATACTTAAGAAGATCCTATGAAGTGTTAAACACTGTGCTTTCAGAAACTTTATGGCTGTTGTTATTAGCATAATTATTATTATTGAAGTGATCGCCATAACTCTATGAGTTAGTACCCTCATTTTATAGTTATAGTGTCTGAGCCTCAGAGAAGCGAAAGCCTTATTCAAGCATGTGCAATTCACAAGTGGCAGAGCTGAGATGAAAGCTCAGGTATCTTAACTCCAAGAAGAGAGATTTTTCAGTACTTGCTCAGAAATAGGCAGGTGAGAAGACTTAAGAGCTGTGCCTGGGGCAGCCAGTTGGGATGAGAGCACCACAGGGCCCCTTCCTTCGGCGGCCTTGGTGGGAAGTGTTTCAGAAGAAATGTGAATTAGCATAGGGTTGCCGAAGAGTGGAGGGTGTGGAAACACATCGCGTTCAGGCAGCAGGCCCTCCCCCTTAACTCCCAGCCTGCTTTCCCCAGAAGGAGAAGAGTTAGGCTGAAATTACCCTTATTTCTGAGGATTTGACTTGTTTTCTTACTGAGCCCCCATGGCCTAGGCTCGGCCAGTACCAACATTGGGTCACCCAGTGGAATGCTTTCTAGCCAATTCAGCGAGATCGTTTACGGGTAAAAATGATTTTTTTTTTTTAATTGAAGGATAGTTGATTTACAATGTTTTGTTAGTTTCAGGTGTATAGCACAGTGATCCAGATATATATAGATATGAAATATATATATCTCATGTTCTTTATCCATTCATCTGTCGATGGACATTTAGGTTGCTTCCATGTCTTGGCTATTGTAAATAGTGCTGCTATGAACCCTGGAGTGCATGTATCTTTTTGAATTATAGTTTTCTCCATACATATGCCCAGGAGTAGGATTGCAGGATCATACGGTAGCTCTTTCTTTAGTTTTTTAAGGAACCTCCATACTGTTCTCCATAGTGGCTGCACCAATTTACATCCCCACCAACAGTGTAGGAGGGTTCCCTTTTCTCCACACCCGCTCCAGCACTTATTATTTGTAAACTTTTTGATGATGGCCATTCTGACCGGTGTGAGGTGATACCTCACTGTCGTTTTGATTTGCATTTCTCTAATAATTAGCGATGTCAAACATCTTTTCTTATGCCTGTTGACCACCTGTATGTCTTCTTTGGAGAAATGTCTATTTAGATCTTCTGCCCATTTTTTTAACTTGCTATTTATGATGTAGTGTTTTGGGTGCTCTTGATGCAATTGCACTCTGAATATGAAGCTTCTGAGACCTTCTGGGGAAAAAGCAATTTGGATCAACCCCATGACCATATGGCCGTGAGGAGAATCCAACATCAAAATGACAGAAAAATATATGGACTACTTTCCCTAATGGTTTTTCCTTTAGAAAGAATCCAGGATCCTTTATGGTACATATGGAAATAAGTCTAAGAGAAAAATTGGAAAAAATGGGGGCGGGGGAGTGGTTACAGTTTTCAACAGCATGAAAAATTTAGTTGAGAGGATGCTGAAAAACTTATTTATTCAATGAATGATGCTGATGAAATAATAATGTTAATTTTAACTAATGTATATTAAAAACTAAGTCTGTGAGAGGTTCTAGGGGTTCTATGTGAAATCCTGCATTTAATAGTAGTGAAATTTAAAACAAATGGATGTGTCTTTGCTCATGAAATTTGCAACCTAGTAGAAGGACAAAGACTTTAAGCAGATAAGCACACAAAATAAATATATAACTACAAATAATGATAAGAGCTGTGAAGGAAGAACTGGGTGCTACGATAAAGAAAATAATGAGGAATGTGAAAATTGGATTGGGGGTCAAGAAGGCAAGAGATCTGATATGAGCCTTGGAGCCGAGGAAACTAGACCCAATGGAAAGAGTCTAAGTTTGTGGTGGGCACAGGAAAAGGAAAAGATATTAAATGCAGGGAGATAACATACTGCTGTGGCCCTCAAATGGGTAGTTAGGGAGCTTCCAGCTCTGGAAGAATTACAAAAAGTGAGAAAACTGTTTACTTATGTGAAATCAAACAGCTAGAAATGATTTCCCCATGTCCCTCTAGAGCTGGGATTCCACAGCCCTGATTGACCTCTATCCAGGATGAGTAGAATTAGGGGCAGGTACAAAATCATTGAGAAGGAGTGGACTGCCACAATTATCCCCAACATGGCCTTACGCAAGACTATGCCATGACTCGAATGACAGAATTCATGTTTTCTGTGAAATAAGCCTAAATTCCCAAACATCTGAAAAATACGTCCTCCAGGAACCATTTTATGAACCACCAAAGAGAACTCCGACCAGCCCCAGAGACCACAAATCGGCTGGTTCTACAGTGAGTCACTAACTTCCAGGGCTCACTGTCTCCCTAGAAGGAAAGAGGACAGCCATTGCAAACTGCTCCCTGAGAACCTCAACATGAACGATTCTGCAAAAAGTGTCACTCTGTTTCTGGCAGAGTTCATGCTCTTTGGCACTGGAGTGGAAGATCCGCGTGGGGCAGGCTGGTGGCAGTCTGGAGTGACTCTCAGTGGGAACCGGCCCAGCCTATAATTATATCATGAGTCAAGCTCTCTCCAGGGATGTAAGATGACCAGAGGAAAATGAAATAACATTACATCCCACATGAATAGAAGCATTGGTGGAGAAAGCTGACTCCTGAGAAAGAATACTCAGGCTAAGAAGTTTCCCAGCACTTAAATATCTTATGATTTGTCCCTGTGCCCCTTCTCTTAAAAATGAAGGAATGTATGGGCACAAGGGATGCTTCTGCCTTAAACCCGGAGGTGCGAGCGATCAAATAATCCACTTGGATAGATAACCTTGATAACAAAAACTGTCACTTAGCTGGAAAACTTCTTGTCTCGTATAGTTCCAACAGAGCACTGTTTATTCAGGAAGACATTATACTGACAAATGTTGTGGTGGGAATTAAAAAATATTTTTCTCCTTGCTAAACCACTTCCAAAGGTATATTTTTATGGGTCCAGGAATAGCAGCCTGTTTGTCTTGCTTGTGTTGGTTTTCCCTCTTGTTTCTTTTTGGTCAGCATCCAAAGAATTAACCTCTTTGCAGAGTGGCGATGTAGTAGCTGAAGCCAAATTGTTATGAGCTGTGCTTGCTCCCCTCCAAGGCCTCTGCCTGCTTCCCAGATGATATAATTAGACAGGCAACTTTTGATCAGTTCACCAAAGAAAAACAGTTACGGGGCAGCCTGGGTTATGTGGTTAGAGACATCAAAATAAGAGTGACACCCTTTTAAGATGACTTTCAAATAGGTTTATTTTAGACAGAAACTGCAGAAACAAGGAAATGCTCTGGGTGGGAAAGAATAAATTGATTTTTATATTGACCTGCCCTCATTCATTAGCAATGGTCACGAAGGAAACAAGCAGTAAGGTGAAATTTGTGGCAGAATTTGGGAGATAAGTGAAAGTGCCTCAAGGAGAGCACAGTGCAAGGCGGAGGCTGTCCTAACAGTCTTGGGGACATTAGTCAACATAAGCATTTAGAATTCAGTTTTGATCTGTTCAATGTTTAATGTTCACTTTGAACATTAAACTTATTTACTTGGGGCTGAAGTGCTGAAGTAGAGAGAGGAGAAGTATTTGAAAGAGATTGTGAATTTTGGTTTCTTGTTTACCCCTGGGAGGTGGCTCTTCTTACTGGGAACTTTTCCTTCAATTAGAAGTGGGTTGTAGGATTAAAGGGAACACACTTACACATCTTCATCCTCAGAAACAAAGATGGAGGCGATTTGGCATTAATATCGCTCCTGTGTTAACATCCCTGAAATGATGGTACCAAAGCAGTCAGTCAAAATCTACTGGCTGCCTACTTGATATTTATGTGTTTACTCTGAGGGGGAACCAGAGCCCTGTATACAGTGTTCTATTCCTTAATGAAAGAACTTTGGGGGAGTATGAACAGTTCCCCTGACCCCTACCTCACTCCCTATCCAAACCTTGAGAAAGCTCCTCTGTGATGGTAGGAGTGTTTAGAATGTGTAGCTAAGTGGTCTAAATGGATCATCAAATGGGGTGCCACGTTCCCACCCCTCTGTCATGGACCATAATGGTTTTTTTTTTTTTTTTTAAAGAAATTCACGTTCTTTTATTTATTTATTTATTTATTTATGACTGTGTTGAGTCTTCGTTTCTGTGCGAGGGCTTCCTCTAGTTGCAGCAAGCGGGGACCACTCTTCATTGCGGTGCGCGGGCCTCTCACCATCGCGGCCTCTCTTGTTGCGGAGCACAGGCTCCAGACGCGCAGGCTCAGTAGTTGTGGCTCACGGGCCTAGTTGCTCCGTGGCATGTGGGATCTTCCCAGACCAGGGCTCGAACCCGTGTCCCCTGCATTGGCAGGCAGATTCTCAACCACTGCGCCACCAGGGAAGCCTGACCATAATGGTTTTAATTTAATTCTAACCATTAGAGATCCAGTTCTTTGAATATTGCAGGAATTTCTTAGTTTTCAAAGTTGTCTATTACCATATTTCTTCTAAGACAATATTTTTCCTTTCATTTCACATTTCTGAATTGAGATGCATCTTGAAATCGATTGATACGTATGTTTAACCTGGAAGTGTTTTCATCCCACTTATACGGTTATGGAATGAATGAAATGGATTTAATGTTGAAGAAGTAAGGTGTAATGTACATAGGTCTCTGAAGCAAAGGACCTTCAGGTGTTATTAGGCACTGAACTGTGTCTTCCCAAAATTCATATGTTAAAGTCCTAACCTCCAGTACCTCAGAGTGTGACTGTGCTTGAAAATAGAGTCTTTAAAGAGGTAAAGTAAGGTCATTAGGGTGGGCACTAATCCAGTATGACTGGTTGGTTTCCTTATAAGAAGAGGAGATTAGGACACATAAACACACAGAAGGAAAACCATGTAAAGACGCAGGGAGAAGATGGCCATCTACAAGCCAAAAAGAGGGGCCATCAGAAGAAACCACTCCTGTTGACACTTTGATCTTCCACTTCTAGCCACCAGAATTGTGAGCAAAAAAACTGCGGTTGTTTAAGGCACCCAGTCTTCTGTACTTTGTTGTGGTAGTGCTGGCAAACTAATACAATGTTATCAGTTAAAGGCTAGAGCAAAGAGAGCTTGATAGGCAGTAAGGCCACTGGGAAGAGACTTACAGGACCAGGCGGACACAGAGGAAGAATGAAAGAGGATTTTAGAAATTCTTTAACTGAATGTCAAAGAATAGCCATTTCCCAGATGTCAGATCTTTCTACAAAGTTCCGGCTCTATATAAAGTGACCGTGGAGTACAGTACCTGGGCAATTATCCTTAGTTTTGTCATTTTGCTTTTTCATCAAAAATCAGCCCTCTCAAGAGGCCTCCTCCATCTCCAGAACTCCGTTCTGACTGGCCAGTTTTCTCCTTCCCCTTTCACCTCATTGTGGCTGTTTCTATATAAAGCCAAAATAACAGGTCAGTTCTGTCAAATCAGTTGGGACAATAGATCACTCAGAGTGGTTGGTTACATCCAGGCATAATCGGAGACACTGTCCTGCGAAGGGCCTTTTTTTTCCGTTCCCCCTTTCCAAGCTTTTTTTCCCCTGAATATTATCTTTTAAATATTGTCAAAGCATTATTTATAATATCTCTGCAAAATAGCTTTAGATGCTCTTGGTGGAGGAGATGTAGTAGGGAATCAAATTAGATTGGGTCACAAGGGAAAGTGTCTCTAAGAAATATGAATGGGACCTGGGGGAAATGAAAATTGAAGAGAAACCAGACTTGAGTTGCGAATTCTCTATTTTGCCAAGTTGGACTTGTATTATGTCATCATATGTAATTTCAAGGAATGGGCAAAACCTTTGGATAAAAGAAAATGTGATCTGACTCGTTTCCCAAACCATAAATTGAACCAGAAAGGGAGAATTTTCTTGGATGCAAAATAAATGTTCCTGATATCTTGTCCCCCTATTATTCATTCTCATGAGCTTTTAATTCTAAATGAGATGCAAAATGCTGGAATTACATAATGATTTCTAGGTTATGCATAACTTCCTCACACCTTGGTATTAATCTTATCATATTACATTCAACTAAAGTTTGAATTATTAATCTCCTTATTAATAGTTGCAGTATATATACCATATGTCTGTGTCTTTTCTTCTTGCTTATAATTACATTTAAAATTTTTCTGCGCTTCCGAAAGGGCATAACATAGTCCTGAGTACTTTGTAGATGTATGAGTTTGCTATTGCTGTGTAGAAAATCAACTTGAAACTTAGTATTTTAAAACAATAAAAAATTATTTAGCTAATGATTCTGCGGATCAGCAATATAGGCTGGGCTGTCTTGGTAGTACGGATTATCTGTGCCAGGTGTGGCTGATCGAAGCTGGGGTTCATTCATGCTTCTGCAGTGAACAGTTTAGATAGCTGAGGGCTGCGTGATAGCTGAGCTGCCTCAGCTCTCCTGCAGGTGGTCCCTTAACCAGCAGGGTAGCCTGACCTTGCTCCCATGGTATCTGGGTTCCAAGAGCAGAAAGCAGACAAGCTTCAGTGTACAAGCCCTTGTTAATGACTCTGCTTGCATCACATCTACTAATGTCCTATGGGCCAAAAGAAGTCACATGGCTAAGTCCAGAGTCAGTGTAAGAGGACACTGCCAAGGAGCATGGACACAGGAAGAATGAACAAATTGGGACTGTTACGGCAGTCAGTGCACAAAAGTAAGCATTTAAAAAATTGTTTGATTATGAGAGTCCTGATTTTTTCTACTTTCCTAATTCATTATGCAGACAAATACAGTAACTCTTGCCATCATTCAAATGATTCCTTTTTTTTTTTGAGAGCAATAAATACTAGAAAACCTGCTATGGATTAAATGTTTGTGTCCCTATTCCCCCCTGCCCCTCCCCGTCCCCCCATTTCATATGTTGAAACCTTGACTCCCAGTGAGGCTGTCTTTGGAGATGGGTTCTCTAAGGAAGTAACTAAGATTAACAAAGGGTGGAGACTTTTTCTGCTAGAATCCCTGTCTTTATAAGAAGAGACACCAGAGCATGCACTCACATAGCACAAAGGCAGCCATCTCTAGGCCAAGAAGAGAGCTCTCTGTAGAAACCAAATTTGCTGCCACCTTGATCATGGATTTCTAGCCTCCAGAACTATGAGAGAAAAAAAAGTCTATTATTTAAGTCACCCAGTTGGTGGTATTTTGTTATGGCAGCTCAAGCAGACTAACACAAAACCACAGAAGAAAAAACTTGCTTTCCTTAGATTTTGAACTAAATATGACAAATATGAGAACACAAGTTTGGGGGGAGTGATACAATCAATCAACCAACCAACAAATCAATAACGCTGAAACCACCTGTACTCTGTTATAAACAAGTAACAGTTATTAAACTTACACAATGTTCTATGTCAATTATATCTCAATAAAGCTGGGGAAAAAGTAACAGTGAGTATACACTAAGCGTTTAACCATTTATCTGGGACTTTGCTCACATTACAATCTTTAATCTTCTTAACAAGCCTGAGATAATTATTACTCTTACCATTTTACAAATGAGGAAACTTAGTTTTAGAAAAGTTATTTGTCCCAAATAACACAGCCAATAAGTGGTAGCGTGGGCACCCTCTTCATGGTCTATCTGCCCCCAGTGCCACTCAATGTTCACCACTCACTCTGCACATTGTCACCCCCAGAGGTACTGGAAACAGAGAGGCAGGATCAGAGCATTTCGACTTGAGAGCTTCCTGCTTTTCTTACCTAAACCCCTTCTTCTCCTTTCTATTCCACCTTCTTTAGATACACAAATTCATTACAGTTTTGCCTCCAGGACTGGTGCCTGGTCTAGTTGACAAAGAGTTTGACAGTGCAGAGTATGTTTGATCAGGTAGGAAGTTAAATTTTTTTTTTTTTTTTTAAACCAGGGATAAAGACCCTTATCAACCAATCCAGTAGAAAATGACAAGGAGGCACTGCTGGAAAATGTCTTGCCCACATCTAGGTGCTTTTCATCTATATGGAAGACATTAAGGAGGGCCAATGCAGAAGAGGAAGCTCTGACTCAGGGTGTATACAGTACACCAAGTAGCATTTCTGAGAGTAGATGGTCATTAGTTGACAAAGGGTATCTAGGTTTAAAGGCAGGGGGATGGATATTAGGGCTTTTAAAGATCTTACCTACGATATTACCAGTTGCCTGAGACATTTCAACTCAGTCCTTTACATTCTTCTATGAATCTAAACCAATGTAATTCTCTGATTTCTTGGGTAAAGGGTACATAATAGGAGGAAAATTACATTATTAAAACAAAACACCCCAAACACTTGACACTATGTGGAAAAGAACCCTCTATCATGCAAATGATCAAGGTCTTTGTCTCTTCTGTACGTACTTATTTGAAGAAAGTTTGGATTAAGAGGATGTGGGAAATCTAAAAGGACACATCATTGTTTACTCTTTAGCGGAAAGAGTCCAGAGCAATTACCAAAGCCACCAGGGCAATTAGAGACCCTGAGGGAACTCTGGTAACATTTTTTGGCTTTAGTAGAAAGTGACTGGAAAAAATGAGTCCAGCATGGCTAGTCCAGGAAATCTCAGATCACTTTGCCTTTGGGTACCTCACATCTGTGTACAAAAAATGGTGTCTCAGAGTCTGTCCTGGTGTAGCCTAGGAACTGTATTATTTAGGGGGAGCATCTCAGGGATGGAACACCAGTTTGAAAGATACGTAGCAGGAAGAAGAAAGGCTAACCTGACTTTTGGCATTGTAAATCCCAAGTTGTTGTCTACAGGCTATGGAAGTCATGGTAACTGGGCATCTGGCTTACTGGGCTCCTTAGAGCCTGAGGCTAATGTATTCAGTGGCACTGGCTAGAGTCCTGTTAAATTCATTTTCCTTCTCACAGGGGATCATTCCCTTCAGGGGTTCAAGGCAGCCGTGCTGTGAGTCTGTGTCCATGTCACTGGGCAAGAGTGTGATTGGTCAGCAAAAGCCAGAGTCACGGCTGTCATGTGAGCTCAACTGGAATGTCTCTGTGGGGGGGGGGGGGGGAGGGGTTAGGCTGAATCACCACATATTCAGAAGAGAATTGAAAGCAAAAGAAACCCAGTCATTTCTTGATGAATTCAACAGCTGTGGATATTCAATTAGGATAATTCAGGTTCGGACTTGCTTCCTCACTAGTTGATCATTCTCTTGAATAACTTAGATAATGACCCCTTTTGACTTAATTTTTTTCTAAGGGTGGGCATACCTCGTTTTATTGTGCTTTACTTTATTGTGCTTCCCAGATATTGCAGGGGGTTTTTTTGTTTGTTTGTTTTGTTTTGTTTTACAAATTAAAAGTTTGTGGCAATCCTGCATGGAGTAAGTCTAATGGTACCATTTTTCCAACAGCATTTGCACATTTTGTGTCTCTGTGTCACATTTTTTAAATTCTAGCAATATTTCAGTATTCAAATAATAAATTTTTCATTATTATTATATTTGTTATGGTGGTCTGTGATCAGTGATCTTTGATGTTGCTACTATGGCCCACTGAAGGCTAGGTGATGGCTAGCATTTTTAACAAAAAAATATTTTTAAGTTAAGGTCTGTACATTGTTTTTTTAGACATAATGCTATTGCACCGTTAATAGACAACAGTGTAGTATAAACACATCTTTTATACACACTGGGAAACCAAAAGAAATTCATGTGACTCACTTTATTGCAATATTTGCTTTATGGCTGTGGTCTAGAACCAAACCTGCAATATCTCTGAGGTCTGCCCTATAGTCATTAGGCTGAATCTAAAGGTATCAAGTCAACTAAAGAGTCAGGTAATTAATTTATCATCTGAATTTGATTTCCATAAACAAGTAGTTTCAGTAAGCCCAAATACAAAACCTATTTTTTATATTATTCGTGTTTCTTTTCTTTTATAAGTAGACTATGCCTTAGAAGAGTTTCAGATTTATAGAAAAATTATAAAAATAGTACAGAGACCTACCATAAACGCCATACCCAATTTCCCCCATTAGTGACATCTAACAATATGGTTCATTTGTTACAGTTAGTGAATGAATATTGATAGATTACCATTAACTAAAACCCTTCGTTTATTCAGATTTCCTTTGTTTTTAATTAATGTCCATTTACTGCCCAGGACACCACATTGTGTTCAGATGTCATGTCTCCTTAGGCTTCTCTTGGCAGTGACAGTTTCTCAGACTTTCCTTGTTTTTGATGACCTTGACAGCTTTGAGGAGTACCTGTCAGGTGTTTTGTAGAATGTCCCTATATTACAATTTGTCTTATGTTTTCCTTCATGATTAGACTGGGGACTCATGTCCTTGATTATCTGGCTGAGGTGATGTTTGTCAGGTTTCTCCATTGCAAATTATTCTTTTTTCCCTCTTTTCCATACTGTACTCTTTGGAAGGAAGTCCCCAGGCCCAGAGCACAGGTGAGAAGTCGGGATTTATGCTCTCCCTCTCTGAGGGTGGAGTATCCACATAAATTGTTTGGAATTCTTCATGGGAGATTTGTCTCTTTTCCCTTATTTATTTACTTACTTATTTAATCCTTTATTCATATTAGTATGAACTCATGGATATTTATTTTCCACTTTGGGTTATAATCCAACACTACTTCATTTATCCTATTCCTTAAATTATTCCGTCTTTGGATACTACACACCCCCGATCGATTTTTTTTTTTGAGCACTTCTTTACCCTCTGGTACTACAAAATGCTTCAGGATCATCTTCTTTATCTCCTGCCCCAGTCTTAGAATGAACCATTTCTTCAAGAAGCACTGGTTCCTTTTATTGCAGAATGATAATAGAAACCAGGATATGGGAGCTGGGTGTATTCCTTGCTATTGGAATGTCTTTGCTTCTAGGCTCTCTCACAGAGTAAGGAAATAGATATATGTGAATAGTAACCCATGTGTAGACACACACCTATAAATATTTCTATATGTAACCCCTTTATTTATATTAAGCTAAACGTGAGCACACACTGATGTTTCCAGTTCTAATCATCACAACATAGATTATTCTAGCCTCTCTTACTTATCCATAAAATCCCACTCCAGCAGTGAGATACTTGGTCCCCACCATCAATCATCCATTTTCTTAATTGTTCAGTTCCAGTATACATGGATGGGAGTGTCAGATTTGTAGATTTATACCCCCATGAAAAACAACTTCATTTAGTAGAGTTGAGTGATTATATGCAGTTCCTTTTGTCTCTACTATCATGGACTCAAATCGTTCCAAAGTTGCTTAGGTCAGCACCATTTTCCCCATCCTCTACAGTGAGGTTGTGTCATACATTTGTAATTCAATTTCTCTTATCACAGTCTGCAGTCCTTTCTGGGATCTCCTAAATGGTTTTTTTAAAAACTTGCCTACCTTAAGGTTTACTCTTTGTGCTATGAAGTTCTATAGGTTTTGGCAAATGGCAATGTCATGTATCTACCATCACAGTATCACACAGTTTTTAACAGTTTCATTGCCTTGAAAAACCTGGGTTTCACCTATTCAGCTCTCTTCCCTCCCCTCCAAACTGCTTGCAACCACCGCAGTTTTTACTGTATATAATTTTGCCTTTTCTAAAATGCTATATAAGTGGAATCATGTGGTGTGTAGCTTTTTCAGATTGCCTTCTTGTAATTAGCAATTTAAATTTAAGGTTCATCCATGTCTTTTCATAGTTTAATTTCACAGAATAACATTCCATTTTATGAATATACCACAGTTTGCCCATTTATCTGTTGAAGGGTATCTTGTTTTCTTCCAATTTGGGGTGATTATGAAGCTGCTATAAATACTCACATGCACGTTTTTGTGTGAAAATAAGTTTGCAAATCAATTGGGTAAATACCTTGGAACTTGGTTGCTGGATCATTTGATAAGACCATGTTTAGTCTTGTAAGAAACTGCCAAACTGTCTTCCAAAGTGGCTGTATTGTTCTAGCAACAAATGAGAGATCCTGTTGCTCCACATTTTGCCAGCACCTGATATTGTCAGTCCTTTAGATTTTAGCCATTTTAATGTGCATAGTGATAGCTCTTGTTGTTTTAATTTGCAATTCTCCAATTACAAATGATGTTGAACACCATTTTGTATGTTTTTTGCCATCTGCATATCTTCTTTGGTCATATATTAGATCTTTTGCCATTTTTAAATAGTTTTGTTCTGTTTTCCTATTTTTTTTTAGTGTTAAGAGTTTGTGTGTGTGTGTGTGTTTATTTTAGATACAAGGCCTTTATCAAGTATGTGTGCTACAAAACTTTTCTCCAAGTCTGTGGTGGTCTTTTCATTACTTTCTAGAAATTTTACAATTTTGAATTTTGGATTTAGGTTTTTGATCCATTTTGAATTAATTGCTATGGAAAGTATAGGGTCTGCGTCTAGATGATAATTTTTTTTTTTTTGCTTATGGATGTCAATTTGTTCCAGCTCCACTTGTTGAAAAGATTATACTTTCTCTACTGAATTTCTTTGCTTTTTTTGTCAAAGATCAATTGACTGTATTTGTGTGGGTATATTTCTGCACTTTCTATCCTCTTCCATTGATGTCAGTATCTCATCTTTTGTTAATACCATACTGGCTTGATTACTGTGGCTTTATAATATGCTTTTCTTCTTCAGTATTTTGTTGATTTTTCTGGCTCTTTGTCTTTTTATGTAAGCTCTAGACTCTGTCAATATCTACAGAATAACTTCCTGGGATTTTGACTGAAATTGTGCTGAATTTATACATTAAGCTGTGAAGAATTGACAACTTAAAAATATTGCATTTTGCAATCCATAAACATGGAATTTCTCTATTTAGCTCTGCTTTTATTATTTTAACCAGTTTTATAGTTTTCTGAATAGACCTTTTACATATTTTGTTAGATTTATGCTTAAGTATTCCATATATTTGGTGCTATTATAAATGGTATTATGTTTTTAATTTCAACTTTCAAATGTTTATTGCTGATATACAGGAAAGCAGTTGAATTTTGAATATTAACCTTATATACTTTAACCTTAGTATAATTGCTTATTAGTTTCTCACCATTATATATGATGCTAGCTGTAGATTTTTTTGTAAATATTCTTCATAAAGTCTAGGAAGTTTCTGTCTATTACTAGCTTGCTGAGAGTTTTTATCATGAACGGGTGTTGAATTTTTGAAATGCTTTTTCTGCATCAATTGATATGGTCATATGATTTTTTCTTTAGCCTGTTGATGTGGAGATTACATTAGTTAATTTTGAATGTTGAATAATCATTGTATATCAGGGATAAATTCCACTTAGTTGTGGTGTATAATTCTTTTTACACATTGTTGGATTCAGTTTGCTAATATTTTGTTGAGGATTTTTTTTTTTTTTTTTTATTGTCATGAGAGATATTGGTGTGTAGTTTTCTTGTAATGTCTTTTTCTGGTTTTTATATTAGGGTGATACTTGCCTCAAAGAATGAATTAGGAAGTGTTCTTTCTGCTTCTTTTTTCTGGAAGAGATTTCACCTAAGTTATTTGTGAACATAGGCTTGTTCATAGTGTTCCTTTATTATCATTTTAATGTCATGCACATATTCTTCATTTTTTTTCTTCTCTTTTTCTACCTCCTCTGGTTTTGACTGACATTTGATATGATTCTATTTTTTTCCCTCTCTTAGCATATTGGTTTCACTTTTTAAAATTTTATGGTTCCCCTAGGGTTTGCAACATACATTTACAACTAACCTAAGTCCACATGCTGCTTCATCTGTAGTGCAAGTACCATAAAACAATATAATTTCAATTCCTCTTCTTGTCCATGTCCCTTAAACATTACTTTAATTCATTTCACTTATCCATATGCTACAATCAACCAATACATTGTTACTATTATTTTAAACCTATATCTTTTAGATCAATTAAGAATAAGAAAAATAAAAGGTTTTATTTTACCTTTATTTACTTCTGTCTCATGCTCTTTCTTTATGTAAATATGTTTCTGACTTACATTATTTTTCTTCTCCCTAAAAAACGTCTTTTAACATTTCTTGCAGAGTCCACTGCTGGCTTTGAATTCCCTATATTTTTGTTTATCTAAGAAATTTGTTATATTTCCTTCACTTCTGAAGGATAATTTCATTGAATATAGAATTCTAGGTTAGTGGTTTTTGTTTTTCAACACTTAAATATCTCACTTCACTCTCTTTTTCCTTGCCTGGTTTCTGATGAGAAGTTCACTGCAGTTCTTACTCTTGTTCCTCTGTAGATAAGATGTTTTTATTTCCTCTGGTTTATTTTAAGACTTTCTCTTTGTCTCTGGAATTTTGCAATTTGAATGTAATATGTCTATGTGCAGATTTTTTTTTTTCGGTATTTTTCCTGATTGTTGTTCTCTGAGTCTCCTGGGTTAATTTTGGAAAATTCTTAGTCATTATTACCTCAAATGTTTTCTTTTCTGTTTTCTCTTTCTTCTCCTTCTGGTATTCCAGTTACACATATGCTATCTCTTTCAAAATTGTCCCACAATTCTTTGATGTTCTCTTCTTCTCTTCCTCCTCCCCCTCCTCCTGCTCTTTCCCTTCCCCCCTTCTTCTTCTTCTTCTTCTTCTCCTTCTTCCTTTTTTTTCCTCTTTCCATTTCAGTTTGGAAACTTTCCATTCACATATCTTCAAGTTCACTGATTCTTTTCTTGGCTGTGTCCAGTTTCAGATGAACCTATCAAAGGCATTATTTATTTTCATTTCAACATTTGTTTGTTTTGAAAAAAAAAACTTGGCTAACATCTCAGGAACAATCTGCAATAATGAGGGACAGGATTTCTAGCATTTCCTTTGATTCTTTCTTAGAGTTTCAATCTTTCTGCTTTTATTACCCATTTCTTTGTGTACATTGTCATTTTTAAAATTAGAACCCAACATATTAATCATAGTTATTTATGTTTTATATATATATTTCTTTTTCCAATCTTCTGTTTTTAAAAAGACTTTTTATATTATTTTTTTTTATTGGAGCATAGTTAACTTACAATATTATATTAGTTTCAGGTGCACAACACAGTGATTTGATATTTTTATAGAGTATTTTAAATTCTCTGCTTAGTAATTCCAAAATCTGTATCATGCCTGAGTCTGGTCCTTGATACTTATTTGTCTCTTCAGATTGTGTTTTTGTTTTGTTTTGTTTTGTTTTTGTTTTTGTCCTTTGTTTGCCTTTTTAGCATGTCCTGTAATTTTTGTTAAAAGTCAGATATGATGCATCAGGTATTAGGAACTTAAGTAAAGAGGCCTTTAGTGTGAGCTTTAATGTTAATATGGCTAGAAGTTGGGCTATGTTTAATGTTTGCTGCATTTGTAGAAAGCAGAGGCTTTGAATGCCTCAAGTGTCCTTATTTTTGTCTCTTCTGTCATCTTTGAGCTTTGCTAAGAACTCCTCCTTAAATAAAGTCTGTATCTTGCAGTTTTTTCACCTGTAATCAATACTCTGTCAGAGCCCTGCAAATGTGCTGGTAAGGTGGGGGGGAGGGGAAGCATTCTATAATCTTATGATTACATCTTAAAATTTTTTTGTGAGAGGCTGTGACCTTGGGCTCTTACCGTCACGAGTGTTTTTTAGTGCCACCTCCACTCCACCTTTGGTAAAGCAGGAGGGGATAGGGTTAGGTAAATGCCTTCTGCCTCTTCTGCTTAGGTGGGATAATGCTCTGTTAATTCTTTTTCCTTGGAGAGTAGGTTTTTTATTATGGAGCATGTTCTAAATATATTTCAAAATGGTCACTTTTCAACTCCTCCAGCCAGAGTCAGGGCACATATTTCTTAGCTCTTCACTATGAGACCTTGGATCCCTGGAGGTAAAACTCACAAAAGTGTAGGGGCCTCCCTAGACTTCGGCCTCTAGGAGTTTCTCGCTCTCATGCAAGTCCACACTAAGCCTCCAGAAATTCTTCAAAATTACCACCCATGGGTTCGTACCAATTTATTTGCTCCAAGTACGCAGATCTTGGCTGTGATTCTTTGAATTCACCTGTCTCTCCTGCAACCTCAATTCTCTAATGGGTCCAAGAAAAGTTTTTGTTTCCATTTTTTTCATTTTTTTTCTCGTAAGAATGGGAGTGATGATAAGCTTTTCACACATTGGAGTTGAAACTGGAAGTCTTCATGTTACTTTACTTTTGGAAGTCCTAATTATTGATACTTTAAACGCTGAGCTAAATAATATTCAACATCTCTAAGATACAGAATGAAGTTATACCTTCTTACCATATTTTACTGTATTATATATAACACTTGGTTCAGAAACACGAAGTAACTTGCTCAGGCATCTCACGGTCAGTCAGTTCCTATTATGGAGACAAAGATACCTAGTCCAGTGCCATTTCACTTATAGCAACATGGTGTATGCTTAAATTGAAATAAATTAAATACAGCTTATTTAAAACATAGATATCTATATTGTATGCTCAGATATCTAAAATATAAAACATAGATATCTAAAATATAAAACAAATGTATCGATATATATATAAACATAGATATCTAAAATATAAAACATAGATGTCTATATTATATACTGTTATTCAGGTAGGGGAGTCAAGCAAAGTTAGGGTCTCAGCTAGGAATAGAGTAATCCTAACCTCTTTTCCTTCTTCCATGCCTATTCTAGGCTTTCCCCTACTTGCTTGACCACAGTATTGTCCCTTAAGAAGAGGCCATGTGGCCCAAAAAGGAGAAGTAAAAAGAAAAGAATAAGGGGAGGAAAGGTCTATAAGAATTTTTTTTTTTTTCTGCCCAGAAATAAGAGAGAAATAGTAGCTTGGAAATATTGCCATGTCCACTCGTGAATCCATTTTGATGATGCCCTTGCCAAAAAAAAGTGACATTTAAATGGTCACATCCTTCACCAAGATATGGATATATGTTTGGTCCCTACAGTCAGTGGAGTATAACCATGTGTGTCAGATTGTCTGAATTTAATCTTGGCTCCCCCATCTAACTGCTGTGTGACTTTGGGAGAGTTACTTGAACTCTCTGTGCCTCAAATCTCTCATTGATAAAATATCCCTCAAAATGTTCTTGTATTGTTTAGATGAATGTATCTATATCTGTATCTGTTAGAATAGTGCTTGGTATGTAGTAAGCACTTGACAAATATTAATGATTATTGTATCCATTCCTTCTCCATTTAGTACATTTCAGCCCTATCTGTATGAGATGAGTTCAGTGACTTGCTCCCTAGGGCTCACTCTTAGCTTTCCTGACCATAGATATATAACCACAGATTAGGGGAGAGGAATGATTTTTTGGCCAGCTTTTTATCTCACTTAAACTACTGACATATAAATTTAAACCCAGTCTCAGACTTCTAAGGGTTTTGCTAAGTTACTGAGTCCAGCAAATAACTCCTTGTGCCTAGTGCCTACAGGGTGTGGTACAAGATGTACCTTTCTGTTTTGGCATTGGCTCCCCTGATAAAGTTTTTCCACTTCCTACTCACTCACCCTTCTCTTATAAGAAATTATATTCTTTGGCCATTGCATTTCATGTAATTTTGGCATTTAGTTTTGAACCTGTGCCCAGAGACTTGTGGGCTATGGGGATATTTAAGAAATCTAATAAATGAAGAGAAATAAATGTACAGAGTGCAAAGTAAATGGGCCAGTACTATTTGGAGAAAAACCCCAGAGTGAATGCCTGCTTGCTAGAACAGGAGTAATTTTAGAACAGGTCAGTAATGTGAACAAAGTTAATGAAAACATTTTGCTTAATGAATACACTGGGTGTGTGCTTTCTACCTTTCTCCTGAGTCTTTGCTTCATAAGAGGAGTCTCATGACCCTCTTCTGGTGAGTAAAGTGCCTTGACCAGAAGCCAAGGAAGGTCAGCCTTTGCTCCACTCAGCTCTCAGGTGACCAGCGCTATGTGGAAGCTGTAATTTTCTTTTACTAGCACCTTTGAGAAAGGTAATGCGCATATTGAGTCTACAAAAATGGAGGAGCTCTCAATCTGCTTATAAACCTGTCTTTCCTTTGGTTGACTTTGTCCCTGGATGTGCCTTGGTGGGCTTAGTTTCTGTCCTGCTCCCTCCTTGATGTAATTAAGTGGGTCCTAGAGAAGCTGATCATATGAATATACTTGTATCCAGCTAGCCACACCAGGGTCAGAAAGCACACATACTTATGTCCTTCATTCATTTTACTAATGGAGTTTTAAAAAAAACGCTATCTTCTTCAGTAAGTGGGGCTGGGAAACTGGACAGCTACATGTAAAAGAATGAAATTAGAACATCCTCTAAAACCATATATAAAATAAATTCAAAATAGATTAAAGACCTCAATGTAAGACCTGAAACCATAAAACTCTCAGAAGAAAACATAGGCAGAACACTTTTTGACATAAATCGTAGCAATATTTTTTTGGATCTGTCTCCTAAGGCAAAGGAGATAAAAGCAAAAATAAATAAATGGGACCCGATAAAAGCTTTTGCACAGCAAGGGAAACCATCAGCAAAACAGAAAGACAACCTACTGAATGGGGGAAAATATTTGCTAATGATATGACCGATAAGGGGTTAATATCCAAAATATATAAACAGCTCATACAACTCAATATCAAAAAACCAAACAACCCAATTAAAAATGGACAGAAGAACTGAGTAGACATTTTTCCAAAGAGGACATGCAGACTGGCATATGAAAAGATGCTCAACATCACTAATCAGGGAAATGCAAATCAAAACCACAATGAGATATCACCTCACACCTGTCAGAATGACTATCATCAAAAAGAAGACAAATGACAAATGTTGGCCAGGATGTGGAGACAAGGGAACCCTCCTACACTGTTGATGGGAATGTAAATTGGTGCAGCCAGTGTGGAAAACAGTATGGAGGTTTCTCAAAAAACTAAAAATAGAGCTACCATATGACCCAGCAATTCCATTACTGGGTATAGGTCTGAAAAAAACAAAAACACTAATTTGAAAAGATACCTGCACCCCAGTATTCACAGCAGCATTATTTACAATTGCCAAGATATAGAAGCATCTTAAGTGTCCATCAACAGATGAAAGAAGATGTGAGATATGTATATGTGTGTATATATATATATATATATAAAGTGAAATTTTGCTATTTGCAGCAACATGGATGGACTTGGAGGTTATTATGCTAAGTGAAATAAGTCACAGAGAAAGACACATACTGTATGATATCACTTATATGTGGAATCTAAAAATTACAACAAACTAGTGAATATAACAAAAAAGAAGCAGACTCACAGATATAGAGAACAAACTAGTAGTTACCAGCAGGGAGAGGGAAGGGGGGAGGGGCAATAGAGGGGGTAGGGGATTAAAAGGTACAAACTATTAGGTATAAAATAAGCTACAAGGATATATTGCACAACACAGGGAATATAGCCAATGTTTTATAATAACTATAAATGGAGTGTAAACTTTAAAAATTGTGAACCACTATACTGTACACCCATTATTTATGTAATACTGTACATCAACTTTACTTCAACAAAAAGTGCTGTCTCTATCTGTCTATCTATCTTTCCATCTATCTAGATAATAAATAGGACAGATTTTTATTTACAGGCTTATTTCATTAGTGTGACCCCTCTTGAGGGATAACTGTGCATTATATTCTTAGAGTACTTTGTACTTAGCAAAGAACATTCACACATTCAGTGGTGCAAAGAGCCCAGAACTGATAGTTGTTATATACCTGGTTCAAATCCCATCTTTGTTGGTTGCTAGTTCTGTAATGTGAGGCAAACCGTTTAACCTTTCTGAGCCTCAGATTTTCATGTGATAAGCAGAGATCATCATTATATATATGTACAGTTGACCCTTAAATAATAGGTTTGAACTGCATGGGGTACACATATATGCGGATTTAAAAAAATAAGTACATACTATAGTACTATGCAACCCACGGTTGGTTGAATCCCAGGTTGTATGTGAACCATGGATGCAGAAGGTCAACTGTAAAGTTATATGTGGATTTTTTGACTGCTTGCCAGTTCGTGCCCCTAAACACCACTTTGTTCAAGGGCCAACTGTATAGCATCCTTAACAGAAATATGTGAGGAATGTATTACAAAATGCCTGTGAAAATACATTGTGAGCTATAAAGTGCTGTATAAATATGACCTGTGATTAATTTTTTCAACCACGTCATTCGGTGATTGAGGCAGACATTTTTATCCCCATTAAAAAAGGAGAAAACTGAGCATGGCAAGCTCTGTTTGTGCTCTATCCAAATGCCTTTCATTTAGGTGCGGTGTTACCTGCAGATCGTTCTCCTGCCCTTGGTCAGCTTCCTGGGTCTCTTTCCCTGCGTGTGAGGGTGTCCTTTGATCTTCGGGCAGGCCAGAAGTGCCGCAGAGCTAACATTTCAGGGGCAACCCCCAACGAGTGAGGGACAGGAGCAGGTGGATATATACCCCAGGGTCCTTGCCCCTTGTGGGACAGTTCCGAGCTAAGTACTGTAGTCTCAGAGAGTTCTGGGTAGGGTGGGAGCGTTTACTGTGAGTAAACCCTCACTAGCAATCCCTTCCCTGTCTCACTTCTCCACTAACTCATCGTACTTCTGGGGATCACCCACCTCTGTCACCACCTCAAATGAGTAACTTGCACCAAAATCCTTGTCTCAAACCTGATTTGAGGATGATCCAGATAAGACAGTGAGACTCTCAGAAGTTAGAATTTCACACACAGTCACATAGTACTTGAGGGGCAGAGGGGGTTGTAAGTATTTTCTGCTGAAATACACTACAATTTTGTTATGAGATTACACATGCAGAATCCTAGGAAACAACTTTATTTGATTTTTTATTGAAAAACATAGTGATTTAAAAACACTGTTATTTTATAGTGGGGTATAGTTGATTTACAATGTTGTGTTAGTTTCAGGTGTACAGCAAAGTGATTCAGTTATACATATATCTATTCTTTTTCAGATTCTTTTCCCAGATAGGTTACTACAGAATATTGAGTAGAGTTCTCTGTGCTATACAGTAGGTCCTTGTTGGTTATCTATTTTACGCATAGTAGTGTGTATATGTTAATCCCAAAATCCTAATTTATCCCTACCCGCCCCGTACCTTTCCCCTTTGGTAACCATAAATTTGAAAATATAGTGATAATTGATTAAGCAAACCAAACTTTTTCTTGTTTACCTTGAGATTTATAAAGCGTATTTTGAAAAGACAGGGACAGAAGTACAAATCTTGGGTGAATAAATGAAAGTTGCACAGCCAATACAAAGGAGATCTGGGAGGCAAGGATGGAAAATGAGTTTGTATTTTTAAAAAAATTCTGAAGCCATAGAAATAAATTTTAAAACAATTATCTTTATAGTAAGAAGAAAAATAAAAGAATGGCATTTCTGTTTGGGGAAGATGGTCTAAAGTTAACCAAAGCAGAGAAGGCAGAAATGTTTCAATTTTTGTTTCTCTTTCATTTTTTTTTTTTCCTTTGAGGAAAACAGTCTTTAAATGATAAAATTTGGCACTCACTTGCTTAAGATTAAATTGGCACAAGTTTTGGGGAGGAGCTACTAAAAATTTATTTAGCAGCTCACAAGGCATTCCTGTCTCAGACTTACACACAACTCAACTTTGTGTACTGGAAAAACTAGGAGATATGATAACAGAATCATTTCAATAATTATCAACTTACTGTGAAGACTTGGAGAAGTGGCAGAAGTTCTGACACATAAATCTGTAATACAGGAACTATGGGTAAATATATCTGAATTTTCTGAATTAAAGCAATTCTAAAATAGATGATTAGAATCCAGTTGTTTAATATTTAGACAAAGGAATTTGTCGTCAGGAGGAACCAGGAAAAGTTTACTAAGACAATTTATTACAATTACACTTATTCTGAATTTGTGATTTCATTATCAGATGTAAATCAGGGATTGCATTATCATATGTGTAGTAAATACTGTTATACACAACATTGTATGTTGATTCACATCTTTGTGTTGATTTGCAGTTTTGTTTATTGATTTGTGTATTAAATAAAGAAATGTCAACTGATTGGCATTCTCTCTTGATGGTTTCAGAGCTCATCAAACATGTTCTTAGGCTTATTGTTCAAGGTAGGCTTGCTATTTTTGCTATCATTTAGTTTTGGAACAGTGAGGTTTGTATGGTTTTAGTGTCAGGCCTGAGTTCAAATACTGGCTCCAGTGCTTTCTGAGTAAATCACGAAACTCTTCGTTTCCTCAGCTACAAAATAAGAAGAAGAACAAAAAAAAACCCCAGCTATTTCATAGTGTTTTTTTGATATTTGGATGAAATAAAAAACATCAAAGAACTTTATAAGTTGGAAAGCCTTATATAAATGATCATGATTATTTGCATTTTAGCAAACATGTTTAAATTTCCAATCATTATGAGACAACCTAAATCCAAAATACATCTCTTCTTGCTTGTTTTTGTTGAAATAAAAATGCAAAACAGCTTCTATTTAGAGAGAGTTTCATTTGTTAAATAAAAACCCAACCCATTTTTAGATTAGGTACAAAATTACTTGGACTGGTTGTTTTATGGAAAGGCTGCCAAGACAAGGGGTGGACAAACTACAGCCCATGGACTGAACGTCTTCTAAATAAAGTTGTACTGGAGCACAGCCATGCCTATTTATTGATGTATTTATTGTCTGTGGCTGCTTCTGGGCTACAATGGCAGAGTGGAGTACTTGTGACAGAGACATTATGGTTCACAAAGCCAAAAATATTTACTATCTGGCCCCTTATAGAAGAAAATGTTTGCCAACTCCTGGCCTACACTAAAAAGTGTGTATGTAATGTGATATAGCCATCTATATATCCATATATATATATATACACACACACATATATATACACACACATACACACACACACTTAGGGAGGATATTTAAGCAAAGATAAGGGAATTCTGGAGTTTACACATTTCAGTAATCAGAATGGGAGTCCAAATATTATATACAGCATATGCATTTTATCTATTAAAGTCATTAGAGAGTTACTAATTTTTCTAAGCTTGTAGTCAGAGAGCATCACACAAAAATCATGACTTGGGAGCATGGATTTAAAAATGTCATTGGTGTTGGAAATCAAGGAGTTGGTCTGGAGAACCACTTGGGGAGAAAGACTCCAGAGAAACTGAATGTGCTTTGGGACTGCTTGGCTGAGATTTTCCTGTTTAACTTTGATGAAAGTACTGGACCAGTGCTCTCACGAATCCAATCATTTGTGAGAGCTTAGGAAACTCTCTCTGCAGCTTCCAGAATCTACAAGCATTATGCTGTTGAAAAAATATATTACTTGCAATAATAGTTGCTTTGTGCTAAGAGCCTGGCATACTGAACTTTGTGTACCAGTTCAGCTTAGTCGTATTTGAAACAGGCAGTAGCCTTTACTAAAATAGGAACTAATGTCATCCTATGCCCCAAATTTACACTGAACCCAAAACTTCCTTAAGAAGTTTCAAAATAATTCAATGCATTTCCAAGAGCATTGCCAGGCAAGCAGGCTACTCTGATTTCTGGTTCATTGGTCAAAGCTAAATGAAGACATTATGAAATGTATTTCCTAAGATTTCTGAACTGGCCAGAGATGGTGGTCTGGATAATGCTGAAAGCTTAGCCATAATGAAGTTTTTAATGGTAGATTCTGCTCTAAGTTGAAGATGGTAGATTGCTAAATTATGACAATAAAAACTCTTAAGTTAGAATTTATTATGTATTTTAGGGGGTAGATAAATCTTTGATTAATTTTTTAAGTGTATGATTTTGTGCTGGTGAAAATTATCTATAGGGGTGTGTAGCTACACTGCTTGTTGATGTGTGAGATACACTGAATTGTAGGAGTGGAAAAAAGGACAGCTTGAAGGAGTCAGTACAAAGTGACATTAACTAGTCTAGAGAAATATGTGGGAGCTCAAGCCTAGGTAATCTATGTATGCTCTAGAGTTTGGAACATTTATAATGATTTATATTAACCTCTCCAGTTTCAATCCCATTTTGTAGGTGAAAAAAATGAGGACAATGAAGTGATTTTGCTAATAGTCATGCATCTAGTTTCTAGAAGAGCCCAGTTTAGAACCTGACCCTCAAGTTTTGTGCTGTTTCTTCTACACAACTTTCCTAAGTTAACTGAGAGGGAGAGTGCCTGTGAAGGAATTTAGTTAACGGGGTACAAACTGAGAGAATCATTGTGTATTAAGTGAATATGACCAATTCTGAGGAAGCTTGAGACTGAGCACTGAGGAAATGACAGTTTGAAATGGTTCTGAGAGGAAAATTATTGCCATATCGGAAACAATGTTGACAATTCTTTGCCAGGGACTGATGGGAACTAGAAGATTTTTTAAAAGTCACTTCAGATAGCAAATTTTTAGCAGGCTAAAGGCAAAAGTGAATGTTAATAAACATGTTGGATATCCTCAGACCTGTCAAAATCCTGTCAAGAATGCGGCCAGTGGAGCTCTTGACAGGGAGGCAGTGACTGATTGACACAGGCTGACAAGGTTAGGATGTTAAAAACATGGACTTTTTAGGGATTGATTTTTTTTTTAACATCTTTATTGGAGTATAATTGCTTTACAATGGTGTGTTAGTTTCTGCTGTATAACAATGGATCAGCTATACATATACATATATCCCCATATCTCCTCCCTCTTGCGTCTCCCTCCCACCCTCCCTATCCCACCCCTCTAGGGGGTCACAAAGCACCGAGCTGATCTCCCTGTGCTATGCAGCTGCTTCCCACTAGCTATCTATTTTACATTTGGTAGTGTATATAAGTCCATGCCACTCTCTCACTTCATCCCAGCTTACCCTTCCCCCTCCCCATGTCCTCAAGTCCATTCTCTACATCTGTGTCTTTATTCCTGTCCTGGCCCTAGGTTCTTCACAACCATTTTTTTTGTTTTTTTTTTTTTAGATTCCAAGTATATGCGTTGGCATATGGTATTTGCTTTTCTCTTTCTGACTTACTTCAGTCTGCATGACAGTCTCTAGGTCCATCCACCTCACTACAAATAACTCAATTTCGTTTCTTTTTATGGCTGAGTAATATTCCATTGTATATATGTGCCACATCTTCTTTATCCATTCATCTGTCGATGGACACTTAAGTTGCTTCCATGTCCTGGCTATTGTAAATAGTGCTGCAATGAACATTGTGGCACATGACTCTTTCTGAATTATGGTTTTCTCAGGGTATATGCCCAGTAGTGGGATTGCTGTATCATACGGTAGTTCTATTTTTAGATTTTAAGGAACCTCCATACTCTTCTCCATAGTGGCTATATCAATTTACATTCCCACCCACAGTGCAAAAGGGTTCCCTTTTCTCCACACCCACTCCAGCATTTATAGTTTGTAGATATATTTTTTTTTTAGAAATTTATTTATTTTATTTATTTATTTTTGGCTGCATTGGGTCTTTGTTGCTGTGCGTGGGCTTTCTCTAGTTGTAGCGAGCGGGGGCTACTCTTCGTTGCAGTGCGCGGGCTTCTCATTGCAGTGGCTTCTCTTGTTGCGGAGCATGGGCTCTAGGCATGCGGGCTTCAGTAGTTGTGGCTCATGGGCTCTAGAGCGCAGGCTCAGTAGTTGTGGAGCACTGACTTAGTTGTTCCACGGCATGTGGGATCTTCCCGGACCAGGACATGAACCTGTGTCCCCTGCATTGGCAGGCAAATTCTTAACCACTGCGCCACCAGGGAAGCCCAGTTTGTAGATTTTTTGATGATGACCATTCTGACTGGTGTGAGGTGATACCTCATTGTGGTTTGGATTTGCATTTCTCTAATGATTAGTGATGTTGAACATCCTTTCATGTGTTTGTTGGCCATCTGTATGTTTTCTTTGGAGAAATGTCTATTTAGGTCTTCCACCCATTTTTGGATTGGGTTGTTTGTTTTTCTGATATTGAGCTGCATGAGCTGCTTGTATATTTTGGAGGTTAATCTTTTGTCACTTGCTTCATTTGCAAATATTTTCTCTCATTCTGAGGTTTGTCTTTTTGTCTTGGTTATGGTTTCCTTTGCTGTGCAAAAGTTTTCAAGTTTCATTAGGTCCTACTTGTTTATTTTTGTTTTTATTTCCATTTTTCTAGGAGGTGGATCAAAAAGGATCTTGCTGTGATTTACGTCATAGAGTGTTCTGCCTACGTTTTCCTGTAAGAGTTTTTAGTGTCTGGCCTTACATTTAGGTCTTTAATCCATTTTGAGTTTATTTTTGTGTATGGTGTTAAGAAGTGTTCTAATTTCATTCTTTTACATGTAGCTGTCCAGTTTTCCCAGCACCACTTATTGAAGAGGCTGTCTTTTCTCCATTGTATATTCTTACCTCCTTTATCAAAGATAAGGTGACCATATGTGGGTTGGTTTATCTCTGGGCTTTCTAACCTGTTCCATCGATCTATATTTCTGTTTTTGTGCCAGTACCATACTGTCTTAATTATTGTAGCTTTGTAGTACAGTCTGAAGTCAGGGAGCCTGATTCCTCCAGCTCCGTTTTTCATTCTCAAGATTGCTTTGGCTATTTGGGGTCTTTGTGTTTCCATACAAATTGTGCAATTTTTTGTTCTAGTTCTGTGAAAAATGCCATTGGTAGTTTGATAGGGATTGCATTGAATCTGTAGATTTACATTGTAGTGTAGTCATTTTCACAGTGTTGATTGTTCCAACCCAAGAACATGGTACATCTCTCCATCTATTTGTATCGTCTTTAATTTCTTTCATGAGTGTCTTATAGTTTTCTGCATACAGGTCTTTTGTCTCCTTAGGTAGGTTTGTCCCTAGGTATTCTTTTTGTTGCAATGGTAAATGGGAGTGTTTCCTTAATTTCTCTTTCAGATTTTTCATCGATAGTGTATAGGAATGCAAGAGATTTCTGTGCATTTATTTTGAATCCTGCTACTTTACCAGATTCATTGATTAGCTCTAGTAGTTTTCTGGTAGCATCTTTAGGATTCTCTATGTATAGTATCATGTCATCTGCAAACAGTGACAGTTTTACTTCTTCTTTTCTGATTTGGATTCTTTTTATTTCTTTTTCTTCTCTGATTGCTGTGGCTAAAGCTTCCAAATCTATGTTGAATAATAGTGGTGAGAGTGGCCAACCTTGTCTTGTTCCTGATCTTAGAGGAAATGGTTTCAGTTTTTCACCATTGTGAATGATGTTGGCTGTGGATTTGTCATGTATGGGCTTTATTATGTTGAGGTAGGTTCCCTCTATGCCTACATTCTGGAACGTTTTTATCAAAAATGGGTGTCGAATTTTGTCGAATTCTTTTTCTGCATCTATGGAGATGATCATATTGTTTTTCTCCTTCAATTTGTTAATATGGTGTATCACATTGAGTGATTTGCATATATTGAAGAATCCTTGCATTCCTGGGATAAACCCCACTTGATCATGGTGTATGATCCTTTTAATGTGCTGTTGGATTTTGTTTGCTAGTATTTTGTTGAGGATTTTTGCATCTATGTTCATCAGTGATATTGGCCTGTAGTTTTCTTTCTTTGTGATATCTTTGTCTGCTTTTGGTATCGGGGTGATGGTGGCCTCATGGAATGAGTTTGGGAGTGTTCCTCCCTCTGCTATATTTTGGAAGAGTGTGAGAAGGATGGGTGTTAGCTCTTCTCCAAATGTTTGATAGAATTCACCTGTGAAGCCATCTGGTCTTGGACTTTTATTTGTTGGAAGATTTTTAATCACAGTTTCAATTTCAGTGCTTGTGACTGGTCTGTTCATATTTTGTATTTCTTCCTGGTTCAGTCTTGGAAGGTTGTACTTTTCTAAGAATTTGTCCATTTCTTCCAGGTTGTCCATTTTATTGGCCTATAGTTGCTGGTAGTAATCTCTCATGGTCCTTTGTATTTCTGCCGTGTCAGTTGTTACTTCTCCATTTTCGTTTCTAATTCTGCTGATTTGAGTCTTCTCCCTTTTTTTCTCGATGAGTCTAGCTAATGGTTTATCAGTTTTGTTTATCCTCTCAAAGAACCAGTTTTTAGTTTTATTGATCTTAGTTATTGTTTCCTTCATTTCTTTTTCATTTATTTCTTAACTGATCTTTATGATTTCTTTCCTTCTGCTAACTTTGGGTTTTCGTTTTTGTTCTTCTTTCTCTAATTGCTTTGGTGTAAGTTTAGGTTGTTTATTTGAGATTTTTCTTGTTTCTTGAAGTAGGGTTGTATTGCTATAAACTTCCCTCTTATAACTGATTTTGCTGCATCCCATAGGTTTTGGGTCATCATGTTTTCATTGTCATTTCTTTCTAGATATTTTTTGATTTCCTCTTTTATTTCTACAGTGACCTCTTGGTTATTTAGTAGCGTATTATTTAGCCTCTGTGGGTTTGTATTTTTTAGAGTTTTTTTTTTTTTTCCTGTAATTGCTATCTAGTCTCATAGCTTTGTGGTTAGAAAAGATATTTGATATGATTTCAATTTTCTTAAATTTACTGAGGCTTGATTTGTGACCCAAGATATGATCTATCCTGGAGAATGTTCCATGAGCACTTGAGAAGTATAGGGATTGATTTTTAAATAGAAGAAAAGAGATAATCGTGACAACATTTGGGATCTCTGTGTGGGGGTTGGAGTATAATCATCATTTAATTTAAATTTATCCATCTTATTTATAGGTGAACAAATAATTTCACATGTGTTTATCATGTAGTTCTGCATCTAAACTATGTGGGGACATCTGCCAAGATGGTGCCCTCTCCCCAAAATTAATCCTGAAGAAAGATTATAAATAAACAGAAGAGAAACATGAGTATCCAGAATGAATAAAACCAACCAACAAATTTTAAGAAACCCCTGAGGGAACAGAAGACCACTTACACTAGTGCAGGTCAGTTGTAGCCAGAGGATAAATGTATCCATAGGTAGATAGTGAAGTTTCTTCAATTCTGCTTTTTGTTTTTCTCTGTCTTTCCCTTTCACTGCAGAGATGACCCCAGGTAGTAACAGAGCAGTAGAAAAGCAGTGCTGGGGTAGGAGTTCATGAAATCTGACTGACCCATTTACCTCATTCCCGTCCTTCAGACTCACATGGCTCATGGATTAAAACATAGGAAGACTGCCTTCTCACTAATGCATCTTCCTCTTGAGGTTTAAGGTAGAGTCCTGACCACTGGAGTTGCCTGATAAGTTGGCTACAAATCAGAGAAATTCACAGCAGTATGGTGGTACCTAGGCTTTCTAAACTGAGGCTCATTCTTTTCTCTTCTTTAGCTCATTTAATTTGGGCAGAACAGCTAGTATCCTCATGGAAAAAATGAACTCTTAGCCCTAAATAACTAGATAACAGAGGGCTACATGTATCCTGTAAAATAGAAATATTAGAAAAAGTGAACTAAGAATTTAAAATAAATATGATAAAAAAGCTTAAAGGGAATAAATATATTAGCTATAACAAAATAATAATAAAAACAATGGAAATATAAAGTATGAGTTTAAATGAAGCACAATATATGGTATAAGTAGGAGGATAGGTACGACTGAAAAATAAATTAATGAACCAGAAGAGTAAATTGAGAAATTCTTCTAGAAGGCAGCAAGAATGCATTTAAAAAAAAAAACAAAACTATGTAAACAAATAACAAAAGCTAATAGCTCTGGTGGATAGAAGTACAAGTGCCAGTATCTAGTAATAGGACTCCCAGTAGAATAGTGAAAATATGTGGAGGGAAATAATCTGAAGAAATAAAAGACATAAATTACTCATGCTTATAAAAAAGGAAAGACTTCAGTTTGAAAGGGCATGAATTGCCAAACATAAAATAAAAGGAAAACCCACATCTACACGTATTACATTAATATATAGGAAGATTAATACAAAGAAAATAATTCTATAAGCTTTTAGAGAGAAAATGAAGGTCACCTAAAGAAAAACAAGAATCAGGTTGATATCAGACTTTTCAATGGCAGCACTGGATGCAAGAAGACAATGAAGTTATATTTTTAAAATGTTGAAGGAAAATAACTTTGAATAGAGAGTTTTACATCTAGCAAAATTGCCACTCAAATATGAGGGCAATTTTGTAATAAAAACATCCCTAGGCACATAAGACCTCAAAAAGTTTGTCTTATGAGAGTACACATTGAAAATAATTTTTGGAAAAGTACTTATTTCAGAAGAGAAATACATTCAGAAGATTGTGCAAGAAATATGTTGAAAGTAAGAATGATAAAATATCTTGGGATCCTAGACAGTACTAATGTGACAAGGGATATGGATAGTTGGATGGTTGGACACTAAGGAGCCATGTGAGCCTGTCAGACCACTTTGCTGTTTAGAAAGAAGATATAGATCTTGATAGGCTGGTTTTATTACTTTGCTAGGGCTGCCATAACAAAGCACTACAGTCTGGTGGCTTAAACAACAGAAATTTATTTTCTTACAAGTCTGGAAGCTATAAGTCTCAGACCAAGGTATCAGCAGGTTTGGTCTCTTATGAGGCCTCTTGCTTGGGTTGTATATGGCCAGCTTCTCCCTGTGTCCTCACATGGTTTTCTCTCTGTGTGCAAGCATGTCTGTGTCCTAATCTCCTCTTCTTAAAGGGACACCAGTCAGATTGGATTAGAGCCCACTTTAATGACTTCATTTTACTTTAACTTCCACTTTAAAGACTCTGTCTCCAAATACAGTCACATTCTGAGCTACTGGGTGTTAGGATATCGACATATGAACTTTGGGGGCACACAATTCATCTACATAATACTGATTGATATTCTCCCAGCATATACCTATAAGCATGTTAGTCAATGATTGTTCTGATTGAGTGTCAGGGCCATTACCAGTTGCTATATACTTTAAAATATCACTTCTAGATATTGCAAGTTTAAGACATAAATAAGGGCAAGTAGTTATGTACATAGTTCTTAACCTATCACATAAGAACAAAAATATGATGTATAGCTTTTAAACCAGAAGGAAAAAATAAATGAATCTATTCAACAGAAAGCAGGAAGGAGAAGTGGAGACCAAAAATGCAGTAAATGGAAAATATGAAATGAAAGAACAAATATAAGTGAAAAAAATCATTACATTAAATGTAAATGGGTAAAACACATTTATTGAAAGAGACTTTTTTGATTGGATTTTAGAAAGATGATGTTTAGTTCAAAAGATACATTGAAATAGAAGAAAAAATGAAAATGTGAATTGAAAGTAATCTGGAGTAGACATCTTAATAATTGACAAAAGAAACAAAAAGGACAAAGAAGGATGATGCTCTGTATAGTAAACTGAGCAATAGGACAGAAAGGTAGAGCTATTTTGATCCATTATGCATCTAATAACACAGCTGTAAATAATATTAAGCTCCAAGAAGCAGAATTTCAGGAAGAAATAGATAAATCATCAGGGTTGGCTGGAGATTTTATACACAACTTTCAAAAAAGCTCATAGATCAAGCAAATGTATACACACACACAAACACACACAGCAGCAGGATTAAAGACCCGAACAATACAATATATGGAAATGCTAATATATAGAAATATATATGTATGAATTTCTACATCTAACCATTATTTGGTTACAAGCACATATGGAACATTTACAAAAATAGACTATAAATCAATTTCATTGCCTAAGTTCTCTGACCATAAGTTCTCTGAATTTCTTATGTAACACAATGAAACATTAATTGCCAAAACAATAGCTAAACCCATCATATACTTGGAAACTAAATATTTCAAAATATGTTATAAATATGTTAAAAATGAAACCATTATGTGTCAAAATGTATGGATGCAGTGAAGCAGAAAAAATTATAGCTTTAAAAGTAACATGAAACTACAAAGATTCAAAGTAAATAAGCTAAGTTTTCAGCTCATGAAGTTGGAAAAATAGCAGGGGGGTAGACCTAAAGAAACAAGAAGGAAGGAAATGATAGAGATAAAAGTAGAAATCAAGAAAATCAAGAACAGAGGAACAATAGTGAAGATTAACAAAACCAAAAGCTGATTCTTTGAAAAGATCAACAAAGTAGACCTGTGATAAGATTAATCAAGAAAAAAGAAGCAAATAAACAAGACAAATATTGAAAACGTGATATAACTATAGATAAAGAGAGATTTGAAACAGATAGGTTTAAGATTCTAAACAAATAAATTCCTAGAAAAATATAAAGTGCTAAAACTGTCACAAGGAAACTTGAATAGACCAAATAAATAATTGATATGGTTCTCAAAAAATTCTCCGACATCCACAGCAATAAACAAACAAAAAAACCCCAAAAAACTTCAGGTTCCAATAATTAGTAAGTTTTACTCAAATTTCAAGGAATAGTAAGTTCTATACTATACTAGTCATTACAGAAAATATAGAAGGATCAAAAATTCCCTAGCTCACTTTTCAGTTTTATCGAAGTATAATTTACATACCATAGAACTGACCCATTAAAAATATACAATTTGATGATTTCTAATAAATTTTTAGACTTCTGTAACTATCATTACAATTTTTTTCTGTTGCTTGTATCACCCATTCATTCCTTTTTATTGCTGAATAGTATCTGGGTGCTGTGTTAGTTTCCTAAGGCTGATGTAACAAATTGCATGTGCCTTAAATAACAGAAATTTATTATTTCAAAGTTCTGGAGGGTAGAAGTCTGAATCAAGGTGTTGGTCAGGCCATGCTCTCTCTGAAGGCTTAAGGGAAGGATCCTGCCTTGCTTTTTCCTAGCTTCTGATGCGTGCCAGCAATCCTTGGCATTCCTTGGGTTGTGGCAGCTTAACTCCAATCTCTGCTTCCATCTTCACATGACTGTCTTCTCTCTGTGTCTATATCCAAGTTTCCCTCTCTTTATAAGGATACCCATCATTGGATTAGGGCCTACCCTAAGCAAGTGTGACCTCTTTTAACTTGATTATCTACAAAGATTCTAGTTTCAAGTAAGGTCACATTCACTGGCTCAGGGTAGACCTGAATTTGGGGGGACATTATTTAGTATAAATATATATATATATGCTTTGGTATATATATATATACCAAATTTTGTTTAACTTTTCAATACTTGCTGGGTGTTTGGATTGTTTCTAGCTTTTGCTATTAAGAATATTCTCATAAGGATTCCCTAGTGGTCCTGTGGTTAAGACTCCGCCTTCCACTGTAGGGGATGGGGGTTCAATCCCTTGTCTGGGAAGTTCCACATGCCGCAAGGTGTGGGATAAAAAAGAAAAAGGAAAAAAAAAAAGAGAATATTCTCATAGAAGGCAGCGATTCATGTTTTACTTAGTAGGAAACAAACAGACAAAAACGAAGTGATCTAGTGGTCAAGTCTTTCTTTCTTGCCTCTACTGTCAGTCTCCATGGAGGAAATAAAGGTTTTAAGGATAGTTTAGGAAGCTACAGTCTAGAAAATTTCCTTCAAGAATCTATCATCTTGAGCAAATCATTTTCAGAATATGTCTGACTTTTGAGACTCTTTTATAGAAATATATTTTGCCTCTGATTATTCTCTGACTATATAAACTTTTGATCGTTGAGGAGCAGGACATGGTCAGAGAATCAGGAAAGGTGGCCATTTGTCCCTTCTTTGAGTGCCCTTCATTCTCTTGGTGGTCACAGGGGGCCACTGGGGAACCACACTTACCCTTAGACAGGGTGCCTCTGGACAAGGGCATCCTTGCTAGGATTTTGTCCTTCCAGGGACAGACGATGTTGCTGTATCTGCCGCAAAAAGGCAGCTCCAGTGGTTCTCGTTTTAAGCTTCCCTCAACTTTCAAATGAGTGTAATTTTCAAACCTGTATTCCAAAGAATTTTTTTTTCAGGAATGCTTTTGTACTTAACACCTCTGTGAACTCTGTGACCATACACCCTCATCTGGAAGGTCAATTCAGAGGTGGCAGAGCAGGCTGACAGGTTCATTTCTATCATTTCTGCATCAAAAATGCTTCCCCCCACCCCCCGAACATTTCTGCATCAAAAATGCTTCCCCCCACCCCCCAGAACAGAGTCAAATGTTCAGAGGCATTTGGATTAAAGTTGAATTGCTTAGTCCAATCTTAGTCACCTCTCCACACACAGACAGGATCTCTAACCAGGGAAAGGGTGTTGGTGGGAGCTCAGGAAATCAAGCAAAAGGGGGGCTTTGATCACAGTGTTCCAAGTTAGATTTAGGTTCAGCTAGCTGTCTTGAGGAAAGCCTGGGCTTGTTGTAGTGCTGGTTAACATAGACCATTGTTGAGAGGGTTCTCAATATGCGTTTTCCCACGAGGAAATCTCTTCCTGTAGTACTGTCCCAAGTAAAAGCGTTTTGAGGTTAATCGTCAAGTTCAAATATACAGTGATATTCAGTCTTCATCATGGTCACAGTATGTAGTTTCCATGCATATGTGGGCACACTCTCTTAAAGCATTTGATTTAAGATTTTAAAATTTACTGAGTTTAAAGATTATTTGTTATTTTTGTCTGCTCAGTACCTATATGACTTTTTCTGGTCATTTCCCCTCCCTAATTGCACTTAGTTCTAGTGGTCAGTAGCAGTGTTTGTGGTAGCTACCCTCCAACCCCCGGACCAAGCCAGCAGCAGCAAATAATCCAGACCAGACCAATCATGGGGACCAATCAAGGATGAGACTGTGACTCAAGCAGGGTCAGATTACTTCCCTGAATTAGCAAAGAGAAGTCCACTTTCTGCTGGGAGGAGGTGAATCTAGGGTTATGTATAGCCGTCTTGTCTGCAGTAAAGTTCCAGTCTGTGGAAAGAAACCAACATACAAGAGGAAGAAGAGGCAGGTGGTGGATGGAGACAAAGCCTTGACTACATCTCTTAGGCTGCAGAAGATGGCCTGAGTCTTCCCAGGTCCATAAGCCGTATTCCACTTTCTTCATAATCTAGAAGTTTCTCTTACTTATAAGCAAAAAATGCCACATTAGTACACTATATCTACTATGTACCAAGTACTGTGTTAGGTAGAGGGAGGGATAAAGATGAATAAGACATTTTCGTATGATAACTAACAAAGTTAAAGTATAGATGAAAGACAATGGGAAAACAATGTGCAGAGAGATTGTGACTTAGAGTTATTGAGAGTTTTTGAGCACAGTGGTTAAATGATAAGACCCGTGTTTTCACTCTGGTTATACTGTGGGGTGTGGATTGGACAAAGAATGGCTAGGTGTGGATGGTGAATTCTGGGTTATCCAAGTATTTTTAAGGACTTCAGACCAAAATAAGATTCTTGTCATTGATAGCCAGGGGGTTCCCTGTGGTTTTAGCACTATTTGGATTGATCAGAAAGTATGGCCATTTTGGCTAGGTATGTTTTGAATTCATGTCTCATTCCTGTTTTTTAACATAGTAGTCATATAATTTGATAATAAGCTTTTTTTTAGCCCTCTTCTATCCAGACTTGTACCTAACGATTTAAATTCTTTGTCAAAATTGCCTTCTTTTTTTTGAGCATTAAATAAAAAGCAAATAAGCTTTTCTCTGGTGATTTCTAACTATGCAGTGTATTTCTTGAGGTTTGATGATTGATCCATACCAACTGCCAAATCAAGAATATTGATAGCAGGGACTACATTTTACTGATATTTGTATCCCAGCACTGAGTGTGTTGTCTCATTGTAACAATTTCTGAATTAATATATTATTATTAGTTTCCCATTGCTGCTGTAATAAATTACCACAAATTTAGTGGCTTAACACAACCAAAACTTGTTATTTTGTCGTTTCGAAGGTCAGAAGCCCAAAACAGTGCTAAGTCAAGGTGTCAGCAGGGCTGGTTCATTCTGGAGGCTCTAGGGGAGAATCCTTTTCTTTGCCTTTTTGAGCTTTTAGAGGCTGTCTGCATTCCTTGGCACTTGGCCCCTTCCTCCATCCTCAAAGCCAGCACTATTGTGTGTTCAATCTCTCTCTCTATGACCTCTGCTTCCATTGGCACATAGTCTTATCTGAGTCTGACTCTTTTTTTTTTTTTTTTTTTTTATGAGAGGTGGGCCTCTCTTTTTTTTTTAAATTTATTTATTTATTTATTTATTTATTTATTTATTTATGGCTGTGTTGGGTCTTCGTTTCTGTGCGAGGGCTTTCTCTAGTTGCGGCAAGCGGGGGCCACTCTTCATCGCGGTGCGCGGGCCTCTCACTATTGCGGCCTCTCTTGTTGCGGAGCACAGGCTCCAGACGCGCAGGCTCAGTAGTTGTGGCTCACGGGCCTAGTTGCCCCGCGGCATGTGGGATCTTCCCAGACCAGGGCTCGAACCCGTGTCCCCTGCATTAGCAGGCAGATTCTCAACCACTGCGCCACCAGGGAAGCCCCTGAGTCTGACTCTTGATTCTCTATTATTAGGAGTCTTGTGATTACATTGGGGCCACCTAGATAATTCAGGAGATAGTTCAGGATCATCTTCACATCTCAAGGTCCTAAATTTAATTATACTTACACCATCCTTTTGCCACATAAGGTAACACAGTCACAGGTTTTAGGAATTAGGAGGTGAACATCTTTGCAGAGAAGCATTATTCTATCACAAAAATATTTACTCTGTGGGATGAATTATTTTAATATGAGTTGATATGTAACTGATGGGTTATTAACTGGGGGTCACCATGATGAGACTTCCTGATCTAAATAATCATAAGATGTTCACATTTCACTCTATGCTATAGTAATGGAGGTGGCCTGGATGAGCTAAAATTCCAAACCTGAGGTGAGGATATAGTAGTAAACTTGTTTTTAGCAAGTAACCATATTAAAATCTATAACCTCTGGCTTTATATAATTGTTAAAAAAATATCAGATGTCTACCTCAAAACTTCCAAACCTATGTTGTTCCATATATAGTGATCACATGTCCTGGTTTTCAGGGCACAGTCCTGATTTTAATAATGTATTATATGGGCACCCTACCCATATCCTAATAGATCAAATCCCCTAATGTAATTTTGAAAATAGTCTCCCCTAATTTCATAAAACTACGAAATTTAGTCATGCTAGGCTCAACCATATTACCATTTTCTTCTGAATTTCCTCTTTCTAATGCTGGGGAGTCCAAAAATCTTATATAAGTTTTCACATAATTACCATGTCTCATGAAAAAATATGTGGAAATATACTGCAAGGGGAGTTTGAGTCCTTGGTTGCTTTTATAAATTGGCATCAACAATTACCAAGGAATCACACTTACTACTAGAGGATGGAGCAGACAACTTTGCTTCACACAATAGGTACACAACTCAAAATTAGCATATGATTTGCATGATTGCAGGTCAGATATTTTAAAAACATAAGAAGATTTTCATTGTAAAAGGAGTAATAATAAACTTTTCATCTTTTGATTATATTGGGATTTTAATAAACTAGGTCCTGTATACATCTTCCATTCATTCAAATATTTATCAAGTGCCTATTCTGTTGTGGCCATCCTGCTGGACACTTAGAAAGAAATCTATAACAGAAAATTTTGCATGATGTAATATTTTAGCTTCTTCTGGAACGTTATTAGTATAACTGACGAAAATGCTTCAACATTGCTGACCCTCCCAGCTGACCATTAATTTGGAGCTAACTAATCAGATATTATTTTAAGTAAGTAATCAAATATTTATTCATTTTTTCACTTTTTTTCTCTTTAAGAGAGATGTCTTTGAATTGAATTTGGGGGAAAATTTCTTCCCTTGGGGAAAATTCTGGAAAACTCTGATACATGCGTGTAGTCAGCTTGTTGGAGAAGCTGTTTTGACAACACAAAGAGGACCATTCCAATCCTCAAGGAGTCCATGGTCTAGTTGTAACGGACAGATATGTAAGCTTATGACTAAAGATCAGAGCAATATAAAAACTATGTAGATGTCCTCCCAGGGTGCCCTAGGAGCATAGAGGCTGGGGTCTAAATCTGCCCTGTGGTTTTTCCAAGTCTTTTTGGAGGAAGCAGTGCCCTCCCTGAGTCTGGGAAAATCGGTGGGAGCTGGCCAGGTAAAGAAGGTGGGAAGAACATCCAGGCAAAAGACCATGTATGTTAACTGGATGAAGCAAGAAACAGTAGGACTTGCATTTAGTTCTGTGTGGCTGAAGAAAAAGTGTGTAAATGGAGAGACAAGAGATTAGAACCAAGAGGTCTTGAAAAGCCTCACACAGGTAACTAAGGAATTCAACTTTCTAAGGAATTCAAAAGCTTGGGGAGAGGCTCATTGGAGACTGCTCAACAGGGAAGTGATGTTATCACATTTGTATTTTAAGAGATTGTCACATGAGCTCTATGAATAACAGAGTGAGGTAGAATAGAAGCATGGAGATTTCCAGGAGTTCAGCTGAGGGGTCTGGCTGGGAAGTGAGGATTGTCTAAACCAGGGCAGTGGCAGAGGGGATGGAAAAGGAAGAAAGTGATTTCATGTTTGGTAAAGCACACAATCATAAAGTAATCTAGTTTATGTATGGCAGTAAAATGGTTATTATTTATTTAGAGAAAAGATCTTTTCTAAAATCATCTCTGATCATAAAACAAGATTATTTTCAAAGTATAAAGCATTTGTCTTCTAATACTGGATGTCAGTGAAATCTCTTTATGATTCTAGTGCAAGGGATTGAACTCTAGCACACTACCAGGAATGTGGTATATATTCAGTGAATCTTTGACATTTTCAATTGGGGTAAAAAATATACAGTTTAGTTATGTTTTAGTGAGTTCTCTGAATATGGCTGTATACTGAGCTTAATTTTGACAAGGGGGATATATAATCCTGGAAGGAGCAAGGCGGCGAAATGAGAAGACTCCGGGGGCCAGTCCTTCCCCAGCTTCAGCCTGAGACTGATCACAGACTCTCAGATTCCGTTTCCTCAACCATTCAGAAAGGGATTATGGCATCTGTCTTGGACATCACAAGGCTCATAGGAGAGTAAAAATAAGCCAGCAAACTTTGAAATCATCAAGCTTTGAAAATCATCAAGCGTTCGATTGGGAAGTGGTGTTGCTGAGGAAAGATGAATGAATTTGGAGTAGGTAGATCTGGGTTCAAATCTGAACAGGAAATTATTTTGGGTGTGAATGAAAAATGTTGCCTGCCCAATCAGTAAACAAAGGATGTTGTAGTCCTCAGCCACTGAAACCACTGCCAGCGGTGCACCCTGAGGGGACTCAGTATGGGAAAGAACAGGGTACTGGCCCTAGATAGCAAAGGTGCATATCAAAAGAATGATTTTAATAAGTCCGGACTCTTGCATCTTCCCATACGTAGAAAAGTGCTAAATTCATTAACTTGAGATGTCTGGTTTTCTTTAATTAATGGTAACCTTTGGATGTTCAGACTGTCTGGTCTTTTTGTTGCAAAAACCCGTATATATCCCGACTCCTCTCTTACCTCTTCGGAGCAGTCCCTCAGAGCACCCTGAGAGGCTGTCTCCCGGGCGTGAGGCCTCAGAATATCTGCCTAATAAAACATAATTCTCAACTTTTAGGTTGTGCTTTTTTTTTTTTTTTTTTTTTTTCAGTCAACAGGGGCAAATTGCTTAGCCTCTTTGAGTTTTAGTTTCCTCATCTTTATAATGGACATAATAGCATCTAGTTCAGGGCTGGGGTAGGTTTGTGTGAGCTAACAAATGTAAAGGAAGTTCAATGAATGTTAGTTCTTTCTTCCTTTGGTAAAAAAAAAAAAAAAGGTGGTTAAGAACTTTGCTCTTTTCCTACTAGCCTAGGAATCTAGATTCTCTCCCAACCTTTAGTTGAGAGAGAGGATGAAAAGGGTAGGGAATGAGCTGCTCTGTTCTCAGTGCTACTCTTGGTGTCTGCCAGATTGAGGAAGACAGATTCTCTCGGATGTCCCTGTGTGCCGTCTCTTTTAGGGTCTCCTATCTGCTTAGGTCCTTGAGGGAAAACATCTGCTACTATTGCTGCAGTTTCTGCAGTGTCATTTGTCTTCAAATTTGCTTAGGTTTATTTGAAATTTTTGTGGATCATTTTATAGCCTCCCACTTGACTTTTTCTATATCTTCCTGCTCCCATTTTACTCTTCACTTCTCCTATTTTGTTTTCATGTCCTCATCATTTATCTTCTTATCAGGTGTTTTGTTGGGGTAGAGATTTTGACAAATGTGTTATCTGTTGCTTCCATGTTGGAATTCCCAGATTTGCACAATGAAACCACGTCAGGCACTGGACATGGTTTCTTTTTCTTTTATTTTTCTTTCCTTTACTCCATCACTCCCTTTTTTTTCTCTGGCCCTGCAGCAGATTTTTCCTTCTCTGGAAGGAAATGTTAAATGTTGTCATCTTTCCCAATGCTGTCTCCAGAAAGTACTCTTGTTACCCCAAAATTGTATCCCCCTCTTGGTGGGTGTTGAGCCAAAAGACACAACCAAGGCAAAGATTAGGAGAAGGAGGGATTTGTTACCTGCAGCGAGCAAGGAGAACACCAGGGATATTTCCCAAAGCAGTGTCTCCCCAGACAGCAAAATTGGGGATGTTTTTGAAACCGAGCAGGGCCCTATGGGGCTCCTGGGCACAGAAGCCTTTCCATGTCCCCTGTTGCTTGTAGGGAATAGACTCCAGCTTCCGTGACCTTCCCTGAGTTCTGAAGGGCAGATTGGAACAGTTGCTAAGCAGGGAAGGGAGGGGATGCAGAGACAAGAGAGCAACAGCCATGAAAAAAAGGGCAGCCTTGGGGCAGGGTCCTGGTTCCGCCTCAAGGGATACACATAACAATATCTTTAAGCTCTTCATAGAACTAAGACCCCCAACTAATGGAAGATGTCAGCATTCTTCATTCCAGAGAAGACCAGCTGAGGCCAGATTAAAGGAACCAAAGAAGTTCATCAAAAGATTACTTGAGACCAGATTAAAGGAGTGCAGGCCCTACACCCTAATCCTATCAGCAACCCTGGCCTTGTACCATTGCTATAAAATTCCTCACCAAACTCCCCTGGGTTGGGACACACAGTTTCAAGTGCAAGAGCCCACTGGGTCCGCTTTTGCCTGGCAAAGCAATAAAGCCATTCTTTTCTACTTCACCCAAAACTGTCTCTGAGATTCGATTCGGCACCGGGGCACAGAGGCCGAGCTTTCAGCATCAGCTTAAGCTAGGGTACATGCATATTCATGAAGGGACCTGTGCAGTAGGCAGAGTCCAACCTTTAGTTGATTGAAGTCATGAGGGTCAGAAAAGGTCCACATCATCATCATCCTTAGGTTCCAGTTGATCAGGTGGTTGAGCGCTTCAGGCTAATCTTTACTATTGAAACAGAACTGGGGGTCTTTACAACTGATATGTTATCTTTGCTATTGTTACTTCTCTTGCCTGATAACAGTCCTTTGTTTCTGCATTCTTTCACGCCCTTAAGATCATTAATTACTGACACCTGTTCAAGAGCAAGCACTGTGGCCAGGCTTAGATCACAAAACGACTTTTAGACCAAAAATGGCTTAGGCCAAAAATGGCTTCTCTTATGTCAAGAAAGCCCATGCCTGGTCCTCTTTCTCCAGGGACTCCCATACCCTATCTGCTTACACTCTGGCTTCTTCCTCCTGGGGCAGTTTTGTTCTCATTGGCTTTCTACCACTGACAGTCCATAGGACCATTGCCCTTTTCATTCTTAGAAGGCATCTCCAGCTCACAACCATTGCAGGGGGCACTTTTCCTTTTACTGGGGACCATCAGTTGATATTGCCAGGAAGATTTCTTAGGAAGTAGCACTTAGGGGAGCAAGGTGCCACGGAAGAAGTAGGACCTCACATATTTAAATGTGATAACATGTATGAAGCACTTCACAGTTGCTGCCACATGTTAAGTATTTAATAATTAGTACTGTTCAGGACTGGTTTATTATGGGATGGTATTTGGTATTTTGGGAGGTTGGGTTGGGAATACCTTACAGCATTTGGAAATTGTGAAACAATACTATGCTGATCTAGTCACATGACATTTCAAGCTCTACTGTAGGAAAAGAGAAAGAAATATGACTTTGATGTTGCAAGTAGAAAAAGGAGTGCTTTGCTCACTACGATTTTCAATTAGTTTGGGCAGAATCATACCACCTCAGCTTTTGGGAGATTTGGTTAAAAGCTTTACAAACCCGCCTTTTTCCTTATTCCTTTTGACTAAAGTTCTACTTCTATTTTTTTAAAAAATTCATTGACCATCTTGAGCTTGCTCTAAAACTATTAGAAATAGAGGTATTTTCCTCTGCACTGTTTGCATAGTATTTCTTCCTCTCCTGTTTTCCTGTTTAAATTTGTGCTTTTAATATAGCACTTCCCATGGTCAGATTTGTATTATAGTTTCTTGTGTATTGTCTGGGCTTTCTGAGGGACTGTGGGTTTCTGGAGATCAGGAATCAAGTTTGGATCTTTGCATTTCCCCCACAACCAGCATGACACCTCATATATAGCAGGCATGCTTTCAAAATAAATTGTCTGTGCTGTGATAAAGGACTAAATGCCAATTAGTGTCCACTGTAAGGAAATAATTCACAATATTCCAGGTGGTCTGCAGAAAAGTTATTGACAGAAACTTCTGCTGATGTGCTGGAGCCAGTTTGTACGGATTTGAAAGAGCAGATTATTAAATATTCAGGAATTCTTGGAGCCAGTTGCTAAATCATTGATAACTTGAAATTGGCTCTGCTGGGAATATTTACACCATGGAAATCAGCACACACTACAAATCAAGGCTATTTTTTTTTCCTTTGAAAGTCATCTTGCCAGCAGTCTATTGATGATAATTGCATTGGATACCTGGTGAAAAAGGCAAACCTTGAGGAATTGAAATAACCTAATTTAGTATTGGCTATAGTCAAGATTTTTTAAAAAAACAACCAAACTTTGCAAAAGAAAGCTAAACACAAGTGCAATCCCTGAATTGTCAGTGGGGCAATTAGACAGTTTTCTAAATAGTGGGGTGTGAGGGCAAGTGGGGACACCATGCTTAGAGTGCCTTCATGAAGAACAGTTCAGAGCTTCCTCAAAAACAAAAACAAAAGCAGACCACAGCTGAAGAAGGCGAGATAGACAGCTTCTCACAAGCAATTCCCCAAAATAGCAAAGCTCGTTCAAGGTATTTGCAGGTAGTAAGATCTGTATTGTGATCTATTCTAGTGCTTCTTAATATTTAAAAAAAATTTTTTCCCTGCCATAGACGTTATTAAGTCTATGGCAGTATCAAGGAGCACTTAAAAATACACTGTGTTAGAAGAAAATGTTAGATGTATTTAGAGATATGCAAAGCATGTTGCATATTTAGTACATATCAGAATAAAATAGAGAAATTATAAACAACTTCTCACTTTCTAATTTCCAGCAGGGTTAATGATGCAACTTATGAGTGATTCCTCAGTGACCCTTATCTGCAAAGACTGTCTTTCTTGTTATTGTACCTGCTCATTCATTAAGAATATTTTCACAGAACTTTGTATTCATTAAAATCTTCAAACAATGGTAGTCTGGAGAAAGAAGCACTAATCAAGGCCTTATACTGTTGTGAGGCAGTTTTAAAAGAATGATGAGAAAGGGATTTTAAGACTTTTTGACAACGAATCAAACTATCCTTCACAAGGTATCAGAGTTCTATGATCTGAATATAATAAAATACTGTTGGGCTTAATTTTGCTGAAAAAAATCTTTCAGATGTTGAGATTACAAAATAAATTACACAGGCTAAGTGTAAAGGTTTTCCATTATGGGTAAATAGAGTATTTTTGGCTAAGAGATTTCTGGCATCTTACAACTGGTTTAGGAAGCCCACTAAGGAATTATGGGAAAGTTGGAGTTACGAAGTTGCTTCAAAAAGCTACAGGAGTAGTGTGTAGCATGTAGCTCACATATTACACTAGTCTTGACTGTTGAAAAGCACCAGGCAAGGACATTCAATCACCTGGTGGAGTGATCTCAGGAGATATTTTTCTGGCTTCCTACAAGTGCTCCTTGCTTTTCAGCAGTCCACTGTGTGCATAAAATTAACAACATGCTACAATGGCTTTTTATATCATAAATGGAGTCCCTTAAAGTGATATTCCTTCCCACACTTTTGCAGCCTTCCGGTGAGAATTACTACCGGACTCCACTTATTTGAACAGAAGGTGTGAATTTAAAGGCATGAAGAAACATATATATTAGCAATATATTAGCTGCCTCCAGTGATGTACAGATGGATGGTTGAGTTACTCGTGGACTGTGTCTGGCTACAGAAACCTATTTCATTAAACGCTAAATCTTCACCAAAACATCTTTTGGGAGATTGAAAGTGTTCTGAACAGCTATCTCTACTGAATTTTTCAGCTGAGCTTTTCATTTTTCACCGGGTTGTTTTAGGGCCATGTAGATCCTACCATCATCACCTCCTTCTGTGAGGGTTTTTAGAGCAAATTTCTGTGACTCGCCAATAGTAGAATCAGCTATTCCTTTATTTATTAAATTAACTTATTTTTAAAGTTAATTAATTAATTTTTATTTTTAAAATTAATTAATTAATTTAAAATTTGTTTATTTATTTATTTTTGCAGTACGTCCTTGTTGGTTATCTATTTTAAATATAGCAGTGTGTACATGTCAGTCCCAAACTCCCAATCCATCCCTCCCCCCCACCCTCACCCTTCCCCCCGGTAACCATAAGTTACCAATGAGATGCTTTAAATAAGGAAACAGAGAGCCATCCAAAGGAAAAGTTGAAGCTAGTTCAACAATTAGTTGAAGACCAATTTGTCTTGGAAGTGGGAATGATGAAGTTGACGGCAGTGGAGTTGATAAACCTTTATTGAAAGCTCACTAAAACCACTCTAGTAAATCATTTAATCCTCACACAATCCTAGGAGATAGGCACTATTTTTATGTCCATTTTACACCTGAGGAGACTGAGGCAAAATGTAAGCACCATGTCCAAGGTCACACAGTTAGTAACTGATTTATGCTGGAGTTTAATCCCAGCAGTCTGACTGCAGAGCCCACATCTTAACTATCACCCCTAAATATCCAAAATGATCCTTCTTTATGGTGCACTCACGAATGACAGAGACAGCGTCTGGGGTAATATGCCTATCTCCTTGAAAAGACAGACCTCACCCAAGGCCTAATCTCCCATTCTTCCTTGGCTTCTATATCTTACCCAATGTCAAACAGGCAAGGTCAATCACATAAAGAATTTTTATGTGCTTGATTTTTGCAATAAACTTAGGATTTCCATACTTAGCAAATAAAAATGCAGAGTGCCCACATAAATTTGAATTTCACATGAACAACAAACCCTTTTTTGAAGTATAAGTGTATCCCAATATTGCCTGGTACATACTTACATGAAAAATTATTTGTGGTTCATCTGAAATTCCAGTTTAGTTGGGCATCCTGTATTTTATCTGGCAACCCTAAATAAGCTGAGTTTCAAACCTGAATGTCAACATTGTAAAAATCACTCTTTTATCTCTTGGAGATGGTTGGAGAAAACCTAACTTGCCTGAAGTTTGTCAGGTTAGAGATGAAATGCTGGCCAAGTTTGTCTTGGGACTGATTTAGACAGATCAGACATGGCATTTCTATCCCTCACAGCTCTATTCCCTGGTGTCCTCTGTGTTGTGTTGAGAGCTTGGGGAGGTGTGTTTAGAGCACAGGTTATTTTACTTTGATAGTTGCACAGCCCTGGAAACCCGTCGCTTACATTAAAATAAAATCCCTAAATGTTGTTTTAATGATGTGAGCCCCACATTGCAAATGGTCCTCTTTGCTGTGGCCTCTAAAATAATGTAATCGACCCTGACGCCATTCAGCTTGGGACACATAACTCACGTCACGGTCAATTATCTTTTGGTGGAGTTTAACACAGTGGGAGCCATTGTCAACGTAATGATTGTGGGGCTTGCAGGGCCCAAGTAACTGCAAAGGGGACTCTTGAGAGCCTCACCTGTGATTAAGGAGCCAAGCCTCATTCATCTTTGCATGCCCAGTACTTAGCACTGTGCCCGGTACATTTACAAACACTTACTGAGCACCTACTCTGCACTGGATGTGAGGGTCACAGGAGGCAATGACATAGGTACTGCCCCTGTTCTCATGGAGTCAACACCTGGAGAAGGTGTTCGATAAATAAGCGAAAGAGTACTTAGTACAGAGATCCAAGCCTTTGAGGACTGGTGGATTCCTTGGCTACTCTGCATATAGATGAGAAAACTGAGCCCCCAGGATGGGTACCATTGTGGCAGTCAGAAGTTTGGGGCTTGGAAACCAGCTTTCCCTTTGAGCAAGTCACTAAACTTCTCTTAGGCTTAGGGTGCTCATCTGTAAAATGGAGATAATATTGCTGCCTAGGTGATAAGGCAAAAATGAGATAATGGTCTCTAGACTGAAAAGCATTATGTACTTGTAAAGTTTAATGATAAAACACATAGAACAGAGTTTGCACGGTTAAAACGAGAGATAGCTTAGTATGCTGGAGCCAGGGTGCCTGGGTTTACATTCAGGCTCTTCCATTGACTGATGTGTAAACTCTGGCAAATTATTTAACCTTCCTATGCCTCAGTTTCCTCATCTGTAAAATGAAGACAATCAGGGTACCTACCGCAAAGGATTATTGTGAGCATTAATCGAGTTAGCACATGCAAACATAATAAGCGTTCAATAAATGTTATTTATAATCAATATCCATTGCAACATCTGGGCATGGGGGATAGGTGTGTTGTCTTTAGGCTATTAAGGCAAATTGCCCATCTACTATTCATCCTTTTGTTTCAACTTAGAGAGATTCATTTTAAGAAAATAACGAAAAGAGATGCAAATCCCACTGTCTGTTTCTTAAATAATTTTCAGGTCAAGAGATGTTTTTATAATCATGTACTTTGATCAGAGACTTCTGAACAGCCCCCAAATCAAAATAGCAGCAATGGAGAATGGAGAGAAATGGAAAACTGATTTATTCATTCCTACTCAATAAAGTAAGCATGCAGTAGCTGGATTGTAAATACCCCTGCAAAGTGAGATTTACAAGACATAATATTGGAAGACAGATTTATCCCAGTTGAAAGTACATTACTGTTGAAGCAAGTTCAGTGGAATTTATAAGATGAAGCCCTTGAATGAGAAGAACTCAGAGGCCTTGTGGAGTCAGACTCAGGAGGTTTGCTGGGCGCAAGTTGGATCTGCATCTTCAAGAAGGCCAGTCAAAGCATTTTCTGAAAATATTGCAGGGAAAGGAGATAAACAGCCCAAGGCAGGGGCATCAGCTTTGTTTAAAACTTCCTTTTACTCGGGACTGTTGGGTTTATAAATCAAAATTATGTGTCCAGTGAGGAAATGAGAAGTAAAACTTTTTCCAAAAGAAAAAAGAAAAGAAAGCAAGTGATTCATTTTGGCCTAAATAATTGAAAACGCAGAAAGTTCAAGTGTTCCTGGCTGAACAGTCATGAGCTTATTTGTCGTTTTTGCTGTCATGTAGCAGACTGCATGATGGAGGCTTGGAAGATGGGCCAGGAGTCTTGGTAAATCTTTAAACTCTTTGGTGAAGTTAGTTGGAGCCCAATCCTTGGAAACTTGCTGAATTTTTGACTTCCTCTTCACATAGGGCAGAATCCTAATGAAGCAACATGATTATATTTGTGAGAGAGAAGGAAAGAGAGGAGAGAAAGAGAGGAGGGAAGGAAAGAAGGAAGGAAGGAAGGAAGGAGGAAGGAAGGGAGGAACTAAGAAGAAAATGGGAGCAAGAGGTAGCTTTCCCAGACATACAAGGTCAGATGTCTAAGTCTCACACTTACATGTGGGGCATTTGGTTCACTTTGAGGGCTGAGTCATTTCTGGGTTCAGGACCCTAAGTGACTGAGACTCAAACAAGATATAGAACATAAGCATGTTTATGGCTGTGAACAATTACAGCCCTGAATGATGCCACCAATCAGAGTAAGTTACACATTTTCTTCGTGTCTAAGAAGCATATCCGTAAGAGGCCAGGGACCAGGATTTCATAGTTACTCAGGCTTTTCCTTCTGGGAAGCCCAAGAACACTTAAAAATATCCATCCTTATTGTAAAACACAGTAGAAAGAGTTAAATGACACAAGAGAGGGTAGTGCATTGGGAGAAGAATGAGAAAGAGGGAGATTTCTTTTCTGGCTGGGGGAACTGAGGAATGCTTCCTGCAGGGAGTGGTTTTTGAGTTGAAGCCTGGAATGTAGTATAGAATCAACAGAAATTGGTCAGCAGAAGGGCTGATGAAATGAAGAGGGGTAGAGAGGAGTGAATTGGGACTCTCTGGTCATTAAGAGTATTTATAAAATAAACAAGTGGTGGTTCTGATAAGTTAGACAAGGGTGTAGTTCTAGTCCTTTGCCTATTTCTAATGTGAATGGAGATTAAAAGTCCCTTGTCCCTATCTGCCAACACTTGATATATTACTGGGGAGAGAGGAACATTCATATTTTGCCCCAAAGATGTAATTGTTTAAAATTTACAAATGTTAGACTCATAAGATGGAAAGAGAGTAAAGAGATTGTGTAATATAACCCGTTATTCTATGGATAATGTAACTGAGTCACAGAGAAATGCAGTGGCTGGTTAAAGGTCACAAGGCTACTTAGCAACAGGGCTGGGACCAGCATCCAATTCCACATGCAGGACTTTCCCCAGTACACTACCCTCCAGTGGAAGGCAGAGATAACAATAAATATGTGGAAGGAGCCATTTGTATGCTTATGACCCAAATAAGGAACTAAAAAGCAGCTACAAGACCAATACCCAACCGTGCCACTTCAGGACTCAGCAAAAATTGAGAAGGGAATTAAAACATTCAGGCTTCGACATATATGTTTCATCATTGCCAAATCATGAATGAAAGAGAAATGTACTTGACAAAAGTAGAAAAATACGTGCTTCTTTGTTTTCAAGTTTTAATACCTGGGAGCCAATCTGAGAACAGGATGGCGATAAAGCTTTGGTAGTTGGTAAGTTTTTGTTCTTGGTTGACTGGGCTCAATCTGTTTACAGAATCTTCCTTTTCATTCAACCAAGAGGCAGTGAGACCCAGCCTTGCTTAAGAAATGATTTCTGCTGGGATAAATTCAGGTATGTGCCTACCTTCCAGGAGAGGATGATTCCTTAAACTGGGAACCCCATGGGGCCAACTCATGGCTTACTGATCTCTGTATCCACAACAACTAGTAAAAGTGTCTCACATGGCAGCATTCAATTACAGTTCTTAAATGGATGGATAATACTCCGAGATCATTTTATTCTGAGCTACAAACCCTCATTCATTCACAACCTGCCTTATTAAAATGACGGCAACCAAATCCCAACAAGAACGTTGCTATGGTATGTGATGTGATTTCCTGAAACAGGCCTTGTGGTGGGTGAGTCCCCCAGCTGGGTTTAGGGCCCCATTGCAATATAGATTAGATAGCATTCCTTTTTTTAGAACCGGTTTAATCAAGTACAACTTCCCCTTTCCTAGTCAGGGACTAAACAAGTCAGAGCTCCGGCTTTCTAATTTATCAGCCAGTAAATTACAGCAGCAAAGGTCTGGTGTAGGCCAGGGATTTTCCACACAGAGTGAGGGGGAATCCTGCGGAGCCAGGCATAGCGGATTAGATACGTGACTCAGGGCTTGGGTAGCATTACATGTGAACGTGAAAAGGTCAAGCAGGGAAAAGCTATTTTCCATAAAAATAAATTAAAAATTTAAAAGCGCTCCTTCGTGATGCTGGAATTTTGAAATCAGCTATACAATTATTAATCAGAAGAATATTAATTTAAGTAAGACATGAGGAAAGCACAATTAGAAAATAAAGCGGAGCAGCTAGAGACCTCATTTTCATGCAACTCGCAGGTTTTTGTACAAGGAAGTGTCATTTCTTTTCATAGTCTAATATTCTCTATAGAAAGCAATAATTATTGTGTTTCTAGCTATGTTCCCATTCTGAACTTGAAACATTAGTTTGTGTAATTATGATGAATTATGTTATGCTTAAGTACATTAAATACATACCCATATTGACTCACAGGTGTAAATTAGAAGAAGTATTAAATTTAGACAAATTTGAAAATGTTATGAATTTGCAGAAAGCATATACACAAGAACCTATAATTAAAGAAGGATTCTTATTTAAAATTACGGAGATGAGTAGATGGTCTCTGAAGTCCCTTCCAATTCAGTGAATCTAATAATTTTAAATAGTCTTGGGAATACGAACATAAACAGAAGGAAAATTCATACACTTCCTATGGCTTTTTGCTCTTCCCATTGGCATTTTGGATCCATGTTCCACTTGTACAGAGGTCATTATTTCCTCTGCTTTGTTCCCTCCAACTCCACACGGCCTCCTCATGGCAAGCTCCAAGCCTTCTAGCATGTGAGGTAAGGTTCAGCACACAGTGGGCGCAAGTGAAGATTAATGGAGCAAAGGCGATGAAGTCTCTGATTTGGACTAGAAGAAATGCCAAACAGGCCGACCCTTAGTTATGAGGTCTGTAATGCTTCTCTAACAGGTCTCGAATATGACCTGTGACCACAGGAGGGAATGAAACATAGCAGATGTCTAGGCATTGTGAAATGAAAATATAAAAGGATAGAAGGGCTACACATTGTTCTCAGCTTGGAACTAGAAAAAGGAGGCTCTGGGCCTTTTTGGAGGAATAGGGATTTGAACTGTTTTTTGTTTACTTGATGAAGCCCAAGTAGATTCTGAAGAGGTCCCTGCAGAAATTGGGAGACAGGGTGTAAGCAATGGCCATGACAATGGGAGGAATCCAGCTACGCAGTGTAGCATCTGTTTTGTCTTATTTCCTTCTCTTGCCTTAGGGGAAAGAGATGATGGAGCCTTCTGGGCTGATTTTATAGTGATCTCTTGATTTGAATCCCAGAATATTAGTACTGGAAGGCCATGGAGATGAGGCAACTGAGATCAGAGAGAAGTTACCCCAGGTTGGAAAAGGAACACTGATATTCAGATCTCCTCAATCCAGTGTTCTTTTTGCCACATTACCCAAGGATGCTCTGCTTGTCCTTAGTTTGTATTCCGTTTGCATTCAGTCTAGGAATCCTTGTTTTTTTCTCTCCTAAACCACAGACTGAATACTCACTGAATTTTTTGATTGTTTTGTTGTTTTGTTTTGTCTTGTTCTAGCTCTTCTGGGAGATAAGCTCGTTTAACTTATCTGCAATTTAGATCATGAACAACCATCTCTCTTAGATTAGACATGTCTCATCAAAGGTCACTCCATCCTACATTTTCTTCCAATGAAAATAAGTGCTCTGAAAGGTGACCCAGCCCTAGTGGGGAAGAGGAGCACAGGGGACCCCTATGACTATGATATATGATGATATTTCTGAAGAAAGTCAAAACCATTTGGAAACCAGGTTTTGATGAATTGCAGGAAATGGCAGGTTTGCAACCATTCCAGAATTCCCAGGGACTGATTGTCATTGGGCAACGATAAGAATTTTAACTAGTATGTTATGGAACAAAGACCAAGGCCAGCACCTGGGCAGAACAGGTCTCCTGTTATATAGCATTTGCCCCTGGGACAAGTGCTTAAAATTGTTTTTGCCTTACCTGAGACTCATTGCTACTTGTCTGCTCAGGCCAAGAATTAGCAGAAAGGAAAAAAAAATGCCTACTGCAAAATACTTTGCTGTGAAGACAGAAAATACGCCTCCCTCTCCCTGCTCTAAGGGGACACTTTCTCCTAGGAAACAAACCCATGTTGTAGAATCATTAACTTGGGCACAAGGCTGCCAGAGAAAGGACCAAAATTTCTTCTACATTAATGGGCCTCTACCCTCCAATACCTATTGATGGATCAAGATACAGCAGGGACATAAATGGGCATTCTGACATTTTTAATCTCTTGGTGGGAAATCAATAAATATCAAGATGATATTTACATAAGAACAAGAACACAACTGAGCTGATTGAAGACATTATCCCAGCATAGATTGTGATAACTTCGTTTCATAAGGACAGTTGAGGGTCCAGCTAGTAACTAAAAGGAACAACAGCAAACAAAAGCTTGGGGAGTAGCCTGGGACCCAATGTTTTCTCCTTCTTCAGACTCTTTGTTTAACTCGAGCCCTGAAACTCCATTATATCATTTTGAAGGTGTTAGTGATCTCTGCCATCTCCTCTGCAAATTCTTCTCCACCTACCTCCCCGTAAAGTATGGTCTGGGGCACATAGTACATATGCCATATGCATTGAAATTGATTCCTTTCTTTCAGGTGGTGAACCCAAAGATAGGATTTTGTAGGACAAAATGAGGTCTTCCCCTTTCAACACAGTTATTAAATTATTCAAAGCATGAGATATTTTTATAAAAGCCTGTAGCGTTTTAATAAGGCCAGCTATTTAGGAAGTGGTGACAATGTGCAATCTGCAGAAAGGGGAAGCCTCAGAGGTGCTGTGGTAATAATGCAGTTACTTAAAGAACATTTAAACTACAAATATCTCTGTGGTTTTTTATTTAGTTCCACACTACAGTCACTCCGAGAAATTTCTCAAACCTTGGCTAATCACTTTAAAATGTAAGGCTTGGCAAATGACTATACTTCCCCAAAAGCTCTGGGGCCTTTCAACCCCACCGCTTGTTTTATATTTGATAAGAGTTAAGGAATTTGATGCCAAGAAGAGCTACTAAGGAAAATGGAGAGAATTTTAACAGATAGATGGGGGAAAAGTAGCTGTAATTCTGAAGTTGCAGTAAAGTTCCTACTGGTGATACAGAAAATAACTAAATTATAATGAAAAAATAAAGGAGTCGCTTCTTTCAAAAGTCAGATATTTGACCCATTGAAATAAAATTGATCCATTCAATGTGATAAACAACTACATCTTTGCCATCTCATTTTATCTTCACAATAAGCCCTCTGTGCTTTGTTTGTGTGACTGGAGAGTCAGGGCTTAGAGGGACCAGAGCCCTAGCAGTCCAGTGTGTGCTGAGTCGTTTTAAAAGAAGCAGCTGGTGGGACTTCCCTGGTGCACAGTGGTTAAGAATCCGCCTGCCAATGCAGGGGACACGGGTTCAGTCCCTGGCCCAGGAAGATCCCACATGCCGTGGAGCAACTAAGCCCGTGCACCACAACTACTGAGCCTGCGAGCCACAACTGCTTAGCCCGTGCGACACAACTATGAAGGCTGCGCACCTAGAGTCCATGCTCCACAACAAGAGAAGCCCATGCACTGCAACAAAGAGTAGTTCCCACTCACCGCAACTAGAGAAAGCCGGTGCACAGCAGCTGGAAGTGTTTGTGTGCTTGCATGTGTGCATTTGTGTGCTTTAACCTGATTTGGAAGGACATTCACCCTTCTCAGTACCTCTTCATTTGGCTGATCATTGCCCTAAAGTAGAAATCTTTTGTACAACCCAGTGAGTGGTGGTGTAGTAAGGACATATGGATTCGGCTGACTTTCTCAGGGACCTAGAATTAGGCCCATGGACCAGGAGAGACATTGATATGCTCTATAAGAGCAGGATAACTACAATTTTCTGAGCTCAGATTTGACCTGCAGAACAGGAGTGACCCAATGGTTTGCTTGGTCTCATCTTGGTCAAGGTCAGCAGGAGGCTACTATTTAGCTATTTCATGAAGGTTAATCTTGTTTAACCAACTAGATAATGAGTTTCTGGACTGTAGGGCCTTATACTTTAAACATTTAAGATATTTCTTTTAAAAATCTTTTTCTGTACCTGTCTCAGTACAGAAAAGGGACTTAAGATATCCTTGATGAATTAATGAAAGACAGCTTCAGATTGGAGGCTCTACAATTGCTAAATTACTATAAACTCACTTCCCAAAAGGTGCACTGTGGGTTCACTCATGATGTCCTCAGGCTTTCTTCCCATAATACTGCCTTCTTAGGTGTTCACCAGGGTGAATCTTCCACCACCTGCTGTAGGAGATTTATGCTCCTGTGTTTAGTGTAGTAGGCCAGTGGCTAGTAAATCAGACCATCAAATCCAGAATCTTTACTTTATCAGAATCCAAAACCATCACCTGGATGGCCTATGGCACTACTTACACTGACGCGTTGGTATGTGAACAGTGAATACATTTCTGTATAACTCATTTTGATATTAATCATAGTTGACATATTTCAAGTACCTACTATGTACAATGGTCCAAGCCTGCACTCACAATATCACTTTTTCTTACAACACCCTTTAGGGTAGGTATGAATGTTCCTGTTTTACAAGTGAAGAAATTGAGTGTCAGAAAGACTAAGGAAGTAATCAAATAGTTCACAGCTAGAAAGTAGTGGAATCAGGATTTGAACTCAGGTCTCTACAGCTCCAAAGGCTGTGTTCCTACCACCAAACACACTGCTGTCCTAAAAGCAAGCAACTACAAAATAAAACATTCAGTTCATCATATATATTCAAGTGTACATTTATTGCTTAAAGAGGTTGAAGTTTTAAAGAACCATTCTGGATGCTCTTATATTCAATTATTGTATTTCCTTTTACCAACTTCAGGCTTTCAATTTTATAAACAACTGTATCTTTGCCATCTCATTTTATGTCCACAATAGCCCCGTGCAGTATATAAGGCTTAAGTAATTTAGATTCCAGACACAGATGATAAAAATGAAGTCACGGAAAGGTAGGTAACTTGCCCAAGGTCATCCCGCTGGAAAGTGGCAGACCTAGTAACCTCTTTCAGGTCTTTTCACTCTTCATTATTTCATAAACAACTCCCTGTGTAAGACATTTGGCCCATGTGCCTAAAGACTGATATAAGCCCACTGTGAACTATCAGCCGCCATCATGTAAAAAAGTCGATGGAGAAGCCATTGAGGCCATCAGGGCTCCTATTTCTGTTTATGACTTTAATGTGACTCTCAGGGTATTCTCCCCTCTGGGAGACAATTCATAGTATCATTCTGCGTGGATATGGAGATAATGTAGTTCGGAAGTTTGCAGTTCAAGTGCGCTCAGCATTTCTCCATGTTCTGCCTTTTGATTCCTTTGTTGGGATGACATCTTTGAGACAGCGGGAGGCTTCTAAACAACTTGGAATGGAAACGGGCTCCCTGACTGTTTTCACAATTGTGTTTTAGCTGATGATTTGCATACCTAGCTTCCAGGGCTAATGAGCAGCGCCCTCCCCTCCCACATTTCCACTGCAGCTTTAAACGGAATCTGGAGAGGCTGTGTGGACTATTGACTTCTACTTAACAGTGGGTGGCAGGAACTCAGAAGTCTAATCCCAGACCTGCTACTAATTTCCTGGATGGCTTTTGGTCCATCCATTAATCTCTCTCTATCACCGTTTCCTTCTCTGGAGGAGATAGCAAGAATAATGGGATGTTTTATGCATTAACACATTTATGATCCTAATGTGCCCTGTAAAAGCATGGTTTTCTGGAAATGCTCCGTGGTAGCAGGTAAATCAAAAGAAAACCAGTTTCTTTTGCTCTAATATGACATGTTGACGGGATCTATCTTTTTGTGACTTCCATATTTAGAAACTGGAACTAAGATGGATTAAAGAGCTGAGTGGTTTACTGGATGAAAAGCACTGGCTTTCCAAATGCTCCATCTTGAGTTATCTAATAATAATCACAAAGGTACCTTAAAGCGAGGATGAGTACATGAGGGGATTTTTCTGGTATCAGAACTAATAAAATTAAAATCTCGTACTTTCTCAAGAGGAGCATTTTCATTATTCATGGGGAATGTGAAGCTGAGACCGGTCTCATTAGGACTTTGGCTGGAAGTACTTAATTTTTTTTATATAACAGAACACTTTGGTTATGAATTTCACAAATATTTTACTACATCAGCATGACTTATATGAGACCAGGGAGGACAAAGTAACCTCCAAGATGTCATTCCGGATGAACTGCATTGCATATTCTCTAAGAAATGTCCTTGCCTATTTTGTCTCTATAAATTCTTCAGTCTCCTAGGAAGATATGGGAAAGCTCTAAGGAGAACTCAAGTCATGTGTGCAATGACCTTGTGCAAGATAGAATTAAAATGTGGTTCAGTTATAAAATTGTAGTCTAGTCTAGTATTATTTTCAAAAAGTAATTCTACAACTTAAATGCATGGGCTTGTTTTTATTCTTTGGCATTTTCTTTATTCAGGGACTATTGTTTTTGACATTAGAACTGGGAAAAAACCCAAATAAACAAAATTAGTTTATTTTTAAAGAAACCATAAAACTCTAAAAGTTTTTTTCCTTGTAAGGTAAAATTATAGTGTCTGCCTTTTCAATGTGTTGTCATATGAGAAAATATAATCTAAGATAAATCTGAGGAAAGCCTTAAGCATATAAGTTGCCCTAAAACAAGCCATTTTGCAAAGTGTTCACACTGTTCTTTCAAAAATCTCCCATATTGGAGAATAATCTGGAGGGTCTCCATCAATAAAACTAGATATTGCATGATGGGTTACACAATGTGAGAAATACAGTAAATCCAAGAGCCTTTTTGAAGTTTAGTTTTGGGGTTTTCCCAATCCATTTATCTATAAATCATTTATAATTAGTGTAGTCAAGGGTCTCATGTATGATACTAACGTGAACTTATGTACAGTACACTGCAAAGCTCTCTGAGGAGACTCAGAATATGGTGGGAGACAAACAGTTTAGATTCATTTAAATAGATTTCCCATGCAACTTCCAAATTAAAACTGCCCTCTTATAAACTATGTCTGGTCATTGTGGTCTAGTTTAGTCAGATCTTATCAAAAACAGTGAAAAATTCTTGATAAAATTTTTATTTAAAAATCAACTTAAAGTTTCGGAAGTGCTAAAAAATAGTAAGAAAATTCCAATTTATGGATGAAAGCCAGTATTCAGAAAGGCTGCTTATGCCCTTAAAATATTTGCCCATTCAGCACACTTGGATTTTGGGTCAAAGGCTCAGTGGAGTAAGGGACAGAAGTAAAGCCCCAAGATATGCTGAAGATTAAGAGTTTTATGGGATACCTTCTATAATTAAGTGGAAACACAAAGAGCTTTATACTTAGCTGAACCAGAACTAAACCCATCTCTTCCCTCTAATGCTAGGGAGGGTAGAAAAGACTCTATCAGTGCTGAGCATAGCAGGAGAAGAGAAGGAAAAGAGGAGGGGGGAAAAAAAAAACCCAAAAAACACTATCCCTGACATGGATATTGACTGGTTCAGATTTGTGCCCTGAACATGTATACACCTAGGTGAACCCTAGAACCTCAAGCCTTAGTCTGAGGTGGTTTCTCTAGAAGTGTCCTAGATATCTGGTGGAAGCAAATACAAAGCCTCTGTGGTAAACTATTCACCCTAGGTTGCAGATTATTTTTCAAGGGCAAAGATCAGCATGCACTCAAAGATAACTTGGCACCTAAGGAAACAAAGCAATGCATAAGAACTAACAGAAAAAACAGGCAGCAGCAGATATTGGTCAGCACAGGTATCAGATTTTGGAATTATCTGATCTAGGTTATAAAACATGCTTATGAAGTTTAAATACTCATGCTTACAAAGTTTAAGTTAATATTGCTAAACAAAAAGCTTGAAATATCTACAAGAAATAGGAAACCATAAAAGGTGACAGAGAAGAGATTTAGGGTTTCAGGATCTCATAATGTAACTGAAACCTGCAAAACGGCAGAAACTATATTACTTCTTATTCCCAGAGCTTCCTCCCCAATTTTGATCAGAAATGCAATTCTCAACATGGTTAGTGTCTTTGTAAACCTCAAGGAATCAGGTGATAGAGTAGTAACTCCTTTATCCTGTCTATAAGGTAGTTACATCAGCAACTCAGTGAAAATAATCGTCACCCTTCCTCACATAACACAAACCTCCAAACAACCAAGAACAAACCTAGCTCAGTTTACTGCTTTCTGGCACATAGTAAGTGGTTATATAAATGATAACTACTGTTTTATGTTTCAGCCTGAAGTATATTGTTTTCTCTTGCATGGATGAGACAGTCTTGTAAGATAGTCTTTTTACAAATCTCACTTGGAATCACCAAGAAAGATTAAGGTTAAGTTCTGCATCTTTTTTTTTTTTTTTTAAATTTATTTATTTCTATTTATGGCTGTGTTGGGTCTTCGTTTCTGTGCGAGGGCTTTCTCTAGTTGTGGCAAGTGGGGGCCACTCTTCATCGCGGTGCGCGGGCCTCTCACTCTCGCGGCCTCTCTTGTTGCGGAGCACCGGCTCCAGACGCGCAGGCTCAGTAATTGTGGCTCACGGGCCTAGTTGCTCCGCGGCATGTGGGATCTTCCCAGACCAGGGCTCGAACCCGTGTCCCCTGCATTGGCAGGCAGATTCTCAACCACTGCGCCACCAGGGAAGCCCAAGTTCTGCATCTTTTGTCATTGAACAGTTCGTCTTCTTTTGAGTATTAACTGTCTCTAGATATCTTTTGAACATCTGTATCAGAGTATATTTTTTGAGTATGTGTATGCATGTGTGTGTACGGGTATCTATGTATATCTGTGACAAATATGGTGTGTGCGTGTGTGTATATGTAGGTATGTGTAGGAGTGGCACACGATTGTGTGTATATGAATATGTATATGAGTGGTGTGTGTGTGTATGTGTGCACATGTGTATGTGGTCTGTGTACGCTGGCACTCTTTACATTTCTGAAATGAAACTCAGTGCTTTGGGTCATAAATCAGGACTTCCTTCTTTTTTTTAGTTTTAGACTTACTGCTGACAGCCACTTGTAGCCAAATTCCCCCAAACACACCCACACAATGAAAGAATAGAGATCTGGACAGTTGGGCTGACTTCCTTCAGGCTTATCAGAAATCTACTCCAATTTATTGAAAAACTTTCTCAAAATGGTCATGAGCCAAAGACTGGGGCTGTTAAAATCTATGTTTATATGGTCCACTGATACTGTGATCTCCTGATCCCAGAAGTGACTGACTAGAATAATACAGACAACTCAAGAACTTGCACTGATGCTTCTAGGATGGGCTTAAAGAATCATACCGTGTGTGTACATGTGTGGTATGTGTGTGTGGTGGTGTGTATGCATGTGTATATGTGTGCTTTGTGTGTATATGTACTATGGGGGTTGTGTGTGTGTGTGTATATATGGTGTGGTATGTATGTATGTTATAAGGTGTGTGGTAGTGGGGTGTGTGTGTATACGTGTGATATGGTACAGATATTTCTTCGTTTTTTAGGCTGCACTAGGAAGCAATATCTTTAGGGTTCCTGACATACCAAATCCTTCATACTTTCATTTCCTTCACTTTTAAACTGACTTCTGTCAACATGACAAATAAAGCTGAGGTTGCTTTCTTCACTGTAAAATCATTATTGAAAAAAATAAACTTGTAAGTAAAACAGAAAGCATTGGGGAAAAAGTGAGTGATTCTTATAATAGCTAGAAATGTTTTTTAATTGATTTTTTAAAAAGTATAGTTTGGACCCCCTTCAGCAAAGGGTACAAAGGGTCACTTTGCGGAAGGGTAATTTGTATCTCCTCAACAGTGCTCTAAAGCCGGTGTTTAGCAAGTTTCTGACACACAGTGTCAGCTCAATAAATATTTCTTGATTGAATGAATAAAGACATCAGAGCAAAGTACCAAAGAGCATAGAGTTAATCTTGGACAAAGTTACTAAAACTCCCTGCGACTCAGATTTCTTATCTGCAAAACAGGAGTAAGAATAATACCTACCTGTTGCAGTCATGAAGATTAAGAGTTGGCACAGTTAAAATTCTCAGTATGGTATCTGAGATAGAAAATACAATGTAACTGTAATTATTGTTATTATGGTCACAATGATTGCTTCCATTCTATATAAATAGGAGACTAAAGCATCACAGATATTTTGATTTTCAGATCACATATCCAATCATGTCTTTAAGAAATGATCAGGTTGACTTAGATGTTACCATTTGGGGGAGAATCTCTGCAGTTGGGAAGAGCATGGAAGTTGTGTCCAAGACTCCATTAGTTTGCATGTAATCAAATCCCACGGTCTAAGGAGAGGGTTTCCTGGAAAGTCCTTTTCTGGTTGTTTTCCCAATTTCCCTTAATTCCACTAACCCCCTGTGACGAGCTCCCCTACAATCTGGGAAGAAAATCGTTTTCATCTGCCTAGAAGGAATAGGTGTGACCTGAACAAATCAATCTTGCAGCCAGCACATTCTCTGATGTAGGAATGATTCTTCATCTCTTTTCCTAGCTGAGTTTGGAGGAGCTAATAGCAGGCATTGAGCAAATGGGATCTGCATAAATGTAACCCTCAGGCTCTAGGGGGAGTGCAGCTCAGGGCCGAGGAACACCGCCCTTCCCTCAGCATCGCATTGGCCTCTGGTGGCCCCCAAACAGCTGACAGACGGCTCAATCATTTCCTCAGGGCCAGAGGGCTCCGGCATCAGCTGGCTTTGACATTAGTGCTCAGGCCCTGACTGACAGGGGACTTGTCCTCGGCTGAGCCCTGGAGGCCCATGAGAGTCTATTCAAACTCCTCCTTTAGTCTGTTGATTTACTGTCCCCGTTGGCCAGTTGTTGATCCTTTTTTCCTCTCCGTTTGCTCGCAGGGCACCCCAGAAACCATCCTCTAGTAATATATTTGGTTTATGATTTCCTCAGGAGCTGAGGAAGAAAAACAACCGAGGCCGTGCACCTGTTGGATTTTAATGTGCACGGGGCCCTTCTGCCAGGACGGCCCAGAAAGACGGACCGTGAGGGTCCCAGGCCCACATGGAGCTCACATTACTCTATCAGGATCCAAGCAGAAGCAGAATTAGTTCCCTTTGAAATATATTTGTTGTTTTATTTATGGCTCTATTTGGGCTCTGCCGCCTCTATGTCTGATTTTGGCCGATGCACCGCTGCAGAGTATGATTCCAAGGGGCAAATGTCAGGGAGGTGGCAGTGGCCTAGAGGCAGCCAGTGTACGTTGCAGGTGGGCGGGGTTCTTCGCCACCACTGCTGAGGTTTAAGGCCAAAGACGACAACCTGTTCATTACCCACTTCCTCACAGACACCAAAAAGTTGGGTCATGGGCTCCTGCCTGATGTTTAAGAGACACTTGGTTAATCTTGAAGGAAGGCAGTCTGGGAGAAATTGTCTCCTCTGCCTCTCCTTCTAACCTCTTTATAATTAGACATTCATGCAGGATTGTGAGGCTGCTTGGAATGAATCTGCTCATGGGATACATTTGTTTTTCTTGTCTAGACTGGATTGTGGAGGGATTGAGGAATATTCACACATGGTACACAAAGCAAGCTGAGATCTGACTTCCCCGGTTCAGGTGTGGATTTTCAGGATTCCAAAAATCTCTTTCTCTTTCTCATTTTCCCTGAATTTAAAGGAACAACTAAAAGGAATTAGGGGCACAGAAAAAAAGGGAGCTGCAGTAAATGTGGACCATTTTCAGGGATAAGTGGGAAGCTAGTTAATGTGTATAAAAGGTGGTTTGGCATGTAATTTCTGGGTTGAACACTTACACCAATGCTTCTCAAAGTGTGGTCTCCAGGCCAACAGCATCAGTATCACCTGGAAACATATTAGAAATTCAAATTCTTGGCCCCCACCCCAGACCTACTGAAACAACTTTGGAGGTGAGGCCTGGTGGTCTGTTTTGTCAAGCCCTCCACGGGATTCCCAAGTCGAAGGACCACTGCTCCACACCAACAAAGTTTTCTTAATCATTTATTGATTTTGACTGTGAAGTAGGACCTTAGCCAGGGAGAAAGAAAGATCATGCTGTGCGGGTAGAGGAGGACTTTCTGCACAGGAATGACAACGGTACTGAGTATTTTTAAAAGTGTTAAAACAACAGAAGCACAAACTATGCAAAATCACTCCACTGCTTTGATCTTGGCAAACCAAAGGCATTACTCTCTCCATTTATGAAAAATAACAACAGCCACACGTGTGTCTTCTCTACATTTTTAGGAAATTCTACAAGGCTCATTTCTGAGATCTATCCCATAGGTGACGTTCCTCAAATGAAACAATAAAGTTCAGTGAAAGTCTGCTAATAAAGCATCCTTCTAATGAGGCTGGTCCCAGCACATTAGATGTGGAAGGGAAAGTGGGAGAGGGTGTTTTAACTCAAAGGAATCATGTTGCCATGACCACTGCAAGCTACCTTCTAAGCTCTTGCACTATTTATGCCCCCTTGTAAAGTTGGTTGTAGCGGCTTCGCAAAACAAAATAAAGCTGCCTTAATTCCTGACAAGTCTTTTAACATTAGCAGATGTTGTGGAGGTGGATATTAAGAAATGCGAACCAAGTTTGTCTGCAGAAGATCTTATTACATATGGAAGTTCCCAGCCCTCAGGACTCTGCAATCAACTAGCTTTGTAACATGGGGTTACTTTATTCCCTGGGCCTTTGTTTCCTCATCTATAAAATGGGGAGGTTGGACAAGAGGATCTGTGAGGGTCTTTGACAGTCTGTAACTATCTGATTCATTCTAGAGTCCCTCAGCTAGTGAACTGGAGAAAAATGATCTTCCTGTGTGAGAGATAAGTCTCCTTACTCATCCGAACATGCAAAATTGCCGTTCCTACATAGTGTATTTAATTTAGACCCTACAGGTTTCAATAAATATTTATAAGAAATAGATTCACACATGGTCCTGGATACCAGTGTCATCTTAATGTATAGTTTTGTAACAGCACAGTCATTATAGAGTACAGTAAGTCCCTTAAACATGAACGAGTTCCATCCCAAGAATTTGTTCATAAGTCCAACAAAGTTAGCCTAGGTACCCAACTAACACAATCGGCTATATAGTACTGTAATAGGTTTATAATACTATTCACACAAATAATACATAAAGAACAAAACAAACACAAAAAATAAAGAAAACATTTTTAATCTTACAGTATGCTACCTTGAAAAGTACAGTAGTACATTACAACAGCTGGCATACAGGGGCTGGCATCGAGTGAACAGGCAAGAAGAGTTACTGACTGGAGGAGGGAGAGGAGGTAGGAGATGGTAGACCTGAAGGATCGTCAGCAATAGGAAATGGAGGGCAAGCTGCAATTTCACTTCCGACTGACATTGATGGAACGCATGTTCGCATCTTTGAACGTTCTCAACTTGAAGGTTCGTATGTAGAGGACTTACTGTATCCTAAAGAAAGGTGTACTTACAAGAGTTGCTTTGATCAGAAACCAGCCACTGTACCTGACACAATAGAGGAGGTAGGCTGAGGAGAGGCAAGATTTTTCTCTGGGGCAGCTCTGCCAAGTCAAGCTTTCTCCCATGCTTGAGGGCGGGGAGAGTTTGGAAGGCATCCTGCTGAGGTCTTCCCTTTGGGTGTCTACACAGTGGCCTGCAAGTGCTAATCAACACACCTGCAAAGTCTTGTCACCACACACACTCTGACAACTTTTAATAATCTCCAGCTGAAATGATTCTAGGTCCTGGGAAAATGCTGCCCCCATAACATCTGGGAGGAATCTCAACTGTAACACCAGATCCAAAAGACTCACTCTCAGGAAACTGGCAGGTACTAAATATACATTCTTGGGAGGCTCTGGCCTTCTTTGCCAGAGTTTAATGTTGATTCCACAAACCTTGGTGTTGCAAATTCAGGCTTAGTCCTTTGAGTCTCTATCTGCAGGTTGCCCAACCATGGCTTACAGTCATCCTGTGAAACTCAATTAGGGAAAGCAAAGGTCATATTAAGGACATCAGCCTGAAAGTCTAAAAAAAGAAAAGAGTTGCTCCTGAGATCATGTGGTAGAAAGAAAGAGAGAAAGAGGAAGAGAGGAAGGATGGAAGAAGAAAGAGAGAGAGAGAGAGGAAAAGGAAGGAAGCAAGGAAGCAAGGAAGGAAGGAAGAAAAAGAAAAAAAGGAACCATGCTGTTCAGGATTAGTGGGCAAGTGTAGCTGGACAATTTTCAGTTCTTTTTTTGGGCTCAGAAGAAAACCCCTTTAAATATTCTCTTTCATTCTGAGTTTGCCTGTGATTAGTGCCTACCGAGAGGTAGGTCAATATTAGAGTGGGTGTGGGTAATTCCTGGGGAAAGGTCAGATCTGCTGCTCTAACGTTTTTACCTGGATTAGTTTCCTGGAGCTGTAGTAACAAAGTACCACAAATAGAATTCCTTAAACAACAGAAATTTGTTGTCTCACAGTTCTGGCGACTAAAAATCTGAGATCAAGGCACCAGCAGGGCTGGTTCATTCTGAGGGCTGTGACTGAGAATCTGCTTAATTTTTCTTTCCCAGCTCCTGGTGGTTTGCTAACAATCTTCTGTGTTCCTTGGCTTGTAGATGCATCACCACCAAACTGCAATGTCATAATCACACAGTGTCCTCTGTGTGTATGTGTGTCTGTTTCAATATTCAAATATTCCTTTTTTATAAGGACAACAGTAATATTGGATTAGGGCCCAACCTAATGACCTAATTTTAACTTGATCATCTCTTTAAAGACTTATCTCCAAATAAAGTCATATTCTGAGACACTGAGGATTAGAAAATTAACATATACATTTTGGGGGATACAATTTACCCCATAACATTGTCTTTCCATATCATCCTGGGTAAAATGTAGTGGTCACACTCTCTGTCTCTGATCAATCTGAGTTGCTATTGGGAAGGAGTTCTATCTCCTTTAGGTTTAAGATGGACTGAATTTAGTGAAATGGATTGTATTTTTCAAGGATGGCTGCTAAAGTATCTCCTTTCCCAGATGTTCTTCTGTAGTATGGCTCTGCCACTTTCCGTTAAGACATGGAATCTAATTCCTCCCCTTGTCAATCATGGCTCTTCTTAGTGACTCAGTAGAATGCAGCATAAACATTGCTCTGGAATTTCTGAGGTTAGGTCTCATAAGAAGCCTTGCAACTTTCACTTGGATCTCTTGCTACCTTGGATTTCCTCTTCTTGTGAGGAAACCCAGGGATCCAATCAGAGGCTCACATGAAGGGAAATCAAAGCCCCTTAGCTGAGCTTCCAGTTGACAACCAGTATCAACTGCCAACCATCTGAGGGAAACATTTTGTATGCCCAGCCCAGATGAGCTTTCAGGCTGCAGCCCCAGCTGACATCTGCTCAACCAAAACCCCAGGAGAGATCCCAAGGGAGAGCCATTGAACTGAGCCCCAGTCAAACTGTAGAACCTTTAAGAGATAATATTCAATTGTTGTTTCAAGCCGTGATGTTTCATGGTGGTTTGTTACATAGCAATCAATAGAACAGTTGGCCTTTGTGCTTGAAGAAAGAGGGGTAGCATATCAATACTTCCTGCATTTTAAAAGACATATTCGGATAAAATCATTTGCATTGACAGAAACGTTCTCATTTTACCAAATAATTTACTACTGGCTTTCAAAACAAGCCTTCTTAGTATATATAGAATGAATGAAAGATAATTGTGGTAAAAATTTACATGGGTCACTATATGGCAATATATATTTTAGTAGGATTAATACTTTGATATTTTATGTGAAATTTTAACTGATTTGTTTCTCGTGAATGATAATAGAAGAATTCTGAGGCTAAATCCCTGAGAGCCTTGGATTCAGGGTTTGAAATCCAATCTAGAAGTATCTCCACATTTCTTAAAATCTGGAATGGAAAGAGCTTCTCTCTCTCTCTCTCTTTTTTTTTTTTAATTTTAGGATCTGGTTTATAAAGAAATAATAGATTCAAGTGCTTTAAAAATATCATATTTAACTGTCTTTAAAAAGCAAAGATCAATGAATTTAGATATATAAATATATACTTTTGTGTGTCCTCAAGAATTAAACAAGGAGAGAGAGACAGAGAGACACAGAGAGAGAGAAAAAGGAAAAGTGGGGAGGAAAGATCTCTGGTGCGCAGTACCTTTGAGTTTTATCAAAGTTGAGACATTTGGGATGGAATTAAGCACTACACAACTCTAAAATGCCATTTTGGTATGTGTCCTAAGGAGGCAGAGATTCATGACGTACGTTTACAGAGGCAATCCTGACACAGGATTTCTAAGTTCCTGAGCTGCGTGGTGGGAGGAATTATTAGGTAATTTGTACTTTAGGTATAGAACATTAATCTCAGTTTAACGCAGGCTTAGTGAAATAATAATCTTTTTTTTTTAACAATAAGAGGGATTTAATTTATAATTTTCCTAGCAGGTACATTAAAAAAGTGATATGCAATCATCAAATTATGTGTCTAGAAACGATTATTAATATAATGTGGTCCATCTCCTGCATGGAGAGTTATTCAGTTGATTACAAGTTAGTCTCTTTAGCCTGAAGGGTAATTAACAAAAGTCATCATAGGATGTCTTAGAGGAGAAGAGAAAGAGCAAGGGGAGGAGGGTGAAGGAAGAGAAAAGAAAGCATAGAGAGAGGGGCAGAGAGAGAACAGCTTTCACAGTAGTCAGCAATTTTGTAAACAGCAAAGCCCAGGACTAGAATATATAAATCTGAATCTAGTCTGTGAATGTACACTGCCCTAAAACTAGGGAATGCCAGATGATGGCTAAGAATCTGCTCTAACCGAAACCAGTTTTCTACTCCTCTACTGAGCCATGAACTTAAACTAATCAAGCAACCAACCAATGAAAAATAAATGCACTCATTCAGTCAATTTATTTTCATTGAGCATTAACTAAGTGCCTGGCACTAGGCTACACTTGCGCAGGCAATGGTGAGAAAAACACACACAGTCTCTGTCCTCCCGGAGCTTACAGTGTAGTAGGATAACTTTCAAACCACCACAAAAAGAAATTGCAAAACTGGAACTGTGATAAGTTCTTTGAAGGAGGGTTTACATGTGTTTATGAAAATATAAGGTTATTAAACATAGTTAAAGAGTTAAGGGAAGATGTGTCTCATTACAAAGTGGCAATGAACCTGAGAAATAGGATGAATAGGGGATAACTAGGTGAGGGTGGGAAAGGGAGAGCATTTTAGACAGAAGAACAGCATGTGCAAAGACCCTGTGGAGTCAGAAACGGTGGTACAGACAGTCTGAAGGCAGGCCCACAGAGGTGGAATTCACTGCATCCCTACCTCCATCCCAACTCTTGCCTCCCTCTCTCATTTCCTATATCCCGTCATTTGGAGCTTTTACTAGCAGGAAAGTATTGCTCCTAGTGGTCCTGAAACAGTCTGCTTCCAAGCTGGTGGGAGGGAGGAAACCTGGCAGGAATGACTCTGCCCAACTAGTAAGGACTGCATTGGTCTGAGCCAGGTGAGTAAAATCTCTCTCTAAAAGGGCAGCGAATAGCAGGTGAGCTCAGAAAGCCTGGATCACACCTGGATGTGGGGAAAGTGTCAGAGGGTCAACAGGAACAAGGAGCAATGAAACCCTCAGATGACGGTTCCTCTTTTTTTTTTTTTTTTTTTTGACTTTAGGGTCAAAGTGATGAATTAATCTTAGTCCTCAGATCATGCTCTGGGCAAGGGTTCTCTCTTGCTCTGATCAGTAGAGGTGTATCTATATGTATTCAGTTATTTTTTCCATTTATCTTGTTCTCCATTCCCTATAGGCCTCCTCTAAGGGACTTGGTATGTGTCCCTGAGATTGTATGTACCCTGTTATAGTGCTTTCTGTATGTTTGTATGTACGTGTTTAAAATTTTTCATAGAAGTCATTATGCTATAGATTTCATACTGTTAATTTTTTACTAGACTGTTTTGAAGACCTATTCATGTTGCCATGTATAATATGTACCACTTTTAACTGCTACGTAGTATTTCATGGCAAATATTTGTCATATTTTGCTTATCCATTCCTTGAGTGTTAAGCTCTGTCCTAGTTTGTTTGGGCTGCTGCAATAAAAATATCATAGGCTGGATTGATTAAGCAACAAACATTTATTTCTCATAGTTCTGGAGACTGGGAAGTCCAAGATCAAGGTGCTGGCAAATTAGGTATCTAGTATGGGCACATTCCTGGTTCATAAATGGCCACCTTTTGGCTGTGTCCTCACATGGGGAAAGGGATGAGAGAGCTCTCTGGGGCCTCTTTTATAAGGGCACTAATCTCATTTATAAGGACTCCACCCTCATGACCTAATCACCTCCCAAAAGTACAGCCTCCAAATACCATCACACTGGGGGTTAGGATTTCAAAATATGAATTTTGGCATACGTACACATTAAGTCCATAAAAAGCCCCTAGATTGTCTCTTTGTCCTTGATACTGCAAAACTCTGGGATAACATCCTCCTCTGTGTTAGTCAGCATTTAATCGGAGGAGCAGAACCACTAGGAAGGGTTAAACAGTTTATGTATGGCTGTTGCATCTGCATCTAGTACTGGGCCTGAAGTCAGCAGGGCAGACAGTTGGGAAGGAAAGAGAGACGGGAAGTAGGGGGATCAAGGACAAACTGGAACCTTCAAGGATGACCAGAACCTGCATCTCTCTCTTGCTACCTCCAAGGCTTTGGTGGTACAAGTGACCTGCAGGAGAAACTGGAGACCTTTGTCATGGAACTAAATACACCCTGGGCCCAAGATTTGAAGAATTAGAAGGAGGAGACTCAAGAAAAGTTGGAGGGGCTGTAGGCTCAGCTGCTGCCCAGGAGACGCTCATTACTAGTATAGGATGGAGAAGCTGAAGTAGGAAATCTGGCAGGAACTGCAGGAGATGCTGCCCAACAAGGTGAGCTAGCAGATTGGCAACAATGTGCATGAACAACTATAGTGTCTGACGTATGGCAATGATTTTCCAAGTGTGAAAGATTGTGTTGGCTGCTTCTCTTCTGCCTTCCAAATAGCATGAAATGTCCCCATGACCTAGAGTAATTCAGAATTATACAGAAAAGAGAATTCTTGGAAAAGTAATTCTAGCTTAAGGGTGTCGCGGTGCAAATTCACAGTGCACGTCATCGTCATTGTGTGTTGTGGACCTGTGTGAGCCACTTTTTGTGGTGGATTTCTCAAAACTGAATTGCTCAGTCACAGAGTGTATATGGATCCAGTTTGAATACACAGTGCCACATTGCCCACCAGAAAGTCTGTACTGGGCTGTACTCCCAGCTGCAGGGGTTAGAGTTCCCCTCTCTTAGCATTAAACAACCTCTATACTTTGGTCAATCTGAAAGTTTTCTGATTACTCAAGTGTTTTAACATCACTGCAAATACTGGTTCACCATTAGAATTTCACATTTTTTGAATTGCCTGTTCATACCCTTTTCCCATTTTTCAACTGAAGTTTCTATCATTTGCATATTGATTTTCAGAAGGCTTTTTGTATTCTAAGTATTAATCATATGTTGCTTTAGGTGTTGAAAATACCTTTTCCTAATTGTCATTTTCTGTTAAATTTGTCAGTGGTATCCTTTGTTAAGCAGAAATTCTTAATTCTGTTTTAATCAAATATATCAATTTTCCACATTATGATTTCTGCTTTTAGGTCACTCACATTTCCTTTGACTACCCAAATCTATGGCTTAGTCTTCCTTTTGATACTATTAATTTGGAAGGATTTCCGGAAAAACCCCCAGGAGAGAGTAGATAAAAATGAAAGACCTATAGATAAAAGAGGGAAAATTAAATAATTTTGATTCTAATCTCAAACACTTTTCTATATAGATGAGCATGTCGTTTGTGAATAGAGACAACTGTTTTTCTTCCTTTACATTCTGTATGCACTTTGTTTACTTTTTGTGCCTTAATGTCCTGGCTAGCACCTTCAAGACGATATTTAATTAAAGTGATGAGGCAGATATCCTTGTCTTATTCCTGATCTTAGGGAGGAAAGTATTCAGTCTTTCATCATTAAATATAATTTTAGCTATAGGATTTTGTAGATGCCCTTTGTTAGGCTTAGGAAACGACCTTCTATTCCTAGTTTGAGAATTGTTGTCATGAATGGATGCTGACTTTTTCAAATGCTTTTTTTGAATCTGTTGATAATCACATTTTTCTTAATCTATCAGTACGGTCAATCATATTGATTAATTCTCAGATCTCGAACCAACCTTGCATTTCTGCTGGTCCTTTTTTATGCGCTTTAATCTCATAGATATCTCTTCTTTTAAAAACCTCTAGTTGGGGCTTCCCTGGTGGCACAGTGGTTGGGAGTCTGCCTGCCAGTGCAGGGGACACGGGTTCGAGCTCTGGTCTGGGAGGATCCCACATGCCATGGAGCGGCTGGGCCCGTGAGCCACAACTACTGAGCCTGCACGTCTGGAGCCTGTGCTCCGCAACAAGAGAGGCCATGATAGTGAAGAGGCCCGCGCACCGTGATGAAGAGTGGCCCCCGCTTGCCGCATCTAGAGAAAGCCCTCACACAGAAACGAAGACCCAACACAGCCAAAAATAAATATAAAAACAAACAAACAAACAAACAAAAAAACTCTAGTTGTGTTTTCTTTGTTCCTAAGCTAGATTATAGAACCTATCAAGTATATAGCCTGAGTATTTGCTGGAGTGGCGTGTGTGCGTGTGTGTGTGTGTGTGTGTGTGTGTGTGTGTGTGTGTGTGTGTGTCTGTGTGTGTCTGTGTTTGAGTGAGAGAGATGAAGAGAAGAGGAAAAGAGTAAAAAGGGGATAGGAGTTTGGAGACTGGAGAGGGGAAAAGGGTATACAGATAGCCATTTTAGAACACTTGGTGACTAATGGTGTCTTTTTGTTACCTGTGTCCTTCTGATGAGGTCTGGGTAAAAAGCCTGATTGGAAGTTGAGGTTTTAGGGCTGGCTTCCTAAGTGACCCATGAAAGTTACAATTGTGATTATTATGATATAAAATAAGTGCTTTGAATTTGTTAGCAAGAGGCTTACAAATTAAGAATTTTTGGCACAAAAAGGCAACAAGCAAGCTATATAACACAAAAATGAATACAACCATAAGGAGAATGCCTACATCCATAACATGGTGGGAGATTTTAACCCAGTTTTCTCACAAAATGACTCAGAGTCAACTAAAAACAAACAAACAAAACGGTATACATAAAGAGAGTATTTGAATAACATAAATATCTCTCTTGGAGATGTATCTGTTTTGCAGATATATCTCTTGAAGATATATAAATATCTCTCTTGGAGATATATATATATATATATATATATATATAGTCATGCTAAACACAGAAAGATATCCAACCCTGTTTCCCCTAGAGCATCAACATCATTTATCTATAAATTTAAACATATTAGTAAATTCATGAGCAAAGAGGAAATTAAAATAGAAATTATAAAATATTTAGAACTAAAAGAAAATAAATGAAATTTCTAATATCTATAGGGATGAAGTCAAAATGATTCTTAGGGGAAATTTTATACTCTGAAATGCATTTACAAAAGAAAAAGTAATAAATGAACTAGGCTTTTAACTTATAAAGTTAGGGAAAATAAAACCGCAAGCAAACAACAAGGTAAACACAAACACAAAGTGATTAAGAAGAAGGAAATAGTAAAGGTAAAGAGGAAGAATTAAAGAAGCAAAATAGAGTTGATCAATAACTCAGAATCTAGACCTCAACAAAGATTGTGGGAACTATGATAAAGAAAATTTAAAAAGTCATAAACTACATAAAGAAGTAGATAAAACATATATAACTCCACACTCAAAAGAAATAAAAAACTTGAGTTTACTAAGAATAAAGCAAATTATACTAATAAATTTAATATCTAGATTGATCAACTTTTTAGAAAAATACACATTATCAAAATTGTTCCAAGGAGAATGAAAAACCCTGTGACCATAATGACCTGAAAAGAAATTGAAACAGTAAAGATCTGCTCACATACCAGATTTTAATATCACTGGGCCAAGATAATTATATGCTTGATTAAAATCTAAAAGCCAGCTAATTTTCATCATACAAATCATTTTAGGGTATAGAAAGAATGGAAAATTACTCAATTATTTTAATGAGGCCAGTATGACCATAATAGAAAGATAGGAAAAAGGGAAAACAAAATTACGGATTAATCTCAGTTATAAGTGCAGGTGTAAAAGTCCTAAATGAGGTTGTTAGGAAAAAAAGAAACTAACAATGTTTCAATAGAATAACCTATGGCCATGTAAGGTTTACCCTAGGAATGCAAGAGTTGTTTGATACTGTAGTAAATTATATTTAGACTTTTAAAAAATAACAGATTAAAGGAGAATACCATACATTCATTCCATTAGTTGTTACAAAAGGCTTTGATACGTTATGATATTTATTCATGTTAAAAAATTTTATCATTTTATTTTGGAGTAAAAGACAATATTCTTAATCTAAAAAGAGTATCTACGAGAAGCTTACAGCGAATATGATGTAACAGTGAACCATTAAAAGTCCAATTAAAGCCCAGGAGAAAGATGAGGGTGCCTGCTGTTACTAATTCAGTATGATACTCAAGGGGTCTAGACACATGCTAAAAGGTAATAACAATTAAATGAGATGTAAATACTTAAGGAAAAAGAACAAAATTTGTATTTCATACTGTAGTGGATGCTGTGGTATGCCATCCTTATCTTCCTCTCTCACGACTGGAACACTCACTCTCCCAGTTGCTATGACTGTTGATGGATGAAGGCTCATAGCTAGTTGAATTCCCCCTCCTGGTGGTTGGCTCTTGGCTGAAGAGTGCTGCCTTACACAAGCTCACATCCTGTTCCTGGGTGTGGGTCATATGCAAAGACTGGATAAATTGAAGATAGAAAGGTCTGGCCTTATTGCCTCATATCTGCAACTCCTCAGGGCCATCCCAGCACAGAAGCTCTCTGGGGGAAAACCCTTTGTTGTGACAGCATCATAACATCTCATTCTGCCCAGTCCTGCTACTTTTCCCTCTCCAACAGGGGCAAATCTGGAAAGATCTTCCTCATGCGCTTTCTTCATGAAAATCTCTACTTCCTAGGGAACTTGACCTGAAACCCACACTGAGGATTTCATGATCTAATATAACCTTTCCCAAATAATTATTAAGATTTATTAGTTATTAAGCAAAATATTAAGATTAAGAAAATGGTCTATCAAGAGGACCAGTAGACCAATACAAGGCCAATGTACAAAAATCTGTAGCTTTCCTTTAATCAGCAAAAAGCAATTAGAACATATCACTGATAAAAATGTCTTTCACAATAGTAGCAAAACTATAAAGCAATTACAAATAAAATTAACAAGAATACATAGGATCTTTTTGAAAAAATGATAAAAATGTTTACTGAAGGACATTGAAGACCTGGATAAGTAGAGAGAAATATTCTAGAAAACCTCTGTTCTGTCATGATTGGGACTGATAATTGGTCATTTGATGATAAAAAGCCTCTTAAGGCATGGAATAATTAAAGACAAAGATAAATGTAAGCCTAAAATATGTTATTGCAACTTTCAACATATAAATTTACATTTATTCACCAATATTTTTCCATAGAGCTGAACTGTAAGTCTTACCTTTAAGCAAGTTCATTGATTGGAGTTCCTCATTGACTTTTTTGCATAAATCATATCTGTAAAGGCAGTATCTCAATGTTCAGTTTCATTTTCTTTGAAGTGAAACTAGTAGTTGAAAGTATCAATGAAGCAATCTGAGAGCAGAATCCTTCTAGAATTTCACAGTTTGCTGGTCCTAATATTTGACTAATTTGTCATTTACATCTAATTTTATCAACTTCCCTTCACTGAGTCTTTTCAAAGCATTCAATTTAGCTTTGGGAGAAACACCAATTCTCTCTTTGTGTAATATTTAATTAAATTGCATAATAATATTAACTAGAGCAGATGTCACAAGAGGGTGTGTAAGCTCTCATCTCATTTGAAATATGTGGACATTCTGGAGTGTTCTTCTAGCTGGGTGCATTCAGAGCATAATGAGTGTCAGTGAGTATATTTCAGGTAATTTGGTTATGAAGAGTGTGACTCAATATTATAAGGATGTTAATTCTTCCAAAATTGCCTCATAAATGTAATGTGACTGCCAGAATTTTCATAGAACATTATAAACTGGTTCTCAAATTCATGTGTAAGAGTTTTAATAAAGATAAAATTGATAGCAAAAAAATGAATTGGTCTTACTAGATATTAAAACATTATGAGTTTGTAGTGTTGCTGTGGGACAGCATGAGAGAAATAGATCAGAATAAATAATAAAGAAACTAGAATAAAGAAATAAATACATGCATATATAAGAATTTGGAGGGAATTCCCTAGACGTCCAGTGGTTAATACTCCATGTTTTCACTGCCAACGGCCTGGGTTCAATCCTTGGTTGAGGAACTAAGAACCAGCAAGCCAAAAAAAAAAAAAAAAAAAATTGGAATAAAAAGTGACATTTGAAAGTCAGGGGAGAATGGTACCAGGACAATGGGCTCTCCATATGGAAAAAAATTCCAACCTCCTGGCACTTTATGCCGAAAAAATTCTAAATGGATTAAAGGCCAAAATGTTTACATACATGTTATAAAACCTCAGGAATGATTTATTTAAAAAAACAAAAATAAAAGGAAATATTGATAAAGTTGACCATATAAAAAGAGAGAAAGAAAACTTCTATATAACAAAAAGATACCATAAGCAAAAATAAAATACAAACAACAGACTGGAAGAAGATTTTTCCAGACAACATTTCACAGACAACGTATTTGTCCCTCAAATATCAATATATAAAGACTATCTACAAACCAATTCAAAAAGAACAGACAGTTCAACATAAAAAAATGGGCAAAATATATAAATGGGTATTACACAGAAGAGGAAATACAAGTAGTCAATAAAATATGAAAAGATGCTCATTTTAAGTACGTACTGTGAAAATAAATAAAGGAAACTTCATTTACAATGGAGTCGAGAAGCCCTGAAGGGGGAACTCACACACCCAGCCTTCCGACCCAGTAACAAGCTGCCCACCGCTTGCAGCCAGTGAAGAATCACCACAGCCCTCCCCAGTTTCTTCCTTTCCTCTATAAGAGCAAGCCCATCTCTTCTGTTCTCTGGACTTGCCTACGGTTTACCATAGTTTGCTTGTCTGGAATCACAATTCTCTGCTATTCCCAAACAAACTCATTTTGCTGTTATAGTAACTGGCTCTGATGTTTTTTAGAGGTCAACATTACTAATTAGGAAAATGCAGAATAAAAGAATAAATGAGACACTATTTTTACCCTTCAACTAGGCAGAAATTGAGCAAACAAACATTTAAGTAAAATGTAAAGAATGGCAAGTACCAGGAAGATTGTGGAGAACCAGTACTCCAACAGATTGCTGATGGGAGGTGACTTATATACCATTTTGCAGGGCAACTGAGCAGTATTCATTATAATTAAAAACGCATAGACCCAGTAATTCCCCTTTTTCATATCTAACCTACACTTGCACATGTGTGTAATGAGACAGGTGCAAAGGTGTTCGTTAAAGTAATAGTGAATTAAACAGCCCACAAATAATGCAGTGCTCAACAAAATGCATTGCATTCATGAGACATGCTATTCTATAACAGTTAAAAGAAATAGACTGGATCTTTGTATCATAATATAGATAGTGCTAAAAAATGTATTGTTGAATGAAGACAGTAAGTACCAGTTGACACCTATAGTAGTAGTTTCTGTGGGTATGTGTATAATTAGAAAAATAATAACAGTTTAAAAATCATAACAGGATAGCAATGAGTTGAAGTAAAAGAGGAGTTTAAATTTATTGGTTGTGGCTTTTTAAAAGTATACTATATTTATGTTTTACTTGTGTAATTAAAGATTAATTTTAAAAAGTAACAGTGAATATACCTGAATTGCAAACTCCTTGAGGACAGGACAGATAACTTTGTATTTCCAACATAAGCACAGTGTCTGGCACAGAGTAGCACTCAATAAAGTTTGGTGAAATGTTTCAAGAAATGGATGGATTAATAGATGAATGGTTAAATGGGTGAGTCACTGACATGGTGATCTGACTTGGGCAGAGTTTGTTGGGGGATGACCCGCTTTTATTTTTAGGTCTGACAACCTTTCCACTGATGATTTCTTGAGAATAGTGATGGGTGGTGTGTTAGTCTGCTAAGGGTGTCATAACAAGATACCACAGACTGGGTGGCTTAAACAACAGATATTTATTTTCTCATAATTCTGGAAGCTGGAAGTCCAAGATCAAGGTGCCAACAGGGTGGGTTTCTGGTGAGACCTCTCTTCCCAGCTTGCAGATGTTTACTTTCTCTCCATGTCCTCACATGGCCTTTCTTCTGTGTGTCTGGAGAAAAGAGAGGTTTCTGGGGTCTCTTCTTGTAAGGACATCAGTCTTATTGGATTAGGGCCTCATCCTTAATTCTGGTGACAAGAGTGGTTCTAGAGTCTGTCGTACAGAGTGAAATAAGTCAGAAAGAGAAAAACAAATACTGTATGCTAACACATATATATGGAATCTAAAAAAAAAAAAAGAAGAAGAAAAAAATGGTTCTGAAGAACCTAGGGGACAGGACAGGAATAAAGATGTAGAGGAACACAATCTTGAGGATGAATTTTCTAAATTGATTCTGGGTTTTCTGGAGCTGGGTCTCTAATCTGATTAGATTTAAAAGCACTAATGACTATTTCCAGTAGTAAAGAGCACTGATTCCATGGCTCTATCTGGCAATAGAGGAAGGCAAAATGTCACCACTGATACTCCTGATCAAACACGTTTAAGAAGCAAGGATCTGGGTGACCATGTATAGGATACTTTCAAACATGTTTGCCAAACTAACGAGTATAATGAGATTGGCTGGTTGCTCCTAATGTTGCTGGACTAAGTAGGGGAAAGAAAGAAATGGGATGAGCCTCAAGGATTCGAAGTCTCAGCTCAAGTGCCACATAAGTGACCTGGAAACTTCTACATCTGCTCTGATAGAGACCCTTATCTCCTACAGCCACAGGACTGAGAATGCTAAGAACAAAATGAGAATCTCTCTTGCTAATGGCTGAATTACAATGCAAATTGAATTCCCAGCCTTGTGGAGTATCTACTGGTAGAGTGAGGAAATGGGCTGGGAAGGAATAGGGTCCTGGAAGTTGGGATGGGAACATGTGGGGAGACGTTGATGGACCTGGGGACACTGAGCCTTTAAATTCGAATGAGTCTTCTTTGCCAGTAGAAGGAGACTTTCCATCCCCATTTGAGGGTCTGAGGGGATTAACCCTTAATTACCTGAGGAAACTGGAATGGTCTTCTCTGAGGCAGTTGCTTTGCCAGACACTGCTGATTTTCCTCAAGACCCACCCCTCCCCAACCCCGCTTTGCTTCTAGATCTTTAGCTAGACTCAAGTCCCTGTAGGCCCTCAAAGGTGAGGAGTGATGTATGAACAAGAGAAAGAGGTGTGCTATACTCTGAAAGAACTACTTGAGTTTTCTAATTTATACAGACAGAAATCTAGGGAATGGATATTAAGAGAGCCTCATCTAATAGGACCAGTGTCCTTAAAAGAAGAAGAAGAGCCATCAGAGATTTCCTCTTCTCTCCACACACACAGAGGAAAAGCCACGTGGGGACACAGTGAGAAGACAGCCATCTACCAGCTAGGGAGAGTCCTCACCAGAAACCAATCCTGTTGGCACCTTGATCTTAGACTTTCAGCCTCCAGAACTACGAGAAAATAAATGTCTTTTGTTTAAGCTACCAACTCTGTGGAATCTTGTTAGAGCAGCCCTAGTTGATTAATACAGGTAGCATAAGGAAATATTTCAGAAGCATCACTGGTATACCAGGCCCATTTCATTTTTCCACTACTTTATAATTTTTTAAAATTTTTTAAAATTAATTTTTATTGGAGTATAGTTGATTTACAATGTTGTACAGCAAAGTGAATCAGTTACACATATACGTATATCCACTCCTTTTTAGATTCTTTTCCCATATAGGCCATTACAGAGTATTGAGTAGAGTTCCCTGTGTTATACAGTAGGTCCTTATTAGTTATCTATTTTATATATAGTAGTGTGTATATTCTACTACTTTAAAGAAACCAAAATACAAAAAACTAAGTTTTTTCTTTTTATTTCCAAGGCACTTTGTGAGCAAGCTTTACCTTGACAAGTTGGAGGATCACTAGCCTGGAAGTGTATTCTCTTTCAGAGGAGGTGGGGATGACTAAGGTTTGACTCCTGACGCTGACGGAGGGTTACCTTAGGATCTGGGAAAGCGCAGCCTGCCTCTCTCACACTCCTTGTGTCCACTTATGTTTTGGCAACACGGGACTATTTCCGGCAATCCGTTCTTCCTGATTAATCTGTACTCTTCATGTACGACTTTCCTCAGCATCACCCACTCCATCCATTGTCCAGGAGGTCGGTCCTCCTGGAATAACTGGGACACCTCCTGGAATAACTGGGACACCTCGCAGCATGGAACTTATTACAATGTTTTGTAATTATCTCTATTTACATGTATTTTCCCCTGTGGACTGAAAACTTCTCGAAAACAGGATTTTTGCATCAGTTTAGTATTTTCCCAAATTAAGATGCATCCAAATTACCTAGGGATTTTTGTTAAACTTCAGATCCTCATTCAATAGGTCTGAGATGGGGCCTGAGACACTGCATTTCTAACAAGCTCCCAGGTGATGTCGATGGCACGTGTTCTTGGTCCACAATGAGTAGCGAGAGTTTTCCGTGTTTTCTGGTGCTTTCAGGATACAGAACAGCATGGCTAATGGTGCTTATGCAAAGGGAGGAAGCTATTAACTATTATTTCATTGGGTTTCGATTCTGGCCTCACATTGGAACCACATGAGGAAGCTTTAAACAGTTCTATTGCCTATGTCCTACCCTGAGGAATTGTGATTTAATTAGATGGGAGTGGAGAATGGACACTGGTAGGTTTTAAAGTTCGAAAGTGCCTCTTGGGTTGAGAACCACTGGTAGAGTCTGAAGATGGGGATCTGAAGATGGGGATTTTTCCTCCTTATTCCTGGGTCTATCACAGGGCCTGGGGTACCGGAGACACTTAATGTAAGTTGGTTGAGTAAATTAATTCCTTCATCTTGGTTTGGGTTCAGTGTTTCCCACACACGTCCACGTCTTCCGGGTGGGCAGAACATTTTCTTCAGAAGGAAGGTGGTGCTGGAAGTGACACATTTATGAGGTGAAAAAGTCAAGAGTGAGTGTGTCAGGGGACTCTGAATTAGGAAGGAAGTTGACTGTAGTGACATCTTACAGCTCTGAGTGGGTGGTAGAGGGGCCTCACTAAGGATGCCGGGCTTTTTAAAGTTATTGCAAGAAAGAAGCTTTGCCCAGATTATGTTCCAAGTAACCTTAAGAGTGAGTAACCCACTGCCAGCAATGAGCAGATTTAAATGAAACAGTTTATTGTTTAGTCCATTTATATATTTAAAAATATTGGACATGGATATAAGTAGTCCAGGCATCTTAGCAAAGAGGATTATTGGGAAACCTCTACTGATCTCAGAAGAATCTTATTACTTTTTAAAAAATAAATTTGTTTATTTATTTATTATCTAATTTTGGCTGCATTGGGTCTTTGTTGCTTCCCGCGGGCTTTCTCTAGTTGCGGCGAGCACGGGCTACTCTTCCCTGCGGTGCGCAGGCTTCTCATTGCGGTGGCTTCTCTTGTTGCGGAGCACGGGCTCTAGGCCCGCGCGCTTCCGTAGTTGTGGCTCGCGGACTCTAGAGCGCAGGCTCAGTAGTTCTAGCGCACGGGCTTCGCTGCTCCGCGGCATGTGGGATTTTCCTGGACCAGGGCTCGAACCCGTGTCCCCTGCATTGGCAGGCGGACTCTTAACCACTGCGCCACCAGGGGAGCCCAAGAATCTTATTTTAATTAATAAGATTTCAAATGCTGAAAAGATTAGAACAGCCTCTAAGAAAGGCGTTAATAGTGAATAAAGAAAATGACAACCGTCCAGGGCGGCTCATGGCATCAGAAAAAGGGGCAAACAGTTATTTGAGAAGCAGTTTGTGGTAAAGGCTGCCTGCTGCCTGGAGTGGAATTGCTTCTGGGAATTTCGGTGGGCGGGTCCAGCCAAATGCTCAGTGGCTGGAGTCAAGCGGTTGCCAAAGCCAGAGCAGAGCTGCTCAGGAGAGCCTAGGGTTAAATTTTTAGGGGTTCTGTGAGCTAGTGGTTACCCACAGCCATTATTACAATTTCAATTATAAAAGCTTATACTGGAATAAACTGTAAGGAAATCAAACTAATAAATACTCAGAACTCTTTATTTCCTAGTTACTTCACCACATTTCACTGTTATATAAGCCCTGGAGAGTAACCTTGTGGTGAAAATAATGTATAATGGCGTACGACTGCGTGTTTGTTTCCTACTCCACATTCAATGATATCATCACGGAAACGAGTATTTACACCATGGAAATAGATACATAGTGCAAACGAGGGTTTGATTCATTGTTTTGTTGACAGCATATAGAACGCTATATGGTGCGTAGATTGTCATCAAAATCCTCAGCAGGGTTTGATGCAACAACTGTAGTCAAATACATGGCTATTTCTGTTGTGAAATCGATTAATATCCTCACTAGGTCACACAAATAAAGACTATAAATAGCATCACATCAGTTCAGATCAGGCTTCACTATCAAATGAGTTCAGATCAGGTGAAGTATTGCCACCAAATGAGTAATGAAAAAACTTGTGGGTTTGGAAAATGGATAAGGGGCTGTGGCCAAACCTGGCAAGTCTGACCAGAGGACTGGGACCCTGGGAATGAGCTCATCTTTGTCTACATGTTGTATAGTTTTGCCTGCCTGCAGCCCAATCCCCTGCCCCTCCCATCCCATTCTCCCTCCTCCCTCCTCCCTCCTCCTCCCATCGGGAGATTTCTAGAGGGAACAAACAGAACACACACTTCTTTTCTTTCACATTATTCAGCAGCATTTGTATCATCTCCCATTCATATCAGACAAGAAAAGAGGTCTGAGATCTTGTGAGAGTTAGACCTGGAAGCTGGGTTATGAATACACTCACCTGGCGTAGTGACAGGGAAATAACAAAGGGATAACCATATATGTTTGCAGTTCCCCAGGAAAGGTAATGATTCAGTTATGGCAGATGGTTTTTTAATGGTTTGCAAAACATCAAGTCTGGATTTTGGGGAAGACCAAATTCATTTAGAAGCTGACTCTGGGGATACATCTAGATTTAGCCAAAAATCTCAGGGAATGGAGTTTCAAAGGCAAGCATCATTTCCAAGAATTTGCCTTTAACAAAATCAAGAAACAGCCCATTTTAATGGGCCCTTCCTGTCGACATGCCTTCATTAATGACAGCTCTAGCTACTCAGGCCTTGGTAGATCTCCATCCTATTCTGGGGTTCTCTGCTATCTTAGAATAAAATTCCCACTCTGTGACTAACAAGGACTCAGAAAGAAAACAATACAAGAGTGTACCTGTCCTCCAAATATCACCGTTGACAACTTCACATAATTTTTTACCAAAGAACTCCTACTGCAGAGGATATAAAGTGTATCTAAAGAACCACACCCTTAGTGACAAACATGTTTACTGCCTCCTGTTTTATCTTATATGTTTGTGAGAATTTTAAATTCCACACCATAAATTCTTCATTTTGACATTAAAGAATGGATTTTCCTCAAACATTTTTAAGAAAAATTAGTACACCAGGAAGATACTTCATGCTTTTCTGGGGCTTGCATATTTGCTACCAGGATGCCAAAGACCCGCGTGGGCCCATGTTCTTCAGTGTGAGAAGCATGGTATTGTTATGTTCTCCTCTGAGTTGTCCTTGGAGGAGTGGACTTCAGGTACCATGCTGAGTTCATCTATATCTCCCCACTGGATCAAGCAGCCACATATCTTGGTTACAGAAGACAAGGGTGTGAAGGGACCCCGTTAGCAGTTAGGTTATGATCTAACACTTTTGTTTACGTGTGTGCAGAGGCTGACACCCAGAAGAGCTGAAGGACTCAAGGCCACAGAACCAGGACTCCTTGCTGGATCTCCTGACTCTGGTCCTGTTTGAATTTGGCTGAGAGTGTAGGAGGGGCTGATATCAGTGAGAGAGCAGTGGATTATGTGCACGAACCAACCACCTCTCTTCCCTCTTCATGTGGCCTGAACAGTTTAAAGGAGTTGGAGATACATTTGCTGCATTTAATCTTTTGCAAAGGGCAAGTGTCTCTTCCTGACTTTTAAAAATTTGAATAACGGTTCAACAATAATTCAAGACCCTGGCACAGGGCTTAAGAAGGCTTATAAAGTCTCTGGCACGTATCTGCTACCAAAGAAGTGGTGGAAATGATTATATTAAAAATAGTTAAAAAGTTTCTAACACTGTCACTTCCTACTGAGACAGGTAGTCTAATGTCTATGAAATAATTATGATTATTAGTCTTTTAGAAAATGTATTGCCTTTCTCTTTATATTTTTGCTGTTTGATTGGTTGTTTGTGTGTGTGTGTGTGTGTGTGTGTGTGTGCCTTTAAAAGATCTTCCTAGATAGAATATCTGGAAAATTGGGAAAATGGGGAAATTTCTAACACTGTCACTTCCTACTGAGACAGGTAGTCTAATGTCAATGAAATAATTATGATTATTAGTCTTTTAGAAAATGTATTGCCTTTCTTTTTTTTTTTTTTTTTTTTAAACATTCATGCTTTTTTTTTTTTTAACTTTTATTTATTTATTTATTTATGGCTGTGTTGGATCTTCGTTTCTTGTGCGAGGGCTTTCTCTAGTTGTGGCAAGCGGGGGCCACTCTTCATCGCGGTGCGCGGGCCTCTCACTATCGCGGCCTCTCTTGTTGCGGAGCACAGGTTCCAGACGCGCAGGCTCAGTAATTGTGGCTCACGGGCCCAGTTGCTCCGCGGCATGTGGGATCTTCCCAGACCAGGGCTCGAACCCGTGTCCCCTGCATTGGCAGGCAGACTCTCAACCACTGCGCCACCAGGGAAGCCCTGCCTTTCTTTTTATATTAAATTGCACTGAGGATTGTTATTACTCTGGCTTATATAATAGAATTACTCAGATTTTGATAAAGTATCATTAAATACATCATTATTTTTGTTATAACTCTTTGTAAGTCATTTTAGATGATTTGGATTTCAGCATTTCAGAAATGACACTGATGTTTCTAGGATCCTTTGAGAGCATGAAGTTGCATCATCATGGGTTGAAGTCACCAGAGAAGAGCCAGAGAGGGGGTGATGGGTCTCTCACCTCCCCAGCGAGCTGGCGAGCCTTCCATTTGGTCTAGGTTCACTCTCCACCCCTACTGCCCTCTTTGCCAGGCTCCTCAACAGGAGACAAACAAGGAGACATGGGAGAGAATTTGCAAGTCTTCGAATAAAAGCCTGGAGGCAGCTATATGACTCAGTAGATGATTGGCCATCAAGAGAAAAGAATGACAGGATTGGACTGAATTTGTTAATTCATCAGACTTTTTATTGAACACCTATTATGTGCTAGGTGCTAGCCATAGAGTTGACTAATTGGTTCATCAAGTTCACAAATAGTCCCACAGAGTATTCTAAGCTAAGGATATAAGCGAGTTAAAGGCATTCTCTCATACTCATCCTCTATGATTAAGACTGCACTAATTTACCACCTTGCCTTGTTGGTTCTTCCACCAGATTGACCTACAACCATAGGAGATAAATTGGGTCTTCTTCTCCAGTCTTGATCAAACAGATCAATAATAAAGTGATTTTGAAGCATATCTGAGGTGACCACTTTGGTTCCCAGGTTATGCTAACCTATTAAGGACTGATTATCTGGGATCTACAGTGCTGCCCTTTTCATTCTAGAATGGTGTCCAGCTCAGCACTTGACTCTGGGGCCAGTACAGTGGTTTGTCTGTTGATTTGTCTAGAATAGTCCTTCGTAGAGGTTTAAAAGCAGAAACAGGAGTAGATTCTAACTTTAGAAGGACCGACCTCATAGGAACTGGGTAATTTATAATTTTCATAGAAAACTATTTTAAAATCTTACTTTCAAAGCTATCCACCCACTTCCCTTTGATTAGCTATAGCGTCTATGGTTTGAGATAGATTTTAGGAAAATTCTACATTTTATTTTTCTCATACTCCAAGACATCATAAACAAGGAATAACTTTGTCTCATTTGAGCATAAAAAAAAATTTGTGAGGTTATGTGTGTTTTGAAAACTATTAAACTATGTAGAATACATAAGGAGAAGAGTGAGAAAAATTAAAATAGGGCCAATAAAATGGAAATGTTTGAGGAAATTTAAGTGTGTGAAATAATGTCATATTTTTACAATTATTAGGGATTATGCCCTTTGGCCAGTTCTTCTATCATACAAACAATTACCTTCTAATGTATTTAATGTGTTAATTCTGATTTTATATGTCAGATTTTATTACGTGGGCAGAGTTTTGAGAAGGAACTTTCTACTGAAAGGAATTTATGGTTCATAAAAGTTACTTATTTTTGAGGAGTCAGCTATTTAAAATTGTATGTATATGTACAAACAACAAAAAAGGAGATGATCAATCGTGGATCTTTATTTTCAACGTGGGGCTGTTCAAGATGAGAGTGAAGAAAATAATATTGGATTATATTTAGATTTTTGTGGTACATTTGAAAGCTGAAAAGAAAGTATAGGAAATAAAGAAATGCTTTTTCTACCCCCATTTAATATTTTAAAAGGAATTTAAGTACCTTGAAAAAAAAAAAGTTGCTTTTTGACTGTCAGTAATCTCTTCGGCAGGCATGGAAAGGGGAAGCCTTTATATCTTTGTATTTTTAGTTCCTAACAAAGGGCGACTGTGCATGCATGAATGGGAAGAACATTAACCCCCATTTGCCCTTGAACGTAATCTGTGGTCATATTGTGCCAACTATACCAATGAACACTAACAACAATTAACATCTGAGGTTTCTCAAACATCTGGACTTTTGGCACCCAGAACCAAAACATCTGGACATTTGTTGGAATTCGACACTTGTTTTCCAAGTTTGACATTGTGTCAGAATAATAACAGCCACCGAGTACTTCCTATGTGCCAGAGCCAGGCTAAATAATTTACCTGCATTCGCTTGTTTAACCCTCAACAGGTGAATGAGTCCCGAATGATGAATATATTCATTTTACAGATGAGGGATCAAAGGCTCAGAGAGGGAAGAGCAGAGCTGAGGGGAGGACCCCTTTGGTCTGATTGTAAACCCTGGGCTGTTAACTATGTCCCACATTGTTGCCAAAACAACTACAGAGGGTTATAGCAACAAATGGTACATATCCAATGTGTGGCTACACTATTCAAAGAAAGGGAGACTACATAATATCTAAGTGAAAAATACTACTCAAAAATATCACTGTTCTTAGCCAATTTGGTAATTTGGGGGAAAATTGAATTTTCTTGAATTACTCTGATTGGCAACACAGACACATTCAAATTCACCCAATAATTGTGTGTTCCATGTATTACACTTTGGGTAATAACAAAATAACTAAAAATAGTTGCATCTGCTTTGTCAGGTTAAAGAATTGAATGAAAAGAAAGTGCATAAAAACAAATTGATTCAAGTTGAGAATTGATGCCTGGGTTAAAGATGAATATTCCAGTTCTTGTTCATAATTGTTATAATTTGAACTATGTAACCGTGAGGAAGTTATTTAATCTCTTAAGCCTCGGTTTTCTCATTTTTCAGAGACAAATAAATAACAGTACCTACTCATCCTACTTTGCTGAAGGATGGGATAAAATAATGCACATAAAGTGCTTAATGCAGTGCCTGGCTCTGAATATGGTCTCAAAATGTTAGTTACTATTATTATCATAAATATTTGTTATAAACTAAGCTAGTACGTGACGGAACTGGAATTCAGAACTACACCTGACGCTTAGCCCTGCCAGTAGGAAGCCACTGGAGAGTAGGGAAACCTCAGGCAACTTTCACCCTCTCTCCTTGTTTATACATCTTCACGTTCAGAGAAAGCAAGCTTCACTTCCTCTGCTACTTCTGCCCCCTGCTGGCAGGGGAGGGAAAGAGGCGATGGAAGAGCTAAAAGTCAATTTGCCTTCCTGCCTACTCCCTTCCACTTTGCCAGGTCTTCAGATTTCTTTAAATATTAAATCTGAATAACCCTAGCTTCCTATAAAAGGATGTGAGAGCATGGATATAATCATTGCCTCTTTAGTGCTGTAAGAATTTATGGTTATGTAGAAATTCAATGTTAAACCCCCCTACCAAAACTCTCTGATGAAATTTCTCTGGATACATAATTAGTTATGCCCAGAGACACATTGTGCGGGTAGTGTATTTTTTGACTTTTCAACACAGACAGATGGTTTACGCATCTTCAGCATTTAGAGCTTTCCGAGGAGCATTATATAATCTCAGTGCAGTTACCAAATGAAATAAGAAATTCCTCATTTGGCAGACGGAGCTTGCATATCGAGTTCATAAACTTTAATACTTCTCCCAAGTCCAAAATCAGAGACAACCTGCTCCAAGTCAGTTTCCCATTTGCACTTAATTAGGGAGTGTGTTTTGGAGGTCAGTGAAAATCAGTGGAGTACATTTTCATAATAACTTTCCTCACAATAAAATCATTTGGAAGGCAGCTCTCCAACTTTATCTGGAATGAGGGCAAGAAAAACGGGGACACGGAGTGAAGTTATTGGATACCTTATCTGGAACTGCCCAGAAAGTTGTCTGGGATCCAAAGAACACACAGTACCTTCTGGATCAGGGGAAAGGAGCCAAACACTTTTATATTCCCAACAATTTTCATAACTGTGCAATTTCACACAATTTTAAGGATTCCAAACATTAGAGAACAAAAGCCTTCTCAGGGTTGTAATCATGCTACACTTATAGAAGTAGAGGCAGCAAGCCTCCTGGTTAAGGAAAATGTAAATGTGTGGGTTAGAGGGATGGTTGGTAGGTAGAATAGGTAGCCAGATTGTCACTTAAAGGCTGGATGATCTTGTGCACTTGGGTTTCTCAAAGATAACACAATGAGCCCCAAACATGTTACACTTCACTTTATGGATATGTGATATCTTTGTAGCCATACGAAAACATATTATGCTCGTGTTAGCCTTGTCCTAAAACATTCTAGAGAATCAGAAGATGAATTCTAAGTGACAAGCTCTGAGTAGAAAATCAAATCAGAGAGAGTAAATTTACTTAATAGATTAGGAAATCAAATTCTGGTAGGCTAGTAAGTTCTCCATAGTTGTTTATTTTTCTTTCTTTTTTAAAAATACTATTTCAGCTACTTCTAAATTCCATTTGGTTTTTATAATCCCCACTAATCTAGGAAGACATGGCCAAGATCCTCAATTTCTGAATTGTGGTTGATAAGCTTTTATCATAATATAGAGCTGTTGGCTGCAATAGGTTGAAAAGATCTTCAACTTCATATACAGAACACAGTTAACCTTTTTGCCTTTTACACACACACACACACACACACACACACACACACACACACAACTCGAGGTAGGATTGGTTACATTTATACTGTGTAGGTTCAGTGATAAATTGTTCTGAGATGAAGTCTTGAGGCTTCTAAACCAAATTTCCCTCAAAGGCAGTTCATATGTCAAGTTGCTACATTCACCGAATGACTGAAGTGTAACCATAACCAATGTAGCATGACCAACACATCAGAGTGAATGCACTATTTCTCTTTAGTCTCTTAATTTGATAGTGGTGATAACAAGGAATTTGTCATACTCTGTTTCCAATAGTTGGCAGATCATTCAGATTACGGCCTTTACAAGTTACCTATCTATAAATCACCCTAAATTCAGTTCAGCTGGTATTTTTTCTGTTACTAGACGTTGCCCCATTGATATATTAATTCTATGAAGCTTTGATGTTTCAAGCTGCTGTCGTGTGTCAGGAACTGTGTGGTAGGCAGCCTCTAGGATGACCCTCGATGATTCCTTCCTCCTGCTATTGAGACTTTCGTGTAATTCTCTCCCTTTCAGGGTGGGTCAAACGTACTGACTCACTTCTAATGAATAGAATATGGCAGAAGTGATGGAACAACCCTACCGAGATTAGGTTGCAGAAGGACAGGCTTCCACCTTGGGTATCCTCTCGAGCTCTCTCTTTCTTGTAAGACTCATGCTGGGGGAAGTATGCTGCTATATTGTGTAGAGCCCCGTGGAGACACCCACAGGGCAAAGAACTGATGAAGCTTGCCAACAGCTGCATGAGTGAGATTAGAAGTGCATCCACCCGCAGTCAAACTTTGAGATGACTGAAGCCCCAGCTGACACCTTCATTGCAGCTCTGTGGGAGACCCTGCACCAGAATGCACCCAGCTAAGCCACGCTCATATTCCTGACCCACAGAAATTATGACATATTATCCAAACTGCTAACTGTTGAGGTAATTTTTTACACAGCAATTGATAACTCAGACATGTTCCTACCTCTATTGGTGGTTAAATATCACAGAGTATACTATTCTTAGGCATGGTCAGTGTTCAGATACTGACTATGGTGATCTATACTCTGGCGGGCATGTAGGCCAAGACTCTACCCAACAGGAGAAAGGCTAGAGCTTTCAGGTTCTAGAGTTAATGAGCATATTGTGCATGTGTAGTGATATAGCCTCACTTTACATGAGATTTAGGTCATCCCCGACACCATATAAAGAAGGGGAAGATGACTGAACAATAAATGGAAGGAAAACTATGTTTGAAGTTTTTTTTTTTTTTTATTGATTTCTGATGACTTTTCCAGAATGATATTTTTTTGAGCGTTTACAAAATTCCTTTTCTATAAAGTCAAGTCAGATTGTCTTTCTTCGATCCCTTTAACTATATACAGACTCAGTGAGAAGGGAAATGAGGCTTTTGGTTTTGTCTATTCATTCCTCGACGAGACAAATGCGTCAAAGTACTAATAGCTTAGCCTCCTTAAATAGTTTGTTGTGAAATAGAATAACTCAGGGTGTTCTGTCCAAGGCAGATTTTTTTTTTTCTTCTTTAGAAAATTTAACAATACATGTCTCGGGGTCAGAAGGCTGCAGTTGATCAGCGCTGAGAGCCCACAAAGATTGTAGCAGTCGCATTAAAACAATATTGTTTGTCCTCCCCTTCATTTCCTCAGAGGTGCACAATACTCTTTCCTCCCCGCCCTGCAGCTCTTTTTCTAAAATTGTTTTGGACCTTTGGGGGCTTTCTATATTAAGACTGAAGGAAACTGGAACCGTTATTTGTTCTTTCTGAACATTTTTCCTGGATGGGATAAACTGGGTGAATGTGGCAGAGGAGCTTCTCATGAGGCCCTGAGCTTGCCTCTCCCTGAACCCTCTCTCTGGCCCTGAGCAAACTGTCTTCTTCCCTCTTCTGTCCTCTGCCCCCCATCTTCACACTCTCTTTGACATCCCTGAATGCCCCTCCCCCCCGCCACCTTCCACAATTTGCCAAAGAGCTGACTGGGCTAAGGAGAAGGAAGGGAACACCACACACAACAGAATACCATTGAGAAGTTTCTCACCTGCTCTGGAAGCGAGAGGCAGCTTCCTCACACAAGCACAGTTAGTGAATTCTCCCAGGTAATAAGTTTCTTGGAAATCTGCAGGGTTGTAGAATCTTCTTCCCTTGAATCTTAGGAATGTCTGAAATACCAGACAAGCACTCTTCCCACAAAGTTATGTTAAGAGGTTTAATTACCAGAAAATAATTCGTGTCACACGTATCAAAATTTCAATGAGAGGAGTGAACCTGGCCAGTAAGGTTTCTGAGAAACTCAATGTTGCCAGAACCTATTTCTCTGTTTCCGTAAGGGAAAATAAAAGGTGTGTTTCTTCCTGCAGTTTCCTCTGGAATTAGGCTGGTCCTGTCCTTTTCTCCGGTACTTACTTTTGGTGAATCTATCATTATCGATTGTTAATGTGGCTTTGCTTCAATCCACAGTACAGTTAATATGCAATTCTTGATTTTTCCACGGGTTGGGGAGAACCTCGTTTATTTGCTGGAGGTTATTTTTTCCTCTTCTTATATTCTTCCTGCCTTTTTCCATCCAACAGTTACTTCCTGTGCCTACTGTGTTCCCCAGAAGCTTTTCTGTTCTTGAATCCAGTTTTCTACTGACTGTCTGTAGTAGAGCCTTGAATTAGAGTTTTAGTATAAATTGCAATTAAAGCTGTCCCAAGTGTAACTAGAATTTCATCTCTCCCAATGCCAAGCCCTATGTCTCTCCAGTGTCAACAGAGAACTTTCCTTTTTCAAGATTTTGCAAAATTTAAAATCATACCTTCCAGATATAAGGGGAGTTTGCACAGTGACAAGAAAATGGGTGGATGGAGAGATTCATTGTGCTTTCTCCCCTTCCCCCTCCCTCTCTTTTCTTATCTCCCAAGAGGAACACTGGCCTTCACTTTGTATAGGCCTTTAAGATCTCTCTGCAGAAACAGGAGCAGGTTGGCTAATGGTTCAAAGGCATTTTCGTGCTTTAGTCATCAGATGTATCTCATTGTGTTCCCTTCTGTAAAACAAAAGGCATGTCACCTCAGAGCACACGTTATGATTGCCTGATGAATAGTGTGGTCCTGAAACAAAATATTATTAACAGATGACTTGTGAAAATCGTCCTTGCAGTTCTGTGATGGAAAACAACTGTTATGAAAAAACTAAGCCAGGGGTCCCCTAGTGGCACAGTGGTTGAGAATCTGCCTGCCAATGCAGGGGACACGGGTTCGAGCCCTGGTCTGGGAAGATCCCACATGCCGCGGAGCGACTAGGCCCGTGAGCCACAATTGCTAGGCCTGCACGTCTGGAGCCTGTGCTCCGCAACAAGAGAGGCTGCAACAGTGAGAGGCCCGCGCACCGCGATGAAGAGTGGCCCCCACTTGCCGCAACTAGAGAAAACCCTCGCACAGAAACGAAGACCCAACACAGCCATAAATAAAAAAAATAAATAAAATTTAAAAAAAAAAAGCTAAGCCAGAGATGAAATTTTTATTGAATATATATGTTCCATAAATAAAATATATTGAATATATATATTCAATAAACATATACATATATATTCAATTTAATCAATGCTAGTTATCAAATATGAAATGACTTTTTTGCTTTATTCTAGCACTTATAGTGGGTTCTGTGACATTGCCACATGCCTTATGCTCTCTGAGCATCAGTTTCTACATCTGTAAAATGTGAGGAACTGAAAACTAATTCTGCTCTGTCTCCATAACTCCTCATTCTCTGCTCCTGTGACTCTCCTTTTGGTTTGGACACGGATGCTATGGGCAATCAAAATCCACCCATGACCTCCTGTCCTCAAGCCAGCCAGCAGATTCAACATTCTCCTCTTAACACACTTCAGCTAGAATGACCCAGAAGAAACAATAGAGACGATCTGAGTTTATTTTTCACCTACTGCTTCAACTGACCTCATAGAGCTTTTGTGAACAATTAGATGACAAGGAGGGAGGAAAAGGAGGAGGAGAATCAGTGGCCCTAGTCCATTCACAAGCTGCTTAGTGAGCTGTCCTTCATTTCCCATTGCCTGTGTACAGCTTCATCTCAAGCAGTCCCACTGGCCATTCTGGATTTCCTCTCAAGTGGGGCAGAACTTCTGTGGGTTCTGAAAGCTCAATGTGGTGATATGCTCTCCTCTGCAAAGGTGAGACAGTTAAAAACCATCTGTAGGAGCAGCCCTTTCAGTCATGTTTCTGGTCATAGTGATGACATAAGTGAAGCCATGCTTTCTCTGCCCCGTCTTCTGGTGGGAATGCTTATGAGCATTTATGTAAAGATCTGGTGACAGAGTCAAAGAGGGTGTCACATCTGTGGTCAAGAAGCAGTTTTCATCTATTTGTGGGTTGTTCTTATATGAAGTAAACTGGCTCTTGTAACTGAACAGCTTTTTAGTACCTTGACCCAACTAAATTAAGTAAGTGTGCACTTGTTTCCTACCTGACTGAAAGACCTATTGGCCATGAGAATGAAATTTTATTAGTATGGCATAAAGAATTATGAAACTTTATCCATATTAACACTCAGCCGTCAGGGTGAACCACACTAAAGCTCTCCTTGACTGAGAAACAATAATAATTTTCTTATTAGAATCTTATTTTTCTTATTTCAGAATCTTCAAGAGAAGTAGAGTTCAAGATCCATGACCTCTGCCATGTTGAGGGATACATGATAGATGTCTTTCTGGTGCATCTTTGTCAAAAGAATTTTTCTCATGTCCAAGGAATCCACAAATTACGCTAATATCAACACCTTCCAAAAGAAAATGTTTCAGGAGGGTTTTTCATCATTTACTTGTGACTTATTGACTACAAAATAGAATTTCATCACTGAGGTTAGTGCAGACAGTCCTGAGAACACAGAGTCAACGGGTCATGTGCAGTTGCCTGGGGAGGAGAGGAAGACTTGCAGAACTTGGTGACAGCTCAGGCTCACCCTCCAAAATCTGCCATGTCCGCTGTACAGCTCATGAAGGCCTCTAAGCCATGGTGAAGTCTCCTTAGAGCTCCAACTTCTTTCTTGGGTTTCCTTAATTTTCAGGCCATCACTTATTAGCTACGGGATCTTTAAAAAGCCACTGTGCCTCTATGAGATCAGTTCCCGGTTTAGATCAGTTCCCGGTTTAATAATTCTGGCCCTACCTACCTCACAGGCTCATTATAAAGGTCAAAAGGGATGATGTACATGATGGGATTTTGAAAGGTAACATTTGTGATACGAACACAAAGTAATGGATTCTGGTGATGTTAGCATTCCGACATGAAACCCATTTTGTTCAGTAACTTAATTAAAGAGGATGAAATATATCTTTATATGCTCAGGAGCTTTTGAATTCCTTGCCCCCAAACTACCAAAACTCATACACTTTGATTAGAGTCTCTGTGGCCCAGCCTTTCAATAAGCTGACATCACAGCAGAGGCTAAAATAAGGCAAACAGACAGTGGCCAAGATATGTGCGTTTCTGTGTGTGTGAGTGTGTGCGTGTGTGTGCATTTAAGAACACACACGTGTACCTTTGGCCTAGCTACTGCATATGTTCATACAATTAAAAAAGGAATAATGACTCATTAACCAAACAAGTCCTAGAAAAAGAAAATACTCATTTAATACAATCACAGCGACTTCCTCACTGTTTCCACTTCATTGCTGCTTATGTGAGTAAAAACAACATGCTAAACGGAGACTTTCAGGACCCTGTGGGACCAATGAATGCCACGTGACTTCCTCCCTGCCTTCCATGAAAATAACTCTATTATAATGGTCTGTGATATTAATATCAGCTTTGGAAAAGTCAGGCAGCAGCTCCATAGGGAAGGAAGTGGCCTGAGCAAGAACAGTGGAATGTGCAGTATTTGACAGACTAGAGGCCTCATCTTTTTATAAGCTGCATCATGCAGTTCAGTGAGGCGGGGGCGCCAGATGGGCTCCTGGGTTAATTAGGGTTCAAAGGCCACTAGGGTAGTCAACCTCTGATCTCGAGCTCTTAGGAAATGCGGTTATGGGGGGAAGATTGCAAATTAAAGAAGTTCTCAGAAATAAAACCATTTCCAAAGCATTTTTTTCCCCCTGAATTTCTCCAGATTTCTGCCCACCACAGAGGCAGGATGTATTTTTGACAGCCTCTGTTTGTGTTGGAATATAGACCTGGGGTGAAGACTGGTGGGTACACCTCCCAAGTGGGTTGAGTGGTTTGGTGGGATTTTCCAGTGATACCAGAATTTAGGGCAGAACCAAAGGGAATATGAGCTACCACATCAGTAGCCCCGCTCCAGGGTTCCCTCAGATGCAGTTGTAAGGATCCCAGTCCCACTCACTGTAGGGTCTTGCAGAGATCCAGTGTCCTCCCTGTGGCAAGTCAGATTCTCTGTAGCGTATGGCAAAGGGCCAGTCCATTTTCTTGGATGTAAATTGCTGCAGGGCATTCCCCTCAAGGGTGGTCCCAAAGCACAATGGAGAATAAAAATTCCCCTGGGAGCAGATGTTCAGTGGTGTATCTAATTATCCGGGAGAAATTGCCTAAGGCAATGATCTAGATCCAATTCCTAGACAGTGGCTAATGGTTTGGCCAGACAACCTGAGGCTCAGAAGGAAAAATATTGGAGAACTGGTGATACAGAAGTTTAGGGAAAAAGCTGGATACACTTCTTAGAATGAACCCAGAATATGAGAATATTTGTACCAAATCTGCATGTTCATCAAAAGTCCTCTATGGAAAGATTTTTAAATAACCAGGAGGACAGAATGACTCTCACTGAAGTTATCCATCAGGGTATTTTCCTGGTGTTTGATCAATGGACTCATAAATAAAACAGCTATGTTGGCAGAAATGGGTCTAATGACACGAACTAATGACAAGGACATCCTCCCGTTACGGTGACTTATGGTTAGTACCTCAGCTGAGTCCCCCACTGGCCAGGAGTAGCAATGAGGCCTGAACACCAGGATGGCACTATATCTGCAAGGCCAGTCAACTACACAGTAGAAATTGATTACATTGGACACTTCCATCATGGAAGGGGCAGAAATTGCCCTCACTGAAATAGACACCTATTCTACATGTAGGTTTGTTTTTACTGCCCCACTGTGCTTCTGCTAACACTTTCACCATGCAAATTATTTAAACTCTTAAACATCATAATGAAATCCTTACTCTACATACTTTTGTTTAATAAAATCATTGTGATTTTCTTGACATTTATTTTCTAAATCTGCTGATGTAACATTTAAGAGGACTCTATATAACCGACCTATGATAAAAATTAAAATTGTAAGTAGATTGCTGTAAGGAACTCACTTTACAGAGAAAGAAATAAGGCAGTGGGCTAGTGGCCATAGAATTCACTGTTCTAACCATCTGTCCCACTATTCAGAAGCAACTGACCTTATAGAAAGATGGAATGATCTATTGAAGACTCAGGTATCATACCAACTGGCTACCAACTGGTAGACAACTTCTTGCACATTTGGGGTGCTATCCCTAGGATGAAACATTTACTTTGAGTTAATGGTGAATAAATGGCCCTCTTTCTCCCTGTTCTAGAACACACAGATTCAGGAGCCTTGGGGAAGAAATATGGGTAACCACTCACAATCACATCTAATAACCCACTACCAAAATTTTGCATTCTGTCCCTGGGCCCTGATGGTTTAATAATTTTAGTCCCCAGTGGAGATTTGATTCAGCTAAGAGATATTACAATAATTCTATAAAACTGAGAGCTGAAACATATGCTTGGACATTCAGGGATTCTCATGCCATTGACAAATTGTGAAAAGAGGAAGTTGAATTTTTGCTGGGTTGATTGATCCTGACAACTAAAAAGAAGGAAAGGAAGGACCATGGACACAACCTAAGGGCACATTTTGTACTATTATTTTGGGTGGGAAAGATGAATAGAAGACTATTGGAAGTTTATTCAGGCAGGAACAATAAGGGCTCAGATTTCTAAAGCATGAAGTTTCTGGTTTAAGTTGCCCTACTCTGTGCTAGCTGGAGCAGAGAACAAGGAATGGCGGTGAGGGAAAAGCTGCGTATAGTAGTTATGGTCTACACGTAGAGATGCCTGTTGTGTATAGAACATGGTGGTGGTGGTGGTTATAATTACTATATAATCTTCAATTTTAGAAATTCAAGATGGGATTGTAACAGGAAGAATGGTCAATGGCCAGAGAACTTGGAATGAAACTGGAGGGAATAGATAAAAAATCTTACCATTTTCTCTGGGGAAAAAGTGAGTATATTTTTGGCTGCATGAGATGGGTTACTAATATTGTGTAAAAATATTTTTGGAAGTGTAAGTTTGGGAGGAAGTGTTTATGAGGATGTAAGGCAGACAAAGGAATACATTATAATAGACTTGACTATCCAGAATCTCAACATTCTTTTTATTTTGGCAGAATCCCCAAATAGGTGTGAAAGCAGGACCCTACTCTCCACCAGGGAAACAAAGGAGGTAGCTATTTCCTCTCTCTGCTTCCTGATGTCAGTATGGCCATGTGGCCTAGACTTGGTCCATCACATTTAGGATCCCACCCAGGACTTTGACACCTGAAGGAATGATGTACAGACCAAGGATCAGGTAAGAAGCTTTTTATGATGACAGGGACAGCAGAGGTGAGAGACTTGAGGTGGGGTCAGCTAGTGTCCAAGGTGGATGTGGTGACAATGAAAGCAACATCACATGTTGAGAGCTGGAGATATTTTAACCAGATTGTTTCAGTGCTGCGAACTCAGCTATGTTTTTAGCTGTCCAACTTTCCTTGATTGCCATCCATTTTCTGAGTCAGGTTCTCCAGGCTTCATGTTGATTTGGAAGCTATCCAATATCCTTCCAATGAATTCTTTTCCTGCTTGAGATGACTAGAGTCAAATCTTGTTATTTGTACAGTGGTATAATGGCTCAAGGTGCCATTCATTCCACCTGGATAACCTCACTGCAGTCCTTTCTCATGAAATTGGCAGACACTGTGGTCATGTTGGGATTGGTCACTGTCTCGGTACAAGACTCTTCTTTTCACCAAAGACTTGTTCCTGCTCTGGCTTTCCATGTAGTGGCTGTCCATACTTCATTTTTTAGTATAAAAACCCTTTCCCTTTTAGAGTAGGGCATGTTTTTTCTTAGGACTGGATTAGGAGACAATGTAAGGAGATTATCACTATGAACCAAGCAAAATTGTCCTTGAAGTTAATCCCAGCTCTTTTGTGACAATTGATTAGATGAGCTCTGACTACCTTAATTCAAGGTGAGTTCCTTTCCCATGAAGTTAAAGGTATGCTAATTTACCTTCCATTTTTGTAATGTAAAGTCACTTTGTGGATCTAGCAATTAACTCCAATATGCTCCAACCTTCTTCTTTCCAGACCACCTCTTAGGACATTAAGCATTTTATCTCCTTAGTGTTCCTTACTCTAATATATTTTAAACTACCCCCAGTCCCAACAGAAACACAGGGAATTTGGGAGGCTTAGCCAAAGATCCATAGTTTTGGCTAGACAAAGCTCCATTCAGTGATACAATTTAGCTTAGACCCATTGAGAATAATGGAAGCACAAAATGTTTTTAATGGAAAAAATTATAATTTATACATTTAAAATTTTTATTAAAAAGTACTTGTTGAGCAGTTATTATGCACCAGGCACTATCCTAGTCATTGGAGATTTATACATGAACAAAATAAAGTGTCTTACAGTTATTTGGGGGAGACAGAGGGTAAACAGATTTAAAAGAATTATGTTCAATGGTGCTAAGTACTATTGAGAGAAATAGATCAGGGTAAAGGCCCTGGGGTGTGACAAGAGCAGGCTTACATGTTCAAAAAAGTATGAAAAGGGCAATGTACCTGCAGAGTGAGCAATAGGGAGATTATTAGATTTAGTGGCAAACCAGAACTTATAGGACCTTAAGACCATTGTAAGGATTCCCACTTTGGCTTTGAGATGGAAAGATGTTTGAGGGTTTGTACCAAGGAATGACATTACCTGACTTAGCTTTTTTCACAAGGATGAGTACATTTTCTAAAAATTGAGGTAAAATTTACATACAGTGAAATCACTAATTTAAGAGTATTCTCAGGTGATTCTGCCAAATGTATACATTTCATAGAACCAACACCTCTGAATAAAATACATTTTTATTATCCCAGAGTTTCTTCTAATTTTTCTTCTCAGTCAATTTCAGCCTCTAGGCAACCACTATTTCAATTTTTTAAATCACAAAAAATAAGTTATATTTGTCCTAGAATTTTATTTAAATAGAATCACATGGTATTTACTCTTTTGTGGCTGGCTTCTTCCACTGAACATCATGTTGTTTTAGAGAGTCATTCATGTTGTTGTGCAAATCAGTAGTTCACTCTTTTTAATTGCTGTATCACGATGCCAAAAGTTATTTAACCATTGTACTATTGATAGTTCTTTGGATTATTTTTGTTTGTTTTGTTTCCTTGTTTATTTTTGCCATTATTAATAAAGCTGCCATGAACATTTCTGCCATGTATGTGTTTGGATGTATGTTTTCATTTCTTTTAGTAAATATTACCTAGAAGTGCAATTCTTGTGTTATAGAGTAAATGTATCTTTAAAATTATACAAAAATGTCTAACAGTTTTTAAAAGAGGTTGTATCATGTTATTCTCCTCTCAGCAATGTAAAAGGGTCTCATTTGCTCTACATGCTCTGGAAAATTTGGTGTTGTAAGCTTTTTAAATTTTAGCTATATCTTTTACTTCTATACACATTATAAACCTCACCTTACAATGTTATTAGTTTTGTTTGAAATGGTCAATTTCTTTTAAGGAATTTATAAGAGGAAGAAACATGATATTTTATGGTAAACCACTCATTTATTATTTCTGGTGTTCTTTATTTCTTCCTGTGAATTCTAGTTTCTATCTGGTATCATTTATCTTCAACCTGAAGAAAATCTTTTGGATTTTCTTGTAATAAATTCTATCAACTTTTGCTCATTTGAAGATGCCATTATTTTACCCTCCTTTTTGAAGAATATTAATTGTTTATATGATTCCGTGTTGATAGTGAGGTTTTTCCCCTTTGTTTTATTAAAGATGACATTCCATGATCTTCTGGCTGCTGTTGTTTCTGATGAGAAGTTGGCTGTCATTTGCATCGTTGTTTTTCTTTATATAACCTATGTTTTTCCTCTGGCTGCTTTCAGGGCTTTTCTCTTTATCTTTAATTTTCAGCAGTTTGTGATGTGGCTAGATGTGAATTTTTTTCTTTTCTTTTTTTTTCTTTTGTTTGTATTTAGTCTGCTCGGGGTTCGTTGAACTTCTTGGTCTGTAAACCGATATTTTTGAACAAATATGGGAAATTTTCATTTATTACTTATTCTCTTTCTGGGACTCCAAATACATGTGTATTAGTTTTAATTGTACATAAGTACTTGAGCATCTGTGTATTTTTCTTCAATGGTTACTTTTCTGTTCTTCTGCCATTTCTAGTCTGCTATTTTTCTGCCATCTCCATTATCCATTGAATTTTTAATTTATTATTCTATTTAATAATTTTAATTTGATTCTTTATTTTATAATTACATTTGTTTTTTTTTGTTTTTTTAAAATTTATTTATTTATTTATTTATGGCTGTGTTGGGTCTTCGTTTCTGTGCGAGGGCTTTCTCTAGTTGCGGCAAGTAGGGGCCACTCTTCATCGCGGTGCGCGGGCCTCTCACTATCGCAGCCTCTCTTGTTGCGGAGCACAGGCTCCAGACGCGCAGGCTCAGTAGTTGTGGCTCACGGGCCTAGTTGGTCTGCGGCATGTGGGATCTTCCCAGACCAGGGCTCGAACCCGTGTCCCCTGCATTAGCAGGCAGATTCTCAACCACTGCGCCACCAGGGAAGCCCTACATTTGTTTTTTGATATTCCCTGTATCTTCACTCATTAAGGTCATATTTTCCTTTAACACTTTAAACATATTTTCCTTTTTTTAAATGTATTTTTTATTTTTTATTTTTATTTTTTATCTTGTCTGTGTCACACAGCTTGCAGGATCTCAGTTCTCCAACCAGGGATTGAACCCAGGCCACAGCAATGAAAGCACTGAATCCTAACTGCTAGATCATCAGGGAAGTCCCCAATTTTCCTTTATTTCTTTTACAATATTTATAATAACCATTTTAAGGTCTTTGTCTGCTATATCTAATATTTGGGCAATCACAGGATAGATATCTATTGCTTGCTTTTTTTCTTGACTGTCACAAATTCCTTTTTCTTTGCATATCTTGATATTCCTGATTGTGTGCTCAACTTAGTGAATGCTACATTGTAGAATCTCTGAAGGGTGTTGAGTTTTGTTTTAGTAAGCAGTTCAATGACTAGCTGTTTACACTGAACTTGTAAAGTTTTAGTTTTCTGCTTTATTATGGCAGATCTATGGAGACCCCAAAGTGTTTCCCAACCCCCTGCATCTTGGGACCGGGTGGAAGAATCTCCAAACTCTGCCTCCTTTGAGGCTTTTGTCAGGGCTTAGTTTGCAGCATTTTTAGGGCAGAAACAGAGTAGGAATTACTCTAGCGTATGCCCCTTACTCCTCAGGCTTGGTCTTTCTGACATCTCAGCTAGTTGCCTGGGATGTTAACAAGGTATTAACAAAGTTTCTCACTCTGCCTGTAGCAGAACTCCAACATCCCCAAGTACTTCTTATTCCTCTCATATCTCTGTTTTCCTCTCACACACACAGTAGCCAGTCTCTTGATAACCTCATGTAGTCTTGCCCTGTGCATGTTTAGCCCAGCAACCCTCAACCAAGGACTCACAGATTCTCTCACTTGGGGTTTTGAATAGTTCCTTCCTCTCTGATTACCTAGCCTTTAGATTCTAGCTGCTTAATTATTCTAAACTCAGATATATGCTTAATCAATTCAGTGGGACTGCCATGCTCTGCATGGATTTCAGCTCAATGCACTATGATTATGAACATATCCCTAGCACAATTGTGCAGCTTACTATGTGATCTTTTTATCTCAGGGACCATTGTGTTTCACTGCTTTTGGTCCAAAGCCTAATAACAGTTGCTTATATATTTTTCTAGTTTTATAGCTTTTTATGGTGTGTGGATTAGTCTGGGACCAGTTACTTTGTCATGGCCAGAAGCAAAGAAATCCCCCTTTAAGCAGATTTCCCTCCTCGTCCTCAATGGTTTTAACACTGTCCATCTGTGGGCCACATTACCTTATGTACTAGCTGTATGCCTGGACAAATTAGCCTTTTCTTCCTATAGGAAATGTTATTTTGTAAGTCTTACAGTTCTTCTCTGTTACTGGACCTTCCTTGGGATTATCCTCACCTTCTCCAAATCATCTCCCAAGATGCAAATCATGGTGTTCCAACTATAGGTTTCTTGTCCCTTTCCTTCCAAAATGTTCTGTCTTCTAATGCAAACTGGCCCACCTTCTCTACTTCTCCTGTCTGCACTACCCTATGTAGCAAACAAGCAATACACAAACAACAAAAAGTCCAATCAAATCCTAATTCCAGTGCAATGGGTGATTACTTACTCCATATTAACATGCCTAGGAGGGCTGCTCAAATGACCATTCTCTAACTTAAGCAAAGCAAAGCAAAGCAAAGCAAAACAAGACAAGTGCATTCCATGATGGTTTGGGAAATAGCCAGTGGCTCAAAGTTGTTAAAGGATATACCCCAGCTCACACAACTAGCCAGGGGTAGAACTAGCTGTAATCTTGATTGTTTGGCTCCCAGAGGATGCTCTTCCAGTGCACATATTTAACAACAGTTAACTTCTCAGATTGACTAGTCACTCAACAGAGCTCAACAGGATTGGTAAGGAGTTATACTTTGGTCGTGGTGGTGATGGTGGTTTGTGTGTGTGTGTGTGTGTGTGTGTGTGTATGTGTAACATGTACATGTGGTGGCAGGGGGAGTGCAGTTGTGGGTGGTGTAGGTGAGTAAGGTCTAGAGGTGAGTGGTTGCTCTGGGTGGGCAGGAACTAGAAAGAGAGCTCTAAGTACCTGGGGACGGCAGGGGGTGTTACTGGCCTAGCCCTTTCTGGTTCTTCCTATCAACTAGAGAGTATACCCATGAGTGTCCCCTAATTTAAGGTGACAGAGTTGTCCTCAGTCAGCCCTTGGTGCCTCTTTAGCTGTTTTCACACTTAGAGTATCTTTGGTGATACCTATCTCCTTGGACCTCTGTGCAGAAGAGTATTTATTTCCAGACTGAGCCTTTGACTTTGCTGGCAGAATATTGAAACTCAGACTGAAAATCAGACATGCCTGGATTTTGGAGGCTCTGGAGGATCTCTCTCTTCTCCCATTTCACTGGGTCCTATGGGCAAGCTGATGGTGGAAATGTGATGGGGGAGGGTGCCTGTTTCTTCCTTCCCTCCCCAAAGGTACTCAGGTTCCAGCCCTTGGTGATGCAGTCTTTCCTGAGAAACAGAACACACCCATGCAGCCCTGAGTGGAGGGGGGCTGCCAGCTCTCTTGCCCCCCACCTGCACATTTCCCCCTAGTGTAGTGTAGCTGTGTTGCAGCCGCATTCAGAGAAACCTACGGGGAGCTCCTCCGCAGGGCGGCTTTGATGATTTCTTCAGACACATGGAGCAGACTGACAAATTGACTTTCAAGTGAAAGGTCAGTGCGGAGAACCGAAGGGGTAGAGCATCTGGATTCACAATTAAAACGACTGTGGAGCGCAGTTTGCAGCTCCGGTGTCTCATTGTGTAGGAGGTGCTGTCAGAGGGACTCATTTGGCAGCTGTGTCTGACTCTGGATTGAGATTGGAGAAAATAAAAATTCCTTGTGGTTGTCTGTGTGTGTGTGCATGGTGCACCCGCGATTGTGTGTGGGTGTTTCAAGAGAAATCTTGCTCTTTGGCCAAAAGCAAGCACAACTTTTTGCTAATTCAATTCTGCCCTGGAGTTGACCCTCCAGAATGGTCTGTCCAGGGTGAGCGGATCTTTAGAAGAGCTAGTTGGCTCATCCCTGTGCCCACCTTAGATAGCTGAGGATTAAACAACAATAAGGATGGAGTTGGAAAACCAAGTTTAATCACTGACTTACTCTCTGACCTTGGACCAATTGTCTTTTGCAATGTACAAAGCGCTGCTTCCAGACACCTGCAGAAAATGTATTTCCTCGTCCAGTTCAAAAGAAAGCCAGATCCCATCGATGCCTTTTCTCTGTTACTTGGTCATAGAAGCATTTGTTCTGTTTCAGTTTACAGAGTGTTTCCATACTGAAAGACATGGTGCAAGAAAACAGGATATACCTAAGAAGTGCCTGTGGGCCCAGGACCTCAGAACGTGCTGTGTAGTTTGGGGGTGCAGTATACCTAGAGCTCAGCTTTCTCAGAATGCTTTATCTGCCCAATACTTGCCTTTGAGCTCTTACTGACATCATTAAGCAGGTAGATGATAAAACCCTGTAATGACACCATTCATTATGGCTTGTTTACTTTCCTCCCCTTTGGAGCAGTCAGCCCCACAAGAGGTCTTAAAAACCCTCTGTTGAGTGATGAGATGCAAACCCCTTTCCACCACGGAGGCTCTGCTTCTTCCTCTACCTCACACAGGCCCCACAGGTGGTTCCACTTTGGGGGGCCCTTAGGAAGGGATATTTATAGCTCACTCTTCCTCTTCCTCCTCCTCCCAGGAAGCAGTCAGATAATGAAATTAAGCTTCTGGTAGAAAGTGTTGGAGAAGGTTGCTAGAAAGAGACAGAAGTTGAGCATGGAGTTTGGAGGGTCTTGCTTTGAAAGGACCAGCGTTTTCCAATAAGTAAAAATAACAGAGGACAGTCTGAGCCCCTGGCTGCACTGTCTGGGAGACAAAGTACCCTTTGCTTCATAATGCAGGCTCTGGAGCTACCCTGCCAGAGATTAAATCCTGCTTCTGTAACTTACTCACTGTGCAATCTTGGGCATATGATTTAACTTCTCTGTGTCTCAGTTTCCTTTTACACAAAATGAAGATAATAATAAGACCTATCTCACAACGTTGTTGCAAAGAGAAGATGAGTTACCCCATGTGAAGGGCTCAGAACAGTCTCTAGCACATACTAAGTGCTGCAGGACTCTTTGTAAATATCAATTTTCTTCCAGTTAATTCATCATCATTTTGTTGCTTGCCTTCTCCATCTGCTGCTGTCAGGTAAACACATTCTTATTTCAGCTTTACAAAACCTATATGAGGGAAGCAAACCAAGTTCAATTATTATTGTCCTTTGACAGGTGAGAAACTATGGATACATTGTTTCTGTGACTGGTATTCAAGGTCCTGATACTTACCTGGATTTTCTCTTGTATTTCTCCTGTTCACTTTTAGCATTTTCTGTGACATAGAGAGTTATTTATTTTTACATATAACAAATATTTATTGGATACTTACTTTATACTGGAAACTTTTTGGGTACTAGGAACATAAGGGTGAATAAGACACATAGAGTCCTTGCTCTCATGAAGTTTATAACTTCATCTTATCTCATCTCTTCTGTTAGAATCTAAGCTCCTGATAGACAGGGTATCTGTCTGACTTATCTTGGTATCCACCAAAGCATTTAGCACAAAGTTTTGCTCATAATAAGTACTTAAATGTTTGTTGACATAATGGTTATAGCACATATTTGAATACTTACTAATGTCAGACACCATGTGGTTTTATATTTATCATCTTGCTAATCCTATAATAGCAATCCTATGAGATTGGTATTTTTATTATTCCCATTTTATGGTTGGGGAAACCAGTATTAGAGATTTGCCTAAGTTCACTCAGATAGTAAGTTAGCACAAGGCCTTGTCCCAGGCTGTCTTATCTCTAAATTTCATGCTTTTTGAGTTCAGAAATGAAATTGAGATGAGTGGGCTTTTTTTTTTTTAATTATCTTAGTAGATGGGCAAGTTTAATCTCAAAGTTAAGCCACTGAAAGTTGCATATATCCTCACTACTCTCTGGCCTTTTTCCTTTGTCCCTTTTTGTACTCTTTCTTTTTTTTTTTTTTTTTTTTTTTTTAAGAAGCACTTTTTATTATGAAAAAGATAAATGGATGAAAAATGGACAAAAATAATGTAATGAAGCCCCATGTACACATTAGAATAGCTCAATAATTATCAATTCATGCCGTCTTTTTTCATCTCTACCCCTACCCAACCTCTTATCAGATCCCAAGCTGAACATAATCACTCCATCCTCTTTGTTTCTCTCTTGTAGCACTAATGTTGCATGTGAGCATTTAATAACTATTGGCATACATTTTATACTCTCTCCTAGATTTAAAGTCTGTTGAAGGTAAGGTCTGCATGTTGCTGCCCTTCAGCACCTATCCAGCACACCTTTTTGTACTCTTTCAAAGAATGAAATTTCCTACTTGGACTAAGGCATTGCCTACAAAGTAACCCTGTTTCTCTGGCATCCATGTTTAGCGGTAAATTGATGGTCTTTTGCATCCTGTTGGCAAGGAAGCAGCAATCTACATGCTGGGCTGTCACCACAACCCTGGGAAATACGAACAGCAGCCATTTCACTTACCACCCTGTTTGAAATATGGGGTCTATTTTTAGAACTATGCAGATCAAGGAAATAATTAAACAGTGACTTGCTTAGTGACTAAGTTATAGGCCTATGTTCTGTGAAGACAACATAGATTTTAAAATCTGTATTTTATTTGACCATCAATTGATTTATTTTTCTTCCAGCTCATAGGGAAGCAAATATAAAGAACTTGTTTTAGTGTCTTCAGTTTACCAGAGAGATGAGTAGTCTTTATTTCTAAAGCTAGGTTTTATTGTGGTGTTTGAAAACTAATCAATTGTCCAGATATATTTAAGGATTATTTAAAAAATTAAAAGTAGAACGTATGATCTCCATATCTATAGCTCCTTGTCACAGCAACAAGCTATGACTCTGAGTTGTTAGTAAGTCTTTGCCATAGAACGAGTGACTATTGACAAATTACTAACACCAATTTTTGTGCATGGTTTGTGAAATTTGCCTCATTACTTTAGAGTCACACACTTACATATTTTAAAATAATAATAAAAACATTCTTGCCATAGAGAAACAAGGGGTAGTCATAAGAGACAAGAAGCTTATCAGTTAAAAATATTTTAATTAAATAATTCCATCAGGAAGTATTTATTAAGCATCTATCCAACACATAATTGAACTAGGACACAGGCATTGCCTCTAACTATAAGACGGTCACTCACTAATTTACAATTGTGAATACTCTGTGTTAAAATTCATACATATGTCAGCCTGCTTGGGTGACATTTTGGGTTGACCATATCAAGAAAATGGTGGAGAACTTCAGTTTCTGGACATATTTTGGATTAAGTTTCATGAAAATCCTCTTCTAGAAATACTTAAAAATATAGACTAAAATAGAATAAACATAAAATAGAATAAACATTGATTAAATATACAGTGAAGTTTATAAGAAGGAAAGAAAATTTTCAAGGGAAAATATGGAAACAACTAATAAAAAGATGGTAAGCATTTGAGGTGTTGCTCTATTTACCTTGGTCATGGGGAGGAGTTTGATCTTCAAGATCTGAGGGCCTGGGTATTAAAACTCTTTAGGGAATAAACACACAACAACAATAACAACAAACTCCAAAATGTCTCCCTTGAAATAAATAGATAGTTGTGTTCATGTGGGATTATAGTTCAATATTTTTACTACCAGTGTGGCCCAGGTATATCCAGACTATGGCATAAGTATGAAGCAGGTCCTGGACTTGATGATATACCTAAATTGACTGGCAGAAGGTAAAATATCTCTTTGGAGGGACATGTTCTCAGTCTAGGCTGTGTAAGATTCCCATAATAATATCTGCTAAAGATCAATTAATAATCCAAACTTATGAAACACAGATCCACCATAAATAAGAATCAGATAAAAAAAAAATAGAAGAATTAGGCTACCAAAATACTCAAATAACAAAACTACTGTTTAGAGATAATAAAATAAGTATGTCTTAGATGATGAAAGACATTAAAAAGAAAGGATTAAAAACATAAACACAGAAATATTATCAAAATAGATTCTAAAAGGAATCAAATAAAAATTCTAGAAAAATTTTTAAAAGGCTCAGTAGCTATTGAATAGATGACACAGCAGGTTAGATATAACTGATGAAAAAATGAGTAAACTGAAAGATAGATGTGAAGAAATTACCAGAGGCAGCAGAATAAGATAAAAATTTGAAATTGGAAAATAAAAAAATATATATAATATATATGTATATATTATATACAATATATACATATGTATATATTATATATACAATAATAATATAATATATAATATATACATATATATTATATATTTATTATATAAATAATATATATATATATTTTTTACTTAAAATAGTTGTATTTATATTCCACAGTTTGCTCAAATACTGGTTTTCTTATAAACTTTCTACAGGACTTTTAAAAACAATTCTTCACATTGTATCTTGACTATGTACTTACAGAATTTCAGGGAAATAGTTCTGTGTGTTTTTATAGCTTAATTTGTACTATAGGGATGGCAGGTGGTCACATGCAGTCCATGTGGGAATCTAACATGACATATAGTGAGTTTTCTGATGTGGACCATCCCTTTATATATATATTATATATATAATATATATTATATATGTACATATTATATATATAATATATATGTGTATATATATACAGATGAAAAGTCATAGAAGATGAGATGGGATATTTCAACATCATACAGGATATGCAATGTTTTAAAAGGTAAGACAAGAATATTCCATAGTTAGTAAAAGACATAAATCTCCCAAGCAAGATATATAAAAGTAAATCTCACTTAAATATGTCATGGTTAAATTCCAGGGAAGATCTTAAAGTCAGCTGAAATGAAAAAGAAAGATTATCTACAAAGGTAGGACAATTAGACTAATAGCTGACTTTTCACAAGCATCAGTAGAAGCCAGAAAGAGATGGGATCATATGTTCAAAAATGGTGGTGGTGGGAGGGAACTCTAGTTAGAGTTGTAAATCCTGCTAAATTTTCATTCAATCGTAGCATAAACTAAAGACATTTTGGATACAGGGGCTGGTGGTAATTGAAGGGGATGTGTGTGGAAGGAAGTGATTTTCATAGTGTTAGAAATGATAGTGAGATTAACGTCTTTATTGATGGAATTAAACCACACCCCAAATTGTTCTAGATCTCCGATAATATGTCTCTAGGTAAAATCTGTACCAAGAACATTGACAAGTGAAGGAAATTAGGCAATACGTTGTTATTCGATGGAACTTAGCTCTAAACTCCAAGGCATAATTCTAATCAGAAAATTCAACCACATGAGAGGCTCTGTTTATTGTATGATAGCTAGTCCAAAATAATCTCAAACCAAAGCAGTCTAACCTGTTCAATTTATCTTACCTTCCCTTTAATGCCCACAGCTGGATCACTTATCATTCTTCCTTCCAGACATTCTTCCATTCTTCCTTCCTTCCTTCCTCCTTCCTTCCCTCCTTCTTTCTTTTTCTTTCTTTCTTTCTTTCTTTCTTTCTTTCTTTCTTTCTTTCTTTCTTTCTTTCCTTCCTTCCTTCCTTCTTTCTTTCTTTCTTTTCTTTCTCTTTCTTTCTTTCTTTCTATCTTTCTTTCTTTCGTTCTTTCTTTCTTTTTTTCTTTTTCTTTCCTTCCTTCCTTCCTTCCTTCCTTCCTTCTTTCTTTCTTTCTTTCTTTCTTTCTTTCTTTCTTCCTTCCTTCCTTCCTTTCTTTCTTTCTTTCTTTCTTTCTTTCTTTCTTTCTTTCTTTCTTTTTTTCTTTGCAGCTGTACTAAATACAGGTAGATCCAGAGAGACAGATGTGAGAGGCAGTAAACCTATGACATTGCCCAGTCCACTAGTTCACCTTGGCCACTAGCTCACCTTGGCTACTCATACAAGGTATAGGAGAGTGGAGCACCTTGCCCTTTATATACTATTAAAGCTTAAGCAAAGGTGCATTGGGGAAAAGGGATAAAACTGTTTTTTTGTTTTTGTTTTTGTTTTGAGTGACAAGATAGATAGAACTGATTTGAGAAGTCTTCTTAGGCTTTAATTTAAACTATGACATAGATTTTACTGCCAGTGCCTATCGCCATGTCTAACAAAGAGAAAGTGCTCAATAAATATTTGTTGAATTACTTAATGAAAGAAAATGAATAGAAAAGACAAGCAGTTGAAAGCTAGATAGTTATTTGGAGTGAAGGGAGAAATTCCTTATATCTTAGGAAGGTTTTGCAAAAAAAAATTCTGTGTTTCCTACTCTTGGGCACAAATCTTCCTGGTGAGATTTTTGCTAAGTTTTATTTTTTCTTGACTGGACACTGGGTAAGACACCTAAAACTGTGTACTGTTGCTCAGAGAAAAACGATGAGTAAATATAAGGGATTGTTGCTATGCAGTGGTAGAGTACTAAGGGACCACAGGAGCTGCAGAGGCAAATAGATTAATTAAAGGCTTTAAGCCTCCTCATGAAGGCCTTGAACTTTGTATGAGTGTTGTAGCCAAAGTAGTTTCCAAAGGGTGGGGCTCAGTGACTCTTTCACCTCAATATTAAGGAGTATCAACTCCCACAGTTTACAGCTGCTACAGCAACTGGATGTATTTCAAGAGACAATGACTCATTTTAGAATCCCTGCAGGCAAAGAGACTCATGTTAATGAAAGCAATAGTTTAATGGAATTTATCTGATTTTTAAATATCACCAAGTCCTTTGGTAGACATAAGATGCAAGTATGAGAAAGAATAATGATAATAATGTAGCTAAATTTCAATTATTCACACTAATGTTGTAAATTTCCCTGAGGTAATTTGTGTTTGGCTTTGGTAGATATTCTGTGATGTTGTCTTTGTTTTGCAGCAACAGATTTATGTACACAATCATGTTGGGCTTACTCGATTATTGAAATGATTTTTGCATTGCCTGAATACTCCAAGGAAAGGAACGGAGGCCCGAAAGACATTACCTGGCAATTAGAAATCAACATAGAATAATCATCTGCACATAGCTTTAAAATTTTCAAAGCACTTTAAAATTTATCTCATTTTATTTTTTTAGTAACATTGATCAGACATGGATGTCAAACCGTGGTAGGGATGCTTTACCTTACATAGTCCCCATTAGCCTTCTATCATTTCCTAAGCAAATAAGTTTTCTAAGAAAAGACAATATGTTTGCTGGGCAAGCACAGCTTTAAGACAAAAATCTCCTAGTCCTCTCCTTCCAGCTAGATCAACATTCCATTCTTTTTGTAGTTGATTGCATTAATGACCCCAATTCTTTATCCTTTTCCTACTCACACCCTTTGTTATGTGACTTTGCAACTCCTCTCATCAAGAGGTGGAGTCTCTTTCCTGACTCGGTGATTCTGAGTTTAGCTATGAGACTTGTTTTAGTAGTTTTGGTGCAGGCAGAGAATTAAAACATGCCTGCAAGCTTATGCTAATACTCTTGTTCTTCTAGTGTCATAATAAAATGTCTAGACTAACTTACCATGGATGAATCATAAGGAGCAGAGTCTAGTCACTTCACCCTAGGAAGGGATGCCTGCATATAGGAATTCAGGAAGGAAGGCAGAAGAAAGAGGGAAGGAAAGAGGGATGGAAGGAAGGAAGGGAGAGAAGAACAAATATATTAGGAATGAAGAAAAGATATCAGGAAGAAAGGAAGGAAGAAAGGTAGAATTCACAGAATTCTATTAGTGAGAGCTAAGTACTATTAATATTTTGAAAAACATCCTTCCCAATATCTTTTACATGTATAGGTATGTTTGTATGTAGGATGTAAATCAGAAGTTCAGCAAAATGCTTTGCTTATTGGTAAGTATGCCATAAGCATCTTTCTTAACCAACAAATATAGATTGACATTACCATTTTTAATAGCTGCAAAATAGTCTAATGTAATTATTACCATAATATATTCAACCAGTTCTTTATTTTGGTGGGTTGAAAAATGGCCACGCTTTCTACCTCTCCTTGTATCTGTGCTCCTTTACAATGTGGTTTTGCTGCTCCTGCCATGAAGAAGTGGAGTCTATTTCTCCATCATTTGAATCTGGGAAGTCCTTGTGACTTGCTTTGGCTGAAAGAGTAAAATACAAATGATATTATGCAAGATCTGGTCCTAGGCTTCAAGGGACCTTGCATGCTTCTATTTATTCTCCTGGAATCCTGCCAAACTGCTACGTGAACAAGCCCAGCTGACAACTAATCATAGACATATGAGTGAGGCCAGGCAAAGAGAAGAACCATCCAGCTAAACTCTGCCCAACTTGCCAACCCACAACTCATTAGCTGAAGAAATGGTTATTGTTGAAGTCACTAAGTTTTGGGGTGCCTTTTTTATAGCAAATTGATAATTGATGACCTTATTGATGAACGTTTAGATCGTTTCTAGTTTTTCTTTATTATAGGCAATGCTTTGATGAAAAAATATTTGCATAGATCTTCACATACTTGTCAGATTATTTCCTTAGTATAATTGCCTGGGAGTGAGATTGCTGGGTCAGAGGGAATGTTCATTTTAGGTTATAACATATATAGCTAAATTGCTCCCTGGAAAGTAGTATTAATTTATGTTTTAATCAATCATGTATAGCAGTATTCAACATGGTTGGGGTGGAGGCGGGGACTCTCTTAGATAGGGTGTTTCAGGAAGTCTTCTGGGGAGGTGACATTTGAGCAGAGACCTGGGGAGGGAGACAATGAGCCATGGTTGGGGAACGAGTGGTCCAGGCTAGAAAAAAGCAATTACAAAGACACTAAGCGTGGGGGGTGTCTGAGGTGTTGGCAAGTGTGGCTGCAACTGAGCAAAGGAGGCCCAGTAGTTAGACTGCAGATACGCAGGGCCCAGTTCATGTAGCACCTCCTAGGCTGCAATGAGCATTTTGCATTTTATTCTGAGTTTGATGGGATGTCACTGGAAGATTCTGTGCAGGGGTGTGGCATCATCACCATTAACATCAGCAGCAGCAGTAACATCTTCCTCATCACTAATACTTAATAAGTGTTTGCTATATGCCAGATGTTGTTCTAAGCGTTGTCCATATATTAATTCACTTAATCCTTTCAGTGCAAGAACTAGATACTATTGGTATCAACTCGATTTTACAAATAACATAACAAACACGAAAAGATTAGATGAATTGCTCAAGTTCACAAAATGAGTTGGAGGCAGAACTAAGATTCAAACCCAGGTAGTCAGGCTCCAGATCCTGGAATTATGTGATTTATGTTTTAAAATGATGCTCCTTGTAAGAAGAATTGCCTATAGAAGGGCAAGCATAGAAGGCCACTTCAGAAGCTATTACAGGATTTTAGAGGGGAGAGTTGTTGGACTTGGTAGCTGTCAAAGTGGTGAGAAGTGGCACATAGATGGATTTGCTGGTAGATTCTCAACGATCCTATAATTATTTAAAAAATCACAGCTATCTGATTGACAAAAATGATGTCTCTTTGGCATTTTATTTGCATTTCTTTAATTAATAGTGAAGTTTAATATTTTTCTTAATTAAATTGGATATTTGTATTTCCATTGTTAATTGTATATACATATTCTTCATACATTTTCTATTGGCGTCATCCTTTTATTTATTTCTGAGAACTCTTTGTATATTAGCTATACTAACTTAAATGCATGAATTCATTTATATAACATAATTTGCTAAAATAAATATATAATATTCTTATGTATTTCCCAGTTTGTTGTCTTTGGTATTTTGACTTTGCTAATTTCTTTTTTGCACAACATTTCATCTTATTTTTAAGCAGCAAAATTTCATTATATTTTATGGTTTCTGAATTTTCTGTTATACTTGGAACAGCTCTCTCCATCACAAAATTATAAAAGTATTCACCTATATTTTCCTAGTGATTTTATGTTTGCATTTCTTTTTACTTAAATACTTGATTCATTTAAAATTTATATTGGAATCATGAGTGAGTTGGGATGCAGCTTAATTTATTTTATAAATTACTGACAGATTTTTCCAACTATATTATAAGCATATGCCATCTTTTTTGCACTGATTTGAAATCCCATCTTTGATATACACTAAGTTTACATATGTGTTGGTACTACTTTTATACTCCATTCCTGCCTGAAAATTAGACTGTTTTAGTGATAGTGATTTTATAGTTAATTTTAATATCTGTTAGGATAAGTACCCCTCCCCCCATTAATCCTTCTTTTCAGAATTTTCCTAGCTATTTCTGCTTGCTCATTCTTTCAGCTACATTTTAGAATTATTTTTCAAGTTAAAAACATTTTGTTGAGATTTTGATCGGGGTTGTAGAATTCCATAATTTTTTTGTAGATCAGTTTAGGGAGAATTGACATCTTTAAAGGTTAAATTGCAGCTGCAACTGAAAGATATTATTATTCTAATAATAATACAGTATTATTGTTATTGTAGCTACTAATATGTTGCATTTGGGGGAATTTCCTTATTATCATCTTGTCTTCTCTTCACCCCAACCTTTTTACCCACCTCTCCCCCTCAACAGAAATTTAAAATAGGGACTTTTCAGTACTTTCTCTTGAACTTAAGCATTCTTCTTTTATTTGCTCTGCTTTATCTGCTCCCCAGAGCTGGGGAATCATTATTAATAAACTCCAAATCTTAGTTCCCAGAAGGGGAATGTGTGTAAAAAAGCAGATTGGCCCTCAACATCTGTAACTTTCCAGCCTATTGTATGACTATGCTATGAGCAAGCCACTGGGCATTTTTTTCCAATCTGAGACTTATTTCACGTTAGCACACTTATGTTTTACAGCACCGTTTCCAAGTTTATGGCTTTCTTGTTTGAGCCGCTTGTTCCAATCGCATCTAATATTTCATCAAATATGGTAAAGAAACCATGAGAATGAATTGATGCTCCTTATGAACCGTCTGAAGCAGACACCGCCAGATTGCTGTAAAATGGTTTTCCTTTTTAGCCCTTCTGAATTGTAATATGTTTCTGAGGCCAAATTCTTCAGGGAAACATTATGACTATTTAAGGTCTCCAAACTTTATGCTTCAGTACAAAAGGCCTAAGGGTGAGGATTTTTAATGGATGAAGTGGAGAAATTTGCACTTCCTTAAGCAAACATATAGCATTTCCTACCATGTGTCAGAAATGAAAACAAAAAATACAAACTAATTTGTCATGAAATTTTCCCTTTTATAATTCCCTCTTTGGTGCTTTTTCAACCTAACAAGTCATATTTTCTCTTCTTTCGTGTCAGGTTTATAGCTTTGCTGGTCACAGTTTCAATAACCATGATGGACGATCTTCTGTTCTATATATCATGTACAAGTATTCAGCTTAAAAGTATCTTTGTGTTCACAGCTTGCTTTCTGTCACCTCCCCAATCTCTCCTCCCCACTGCATATGCACACGGCGTTATATTATATGTGCAGAGAGCTTTGGGGAAAGCTCATATTTAGGAACATTAAGTAAGCAGAGGATAGCTGCTTATTTGGGCTGAGCCTGACCTCACTATGAAATGAGGCAAATTGTCATATTTATGACTCAGGGTAAGTCAATAATATATTGGCGTTCACATGTGGAAACACATTTATTCCCCAAAATAGGGCCTCACTTTGTTTTTCTCCCAAGTAGTGGTTTTCACCTAAGTATGAGTCTTTTTGTTTTTGGCCCCTTTTCTTTCTCTTCCCCCTTTCTCTTCCTTCTTTTCCTCTTGCTTCTTCATCCCTCCCTCCCTCCCTCCCTCCCTTCCTTCCTTCCTCCTTCCTTTTTTCATGCTTTCTTCCCCTTCTTTTCTTTCTGAACCCCGAGTAAACTTGGTGGGATTTATAGCATTTATGTAAAGCATAAAAAAGCCTTCTCTTCAGATAACTAAAATTACTATTCCCTTTACCCTCTTATTTCCACCCTCTGTTTGCTAGATCCAGGCTTACACACACATACACACACACACACACACAAGTCATACACTTAAAAAAATTACATGGCTGGATAAATGCTATTCACAACTATTGCCTGGAAATCTGATCCTTAGGTCTTTTGGAATCTGAGTCAGTATCATTTGTTTTTCTTGCTATACTGCATCTCTGTAAATTACAGCAGGAGAAAGGAAGGTCGTGTGGTTTCTGATTTACTGTAGAGAATACTGAGAAGGAAAAAAAAAATCAGAGTAGTCACTGATAATCAAAAAACATAGAAAAACCTCACTGTGAAAGTCTTTATTATTTCTAAATTTGGTCAGCTGTACCTTCCTAGTCCCCCAACTACAAGGCCCCCATTATCCTTAAAACTATTTTTATAACAACTCCATTTTGCAAGTGGGATTTAGGTTGGGAAGGCATATAGAAAATCTCTACATTCCTTCCCCTCTCCCCAACGTGTTCTGGAAATTAGGTTTCTCTTCCTACTTTTTCTAGTTTGTGAAGACTTGTGGGGGTTTCAGGCAACTCTTTCCACCTCATCTTCCTCCTCCTCCTTGTATTTGGAGCCCAGTTTGGATCCCACAGGCTCTTTTGCGGCTGACCACCCTCTTCCCCCCAAAACAGTGATGCATAGATGGTCCATGTACTCTTTTAGGAGAAAGAGTCTTGCTCTGGGAAAGGTCTCAGAAATTCTGGGATGGTCTTTGCTACCTGCTGTCATTATTGATTTTCCTCACCAAGGGGACAGCAGTCACAAGATGTTAGAATGGCCATCCAGACTCTGAGCAGTCTAAGTGTTGATGCTGAGTGTTGTAAACACATTAAACCACCATTGAAATCAACAGTGACTTCTTTGCTTTGCTCTGTGCAATTCTAAGTAACTGGTTGGGATGAATTTTCCACTTTTTACCCCTTAGATTCAGGAGGATTAAATTATTATTATTTTTTTGTTTAGATTTTTTTTTATATGGACCATTTTAAAAGATTTTATTGAATTTGTTACAATATTGCTTCTTTTTTTTGCGTTTTGGTTTTTTGCTCACGAAGCATGTGGAATCTTAGTTTCCTGAGTAGGGATCGAACCCGCAGCCCCTGCACTGGAAGGCAAAGTTTTAACCACTGGACCACCAGGGAAGTCCCCAGAGGGATTAAAATTTTAAAGCATAGAACTGGGCACCAGGAGATAGGTTAAAAGAGACAATCATCTGTTTTGCTGCCTTTCTGGTCCCTGGGAGATGTCACTTTCCCGCAGCCTCTGTTTCCCAATCTGTGATTTGAAAGGACTGATTCTCTCTGAGGTCACTTTTTCATTTGATGCCCTGTTTGTTGTTGCTTCTGTTGTTTAAGAAGGGAATTCGGTAGGATTTTCTTACTACCACATTTTCAACTTATCCTCTGACTGAGGCAAAGAATAGAAGTGTGTTTTTTTTTCCCCCTCAATCTATGTGGGGAGAATGATACTCGTGAGCGATCTACTTCCCATAAATGTTGAAAAGATGAGGGACTAAGGCTGTCTCCACAGAGCATAAAACAAAGGAAGATTTGGCAGGTCTCCAGCTCATTTGATTTGAGTTAAACAGGAATGAAATTTTTATGTCTTATTTTTGGCTTGACACTAGTCACAGAGTTTTTGGGAAAGTTGATTATAGTGCAATTACTGATCATTTTAAAAACAACTTATTGTGTTGTATCATGTAGCTTAAGAAGCAGGTGTCATTCTCAAGAATTCCCGTTGTGTGACTAATTTCTACTTATAAAAAGATGTCGCATGTGGGTAAAGATATTCGACCATGAAGTATGCATTTATTAGTGCTTGGGTTAATTTTATTGAAATGGATAATCAGGCTGCAGAAGCTGGGCTCAAGCTTAGTTCAGGGACTTGATTTATCTGTTTGCTCCCATACTGAAAATTCACATTCCCTGGCTGTAGAATCTAGATTTATACTCAAACAGGACTACACTAAGTGATCCCTGATGGCAAGAATCATATTTTAGTCTTTGTGTCAGTAGCACAGTGTCTGAATGTAGTAGGTGCTTCATAAATATATTTTGAAAAAAATGTATAATTAAATAGCTGATCAATTCTTTTTACCACCTTTTTATTGTGGTAAAATATACATAACTGAAAATGTACCATTTTACCCATTTTAAGTGTACAGTTCAATGGCATTAAGTACATTTACATTGTTGTGCAACCATCACCACCATCCATTTCCAGAATTTTTTCATCTTCCCAAACTGAAACTTTATACCCATTAAGCAATAAGTCCCCATTGCTCCCTCTCGCTTCCCACACCCAGGCCCTGGCAACCACCATTCGACTTTCTGTCTTTACGAATTTGGCTACTCTAGGTACCTCATGTAATGGAATCATACAGTATTTGTCCTGTTGAGTCTGGTTTATTTCACTTAACATGTCTTCAAAATTCACCCACATTGTAGCGTGTCTCAGAATTTCCTTTCTTTTTAAGACTGAATGATATTCGATTGTATGTACAGACCACATCGTATTTATCCATTCATCCATTGATGAACGTTTGGATGTCTTTGGGTTTTTTTTAGATTTTATTTATTTATTTATTTTAACATCTTTATTGGAGTATAATTGCTTTACAATGGTGTGTTAGTTTCTGCTGTATGACAAAGTGAATCAGCTATACATATACATATATCCCCATATCTCCTCCTTCTTGCGTCTCCCTTCCACCCTCCCTATCCCACCCCTCTAGGTGGTCACAAAGCACCGAGCTGATCTCCCTGTGCTATGTGGCTGCTTCCCACTAGCTATCTATTTTACATTTGGTAGTGTATATATGTCCATGCCACTCTCTCACTTCGCCCCAGCTTACCCTTCCCCTGTTTGGATTGATTCCACCTTTTGGCTATTGTGAATAATGCTGCTATGAACATGGTATATGATACAAATTTTTACCATTTTTAAAAGAAATTAAACATTGCTCAGAAAGAATCCATATTATAGGAATCCTTTAAGTCTATTAATGTAGCTGAAATTCTTAGGCCATTTTCTGGTCAGTTTGTTTTGTGCTGGGAAGTTCACCCACCAGACAGTGAACCCTATCAGGGTAACATCTTTGTTGTGTCAACCTTTATATCCCCAGCATCTGACATAGGCCCTGGCCAGAGATGGCTGAGTAGTGTTGTTGAATGGCTTGACTAGAGTTAATGATGAGATTTGTACTTTCAGCCCCTGAGAGAAAAAAGAAATTAAAGCTATCATGCTGAGTGTATTTATCGTCAACTAATTTCTAACTATGTTTTCTTCCTTTCCCACTAAATTGGATATTTTCTCAGCATAGGGACCAGTTTAAAATTAGTGAACTTCAAATTTTTACTAACTTTTTTATAAGAATGTTGAAAAGCAATGCCTTTTGTTCATTTTTATATTGACGCCTAAATTTTTGCATAATAGGTTAAAGCAAAATTAAGAAAATTTCTTGTGTATTGACAATTAATATAAAATTGTTACATCACTATTTTAAATATATCCAACAGTACTTTATATACAATAGTAATTTGATCCTACCATCATCTACTTAAATATACATAAATAAGCCCTATTATAGCAGTTGGAAATTTTATGCTGTTTCTATTTTTCCCTTGAATTTATATTTTCATTCCACTTCCCTCAGAATTTTGAGCTAATTTAATAGTTGTTTCATGGTTGAAAGTCATTTATGGAGTACTCTATCATTCTTATTAGCAACACTATACATTTTAAATATTTAATTTTAATTTTTAATTTAAATTTTCAGTGCTCATAAGGCTCCATGTTGGAAACAATTTCTGCTGGATGAATCATCCTCATTCAATCATCACAATCATTATTAGTGCACAGTCAATCAAAAAACCACGATTATATCACAATTTTATAATTATTTATAATCTTACAATTTATGACTATTGTTCATACAGTAATACAAAATTTTATGGGTGGTAATTTTTTTAATGATAAGAGATTTAAATTTTTCTATTTCTTCTCTTTATTGCCAGATAAATGAAATTCAGAATCAATACTACTTCTATTTTTTATTTTAACAGATGTAGCATTGAGATATTTTGTTCACATAATAAATTAGATGGGAATGAACACATTTTGATTTAAGTGCTAAAAGTCAAGTAAGAGATCTGTCATCAAAAATTATTTTTAATAATTAATCAGATGGCAATTCAGTTAGGTGCTCCTTCATTTTCTTAGTTTTTTTGAAGTATAACTTCTTACAAGAAATGTTTTAATAATACTACTGATTATACCTGTTGCTCTTTCACTTAGAGAAACCTGTTTAACCTAATATATTTAGAAGATATTGAAGGAATAAACATAATATGAATTTAAATATACTTCTTTATTTTTAAGTAAGATTGTTTTGTCTTATCACAAGTTTAAATGTATTTTTGTCAAGACCTTTGAACGACATGTCTAGTTTTATTAATCTGTGAAAACTATCTTCCATATAACCACTTGGCAATCTTTTTAAACATTTATTTATTTATTTATTTATGGCTGTGTTGGGTCTTCCTTTCTGTGCGAGGGCTTTCTCTAGTTGCGGCAAGCGGGGGCCACTCTTCATCGCGGTGCGCGGGCCTCTCACTATCGCGGCCTCTCTTGTTGCGGAGCACAGGCTCCAGATGCGCAGGCTCAGTAGTTGTGGCTCATGGGCCCAGATGCTCCATGGCATGTGGGATCTTCCCAGACCAGGGCTCGAACCCGTGTCCCCTGCATTGGCAGGCAGATTCTCAACCACTGCGCCACCAGGGAAGCCCTATATATATTTTTTTTACCAGCATTTTTTTCTTTGTTCTCACAGAACTCTCCCTTAGGTACAGTTCATAGTAGGAGGATGGAAAAGACAAGGTCATTAAATAAAAATCTTTATCCCACTTGTTATTCCACTCTAAAATATATCTAACTTCAGAACATCCCAACTAGGTTGATAATACCTCAGATCTAACGCCACACTTTGATTTTATAAACATACGCATAAGATAGGGAAATACAAGGAGTCCTCTCACTGGTTATGGTGTCTTTGATGGGTACAGGAGCCTTCACCAACACCAATATTTCAAGCGGTCTGTTTGACGGGGAAGGGATGGGGGGGTTTACACCTCAGGACAATGCACCATCATAAGGTTGAGCATTAGAAGTATGTCTGTCCTTTGTCAATCAGCAGAAGGAAGAACTGACAGGAAATCTCAACTCCAGACATTTCTTCAAGCAAATACATTTTTAAAAGAACAAATATGGGAGCTGAGGATCAGAAAACGTGTTCTCTTAAAATTACCCAGGCCAGTTGCCACTTTGACAGTGTACACCTTCAGGGCTACACATATTCCAGCTTAATGACCACTGTCTTACGCTCCTCTGTGCCGTTATCACTTAGCTTAACACACACTGATATTTATGATGGCATCATAGTTGTAAATTCCTTACTTTCATGATGCTATTTCTTTTTTTTTTTAATTGGGGTATAGTTGTTTTACAATGTATGATGCTATTTCTTAGGAACTGGTTAGTTCCATGGATTACAGATTGCATAGCTCTGTATGACAGACCCCTCATTCATTCTTTTTTCTTTTTTTTTTTTCATTTGTTAATTCAGCAAATACATGAGAAATACCTACCATTTGCAAGTCATTGTAGCTCAGCTGAAGATAAAGAGCACCAAAATTGAGGCGCTCCTATTTGGGAGGAATGAGAAGGCTTATACACAAATAACCAAGGTACAAATTAGAAAGTGTTACATTGTTATGTGGGGAGTTTAGAGGAGGAAACAATTATGGCTTGAAGAATCAGGTCCCAAGAATGACAGTGTGCATATGTGTGGATAGAGGCAAAGCCATCTCGACTTTTAGAAATGCAACTTGAGGGATCTGTTGGCACAATCTTCCTATTTGAAAGACAGCACTTTATTTAACATTTGTAATTCACATGCTCATGCTTACATTTGTGAGTGTTTGTATATAATACCTGGAAAGTGAATTAACTTATTTCCTACCTATGGAGTCAATTGAATCATGCATTATTTATTTTTCTGTTGAGAATAGGCATATAGCATCATAGTCTGTCCGTTTCATATTTATTGGGGGAATGTTTTCAGTTCAATCTTTCCTCACTGGCTCGAGAACACATCTACTTTTATTTCATGAACTCTACTTCAACCAAAAAAGTCTCTGATGCTGACTCAGCACACAAAGCTACATTTTATACCTGTCAGGCTGCATATAGATTTTTATAAGGTGAACAATGGCTGTATTTAAGTACCAATGTAGTAATCGTGAAGTCTTCTGGCAGTATCCTTTGGAAACTGAATCCATAAATTGTATTAGTATTAAATGTTTCTAATGGAAGTTGACAAATAGTTGAATGGGATAGCCTTTTCTCTGTACTTGGCAAAGAGAGAGGGAAGAAAAAGTCCCTATTACACAATGAGAAATGCATTAATGCTCAAGCCCATTCATCTCAATTTTGCACAAATATAATTTAAGACCTTTTACAACTGTTGGTGAAATTACAGTGTGCTGCAGGGAAGTTGCAAAATTTTTATGGACCTAATAAAATTGTCATTGTAATACCATTATAGGGTGCTCGGACAATATAGATATTTGCAATACTCATACTCCCATGCCAAACATGAGAAGGGAGATAATAAGTTTGATTGGAGACAAATGCTGAACAGGGCTAAAACCCAAGTTTGTTTGATAATGAAAATCTCCCTATTAGTGTTTGGTATCAAACGAAATTGGATAGGTGATTAGGCATTTTAACTGGTTGGCTTTATAATGGACTGGGTAAATATCATCAAGCACAGTCTATGCAATAATTTATGGCTGAAATAATCATGCACTATCTTCAGATAAATTTCAGAATAATTTCCACTTGTGTAGTTCCTGCTTTTCCACCCAAGTGTGATTTCAGAAGTATATCCAGTGGCCTTTCTCTGCTCTCACTTTCAGCATACAGCTAAAAATCTCTTAAAGGTCTTTAGTCAGACTAAAAGCTTTTGAAAATATCTGATAAGAAATTCAACCACTTTGAAGCATGAGGTCAAAATAAACAGCCCTTCCTGTTATCAACACTTCTGGTGATGTCAGTTAGGAGAGAATAATATAAAGCCGTTCAACACTAAAATCTTGAGGGTTGAGAACAGAATTTGTAGCACGTGCCCCAAATGGAGCTGTGGCCTTTTTTATATGACCAGTGCCTATCTTGTATTCACATCTGAGATCCACAACAGGATCAAATGGATCAAACATTCAGTTTCTCCGAAGTGGGCAGTAAGATACCGCCATGTACTCTAGCTGTGAAAGACTAGATGTTTATTCTTTTTTCTTGATGGACCTCATCTGATGAAAGTAACACAAACACAAACCCTTAATACATCACTGGAGGAGTCTTTCATCTGAATCCCCAGCATCCCTTCCACTCCCCAAAAGAATTAATTTGACCTAAACCTGTTAATCCCATCCCTCTTAGTAGTGATTGGTCTAGGAATGGGACCATGACCCACTGCTAGCTTGTGCTCTGTGAAGGGAAGTGTCCTGGTGCCTCCTGGGAAGACCCAGGGAGCAGTTTCTTTCTTCCTTATGTCTAGGTGTGACCCATGGAAATGCTACAGCCATCTCGCTACAGCTGAGGATGAGGCAACACAGACAGGAGATCGGAGCTAGGAGAGACACACGGAAGACCTGAGACAGAGCCCTGATATGTTCTACCTGGAACCTGCCTTCGCTCTCATGGGCAGGCATCTGAGCCAGGGAAGTAACTTGGCCAGGGACAAATTTGCAAAGCTATGCCACTCGCCAGTCACATAACTTTGGGGAAATTCCTACTCTCTCTGAGGCGTGGTCTCCCCACCTATGAAACAGGGGTATTAAAAGTACCTACCTTAGAAGGCTATTGTGAGTTAAGTGAAGTCATATTTGTAGGGCACTCAAAAGAATGGCTGGCACACCGTGGCTTCTCAATTAAGCACTGGCTATTCTTATTATTTTGTTATGTGAAAAATAGTCTTTCTTATTGTTTAAACCACTTTGAATCAGAATTTTCTGTTATTTTAAATAGAAATAGTTGGCAATATTACATAGCATAACTGATGCGTTGGTTTTGCTCCAAGGCCGTATTTTTAAGGAAGACTCCACTGATCAACCTATTTCAAATGATATCCTACATCTAGCATTGCCTACCTCCTCCCCTGACTTGTTTTCCACCAAAGGACTTACCACCATCAGATCTATAATATATTTTACTTATTTATTTGTTTATACAGTATCTGCCCCCACCCCAACCATGCGAATGTAAGCTTCCTGAGGGCAAGGATTTTTTGATTTTTTTTCACAGCTCTACTCCACAGTGTTTAGATGAGTACCTAGTAGAGAGGAGGCACTCAAGAAACTTCCTTGACTTAATAAACATTGTATCATGTGCTGCTCAGTAACACTGTTCAACAAACAGGGCAGGCAGACTTCTATACCCTTGGATCACAAAGGTGACAGACAGGCAGTGAAGACAATGCTACTTCCTCCAAATGGAAACATGAAAAATTTAGGTTGCTTCAGAAGTTATTGGGCAAAACAGCCTATTACTTTCCAGGTCATGCCTCTACTCAGAGAAATTATCAACATCTTTAAAGATGGATGGATATTGTATCAGTTTGTGGGGTCTGGTAAGCCTGAAATCCATTGGGCAAGTCAATAGTCTGGAAACTGGGGCAGGAATTGATGCTGGAGTCTTAAGCAGAATTTCTTCTCCAAGAAACCTCAGTTTTTGTTCTTAAAACCTTTAAACTGATTGAATGAGGCTCACCCATATTACTGAGGGTAATCTCCTTTACTTAAAGTCAACTGATTGGAGATGTTAACCACATTTTCAAAATACATTCACAGTAACAACTAGATTCGATTTTGATTAAACAACTCTAAGCCATTCTCTAGCCAAGTTGATACATAAAGCAAAAAGCAAGTTGATACAAAAAAAAGTTGATACATCACAGATACGATAATTAGAGTACAGTACATCAATATTCTGTAGTTGATTTAACAAAGGGCTCTTTGAATACTCTTTATTGGTATTAATGATTAAATGGTACAAATAGCCCTACATTCATGTAATCTTTTGATATATAGTACATGTACATTACATCAGTTGATTCATGAGCCCAACTCAACCCGATTCTCATAATACTATAATGGCTTTTCTTATGGTAGTTTTCCAGTTAAGCTTTCAATCATGATTTAAAAATTCTGTACAAAAATATTTTGAGCCCCAGAAGTCATTCATTCTCACAAGGGTTATTTGGAGCTGGCAGGTGAGTAAATGCATGAATGAGCATTTATGTAGAATGGTCTTTTTATCTTTATGAGTGTTTGGTTTTGAGATGACTTGTTTTAGGGTCTGATCGTCAATGCAAACACTCCTAAAGATAAATTATAATTGTTATTATTTTAACTAAAATATATTGAAGTCTTACTATGTTCTAGGTAATACTAAGCACTTTACACAATGATCTCATTTAATCCTCACTGCAGCCTTATGAGGTAGAAGCTACTGCTACCCTCATTTTGCAGTTTAGTCCCTTGGGCTACAAACCCCTTAAGATCATGAAGCATCTCTAGTCCTTCCAGTGTCCCACCTCATGTGCTCAAGTTCAGAGCTTTATTCGTGATGCATTCTAAAGCAGGATTGACTGTTAGACTGGTTGGGTTCCTAAAAAGCCTTGCTTTTTTTTTTTTTAAATTAATTAATTGATTTATTTATTTTTGGCTGTGTTGGGTCTTTGTTTCTGTGTGAGGGCTTTCTCTAATTGCGGCAAGCGGGGGCCACTCTTCATCGCGGTGCGCGGGCCTCTCACTATCGCGGCCTCTCTTATTGCGGAGCACAGGCTCCAGATGCACAGGCTCAGTAGTTGTGGCTCACGGGCCTAGTCGCTCCGCGGCATGTGGGATCTTCCCAGACCAGGGCTCGAACTCGTGTCCCCTGCATTGGCAGGCAGATTCTCAACCTCTGCGCCACCAGGGAAGCCCAAGCCTTGCTTTTTTAAAAGGCCTGAGAGGACTCACTTTGGCTATCCAAGAAGTAATAAACCTGTGTCTTTTCAACCCTTTATTGTAATGCTGCCAAAACCAAAACACCTTGCATTGGAAACCTGAATGGGGATACACTGTGATCAAAAGTGACTCCATCTTACACTTCACAAGTTTTAAATTTAGGGTTCATTTCAATGTTCATTTCAATCTGGAAAAGCATAATTTCATTTGAAGGAAAAAGAAAACAATCACTTTAATAAAAATCTTGACGAACAAGGTTCAGAGGGCTTCTTGGACAACAAATGACTCTTACAAAACAACGTTGTGGTAAGTTAAGTGTAAATGGCTCAGAAATACGCAGATTAAATTTCCCTGGAAACACTCAAGGGCTTCTAAAATTAATGGGGGAAAATACTTGGACAATGTATATTTCAGACTTTATGCTTTTAATTTTTCTTTTCCTTTTCACTCTGCTGATTTAATTTTCTTCTACAAAACACTTCCTAGGGTGACTTCATTTCTTGTGGTCAGGATGCTGTCAGGACAAATTGTCATTAATTCTGGTGCATTCTGGGTGGCCCGACGTAGTTATCAGTGGTGTTCTCTCTTACAGAGTTAGCTTTTGTCTCCACTATGTGTCTTTCAATACTGGAAAGGTATAAAAATAAAAACACAGTTCAAAGTCTGTGCCAAGCTTTTGGGCCTTGTGAAAGTCCACCATCATGACACTTGAGAGATAAATGTGTGAGGTTCTTATATGTTGAAAACTGATAAATATTCTGTGCTTTAACTCAGGAAATACAAGTATGGACATGGATGTGGTAGGAGGATACATAAATCAAAATTTGAAGAGTCTTAGGAGGGACTTTTGAAGGGCCCTCTAACCCATTCCCAAGCCTCAGACATATCTCAATATAAAACATGACAGAAACATAATTATAGTCCCATTTCCTAAATGTTGCCTTAGATAAATTTTCTTCAACATACTTTAGAAAAATATTCCTATGTTTTCTCCTCTACAGAAGTCCCCATAAAACTAATCAAATTCCATTTTATAGGAATTTAAGTTTATTTTCTTTTTTCCTATCTTTGAAGGAGGCAAATTCTGGAACACTGGATTGGTATCCATGACTTTTCTTGCCTGGGCCTTGCCTGACCTTAGTCAGTGAAGCTTGTCAGACATTTCTCTCCTTCTGAAGATAATAATGCTGACAATGCTTGTTTTGCAACTCTTCCTGCCATATCTCCAAGCAATATCCTCTCCAATCTTACTAAAGTCTATTAAATCCTTTCCATCACAGGACATTATGTGATAGAGAAAAGCAATTTACTTTATTTAATGAGTGCCAAAGAGGTGGAAAATATGGTGGCTCCCTCCTAGAGCTTAGAGTTTAGTTGGGGTTATAGAATTCACATATATGGCTGTGTGATGGGGTTGGCAAATCCCCTCTCTAAAGGCAACTATCAAGCTGGACAAAATTGATAAAAACAGCTATTTCTGGAACTCAACCAAAAGCATGCAACAATATAATTCAGATGGCAATCCACCACAAATTAGTATATATAATCATTGCAATCTCTATCAAAATACAAGCAGTTATTTCTGTAAAAATTGACAAAATTTTCCTAAAAATTATAAGGAAATACAAAGGACCTGGATAGCCAAAATTAGTTTGGGAAATAAGAACAAACTTGAGGTATTATTTTACCTGATTTCAAAACTTACTATAACATCATAGTAAAAAACAAACAAACAAACAAAAATTCAGTGTGGTATTGGTGCTAGGATACACAATAGATCAATGAAACAGATTTGAGTCCATAAATAGTCCATTTCATTAAAGGGTAATTGATTTTTAGCAAAGATGCCAAGACAATCAATTGGGAGACAAGTCTTTCCAACAAGAGTGCTAGGACAACTGTATTCCTCATGCAAAAACCTGAACATAGAACCTTACCTTATACCATACACAAAGGTTGACAAAATGGATTATAAACCAAAATGTAAGAGCTAAAACTATACAATTTCTTGAAGAAAATATTGAGGAAAATCTTTGTGATCTTGAGTAGGCAAAAATTATTAAATATGACCCCAAAACATGGTCCATAAAAACTCACAAATTGAACTTTATCAAAATGTAAACTGTTTTTTGTATTACCAAAGACACCATTAAGCTAATGGAAAGACAAGCCACACATCGGGAGAAAGCATTTGCAAGTCATATTTTTTATAAAGGCCTAGTATCTAAAATACATGAAAAACTCTTAACAACTCAATAATAAGACAAATAATCTGACATAAAAATCAGCAAAAAATCTGAATAGATATTTTACCAAAGGAGATATTCAAGTTGCTAATAATTATTCTGAGTAAAAAAGTTCTACAACATTAGTTGTAAGAGAAATGCCAATTAAAACCACAATGTTTTATACCTCTGTATATTGACTATAAAGAAAGATGATACCAAGAGTTAGTGAGAAAGTAGAGAAACTAGAACCATTATGCATTGTTGATGGGAATATAAAATGCACAGCCACTTTGGAAAACAGTTTGGTAGTTTCTTAAAAAGCTAAACATAAACTTATGTGACTCATCAATTTCACTGCTAGGAATCTACCGAAGAAAATATGTCCACACAAAGGTGTGTATATGAACGTTCAGAGCAAAACATGGAAACAATCCAAATGTCCATCAAGTGATGACTGTTTTTAAAAAATTATATATCAGTATAAGGCAGTACTTATTCAGCAATAAAAAGGAAACAAGGACTCTACTAATTCATGCTACAACATGAATGAACGTCAAAAAAATTATGCTGACTTGAAGAAGTAAGATATAAATAACTACATATTGTATGATTCCATATATATATCAACAAAATCTCCAGAAAAGGCACATGTATAGAGACAGGAAGCAGGACATTAATTGCCTGGGGCTGGGGGGGTGGGGTGGGTGGTGAGAATGAACTACAAATGTGCATGAGTGCACTTTTTGGAGTTTTGGAAATGTTCTAAAACTGGATTGTGGTGTTGCTTGTACAACTCTATAAATCTGCCTTAAAAAATCATTGACTTGTACACTTATAATGAATAAATTAAATTATATTCAGTAAAACTGTTAAATAAAGAAGAAAACATCTTATTGTATATATACCATTTATCAGACACAGTACTAGGCACTGGCAATAGAGGGAGACAAGGTCAGACAAAATACCTGCCCTTATGTGGCTTACAATTAGCAAGAGTCTATAAGGATTTTGAGCAGGCTGGCCTGCTTTTGAAGTTTCAGAAAGAAAGGAACCGTGTTAAATATACTATATTCCTCCAAAGCCCCTGCTTTCATGGAACTCACATTCTATTATAGAGGATTTGGGGAAGATGAAAAATAAGGACATAAATATATAACATTTTAGGAGGTGATAAATTCTGTTAATAAAACTAAATCAAAGAAAAGAAAAACTGCTGATGGGAATAGGAGGAGGGATTATTTTAAATAGGATGGTAATGGAAGGCCTCCTTGATAAAGTGACATTTGGTTAGAGACCTGGGAGAAAGTGAAAGAGAGCCATGCCGTGTCTGGGGAAAGAACATTCCAGGTGGAGGGAACTGAGTCAAGGATGTGCATGGCCTCTTTGAGGACTGGCAAGGAGGATGTGGCTGGAACAGAATGAGTTGAGTGGAGAGCATAAGAGATGCAGTTTGCGGGAGGTGCGGTCAGATCATTTAGGGCCTGATACATACCATGGGACTTTAGATTTTACTCTGAGTGAGCTTAGAAGCCATGGGAAGGTTTTGAGCAGAGAAGTGAAATGATTTAACACGTTCCAACGGTTCATTTTGGTAGCTGGTGGAGAACAGACTGTAGATTGCAAGGTTGGAAGCAAGAAGCACAGGTTGGGGAATTGCAATCACCCAGGAGAAAGATGCCAATGGATCAAATCAGGGTCATAGAAGTGTATGTGGTAAGAAGTGGTCCTGGGATATTGGGACTCTAGAGCCAACAGGATTTGCTGGTGGATTGGATGTGGGAGAAAGAGGAGAGTCAAGGATGTCCCCAAGGTTTCTGGTTGGGGGAACTGAACTAGGATACTAAACAAATGTTCTTAGGAGGAATAATACCTTAGGTAGGATCCTACAAAATTAATTAATCGTACGAAATGAATCTCTAAGATCCTGATAGAATAGAACAGCAAGAATGGGATACCTGAGCTCTCTTTATACAATATTTAAGTCAGATTATGCATAGCTGATGACTTTAGGAGTGCTAGTCTCTGCTCCTGACACCACAAAGGATTTCCCCCAGTGTCACTCAAATTTCTGACATTTTAAAGATGGTGGTCTCCGTCATTATTCTATGGCCTCTCAAACACCTTTTCCACCAGATGGCAGCACTAAAGTTCAGAGGGCTTCAGCACAGAGCCTCCTTCCTTAATGAATATAAAGGAAAAGCTTTAGGCCCCCTTTTCAGACAAGTCAGACTTTTAGTCTCTTGCCTATCTCCCTTCCCCCACCGAGGGCAACCCCTTCCAATAATCAGCCTTCTAGACTATACCAGAAGCTTTTAACATTATAATCTCTTGTCACATTACTCAGCAATCTCATCTAGGCCCAGGAAATCATTTCCTGGAGGCCTCTTTTTTATTTGTGTTCATTAGCTCTGCTAATACCTTCTCTTGGAAACCACAGTTTAATAAATTTCATAGCGCATGACCAGCGGACTTAATGAATATTAGTCACTCGAAGCAATTTTTGTTTATTCAGCTTCTCTTTCCTCTCCTCCCTTCCCTTACCCCAGACCTCATTCTGTGGAATGATAATAATACACAGAGAGCTGACTAGCCACAGCAGACTGAAAACAAGGAGTAAAAGGATCTTTCTGAGCTCACACCTGTTTTAAGATTTGTTATCCTTAAAACGAAAAGCTGTAGGGATTCACTCGGCTCCTTCCTTGTAGCTCCCAGGGGACCTTGCTATTAAACCGCAGGGAGGAGCCCAGCCTTCAGAGCACTTAAAAGTACTTATGTCAAATCCATCCCATTCTTCCGGCCTCCGTTCCTCAACCCAAACACCATTCCCAGGGGCTAGAGCACATTACAAGGCATTCACTTCATATGAATGGGCACAAACAGACTTTTTCACCATTTAGATATGTCTACATTTGCAGGCATATCCTGTAGCCTGCCTGAAACAGCCTTAATTTCAATTTACTGTCTCCCCACGGACCTTGCCATTCTCCCGAATGTGGAAAACTCAATGGTCGTTTCTCCTCCCCGACCTCTCACCCCAGCCTCTCTCTGCCCTCCTCCTCTTTCAAGGAAAAATTGTACTGGGAGGAACATTTTGTTTAAGATGAATAGAATGAAGTTTTGATGCTTCTAACGGTGCATATGATCTTTTATTTTTAAAAAATAATGAGCCAATTGCACCAGATTATCACATTTGGAACGTGTTCAAAGTCAGTGCACAAAACCCAGTAAATGCTGTCTTGGTCCCCCTGGAATACGGCTCTGCGAGAGAGCATGAAATTGTAGTCCTGAAATTTTACGTTGTCATTTCTGCTCTGCTGGGGATAACTATATTTAACCTTTTATTATGGAAATTCTCAAATGTGTACAAAAGTAGAGCTAATAGTATAATGAACCTCTATGTATCTCTGCTTTAACTTTCACAATAAACATGTGGCTACTCATATATTATCTAATCTTCCTCCTACACATACACATCTTCTTTATTTGGAGATATAAAAACAAATCACAGATGTTATGTCTTTTTCTCTGTAAACACTTCTGTATGCATTGCTAACAAATAAGGGCATTCTATTTTTATCATAATCACCCTGTCAATATCATACCTAAAAATTAATGATAATTTCTTAAAATCATTTAATACTCAGTCCATATTTACTTTTCCCAGAGGCCCTAAATATGTCTTTTTATAGTTCAGAATCCAAGCAAGGTCCACTCATTATATTAGTTGTTTCTTTCTTAATCTCTTTTGTTCCACAACAGTAGTTCTTTGCCCCCCTCCTCCTCCTCCCCTTCCTCCTCCCCCTTCCTCCTCCTCCTCCCCCTCCTCCCCCTTTCTCCTGCTCTCCTCCCCCTCCTCCTCCTCCCCCTCCTCCTCCTTCTTCTTCTCCTCCTCCTCCTTCTCCTTCTTCTTTTTCTTCATTGTTGTCATCTCCTTCTCCTTCTCCTCCTCCCCCTCCTCCTCCTCCTCCTTCTTCTTCTTCTTCCCCTTCTTCTTCTTCTTCTATTTTATGCTACAGATTTGTTGGTGATATCCCTATTTTTGTTCCATAGAAATGAAGCACACTTTTGATTTGACTGATTGCTTCCCTGTGGTGTCATTTAACTTGTTCTTGTACTGTTAGGACTATTTCTTGTTGAGAAAATTTTAGCTGAGTTCTTCATTCTTTAAGTGTACAAGAAATATACAGAGGTAGCTAAATGGATTAGACTGTTGGGGCGATCATCATTTTGCTTTGCCATCTGAAGCTAGACTTACTGTTAATTTATTCAGTATATATTAATTAGTTCTTAGACTGTACCAAGCACTGTGCTGGGATTTGGAAATGCAAAATGACTAAGGGGGTAGGGTGGGGAATGAAGGATGACTGAGAAAAACATGGACATTATCCTTGTGAAACTTCTTAAGGGTCGTGGGTTTTAAAGCACTACTTAAACAGACACCTGTGTTGAGTTTTCCTAACACCCTTGTCAAGTCTATCAGGTTATAAAGCCCTCTCAAATTTACTGAAGAATACTGAGGATACAGTGGCAGGGACTACAGCAGAAATTAGTTTTGGGTTGACCAAAAAGTTCATTCAGGTTTTTCCAGAAGATGTTATGGAAGAACCCAAATGAACTTTTTGGTCAACCCAATAATAAGAAATCAGACACCAATCCTCCTGGGCCTTTGGATTCTAACCCTTTAATAAATTAATTTTGGATCTCAAACTCCAACACAGGTGGATCAGTACTGCTAAAAGAGTTAGGCAACTTCTGAACCAAATTATTATAAGGATGTCAACTTGTATTGGCATAGGTTACAAAAGAAGTTCCTTAACAGTCCCTTGATTTTGACACTCATCTCCAAGAAACCACCAGTGAGTTGAAATCAGAATTACATTGCAATGTAGTGTGCACAGACTAAACACAACTGAAATGAGAGTTGCACAAAACAAAACGTATCTTTTATCTACCAGTGTGTCATAAATTCTGACATTTCAAAATGTATTTTATTTTATTTTTGTTCTATTTTATTTTAAAAAAATGCTGGTAGCAACTAAGTAAATTAATTTTTTGACCCATCAGTGAGTCAGGGCCTGCTGATTGAACCGCTGACTTTGGGAATGATGCGGTTTTTGGATAAGATAGAGTCGTGGACCATCTGCTTTAGTTATACAATTGAGCCATGCTCTATTGAAAGCCTAGCTTTTGTGCCTTTGAATCCACATTTGAGGAATAAATTGAGGTTTTTCCAGCAGTTTTCAGAAGCTGTAAAAAGCATCACAGCCCTTCTCCTATTTATTTTTTTCTGGGTAGATGAGTCAGCAAGCAAGATGGAGGGAGACACTTGGGACAAAGTAAGATCTTTGGGAATTTCAAATGTCTTATTGATAAGGAAGAGGACTAACATTTGTTAATTGGCTCTTACATGCTGGATGTTGTTCCACTTTATCTTATGTAATTCTCATAACAATATGATAGAGTAACCTTTATAATCTACAGGTCACATATGAGAAAACTTGAGCTCCCAGAAGTTAGATAACTTGGTTGAGCTGACAGAGTTAGTAAGAGGCACAGACAGCTAGCCAACTAATAAAGACCATATCTCCTGGTGACTGGGGACCCACAGAAGCTGAAGCCAGTCTTTACTTTGAGTCCTTGTTGTGTCAGTTAATTGACTCTGTCCTTTAGTAAGTGAGGAATGAATACGATAAAATGGGCAAGCACTCCATATCTAGTAGACAAAGATTATATATTACATATATATGATACATATACATATATGAGATATATTAAAATATACATATGAAGATACATATACAAATATAAGATATACATGTATATTAAAATTTTGTTTCTCCAGTTATCCCTTGGAAGAAGACAACGTGTCAAAGGGACTGACATTGCCTACATTTGTCTGTTAGCATGATGCATCGTCAGATTCCCTAAGTCAGGAAACACTGAGTGTGGTCAGAGCCCTGCATGGACTGGGCACTATAGCAAAACTTGACAAGCAAACCAACAAACATACGAATTCAACAGCATGTGTCAAACTCCGGTAGAGAAATTTGATATGATGAGTCATAATTTTGAGCACCTGCCCATGTCTTATCAGGACTAGATTATTTTTTTAAACCCAGATATTCTCTTGGCAATAGCAACATTGTTCTGAGAATGTTTACTTTCTCACAAGTTTTGTAACAAGAGGCAATAATGTATGGCATTTAAGAGCAAGACCCTTAGAACCAGACTGCCTGGGTCCAAATCCTGGTTCTGCCACTTACCTGCTATGTGGCCTTGGGCAAATTACTTAAACATTTTTTTCCCCAATATCCCTATTTGTAAAACAAGTTTGATGATGTTGATCATGGGGATGATGATAAAAGAGCCCACCACCTAGGCTGTCATGAGAATTAAATGCTTTAGAATGTATTAAGCACTTGGAACATTACCCCAAATATAGGAAATACTGGCAAATATTATGTTATGAGTTAGGGAGATATTTCTTGTACCTATGGAAGGGCCAACTTACCCAGTCTCAGTTGCATTTGGTAGCTTTCTGAAGTGAATCAAATCAGAACTGGATCTCTGCTCATTCAGTGGGACTTGGTTAGCTCTATGTGATAGGTGAGCCACAGTGCTCGCATGGGACAGGTTCAAAAATGAGTGGAAGACCTGTTCTTTCCTCTAGAAACTTACAATCTAATTGAAGAAAAAGTATTATCTGCAGCAGCTAGCTTTGAGACCTCACTCAAAACACTCTCCCTCCTTAAAAATAAGGGACTCTATTCCATAATACAACCAATGATGACTCACCGGAACTAAACACATCAAGTCACAAGGGCAAGATTCTCTTTCTAAGGATTATAAAGAAAATCATGAACTCCTGGAAAATTTTAAAATAAGACAGAGCCTGAAAAGTGAGGAATATTATATTATTTAGTGATATCCTCCAGATGAAAAGTATGCACAAGTTAATGGCTGAACATTCTTATTTGGGGTCCATCTTTTATTCCTCTTTCTTCCTCTCCCTCTGCCTTTTTCTCTTCTTCCTCCTTATCCTTCTTTTTTCCTTCCATCTCCTGTCTTCCTCCTCCTGGTTCATCATTTATAATGACTTGTCAAAGAGGCAATGCACCTCCCAACTTGAGCCAGACAACCTCAGTCTCTCCTCTTGGAAATTATGATTAAAGAAGCTTTACTCACATGTTGCCTTCCTCTCCCACAAGGTGAAAAACTTCAAAATCTCTGGACAGTCCTTCCCTTGATACCTAGGAGGACCTTTGACAGAGGGTGCAATATGCAGAGTGACAATTCTGAACCTATTATTTCGGGCCTCACATGGATGACTCTATCTTGAAATTATTGTTAATTGAAAATTGAAAGACATGTTTATTTGTGACGTTAATAAAGCTCCCAAAGGGGAACCCAGATGTCTTCATTCTTTTTCAATTGACCACTCGTCTTCCTCTGAAGATGCATATCTTCCACAACAGCAAATAGAGTCATTTATCTTGAACTGGTTACCCTGCATTAGCCATATAAGAGGACATTGACTTACTGAAATGATGGGAACCTCAGTAATGCATCACATGTCTCATTAGCAATGTAAAAATCTGTTCCTGGGCAGAAGTATTAACTGTTGCCAAAAAGAACAACTGTCTGCCATACGGATGCACTGTAGGAGTCAGCTACCCCATGTCGTATTATGAAAAGTTTCCTTTAGTATAAGGTGCAAGAGGCACGTGAATTTATTTTCCTATATGGTTCTTCAACATTGTTGGATGCAGGCAGCCTTGGAAATGGGTTATGTTTGAAGGGTTAATTTATAAGCCTATTGTTTGCAACTGAAAAGGCGTCTTCCAATAGTGACAGTGTTGCAGGTCCAGGTTAGGTTCCCAAAATCCCCCGTGAAAGTCTACTGGAAGCAAAGCTGAAATTTTATAATTTACAGCCACTAATCTACCTAAGCAACCCTCTGTCCCAGCACTGAGTTCCTTAGGCCTCCAAAATTTGAGTTACTTCCAAGATAGTGAAGAGGGGGGTGAGGGATGATTGGAGGAGTGTACAGCATTCTCAAAGGTGGAGAGAATAAGAAAGGAGTTCCATGGCTCCTACTGTGTTCACTGAGGTCTTTGGTAAATCAGAGATGATTTGTATTCTACAGACCTTGTACTTCGCATTATAGAGTTCTCTATCTCAATTGCCTCTGTAAAGGTCTTAGGTGTTTGTAATTGAAAAACCTTGTCCTAAAAAAATTTAAGAATTTGTGGCAGCTAGAGCCCCCAGGAATGGATATACAAGGCTATTCATTGGGGGGAAATAAACAAAAGTTGCTTGGCATAATATGCAGATTTTTTTTAACATCTTTATTGGAGTATAAATACTTTACAATGGTGTGTTAGTTTCTGCTTTATAACAAAGTGAGTCAGCTATACTTATACATATATCCCTGAATCTCCTCCGTCTTGCGTCTCCCTCCCATCCTCCCTATCCAAACATTCTAGGTGGTCACAAAGCACGGAACTGATCTCCCTGTGCTATGCGGCTGCTTCCCACTAGCTATCTGTTTTACATTTGGTAGTGTATATATGTCCATGACACTATCTCACTTTGTCCCAGCTTACCAATTGCCCTCCCCGTGTCCTCAAGTCCATTCTCTACCTCTGCATCTTTATTCTTGTCCTGCCCCTAAGCTCTTCAGAACCTTTTTTTTTTTTTTTTTTAGATTCCATATATATGTGTTAACATACAGTATTTGTTTTTCTCTTTCTGACTTACTTCAGTCTGTATGACAGACTCTAGGTCCATCCACCTCAATACAAATAACTCAATTTCATTTCTTTTTATGGCTGAGTAATATTCCATCATATATATGTGCCACATCTTCTTTATCCATTCATCTGGCGATGGACACTTAGGTTGCTTCCATGTCCTGGCTATTGTAAATAGAGCTGCAATGAACATTGCAGTACATGACTCTTTTTGAATTATGGTTTTCTCAGGGTATATGCCCAGTAGTGGGATTGCTGGGTCATGTGGTAGTTCTATTTTTAGATTTTTAAGGAACCTCCATACTGTTCTTCATAGTGGCTGTATTAATTTACATTCCCACCAACAGTGCAAGAGGGTTCCCATTTCTCCACACCCTCTCCACTGTTTATTGTTTGTAGATTTTTTGGTGATGGCCATACTGACTGGTGTGAGGTAATACCTCATTGTAGTTTTGATTTGCATTTCTCTGATAATTAGTGATGTTGAGCATTCTTTAATGTGTTTGTTGGCAATCTGCATATCTTCTTTGGAGAAATGTCTATTTAGGTCTTCTGCCCATTTTTGGATTGGGCTTTTTTTTTTTTTTTTTTTTTGATATTCAGCTGCATGAGCTGCTTGTATATTTTGGAGGTTAACCCTTTGTCAGTTGCTTCATTTGCAAATATTTTCTCTCATTCTGAGGTTTGTCTTTTTGTCTTGGTTATGGTTTCCTTTGCTGTGCAAAAGTTTTCAAGTTTCATTAGGTCCTACTTGTTTATTTTTGTTTTTATTTCCATTTTTCTAGGAGGTGGATCAAAAAGGATCTTGCTGTGATTTATGTCATAGAGTGTTCTGCCTATGTTTTCCTCTGCAAGTTTTATAGTGTCTGGCCTTACATTTAGGTCTTTAAACCATTTTCAGTTTATTTTTATGTGTGGTGTTAGGGAGTGTTCTAATTTCATTCTTTTACATGTAGCTGTCCAGTTTTCCCAGCACCACTTATTGAAGAGGCTGTCTTTTCTCCATTGTATATCCTTGCCTCTTTTATCAAAAATAAGGTGACCATAGGTGCTTGGGTTTATCTCTAGGCTTTCTATCCTGTTCCATTGATCAATATTTCTGTTTTTGTGCTAGTAACATACTGTCTTGATTACTGTAGCTTTGTAGTAGAGTCTGAAGTCAGGGAGCCTGATTCCTCCATCTCCGTTTTTCTTTCTCAAGATTGCTTTGGCTATTCGGGGTCTTTTGTCTTTCCATATAAATTGTGCAATTTTTTGTTCTAGTACGGTGAAAAATGCCATTGGTAGTTTGATAGGGATTGCATTGAATCTGTAGATTGCTTTGAGTAGTATAGTCATTTTCACAATGTTTATTCTTCTAATCCAAGAACATGGTATATCTCTCCATCTGTTTGTGTCATCTTTAATTTCTTTCATCAGTGTCATAGTTTTCTGCATACAGGTTTTTGTCTCCTTAGGTAGGTTTATTCCTAGGTATTTTATTCTTTTTGTTGCAATGGTAAATGAGAGTGTTTCCTTAATTTCTCTTTTAGATTTTTCATCATTAGTGTATAGGAATGCAACAGATTTCTGTGCATTAATTTTGTATCCTGCTACTTTACCAAATTCATTGATTAGCTCTAGTAGTTTTCTGGTAGCATCTTTAGGATTCACTATGTATAGTATCATGTCATCTGCAAACAGTGACAGCTTTATTTCTTCTTTTCTGATTTGGATTCTTTAATTTCTTTTTCTTCTCTGATTGCCGTGGCTAAAACTTCCAAAACTATGTTGAATAATAGTGGTGAGAGTGGGCAACCTTATCTTGTTCCTGATCTTAGTGGAAATGGTTTCAGTTTGTCACCACTGAGAATGATGTTGGCTGTGTGTTTGTCATATATGGCCTTTATTGTGTTGAGGTAAGTTCCCTCTTTGCCTGCTTCCTGGAGAGTTTTTATCATAAATGGGTGTTGAATTTTGTCAAAAGCTTTTTCTGCATCTATTAAGATGATCATATGGTTTTTCTCCTTCGATTTGTTAATATGGTTTATCACATTGATTGATTTGCATATATTGAAGAATCCTTGCATTCCTGGGATAAACCTCACTTGATCATGGTGTATGATTGTTTTAATGTGCTGTTGGATTCTGTTTGCTAGTACTTTGTTGAGGATTTTTGCATCTATGTTCATCAGTGATATTGGCCTGTAGTTTTGTTTCTTTGTGACATCTTTGTCTGGTTTTGGTATCAGGGTGATGGTGACCTCAGAGAATGAGTTCAGGAGTGTTCCTCCCTCTGCTATGTTTTGGAAGAGTTCGAGAAGGATAGGTGTTAGCTCTTCTCTAAATGTTTGATACAATTCACCTGTCAAGCCATCTGGTCCTGGTCTTTTGCTTGTTGGTGGATTTTTAATCACAGTCTCAATTTCAGTGCTTCTGATTTGTCTGTTTATATTTTCTATTTCTTCCTAGTTTAGTCTCAGAAGGTTTAATTTGTCAGTTTCTTCCAGGTTGTCCATTTTATTGGCATATAGTTGCTTGCAGTAGTCTCTCATGATCCTTTGTATTTCTGCAGTGTCAGTTGTTACTTCTCCTTTTTCATTTCTAATTCTATTGATTTGAGTCTTCTCCCTTTTTTTCTTCATGTGTCTGGCTAATGGTATATCAATTTTGTTTATCTTCTCAAAAACTAGCTTTTAGTTTTATTGATCTTTGCTATTGTTTCCTTCATTTCTTTTTCATTTATTTCTGATCTGACCTTTATGAGTTCTTTCCTTTGCTAACTTTGGGGTTTTTTTGTTCTTCTTTCCCTAGTTCTTTGAGGTGTAAGGTTAGATTTTTTATTTGAGATGTTTCTTGTTTCTTGAGGTAGGATTGTATTGCTATAAACTTCCCCTTAGAACTGCTTTTGCTGCATCCGATAGGTTTTGGGTCACCATGTTTTCATTGTCATTTGTTTCTAGGTATTTTCTGATTTCCTCTTTGACTTCTTCAGTGATCTCATTGTTATTTAGCAGTGTATTGTTTAGCCTCCATGTGTTTGTATTTTTTACAGATTTTTCCCTGTAATTGATATCTAGTCTCACAACATTGTGGTCAGAAAAGATACTTGATACAATTTCAATTTTCTTACACGTACCAAGGCTTGATTTGTGATCCAAGATATGATGTATCCTGAAGAATATTCTATGAGCACTTGAGAAGAAAGTGTATTCTGTTGTTTTTGGATGGAATGTCCTATAAATATCAATTAAATCCATCTTGTTTAATGTGTCATTTAAAGGTTGTGTTTCCTTATTTATTTTCATTTTGGATGATCTGTCCATTGGTGAAAGTGGGGTATTAAAGTCCCCTACTATGACTGTGTTATTGTCGACTTCCCCTTTTATGGCTGTTAGCATCTGCCTTATGTATTGAGGTGCTCCTATGTTGGGTGCATAAATACTTACAATTTTTATGTCTTCTTCTTGGATTGATCCCTTAATCATGTAGTGTCCTTCTCTGTCTCTTGTAATAGTCTTTATTTTAAGGTCTATTTTTTCTGATATGAGAATTGCTACTCCAGCTTTCTTTTGATTTCCATTTGCATGGAATATCTTTTTCCATCCCCTCACTTTCAGTCTGTATGTGTTCCTAGGTCTGAAGTGGGTCTCTTGTAGACAGCATATATATGGGTCTTGTTTTTGTATCCATTCAGCCACTCTATGTCTTTGGTTGGAGCATTTAATCAGTTTACCTTTAAGGTAGTTATCGATATGTATGCTCCTATTACGATTTTCTTAATTGTTTTGGGTTTGTTATTGTAGGTCTTTTCCTCCTCTTCTGTTTCCTGCCTAGAGAAGTTCTTTTAGCATTTGTTGTAAAGCTGGTTTGGTGGTTCTGACTTCTCTTAGCTTGTCTGTGAAGGTTTTGATTTCTCTGTTGAATCTGAATGAGATCTTTGCTGGGTAGAATAATCTTGGTTGTAGGTTTTTCCCTTTCATCACTTTAAATATGTCCTGCCACTGTCTTCTGACTTGCAGAGTTTCTGGAAAGATCAGCTGTTAACCTTATGGGGATTCCTGTGTATGTTATTTGTTGTTTTTCCCTTGCTACTTTTAATATTTTTTCTTTGTATTTAATTTTTGATAGTTTGATTAATATGTGTCTTGGCATATTTCTCCTTGGATTTACCCTGTATGGGACTCTGTGCTTCCTGGACTTGATTGACTATTTCCTTTCCCATATTAGGGAAGTTTTCAAATATTACCTCTTCAAATGTTTTCTCAGTTCCCTTCTTTTTTGCTTCTTCTTCTGGGACCCCTATAATTTGAATGTTGGTGCATTTAGTATTGTCCCAGAGGTCTCTGAGACTCTCCTCAATTCTTTTCATTCTTTTTTCTTTATTCTGCTCTGTGGTAGTTATTTCTACTATTTTATCTTCCAGGTCTCTTATCCGTTCTTCTGCCTCAGTTATTCTGCTATTGATTCCTTGTAGAGAATTTTCAATTTCATTTATTGTCTTGTTCATCATTGTTTGTTTGCTCTTTAGTTCTTCTAGGTCCTCGTTAAATGTTTCTTGTATTTTCTCCATTCTATTTCCAAGATTTTGGATCTTTACTATCATTACTCTGAATTCTTTTTCAGGTAGACTCCCTATTTCCTCTTCATTTGTATTGTGTGGTGGGTTTTTACCTTGATCCTTCATTTGCTGTGTATTTCTCTGTCTTCTCATTTTGCTTAACTTTCTGCGTTTGGGGTCTCCTTTTCTCAGGCTGCAGGTTTGTTGTTCCTTTTGTTTTTGGTGTCTGCCTGCAGTGGGTAAGGTTGGTTCAGTGGGTTGTGCAGGCTTCCTGGTGGAGGGGACTGGTGCCTGTATTCTGGTGGATGAGGCTGGATCTTGTCTTTCTGGTGGGCAGGGCTGCATCCGGTGGTGTGTTTTGGGGTGTCTGTGACCTTAGTATGATTTTATGCAGCTTCTCTGCTAATGGGTAGGGTTGTGTTCCTGTCTTGATTGTTGTTTGGCATAGGGTGTCCAGCACTGGACCTTGCTGGTCGTTTAGTGGTGCTGGGTCTTAGCATTTAGATGGATATCTCTTGGAGAGCTTTCGTCATTTGATATTATGTGGAGCCGGGAGGTCTCTGGTGGACCAATGTCCTGAACTCAGCTTCCCCACCTCAGAGGCACAGACCTGACACTCAGCCAGAGCACCAAGACCCTGTCAGCCACACAGCTCAGAAGAAAAGAGAGGAAAAAAAAGAAAGAAAGAAAGAAAAAATAGTAAAGTTATTAAAATAAAAAATAAAAAAATTTAAAAGTAATAAAAAAGGAGAAAAAAACAAAGAAAGAGAGCAACAAAACAGAAAGACAAATCCACCAATGATAACAAGCACTAAAAACTATACTAAACAACAACAAAAAATGACAGACAGAACCCTAGGACAAATGGTAAAAGCAAAGGTATACAGACAAAATCACACAAAGAAGCATAAACATACACACTCACAAAAAGAGAAGTAAACACACATATATATATATATCTATTTATAAAAAAAAAAGGAAGAGAGCAACCAAATCAATAAACAAATCTACCAATGATAATAACCTCTAAATACTAAACTAAGGTAAACATAAAACCAGAAACAAATTAGATGCAGAAAGCAAAGCCCAAGTTTACAGTTGCTCCCAAAGTCCACTGCCTCATATTTGGGATGATTCGTTGTCTATTCAGGTATTCCAGAGATGCTGGGCACATCAAGTTGACTGTGGAGATTTAATCTGCTGCTCCTGAGGTTGCTGAGAGAGGTTTCGCTTTCTCTTCTTTGGTCACACAGCTCCTGGGGTTCAGCTTTGGATTTGGCCCTGCCTCTGCATGTAGGTCACCTGAGGACGTCTGTTCTTCACTCAGACAGGACAGGGTTAAAGGAGCAGCTGATTAGGGGGCTCTAGCTCATTCAGGCTGGGGGGAGTGAGGGGTACAGAATGCAGGGTGAGCCTGTGGCGGCAGAGGTCAGCATGACGTTGCACTAGCCTGAGGCATGCCATGTGTTCTCCCAGGGAGGTTTTCCCTGGATCACGGGACCCTGGCAGTGGCGGGCTGCACAGGCTCCCAGGAGGGCAGGTATGGATAGTGACCTGTGCTTGCACACAGGCTTCTTGGTGGCTGCAGCAGCAGCCTTAGCGTTTCATGCCTGTCCCTGGTGTCCACGCTGATAGCCGCAGCTCACACCTGTCTCTGGATCTTGTTTAGGCGGTGCTCTGAATCCCCTCTCCTCGTGCACCCTGAAACAATTGTCTCTTGCCTCTTAGGCAGGTCCAGACTTTTTCCCGGACTCTCTCCTGGCTAGCTGTGGCACACTAGCCCCCTTCAGGCTTTGTTCACACAACCAACCCCAGTCCTCTCCCTGGGATCTGACCTCTGAAGCCCGAGCCTCAGCTCCCAGCCCCGACCCATCCCGGCGGGTGAGCAGACAAGCCTCTCAGGCTGGTGAGTGCTGGTCGGCACTGATCCTCTGTGCGGGAATCTCTCTGCTTTGCCCTTCGCACCCCTTTTGCTGTGCTCTCCTCCATGGCTCTGAAGCTTCACCCCCGCCACCCCCATCTCTGCCAGTGAAGAGGCTTCCTAGTGTGTGGAAACCTTTCCTCCTTCACAGCTCCCTCCCAGAGGTGCAGGTCCTGTCCCTATTCTTCTGTCTGTTTTTTTTTTTCTTTTGCCCAACCCAGATATGTGGGGAGTTTCTTGCCTTTTGGGAAGTCTGAGGTCTTCTGCCAGCATTCATTAGGTGTTCTGTAGGAGTTGTTCCACATGTAGATGTTTTTCTGATGTATTTGTGGGGAGGAAGGTGATCTCCGTGTCTTACTCCTCCGCCATTCTGAAGGTCTCTCCCAGATGGTTTTTATCATTTGTTACCTTGATGTTGTATTTGGTGAGTAGTTGGGCTGTGTAGTTTGTTGGCATTTGTTTGATCATAACCAAATCCCAGGTCTTCATGAGGATTCTAGAAAATCGGAATTATGGTTTTATGGAGCTGAATCATGCACAGTGCCCTGGAATGTAATTCCCTCATTGTGCACTGACTCAGGGGGAAGACAGCCTCAACCCCATTTGTGTGTGATGGGTTGGGGGGTGCAGTCTGCACATCAAATTTCTGACACACACATTCACAGGGGCAGCCTCTAAATAGCTGGTACCACTAAAAAGGGGGTGTTCTTGGGGTAGACTGAAGGTTGATCAAGTGAATAAAAAGTGATTCTGGAAATATGTCTAAACCCTTCAACACTGCCCAGAACTGAGTATGTATATCCTGGATTACCTGCCAATATATTTAATTAGAAATAAGTGTAGGGCTTCCCTGGTGGCGCAGTGGGTGAGAATCTGTCTGCCCATGCAGGGGACACGGGTTCGAGCCCTGGTCTGGGAAGATCCCACATGCCGCGGAGCAACTGGGCCCGTGAGCCACAACTACTGAGCCTGCGCGTCTGGAGCCGGTGCCCCGCAACGAGAGAGGCCACGACAGTGAGAGGCCCGCGCACTGCGATGAAGAGTGGCCCCCGCTTGCCGCAACTAGAGAAAGCCCTTGAGCAGAAACGAAGACCCAACACAGCCATACATAAATAAAAAATAAATTAAAAAAAAAGAAAATTAGAATATTAAAAAAAAAAAGAAATAAGTGTAATGTTTTATATGCTAAGGGATACTGGTGTTTCAGATATTAATCTCTACTCTTGAGGAATTTACAGTATAGCTGTGAAGACACATGCACCAGTAATTACCATGCAATGGGATATATGCTATAATAGAAATATGTTCCCAGAGGAGTGAGAAATTAATTTAACCTTGAGGAATGTTGGGAAAACATCATAGAATCTGTGCCATTTAATTTATACCATGGGAAAGACATAGGATTGCTGTAGATGGTCAAGGAAGTGGGGGACATATTGGCTAGAGAGAGCCATATAGGCAAATATCTGGAGGTAGGAAGTATCTAGCCTGCTTGGGAAAGAGCAAGGTCCCCTGGCATGGCATAAATTTAATGAGGACAGTGAGGCTGAGAAGGTAAACACAGGCCAAAGTACAAAGATTCTTCCATGCTATATGCCATGCTAGGAAATTTGCATTTTAGTCCATTAACAGTGGAAAGTCATGAAGGTAAGATGCTGGCTAAAGCTCCTGCTAGAAAATTTGATAACAGAATAGAATATTAAGGAAAGTACAAGAGACCATAAGACTGGAACTTTCTGGAATTGGATCCCCTTGGGAATGGGTGCATCCCCTCTTTAGGTCTTTCTAGGAAACAAAGAAGCCTTATTCTTTGAGCTGAACTCAGGTGTCACCAAAGGCTGTCAAGTCACTTCCATCAATGGAACAAAGACTCATCTCCTTCAGATTCACATTTGAGATGTGCTGATGTTTCCTGGGAAATAGTCCAGATTTTCTCCATCTGCCTCTTAGCAAACTTCTTCAACTGCCCAATAAATTTCCTCACATTCAATAATGCAAGTCTCTTCTCCTCCCCTACCATCCCCTCCTCTCCCCTCCCCTCTTCTCCTCTCCTCTTTCTCCCTCCCTCTCTCCTTCACATCTGGCAACTTTGATGAACCAGAGGAACACACAGGCTTTCTAGAAATTCATTAAGTAATTTTTGATGGAACAAACATTTGTTGAACATCTCCTGTGTGTCAGGCGCTGAGCAAGGCCTTCTGTATAGTGCTAAACAAGACTGATGTGATTGGCTGGTGAAGTTTGGGGAAGTATAAGTTATTCATGCCTCCCTCATTTTGCTCTATCATTTTTTCCTGTGTAATACATATGCTTTGATTGAGTCCATTCATGATCTGACTTTATATCTTCTACAAAAGCTGTAATTCTGAGCACTTGCCAATGTGTCCCCTCTCCTCTAGTTAAGCCTGTACCAGATCTCCTTCCCCTAATCCAACCTTCTGGTCCTTCCTCATGCTTTCTTCTGGCCCAAAATTCCCTTCTCTTTGCTGATCCAAACCCCAGTCATCATTCAAGTGAACCACTTCCATGGCATCTTTCTGAGGGCTAGCATCTTTGCGATACAGTTTAAGGTAGTAGTTAAGAATCTGAACTCTATATTTGGGAGTGTGGTTAATTCTAGGAAGAGGAAGAAGAGGTGTGATTAGGGAGGGGTGTTCAGCGTACTTCATCTATCAGTAACAGGTCTCAAGCTGGACGATGGATATACATGTATTTTTTTAAACATAGTTCTTTATATCTTTTTGTATGGCTGAATTATTTCAAGAAAGAAAAGGAATAAGTCATTCATTAAGTGTGTACCTTTTAGAAGTTATTTAACTTCTTTATGTACCAGTACCTCATTTGTAAAATGGATATGATGATAGCCTCCACTTTATAGAGAGTTGTGAGGGTTAATAATGTAAGTTAATGCCTGCCAGGTATTTACAAACTGCTTGACATGTAGGAATCACTCAATAAGTATTAGTAATTATTGTCCTCTCTCTTCCTCCTGAACTTTCTAGAGTACTTTTGCTGAAAATTATATAATTCAACATTTAATTGACCCTAGGCTGGTTCTGTAATTTGTGCTATTTTTTCTATCACACTGCTCTTTTCTCCTCTGCCTCACGTTGATGGCAGACACTGTATGTTATCCTTCTTCATTTGCTCTGTAACACCCCAAGTATATTCGAATAGATTAGGAAATACTTATAGATTGATTGATTGGAATGGTCTTTTCAAGAATTAAATCTATGATCCTTATGGTTTTTCACTCATCTATGTCTGAAAAATAAAAAAGAAACCTGTGTGTGTGTGTTACTTTCCTTCTGTAACATGATCCATGAGACAGCCACTTGGGCTCAAATTTGAAATATATGAATCAACAGAGGACACACTCATTCACAAGCTTTCCAAAGCCCACCCACCTCTTCCTTTTTCCACTGAGTACTGGAACATCACCCAATAATTCAATAAGCATGCACATCTCCCCATTCTCAAAACAGTATTTCTGAGGGTTATAATCATCTGTTTCATACTTTAAGGAAAACCTGAGCTAACCAGTTGCTCCACAGCCAAGTTCCATGGGTGATAACCATCTCATTCCTGGTGAGACTATTTTAGGGGCTGCTTAACCCACACTGTGGGTTCTAGAGCCTAGAGCCTAGAGCCTAGAGCAGAACTAAAATCTCATCTGGAGCTGGCTGCAGGACATCACTTTACCCAGAAATAATCCATCTCCCAAGCTGTTGCTTGTCTCTGGGGTGGATCCAATCCAACCCAAAAAAAGGAGGTCCAGCAGACTGGTGTGAACCTCTAATGTGTTCTTGCCAATGACTCCATTCATCACACTCCAAAAGTTCGAGGAGGCCAAGTATTTCCACAGGTGTTCCTGGCTTGCAGGTAAGAAAACTTAGGAGATCATGGTCTCTGTCTCCAGGCTTTTTAGTTAAGAGTTTTGTGCCCCTAGTCTTGGGTTCAGTTCATCTAATTTCAAGGAACATGTTTAGTTGGACTGCCTTTGCTGGGGCTTGTGGCTGGGCAGCAGAGGACAGAGTGGCAAAAGGGAAAGGCAAGGGATCAGAATCATGAAGAGAAATAATTTCAAGAGGAAACCCCACTCAGCGTGATAATTAGGTGTCTGAATTTTATCTCTGAATGGATTATAAATTATGCTAAAATGATAAAATTGGACACTCAAAAGAGTCATACTCAATTTTATATAATGAATCTATTGCCTACAAAGTAGAAGAAGCATTTTAAGATAGAAACAGAAGGTGTAAATAAAGGTCATGTGCAGCTTAAATCATAAATGCCTCATATGCTCCGACTTCCCCCATCTCCACCTCTGTCCTTATCTTCTAAATTTGCGTCCCAGTTCCATTAAAAATACACATGCACACTACCAAGAGCAACCACAGAGACTTGTCTGGCCTGGGAATTCCACGCAGTCAGGTCTGACTTCTGTCAGTTACCCCAGATGCTAAACTAATTGGCTTGATGCTCAGATGAAAGAATCTAAGTCTAGAAAGGCAGGAAAAGCCCCCTCCTGTGACCAAAGCCATTAAACCTCAATTAGGACATAGACAGGGAAGGTGTAGATGAGTCTGGGGTAATTACCAGGCATTGTCTGACAGCTCAGTTCCTGCAGCCTGGGCCAGAGCAGGTGATTTGGAAATCTGATCCCCAGACAGCTGCAGACGGTGCAGGCTGATTGCACACTGCCAGCCGGACCTCCCCGCCACGGGCAGCTCTCTACAGTGTGTGGACCCTCACAACTTATCACTAGATGGTCAAGCACACAGAAAGCCACCCAGGGGCAAAGATCTATGGATTCGAGCCCAGGAGACAACCGTTGAATGGAGGTGTGGTGCTCCTTATTATGCTTTAGAACCGTCTCGACAAAACCCCTTCTAGCTGTGCTTAAGGTGAATTAGAAACTACCTAAAGGCTACATTGCTCTCATCCTAGGAACTTGGAAACACTTGATGACTAGCTGGCCCAGACTGTTTGCTAAAGGCTTCCTGAGGTTGGAGTGATTCGTGCCTCACACACTGAAAGTTCCTTAAGGACAGGGAGGGGGCCACTCTTGGTGTTATGGACTGAATTGTGTGCCCCCCCAAATTCATATGTGGAGGTCACAACCCCCAGCACATGAGAATGAAACTGTGTTTGGAGGTAAAGTTGGAAGAGGTTAAGTGAGAATGAGGCCATTAAGGTGCGCCATTGGCCCTAATGCAATATGATTGGTGTCCTTATGAGAAGAGGGAATTGGGACACAGACTGAGGGACACGAGGGGTGCATGTGTACAGAGGGATGACCATATGAGGAGTCATCCAGAGGGTGGCCATCTGCAAGCCAAGGAGAGAGGCCTCATGTGAAACCAACCCTGCCAGCACCTTGATCTTGAACTTCCTTCTACTGTTTAAACCACCCAGTCTGTGGTATTTTGTTAGGGCCTCAAGCAGACTAACACACATGGGTTCATTAATTCACTCAAGACCTATTTGTTGTTGAACATTTATTATGAGCCAGATATTGTGTAGTTGCTGGCAATACAGAGCTGAAAGTGACAAACTGGCTCCCTGCTGTCGTAGAGCTTGCATTTCAGTGGGAAGGATAGGTCACTAAAAAGGTAAGTGAATGAGCAAGTTAATTTTAAAGAGAGGTAAGAGTGATGAAGGAGCCAGAACAGGATCATGTAACGGAGAATATGTGGGGGCAGCTTTAAATAGGGCACTCAGAAGGCCTTTCTGAGAGTGATATTAAATGTGGGAACCAAAAACAAGAAGATACTAGACATGCAAAAATCTGGGGAGGAGAGTGTGCAAAAGTCCTGGGGCAGAAACAAACTGATGTCTTTGAGGAAGAGAAAGAGTGGGAGAAAAGTGGTTTGAGGTAGGTTTATGTCTGGAAGAAAGGGCTAGAATGCCCTGAGGCAGACCTCTGTACATAACCTTGCCCTCCCCAAGATGGTGAGGATGGTTGAAGGTCATAAGTTGAAGGAGGCACATGTGAAGGTGAAAAGACACAGAGCAGAATCCTGAGAATTGAATCTAAGCCCCAGGTGCTTGGTTGGCCTAGAACAGTGGCTCTCAACCTGATGAGAATCAATGCTTCGTTCTATGGCAAATATTTCACCAGATCCTGTTCATTATCCTGAAATCATCATAAATAATATAACCTATCTGAACACATAATTTTAAAAAGTTTTTATTGGAGTATAGTTGATTTACAATGTGTTTGTGTCAGCCAAGTGAATCAGTTATACATGTATATATATCCACTCTTTTTTAGATTCTTTTCCCATATAGATCATTACAGAGTATTGAGTAGAGTTCCCTGTGCTATACAGTAAGTCCTTAATAGTTATCTATTTTATATATAGTAGTGTGTATATGTCAATCCCAATCTCCCAATTTATCCCTTCCCCCCACCCCTTGGTAACCTATATAAGTTTGTTTTCTACATCTGTAGCTCTATTTCTGTTTTGTAGATAAGTTCATTTGCACCCTGTTTTTTTTTAGATAACACATAATTTTTTTAAAAATCAGTAAAATGCCCTAACTATAATAAAAGAGAAACATTTAAAATAAAACAATTTCAATACATAATTATGCAGGCACAAGTATATCAGAAGAGAAAATAAAGTAGTGAGCTGCTGGCAGGTAGAATCACATTCACACTGTGAATGTGATGGCTGCAATCGCAGGCTGAGAGCTAGTTTGGTTCATCAATACTTTTTTTTTTTTTTTAATAAATTTATTTATTTATTTTTGGCTGTGTTGTGTCTTCGTTGCAGTGTGCGGGCTTCTCACTGCAATACTTATTTTTAATCATTAATAGTTTAGAAAGTTTTCTTTGAGCTTTGTAACTTATGGTAATGTCATGTAAATTTTAGGATTTTTGTCAAATTGGGGGAAATTTCTATCAAGCTTCTTTCATTTATGAGCTTTAAGATTTCTTGGTGTTTCAGGTTTTCTTGTGCAATGACTAATCTTCAATTCTCTCCCAATTGTCAACAATCATTAATCACTTCCCACATCCTTTAGGTGCCAGGAATTCTAGGACACATGAACACCCCAGGAGGACTCTTGGCCCTGAATCTGTATCACAGTTCAGGCGATGAGGAGCAGTAGGGATTTTCTGAAAGCCAATCCTACCCTGGAATTAACTATATAACTGTAACTTAACTATATGTCACAGTGTCTGTGAATCACATAAGCGTTTTCTATTAAACCTAACACTTTATTCGACTTCCCCTAAGCTGGATCACAAATATGCCTGTGACCTGACAAGAGGGGAAGTGTTACAGACCAAGATAGAGTAGAAAAAGAGATTGGCCTTAACCAATTAAATATTTTACTTTTGTAAAATTTAAGAAAACCTATGACCATGGGAATGCTCTGTGGTCCTCGCAGGCATGCATATCAGAGGCCCTGGACCTGAAAATTCATTAGCTTCTCTATTAAAGTCCCTCTACTCCTACTCAACTTCCTTGTACTTCTGACCCCAAGCTAGCAATATATATACATATATTTCTTCAGAAAATGGGGGTGGGGAGCATATATATTCTCAAGTTAATGTTTTTGTTTTCTTTAGTTAAATACCCAGAAGTGGAATTGCTAGATCATGTGATCTATTATTGCTGGCTCTATTTTTAATTTTTGGAGGAAACTCCATAATGTTTTCCATAGTTGCTATAACAATTTACATTCCCATCAATAGGGCACAAAGGTTCCCTTTTCTCCACATCCTCACCAAAACTTGTTACTAGTTGTCTTTTTGATAATAGCCATTCTAAGGAGTATAAGGTGATATCTCATTGTGATTTGATTTGCATTTCTTGATGATTGTGATGAGCGTCTTTTCATGTGCCTGTTGGCCATCTTTATGTCTTCTTTGGAAACATGTCTATTCAGGTCCTTTGCTTATTTTTTAATTGGATTGTTTTCTTGCTATTGAGTTGTATGAGTTATTTATATATCATGGAAAGCAATCCCTTATCAGCTATATGATTTGCAAATATTTACTCCCATTCAGTAGGTTGCCTTTACATTTTGTTGATGGTTGGTGTGCAGAAGCTTTTTAGTTTGATAGAGTCCTACTTGTTTACTTTTGCTTTTGTTATATTGCATTTGTTGTCAGATTAAAAAAGATCATCACTGAGACCTATGCAAGGAGTTTGCCACCTATATTTTCTTCTAGGAGTTTTGTGGTTTCAGGTCTTACATTCAAGTCCTTAATTCACTTTGAGTTAATTTTTGTGTGTGGACCAGTTTCATTGTTTTACATGTGACTGTCCAGTTTTTCTAGCAACATTTATTAAAGATGCTGTCCTTTCCACATTGAATATTCTTGACTTCTTTGTTGTATATTAATTGACCATATAAGTGTGGGTTTGTTTCTGGGCTGTCTATTTTGTTCCATTGATCTATGTGTCTGTTTTTATGCCAATACTGTACTGTTTTGATTATGATAGCTTAGTAATATAGTTTGAAATCAGCTTTGTTCTTCTTTCTCAAGAATGCTTTGGCTATCTGGAGTCTTTTGTGGTTCTACACAAATTTTAGGTTTGTTTTCTCTATTTCTGTGAAAAACTGAATTTTGATAGTGATTACATTGAATCTATAGATTGCTTTGGGTAGTATGTACATTTAAGCAATATTAATTATTCCAATCCATGAGCATGGAATGTCTTTCCATTTATTTGTGTTTTCTTCAATTTCTTTCATTAATATCATAGTTTTCAGTGTATAGTTTCAGTGTAAACTATCTTCTAGTCTCCAAATTTAAGGAGAACTTTACTCTTTAATTTACTTGACATAAATGTGCATTTAACACTATTGGTCAGTCTCTTATTTTTAAGTCTCTTATATTTATTGGTTTATGTATGTATTATCTATATTGTTCCAGAAATAATGTAAAGTGTCCTGTCAAAGTACAAATAATTTAAAAAGATAAAGTAAAAATTTTAAAGTGCTTTAGAGGTTCTCTAGGCACTTAACATATGTACTTAAAGAACTGTAAATGTAATCAGTATTGTTACCTCTCTTCAGACAATAGAATGACCTAAGAACACTCCAAGCAGTCTCTTCAAATTGGTATACATCTTTTGGTCCTTTATTTCAGTTTTATCTTTTTTAACCTATAAATATATATTAGTGTTGGTTTTAAAGAATAAATGATTTATGTTTACCCACATACTTATCAGTTTCTTTGTACATTTTTTTTTTTTTATCTCATGCCTTCCATCTGGAGCCAATTCTTTCTCCTTTATGAAATACATATTTTAGAAGTTTCCTAAATGTAGCCCTGTGGCAAACTATTATTTTGCTTATCTCAAAATTTCATATTTTGTTCTTATTCTTGAAAGAGAATAAACAACACTAGAATGACAGCTTTGTTTTCTCAGTACATTGAGTATATTATTTTACTGTCTATTTTTACTGAGAATTCACATGTTGGTCTTCCTCTTTCTTTATGAATGTTCTTTTCTCTCTGTCTACTTTTAAGATCTTCTCTTTGTCTTTGGTACATTGCATATCACTACTGTGTCTTAAAACACATTCTGCTTGAAATTTGCAGGCTTCCTGGAGTTAAAGATTGGTTTCTTTAATCAATTCTTTAAAATTTTAGCCATAATATCTTCAAATATTACCTCTCTTTCAGTCTCTTACTTGTCTCCTTCCATAAATTTGATTAGTAATATTTTGGACTTTTTATTGTATTTTAAATGCACTCTTATTTCTTTAATACATTAAACATTTTGTTGTTGCTCTTTGCTTGATAATTTTAGAATATATAATCTTTGTTAACGTGAGAGAAAATCTCTGCTATTTCTGTTGATTATTGTTTCAATGTGATGTTTACTTTGTGTTTTAGTATTTTGTGGGGTTTTTTTTGTCTTACTATGATTTTATATTCAGATATTGTAAGGTCTAGTTTGCAATTCTGAATTCTTAGGAGAAACTTTTTTTCTCAGGGTGATATATTTCCCCCCTTCTTACTGAAGAGAAGCAACACAAGCTAGGCAAGATTCTTGGTGTTCCTCCTCTGCTGGGCTGATTTACTTATTTTCAATCTTCTCCTAGGATCCTCATATTTCTACAGCATCTCCTATTAGACTCTTCCTCTATTTTCTCCTACTTTGTGTACCCTACATGGCTATCAAAATGAAAGCTCAAGGTCTCTGGAGTTCAATAATTATTTCTCTGAGAAAGTGGGCCTCAGTGCCAGCTTGCTTCTCTGGATCCATGCCTGCATTACAATGTTTGTTTCTAAGGTTTCCTTACTTACAGTTCAGCAATTCATTTGAAAATATTTAAAAAATTTTGTCCAGCATTTTTTTTTCAGGAGGATTGTTCAGATATCTAGTCTGTCCAATTGTTAGAAATGCCAGACTCTCCTGATTTCTTGATAATTTTTCCTCCCTTGTCTTGAGATCTCACTAATTTTTCCCTTTCACTCTCTTTTCTTAGCCTTCTTCATTGGATCCTCTTTTTCTGCTCATCTCCCAAAGGTCAATGTCTCACAGTATTCTATCCTTTACCCTTTTCTAATCTGCTTGGAAAACACATTCTGCTCATGCCTTCAGCAATCAGCTATACACTGATGCCTCCCAAGTTATGCAGTGTCTAGGCAAATCAATCTTTGGAGCTCTGGATCTTTGGGTCTAAAAGCCTGCTTTACTTGGCTTTACCCATGGCATCACAAATGCAATGTGTCCAGAGTTCACTTAATCACCATCGCCTCACCTTCTTTTTTTTATTTTTTGTTTGGGAAAATGACACCAACATCCATCCTGTTAACCAATATAGAAACGTGGGAAGCCTTACAGACTCTTCCCCCTCCCACATTCTCCCTATGCAATTGATCACTAAGTCTGTTGATTCTACCACCTTAAAGCCTCTCAAGTATAACCCTCCTCTCCATCACAACTCCCACATTCTAATTAATTAAAAGCTTCATCATTTCTCTCCTGGATTGATGTAATAGCCTCCTAAATGTCTGCCATCAATCCACAGTCTTCACTGGAGTCAAAGTAATCTCTCTAAAACACATATGTGATCATCTTATAACCTGCCCCTTCCCCTACCTAAAATTCATCAATGACTCTCCATAAGGCACAAGATAAAATTCACATTCCAAGTTCATCTCTTCTAGTCCCTCTTAACCCAGACTGGAGACAAATTGAAATATTTGCAATTCCCCCAGCACATCATGCTTTCTACAGCTTTGTGACTTTGCACACACCATTTCCTCTGCTTAGAATTTCCTCCCTCTTCTTCATTGTCTGGGTTTACATATTTTTACTTAATAGACACAATGTACATGCATCTATTAAGACAGAAATCCTCCAAGTCTTCCACCTACCCCGCTCTGTTGAGTATCTTTCCTCTGCACCCCTGATTCATTCATTCAAGAAACATGTATTGAATCTGTATTATCTATATCTATCATCTCTATCTATCACTATGGCACGATCCTGGGTCATAGGAAAGTAATAAAAACCAAGAAACAATCCTTATTACATTGTAGTGTAATAAATACGAAGATAGCAGAGAGCACAGTGAAGGGGAACCTGAACCAGCCTTGAATGAACAGAGAGGGTTGTTCATAAGTTGATGTAATTGCTTCCTCTTCTGTTTCCTTACCTTTGATTTTTCTATGCCTAGCAGCCAATCATTTGTGTATGAAATAAATTAGCATATGGTTCGTTATGAAATTTTTTAATTTTCATAAATTTTGATAGTTTAAATCAGCCTAGCCTCTGCTTGTTATTACCACACTAGATATTATGAAGCTCCAAGTAACTGTGTTCACATGTTCCAGTAGGGCTTTTCTAACCCTGGGAAAATAATGGCATCTGACCCAACAGGACTAGCAAAGACCAAACCCAAGAAATGAGATGAACATATATTGAAATATATTTTTAGAATTTTTTATACATTCATTTTTGGTTTATTCAAAAAAGGCACTATAGAAGTGTACAAAAATATACACTGTTCAATGGGATAAAATATATTATCAAGGGAAAGAGAGTTAAGGGGAAATAAGAAAAGGCATATTACAAATCTGGAATAAGATTAGTACTTGGAAGTACTAGAGAAAGGCAACAAATTTGACTCTAAGCTTCTTACCAGCCAAAACAAAGAAAGATCATGATTAGTCACAGTTCTCTGTAAGAAAAATAAAACAAACCACATACTCAGAAAGAGCACAATTTTATCGAAAACTGATTCCCAAGGAATTTCTCCCATGAACGCATAAACTGCTGCGTGATATGGTAGACAATAGTCCTAACACGATCCCTTTAATAGCTCCAATCACAGATGTAATGAGTCTGTCTCATTATATTCTTTCTTGTGGGTATTTGGCATAATGCCAAAGAACAAGTCAGTAAAGCTGTTCTACAAGGAATAAATTTCAGTAAAGCTTATGAAAAAATTCCAAGACTTTAGAATCAAAGAGCTGAGGATTGAGTCCTGGTTCAGTTAAACACAAAATGTATGAACTTGATCCTGTTACTTCCTCTTCCTTAGTTAAATTATTTGTAAAAACTGTGGTGACAATACATACTACCTTTTTGAGTCTATATGTGGTTAAAATTCAGAATATGTAATAACAACAATCAACCTCCACTAAGCTCCTCCTCTATGCCAGGCATTGTTCTAAGCACTTTACATGGATTATCTGATTTAATCCTTAAAGCAAGTCCATTAAGTGGGAATTGTTATTCCCATCTACCAACTAGGAAACAAACTAGAGCAGTCAGGTAATTTGTTCAAAACCACAGAACTAGGAAGAAGGGAGTTGAGATAATCAGCACAGACAGACAGATTGTGGAGTTCATGCTCTTAAAGCATTCTGTTTTATAATATTATACAATTTTAAGGCATCTCTTGATAAAAATCATTTCTCACAACCACAGTCTTAATAGCAGGTTCATGGTAGCATTATCTTGTGATAACCTGGAGAACAGATTTTTCTCTATAGCAATTAAGGTGAGATCTCTTTACTTTGCCAAAGGTAGTTTCATCAAGTTCCTCTAATAAAAATCAAGGAGTCTGATAGAATAAATGGCAGGTTACCCTATAGAGCTCTAAGACCAGAAGAGTTAATCCTTGTGTTCTGCTTACTGTCTGTGGCAAAGCAGCCCTTTGCTGTCTACTCACCTCATTTATTCAGTTAACAGACAGCTGTTGGCTAATTGGCCTGCTGTGTTGCCTCTTTGCCTGGTTTGTGTGGCAAGGCAAGTCTGGCAGGAAGCCTTAAACAAAGCTCACCCAGCATGTCTTCAGCTGCGCTAAACTCTAAAAATAGAAAGCTCAAGTTCTGCAGAGCTGAGGAGTCGAACATCCAACCAGTCAATAGGTTTGTCATCTCAAGGGTGGCTTGTGTTTCCTATTAAACTGGGGTTGAAATGACAAGAGGCAATCTTCTGAGCACTCGAGTCTAAACAGAATGGCACATGACTGCTATGGACTGGGCCGAATCCTGGCTATAAATCATAACAACAGCCTGAAACTGAGCTATCACAGACCCTTAAATCTCCAAAGTGTGGCCTGGGTAAGCCATTAGGAGAAGTCGGCCTTTGCAGATATAAGAATTCCATGCCTCAACGCATAAGGCACACCTTCTTATAATCCATTCCTTTGTTTCATCCAGACTTTTATTTTCTGGAATTTTCCTCTAAGCTTCATGACCCAATCAAAGGTTAAAGAGGGTTCCATTTTCCATACTGCTTTAGAGAAAAGTGACAGCATATCAGAGAGAGGAAGTATTTACCTATGTTTAAGTCAGCCTGTCTGGATCGACATCTTTGCTCTATCCTTTACTAGGTATGTAACCTTGGACAAGGTAATTAATCTTCATGGGGTTCATTATCACTCTTAGCTTTGGTCTCATTATCTGTGAAACATGGGCAATAAAAGCACAAACTTCACAGAGTGGTTTTGAGACTAAAGTAAGATAATCCAAATAAAGCACTTAACATATGTTCTAGAGAAAATGCTTAAAAGTTATTTCATCATGATGATTAATATCATGTATCATCTGGGGACGTCTTAGTATACTCATATTGGAAGCACTCGGGAAAAAAGTATTGCAGATCTTGAGTTAACTTTAGAAATCCAGAATGATGCAGAGGATAACAAAAGGAAACTCAATCATATTGAGTGAAATGCTCCATAAAACACTACACTTTTCAAGGAAAGTCTTTTTCATTTTGGTAATTGGGGATTTCCTGCTCCTCATTCATGTACCTAAAGGGAAACCTGCTTATTAGATACCTACCCATTTACACAAAGGCTAAAGTCTTCTTTCCCTTATACAGGTTGGTAAAACAAACTTCCACAGGCAGAGAAAACCCATAGCAGCTATCAATACTAATCATCTTAGTCATAAATCTGAATGCACAGTGAAAAATTACTTGAGAACAATGTACAGCATTTAAGCAAGACACAATGAAGAAACATAACTGGTATTGGAGGAAATAGAAATTGTGCATAAGAAAGGAGAAAACTAGAAAAAAATTCTACCAAGCAACTTCGGGAAAATTTAAAAAACTATTTCATCCAAACCAAGAACAGGTTGCTATGACAGAGAAAAAAATCAGAGAAGAAAAAAATATTTAGGAAATTAAAGCATTAGTGGTCCTGCAATCAGTTTCCAAAAATTAAATGAAAGAGGTCAAGTAACAGAGTGGACATGGATGAAGAATATTAGTTATAGAGAAAGTAAGTGGACAAAATTGTCCAGAATGTAAGGCAGAAGTTATTGGTCAGCAATCTGAAGAAACATAATGAAAAATAAAATTAATAACAATAAGACAACCTGAAATAAAAATTCTAGATTATGTCAACGAAACTTTAAGCATAGGAGCAATGGAGGAAGCATGCTGGTAGTCTCATATACTTTAGGAGGGATGGGTTGTAGATGCTGAGTAATTATCCATTTTGTTTGAAAATATGTTGAAATTTACATATTATCATTAGGGGTATACAAATAAAAGGTGTAAGGTTCAAATCATTGACAAGAGAAAGAGAAAAAAAGAAAAATAAAACTCAGACAAGAGAAGCAGCATAACCTGGAGGTTAAGGTCATGGTCTCTAGAGATACACTGCTAATATCCAAGCCCTGGTTTGGCAATTTAGCAGTTATGGGACCTTGAACAAGTTATTGAACATTACTAAGCCTTTCTTCGTTTGCAACGTAAATCATAGGGTTATTTTAAACATTAAATGATATAAAAACCAAAAAGTCCTTGTAATATGGATTAGTACATTGTACATTGTAAAGTATCCATACATGTCAGCTATTAATTAAGACTACAAATTGTGGGAAAAATAGTAATAGACAACTTCAAATGACAGCAATAAGTCCAAACATATCAGTAATCACAATAAACATTAGCAGGTTATATTTCCATGTTAAAACACAGTTTCCTAAACTGAATGAAGATGCAAAAACCAGATAGATGCTGCTGGTCTAGGTGAAACAAAATGTTACTAAAACTTTGAATATGAATATAAATGATACACAGGAAAATTTTAAAACTATTAATAGTAGACAAAATAAAACTCAAACAAAATATCATTAAATGAGTTAAACAGAATTCTTATGAGAAAAGTGTACATCCATTCACTTATTTATTAGTTAACACCTACTTTTATTTTTTGAACATCTACAATGTGCCAGCCATTGTCAAAGTGCTGGGAATATAACACTGAACTAGACAAACACATTTGCTGCCTTCAGGAACCTTATATTCTAGTGAAAGAAGACAAAAATAAATTTATGAATGTATAAATATAATTGGTAGTGGTTAGAGCTATAATAATAATAAAGGAGATCAAGGAGACTAAAAATGATGGGGACATCTACTTTAGTAGGTAGTCAGGAATGCCTTTCTGAAGAGGTGACCTGAATGGAGTGAGCAAGTCATGTGACTATTAGGGGTGAGATGGGTGGGAAAGTGTTCCTAGGCAGAGTAACAGCATAATGTATTCTCTGTACACAATGTATACACAAGTGCAAAGGCCCTGAGGCAAGAACAATCCACCAAAACAACATCAAAATGGATAAAGCAAGATCTGCTGGAAATAAAAGGAGAAATTCAGAAATACAGTGATGGTGAGTTGCTTTATCACTATCTCAGAAATTGATAGACTAAATGGTCATAGCTAAGGGTATAAATTTAAAAATCAAATTAACAATATTGGTTACATATACATGTATATAACTTACCAAGAAACAAGAAAACAGATTTTTCTCAAATAGACAGGAAGAACTGGTTCTATATTAGCTATGAAAAACACTATTAAGTTCTATAAATAAAAATCAATAGGTGAATATTCTCTAATTATAATGCAATAAAACTAGATATTGAAAAAAAACCAAATATTATATCCACTTAGAAATTAATAAAATACTCTTCTGAAAAAATGAGGGTTTAAGAAGAAATCATAGTAGAGTTACAGACCATTTAGAAATATATAAAAATCAAATTTCTACATTAAAATATAACAGAAATCAAATGTAAATCAGTACTCAAATGACTATGTATTATTTAAGTGCATTTTTCTAGAAAACAAGAAAGAATATAAATAAAATAATTAAGCATCCAATTAAAAATATTAAAAAAGTATAAAAAGTAAATGAAAGGGGCCAATAAAGATCAAGCAGAAATTAATGGAATATAAAACTATGAAATTAATAAAAAATAACACAAACTTCAATTAAACAAAAATCATTTTTCTTTAAAAGGTCAATAAAATAGATAAATATTTAGCTATTTAAAGTTTAAAAAAACCCACAAATCACATTATAAATCAATGAAGAAGAGAAAACAGATACAAAAAGATTTCAAAATTAGAGAATATACTTATCACTTTTATTTTATTTTATTTTTTTTTTGGTCAGACCATGCAGCATGCGTGATCGTAGTTCCCTGACCAGTGATCAAACTGTGCCCACTGTAGTGGGAGTGCAGAGCTCTAACCACTGGACCACCGGAGAATTCCCCTACTTACCACTTTTTCATCATTGAATTTGGAATGTAGATGAAATGGATGACTGTAGAAAAATATAAAGCAAAAAAACTGACTCCAGAACACATATAAAACCTGCAAAGAACAACAGAGAACAATAATCATAAAAGAATTTGAAGTAATTATCTATCTTTATAGAAAAATTTGAAGTGATTTTCCTGGCACGTTCTATTAAGCTTAAAGAAACATGTCATTTCTCTGTTTAAACACTTTTAGAGCATATAAAAATATGGAACATTTTCCAACTCATTTTTCAAGACTAACATAATTCTGACACTATAACTGAAAAGGAGAGTATCAAAAAGCTAATAGATAAATGTCACTCATGGCCATAGATGTAAATATCATAAATAAATATATGCAAGTAAATTCAGGCAGCTTGTAAAAAAAGAGTAATACATTGTGCAAGAGAGGCTCAACATAGGAAAAGCTGAGCATAATTCAATGTTTTTACATTTCTAGATTAAAAGACACGAAAATACATAATAACCTTAATAGAGACCCCAATGCCTACCTGAAAAAAATTCCTAATAAGAATATAAAGAAATCGTCGTTAGTTTGATAAAGGATAATTACCAGGAAACTCCTGTAAACATCAAACTACAAAGTGAAACTTCAGAAGCATTCCCACTGGCAATAAGAACAGGATAACGCCGGAGAGGCCACCAAAATGACATTTGTCAAGAGACAACTTGTTGATTGGAAAAATAAAAAGCATTGAGTCAGCCAGTATTTCCACAAAGCATTCTTATCCATGCATAACTTCCAAGAGACTTTTGCATACTTTTTAACCAAAGTAATTACCTGTGTGTGTGTGTGTGTGTGTGTGTGTGTGTGTGTGTGACATTGTTAAAAATGCTTCCTTCTAAGGAAGGAAAACTGTTCTTTAGGCAATGCTCAATTTTTTTTTTTTTTTGCATAATTGTAATTTGCTAGACACATTCCTATGGAGCATAGCTCATAGGACATGAGTGATACTGAGTGAACAAATTAATAGTTGGCTTTAAGTGCATATCTTTGTGCAGGAAAACAGTTCAAATGCACCATTAGATGCTTTTGTGGGCTGTTATGCTCTATGGAAGCCATGCAATTGACACTGACCATGGGACCCAGAGTCTAATGTAATCATCCTGGGAGTCAAAAGACTCTTTTGGAAAATTAAAAACAAGTCAAATTCTCTAAGGGGAAGTTTTGGGAACCAGCACAAGCTTTTAGAAATCTAATAATTTTTTGATCTATAATTAAAACAGTATTAAGTGACTTCCCCTTAACTGACTCATGGGATTAACTGACACTCTAGTCCCTCCATAAAACCTAACTTCTGAATCCCAAAGCACTCTAGGTGGTGAGTCACTCTTCAGAAAGCCCTCTCACTGTTGCTCTTACCAGCTGAATGCAAGGCTTGCATGATGATTCCCAAACTTGTTTGTCAGTTGTAATTGTTATTGGAATTAGGTAATTTAATTGAATAGTATGTAAACCAATCACAAACAAGAATATAAAACAGAATTATTGTTTCTATGAAAGCTAAGTTGAAAGTTTGGAAAGACTTAATTAATGTAGGTGGCTACCATCCACCTTGTACATTCTAGGTATGAGTGTCCTGTCAGTTTTAGACCTTACAAATAACTTCTCCCAATCTGTCATGATGTCTGATTACTTTATCCATGTTATTCTTTTTTTTTTTTTTAATTTTTTTTTTTTTATTTATTTGTTTGTTTATGTCTGTGTTGAGTCTTCATTTCCGTGCGAGGGCTTTCTCTAGTTGTGGCAAGCGGGGGCCACTCTTCATCGCGGTGCGCGGGCCTCTCACTATCGCGGCCTCTCTTGTTGCGGAGCACAGGCTCCAGACGCGCAGGCTCAGTAGTTGTGGCTCACGGGCCCAGTTGCTCCGCGGCATGTGGGATCTTCCCAGACCAGGGCTCGAACCTGTGTGCCCTGCACTGGCAGGCAGATTCTCAACCACTGCGCCACCAGGGAAGCCCCTATCCATGTTATTCTTTTTTTTTTTTTTTTTTAATTTATTTTATTTATGGCTGTGTTGGGTCTTCGTTTCTGTGCGAGGGCTCTCTCCAGTTGTGGCAAGCGGGGGCCACTCTTCATCGCGGTGCGCGGGCCTCTCACTATCGCGGCCTCTCTTGTTGCGGAGCACAGGCTCCAGACGCGCAGGCTCAGCAATTGTGGCTCACGGGCCCAGCCGCTCCGCGGCATGTGGGATCTTCCCAGACCAGGGCTCGAACCCGTGTCCCCTGCATTGGCAGGCGGATTCTCAACCACTGCGCCACCAGGGAAGCCCCCATGTTATTCTTTATTGGGCAAAAATCAACTTTTGCCTTATAATTTGGGCTTTTTATAAGAAGTCCTTCCCCACCTCTAGGTCACAAAGATATAGTCTTATGCAAGACTGGCTACATAAATTGCCAGCCCAGGGCAAAATGAAAGTATGGAAACTTTTGTTCAAAAATTATTAAGAATTTCAAGATGGCAACAGTAGGGCATTCAACCTAGCCCTGGGCCCTTCTGAGTATTGGGCCCTGTGCCTGTCCCACACCCATGAAGCCAGCTGTGTTCTGATGCCATCTTCTATGAATATAGCTATTTTACTTTTCACATTTTAGGTTTTAATCTCTCTAGAGTGTACATTTGTATAAAATGTAAAATAGAAGTTTCATATTTGTTTCTTTCATACAGTGAACAAATTTTCCCCAAATCAACTACTAAGCAGCTTATTCTTTCCTTATTGTTTTATGGTGCCATTCTTATCACGTTAAGTTTTACGTGGATCTTTCTCTGAGCTTTCTAGTCTGTTCCATTGATCTGTGGTTGGTTTTGTTTTTTGTTACTCTAGCTAGTTCTCACTTTTGACTAATTTGCCTTTGCTATTCACGGACCTTTATTCTTCATATACGCTCTTAGAATAAGTTTATTAAGTACCTGTAAAAATCTCTATCAGGAATTGGGATGAGGATTGTGTTAAATTTGTAGATTAATTAGGGGAGAATTGGTATCTTTATAATATTTGTTTATCCACCCAAGAACTTGGACTATCGAGCTAATCAGATTTTCCTTTAGATCCTTTATTAGGATGCTGAAATTATCTCTAGAAGCTTTGTGTACTTTAGGTTAAGTTAGATCTTGGATACTTTTTGTAATAATATATTTTTACAAAATATAAATATCTTATATTTTCTAATGGATTATTGATAGTTTGGAGAAATGATCTTAAAAAACTGATCCTATATCCCACATTCTTTTATTACTTCTAAGAGTTTGGCTATTCTTTTCTTTTCCCCCCTATGTAAATGATCATATTATCTGCAAATAAAGCCAGCTATATAACATGTAGGGCCCAGCACAAAATGCAAATTCAGGACCCTTTATTTAAAAAGCAGGAAAAAAAATTGCTGGTAAGAGTACTAAAATGTAAGATTTTTTCCAGTGGTCTTTCTCTTGGCTTGCCATGGTATTTTACTTTTGCTATTGAATGTTGTTCTAAGTAAAGTGAAGTTAAAATTTTTCATCATCAGCACGAATTTTACCATTCATCTTCATACTGTGCAATGCCAATTTAAAATGCAAATATAAGAGCATTTAATTTGTATTCAGAATTGCACAATTCATTTTTTCGTAGCTCATACGTGTATATGTTACCAGAACAGTGGAAATGATATGCACAGAACCAACTCAACTATTTTTATTTCACTTCTTGATCTGTGCTGAGCATTCTACCAACACTCTCGGCCTTCTGCTTACTGATGGGTAAGAAAGGATTGAAAGGAAAGGGAGCTATGGCTCGGCATATCTTTCCCTTTTCTTCTGTGTCATAATTTTCAGCATAAGTGTTTGGTTAATACAGGGAAGTAACATGAATAAAAAAGGTATAGGTTTCTTTAGCCATTCATGTTTCTTAGAACATCTTTGCCTTCCTTCTGCATTTAAAGTAAGTTCTGTGTTTAAACTGAAAGCATGTCTTCTCCTGGCTGTCAGGACTCCACTTACTTGGTCATCGATATCACACGCTTACCTTTTACTTGTTAAGAGTGTTGCTGAACTCCTGTGCATCATGGGTGCACCAGAGTTCTGTGCTCATGAAGTATTACGAACACTGTGTGCAAATGCAGTGGAAGAAAGAGTGTACTGCACACTTTCCCCTCTGATCCCATGCATGTTCCATTGTCCTATTAGATTTCATTTAACAGTTCATAAATAAAGTTATTAAGAATTCAACCATGGGCAGAGCACTAAACCAAGCATGGGGCCCTTCTGAGAGAAGAGTCCTGAGCCACTGCAGAGGTGGCATGCCCATGAAGTTGACCCTCCTGCAAATAATGCCTACTATATTCCTTCCCTTCCAATTCTTATACCGTTCATTTCTTTCTTATTTCATTATATAATTTGCAGGTGATAACAGTAAATATCTACTCAGTTACAGATGTTTGATAATAGTAGCAATGATATTTGGCATTCTATTTTTGTTACTGATCAAATGTGTCTAAAATTTCTGTATAAAATAACATTTTTGCTATATTTCTGTTACCTAACCTTTAAGAATAAAGTTTCTTTCTATTCCAAATTTGGTGTATTTTTTAAATCATAAATACTTATTGAAGTTTATTCAATACTTTTCCTCAACCAATTGATGTAACCCTATGAATTTTCTGCTTAGTCCATTAATATGGTAAATTTTATTGATTTTTTTCATGTTAAACCATCCTTGCCTATGTGAGATAAATTTTACGCATCTTGATATAATTTAAAATATACTGAAAACCATAATTCAAAAAGATACATGTACCCCAATGTTCATTGCAACACTATTTACAATAGCCAGGACATGGAATCAACCTAAATGCCCAACAACAGATGAATGGATAAAGAAAATGTGGCACATATATACAATGGAATATTAGCCATAGAAAGGAATGAAATTGAGTTATTTGTAGTGAGGTGGACAGACCTAGAGTCTGTCATACAGAGTGAAGTTAAGTCAGAAAGAGAAAAACAAATACCGTATGCTAACGCATATATATGGAATCTAGAAAAATGGTACTGTTGGACCTAGTGACAGAGCAGGAACAAAGATGCGGATGTAGAGAACAGACTTGAGGACATGGGGGGAAGGGGAGGCTGGGATGTAGTGAGAGAGTAGCACTGACATATATACTCCACCAAATGTAAAATAGATAGCTAGTGGGAAGCAGCTGCAGAGCACAGGGAGATGAGCTCGGTGCTTTGTGACCACCTAGAGGGGTGGGATAGGGAGGGTGGGGGAGAGATGCAAGAGGGAGGGGATATGGGGACATATGTATACATATAGCTGATTCACTTTGTTGTACAGCAGAAACACAACATTGTAAAGCAATTATACTCCAATAAAGGTGTATAAAAAATATATACTATTGGATTTGGTTAGTTAATACTTTATTTAAGATCTTTTACAGCTATATTCACATGGAAATGGACCTGTGAAATACACCTTTCTCCCTGATTTTCCTTATTCAGTGTTAGAATCAACACTAACTTCATAAAATGAGCTGCACAGCTTTTTCTTTTTTTCTAATTTCTGGAAAATACTACATAAAACAAGAATAAACCTTCCAATTAAAAGTTTGTTAGAACTCATCTGTAAAGATGTCTGAGACTGAGGATGTTTTAGAGAAAAGGTCTTTAATTGTCCATAATGCTTATTAGACTATGTTTTCCATTTTTCTTCCCTCAATTTTGCCATACTATATTTTTTCCAGAAATGTATTAGCATGTATACATAATACTTTTAAATATTATTTTAATACTGTTTGGGTTATAGTTCCATTTTTTTGCTCTTTATTTTGCATCTTTTTTTCTATTAGTTTTGATAAAGTTCTTTTTTATTAATTCTTCCAAAGACCTGCTTATTTTAATCTATTTTATTGTCTTTTTTCCACTTTTTCACTATATTTAATTTTAATTAATTTTTATCTTTATCTTTCTTAAATCCTTCCTTTTTGTTTAATTGGGTTGAATTCCTTGTTAATATGATTTCAACTTTTAAAATTTCATGATAATTGTATGTAAAGCTGCAAATTTATCAATAATACAAATATCTTGGTGTGTCTTAACTACCTTGAAGAAATTCTTCACCTATCCCCACTCCATTATATTGATTTGTCTAAAATTTTAATTCTGATTGTTATGGATATACTATCTCTTTCTCTCTTAGTTTTTAAAAGTTTTCCCACTTAGATAAACCCTTTGATCAGCTTTAACTCTTATATCTCTTATAACATCATTCTGATTTATTTTTCCTTTTATTTTTATTTGCATACTCTTTGTTGTCGAACCCAAGTTTGTGTACCCAATGCACAATGAGGCCAAAACGTCGGAGTCTGAAGCAGAGAAAAGTTTATTGCAAGGGCCAAACAAGGAGTATGAGTGGCTCATACTCAGAAGACCAGAACTCCTCAAAGGTCTTCAGGAAAAGAGTTTTTAAAGGCAAATTGAGGGGGGAAGGCTGTAGGTTGCATGACTTTCTTCTGATTGGTTGGTGGTGAGGTACAGGGTAGTATTCTAGGGATCTTGTCTTCAACCTGAGCTTACCATCCTCTACCTGGGTGTGGACCTTAGTTCCTGTAGAAGAACTAGAAGATACGTATCAGATTGTTATGTATATCCCGTGAGGAGGAACTAGGACTCTGCTTTATTGCTGCACTATTGTTTGTTGACTGCTTTTCCTTTGTTTCTGCATTCCCTCACTTCTCTAATTAGAAACTGTTTAGTGAAGTAAGTCGACAGAGAAAGACAAATATCATATGATATCACTTATATGTGGAATCTAAAAACATGGTACAAATGAACTTATTTATAAAACAGAAATAGAGTCACAGATGTAGAAAACAAACTTATGGTTACCAAGGGGGAAGGGGGGGATAAATTAGGAGTTTGGGATTAACATACACACTACCATGTATAAAATAGATAACTAATAAGAACCTACTGTATAGCACAGGGACCTCTACTCAATACTCTGTAATGACCTATATAGGAAAAGAATCTAAAAAAGAGTGGATATATGTATATGTATAGCTGATTCACTTTGCTGTACAGCAGAAACTAATACAACAGTGTAAATCAACTATACCCCAATAAAAAATAATTAAAAAAAAAGAAACTGTTTGAATCTGCCCTTTGGAACTCAGGGAGGGTCTAGGAGACTGAAATCTTTTTCTACAAACAAGAAGCAGAGGCATGGAAAGTCTTTTGTACCCAGGAGGGCCCTGCAGGGCCCTACTTGGTTTCGTTTTCAGTAATTTCTTTCAAAGTGAGAATGTGAAAGATCTTCTAAAGCCAATATATTTGAGAATATTTTTATTCCATCCTTATATTTAAGTGACAATACCCTTGAATATGAAATTTAAGATTCTAAGTTATTTTCCTTAGAAAAATTCTTTTACTTCTTGCATTCAAGTTGCTGCCAAATAAGATGCTATTAATTTGATTATTTTTCCTGTGTAAGTTATATTTTCTTACTTTTGGAAGCATTTCAAATAATTTCCTTATCTTTGTTATTTTAAGGTTTTAGTATTATACACTTAGGCATTCTGTGAGCCTTTTAAAATTAAATTATTTCACTTTTTGTTATTCTGAATATTTGATCATGATTTTTAAAATATTTTTTCCCTGTATTTATTTCTCTCATTTTGGCAACTTCATCATCTGTACACTGAAATGTCTACTTGTATCCTCTGAATCTTTGAGATTTTCCTTTATATTTTGTATAAAGTATTTTTTTCTTTTCTTATTGCCTTCTGATTACCCAAACAGCTAATTAATCCCAAAGTGTTATGCATTCTGTCATTGATTTCACCTATTGGACTCCTTATTTCAGCTATTAAATTTTTTATACTTAGTATTTCTACTTGATTCTTGTTATGATCTCTTGTTCGTGATTTTTATTATTAATACCTTTATCTCTTGGAGTATTTTATTGCGTTTGTTTTACATTATTGGTCTATCCATCCCAACTATTCTATTACTAGAGCTTCATGTTCTTCACTTGGTTGTGTTTGTTTTATAGTGGATACATTCCTCAGGTAAATAAATTTATCAGTCTGAAAACTCATGTTTCCCAGGGTGTGTCATGTACCCAATCAGGTAGCATTCTTCAGAGATGGGCAAAAAGGTTAAGTCCTGGTATATCTATCCCTCCTTGTAAATTAAAAGGGAGTGAAGATGATGAGATCCAGTTTGGAGAGCCCTTGGTACTATGAAAACGTTATCAACTACTTCCATTTGCTTTCATTTGACCAAGAGAATCTTCTGTTCCTGGATTTACCTTTAATCGTTCATCAAATGACTTTATAATTTACCAAGGTTGGTGGGGTCTGATGGGAAAGAGGTGTAGGAGTAAATGCTTCAGGGTAAATAGTCAGGCGTCTCTTGTTTATCATCAGCTTATTGCCCCACAGAGTTTTTATACTCCCCTGAATGTACCTTGACAAGTGGCCAGGGCTTTATGGCTAATTTTTATGGCCATAAGACATCCAATTACTGTCCCAAGCAAGAAGAGAATTTAAATGCGCTTCTGAAAATTAGCCTCTCAGAGCTAGCCATATTTACTTCCAACTTTTATTCCTTGGTGTGTAGATACACTGTCCTCTGAAGTCAATTGACCAGCAAATTTGACATTCAGATGTAATATAGACCTAAATTGTTTCTGATGACTTTTTAATTTTGTCAGAAGCAAGGAAAGAATGCTATGTAAATGGCTGAGGTCAATTTTAGGAAAGGAAGGGAGAAGCCCAACCCACAGAGCCAGTCAATTAAGACTGAGACTGGGCAAGTGATTGGGGTGTGTCATCTGGCCAGGAATGAAATGTAATTTAAGATCTTCCTTAGGACTGACTCGCCCTGGAAGAGTTAGCTGGTTTTGGGAACAGTTGGTGTGGTACTTGGGAGAACTCTTTCCAATTTTTAAAGCGCTTCATATAAACATGATCTCTTTTAATCTTTACAATGATCCTATACAGTAGGCCTGGCTGTCAGGATTCCCATTTTACAGATGGGTAAGTGAAGGCTTGGTGGATTCCCCTTGACACATTCTCGGTAGAGCCAGAAACAGTACTTGAACACAGGCCCTTCTGTTGCTCCACAGATATCTACACACTGTCTTTAAGAGAGAACATGACCCCTTTTATCAGCAAGCAAATAAACACAACATTGGTAAAGGCTTGCTGACTCATTTAGACAGAAAGGAGTACCTAAAGTATAGAATTACCTTATAAAAATATCTGCCTGGATTAGGGCCAGCTGGGAATTTAGCCTTAGGCCTATGGAGAGGTGTATGGAACTCCATGGAAGGCAAAGGAAGAGGAGAGAGAGAGAGTGCAGAAAGGAAAGAGTGATCTCAGCAGTACTATTTTAGGAGTCTCCTTTCCTGTGAGTTTTATTCCACAAGATTATAAAAGCTAATCCCAGACTGCAGATTTTTAAACAGGAAAAGAGGCCCTTGGTTTGCTTTCTGACCTAGTCCTCTTCCACATAACTCAATTTGTCCAACACACAGAGCACCAAAGTTACATTTCTTGGAGCAAATCATAAAATATTTCTGGTCTTTCCCAAGTGGTTTGTTTACTGGGTTACGGTTGGTTTAATCTTATCAGTTCTGCTGAGCAAGATGCTCTGAGAAATCTCCCTGAAGTTTGTCTCTCAGCAGGCAATTCTCCACTCCTTGCTACCTCATTAATGTCAGAAATCCTGAGGTGAGGTGTTTGCCAAACTGTAGCTCTCCAAAGAGTGAGACAGAGCCCGCCTCATTTCCTGTAGATATGCACGTACTGTACATTTTTCCTCTTCTCCCTCCAATCCCTTCAGTAAGAGGAGGAATAATGTCCCCCAAATAGAATTCAGCCTAAAGCATAAATCATAGCCCTGAGGAGAATAAAAGAAACACTGTAAGAGAAAGTAACAAAAACCCTTGGACATTATGGTTAGACATTACTCCAAAGGTAGGTCTTGTGGACCCAGGATTGACTTCTTTCCTCTTGATCTACTTGGGATTGAGGATTTAGCTTAGTGTGTGGTGGGAAGGGAAAGACCTGTGCTGGAAGGGGTGTGGGTGTGAGAGGTAGAGGATAGGGAGAGGAAAGGAAGAAAGAAATGACTGTGGATTTCTGTCTTCAGTGATGCTATTTGGATTGTGAAACTCTCAACACCAAAAGGATGACAGTGTCATGGAAAACGGAGTCCAGGCAATCGAGCCCCATGGTTGCCACCTTTCCAGAACCCACAGCTGCACCCAATGTGGAGAATGAGCAATGACTGATACTCTGAAACAAGGAACTATACTTAATATTCTGTGATAAACCGTAATGGAAAAGAATATAAAAAAAGAATGCATATATATGTATAACTGAACCACTATGATGTACAGCAGAAATTAACACAACATTGTAAATCAACTATACTTCAATAAAAAATAAATAAATAACTGAATACTCTGAAACATCAGCATGGCTGCAGAGCTAGGGTGAATCCTGGAAAAATCAGAGAAAATCTGAGCAAGCTTGCCTCATTATATTAGTAACAACCAACAACTGTATAGCTCTTATGATGTAGCAGGTGTTCCCTTAAGTTTCTAAGCACTCTACATGTAGTAATTCATTAATTCCCAATCAATCTGCACATAAAATGCTTATAACAAAGAAAAAATTTCACTGCAAAGGGGAACGATGTGATTGAATCTTTCTTCTTTCCCATTAAGTATATTCCATCCTGAGATTGCTGTTCTCATTGCTGGTTGCTCTTCATCACGGGGAGGGGGTTTCTGCTTGTACCCCCTCCACGCATCCCCTGAATTCCCTCCTGTTCCATATCAGTGCTCTATAAACTTACCTCCGTCCACAGAAAGGAGCGCTGTGCTGAACTCTGGGATGGTGCAGACCTCTTTGCAGTAAGGTTAATCACTTCCTAAATTATGATGCTTTGAAGTTTTGGTATTGTGTATCAGATTTCTGTTCATAAGACAGAGGTGTTACCTGGGGGCTGAATTAAGATATACATGATGATTTAATTAAAGGATTTAACACGAATGGTAACAGGTAGAGAGTATATTTATATGTGTGCAGGGAGGATATGAAGACTTTAAATATTTAAATAATAGAACTGTCGGTATACACTTGTTCATTTATAAATAGTTGAATGGATTATCAGTGCAGTACATCTTTGGATCTTTTGCACGCTGATTATCATACTGTGAATACAAACAATCCTCTGGTCTCAAAATTCTCTGTTAAGTAAGAAAATATCCATTCCCCTACCCCTCACCTTCTGTTGAATATTTCTTCCTTAAAAACTGACAAAATGTTATTTTACTATCCTTGCTCCTTGCGGAATTTTCTTTTTAGTGTTATATAACCTGAATCCTTCCTTCTGTGATTTAAACATGTTTTTCTCTTTTTGTTATATTCAGCAAATGTATCCCCAAAGGGCAGCTGGCCTTTGGCTCTCTGAGATGAACTAAGACATTAATTAATGGCTCTGTTCTATGACTCTTTTAGTGAGAAATTCAAAAACATAAACCTTTAGGATCAAATCGGACCCAGACAAATTCTAGAATTCCCATGCCACTCGCAAGGTACTCTGACGATTGTTGGTTTGACTTCCACCATTCTCCCGTCGACAAAAGGGAGGATCGGGAGAGGAAGAGAGAGGGGAAGGGAGCTTGGCTACAGACAGACCCTGGTCTGGCTGCGAGTTCCCAGCAAACTGGCCTTATACCTACTATCGCTAGGGCCTGAGCCGTTTACCTAGATCCTGCACCAAAACGGTTGACATTCTAGGATAGAAAAAAAAAAAAAAAAAAAGAGAAAAAGATTAGGTCCTGCGGGGAACTGACTGCGGGTCTGCAGAACTGTTTTCCACTTACTGGTAGGACGGAAAGTGTCCCACACAACCCTCGGTGACCCAGTGTCAGCCGTGTCCAGATGTAGGGCCAGCACACCCTGCCTCCTGGCAGCCCATGAACCAAAGTCCTCAGTGCCTCTTGGGCCCCCGGGCATAAATCACCGATTTTCTCTGAATTAGAGATTACCGCTAAATCGTGTGCTTTCTATTAATAGATCTTCATAAATGCTGCAGGTGCGGCTGCAGCTCTTCTTTGAAGTTACTACTTAATCGTCCCCTTTCCAAATCCTCATAATCCAACCCTCATAAAAAAACCCGGGGATTATTGATTGAGAGGGCCTTGGGGATTCCTAAAGGCGCTGCAGCTCAGACGCAGGCCTGCCCCCGAGGTGGCTGCAGCCCCGGGAATGAGTGCCAGGTGTGGCGATGCTGCGGGGCCAACCTGGGGGTCTGGCCACGCCTCCCAGGCAGCGACAGGGGCGGAGCCCCAGCGAAGAGAAAGCAGGGGGAGGGGGCATCGGTGCCCACAGGCCGCCCGCTTCTGCCTCATCATCTTCAGCACGTGGATTTTTTCCCCCTTATTAAATGTCTTACTTAATATTCTCTGGAGCTGTAATTCGACACATTATTTTTACTCTAATTAATTTTACTCTAATTAGCTGATTAAAGAAAATCAGTGTGAATTAAAATAAGTTCATTTATTTAAATTTGTTAATTTGCTTACATTAGTTTAGTTACTTAAACTTTACTTCATTAATTGATTTCTTTACTGTAAATTACATATCTGTCCTGATCTGTGCCTCCCCTTCAGGCACTGTACCGCCTCTTAGGCCATGCAGGGTCACATTTAATAAGATTTTGACATGTATATGAAGTTCCCACACCTAAAATCTCTTTCCCTCTCCTATTTCATGAAATCCTGGCTCAAATGTCACCTTCCTTGTGAAGCTTTCCCGAATTTCTAGGTAGATGTAGTCACTTTCCACTCTCTGTTTCCATAAGACTTTGTTCATGCCTCTACTTTAGCACTATTTATATGTGAGTCTATTTTATTAGTATAGCTGTTATTTATTCTACACATCACTTGTCTCCTGGGTTCCAGGCACTGGGCTGAACGCTGAAGATACAAAGTTGAATAAAACAGGTACCTGATTTTGAGGAAATCACAACATCCTAGGCGAAAGATAGGAAAATAACTAGGTGAGTAGAAGATGCTAAGTGTTATAATAAAACACACTCTGTACTCTGAGGTCTTAGGTAGAGAGTCACTAATCCTCTCTGGGTTGTGAAAACTTAAGAACTGCCTTGCTGGGAACACCCAGTAGGATGCCCAGCACTTACCCAGTGCTTTTGATAAACCTTAATGGAATTATTGGTGCAGTTGAAAGATGCCTGAATCTGGACTCAAATTTCCCAGGTTGGGGTCCCAAGTTGTGCCTGTAGGAAGCTGTGTAGCCTAAGGCAGATCGCTTGAATATTCTGTCCTCCATTCTCATAAATGCAATGCATGTAATACCGAACTTCTTCTAGCACTGTTATTAGAAGCAAATGAGGAAATGTAAGTGAAAATAATTTGAACACTCTGAAGAGGTGAGTAAAGGCAATCCTCCATTGTGAATGCTGTTACCTTCATGTCACAGAGTCAAGATTCCTTCTGCTGGAAGCAACTCTCTGCATGAAACCCCATGGGCTCAACTACATGATTTGGAAAACTAAAACTATGACCCATGTTAGAACAGTCAAGAACAGACAGGTCATCCTGTTTTTTCACTTCTCCTGATCTTTGGTCCATATGATGAACATGTTTGCATGGGAACCATTGGGTTCAGAGATTTGAGATAACTATGAAGTAACCTTTGAGGTGTCGTTGGTTAATTCTATTTTATGTAGAACAGAATCAGTGTACAGAGGTATCCACACCTCCCAGGAAGAATTTTCTGAGTAGCTTTTTTTTTTTTTTTTTTTTTTTTTCTGAGTAGCTTTTTATGGTCTGATAGAAATAACTCCTACTGGACCCAGAATCAGCCAGACCTGTGTATTATTGGTGGGTCTTGAGAATTGCTGTCGTGTTCAGATTTCTTCTCATTGCCTTGATAACCGTGGTCAGGAATGAACAATAGCCTGTCAGTGTGAGTTTGGGGGGGGGGTGGGTAGACAAATCCATCATTGGTTTAAGCAGCTTTGTACAGCACCATAGTGCTAAAAATCACAAAATTCATCAGCTGGTAGAAAGACACCCTTGGAGGTGAACGGGTGGAAGAAGATGTGAATAGAAAGGAATGTATTTGGACAGGGATCTATTTATCATTGTGCCTCAAGTGCTTTGTGAGCTTATAAAAATATGGAAACGTGTGATAGAGTGGAATTTACAATGAAGGGAGGCAAGGACTTGCAAAGGAAGAGAGGATGCTTTGTTTCTGACAGTAATATCCATTCCAAGGAGAATGTATTTGGCAAAATTTTGGAGTATCCTTCCCACATGGAATGGTGTTTGTTTAATGAGGTAATATACAATGAGAAATAAAGTCTGCAAAAAGAAGAAGAAATCTTTTGATGTACTCCTCAATGTATGATTGAGTCAGAAGCTGGGTTTAATCTACATAATTCATTAGTCCCCAAACCGCTTGCCACTTCGGGGTGAACCCGAGAAGCCCGGCAGCCATAGCTGAGCAGCTTTTTTTTTTTTTTTTTTTTTTATGGGCCATCCATTTTAATGAAGGGAAGAAGTGATTTAACAAATACAGAGCAAACAGAATATTAAGTTTTGTCCTCCATTAATATTAGTAACGGATAAAGTGGGCTCCAATGCCTTCAAGATAGCTTGAGACCATCATCTCTGTGTCATGGGCAGGGGGGTGTTCAGCCAGGATGTCTTTCTCTGTCACTGAGAAAAATTTCCATAATATATAATGATACTTACTGAAACAGATATGGGGCATTTGGGTAATTAGGAATCCGTTAGCATATTTTTCCGGAAGCCTTGACTACAAAATGAAGATAGCAGATTTGGACATTTTCAGCTATGAAGAAGTTGTTTGGGTATTCATCTTTATGCTGAATGAAATAAGCTTATTTCATCTCTGCAGCTTCCCATATACCATTTTCCAACCTCTGTTTTGTGTTTGGAAAGACTTTTAGAAATTAAAAATCAAGTTAAAAAGTGAGTGACAATTTAAATGGTATATGGAATATTTTGCTGACTTACAAGAGCATGCAGAATTAAATATGACCCAGTTGAAATGTTAATTTTATTTTATTTTATTTTATTTTTAAACATCTTTATTGGAGTATAATTGCTTCACAATGGTGTGTTTTAGTTTCTGCTTTATAACAAAGTGAATCAGTTATACATATACATATGTTCCCATGTCTCTTCCCTCTTGCATCTCCCTCCCTCCCACCCTCCCTATCCAACCCTTCTAGCTGGTCACAAAGCACTGAGCTGATCTCCCTGTGCTATGTGGCTGCTTCCCACTAGCTATCTATTTTACATTTGGTAGTGTATATATGTCCATGCCACTCTCTCACCTTGTTACATCTTACCCCTCCCCCTCCCCATATCCTCAAGTCCATTCTCTAGTAGGTCTGTGTCTTTATTCCCGTCTTGCCACTAGGTTCTTCATGACCTTTTTTTTTTTTCTTCCTTAGATTCCATATATATGTGTTAGCATACTGTATTTGTTTTTCTCTTTCTGACTTACTTCACTCTGTATGACAGACTCTGGTGGGAATGTAAATTGATACAGCCACTATGGAGAACAGTATGGAGGTTCCTTAAAAAACTAAAAATAGAACTACCATACGACCCAGCAATCCCACTACTGGGCATATACCCTGAGAAAACCGTAATTCAAAAAGAGTCATGTACCACAATGTTTATTGCAGCTCTATTTACAATAGCCAGGACATGGAAGCAACCTAAGTGTCCATCGACAGATGAATGGATAAAGAAGATGTGGCACATATACACAATGGAATATTACTCAGCCATAAAAAGAAACGAAATGGAGGTATTTGTAGTGAGCTGAGCAGCTTTGAGGAGTGCTGTAGTGTGGGGCACACAGCCTGGCTCATGTCTGGAAACCACCGCTCTTCCATACACACCCTGCTACCCAACAGGTCAGTGCAGTCCTCCCTTTGGCTGTATGTCCTCTGGCTTTTGTTAAGGCACTCTCTTACTGTAAAAACAAGAAAGAAGAAAATATATCCACAGCTCCCTTTGGTTCTGAATCTGAAAACGGAACTGACCGTGTCCTCGTGGCTGGGCGTGTTGGAAGCCCTGTACGCAGAGTGCCCTCTACCCTCTAAGCCCTCGCCCTCCACACTGGCATCTCAGGGGCAGCCTCACCGCTTCTGCTCCTGAATAGTACCCACATTTCCTTCAAATTAATTTGCTGTGTTTCTCTTTCTGACTTAAATACCATATGCTAACACATATATATGGAATCTAAAAAAAAAAAAGAAAAAATGGTTCTGAAAAACTTAGGGGCAGGACAGGAATAAAGACTCAGGCATAGGGAATGGACTTGAGGACACGGGGAGGGGGAAGGGTAAGGTGGGACGACGTGAGAGAGTGGCATTGACATATATACACTACCAAATGTAAAATAGGTAGCTAGTGGGAAGCAGCTGCATAGCACAGGGAGATCAGCTTGGTGCTCTGTGACCACCTAGAGGGGTGGGATAGGGAGGGTGGGAGGGAGGGAGATGCAAGAGGGAAGAGATATGGGAACATATGTATATGTATAACTGATTCACTTTGTTATACAGCAGAAACTAACACACCATTGTAAAGCAATTATACTGCAATAAAGATGTTAAAAAAAATTAATTTGCTGGCCACAGAATTGTCGCTGGCCCTGATGTAGATACTTTTGTTATCAAGTTTGTAATACAATTTGACTTTTGAAAGTTTGTAAATATAGTAAGTACATTGCTTAAAAGAAGCTAAAAAAAAAGTACCGAGTACCCATACTTATTGTTAATTGTTGTTACATATTTTATTCATAGCTCAATGCAAGATATCCAGCTATTGTTGAAAACATCGTGCTTAATCCTTTGTAGTTTAGAGATTACTTTTGCTGGGAGGAAGGACTTTCTGGACCATCTGACCCTTGGTGGGTCCCCACTAAGACTCTTACCAGAATGAATGGGATGACTGCCTCCCCTATCAATGAGATACTGATTAGGTGGTGTTAATTTCAAACTTAATGGGATATGCTAACTAAATGGAATATACTAGAATTTATAAGATGAATACTACTGGAGGCCAAGCTGTTGACCACCAAGCAGGGCACTCACACTGTAGTTACTAGTGCCCCCTGGAGCGCTTTCTGAGATCAGCTGATCCCTAGGGAATCTCCCAGCAACCCCAGCTGTAAATCTTCTCTGTAGGGAAACATGCATGAAAGATTGAGCCATTTTTTTCCCAGAAAGACAAATGAAAATTAAATGAAATATTTGATCTTTTCATGTAACACTGCACTGTGATTCCCTGATGTGTAGGCATTTTCTTTGTGGTAAAGAAATAACCCAAAAGAAAAATCCAGTAAAACTTCATAATGCTCTTAGCAAACACTTGTAAGTTTTCTCCTTTGAGTTGCCATTAGGGATCCATTTCTTTTTCCCCAGTTTGCCTTGAAAGGTGAGCAGCTAGAAGTACTCATTTAACCTCCGGATACCATCCGGGAGGGCTTACGGTCTTTCCGCTAACACTACTAATTAAGGACAGATCGGGGTCCTCGAGGGAGCTGCGCTATCCAGTACCACCCAGGAGGGAGGCGGGACTCTCATAAGCTGTTTGCCCCAAGTCACCCAACAAAGGTGGCAAATTCCCGGGGAAAGTATCAAATGAATTTGTTAGTGAGCCAAACATTAGGAAAGAGGGGGAGGGGGGAGGGCTCTGTGCAGATCCAGAGACTGAGTGAGTGAGGAAGTAGAGGATTTATTTATCTGGTTCTTAAATGAGTGTTAATGTGAGGATCTCTCATCTTGGTTGAAAGCATTTTCAAGCCAAATCTTTCACTACATGAAAGAATCTCAGATAAACCAAGGGCTTCAGAGTTTACATTCTGAATTAAAAAAAAGGCAATTCGAACATCACAAGGGTGAATATTTTTATATAAATTATGGTTATTATTTGTCTGCCTTGAGATTTTTGTCTCTTTAAGTAGAACTTGTCCTGAATCAGGCCCTGAGTTAACTGGAAAAAAACTTAGAGGTTAATTTGTTTAAACTCTTTATTTTATAAGGGAACTCAAGGGATAGGTTCAAATTCATATATCCAGATAAGGAATGACATGGACTAAGCTCATTTCATTGTGCCACAGTGATGTGACTTCTACCATATTATTCTGTATTTTCTATTTGTCTAGTTTGTTTTCTCTTTCTTCTTCCCTCTGCCATCCCCCTCATCTTGCTTATTTTGAATGTACTGAAATGTCACGAGCCTGCAAATGTGCCACCTCGTCCTCACCAGTTCCATCCTTCCCCCCCTCTACTATTTTGGAAACTACAGTCTCTACCTATATTCTTTTAATGCTTACTCTAGAAATTTTAACATGCATATTTAACTTTAAAATTATAAGAGTGATATCTGTCCCCTCCTTTAATTTTGAGAGTTATCAAATATTTTTCCCTCCTTCTGAGAGACCTTAGAAAATGCTTAACTCCAATCACATTTATGTTCTACAATAGTCCAGTATTTTGGATCTCTCTTGATTTTTAAAATTAAGGTAAAATGTACAGTGAAGTACACAGATTTAAGTGGGCAATTCTATGTGTTTTCATCAACACATAGACTCGATGTTTATATTGATGTAACCTCAGTAAAAATATACACTATTTTCATCAAGTTCCTTATTTCCTCTTCTATTCAATCTTCACCCTGCACAGGCCGCAACTATTCTGAATTTTGTCACTATGAATTAGTTCTGCTTAGTGTAAAACTTCACATGAATGGAATAATACAGTCTGGAGTTTTTGTGTCTGGTTTCTTTGGCTCAATATGCGTTTGAAACTCATCCATGTCGTTTTGTGCATCAATAGTGATTCCCAAAATGGGTGACTGGGGGTCCCCAAGACCGTCTCAAAGGGGTCCATGAAGTCAAAAGTATTTTTATAATGATAAAAACATGCCATTTACATTTTCACTCTTATTCTCTCATGAGGGTATAGTATAATTCTCCCAAGGATAAATGAAGTATGATATTGAATCAGATTGAACAAAGAATTGACAAAAGAATCTGGCTGTCTTTCTTAAGCCAGACATTGAAGCGATTTCCAAAAAAGTAAAACAATATCACTGTTCTCACTAAATGTTTTGTTTTGAAAAATATTGTTATTTTCATTAAAAAAAATTTATGTTAACATGTAATAGGATTAGTATTATTATTGTAAAGTGAATAATAAATACATATTTTAAAATTACTCAGTTGGTAATATGGTAAATATCGAGAGCTATAAGCGGTGTTAAAAAAAACTCTTTTAGAGTCTGCAGTAATTTTTGAATGGAAAGTAATCTTGAGATCAGAAAGTTTGATAACCACTATGGTAGTTGACTCTTTTTTATGCTCAGTAGACTTTCACTGTATACACCACAATTTTTTAATACTATCTCTTGTTGGGTTATTTCCAGTTTTGGGCTGTTATGAATAAAGATGCTAGAAACATTTTTAGATATATCTTTTTATGAACCTATGTTTTGATTTGTCATGAATAAATATTTAGGAGTGTGATTGCTGAGTCACAGAGTAGGTATGTTTTTAACTCTATAGAAGGCTTTCATGTTGTTTTCCAAAGTGGTTGCCCCATTCTACACTCCACCAGCAATAGATAAAAGTTCCAGTTCCTATGCACCCTTCTCAACTTTGGGTGTTGTCAGTCCTTCTAATTTTAACCATCCTAATAGGTATGCAGTATTATCTCTTTGTGGATTTGATTTGTATTTCTTCATGACTAATAGTGTTATGTAACTTTTCATATACTAACTGGTCATTCATACATTTTTAACTGTTATATTTAGGTCTATGTTGTATCTCAAATGAATTTTTGTATGTGATGACAGAGAAATAGGCCTCTTTTCCTTAGCCCGAATTTTACCTCCAGGAGAACTAGAATCAATTGTTCTAGAGCAATCTTGTGGACACCCTAGGCCCTGTCTTATTGAAAGAAGAAATGCATCCAAAAGAGGAGACATTTATGACCCTCTTCAGGATTGTGCCCATCTACTCTCGCCCCTTAACCTAACATCACCTTCCTGCATATACTAGATAATCCAGAGAACTGGATTGTTTTTTTCAACACCGTGTAATTCCTTATGCTATTTCTTATTTCTGGAAACTCTAATGCTTTTTCTCTATCTCCTAATGTCCTACTTAATCATCAAGTCCTAGCTCAGATGCTATTCAAGTCCTGGTTCAAATGCTCTTTCTTTCATGAAGCCAATACTGATTTACCTGTCTTATTTTCTTACATCCCTGACTTTTCACATGCATCTTGCAAATCATTTAAGGTAGGATTTTGTCTTATTCACTTTAAAACCACCCAAAGAAACTACTATAGTAAGTCATACACAAGTCTAGTTCTCAATAAGGATTACTAAATTGAATTTTGTTGCAGGTTAAGGGTTTGGAAAGATATTTTGTTGTTGGAACCTTCCGTTTATATCCTGTCTTATCTCAGATAATGTGTTTCTTGATATTAAATAATCCATCATGGGATACAAGCACATACCTAAGCAAAGGACATTCTGGAAAAAGCCCATTTCTAATAGGTAAACCCAGACTCTTCAGAATTCCAGCCAGTTTATATCTAGACCACTTTAGATATAACTGAAGTTTCATGCACTAAACATGCACTGTTGATGGACAGTGTTGGCATTTTTAATGGAATATCAGTTAATCTATAGATTTTGGTGTATATGGGGAAGAAAAAAATTCTGAGTTGTTTAAATAAAATATATGTTATAGTTAAATTCTATCGTCATTCAAGGGTTTTGTGGAGGTGTCCTGTATTCTCAGGCTCTCACTTCAGCTTACTTATCAGGAAGAGGAAGAAGCCAAGCATAAGCTAAAGTTTTATGGTTCCTTACTTTATTGAAAATAAGTATATTTTCCAGGGGAAAGAACATTAGGGAAGAACTTGATTGGTTAAAGAAATCTAGTTCTTTCATCCTACAGTCTTGGGTGCATGCAATACAGATTAACCTTGGTTAACTTAAGAAAGAAAGGGGAATTCTTTGGAAGGGTACAAAGACTCTCACAGAATCAGTGAGGATGTTAGACAACCAGGCTTCAGAAGTGTTGGGAACAAGAACTAATGGAATGTTTATTTGGGCAACCACCAATAAGATGAATCAGCTCCAACCCTTTTCTGGCTTTGTCTCACTCATCTGTAGATTAAATTCCCTGGAGAAGAGAGATGGGTTAGCCTGGCTTGGAGCTCCTGCCTCGGCCTCACTGGGGGCCTCACTGCGATGGACTGGACTGGTGAGAGGAATGGTGAGGGGATTTGTTCCGGAGGAAAGTCTGGGTACCGGTACCAGAAGAATGGGGAGTGGATGGTGGATGGGCAAAAACAACAGATGCACAGTATGGGCTTTTAAGCCCCAGTGCATGGCCCCGCCCCACCCCGCCCCTCACCCCGCCCCCTGTGCTAAGCGTTTGCTCACACTTGGTCAGAAACAAATGCTTTCCCAGTAATAAAGGGGATTTTGGAACTTGTAGTAAATAGTAGTACGTGTGTTTTTCCTGGCATATATTTGACTATAGCTTCATAGAATGAATTAATTTATCTCTACTAATCCATTTCCCATAAAATAAAAATACTGCTAAACACAAGCAGCAATCTGTACCTCCTCCATTCAATGGAAATATAAACTCAAGGTCACGTAGACAGCTGTCACAATAGCTTATTGTCATATACCTGTGTGTTCTCTCACTCACAGGCACATGGGACCTATGATTAAGAGAACAGGACCACCAGTGAGTCCACGTGCCTCCTTTGACTCAACTTGCAGTTCTGAAAAGACATTTATTGATAATGATAATAACAGTAATAATAACCATATATTTAATGAGTGTTTACAATGTGCAAGAAATATGTCTAAGTACTTAATATGTATCATGTCATGTAATCAGCAAAGAAAATATTTAAGGCTTTCTCAGCACTTAAAGCCAAGCTTTAGATAATATGGGGACAGGCAGTGGATTGAGCTCAGAGTTTCTCGTTCATCTCGTGTGGTGGACACTGACATGCATCACCTAGCATCCCCTTCTGGGCTGGTAGGCTTATTCCTAGGCTGCTGGGAGTCCTGTGGGCGGACGGCCCTCAGCCATCAGCCTTCTCTGGGAATGGACGACAGCTAAAGAGATCTGCTGCGCTCACTGGCAGCTTACGTCCAATGATTAGACAGACATTGTCAGGGTACAAAAGCCTTCATCCCTTGACCCCAACCTGGGGCCACCGCAGCTTCAGCAGAGTCCCCTGTGGGATGGGCTGTGGCCTTTTTTGTGTTACAACCTAATTTCTCCTTTTGTCCAGTCCTGTTGCCTTCCCTTCTTTCGCAACCATAAAGCCAGGACTCTAGTTAGTATAGTTTTTGCGTCCATATGATAGAGCTATTTCTGAGTGGGTGGCAAATATGGCACTTGGAATGGTCCCTTGACCACCACCATCTCCCCTAGTATCTCCTGATCAAGCCCATGCCATTTCTCAGCCCAGGATAAAGGGGGTATACACACAGCCAGCACTTATACATCACCTTGTCTCAGGCCTCAGGGAAGATCCCTTGACAGGGTGTGTGAATATCTGGATTGAATTCTGGATCAGTCACTATGTCACTGTGAGACTACAGACCCTCTAAGCATAAATCCTTAAACTCTCAGGTGAGGGATGAGGAGAGGCTCAGGTTTTCTACTTGTAACTTGAGGATGTTGAAGTAATGTCTAAATTTTCTTAACTTAAATAATTCTGTGATTTTATAAAAATAATAATGCTTGTACATATGCAACTTACCTGAATCTCACTTTCAAACTGAAAATGGGACAATATTCAGCTTTAAGGGCTGATGCAAATGTTTAATAATGGAGGTAAATGTGCTTTAAAATCCGTGATGGTTACTTTTATGGCAACTTGACTGGGGCACAGCACGTCTAGATTAAAAGTCATTTCTGGATGTACTTTGAGGCTGTTTCCGGATGAGATTACTACTTGAACCTGTGGATTCAATAAAGTAGATTCATTCTCCTATGTGAATGGGCATCATCCGTTACACTGAAGGCTTGAAGAGAGAAAAAAGGCAGAGGAAGGGGAAATTCATCCTTTTTTCTGCCTTCCTGCCTGCTTGAGCTGGGACCTTAGTTTCCTTCCACCTTGGACTGAGATTTAGGCTATCAGCGCCCCTGGTCCTCAGGCCTATGGACTCAGAATGAATTATACCACTGACTTTCCCAGGTATTTTGCTTGCAGATGGCAGATCATGGGACTTCTTAACTTCCATAATTGTGTGAGCCAATTCCTTAAAAGAAATCTCTCTCTGTCTCTCTCTTGCTCTCTCTGTAGACACCTCCTGCCTTCTCATCTACATAAAGAAAAAAATCCCCAGGTCTGCTGCAGAAGGTCTTTGAGCTAACCAGCTTCTTTGCTCTTGTCCTTGAAAGCTAGACCCACAGTTCATAGAGCCACGTATTTACATGCACTGTCTTATTTTGGTGACTTTCCCACTAGACCTCAATCTCCCTTGTTTTCACTCCTTAGTGTGCATCAGGAACACCGGCAGAAAGAACAGGTGTGAAGACACTGGGACCTGTTGGACCAAGTGCCAGCATGCAATATTCACGTCTTGGGCTCAGCCATTGCTTTGCGTAAACCACATCTCTCTTCCTAGTCCCAGTGGAACAGTTGAAGAACTTGTTCCTGCTGCAGAGGGCGGATCCCCTACCCAAGGGATAGATTTCTCCTAAAGCCAATGTTCTCAAAGGATCATGGCTCCCCTTGGCTTCTCAGCTTTCTTTTTTATATTGTAAATGAATAACTGTTCATTTTTTCAAAGCGTTCTTCCAATCTGCTCTTAGACAAGGTGTCTAACTAAATTACATTCTGCAACGCATGCTGACTGCAGGCTAATAAAAGAATAACCAGATACATAGTAAGTAGGTTCTTAATCAGAAGACTATATTGAACTGGAGATAGTAAAAGCCCGCATAACTACCTACATATGCTGAAAATCTATAAAGGTATAGTCTGGGCAGCGTGGTTTACTCCTCTAATATGTCAGCCTTTGTTTTGCACATAGCTTTATTATTGAACTTAATAAACTATCAGTTTTATTATGTACAGTACATAACTCCTGGAGTTTTATTATAGTAACTATAATCCCAGCAGAGTTGAGAGAGACAAAAGAGATCATTTCATGGGTGAATACTCTGAAATACAAAACTAAAGACAAGTTTATTGAAAACATTTATTTTCACTAAGCAATCTGACTTTTGAAAAGAGTTAAATACATCATCATTGAAAATAACATTTTACCTCCCAATTCCTTAAGGTGGTATCTCCTAGGATATAGACCCAAGTGGATCCTTGAAACGTTGAAGCAGTTTACCAGTAAAATTATTATGACTTCACTAGAATCAGTGTGGAATGAAACCAAAGGAAAAAGATGGGCTGTAAGGAAAAGTGACACCCTTTACACTCCCTCAAACTTCTTTTAGAAACCCTGGCTTAAAATATCAGGAAGGAGTGAAAATATTTTGGAATACCTTTGGGATATTGATGAATTTTGCAGACTTTCCTATACTCAGTGGTATATTTAAGCTTGTGATTTTGGCATTTGAGTGTCTGATGTGGTTTAGAAAAAAGACATTTTGCTGTCATTTTGCTTGGTGTTTCTCTTGAGAATGCTCAGTTAAAACTAGGTTAACTTGACTTGAAATCTAACTTGACTAGACAATAGCCAGAGAAATGATCAATTTATCACTAGTATGTTTCAAGGAGAGGTTTGTGTTTGGTTTAACTTGAGACTTGAGTTCCCCAGAGGGAAATAATACACTTGAAACTGAGTCCATTTCCTGAAAGACACAAAAAGTGATCAACATTACCCATATTAACCCAAGGAGCAGAGCCTTTAGATTAAAGTAGATTTCACATTCACTTTTCCTATCTGCATTTTGGAACCATAAAGCTGATGGTCCAAATTTTGAAAAGAATTTTTTTTTCAGACCAATGTGCCAGTTGAAATTTTGGGGATCTCTTTCTTAGACCTATCCTTGCCACCCAAGCACAAACTCTTTGAGATGACTCCTGTTTTCCATTTATCTTGCCCCCTTCTCCCATCTCTTAGCAACCACCTATATAGGAGACAGCTCTATGGCACTATCACAACTCATTTGGTTTGCCTGGAACATGACAGGATACAACAAGAGAATGGCAGGGATGAGCCCAGAGAAGAAGGAGTAGATTCAGTGTCAGAGGACCTTGTACACCGTCCTGGTATTTTGGATTCCTTGGAATTTCAGTAGCATATATATTGGCCTTGCCAATTTCACATCACTGTTGTTGCCTTGTTTTAGTACTCTTAATAGGTGCTTATTTTCAATGAGAATGTGAATGTGAATGCCTTAAGGGCTGAGACTGTAATGCCTTATCTGGATTCCTCTGAGAGGCTGGTATCTTTAGGAGAGGGTGACAAGGATGTGATGACTGAGCATTACTGAGCTTTCACCTCAACCATTGGGTAACCTGTGCTTTGTGTTTCTCTTTTCTGGAGATAGGTTGAAACAGGTTAGAGGTTACCTTAGGAAACTGACTTCGTATTTTGTGGAAAAATTCTGCCTTATCCTCATGATTCCATCTCTGAGTTTTATTTTTAAGGAATTCTGACATTTTGCACAATGCTGCAAATGACCCAGCAGTTCATGATCTTTTGATCCAGGAGAAAGAGTAAGAGTCACATTTATACATCCACAAGCCTGGAACAAGATAATTTTCATGTTTGTTCCCATGAGAAGTTGTTATTCTCTATGATCTGGAGGGCTTGATGGATAGGAGGGTGGAAGGTGAAGGTTGTTCACAGTAGACACCAGAAGAATAAGTGAGCTCACTCACACCTGAAACATGGATTTATTTTCTTAAGCAATGCAAGGACCATTAGTAGTAGATGGAATGCATATCAGAGAAAGGGAGGGGAAGGGAAATTTCAGACAAATAATTCAATTTGCTACTGTGATATAATTGATCCCATGTTGTGCATACACCCCAGGCTATATAAATGCTTTGTCTAGCAGCATACCCAGCACTTAGACTCACCGAAGTACTTGTGAATGAATATTGTTGTAAAGCTAGATCATCAGAAGATAACATAGATATATTCTGATGTAGAAAGATGAAGTTTCAAATGTCAAACTGCACTGCTTCTTCTGTGGAGTGGCAATGAATGGGACACCATTAGCCTACTATACACTTTGAGTTGTTCCTTCTTCACTGTTAAAATATCATTCACACATTTTACAACCTATTTTTATTGTCTTTTTGGCTTGTGCCAAGTAGCGCAGCGTGGTGATTCTGCTAACTAAGATCAAGATTGAGGCAGCCATAAACTTGTTTCTTTCATTGAAATGCCACGCCACTGTCAACTATAGGAGTCAGCAGGAATATGGCAACCTGGCCACATGCATCTGGGAAAACTAAGTAGAACTGTGAGTTCTCAGCTGCGACTCAGGACAATGATGTTGGGCATCTTTGTAAGACTGTCCTTGAAGAAATCAGTTCACTGTGGGACTTCAGTCAAAAGTGTCACAAAATATCTTCTCAAGAAGGGTACAAAATGCTGAACTGAGCTGATATCACTATTGGTCCAAACCATGGCTACTCTGGACCTGGCATACCTAAAGGGCACTGTATAACTAAAGGACACTGCGATCACCATCGCTTTAGCACAGAGATGAGGAACCTGGAGAAAGTCTCAAGCACGGCAACCATCATTTGCACAATGATGGGAAGCATTTAGGAAAAGACGTTATATCCCAGGTCACAGAATCAAAAGACTGCTCCCTCTGTTAGAGCACTCTTGCTTCATATACTCATATTGCTCTTTCTCTCCTTAGGTTGGGTCTCTGCTCAAATATTATCTCTGGGAGATGTCCTTCTTAGCCATGTCTAAATAACAGCCCCCTTCTCTATCTATACTTTCCCCTTAGTCTCCTTTATTTTTTCACATCACTAATTATAACACTACAATGCTTGACATCGTATCATGTATGTTTATTTACTGTCTATTATGAGATCATAGGCTCCATAAGGGACAGGGGACTCTGTTTTGTAGTCTGGGTGTCGAGATCAGTCTCTGGCACGTAATGGGTTTCACAATAAACGTTTGTTGCAGCTACTCACTAAATCCCTTATCTAACAGAAGTACAGATCTGGAAGTAGACGAGCATCTGAGCTCCACGATTCTGTGGTTCACTCAGGTTTATAGGGCTGGTGAGTGGTTGAAAAAGGGGTTCTGACTCCCTGTCACGTGCTCCTTCTATTCCCTCACACCACCTCCTCGTTACCATGGCTGCTTGATAGATTTTTGTCAGGAAAACAGCTATTTGAGGGATGGAAGCCTATGAGATTTTCACCAGGAAATGATCTGGAGTCCAAAGTGAAGCTGGTCGAATACACTGCACTACTAGGAATCCCACTCCGTCAACCTCTGACTCCTTCTTCTGAAATATGGCCATAAAATAATGGATCTGTAAACTGCTCTGGGCAATTATGGCACTCCTGGAGTGAAAGTGGGCTGTCGTTAGCCATACTTATGGATACCAGCTTGCCGCTGTTGGCTCTCAGCCAGGTTGGGAAACTGCCTTCCACTGAGAGGACACAGGTTCAAGGGGATAATTAGGCAGAGTTTTGTGCAAGTTTGTTGATATAAATGTGCTACAGATTAGCCTTTTCCCCTCTCCTTGCTGAGTAAAGATCAGAAAGAACAGGTGGTAAGCTAATGGGGAAACATGAAATTAATACTTTGTTTCCTGGTCCCACCTTTGTTGTTTTTGTACAGAGGATTTCTTCAGAATCTTCAAACACATTGCAAGCACCTTTTCCCTCCCAGTTTTATTTAGTTTAGTCTAAAACGTCTGGCCCAAAGGGATCTGAGCCATCCAGGTTTTCAAAAGGAGTTCCCCTATTTTTGTGGGGAATGATCTAGGAATAAACATCTGGAAAATGGAACAATTGAAAACAATATGAAGTAAAACACAAACCTTTCAAACTAGCTTTTAAACCCCAACCACAGCACCATCTCAGACTCAAAATGTCAGCTCAACCTTAGTCCAAGCAGTTTGTTCGTCCTTTAAAATATTCCAGGCAGTAATACTGCAGCCACTCATGCCTCTCAAATGACAGTTTCTTGCATGATGAATGATGGGGTTTTCATAATGTTTATGTCCCCACACATACTGAAGACCCTAGAGCTTACTTCTAGATGCCAATTGTCAGTCCACAAAAATAAAATGAAACAAACATATGCGTCCCACCCTTTCTTATGATGAAACCAATTTCCTTTCCTCATCTTTGGACCCAATAAAAAATATTTCAAAAGGATCTGGAGACTCAGAGTTTCTTCCTTTATGGAAGATCCTCAACAATGGAAACTTGTCCTGTGATGTGGATTTGAATGTGTATGTGTATGTGTGTGTGTCTCTGTAAGTCTCAGTCCAGTTACCCTTCCTTCCATGAAGTTTATTCCTTTTATTCTAGCTTTAATCATTTCCCTCTATCCTCAACGTGTACTGCCTCATGATTTTCTACTTAATTACAAAATGGCTTAATTGGCTCTGTCATATGTTGGTTTAACTTCAGGTGGGAAGCAACATGGTATAGTCAAAAACTATGGGCTTTTGAGTGATCTTAGCAAGATGGCAAACTAGGAAGCTCTGGGCCCTTGCTCCTCAATGGAAACAGTAAATAAACAGCAACATACAAACCAAGGTTGCTTTGTGAGAATGCTAAAAATCAGTTAAGAATCTTCAGCAACCAAGCAAATGCCTAACCAAGAAAAAAAAAAATTCAAAATTAAAAAAAAAAAATTGTGTTGCATTGTTGCTCACCCTTGCCCCACTCCTTCCCCAGCACAGCTCTCACAATCAGGGGAAAGTCACTAAATTCCTGGTTCCTCCCTAAGGTTGAAAGAAAAGAATGAATCTTTTAAACAATGTTCCTCCTGTCTAGAAGCTACACAAGGGAGCAGTATCTGTTTTGCCTGAGTCAGAGTGCTGATGGGAACAGTGGCATAATTTAGATACTATATTAAAGGACACTGAAGGCAGTGGTGGTTGCTGTGGCACATGAGATCTGCAGGGGGACTGCAGATCTGTGGGTACCTGGGGGCAAGAGATTACAGGGTGGACGGATATGGTAGAACATTCAAAGCCCTGAGAAGACGCAAGGGTGAGACTTGCGGGGAAATTAAGATATTTAAAAGCAATCATGTATGCAGGGGAATTGGGGGTAAAATGCACATGCATAGGCCCAGGGAAGACATATGCCCAAAAAGGTCTGTGAGGACCTTCAGCCTTCATGCCAGGCTAATTAGTGAAGGTATTCTCCTGCACAGAATTAGTTCACAAAGACTGGGGGCAGTGACTGGTTTTTCAAATGCTTAAGTTTCAACAACATATCACAAAGCATACACAGAAACAGGGAAACATGGCTCATTCAAAGGAATAAAATACGTACCCAAAACCAATGTAAGTAAATACAAGCCTCAGGCTTACTTGACAAAGACTTTAAAACAAATGTCTTAAATATGCTCAATGAGCTAAAGGAGAACATGGACAGACAACTAAAGGAAATCACAAAAACGGCATATGAGCAAAATGAGATGGTTAACAAAGAGATAAACATTATTAAAAAAATAACCAAATAGAAATTCTGGAGCTGAAAAGTGTGATAACTGAATTGAAAAGATTCATTAGAGCTGTTCACCAGAAGACTTTAACAGGTAGAAGAAAGAATAAATGAACTTGGACACAGGTAATTTGAAATTATAGAGTCTGAGGAACAAAAAGAAAAAAGAATTAAAAAAAGTGAAGAGAGCCTGAGACTTATGAGACATCAACAAGCAGACCAATATACACATTATGGGAGTCCCAGAGTGAAGACAGAGAGAGTGGGGGTGGGGAACTTATTTGAAGAAATAATGGCTAACCTCCCCCCCCCCCCGATTTGAGGAAAGATATGAGTTATGACACAAAAATTTCAACAAATTTCAGGTAAGTTGAGTCCAAAGATATCCACACAGACACATTATAGTCAAATGGTTGAAAGTCAAAGACAAAAAGAGAATCTTGAAAGCAGTAAGAGAAAAGTGACTGTGATATTCCAGGGATCCTCAGTAAGATTTTCAGCAGATTTCTCAGCAGCAACTTTGTAGGCTACAAGGCAATGGGGTGATAGATTTAAAGCCCTGAAAGAAAACAAAAAACAAAAAAACTCCAAGAATTCCATATCTGACAAAGCTGTCCTTCAAAAATGAAGGAGAGGATTTCCTTGGTTTTGCAGTGGTTAAGAATCTGCCTGCCAATGCAGGGGACACAGGTTCGAGCCCTGGTCTGGGAAGATCCCACATGCCACGGAGCAACTAAGCCCATGTACCACAACTACTGAGCCAGCGCTCTAGAGCCCGCAAGCCACAACTACTGAGCCCACGTGCCTAGAGCCCATGCTCCACAGAAAGAGAAGCCACTGCAATGTGAAGCCTGTGCACTGCAATGAAGAGTATCTCCCTCTCACCACAACTAGAGAAAGCCCGTGTGCAGCAATGAAGTCTCAATGCAGACAAAAAAAAATAATAATACATTTTTTTTTAAATGAAGGAGAAAGTAAGACATTCCCACCAAAAAAAAAAAGGGAAAGAAACAAAAAGAAAAGAAAAAGAAAACCTGGGGGAGTTCATTCCACTAGACCTGCCCAACAAGAAATGTTAAAGGGATCCTTCAAGTTGAAACAAAAGGACACTAGACAGTAACTCAAGAATCACACAAAATATAAAGTTTTCTGGCAAAGTTGAATATACTGACAAATACAAAATCTTATACCATTGTAATTTTGTTTGTAACTCAACTTCTTATTCTTTTATAGGAACTAGAAGACAAAAGCATAAACAATTATAAATCTATGTTAATAGGTACACAATTTATAAAAATGAAATCTGTGACATTACAAATAAAGTTTACGATACATGCTACAACATGGATAAATCTTGAAGATATTATGCTAAGTGAAATAAGCCAGTCACAAAAAGATTAACACTGTATGATTCCACTTATATGAGGTACCTAGAGTAGTCAAATTCATAGAAACAAAAAGTAGAATGGGGTTTGCCAGGGGCTTGGCACAGGGAAGAATGGGATCTGTTCTTCATCGGCACAGAGTTTCAGTTTGGGAAGATGAAAAATTTCCAGAGGTTAGTGGTACAACAATGTGAATGTACTTAGGCCTATTGAACTGTATGTTTAATAATGGTTGAAATGGTAAATTTTATGTCATGTACATTTTATCACAACTAAAACTTTTAAAATATGGGCTTTGGAGCTAGACAACCATGAGTCTGAGTTTCAAGCTCCTTTAAGTGTTATCTGAGTAACCTTAGGCAAGTAACCTATGCACCTTGAGTTTTAGTTTCCTCTGGGATAATGTGGAAATAAAGCCTTGTGAGTTGCAGTGAAGATAAAATGAGCAAATGCATGTAAAGCAATTGGGACATAGTAAAGAGAGTAACCATTCTAGACAGCAACCTCCTTGATGGCAGGCCTCAAGTCTTATATTACTTCAAAATGCACAGATAATTGTCATTTTACTTTAGGAGTTTACTTTGCAAACGTTCACGTAAAAGATTTTGGAACAAAAAGAAGCCACAGTGAAGTCATCACTCAGGTGGATGGGTAAAGAGGAGAATGGCTTTCTCACTTTTGTTTCTGTGTACACACTTTACAGTAAAACAAAGTCAGTCTCCCCAAACCAATTTTTAAAAATCTTTACTGGAATGAGGAGGAGGGTGGAGATAGGAACGCAGAACTGAAGAGATATATGAGCATGGACATTTTTCCATTCTATAAACAATATTTTTATAGGATTCCCCACTGCTGGCTTTGTGAAAACCCACATTGTGTCCTTTCTCATCACCCCTTCATCCCGAGGGACAGCACCCCCCACATGCACATGGTTTCCTGCACATCCAGCATCTGTAAAGAAAAGACCTGGGGCACCCTCTGTTCTTGCTCATCCAGGCTCCTCTGCCAGCTAACGGGGAAGACTCCAGAAGGAGGATACTGGGAGAGAGGGTTCTGTGTTTTTTTTGTTTTTTGTTTTTGTTTTTGTTTTTACTGCAGCTTAAAGCCTGTCCTACCAGAATCCTGCCCAGCAAACCCCAGTCTTGGCTTCAGCCACCACGTGAAGCGTAGCTTTTTGATGACTAGTTTAGGTCCCCAAACCCTTGTTTATATGGATTTATTTGGAAAAATAAAACCTTAAAATAGAAGTCTGGGCTTATCATGTGAAGGCCTTTTCCTACCAACCTATAAGCAACGAACTGTTTGGTTTATTTTTTCCTTCAGATAGAGTACATTCCAAGAGGAAGTTGATGTCAAGTATTTGGACAGTTAAGATCTGAGCACCAGCTTTTCTGGGATGGGGGAGGCTTTTTTCAAATACTTCCTCAGACTTGTGAGTTACAGGTTTGTAGCAATTCTGAAAAAAAGAAAAAAAGAGGTATTCTCATCGCATCAAGGAAAAGATCTCTTTAACAGACTACAGGGGCACATGGACCCTGGCCTCTGTAACTGAGATCTCTAGGGTACCCTTTTGCCCTAGGAAACTACTCAGGAAGCCTGTTGGGCAACCTTCCCAGGGGAAACTGAACTAGCATGGTGACAAAAGAGAGCCGAGCCAGCTCCTGAGCCCAAGTAGGGAAGGAAGCAGGTGACTGAATGGGGAACAATTACTGAGTACAAATGCTTCTCTTTTTGCTTGTCTTCCTGGGAGCAGTTCATACTGCTGTCCAGGGTGAAATGCTTCCCCATGCATTTCATGGGGAAACGGGGATGTCTTACAACTGTCCCTATCTAGTGATGCAGAAACTATCAGTGATGGTCCACTGACTTGCCCAACAGTCTCTCTGTGAAAAACTTTTTCACTTTGGTGAAAAAGTGTGAGGTGTGTGTGTGTGTGTGTGTGTGTGTTTGGGATCCACGCGAGGGCTCTGCAGATTCTTAGTCAAATGGCCATTGCCAAATAAGCAGTGGTGATTGAGTGGAGAAAGCTCTTGAACCAGAGCTCAGATGCTTGTGTGGAGCTGAGGGAAAGAGACTGACAAATCTATTCTGGTGATGAGTCAGTTTGTACAGCAGTGAAAGCTGGAGAACTAAAGGCTTCTTCCTGAGAGTGTGAGAGATGGAGAAAGATAACATCAGAGCATCAAAGCTGCCACATTTTTGTGGTTAGATGGAGATTACAGTAGAGAGTGAAGAGACAAAATGTTACACATCTGCAACATTCCAGTTTGACGCAGCAGCTCCTTCCCTTTCTGGCCACAGGAGCTGTTCTATGGCCAGCACTGCCCAGAGAGTACAAATCAGTTAGCCAGTGACCTAAGGGTTAGGACTTTGAAAAAAAAAAAACAACAATAAAACCTGAACAAGTTATAAACCCTGAGTTCACAGGGGCTCCTGGGAGAATTGCCTCCATATTGCATCCGTTCTCCGATTCCTTCCTGGGGGGACTGGAGGGGTCTCTGTGAAGCCCTGAGCTGTCAGTGCCAGGCACAGGGAACAGCTCCACTTGTTGCCAAAATCCAATTTGGTTGTTTGGGCTGGGGTAGACAGAGAAACGAAAATTGTTTGTTCATGGCCTGAGACCTGAGGGGAGGCAGAGGGAGTAATTGTCCTATCATCCATGCAGGATGAATTCTGGGTCATTTCATGAATTGTCTTCTCTAGAAAAGCTTCAGAAGCAACCAACAGAGTGGAAATTGGAAACTGTTTTGTGCTGGGGATGGGGAACATCAGCAAACAAGGCCATTGCTCCTGTCACTAATTAACTCTAGAGACAAATTGCTTCATTCTGCTGCTCACTCGTCTTCCTAATAAATACTTGAGTGTCCTTTCCAAATCCAAAAGTCACTAGTTATTTTCCCTCTTATTTACTCATCTTGCCAGCTTTTTTCTGACATCAGGATCCAGAAGAAAGCTGAGATCTGGTACCTGACACAGTCAGTCCTGAAGATGGGGACCCCCTTTCAACTCCTTCACTGATACTATCTCTTGGGAGCTGTTCAACATATAAAATGAGTTCAAGGCTCATTTCTTGTTCAGCAAAATAGCATGTTATTCTTTATGTTCTCTTCATATTCAGAAATGAAACCTCGAATAGTCAAAGCAATCTTGAGAAAGAAAAACGGAGCTGGAGGAATCAGACTCCCTGACTTCAAACTATACTACAAAGCTACAGTAATCAAGACATTATGGTACTGTCACAAAAACAGAAATATAGATCAGTGGTACAGGATAGAAAGCTCAGAGATAAACCAACGCACCTATGATCAACTAATCTATGACAAAGGGGTCAAGAATACACAATGGAGAAAAGGCAGCCTCTTCAATAAGTGGTGCTGGGAAAACTGGACAGCTGCTTGTAAAAGAATGAAATTAGAACACTACCTCACACCACACACACAAAAAAACTCAAAATGGATTAAAGACCTAAATGTAAGACCGGACACTATAAAACTCTTAGAAGAAAACATAGGAAAATCACTCTTTGACATAAACCATAACAAGGTGTTTTTTGACCCACATCCTAGAGTAATGAAAATAAAAACAAAAATAAACAAATGGAACCTAATTAAACTTAAAAGCTTTTGCATAACAAAGGAAACCATAAACAAGATGAAAAGACAAAGCTCATAATGGAAGAAAATGTTTTCAAATGAAGCAACAGACAAAGGTTTAATCTCCAAAATATACAAACAGCTCATACAGCTCAATATCAAAAAAACAAACAACCCAATCGGAAAATGGGCAGAAGACCTAAGCAGACATCTCTCCAAAGAAGACATACAGATGGCTAAGAGGAAATGAAAAGACACTCAACATCACTAATTATTAGAGAAATGCAAATCAAAACTACAGTAAGGTATCACCTCACACCAGTCAGAATGGCCATCATCAAAAAATCTACAAACAATAAATGCTAGAGAGGATGTGGAGAAAAGGGAACCTTCTTGCACTGTTGGTGAGAATGTAAATTGATACAGCCACTATGGAGAACAGTATGGAGGTTCCTTAAAAAACTAAAAATAGAACTACCATATGACTCAGCAATCCCACTACTGGGCATATACCCTGAGAAAACCATAATTCAAAAGGACACATGTACCCCAATATTCATTGCAGCACTATTTACAATAGCCAGGACATGGAATCAACCTAAATGCCCAACAACAGATGAATGGATAAAGAAGATGTGGTACATATATATATATAATGGAATATTACTCAGCCATAAAAAGGAACAAAATTGGGTCATTTGTAGAGAGGTGGATGGATCTAGAGTCTGTCATACAGAGTGAAGTAAGTCAGAAAGGGAAAAACAAATACCGTATATTAACACATATATGTGGAATCTAGAAAAATGGTACAGGTGAGCCTATTTCCAGGGCAGGAATAGAGACCCAGATGTAGAGAACGGACATGTGGACACAGTAGCAGAAGTGGAGGGTGGGAAGAATTGTGAGATTAGGATTGACATATATACACTACCATGTGTAAAATAGATAGCTAGTGAGAACCTGCTATAAAGTACAGGAAGCTCAGCTTGGTGCTCTGTGATGACCTAGATGGGTGGGATGGGTGGGTATGAGGGAGGTCCAAGAGGGATGCGATATATATATACATATAGCTGATTCATTTCATTGTACAGCAGAAACTAACACAACATTGTAAAGCAATTATACTCCAATTTAAAAAAAAAAGAAATCAAGATTGCTTCTCATACATGCCTCAGGCCTCCTGTGTCATATGGGATCCTTTTTCTGAAGCATCCTTTAGTCACCAAGAGATCCAGAGACAGTTATTTTAGAGTTATGGTTTTGGGTTTCCCTCTCTGCCACTGAGTAATAAACAGACATGCCTGCTATGAACTGTTCTGAAGTGCTTAAAGAAAATGATTTGAAAATATATTCTATGAGCTTCCTGGCTGACAGTTGTAATAAGTAAAAACTATCCCTTTTATTTGTCAATATGTATCTCTTCAACCAGAGCCATCTTAATTCTACAGAGACTATTTAGTCTTTTGTAGAACTCTGGGTTACATTTGAAAGAAACACCAGGCTTTATATTAATACCAAGGCTTTAAGACCACAGTCGTTAATGATTCAACCAGCTGCTTTTCCTCGTCTCTAATACTGATCTCTTTTTAGGAATAACTGCCATCCAATACCTCTCTCTCAAATACTGGGTCAACAGAGAGTCTTTTGACTGATTTTTCCATCAACACTAGGGAATTGGGGGTTGGCACCAACTGGTTATATCCATTTCTTTCTTCAGCCTCTCGTTGTGCCTGGGTCTTAATATTTCTCTGATGAATACTAGTTGCCTCTGGTCACAGTACAATGATGGTACTCTTCAAATCTTGCCCTACTAAGGAAATGCACTGACCTCCTCCCCCCAACAACAACAATAAAACATATACACAGACACCAAGTACTGATAGCACCTTTGCTATAAATACAGTCTCTTGATGTTTAAATATTTGTGTTTAGCATTCATCTTCATTCATCCCTCCTTTGCCTTTGCTCAATTATGAAATGCCTACAATTGCAGTCAATATCAAGGCATCCAGCCTCTTAGGAGGAATGTTCGGGAGGTCAAAGTTTTTGTTTCTTGGGTAACAAGCTTGCTGGGGTCAGTACATGGGAGCAGAGAGTGGTTTTCTGGCATCTGGGACAAGCATCACCAGAGTGTGAGCCCATTACTCAGAGAAAGTAAACCCCAAACCAGGAGATGGCCCTCCAGAAGAAACAACTAACTTAAAATGGAGAGGATTTTGAACTGTTCCTGCCCTATTGGAATTGCTGCTTATTGCCCCTCTGGCCAGTGTCCTTCCCAGGGTTTCAGTCTCAGACAGTAGGAGTGAGAAACTCTCTTTCCCGTGGGGTTGATGGCTGGCTGCCATCATGTAATCATGGAGCCAAAAGGTCATGATAACCTCACCACAACTGCAACGTGGGCTTCCTCACTGTTCTAATTTGTGACTGTTGTTTATGTGCTGTATATAATCAACCACACATCATTAGTCAATGTATTTATAGGTGAAATTATGTCATATTTAAGAGCACAGCCTTTACAGTTGGACACTTGTGGATTCAAATTTTGTCTCTGCTATCTGCTAGCTGTGTGGCCAGAGGAGAGTTGCTTAACTGAACCTCACTGTGTCATCGGTAAGCTGTTGATAATTACATCTACTTTATGGGGTTAGTGCGAAGATTCAAAGAGATAATGTATATAAAATAATAGCCGTGGTCTTTGCGTGTTTTAAGCATTCAAAATAATAAGTGCTTTTATTATTAATAATATTGATATTTTATGATTATGTAAAAGTATTAAATTTACAGAGGGACATACATTGAATAAGAGGGTATTCTGACCCAGAAGATAATGTGTTTTCCTTTTTCTCTGAGGCTGAGGGCCTAAGAAGCATACTAATAGTGATAACCAAATACAGAAACTTTTTTTTGTCACCCTTTCAGCTACATAGACATGATTCCACCCAGGTCATTAGGATTTTCCTCAACAAACTTAATTCTTGTTCAAGGATTCTGGAAACCAATCTGTCTTTTGAGTAGAGCCGATCCATTATTCTCATTGTCAAATATCAAATTCAGCCCTTTCCTTTTACTGTGAGACAAATAGATGTTTCTAGCGTTAATTGAAACTATTGCTAGTTACCCAGAATTATTTTCTGGTGGAGAAGGTCTAAGGCAAAGACATAAACAAAAGACCAAAGTGAAATAGTGTGTGGTTATTTAACCATCTAAGCTTTAGTGTAGACGGTATGCAACCCTTAAGGAAAAAAGAATCTTTCATTTTATGCTAAGCTTCCCTCCTTGCCCCCCTGATATTGCTTTGAAACTTTGAACCAAGTAGGCAATAGGCAAAAATTTGTTTTGATATATTCCTTCTGAGGAGAGAGGTCAAAGATGCAGTATATTTCGTGTGTTTGAAGGGGTGTGTGTGTGTGTGTGTGCGCGCAAGGGCATGCGCACGCATGTTCACACATGTGCACCCATGTACACATTCCCAATAGGAAAATAATTCTCCTTGATGATTTAGGGCTGCTTACAAAGCACATTTACAATTAACGCCCCCGCCTTTTTTTTTTTTTTTTTGCCATGCTCTCACTTTCCAAAATCCATATGTTGTAACTGATATGAGGCGCCAACTGCTTTGCTGCACATGTGAACTTAATAGAGGCAAATTTAGATGAAATCGTTCAAACCTGCCAGTGTATTTTCATCAGTGGCAAACATCACCACGTTAATTCTTTTTCCAAGTTGATGGTGAGGCTAGGCTTCTCTAAACGGATGATTGATAGTGCTGACTGCAGCCAGGCATGATAAGCAAAGGTGCTGGCTTGGAAGCTGGCCCCTCTGAGCCCAGCCGGTGAGACAACTTCGGGACTGCACAGCTCTTTCCTGAATTTTAGTCCTCAGTTTTCCATCATCACAGAGCTCTTGTCTTTTGGTATCTTGATGCTGGTGTTTCTACTATGTGTAGGCAGATTGGTCAAAAGAGATCATGGTGCAGGTGATTTCTACTTCTAGCCCCACAGCTGGGGGCTGATATTGGTTTGCAGTTGTGCTAATCTCTGTTTGCAACTCTGCTCCTTCCTCTGGAGGTTGATTCAAGACGTTTGCTTAGTTCTTCTCCTTTCCTAATCTTTCTAATGATAATTTCTTCTAACTTTCTCCGTAGAAGTCTATTTCAATGTAGTATGGTTTTTCTGTCCAACTTGTTCACTTTAATCTTACTTTAAAATCACCTAATATCAGCTGAGGGGAATCCTACTACATGCTCTTCCTTATCAAAACCAAATGTGCAGATTTTTGTTTCCATAAGCTCCATTTCAAGCTGGTCAGAGTACCAAATAAGGGTGAATACTGCTTAGAAAGCATATTCATACATCTTATTCTTTTGTGCCTTTATAGAGGTCTTCTGGACCTAATATTATTATTATATCATTGTTATTTTATGCATGAGGTCACTCCATCTCAAAAAAAAAAAAATTGAGTTTGCCCAGGGTCACACAGCTACTAATTCAGCCAACAGTTAAACCCAGGTCCTTTGTCTCAGAGTATCTGCTGATTTTGGTGGATCAAAACTACTTCTGAGTCTGGGTTCCTGAGTTTCACCAATAGACTGTTATGGAAGCATTTGTGTGGTTTCTGGTGCCCCAGACCTCCTCTCCAGATTTTGGGGTGAGGTAGAAGCTGGGCAAGAGTGGAGGAGGAAAAGGCCACCAAAACTGTGGGAACAAGCTAGGATTAAAAACTGAGGGAGATCAGAAGGTCACAGATTCTAAAAGGAATGTGACTGTCTGCAAAGCCAAGATTAGAAGATGAGTCAAAGATGAGGAGTGGGTAGAAGAATAGATCATAAGTGAGTAAAAGAGAGTAATGAGAATGAGATCATGAGAAGGAAGTGATCCAGGATAGCTGCCTAGAACCAGCTTAGTTGTCTAGTCATAATTATAATTCCAGGGATAGGATTGATTATTAGATAACCAGTGGCTTTCTGAGCTGATACTCTCATGTTGTGGTATTGATGTGACATTGATTTTATAATTTTAGAAAAAGAATGGAAGGTTGGCTCTACCCCCAGGTTATCTGCTAAAGGTCATCTGGAGGTGCTAGAAATGTGAAGAGTCACTGATCTGATCCCTTCCCTCCATCCCCCAATTAAGTGAAGATGAAAATGGCATACTTACCCAAGTCAGACTCCAGGATTCACATTTACTTCTGTGGGATCCTTTAATTTTCTGGTGGTTCCCAACGTATGGATTTCAACAAGGCCTGGCACACAAGCCCAGCTATATATCTGTTAGAGCTTCTGAGAAATGAATACTGCTCTACTTATGTCATCTAGAACTCTAAAGGATAGAGGATTCTCCAGGACATATTCACCTTTGGTTTCTTTCCCGGAGAGGCAAGCATCTGGTGAACCTTCAGGTTCCCTTGAGGAGAAATCTTCCCTACCTTACCACCTTGGGGTCTTAAGAGAAAACCAATGCCTCTTACCCTAAATACTGCCCATTAACTAGGGTGAGACTTGAGGCCTCTGAACTGACCTCCTCTTAAATGGGAGGCCCAGCAATCCCCAAGAAAGACTGCCCTAGCCATTTGCATATATTTGTGGCTTGTTTAAATTCAACACTGATCCATTTATCTGTTCATTTATTTGTCAAAAAATTTCATTCCAATACTAGGCATGGGAGAAACAAAATTGAGTGAGATTATGGACTAAGTATTTCTATTTTGTTTTGTACTGAACAGTGCTCTTACTGCTATTATAGAACTTAACCTCTATTATTATGATATTCTGTTTATTTATCTACTCATTAAAATGTAATCAATATAAGGATAAACTTTTGTATCACTGGTGACTAACACATAGGAGGTGCTTGGTGAATATGGTACTGAACAGATGCAATACATTTGCTTTCTAGCATGTGAAACAAATATTCATGTGATGAAGGTAATAGAAAGTAATACAGGCAGTATTAAATTAATTATTAAGCACAGTGGTGATCAGTATTCAAGTACTAACTAGTTAAATTCTTCCTCCTAAGGCAGAGAACTGTCTCTTATTAGTGGGATCAGAATTTCTTACCCTTCTGCATTTATTCACTCCTTAATTTATTTAATAAACATTTACTGAATTCCTACCAGATTCTCAGATAAAGCTGATGAATCCTTTAGATCTTCATGGTACAGGACATTGGCCATCACTTCACTAAACCAGTCAAGGTGGAAAGACAAGAGGTTCTGTGAACTAGGCACCATAAAATATACTCGTCCTTTTCAAAATATTATAATTTTATTCTGAATTACATTACCTTTGAGTTTTTGGGTGGAAAATCCCCAAACACTTGTTTGATGACTATCTTTCATCTTTGTCCATCATTCACATCTTGTTCAATTCTCAAATCTTTCAATTTTTGAAATTATAAAATTTCTAGTGGAATTCAGGATTCCTTCAAAGTTTGTTTTCTAGATGTCTTTGGTAAAACATAGTATCATGGTCATGATGATCACTTATTCTTTCCTAAGTTTGGACATCTTATTGTTCCTTGGCTCTTTCTCTTTCTTATTACCAGATTCTGGCTAATTTTTTGCCAATTTTCATTACACTCTTACTGCAAAATGTTAACTAATAATTCAGGGCTCTTATGTTTTGAAAACCACATCTCAATTTTTCATTGGAAATTCCCTGATCCCAGAGCTAAACATACTCTTCAGAATTTGACGTGAGTCAATGTCTAATTTCCAAAATGGAAGCCAAGGAGATAGATATGTGGGACCACTTTTTGCTTTAAAATGAAGTTTTAGTGAGACCATGCATCTCTTATGTTTCTTGCTGACCATTGTAGCAGTGACAGGGGCTAAGCCTTTGGGCCATTGTGTAAGTGAAAGCAGAGGGGCAAACTTGTTGATTTCCAAGCTTTGAGACAGAGCTATAGAGGACAGGTGCCAAGAACTGCCGAAAGTCTAAAGAAGTTGAGGTGAGAGTGGACTCAGGTAGGTCCTGAGGCTCTGTGGGACTCCAGGGAGTTCTGCCTTACACTGAAAGGATATCAGGTGGTTTAGAGGGAAACAAAATCCTCTTCATGCCCTGAGTATTTCAGGATCCCTAGACCTGCTTTTGTTGTAAATCCCAGTTTTAAACCAAAACTGAAGGAGTTCAGAAGCTAGTTTCAGAGGTTTTAAAACGCAGGATGGGGTCCCTCATGCCCAGTGGTGTCAAGGTGAAAAATACATGAAAGTGGAGTTAGAGAGGATGAGGACAGGAGAATGTGTATATCATGGGATGAGAGGTCATTACAAGCATGTGATTATTACTTTCCTAAGTGTGATAGGTAAAAAGCAAAAGGAAACAATGTTTACTATAAATATTTCTTCTATGTCCAGCACAATACTAAGCTCTGCCAACTGTGAGGAAGATTTAGACTGGTATATTGGTCTATGTTCATCTTATTTGTAGGCTCATTTGATCAAGAAACACATGGTGTTAATCACATGCAAATGAATTGGCTATGAGGCAGAATTGTAATGCTTGTTTCCTATTCTTGGTTCCTATTGCTGCCAGAGAACTGAATTACCTGGCAGAATTTCAGAGTCTGCTTTTCTTGACCTGCAAAATGGCGACGATGGTCCTTTCCTCAGTTGAGAGAGAAATGGCATCTCAAAAGGCAGCTATGCATAATGGAAAGAACATAGGATTTGGTATTTAGAAGATCTTGGCTTCAGTCAAATTTATGACCTTTATTAACTGTGCACCATTGTCCCAATCACTTAATCTCCCTAAGCCTTAATTTCCTCAACACCTACATGGGATAATAATACCTGCCTCACAGGATTGTTATGGGGATTGTTATGTTATGACAATATGACATAAAGTACATAAAAGTGCTTTGCAAATTTAACAAACATTTAAGTCAATTTTTGTGCCAGGGACTCTGCCAGGGGTTGAAGATAAATTGGTGAAGAGCACAATCTTTACCCTCAAGGAATGGGAAGTACAGAAACGTGAATAAATGATTATAATGATACTAACCCCATAAGGTAATATATTTAATGTTGTTAAGCAGAAAGTACAATAGGATAAATACCTGAGCTAAGAGACAAAAGGTGAGTTAAAGATTTCTAGGCAGACACATTTGTGAAAGTTTAAAAGAAGAGGTTGTGGAAGAAGAGATCAAGATGGCAGAGTAGGAGGATATGGAACTCCCCTCCCCGCATGAATACATCAAAAATACATCTCCATGTGGAACAATTCTCACAGAAAACTAACTGGAACCTGGCAGAAAGCCTCCTATGCAACAAGGCTGTAAGAAAGATCCACATGGAATCAGGTAGGAAAGGAAGAGAAGGGATCAGGTTGGGAACTGTTCCCCGGGGAGAGGGTCAGAGAAAAAGGGAGATTACATGGGTGGAGATGCTCACTGGGGAGTGAGCGTCTTGAGCCACATACTGGGTGCCCCGGCCCTGAGGTCCAACATGGAAAGATGAGCCCCCTTGGCTGATTGGAGAGCCAATAGGACTAATAGCAGGGCTATGGGAAGAGTCCACTTGGGAGGAGTACCAGAACACTTCCTCACTCCTGAAGTAGGGCAGAGAGGGCAGATTGAAACTGGGCAGGTGGTTGACTGATTTCTTGTGAACACCTCAGTCTAAACTGAGTGAATTCTCCAGTCCCACTTTCTTCGTGCTGCAGCTCTACAGTGGAGCAAGAGCCATCATGACCAAGGAAAGAGCTCAGCCATGAGACACAAAGACAGATCAGACTCAAAGCAGCCACTGAGTTGGGGGTGAGGGGGGAAACCATTACTGGCATTTACACAGGCAATACATCAAAAACAGCCCTGACCTCTGGCCACAGCCAGACTGCCACAGCCTGCCCCTTGAGCCCACATGGGCACTGCCTGCCCTGTGGCACAGCTCCACACCAGGGTGAGGACAGCAGAGGCCAAGGGGAGAGATGGACTGTGAGAGATAAAGGAGACTCAGACATGAGTGGCATCTGAACAGTGCAGGGGCAGCCATTACTGACTCTTGCATAGGCAGCTTATAAGAAGCAGTCCTGAACGCTATGGCCAGACTGCCACAATCCACATCCTGTCACATGTCAAGAGGCCCCACCACCCCTCCAGCTCTAATAATGCTCCTCCCAAGGGCAAGAGTGCCTGTGCTGGGTGGGAGGAGTGCTCACATTTAAAGGGAACAGAACCAGCTTGGACCCAACCCTCAGGGCTTCTGCTTTAGCAATTTGCTTCCTGACCCTACCCCTGATACTGTGGTGACAGCCACTGAGCAGAGGGCAAGCCCTGGCTCACTCCTGGCTCCAGTTCTAGCCACTCTTTCTATAGCCCAACCTCCTAACAAGGTGATAGCTGTCAGCACACCCTGAGGAAAGATGTGACTTATGTTCATGTCAAAATCCAGCTCTCTCACCAAAGCCATTGAGCACATTCAAACTCCAACATAAGGACACGCCTTAAAGACTGAAGTAGGTAACTGTTTCATCTAATTTCATAGAGACGAAAAAAGTTAAGCAAAATGAGAAGACAGAGGAATTGATCTTAACAGAAAGAACAAGAGAAAACCCCTAAAAACAAATAATGAAACAAAATTAAACAATTTACCAAATAAATAATTCAAAGCATTTGTAATAAGAATGTTAAAAAGAATAGATGAACAGTAAGAATTTTAACAAGGAACCAGAAAATATAAAAAAGAAACAGAACTGAAGAATATAATAACTGAAATGAAAAACACTAGAAGGAATTAATTGCAGACTAGGTTATACAGAAGAATGGATAAATGATCTGGAAGTTAGAATAATGAAAATCACCTAATCAGAAGAGCAGATAATAAATGAATAAATAAACAAATAAATAACATGAAACATACTAACTATTGCATTACAGGGGTCCTAGAAGGAGAAGAAAGAGAAGAGGGTGCCAAAAATATATTTCATGATATTATGATTGAAAACTCTCCAAACCTGAAGAAGGAAACAGATATCCAGGTACAGGAAGCACATAGGATCCCCAAAAAGATGAATCCAAACAGACCCACAGCAAGACTTACCATAATTAAAGTGGCAAAAGTAAAAGATAAAAAGAGAATTCTAAAGGCAGCAAGAGAAAAACAGAGTCATATACTAGGGAATCCCCATAAGGCTATTAGCTGATTTCTCTGTAGAAACTTTACAGGCCAGAAGGGAGTGGCATGATATATTCAAAGTGCTGAAAAGGAAAAACTTGCAACTTACCCAGCAAGGATACTCTACTCAGCAAGATTATCATTTAGAATAGAAGGAGAAATAAAGAGCTTCCCAGACAAGCAAAAACTAAATAAATTAGTTCAATACTAAACTTACCCTAAAATAAATGTTAAAGGGTCTTCTCTAAGTGGAAGAGAAATGGCTATATCAAGAAGTAAGAAACTATGGGAAAGTATTGTACAACAACTGTACCTCAATTTTAAAAATAATAATAAAAAAGAAACTGCAGGAGAGGAAAAATCCAACTAGTAAAAGCAAATATATAGTAAAGGCTGAGGATCAACCACTTAAATGTTATTATGATAATTACAAGACAAAAAATTGTAAAAGCAACTATAACTACAATAAACAATGGAAGAATAGACATGAAGATGTAAACTATGACATCAAAAACATAAGATGTTGGGGAGGGAAGTAAAAAGTTAGGCCTTTAAAAATGTGTTTGAACTTAAATTACTGTTTTAAACAAGTAGATATGGTTATAGGTCAACATATATAAACCCCACATGTGGTAAGCACAAATCAAAAACCTACGATAGATACACAAAAACTCGAAAGGAACAAAAGGATACCACTAAAGAGAATATGCAAAACTCAAAAGGGAAAAAATAAAAAGAAGAAAAAAAAAAACAGAAGTGCAAAAAAAATTAGAAAACAAGTAACAAAATGGCAATAAGTACATACCTATCAATAATTATGTTAAATTTCAATGGACTAAATGCTCCAAATAAAAAGACAGTGTGGCTGATTGGATTAAAAAAATCCAGAGCCATTTATATCCTACTTCAGAGCTAAAGAGACACACAGACTGAAAGTGAGGGGATGGAAAAAGATATTTCATGCAAATGGAAACAACAAGAAAGCATGGGTAGCAATACACACATCAGACAAAATAGACTTTAAAACAAAATCTGTAACAAAAGACAAGGAAGAGCATTACATAACAATAAAGGAATCAATACAAGGAGAGGTATTACAGTTGTTAACATTTATGAACATATTACAGGAGCACCTAAATATATAAAACAAATATTAACAGATATAAAAAGAGAAATTGACAATAATACAATAATAGTAGGTGACTTTAACACCCCAGTGACATCAATGGGTAGACCATCCAGACAGAAAGTCAATAAGGCAACAGTCGTCTTAAATGACACCATAGAACAGTTGGACTTAATAGATATCTACAGGACATTTCATCCAAAAACAAGAATGCACATTCTTTTCAGGTGTGCATGGAACATTCTCCAGGATAGAACAAATGCTGGGCCACAAAACAAATCTCAACAAATTCAAGTGGAGAGAAATCATATCAAGCATTTTTTTCCCAACCACAGTGGCATGAAACTAAAAATCAGTCACAGAAAGAAAATAGGAAAAGTACAAACACATGGAAATTAAACAATATTCAACTAAGAAACCAACAGGTCAATGAAAAAGTCAAAGAGGAAATCAGAAAATAATTTGAGACAAATGAAAATGGAAATACAATTTTCCAAAATCTATGGGATGCAGCAAAAGTAGTTCTAAGAGGGAAGTTTATAGTGATATAAACCTACCTCAAGAAACAAGAAAAAATTCAAAACACAGCCTAAACTATTATCTAGAGGAATTAGAAAAAGAAGAATAAACAGAGTTCGAAGTCAGCAGAATGAAGGAAATAATAAAGATCAGAGATGAAACAAAATAGAAATTGAAAAAATATAAAAGATCAATGCTGCCAAGAGCTGGTTATTTGAAAAGACAAATAAAATTGATAAACCTTTAGCCAGGTTCATCAAGAAGAAAAGAGAGAGGACATAAATATACATAATAAGAAATGAAAGAGGAGAAATAACAACCACAGAGATACAAAAAAAATCATAAGAGGATACTATCAACCATTATATGCCAAAAACTTGGATAACCAAGAAGAAATGGATGAATTTCTAGAAACAAAAAGAATGAATGAATTAGGAAGAAATATACAACCTGATCAGACCAATCACTGGTAGTGAACTTGAATTGGTAATTAAAAAAAAACTCCCAACAAAAGGCCATGACTGGATGGCTTCAGAGGGGAATTCTACCAAACATACAAGAAGAGCTAATACACATACTTTCACCCTATTCCAAAAAATTAAAGAGGATGGAATACTCCCAAATTCATTCTACTTGGCCGGCATTACCTTGATACCAAAACCAGGCAAAGATACTACAAAAACAGAGAGAAAATTACCGGGCAATATTACTGATGAATATAGATGCAAATATCCTCAACAAAGTATTAGCAAACTAAATCCAACAATATATAACAAGTATCAAATTCCACAATCAAGTAGGATTTATTCCAGGGATGCAAAGATGGTTCAATATTCTCAAATCAACCAATGTGGTACACCATATTAACAAAAGTTGCAATTAAAACCACATGACCCTCTCAGTAGATGCAGGAAAAGCATCTGACAAAATTCAACATCCATTCATGATAAAAACTCTCATCAAAATTGGTATAGAAGGAACATATCTCAACATAATAAAGGTTATTTATGATAAACCCACAGTTAACATCATACTCTAAGGTGAAAAGCTGAAAGCCTTTCCTCTAAAATCAGGAACAATACAAAGATGCCTACTCTCACCACAACTATTTAACATAGTATTGGAAGTTCTAGCCACAGCAATCAGACAAGAAAAAGAAATAAAAGACATCCAAATTGGAAGGGAAGAAGCAGAAATGCCATTGTTTGCAGATGATATAATACTATATGTAGAAAAGTCTCCACCAAAAAACTGTTAGAACTAATAAATGAATTCAGTAAAGTTGCAGGATACAAAATTAATATACAGAAATCTGTTGTTTTCCTATACACTAATGACTATCAGAAAGAGAAAGCAAGAAAACAATCCCATTTACAATTGTGTGAAAAAGAATAAAATACCTAGGAATAAACTTAACCAAGGAGGAGAAAGACCTATAATCTGAAAACTATAAAACATTGATGAAGGAAACTGAAGATGATACAAAGAAATAGAAAGATCTAAGTTCAAGGATTGGAAGAATTAATATTGTTAAAATGTCCATACTACCTAAAGCAACCTCAGATTTAATGCATTCCCTATCAAAATACCCACAATATTTTTCACAGAACTAGAACAAATAATCCTAAAATTTATATGGACCAACAAAAACCCCAAATAGCCAAACCAATGTTGAGAAAGAAGAACACAGATAGACATATCATGCTCCCAGGCTTCAGACTATAATACAAGCTACAGAAATCAAAACAGTATGGTACTGAAACAAAAATAGACACATAGATCAATGGAACAGAATAGGGAGCCCAGAAATAAACTTACACACTTGTGGTCAATTAATCTAAGACAACAGAGGCAAGAGTTTACAATGGGGAAAAGACAGTCTCTTCAAAAAATGGTGCTGGGAAAACTGCATAGATACATGTAAAAGAATGAAATTAGAACATTTTCTAACACCATATACAAAAATAAACTCAAAATGGATTAAAGACCTAGATTAAGACCTGAAACTGTAAAACTCCTAGACAAGAACATAGGCAGAACACTCTTTGACATCAATTGTAGCAATATTTGGTCTGATCTCTCTCTAAGGCAAAATAAACAAAAGCAAAAATAAACACATAGGATCTAACTAAATTTAAAAGCTTTTTCACAGTAAAGGAAACCATTGACAAAATGAAAAGATCTACTTAATGGAGTAAATGTTTGCAAATGATATGACCTATAAGAGGTTAATATCCAAAATATATAAACAGCTCATGCTACTCAATATTAAAAAATGATTAAAAATGGTCAGAAGACCTGAATAGACATTTTCAAAAGGAAGATATACAGATGGCCAACATGAAAATGAAAAAATGTTCAACATCACTAATCATCAGAGAAAGACAAGTTAAAACCACAATGAGATATCACTACACACTTTACAAAATTGCTATTAGAAAAATCTACAAATAGCAAATGCAGGCAGGATGAGGAGGAAAGTGAACCCTAGTATGTGGTCAGTAGTGATGTAAATTGATGCAGCCACTATGGAAAACCGTATGGAGGTTTATTAAAAACTAAAAATAAAACTACCATATGATCCAGTAATTCAATTCCTGGGTATATATCTGAAGAAAATGAAAATCCTTGTTTGAAAAGGTACACAGACCCCAATGTTCATAGCAGCATTATTCACAATAGCCAAAGTATGGAAGCAACCTAAAAGTCCATCACAGTTGAAAGGATAAAGAAGCTGTGGTATAAATATATACAATGGAATATTACTCATCTATAAAAAAATGGAATTCTGTCATTTGCAACAATGTGTTTGGACCTAGAGTGTATTATACTTGATGAAATAAGTCAGACAAAGACAAATATTCTATGTTATTACTTATTGTGGAATATAAAAAAATAAAACAAATAAATGTATATATCAAAACAAAAACAATCACAGATAGAACAAACTAGTGGTTATCAGTGGGGAGAGGGAAGAGAAGAAGGGCAAGAAAGGGTATGGAAATAAGAGATACAAAAAACTATGTATAAAATAGAAAAGCAAGAAGTATGCATTATACAGCACAGGGAAATGCAGCCATAGTTTTATAATAACTTTAAATAGAGTATAATCTATTCAGTATTTTTATAGGTTATACTCCATTTAAAGTTATCTGCATATCCATGCTTCTGTGTGACAGTGTGCAGAAAGCTTGGAATGCAACCACTTATAACAAATGATCTTTTATTCCTACATGTCCTCTGGTTCAGTGATAAAGTAAAATATGGCAACAGGACTGAGATAGAGCATTGGGTGGGAGTTTCAGAGCACACTGGGAGAGGAGCTGATTTAAGAAGAAATGGCACAAAAGCCAGTTTCACTAACTGGGCAGGATGCTTTGGAGGGAAATCAGGTTGGGGCAACCTGCCAGAATAAATCAGTAGTAAAAATGATTACCCAACTACCAAAAACAAATCCAAGAAAATTTAAAATCAGATTAAATTGGGACAATTTACAAGTGGAATCAACAGAAAATGACAGTATGTGTTGTTAAACACATAGGTAGCATACACAGAAAAATTCTTCAAAGGAACATGAGGAATTGATTTCATTTTTATGCAAATAAAGGAGTAAATCTTCCACATCCAGTACTTTCATGGCAAGGGCTTGTCAAAGGAGACGTGTAGGTTTCATGCATCCTATCAGAAGTGAGTCCTGAACCACATTTTCTGTGAGCCTCACTCATTCTATCTGACTTCCTAGTTTTAGGGAGAAAAATGAATAGGGAAAATAGTAAGAGGAAACACCTTTGGTTCACCTCCTTTACCAGAAAATAGACTAGCAGGGGTCAGAAGAAGCAATGAAGATGTAAACAAATGGCCTTTAAAAAGATGCATTTTCATTTTACTATTGAACATTTTCTATAACATTTATGAATTTGTATATATTATTTTACACATAATAAATAGTTGTCTTATAATTGATGATATAATCAGGGTCTACCTATGACAAAATTCTAAAAGAAATGAATATTTCCACAGTTTTCCAACTGCAGGCCTACAGATGTTGGAAACCTGATTGCTTGAAGTTGAACATGGGCAGAAAGAAACTGGGGACAGTTTACTTACGGTAATCCAAGGACACAGGACAGACACAAGGCAAAATGTTTGCCAAATTGTAAACAAGAAGACAGAGGGGCAAGGTGAGGATAAAAAGGGAAACAATTATTTCATTTATTTATACAACATTTATTGTTGCTCCTTCAATCTCTGTTCCTTTCCCAAAACTCTATCTTTAGAATGTGGAAGAATGACACAAGCCAGAGCACCAAGCTCCCTGGTCACACTTCTGCCAATATAAACTCCCAGGAGAAGTAATTTCTATGGGAAAATTTGGGAATAAAATCAGAATTTCAGACGTGAGACATTGATTCAAGTATTTGTGGACCATGGTGCCACTCACCAGGGATGCAGCATTGAAAGAGATCTCTGCAATCACAAAGCACACAGCCGACTTGAAGGAGGTGGGGTGATGGTTGCAGGAGGAGAGGAGATGATCACAAAAAAGTGGACAACAGTTGATTTTAGAGGTGTAATGTCAGAGAAACTAACAATGTGATACTACAGAGATATTTGTGTTAAATGTTTGAGACAGGGCTAATTTAGAAGGGATATTAGATTCAAGCTGAGACCTTAATATTGAGAGAAAGCCAGCCCTGCAGAGAGCAAAGGAGAAGAGCTTTTCAGGAAGAGGGAACAGGAAATGCAAAGACCCCAAAGTGGGAAGGGAATCGGATAATCAAGAATCAATTTGTCTGGAGTCCAGTAAGTAAGGTGAGGAGTGGTCCAAGATATGGTTGGTGGGGTAGATGGAGGCAGGGAAAGTGTAGATGTTTTTGGCTCCTGAATTTATAAAGTTCAGGGAACAGGTTTAGGAGAAGGAGAGCAGAAATACAAATAGAAAATTAAGTATGAAAATGAATATTTATTTATTTCCAGCTTTATTGAGATCTAACTGACATGGAACACTAAGTCTAAGGTGTAAATGTGATGATTTGATACAAGTATATATTGTGAAATGATTACCACAGCAAGGCTAACACATCCATCACCTTACATAATTACAACTTTTTTTGTGTGTGTGGTGAGAACATTTAAGATTCACTCTCTTATCAACTTTCAAGTACATGATAGAATATCGTTAACTATAGTCATCATGCTGAATATTAGATCCCCAGAACATATTCATCTCATAACTAGAAGTTAGTACCCTTTGACTGACATCTCTCCATTTCCCCCACTCCCAGCCTCTGGTAACCACCATTCTACTCTCTTGTTTCTGAGTTTGGCTTTTTATTTTTGGTTCTGCATATAAGTAAGATCAGGCAGTATTTGTCCTTCTCTGTCTGACTTCCTTCACTTAGCAAAATGCCCTCACCCAAGCTGTCGCGAATGGCAGGATTTCCTTAATTGTGATTGTTATATATCTCTATCTATCTATCTACCTATCTATCTATCTATCTATCTATCTATCTATCTATCTATCTAGATATATCACAACTTCTTTATCCATTCATCTATTGATGGACACTTAGGTTGCTTCCATGTGTTGGCGATCATGAATATGCTAGAATGAACATGGAAGTGCAGATATCTCTTTAGATCCTGATTTCAATTCCTTTGGATATACCCAGAGGTAGGATGGCTAGGTCATATGGTAGTTCTATTTTTAATTAAAAAAAATTTGAGGTACTTCCATATTGTTTTCCATAGTTTTAAGTTCCTGACAACAGTGCCCTATGATTTCCCTTTCTCCCATCCTTGAAAACACTTATTAGCTCTTATCTTTTTTATAATAGACTTCTAACAGCTGTGAGATGATATCTCGTTGTGGTTTTGATTTGTATTTCCCTGATGATTAGTGAGGTCAAACATCTTTTCATGTACGTGTTGGTCATTTGCATGTCTTCTTTGGAAAAATGTCTATTCAAGTCCTCTGCCTATTATTTAATTGGATTTTTTTTTTTTTTTTGCTATTGAGCTGAATGAGTTACTGTATATTTTCAATATTAACCACTTATCAGATATATAGTTTGCAAATATCTTCTCCTGTTACATAGGTTGTCTCTTCATTCTGTTGATAGTTTCTTTGGCTGTGCAGAAGCTTTTTGATTTGATGTAGTCACCTTTGTTTATTTTTGTTTTTGTTGTTTGTGCTTTTGGTGTCATATCCAAAAAATTTGTTGCCAAAATCAATGTCAAGGAGGTTTTTCTCTATGTTTTCTTCCAGGAGTTTTATGGTTTCAGATCTTACATTCATGTCTTTAATCCATTTCAAGTTAATTTTTATGAGTTTTGAAAATAGGGGTCAAATTTCATTCTTTTGCATGTGAATATCCATTTTCCCAGCATCATTTATTGAAAAGACTGTCTTTTCCCATTTGAATATTTTGGTTCTCTTGTCAAATATTAGTTGACCGTATATGTGTAGATTTACTTTGGGGCTTTTGATTCTATTCCATTGGTCTATGTGTCTGTTTTTATGCAAGTATCATACTGTTTTATTATATTTATATATATATACATATATATATATGTATATATATATATATATATAGTTTAAAATCAGGAAGTGTGATACCTTCAGATTTGTTCTTCCTTAAGATTGCTTTGGCTATTTGGAATCTTTTATGATTCCATATACATTTCAAGGTTTTTTTTCTGTTTCTGGAAAAAATGCTATTGGAATTTTGATAATGATTATGTTGAATTTATAGATTCAATATTCAATATAGAATTTTAACAATTTAATTCTTCTGATCCACAAACATGGTGTATCTCTCCATTTATTTTTGTCTTCTTTAATTTCATTTATCAATGTCTTATAGTCTTTTTTTTTTCACACACACACACTGTATTTTATTTTTACAAGAGATAAATAGACTGACACCAAGCATTGTACATGGATGACCACAACAAAAGCAGCAATGATTGCAATTACCAAACATGAAACACACTCATACTATGTCATAATATTGTCAATGTCTTATAGTCTTAAGTGTACAGATCTTTCACCTCCTTAGTTAAATTTATTCCTAAATATTTAATTGTTTTTTATACTATTGTAAATGGACTTGTTTTCTTTATTTCTCTTTCAGATACTTTGTTGTTAGTATATGGAAATGCAACTTATTTTTCTATGTGGATTTTGTATCCTGTAACTTTACTGAATACTGATTTTGTGTCCTAACAGTTTTGTTGTTGGAGTCTTTAGGGTTTTCTATATATAAGGTCATATCATCTTCAAACAGGGACAATTTTATTTTTCCTTTCTGAATTGGATGATTTTTATTTATTTTTCTGGTCTAATTGCTATGGCTAGAACTTCTAGTACTATGTTGAATAGAAGTAGTGAGAATGGGCACCCTTCTCTTGTTCCTGATTTTGGTGGAAAACTTTTCAGCTTTTCACCATTGAGTATGATGTTACCTGTGAGTTTTTCATATATGGTCTTTATTCTGTTGAGGTATGCTCCTTATATGCCTAATTTGTTGAGAGCTATTATCATGAAAGGGTGTTGAATTTTATTAAACACTTTTCCTGCATCTATTGAGAGGATCATATGATTTTTTTTATCCTTAATTCTGTTAATCTGGTATATCACATTTATAAATTTGTGTATGTTGGTTGACCCATCCTTGTATCTCAGGGATAAATCCCACTTCATCATGGTGTATGATCATTTTAATGTGCTGTTGAATTTGGTTTGCTAGTATTTTGTTGAGAATTTTTACATCTATATTCATTAAGAATATTTGTCTGTAGTTTTCTTGTGGTGTCCTTATCTGTCTTTGGTGTCAGGGTTATGCTAGGTTTGTAAGATGGGTTTGGGAGTATGGGAGTGTTCTGTCCTCTTCAATTTCTGGAAGAGTTTGAGAAGGATTGGCTTTATTCTTCTTAATGTTTTCATAGAATTCACCAGTGAAACCATCTGGACCCGGACTTTTTTGGTGGTTGTTGGGAGGTTTTTGTTACTGCTTCAATCTCCTTGGTCATTATCTGTCTTCAGGCCTGGTTCTGAATGGGTGTGTCTCCTACCAAGTCTCTGGGTATACTGGACTGTTTCTTGACTGTGTTTGGAGAGACTGGAACCAAGTATAGGGCCCTTCCAGTATTCCTGAGGCTCAGACATGTGTGTTTCCTATCTGGTCCCTGTGCAGCAGAACTGCTGTGGACTGCAGCTATGACAAGGTCTGAGATCATTACAGGGCCCTCTGGAGATCTCTGGAGATGCAGCCAGGAGTGTCTTCTGCCTGGTCTCTATACCAGCAGGCCTGCTTGTGGTTTGTGGCTGGGAGAGGCTTGGAATTGAGTATAGGGCCCCTTCAGCATCTCCAGGGGCACAAAAGGGAGGGTCTCCTGCTGGGTCCCTATGTCAGAAGGAGTATTCATTGGCTGCAGCTGGGATGGGCTGGAGCCCAGTTACAGGATTCTTTCAGAATACAGTCTGATCAAGTTTGGTGGGCTTATCTTTAGGGGATCCCAGACTGTGGCTGAGAAGGGCTATAGCCAGTTCACAAGCCACTTCATGGCCCACAGCTGGGTCTGAGGTCTCTATGTCTATTATCTGATGCACCAGTCGTGTGACTTCTCCTGGGTTCTTTTGTGTATGGTGCTGGTGAAAGACCCAAAACCAAGGATCTGTGTTCTGTAGCCGACTTCTCAGGGGAATGGAGCTATTTCCAGATCTGTATCTGGAACCACAGTTGGCAACTTAGATCCCTGGGTGGGAGCCTGCCTTTTCAGAATGGCTCTCCATGGTCTGCACCAGGGTTTCATAACCTCTTACATGAATCCCAAAGTTCCCAAAATGGCACTTTGTTCATAGATGTATGCCAAATTATTGTTGTTGAGGGGTAGATACATGCAAGGGATGTCTTATTTGGCCATCTTGCTGACATCATTCCACGGATATTTATTTAAAATAAAAAACAAAATTACCAAGACTTCGGAGAGTTAGGTTTTTTCCTACTGAAGTAGCTGCAAGCAATTTTCATTAATGCTTACATAAAAAGTTTCCTGATTACAACCTGACTCTCTCTCCTCATTTAGTATGATCTGTAACCTCTCTGAGTACTCATGGTATGTATGAGTACTCACAAGGATTCATGAAAGTGAGAGTCCTAAAGCTTAAGCTTTATTAGCTTCATGGTAAATCCACCTTTGGGAAGGGCAAGGTGTAGAGAATTCTGTAAGACATGGCAAGAAGTTTGGACTTCACTCTAAGTGAAATGGGAAAACGTTGGAGGGGGTTAAGCAGTGGCGAAGCAAAAGTATATAATATATAGTTGACCCTTGAACAACATGGGTTTGAACTGCATGGGCCCATTTATATGCAGATTAAAAAAAATAAATATATACTACAGTACTAAATGATCCATGAAACAGCAAATATGGAGGGCCAGTTGTAAAGTTATACATGGATTTTTGACTGTGTGGAAGATCCCTAATCCACATGTTGTTTAAGGCTCAACTGTAAATGTTTGCTCTTGTATGGGGAACAATAATAGAGGGAAAAGTGGATGGAGAAAGGCCAATTAGGAGGCTTCATATCAGTCCAGTATGGTAGGCAGAATTCTGAGGTGGCCTCCAAGATTTCTACCCTGTGGTGTGTATACTCTGTATAATTTCATCCCTTATAGTTATGATGAGAGATTACCCCTCTGATTAGGTTACTAACCAGTTAACTTTTAATTAATTATAAAAGATCTTCCAGGTGGGCCTGGCCTAATCAAGTGAGCCCTTACTAGGGATTGGGCCCTTCCTGAAGTCAGAAAGATTAGAAGTGGGAGAGGGCCTAGAGAAGGGACCATGTTGCTAAAAGCAGAGGGCCAGGCTGTAATTGCTGAGAGCAGCCTTCAGCCAATATTTAGCCTGCAAGAAAATGGGGATGTCGGTCCTCCAAACTCAAGGAACTGAATTCTGCCAACAACCTGAGCAAGCTTGGAAGAGGACTCTAAGCTCCCAAGGAGAACCCAGCTCTGGCTGATCCTTAATTTTAGTCTGGTGAGACCCAGAGCAGAGAATCCAGAAACACTGTGCCTAGACATCTGACCTACAGAAAACTAAAATAATAAATGTGTGTTGTTTAAAACTGCTAAATTTATGCCAATTTGTTGTGCATCAATAGAAAAACTAATATAGCCAGAAAATTACAAGGTAGAGCCAATAGAATTCACTAGTGGACTGGATGAGGATCGTGAAGAAAAGGAGGGAAATCAGAATAGATTTTTTAAAATGCAACTGGGTGAAAGTTGTGCCTTTCAGGCCGGCAAGAGTTAAATATTTTATTATTTTCAGCATAAATTTTTAAAATTTTTATTTGAAATACTTATAGAGGTTGCAAAAATAGTATCACATATGTCATTTTGGAAAGTTAAATTTGAGGTACTCATATAACTTTTAAGTGCAGATATCAAACAGAAACTGGGATATACATACAAGATGGAAACTCGGGGAGAGATCAATATCAGAGATATAAATTTGACATTAACATGGATGGTACATAAGGCCATGGGACTGAAAGAGATGCCCTAGAGAGAAAGTGAAGCTAAAGAAAAAAAGAAAGAAAGAAAGAAAAAAAAAAGACCAAGGCTGAGTCCTACTCAACATTAAGAGTTTGAGTAGAAAGGAAGACCAAGCAAAAGAATCTGAAAAAGAGTGTTCACTGTTTGGAGGGGAACCAACAAAGGTAGGTAAACTTTGCTTTCAAACTTCCTCAAAATCTCAGTATTTACCCTCAAACTCTTGAATTCAAATATATATATTTACTTGAGGACCACAAGGAGTGGCAGAGGGATTGGGCCAGGCCTCCAGAGATTTACTTAAGTCTCTAAAGTTTCTGTGGATGACAAATTGGGGTTAAAACACCATATTCAGATGATTTAAGTGTAAATAACCAGAAACATATGGATTAAATTTCCTTCCAATTGCATATGAAGTTAACAATTAAGCACAAAGGGGTACTTAGGGCAAAAGGCTTATTGGGGCTTTATTAAATGCAAAATATGGGAGCAGTGGTTAGAGAATCATCAAGTTAAGCATATAGCATGGGTTACCATGAGAAATTGAAGCTGGATTTTATTCTCTCTCTCCCTCCATCTTTCCAGGTCTGTCTCTGTCTCTGCCTGTCCCTCCTGATCTTCCTCCCTCATCCATCTCTGCGTTCAGGCTACCATCTGAGTGCTCTTGGACATCTTGAAAGCACATTTCTCAGCTGTGTAAAAGCAATAGCCAGGGTCCTCTTCTGTTTGTAGAATTCCACCAGTGATTTCCAATTTGAGGGGAGAAAAATCAGTAGCAGGTGTCACAGCTCTTCAGGGAGAGTGTTGTTTATTATAACCATTCTCTAAAGAAATATTAAGATTCATGCCACAGTGGATAATATATTGCTTCATATAATTTTGCATCATAGCCTTTCCTTTATTTCTTCCTCCAGCTTTTTAACTCTCATCTTGGCCCCCAACTTGCTCTTTGCTAGACAAGCTCAATGCGAAGGAATTAAAAGCCATTATACACTTGTTGTTAAGCATGTCTGAGGAATGTGTTCATAATTTAGTTAAACACTATTTGATGATAAAAATTTTATGATTATGGAGTTGGGCATGAGTCAGGGTGGTTTACCTTGTTCTAAGGTTTTTGAAGAAGCAGTGGTGGGGCCTAGCATGAGAGGGTGGGCAGAGCAGAGGCAAATGCCAAAACTAGGTGGATATTTTTTTGATTGCTAATTTTGTTTGAAAGTGGAATGTTTTTGCTTTCAAAAGAAATACTATAGCCTTTATAATATTTCAAAGAAATACTGTAAGCAATTAGGGAAAACTATGCAGGCTAGGAGATTAGTGCAGAGCGAAGGGGCAAACTCAAACATTGTCCCATCCCTTCGCAGACTCTATGGGAATGGCAGCAATGGAATGCTGGAGCACAGGGTTCTTAATACAGCACAGGAGAAAGATGAGTGATTTTGTTTGTTTTTTAAAGTATCCAGTTTAATGAATTTCCATAGTTTTATACAGTTGTGAAATACAGATGCAAACAATATGTAAAACAATCAATGTATACAATCACATCAAAAAATTTCCTCCTGCCCCATTCAAAACCCACCCTGATTCCCAGCTTCAAGTAACCACTGACCTGATTTTCATCACTGGGGTTTGTCTATTTTTAGAATTACATGTAAATAGAATCATAGAGTATATATTATTTTTTATCTGTGTTTCTCCACTCAGCATAAATTATCTTGATATTCTCTGAGTTGTAGCCTGTCTCAATATTTTGTTCTTTTTTTATTGCTGTGTAATATTCCATGGAATGGATATAGAAATATACATATACTTTCATCAGCTGATGGACATGTGGATTGTTTTTGTTTTGTGCTTTTATGAATAATAGTTCGATGAGAATTCTTTTAAAAGTCTTTGGGTGGACATCTGTTTTCGTTTCTCTTCAATAAAAACCAAGGAGAGGTGAACATATGTTTGACTTTGTAAGATATTGTCAAACTGTTTTACAAAAGGTTTGTACCATTTTACATTTCCATCAGCAGTTTCATGTGCTCTACATCCTCAACAATACTTGCTATTTTCAGTCATATAAATTTTAGTTATTTTAATAAATGTGTAATGGTAGTTTATTGTGGTTGTTTTTCCTTTTATTTAATATGGTAAAATGCATGTAACATAAATTTTACCATTTTAACCATTTTTAAATGTACAGTTCATTCACGTGTTGTGCAAGCATCACCATTATCCATTTCCAGAACTTTTTCATCATCCTAAATGGAAACTCTGTAGCCATTAAAAAACAACTTCCCATTTCTTTCTCTCCACAGACTCTGGTTATCTCTATTCTATTTTATGTCTTTTATGAGTTTGCTTATTTTGGGTACTTCATATACATGAAATCATACTATACTTGTCCTTTTGTGCCTGGTTTATTTCACTTAGCATAATATTTTCAAGTTTCATCCATGTTGTAGCATGTATAAGAATTTTTAATATTTTTAAGGTTGAATTGTATTCTGTGATCTTTCTCTCTCTCTCCAGATTTTGTTTACCTGTTTGTTTTCACCCTTTGATGGATATCATTTGGGTTCTTTTAGCTATTGTGAATAATGTTGCTATGAACATTGGTATAAAAGTATCTGAGTCTGGTTTTCAATTTTTAAAATATATATGTACAGGTGGAATTGCTGTATCATATAGTGATTCTGTTTAACTTTTTGAGAAACCTCCAAACTGTTCCATAGTGACTGCAATATTTTACATTTCCATGAGCAAAGCAAGAGGGTTCCAATTTCTCTATATCTTCAGCAACACTAGTTATTTTCCATTTTAAAAAATAATAGCCATCTTAATTGGTGTGAGGTAGTATCTTACTGTGTTTTTATTTGCATTTCTCTAATGACCAGTGATGTTCAGCACCTTTTCATGGCCTTACTCTCCATTTATATTATCTTCCTTGGAGAAATGTCTATTCAAGTCCTTTGCCCATTGTTAAATTCGGCTGTTTCTTTTTGTTGTTGTTGTTGTTAATTTGTAGATGAAAGATTTTGATATCAACCCATCTGTTGTGCTTTTTAGGATGAATTTAATAAATACATACTTAAGTAATGATATTATAGCTGAAGTTATTAGATAATACAGAGCTTCAAGTCTTAGAACCTCCATTCCTGAGGTTCTGATCAGATTTTTGAAGCTGAGTTAAATGAAAAGGGAGAAATATAACCATTCAAGCTGTTATTTGGTCTCTGTGATATAAAGAAATCAATGAATTGTTTTGGAAGGGGGGTGAGGAGAATGAAATAGAAGACTGATCACTGAGAGGGCAGAAAGCAGAAGCAAGAAGATCTACAATCCTGCAGCCTGTGGAACAAAAACCACATTCACAGAAAGATAGACAAGATGAAAAGACAGAGGGCTATGTACCAGATGAAGGAACAAGATAAAACCCCAGAAAAACAACTAAATGAAGTGGAAATAGGCAACCTTCCAGAAAAAGAATTCAGAATAACGATAGTGAAGATGATCCAGGACCTCGGAAAAAGAATGGAGGCAAATATCAAGAAGATGCAAGAAATGTTTAACAAAGACCTAGAAGAATTAAAGAACAAACAGAGATGAACAATATAATAACTGAAATGAAAACTACACTAGAAGGAATCAATAGCAGAATAACTGAGGCAGAAGAACGGATAAGTGACCTGGAAGACAGAATGGTGGAATTCACTGCTGCAGAACAGAATAAAGAAAAAAGAATGAAAAGAAATGAAGAAAGACTAAGAGATCTCTGGGACAACATTAAACACAACAACATTTGCATTATAGGGGTCCCAGAAGGAGAAGAGAGAGAGAAAGGTGCAGAGAAAATATTTGAAGAGATTATAGTCGAAAACTTCCCTAACATGGGAAAAGAAATAGTCACCCAAGTCCAGGAAGTGCAGCAAATCCCATACAGGATAAACCCAAGGAGAAACACACCGAGACACATAGTAATCAAAGTGGCAAAAATTAAAGACAAAGAAAAATTATTGAAAGCAGCAAGGGAAAAATAACAAATAACATACAAGGGAACTCCCATAAAGTTAACAGCTGATTTCTCAGCAGAAACTCTACACGCCAGAAGAGAGTCGCATGATATACTTAAAGTGATGAAAGGGAAGAACCTACAACCAAGATTACTCTTCCTGGCAAGAATCACATTCAGATTCGATGGAGAAATCAAAACTTTACAGACAAGCAAAAGCTCAGAGAATTCAGCACCACCAAACCAGCTCTACAACAAATGCTAAAGAAACTTCTCTAAGTAGGAAACACAAGAGAAGAAAAGGACCTACAAAAACAGACCCAAAACATTTAAGAAAATGGTCATAGGAACATACATACCGATAATTACCTTAGACATGAATGGATTAAATGCTCCAACCAAAAGACACAGGCTTGCTGAATGGATACAAAAACAAGACCCATATATATGCTGTCTACAAGAGACCCACTTCAGACCTAGGGACACATACAGACTGAAAGTGAGGGGATGGAAAAAGATATTCTATGCAAATGGAAATCAAAAGAAAGCTGGAGCAGCAATACTCATATCAGATAAAATAGACTGTAAAATAAAGAATGTTACAAGAGACAAGGAAGGACACTACATAATGATCAAGGGATCAGTCCAAGAAGAAGATATAACAATTATAAATATATATGCACCCAAGATAGGAGCACCTCAATACATAAGGCGACCATTAACAGCTATAAAAGAGGAAATCGACAGTAACACAAAAATAGCGGAGGACTTTTAACACCTCACTTACATCAATGGACTGATCATCCAAAATGAAAATAAATAAGGAAACAGAAGCTTTAAATGACACAATAGACCAGATAGATTTAATTGATATTTATAGGACATTCCATCCAAAAACAGCAGATTACACTTTCTTCTCAAGTGCTCATGGAACATTCTCCAGGATAGATCACATCTTGGGTCACAAATCAAGCCTCAGTAAATTTAAGAATATTGAAATCATATCAAGCATCTTTTCTGACCACAACGCTATGAGATTAGAAATGAATTACAGGGAAAAAATGTAAAAAACACAAACACATGGAGGCTAAACAATACGTTACTAAATAACCAAGAGATCACTGAAGAAATCAAAGAGGAAATCAAAAAATACCTAGAGACAAATGACAATGAAAACACGACGATCCAAAACCTATGGGATACAGCAAAAGCAGTTCTAACAGGGAAGTTTATAGCTATACAAGCCTACCTAAAGAAACAAGAAAAATTTCAAGTAAACAATCTAACCTTACACCTAAAGGAACTAGAGAAAGAAGAACAAACAAAACCCAAAGTTAGCAGAAGGAAAGAAATCATAAAGATCAGAGCAGAAATAAATGAAATAGAAACAAAGAAAACAATAGCAAAGATCAATAAAACTAAAAGCTGCTTCTTTGAGAAGATAAACAAAACTGATAAACCAATAGCCAGACTCATCAAGAAAAAGAGAGAGAGGACTCAAATCAATAAAATTAGAAATGAAAAAGAAGTTACAAGAGACACCACAAAAATACAAAGCATCCTAAAAGACTACTACAAGCAACTGTATGCCAATAAAATGGACAACCTGGAAGAAATGGAGAAATTCTTAGAAAGGTATAACCTTCCAAGACTGAACCAGGAAGAAATAGAAAATACGAACAGATCAATCACAAGTAATGAAATTGAAACTCTGATTAAAAATCTTCCAACAAACCAAAGTCCAGGACCAGATGGCTTCATATGTGAATTCTATCAAACATTTAGAGAAGAGCTAACACCCATCCTTCTCAAACTCTTCCAAAAAATTGTGGAGGAAGTAAAACTCCCAAATTCATTCTATGAGGCCACCATCACCCAGATACCAAAACCAGACAAAGATACTACAAAAAAAGAAAATTACAGACCAATATCACTGATGAATACAGATGCAAAAATCCTCAACAAAATACTAGTAAGCAGAATCCAACAACACATTAAATGGATCATACAGCATGATCAAGTGAGATTTATCCCAGGGATGCAAGAATTCTTCAACACACGCAAATCAACCAATGTGATACACCATATTAGCAAATTGAAGAATAAAAACCATATGATCATCTCAATAGATGCAGAAAAAGCTTTTGACAAAATTCAACACCCATTTATGATAAAAACTCTCCAGAAAGTGGGCATAGAGGGAACCTACCTCAACATAATAAAGGCCATATACGACAAACCCACAGCAAACGTCATTCTCAAAAAAAAAAAAAAAAAAAAGTCATTCTCATTGGTGAAAAACTGAAAGCATTTCCTCTAAGATCAGGAACAAGACAAGGATGTCCACTCTCACCACTATTATTCAACATAGTTCTGGAAGTCCTAGCCATGGCAATCAGAGAAGAAAAAGAAATAAAAGGAATACAAATTGGAAAAGAAGAAGTAAAACTGTCACTGTTTGCAGATGACATGATACTATACATAGAGAATCCTAAAGATGCAACCAGAAAACTACTAGAGCTAATCAATGAATTTGGTAAAGTTGCAGGATACAAAATTAATGCACAGAAATCTCTGGCATTCCTATACACTAATGATGAAAAATCTGAAAGAGAAATTAAGGAAACACTCCCATTTACCATTGCAACAAAAAGAATAAAATACCTAGGAATAAACCTACCTAGGGAGACAAAAGACCTGTATGCAGAAAACTATAAGACACTGATGAAAGAAATTAAAGATGATACCAACAGATAGAGAGATATACCATGTTCTTGGATTGGAAGAATCAATATTGTGAAAATAACTATACTACCCAAAGCAATCTACAGATTCAATGCAATCCCTATCAAATTACCAATGGTATTTTTTATGGAACTAGAAAAAGAAAACTTAAAATTTGTATGGAGACACAAAAGACCCTGAAGAGCCAAAGCAGTTTTGAGGGAAAAAAATAGAGCTGTTGGAATCAGACTCCTTGACTTCAGACTATACTACAAAGCTACAGTAATCAAGACAATATGGTACTGGCACAAAAACAGAAACATAGATCAATGGAACAAGATAGAAAGCCCAGAGATAAACCCACGCATCTATGGTCAACTAATCTATGACAAAGGAGACAAGGATATACAATGGAGAAAAGACAGTCTCTTCAATAAGTGGTGCTGGGAAAACTGGACAGCTACATGTAAAAGAATGAAATTAGAACACTCCCTAACACCATATACAAAAATAAACTCAAAATGGATTAGAGACCTAAATGTAAGACTGGGCAGTATAAAACTCTTAGAGGAAAACATAGGAAGAACACTCTTTGACGTAAATCACAGCAAGATCTTTTTTGATCCACCTCCTAGAGTAATGGAAATAAAACAAAAATAAACAAATGGGACCTAATGAAACTTCAAAGGTTTTGCACAGCAAAGGAAACCATAAACAAGATGAAAAGACAACACTTAGAATGGGAGAAAATATTTGCAAACGAATCAACGGACAAAGGATTAATCTCCAAAATATATAAACAGCTCATTCAGCTCAATATTAAGAAAACAAACAACCCAATCCAAAAATAGGCAGAAGACCTAAATAGACATTTCTCCAAAGAAGACATACAGATGGCTAAGAGGAAATGAAAAGATGCTCAACATCACTAATTATTGGAGAAATGCAAATCAAAACTACAATGTGGTATCCCCTCACACCAGTTAGAATGGGCATCATCAGAAAATCTACAAACAACAAATGCTGGAGAGGGTGTGGAGAAAAGGGAACCTCTTGCACTGTTGGTGGTAATGTAAGTTGATACAGCCACTACAGAGAACAATACGGAGGTTCCTTAAAAAACTAAAAATGGAATTACCATATGATCCAGCAATCCCACTACTGGGTATATACCCAGAGAAAACCATAATTCAAAAAGACACATGCACCCGAATGTTCACTGCAGCACTATTTACAATAGCCAGGTCATGGAAGCAACCTAAATGCCCATCGACAGACAAAGGGATAAAGAAGATGTGGTACATATATACAATGGAATATTACTCAGCCATAAAAAGGAACGAAATTGGGTCATTTGTAGAGACGTGCATGGACCTAGAGACTGTCATACAGAGTGAATTAAGTCAGAAAGAGAAAAACAAATATCGTATATTAACGCACATATGTGGAACCTAGAAAAATGGTACAGATGAACTGATTTGCAGGGCAGAAATTGAGACAAAGATGTAGAGAACAAACGTATGCACACCAAGGGGGTAAAGCCACGGGGGGTTGTGGGTGGTGGTGTGATGAATTGGGTGATTGGTATTGACATGTATACACTGATGTATATAAAACTGATGACTAATAAGAATAAAAAATAGAAAAAAAAAAGAAGAAGACTGATCACTTATTTGGAATCATTTCTCATTTAATGATTTATTTCCACTCTTTTGGATCACTTAAATGCAGATTTTACACTCTAGCCCAGCAAATTGTACTTTTAAGCTGTTCATAATCACTCTATTCTGCTTTTTAATATCTTTTGATGAAACAAGGAGCCACACATGTAACTGCTATCAATAAGATATATGTTATCTTTCATTTCAATGAAATATATGTTATTTGTTGGGTGGTACTTAGAAAAACAAATTTTATGTTCTTAGAAGAATGATTCTATAATTTAAGGACAGATGTTAAATACAATAGACAAATTCAGTGCTCACATCCCTTACTGGCCTTATAATGTAAATGAAGTAAAATTTTAGAGGAAGTATGAGAATCTACCTGTCTCCAAATATCTCAAGATACCTAGAGGTAATTGAAATACAACCATTTAAAATGCATGATCCCTTATTAACATGTAAATGCTCCTGGTGCAGATGTTATTGAACTGAGGTCAGCTGTCCACATGTTAGTATTGACACATTCATCTCATTCTTTCCTTCATCTCACCTAGTAGGTAATTAACTATAAATCATTACCAAGGACAAAATGATAGTCTCTGGGCAGATCCTCAACTTCCATATGAACACTTCGCTAAAACAGAGCCACTCGAGATAATGCCATGCTGATGGGGCTTCAAATGGGATTTCCTTTCCCATCTTCCTTTTCAAAACAATCTTTCTCTCATTTTAGGCACACCACCCACCCAGCCTGAATCTATAGGGTGCTAAACTTAAGGAAAAAATCAAGATATAGGTATTAGCAAAGCCTCTGATAATCAAGGCACCATAACTCACAGGAGGACTTTGTCTTTGTTTCCTTTTTATTTCTATTAAATGATGAATGATGGTAGAAATGACCATTGTTGAGATGTTGTGAATTGAAATATATTATATAGTGGGATGCTTGGTATCAAAATTACCTTTTTCATTTCCTTAATACTCTCAAAGATTTCATTGTTCTTAATAGGAGTCCTGTGATACCCAGGCAAAGTGAATGAGTGTTAGTAAAGAATATTGAAGACAGTGATGCCTTATTTTAATTAGGCTACAGATTCATAACAAGGCTCAATTCCTTCTTCCCTTCCTTCCTTCCTTCCTTCCTTCCTTCCTTCCTTCCTTCCTTTTCTTCCTGATGGAATATCAAATATTTATAAAAAATAGTCTGAGAACTAAGAATCACAAAGAATGACACCCTCTGTTTTCACTGTTAATAATGAGAAAGAATTTGATGCATACTTTCATGGACTGAATGTCTTGTTTGCATATTCTGCATGATATTAAGGATGGTGAAAATTTCGTATTTATGTCTCATGAATCTACATGATATCTTCAAGCAAATGTACCATATATTCAAGTAAGACCATGTTTTATATTTTCTTGAACATATATTAAATTTCATAGAAAAATATTTTCATTAATGTGTCAAATACTATTAAAAGTAATTTTAAATTTTTTAAGTAATTAAAAGATTACTTGATAATGTAAATTTATATTCACTGTTGTTTCTTGGGTACAAGTCTTCCTCTGCCTGTCATTTGTCAATTATTTCTCTGCTCATTAATTCATTCCTACCTTTTACTTATTAGAATTATATTAACTGGAATATATTGTGGATTACACTCTAAATAGTGTCCTTCTTTACAATTGCACCTTAATTGTTTTTTGTAAGTTCCACAATTACTAGTGGTCCAATATCTTCTCTTCTTTTGGCTCCTAATTTCTGCGAAGTATCGATAAATTAAACTGTACTCTTAAAAGCAGAATATCAGCTTTTATCTTGGTATACAACAGAATGACTTCTGAAAACATTACCAAGAAGCTCTAGAAACAGCTTCATTTTATTAGGATTAATTTCTCTCTCTCAGATGCTAATACTCTATTCTAATTCTGTCAAATGCATATGTGCAAATGCAATTGTTTTTGACCAAGATTATTAATGCGTGTCTATATTGATTCTCAAATGTCTTTCTGTTTCTCTGTCATGACATTTATTGTACTTCAAAACTATCTAGAAAATGCAAATTTGACACAGACAGTCCTTGTTAACTGTCAATGTAAATGTGCCGTAAACTCCAAATTTATGAGTTTAAAAGAACCACAGTTTCATCCAATTATAGTTTCATAAACAAAGTTTCATTGAATGATAGAGGACCATGTATAACAAATATTTAGTAAGTTACAATAAAGCTTTTTTGGTCTACTTGGAAAGCAAGAAAGTCAGTTAAGTCTAAAAAATTCTTTGGCAGGTTCTTTCAGCAAAATGTTCATATGGAAGTTGAGGATCTGCCCAGAGACTTCATTTTGTCTTTGACAATGAATTATAGTTAATTACCTACTAGGTGAGATGAATGAAAGAATGAGATGAACATGTCAGTACTAACATGTGGACAGCTGACCTCGGTTCAATAATATCTGCACCAGGAGCATTTACATGTTAATAAGGGATCATGCATTTTAAATAATTGCATTTCAATTATTTCCAAATCTTTGCTTTCAAGAAAGATGAAGGAAAAATCTAGAAAATTGTCAACTGAGGGTTCTTAAAATAATTTCTGATGCGAAATTATTTTTGTGATTTTTTTTCCTCAAAACTTGAAGCTATACCAAAACTGCTTCTATTTCCCTTCAACTTTGGTCAACAAGGTGCCCTCCCAGACAATGGTAGCCATGAAGGGCTTAGACCTCACAAGACACCACTCCTGACACCCTATTGGGGAGATGCTGGAGAGGCCAAGATGCTCTGCTTGGAGAAAGGAAGCATTTCTTTAGCACCCCCTGAAACATCTTCCTAAACGGGCCTGCCATTCCTCATTCCCTCAAGTTCAATAATAGTGGCACAAATGGCAGAGAGAGGTTGTTTCCTCTAAGCCATTCCCTACTGTGTCCCTTAATTTGTGGTTGTCATTGTTGTGCCCCATCCTTTACCATTATCTAGTAGTTTGAATGTCTTACCTAAAATCCCTCAACAGTAATCTGGCCTTATTTATGTCCTAATGGAGGTGAGAATCATCTCACTTCTCATCAACAAGCTTCTCCATGGATATGCTTTTGTATGGTCCATGAACTGAGTGGTTTTTATACTGCTTTCTTCAAATTTTCTTAATTCTACTTGTGCTCTTTTTCTGTTTCTTTTCTGTTTTTGTTTTGTTTTATTGTAGTATACTTGACTAACAATATTATATTAATTTCAGGTGTACAACATAGTGATGTGATATTTTTATAGATTATACTCCAGATAAAGTTATTACAAAATGTTGGCTATATTTCCTGTGCTGTATATTGCATCCATACATGAAGGGAATTATGCTTAGTGAAATAAGTCAGACAGAAAAAGACAAATACTGTGTGTTTTCACTTATACGTGGAATCTAAAAAATAAAACAAGCAAATACATATAACAAAAAAGAAATGGACTCACAGATACAGAGAACAAAATAGTGGTTACCAGTGGGGAGAGGGTTGGGGGGAGGAGCAAGATGGGGGAAGGAGATTAAGAGGTACAAATTACTAGGTATAAAATAAGTTACTTGTGCTCATTTGTGTGTGTGTGTGTGTGTGTACTTAGTTTGATACAATTTTATAACACATATAGGTATATGTATCAACCACCACAGTAATGACACAGAAGAGTCTCATTACCCCAATGCTTTTCATAGCCACACACACCTGCCTCCCATCTCTCCACTCCTTACTTGGGAAACCACTACACTGTTCTCATTTCTATTTTTTTCTTTTCACAAATGTTATATAAATGGAACATACAATATATAACTTTTGGGGATTGATTTTTTTCACTCAGCATAATTCCCTTGAGACTCCTCCAAGTTGTTATTTGTATCAAGAGTACGCTCTTTTTATTGTTGACGTTCTTCCATGGTATGAATGTACTACATTTTGTTTAACCACCCATCCACTGAGGAATATATGAGTTGTTTATATTTTTTGACTATTATGATTAAAGCTACTCTGAACATTTGAGTACAGGTTTTTGTATGAATGTAAGTTTTGTATTTCTCTGGGATAAATGCATCAAATGTAACTGCTGGGTTGTATGATAATTATATGTTCAGTTTTATAAGAAATGGCTAAAGTATTTTCCAGCATGGCTATACCATTTTACATTCCCTCCAGCAAACAGCATTTTCTGCTATTACTACTTTTCCTTTTAGCCAGTCTAAAGGGTGTATAGTGATAGCTCATGGTGGCTTTAATCTGCATCTCCTTGATAGTTATTGATGTTGATTATCTTTCCATGTGCTTGTTTGCCATGTCTATATTCTCTTTACTGAAATGTCTGCTCATGTCTTTTTCCCATTTTGAAATTTGATTTTTTGTTTCTTTTTTGACTGTTGAGTTTTGAGAGTTCATTATATATTCTAGACACAACTCCTTTGGCAGACATAAGGTTTGCGCATATTTCATCTCAGCTTATAATTTATCTTTTCATACTCTTAAGAGGATCTTTCACAGAGAAAAAATTTTGAATTTGATGAGGTACAATTTATCAAGCTTTCCTTTTATGGCTCATGCTTTTGGTATCAAGTCTAAGTAATATTTGCCTAACCTTAAATCTTGAAGATTTTCTCCTATGCTTTTTTCCTAAAAGTTTACATTTTTACATTTTATGTGTAAGTCTATAATTCATTTTGAGTCAATTTTCTATAAGGTATGAGGTTTAGTTTGAATTTGTGTTTGCTTTATTTTTTTTTTTTCACCTATGGATGTCCAATTTTTCCACATCATTTATACCATGAGAGATATTGATCTGTAGGGTTTTTTTTTTGATACTGTGATCATCTAAGTATCTTTGTAAGACTGACTTTATAAAATGAGTTGATAAATGTTCATTCCTCTTCTAATTTCTAGAAGAGATCACATAAAATTGGTGTTGATTCTTTAAAAGTTTGGTAAAATTCTCCAGTGACACCATTTGGGCCTGGAGATTTCATTTAGAGGAGTTTTAAAATCATGAATTCAATTTCTTTAATGGTTATAGGACTATTCACATTATCTATTTAATGTTGGTTGGGTTTCAAAGTTTGTGATTTTTCAAGGAATTGGTCCATCTCTTATAAGGTGTTAAATTTATGAGTACAACGCTTTTTGTAATATGAACTTAATATCCTGTTAATGGTTGGAGGGTCTATAGTGACATACCCCTTTATTCCTATCCCCTTCCTCCCCTTCTCCCCCAATCAGTCTTGTTAGAGGTTTATCAACTTTATTGATCTTTTTGAAGAAAAATCTTTTTGTTTTATTGATTTTTCTGTTTTACTTTTTAAAAGTTAGTTGATTTCTCTTCTTATCTTTATTCTTTCTGCTTTTTTAAAAAAATATTTTGCTGTTATTTTTCTATTTTTTGAGGAAGGCACTTTGATTATTAATTTGAGATATTTTCTCTCTTTAATATAGGCATTTAGTGCTATACATTTCTCTCTTGGGACTGATTTACCTGTATTCTGAATATTTTGACATGTTATGTTTTCATTTTCATTTCATTGTATATATTTTTATATTTCTTTTGAGACTTCTCTTTAACCCATAGATGACTTAAGAGCATGATATTTAATTTCCAAGTGTTTGGAAATTTTTCTCTTGTCTTTCTGTTATCAACTTCTAGGTTTACTCCATTATGTTCAGAGAACATATTTTGTGTAATTTCAATTTTTTAAAAAATTTTGAGGTTTGTTTTATGGCCCAGGGTATAGTTTATCTTGGTGAACATAGTATACTCATTTGGATAAAAGTGTGTATTCAGCAGTTGTTGGGTGATATATAGTGAATTAGATCCTGCTGCTTGATTATATTGTTCAGATCTTCCACATCCTTGTTGATTTTCTGTGTAGTAGTTGTATGAATTACTATGTTGACCTGAAATAAATAGACTGCCAAATATTTCTCCAGCAAATATTGGTTTATTCAGAACCAGTAGAGAATTGCAATTTGGGGTTTGCAACCATGGAAAGCCATGTGCAAGTCCCTGCAGGTCAAGGGAAGGAGACCATTCTTATAGAGAGGAAAAGGAAGTTGGGAGGGCTGTAATAAAGAGTCCATAGCATTTCATTGTCTGAGTCCTTGCCAGGAAAGAAGAGGAGTCTTTCTTCTTCCTATTGGGCTTGGCTATCATGGTAGGGCATAAGAGCTCCCCCATCTGGTTTCCCAACTATATTTAATTGAGGTTTCTGTTTATTAAATTTTTACAGCACAGAGGTGAATGTTGACGTCCCTAGTGTGGACTTTATTTCTCCTTTCATCTTTGTCAGAATATGCTTCATGTATTTTGAAGCTTAATTTTTTGGTGCATACACACTTAGAATTGTTGTATCTTCCTGGTGGATTGATTCTTTAATCATTACCTGATGTTCCTCTTTTTGTCTCTACTAAATTTCTTTGCTGGAGTCACCTTTATCAGATTTTAATATTAATAAAACAATTCCTGCTTTTTTATGAATAATGCTTATATGGTATATCTTTTTCTCTATTTTACATGAGTCTATGTTGTTGAATTTGAAGTCAGTTTCTTGTAAACAACATTTGGTTGGGTTGTGTCTGTATCTTTGTTTTTAAATCTGTACTACTAATCTCTGCCTTTGAATTGACCTCTTTAGACTTTCTACATTTAAAGTAATTATTGCTTTGTTAGGGCTTTAGTCTGCCATTTTATTATTTGTTTTTCTGTTTGTTTCCTCTGTTTCTTGTTCTTCTAGCTATCTTTTCTTGCCTTCCCACTGGTTAATTGAACATTTTTTAGGACTCAATCTTAAGTGGTTTACAGTGTTTTTGTGTTGTTTCTCTTTCCGTAGTTTTCTAAGTGCTAAGGATATTAAAATATGCATATGTGACTTGTGAACAGCCTATAGATATCAACATTTTTCCACTTTGAGTAAAGTGTGGGACTTACTTGCATTTATGTCCCTTTAAGAGTATGTCTCCTAGTGACGAATTCTTTTAGTTTTCCTTCACGTGAAAGTGTCTGTATTCCCCCATGATTTCTGAAGTATAGTTTCCCTGGACATAGAATTTGCATCTGACAGTTCTTTTCTTTCACTGCTTGAAAAACGTGCCAATTCCTTCTAACTTCTGTGGTTTCAGATGAGAAATTTTCTGTCATTTGGATTGTTTTTTTCCCATAGGTAATACATCGTTTCTCTCCGAATGCTCTCACGACTTTTTCTTTGTCTTTATTGTTCAGAAGGTTAATCATAATGTGTTTTGATGTGGGTTTCTTTGAGTTTGCTTAGATTCTTGAGTCAATCAATCTATGTCTTTCACCAAATCTGGGAAGTTTTCTGAATATTTCTTCAAATACTCTTTCTGCTCCACTCTGTTTCTCCTCCCCTTTTAGGATATCCAGTATTGGATCTTTTTGTCATTTCTGCACAGGTCCTTGAGGGTCTATTCATTTTTTCCCCAGTCTTTTTTTTTTTTTTTTATCTCTGTTGTTCAGTTTAGGTAACTTCTATTGATCTGTATTCAAGTTCATCAATGCTATGCTCTGTCATCTCAACTCTACTATTTAGCACATCCAGCAAGTTTTAAAATTTCTGTATTTTTTCATATAATTTCCATTTGATATATTTATTATAACCTATTTCTTTCATGTGATTTTGTTTTTTTCATTTGTTTCAAGATAATTTATAATTGTGTATTGAAGCATTCTTATGATGGCTGTTTTAAAATTCTTGTCAGATGATTCTAACATTTTTGTCATCCTGATGGCAGCATCATTTGATTATGTTTTGCCATTCAAATTGTGATTTTCCAACAGGTGATTTTCTACTGTATCCTGGACATTTAAACTATTATGTCAGAAAACGCTATATTAAATATAAATATTTTATTTTAGCAGGCAACTCTTTTTAGGTTCAACATGCAGATCCTGGACTACTTTTGTGGGCTCTGGTACCAATGGCAAATTTATTTCAGAACTGTTACTATGGTTAATTTGGTCCGCTTGGTGTATCTGGTGCAAATGAGACTCCCATTGGTCACTGCTTAGGAAATTGAAGGATTTTTCCAGGCTATCTGCATCTTGGTGGAGTAAGGAGTGTCTGGTCCATTGGGAGGAAGAGGCTTCCTGGTCCAGGACATCTATTATGCCAAGGTTCCTGCTTCATGGTGCTACCTGGTCACTGGATGTCTTTAGGTGCAGGAGGTGAGTCTCAGGTCTTATAGGGACAAAGGGCTTCCTGAGTTGGCCTCTTATTGTGTCTGAATCCCCTTTGCAGGCACTCCTAGCTGCCTGTTATCTCTTAGTTGTAAGGCGATTCTCAGGTCCAGAGGAGAGACAGAATGTTTCCTAAATCAGGGTGATTACTGTGGTGAGATTTCCCCTTGATGAGCTGCCAGGCATCTCTGGGTTGGGGAGGAGAATCCCAGTCCTGGTGAGAAGGATAGTGCTTCCCCTGGCTGCTTGTTGTCAGTGGGGTCCTCTTGCTAGTGCTGCTGGGCTTGCCTCCTAAATAATGTGGAGGAATGAATCTACAGGAGCCAACCTTCTTTCCTAGGTTAGGTGTGAGGAAACATGGGGTCTGGGTTGTCTTCTGCTGGGTGGAAATTTGTAAGAGGCAATGGAACTGTGTTTTTCCTCCCGTGCCTATCCAGGTTGCCTTCCTCTGTCTACCTTCCAAGGTTCTCTTTTGGTTGCATATTGAATTATTTCCAAGGTTTTAAATTTCACTGAGTGAGGAGAAGCAGAGAGAAACAAGCCTATACTATCTTCTATGGACCTAATTTATACTGTAGACAAAATGCCTAAAAATACAAAGGTTCTCTGCTAAACAAATTTTCCTCAGGAGATGAGTGGTTGACAGGACCATATAAATTTCCAAATTATTTATTGAGAATTGCTCACAGCAAATAAACTGAGGTTCTAGTTATTGAAAAACACACTACTCTTTGAGAATCTGCTTTTAAGCAAGAATTGATCTGCAACTAGAAGAGAACTGACACATATTAGGTCTCAATATGTAATTGTTGAATGAATGAAATAATGGATGAAAATTAAAGACTCTCTCCCCTAACATCATGATGATGCAGATGGCCAAGTAAGGACTAGATATTTTGAAATGAATATGACATATATTTTTGCTGGATTTGCCTGGTGATTTATTTTCCTGATTCTAGACATGGACAATCCCCCTAAAAATCTAAAATTAACACAGAAAGAAGAAAATCTGAATGTGTGATTGTACTAAGGACCAGAAAGTTCTTGAAAAATGAATGAAGAAGAGTAGATCCAGAGACGCCCAGAGTTCATGCAGAAGAGATGGAGGAAAATCTGTCGTTTGGAGGATTGGTCCAGGACAGGGGCATGAATTGAACCATAACATTATTTACCAGTAACTCCAGGGTGACTTGAATAAGAGATTTTAGTTAAGGTTCCCTTAGCAATTGGAGCTTCCAGTGTTCTGGTAATGCAGAGAGGCAGACAGAGGACAGTGTTCAGACTGATCGCCCCTTCCCAAGAGAGTACCCTGGAGGAAGACAAGAGTGTACTATCAAACACCAAGCTTCCATGCTTCTCTCTGTGGACCCATCTGAGGGCCGGAGCCCTGAGGACATCTCTGAGAAGTCACTGCTCTAGCTCCTCATTGACCCTCCTCTATAAGGCACTATTTTGCCTCTTTACACCCTGACTCGCTTTTCCTCCATCTGACAAACAGACCAGTCACAGCCCTTCCCAGAGTGGGCACTTCTGACAACCACCTTACAAATCCCTTGCTACTAAGAGACAGCTGGGTCATCTAGGGCACGCACTGCCCCATCCCATGGACCTGGTTTTGGATCCTGACAGCAGAACTTAGCCAGAAGCTTAGTCTCTCTGCATTCCACTGCTGATGAGCCCCAGCAAGAGAAATTAGTGTGGAATGGCACTGGCCTCTGTCTACAGACTTCAAACACTCACAACAGATGAGGCCTGGTGTTGGTTAAGGGCCATTTGCAACAGTGGCTCTGTGTTTCCACTGTGCTTTTTTATGTTTCACATTACCCATTCTGCTCTGCCTCCCTCACACAGGCCCTGGAGACGGACTCTGCAGGCAGACACCGTCTGCAGTCCCTCAGTGGGAGATGGAGGCCTGCCTTCACTTACACATGTGTCATATTTTGTACGTGAGGAGACTACAAGCAAACCCTCACAGTCAGATATAGGGCTGTTTTTTCTGCCGTGGATGGTACTGGGCAGAGCTGAGCCCAGCACTTTCCATACTGCCCCCTTCTGACCAATAGCACATTTGGTGAATCTATAGTCTTTCCCTGGGAAACAGAGGAATTAGTTGTGCAAAAAGCTACAGTTCCATTCAGGAATCTCACCTTTGAGTAGGACGAAACCAGAAACATATCTCTCAGAGGACAGCCACATTTCAGAGGCAAAATACCACATTCTGGGTTACTGTCTCCCTTATAGCCCCAAGAAGATAGACAGCTGCCCATAGGTCTCCCCCAAGAAGGGGGCTAGACTGAGTCCATGAGCTGAGTTGCCCAAGGGTCCTCATCAGAAGGTTGGAGAAAGATTGAGGTCATTGAAAGGACTTTCCCTACACTGGCTTCTCCACAACCTAATTTGTACCATTTTCTAGAATCTTATCTTTAAGAGACCTTATTGAACTGCAAGTCCCCCAAGAAGAGATAATTTGGGGAATTATTTCTTTCTTTCTTTTTTTTTTTTTTTTACATTTCTTTTCTGATCCTATTTTTTTTAAGCATCCTTATTATTGGAGTATAATTGCTTTACAATAGTGTGTTAGTTTCTGCTGTACAACAAAGTAAATCAGCTATACATATACATATATCCCCATATCTCCTCCCTCTTGCATCTCCCTCCCATCCTCCCTATCCCACCCCTCTAGGTAGACACTAAGCACCAAGCTGATCTCCCTGTGCTATGCGGCTGCTTCCCACTAGTTATCTATTTTACATTTGGTAGTGTATATATGTCCATGTCACTCCCTCACTTCGTCCCAGCTTACCCTTCCCCCTCCCCATGTCCTCAAGTCCATTCTCTACCTCTGCGTCTTTATTCCTGTCCTGCCCCTAGGTTCATCAGAACCTTTTTTTTTAGATTCCATATATATGTGTTAGCATATGGTATTTGTTTTTCTCTTTCTGACTTACTTCACCTTGTATGACAGTCTCTAGGTCAATCCACCTCACTACAAATAAGTCAATTTTGTTTCTTTTTTATGGCTGAGTAATATTCTATTGTATATATGTGCTACATCTTCTTTATCCATTCATCTGTCAATGGACATGTAGGTTGCTTCCATGTCTTGGGTATTGTAAATAGAGCTGCAATGAACATTGTGGTACACGACTCTTTTTGAATTATGGTTTTCTCAGGGTATATGCCCAGTAGTGGGATTTCTGGGTCGTATGGTAGTTCTATTTTTAGTTTTTTAAAGAACCTCCATACTGTTCTCCATAAGAAAGATACTCTTGGGTTAGGAGGGATTGTGGGGAGAGGGAGAAGGAGAAGGTAGCTACAGCATAAATATGGTTCATTTTGCTGAAAAAATAAATATTTCTCAAATTTTTTTCTACTTTGAAATTTTTGTTTAAAAAATCATAATAATATGGAGTCAAATGCAAAACTTCTTTGCATTTCAGTGACAAAATAGGGTACTTCAAATACTTTTAGACTTTACTTTAGGCTGCCCTGAGCTATGTCCACCTGATTACAAACCACTATGCCCTGTCACAGGGCCCATAAGGGGGACATCAAGGAAGCATCTTATCTGTGCCTCTTGAGGGATAATCAGTTCATAGATGGGGTCCTCTGTGGGGCTGTTGGGAATTGAAGGGAGGAAAGGGGACCTCACAGGAGATGGGAATCTTGTCTTAGTAAAGCATTAGGCAAATCATGAGGAAAGGCTTACTAAAAGCTTGCTGCCTTAAGATTGGGTGTCTATCAATCTAGCTGAGGGGCTCACCCATGAATGGTTCTGTGTCTCTTCTTCTGCTATAAAAATCATAAAGACTCAATCATCAAACCAATCTTCCAACAAACCTGCCTTTTTAGAGGGATTTGGGGTATGAATGATGCATATCCATTATTGTAGAATTTCGTAGAGAATGTAAAATGTATTTTTAACTATATCTTGTGTTATCTTCTTTAACTTCAGAGGTAAGCAGGGCAGTAAAGCTATTTTTAGAAATGAGAAAACTGAGGTTAAAGGAACTAGAAAACTAGCCTAAGGGGACCTGGTGGGTAGAGCACAGCAGAGACCATCATCCCAGTTTCCTTATGTTTTATACACTGCCTTTCTCCACTACACTGCATGGTCTCCAACTAAAAAGTGTACAGCAATGTACTTCCAAGCCATGTGGTTTAGTACTTCTTTCACTATTAAAGATGTAAATATAGATTGGTTCTAAGAATGCAGTGAAGAGTTGAGAAATGCTGATATCTGCTTACTTAACATCTTGCATTATAAACCTGGAATTTAGCCAGCTTTGAAACCTAGATTTGCATCTAGTTCTGAGGTCTATGAAAAATTTTAAAGTTTCCAAAGTATCCTGTTTTGTCACCAAAGTTTGAAGTTTTCCATTTGACTCCATAATATATCCTGTTTATTTTATATAAGATTTTCAAAATGAAAAAAAAATCTTTGAAGAGTATTGATTTTTTTTCAGCAAAATATCTTATTGGGGGCATTTGTATGTGAGAGAAGCAGCAATTTACATTTGGGTAGAAGAGAGGAAGAAAAGCATAATGACTTACTCTCGGAAACAGTTGGAAACTACTTTTGGGAATGCTGTGTGCTGCCAGATTGGCTGTGTTGGGACAAGGGAGTGTCTTACATGCTGACACTGTCTAGGGGTAGTATATTTTTTCTTGCATCCTCTTTTGTGCTAACCATGTTTGGGATGCCTATCTCTACAGAGCACAGATCTTGGCACCTGCTCAGTGTTCCACCAACTTCTGGTCCTACTACAAACCCATGTGACAACTGAAGCATAAACAATAAAAATCGAGGACCTCAAAGCAATGTATCACGAGAATGTGGTTCAGAGCTCAAAGCTGCTGATTTCTAATCCAGTCCTGACTTCACTTGATTTTATGGCCCTCTGAGATTTAAAGCAAAGTGAGCAGACACACCTCCTAAACCCAAGACATGTTCTGCCCTCCGCATTGGTTTCTGAGGATTAGCCTCTAAATTAAGAAATACTTCTCCATTAGAAACAAACATTATAGGTGGAAAGAGTTCTTGATCTGAACAGAGATATGAGGCTCATTAAAGATTGTAGTCTTTCTGCCACTTATTTAAGTCTAAGTCAATCTATTTCTCTTTACATTTCTAAATCAGAGGCTGCATGATAGATTTTTTCATAAGGCTCCTTCTAACCAAAGAAACTTTCGCTGGTTCATTGACATTGTAAATGTTTTTTTTTTGTTTGTTTCACTTAACATGCACTTATTTGAAAAACAAATCTTGCAATTTTTGCCATTGGGCTCACTGCCTATAAAATCATCTGTTTGGAGAGCCCCTCTCAGGGGTACCTTGCAAGTGCCAAAGCCTCAGCAGCTGTGGCAGTTACACACTGATGAATTTAGGGAATGGAATGGACTTCAGACCAAGATGACCAGTGAGATATACTTTACAACTCAAGCTGAAGCTTATGTTAAAAATTAAAAGGACTGTATAGATGGCTTTTTTTTCCCCCCTGAGTCTTCTAAATCAGGAAGACAGCTTGCAGCAGCCCATGCGCTAGATATTTCTTGCATGGATGGGCTCCCTGAAAAACCAGAGGGCCAAGACATGTGCCCCAGTTGGGTTTGGAACAAATGGGAGAGGGTTGCTAAGAGGGCTGCTGTGGAGGTCAGACTCCTGCAAATGAGGGTAGATGGCTTTTCCAAGTGGGTTTTAGCAGCCGTCTGTGTCACCTGCATTTCCTAACTTCCTTGTGATTTGTATTCTCCTAAGGTGGCAGCTCTGACAAATGTAAAAGCTAATGAGATAATGTGGGTCTGGTTATCGTTCAAAATAGACAAAATACCAGCAAACAATTCCCTTGTAGTGTAGACAATTTAGACTATAAGTCGATTAGGAAAGATCCTCTAACAAAACTGAAGGTGTGGTCCCATTGCAAATCAGGATCCCTGGTTTGTAGCAATTATGAGAGTGCTTCCCCACCTTACCAGCCTGGAGTTCTCATGCTATTACACAGTTACAGGACCTCTGGGTTGTACATACACTGTTTCCCCATGATCTAGTCACAACTATAGCTAAAAGGGATATGACAAACAAACTTAAAGCATTTTGTTCTGAAAAGGGAAAGCAAAGAGCTTATGTCCTTTATTTCAAATATTTTAATCTTTTAAATAATCTTAGTGAAAATAAATAACGTTACTGTGAAATAAAATAATTAATTTACAATGTGGCTTAAAAAACAAGCTCATCCTTAATGTTCTAATATTATCTTACCAAAATTATTTACAGTACTTTATAAACCACCATCCATCAGTGTGCAGAACAAGTGCGGCTGGTGTTACCAGAGCATGCAGTGTATTTGGAACATTCTTTGTACAACAGCTTTTCTGGTAAAGGTCAATAAGGGGAGCATGCTCCTTTCAACAGCACATCTCTTGAAGACCCTATGCAAGGTCTCTGAAGATTTGCATGTTTACTAGCAGCAGTAAAACAGAGAAAAATGCAAATATTAAAGAAGCTCTAGATGGCTAAACTCCTAAGAACAAGCAAGTCTGGATCTTGGGTATACATTTCCTCAAAGAAGGACTTTGAAGTTTGTTTCAATCTGTGAAATTCTAGTAATGGTCTAAATTTGCTCCTCAACATCTGGTGGAGATAATTGCAACAACAAACGGTATAGATATGTCCATTTGTTCATGTCTTCATTCATTAATTTAAGACAGTTTTATTGAAAGCTCCTATGTATAAGAAAATGGTCTCAGCACTTCAAGGAGTAGAGAGGTAAGATAGTCCTTGCCCTCAAAGACCTTACTCTGAATTTTGGAGGGAAGGATTCATAAGTACATAATGGTAATATGTGGTACACTGAGATAAACATCATAAGCTGTATCAGATTCAGAGATGTTTTACATGATGGCATATAAGACATTGATGAAAGAAAATGAAGATGACACAAACATTGATGGAAAGCTCATTGACTGGAAGAATTAATATTGTTAAAATGAGCATATTACCCGAGGCAATCTACAGATTCAATGCAATCCCTGTCAATACCAAAGGATTTTTTCACAGAACTAGAAAAATAATTCTAAAATTTGTATAGAAACACAGAAGACCCTAAGTAGTCAAAACAATCTTGAGAAAGAAGAACATAACAGGAGGTATCATGCTCCCTGATTTCAAACTATACTACAAAACTTCAGTAATCAAAACAGTACGGTACTGACACAAATAAAGACACATAGATCAATGGAAAAGGATAGAAACCCCAGAAATGAACTCACACTTATATGGGCAATTAATCTACAACAAAGGAGGCAAGAATATACAACAGGGTAAAAACAGCTTCTTTAATAAATGGTGTTGGGAAAACTTGACAGCTACATGCAAGAGAATAAAACTGGGCTGCTTTCTCACATAATATACAAAAAAACCCTCAAAATGGATTAAAGACTTATATGTAAGACCTGAAACCATAACACTTCTAGAAGAAAACAGAGGCAGAACACTCTTTGACATCAGACTTAGCAAATTTTTTAGATATGTCTCTCCAGGCAAGGAAAACAAAAGCAAAAATAAACAAATCAAACTACATCAAACTAAAAAGCTCTTGCATAGTGAAGGAAACTATTAACAAAATGAAAAGGTTGCCTACTGAATGGGAGAAGATATTTGCAAACAATATATATGATAAGGGGTTAATATCCAGGATATACAAAGAATCCATACAACTTAACATCAAAAAAGCAAACAACCCAATTAAAAAATGGGCAGAAGACCTGAATAGACACTTTTCCAAAGAAGACATACAGATAGCAACAAGCATATGAAAAGATGCTGAACATCATTAATCATTAGGGAAATGTAAATCAAAACCACAGTGAGATATCACCTCACACTTGTCAGAATGTCTATTATCAAAACAACAAGTAAGTGTTGGTGAGGATGTAGAGAAGAGGGAACCCATGTGCTCTGTTGGTAGGAGTGTAAATTGGTTCAGTCACTCTGGAAAACAGTATGGAGATTCCTCAAAACTTAAAAATAGAACTATCATACAACACAGCAATTCTACTCTGGGGTATTTATCTGAAGAAAATGCAAATATTAATTCAAAGAGATATATGCACTTCTATATTCACCGCAGCATTATTTACAATAGCCAATATATGGAAGCAACCTAAATGTCCATCAATAGGTGAATGGCTAAAGAAGATGGGGTATATATATATATATATATATATATATATATATATATATACACATACACACACATACAATGGAATGTTATTTAGCCATAACAGAATAAAATCTTACCATTTGGGAAAATATGGATGGACCTAGAGGGTATTACGCTAAGTGAAATAAATAAGACAGAGAAAAAGAAATACTGAATGATTTTGCTTATATGTGGAATCTAAAAAAACAAAAGAACAAATATAACCAAAGAAAAACAAAGTCATAGATAAAGAGAACAGAGGGATGGCAGGTAGGGAGAGGAGAGAAATAGGTGAAGAAGATTATGAGGTACAAACTTCCAGTTACAAAATAAATGAGACACTGGTATGAAAGGTAAAGTGTGGGGAATAGAGTCAATAATTATATAATATCTTTGTAAGGTGACAGGTGGTAACTAGACGTATTGTGGTGATCATTTTGAAATGTACAGAAATATCGAATCACTATGTTGTACACCAGGAACTAACATAGTGTCATAGGTCAATTATACTTTAAAAGCAAGCAAACAAGCAGACAACAAACTCGTAGAAAAAAAGATCAGATTTGTGGTGACCAGAGGTGGGGTATTAGGGGAGGGGGAATTGAATGAAGGTGGTCAAAAGGTAAAAACTTCCAGTCACAAGATAAATAAGTACTAGTTATGTAATATACTATTACTATTAATATGATAAATATAACTAACATGATGTAGGTCATGTATGAACGTTGTTAGGAGAGTAAATCCAAGAGTTCTCATCTCAAGGAAAGTATTTTTTCTATTTATTTAATGTTGTATTTCTATGGGTGATGGATGTTCACTAAACCTGTTGTGATAATCATTTCATGATGTACCTATGTCAAATCATTATGCTGTACACCTTAAACTTATACAGTGCTGTATGTCAATTCTACATCACTAAAACTGGAAGAAAAAGAAGGCTGAAAAAGAAAAGATGGATTATGGCATATTTGGGGGACTGCACTAATATCAGTTTCTAAACTGATTGAAAAATAGCTCCAAGTCAATGAAAAGTGCAGTCCTCATAGAATCATATAACCTGGAAGGGTATACTAGACAAAGACTAGTTTTCTTTTGAAAAGATACTCAGTAATCTTTTTTGGTCCACTTAAAAGCCTTTAACCATTTTTTCCTGACCAAGTCTTACTGTCGTCTCTGATAAGAGAACAGTTCAATGGTTCAGTTATGTTTGGAGATGGCTTCTTCTCCATGTTGGTGACCCATGTATAATCTAATGAGGAACATCAGCCGTGACCCTGGGAGAATACATTCGAGTATGCAAATGAATGAATACAGACAAGTGCAAATGTAGCACAACTAATTGCCCTGGGGGTGAGCTGAATCAGAGGATAAGTAAGGTTCCTTGTTTGAGTGACAACTCCAATCATGAGAAGCCAGGAATAGGGCTTCTCTTAACACAGAATTAACAGATGACTTTAAGAAATTGAAGAGAGTACTTGGAACATTATTGTGTTAATCAGTGGAAATGATAATCAGGAAGTAGAAGATGTGGTCCAGGGAAAGAAGAACAAATAAATTAAAGCAGGAAGCCGTGCAGTCTCACATACTGCATTGTGCATTGCGGTAGGAGTTTGGGGAGAGATAATGGTGCACCACAATACTGAGAGCAATTTGTTCACATGTGGTGAATGGGAACAGAATCAAGGGGACTGATTGGTACAAAGGAGGAATCAACTGTGGGCACATGTGACAAACAGATTTCTGAATCTGACATATAATCAGCTAAATATGGAACATGTTATTACATAATTACATTATTATTATACAACAGAACTGACAAAATGCTGTTATGTTTCATAAGTAAGGGTAGGACATGCAGGTAATAATAAACACCTCCATCTCTACAGCATTTTGTAAGTGAATGTTCTCATTAATAACCCTTAGATGTATATACTGTTATTTCTGTGTTTCAGTGGAAGAACTGAAGCTCAAACAGCTAATGGGTGGCAGAGGCATTACTTATTCGGCTTCTGATTTCCATTAAACCACAGCTGCTTCTTCTGTACCATGAGACAGTTCTCCTGTCACGCTGCCCTGGCCAAATCCTGCATAGAATTCTATGTGGAACCAGAGGTCATGCAATAACTATCCAGGAGGCCAAACCGTAGGAAAGCAAGACCCACCAATAATGTCCAAAATATCTATGACTACATCCTTAAGAGACCAGAAAGCTGAGGGGAACAGAGCGGGTACCTTGTGGAGGAGATGCTGAATTTAAAGTAGTGACCAGAAGGATGTCCTGATGGAAGATGCAAAAATGAGAAAATAACAGCAAACTTCTTGGGAGGATTGACCATGCCAGGCATTGGCTATGTAAGTTACATTGGCTTTTCTCCTCTATTCTTATATGCCTACGAGGTAGGTACTGTCTCCATCTTTCAGACATGGAAACTGAAGCACAGAGATGTTTGAGGAGACCTTAAGGTCCCTACCTTGTAAATGGTAGGGCAGAGATTGAAACCCAGGTCTGTCAGATTCTAAACCTGCCACTATTTTCCACTCAGCCCTGTATACACATTGCCGTAAAAGTGATTATAGTTAATTAGGGCTTTTCAGAAGTGTCTGAGAGAATTTGGAAAAAATTTATTTGGAGTAAAGTCAATAATTAGGCCCAAATCTTATCAGACAATATTAGTAGTTTGCATGAAGCATACAATTAAAAACAGAAACAATCTATGATCTTAGGAGAATATTCAGAGTGTCCTAAAATTGCAGCTCTAGTTGCCATGGGATGTCAGGGTGACAATTGAGGAAGGAATGGTATAATTTAGTGGAAAGTGTATTATACCAGGTTTTGAAATAAATTGTACACTCTTCTAGGTTAATAGCCATTAGATGAGTTATAAATAGATACTAATATGGATGCTGTTTAGTAAAACAAGAAAACGAAATCATTACTATTTACAATAAACTATGTTGCACAAAACCTATGAAAGCTTATGGAATGCAACCCATTTTAAAACAGCTGTTGCCTTTAGATGGCGTTACAATTAAAGACAAAGAAGATCTTAAGGATTTCCCAAACGCTGTCTTTGAACATTACACTGGCCCTCGATTATCATTCATTGAGCCAGTGGCATCTGACCTGGGGAGTTATTACCATTTTCCCCCAGATTGCCTCAGATGAAAATCTAATACAATTTTTAAAAAACTGAAGTCCAGAAAAACCACGACGTCAAATAGCCCAGGCTGTCAGAGATTGCTTCTATTTTCTGTTACTTCTTCAGTTGGATCCTTGTCCCAGCTGGCCCTCCAGGCTTGTTCAGACCTCTCATCTGTCCACCTCTCTATCAACACTGACTTTGAGTTCAGCTCTTCCTCCTCAGATCTGCTTAATACCATTTTGGGGACCAGGGCTCCCAGATGTACTCCACTGAAATACCAGACCCCCAGCTAGCACTGTGGGGTGAGTTTTCTGTAATAGCCCACCCTCCATGGCACGTGGTTAAACAAAACACAACATCGTCAGAGGAAAAACTTGCATCTGGATTAGTTTCTGGAAGCCCAGTAGTAATACCAAGGATAATGAGAACTTAATTGACTAAGAGGGCTCACTAAAGCAACTAATGAGGCTGCCCGACCTAGAATTCCTGTACCTTCACAGCCGAAGGGGGGATTATTTTCATGGCAATTTTTGAATAGCCCTTTTGTTTTTACCTTCGATCTTCAAAGTTTTAGAAATATTGAGGTCTAAACTCATAAAGCATAGCCATGAAATGGGGACATTTAGAAATTATATTAAAATAATATTGATATGACCTATTTTCATAATTTCACTAGACCAAAAGTTAAAATGTCAGTCCAATGCAGCTGAAGGCATGAAGCCACCCTGGTGACAGATGGCCTACAGTTCCCAATCAAAAAAGTCCCCCTCACTGGCCCTGATCTTGGGCAAAAGCTTTCCTCCCATGGTGGACCTTTGTCAGGGTAATTGTGCTCCAGCCAGTATTAGTTGGGAAACCCATTTGTTTCGAGAATCTGGCTCTTTCTGGAGGCAAGCGGGTTGGTCAGAGGATCTCCCATTCTTCTTCATTTTTCTGTGAGTGATTCTCTGCTTTTCTTCAGGATAGTTCTTGCTTTTTCTCCAGCACTCTCTGCTTCCCCTAATGAATGATCAACGTTCTGGCATTTTGCCTTCTGAATTTTGAGATCTTGTCATGGCTCAAAGCAGCGGTAACTATTTTTATTTCATTTTCAAAATCGTTTCTGAGGGCAATGGGATGGTTTTAATTTGACTGATCCACATCATTATTTTTTCCTGTTAGATTTTTTTTTTTTCTATTGCATTGTTTGGCAAAATTCCTGATTTACCCTTGGCTAATTCCAAGAACAGGCAAAGAGATGTTTACAGGTATCCTTAATCTCAAAGTTGATAATCTATAACGTAGTTATTAAACTTGTTTTGCTGCCAAAGGCAAACTGAATGAGGATGTTTGTTCCCATGAAGATAACTCTATATTTCTAGTCTTTTCTAAATCTTACCTGGATCTGTAGGACACTAGTACATTAAAGAAAATCTTTAACAGCGACTCAAGATCTCCAGCCCCCAAATCATCCTCACCCTAATGCTTAATCACTGCTCCTCGGAGCCAGGGCTCAGAGGAGAAGCACATTTAGGAAAGAATTTATAGATGGAAAACTACTGAAGACAACTTGATGGAATGAGCCAAACCATCCCAAAGTAAAAACAAACAAACAAAAAACAAATTATTTTTTGGGAAATGCTACAGTCCAAAGACTTATTTATTTATTTTTGGTTGTATTGGCTATCGGTTGCATATTTTTGCTTTGTTTGATTTTTTTTATGGTATGCATATTCCTCCAGATTCCAGAGGTTCCACGTTCTTCTTCTTGTGCAGACCTTCTATATGTGCAGACTAACCCTGCCTACTCTCCAAATCTCCCTGCTGCTGTTTAGCCAACTCCCTTCTCTTGCTTAGTTCCAAAATCTCTGAATGAAACCTATATGGTAGGCGGTACAAGACTGGGCCTAGAGAAAATTACAAACTAGGGGAAACTTTCTTTAGAGGTTTCCAGTTCCCTTTCTTTTTTTAAATTTATTTATTTATGGCTGTGTTGGGTCTTCGTTTCTGTGTGAGGCCTTTCTCTAGTTGTGGCAAGTGGGGGCCACTCTTCATCGCGGTGCACGGGCCTCTCACTATCGCGGCCTCTCTTGTTGCGGAGCACAGGCTCCAGACGCGCAGGCTCAGTAGTTGTGGCTCACGGGCCTAGTTGTTCCGCGGCATGTGAGATCTTCCCAGACCAGGGCTCGAACCCGTGTCCCCTGCATTGGCAGGCGGATTCTCAACCACTGCGCCACCAGGGAAGCCCCTCCAGTTCCCTTTCTAAATCTCCAAAGCTAGTAATGACACAGTCTTGCTGGCAATGTGGCTACAGTCTGGTAGGAGTGTAGATATGTATATAATATTCTTGGAGATTGTTTTAACAATATGCATTGGGACTTCCCTTGTGGCACAATGGTTAAGAATCTGCCTGCCAATGCAGGGGACCCGGGTTCGATCCCTGGTCCAGGAAGAACCCACATGCTGTGGAGCAACTAAGCCCATGTGCCACAACTACTGAGCCTGAGCTTTAGAGCCCACGAGCCACAATTACTGAGCCCATGTGTCACAACTGCTGAAGCCTGTGTGCCTAGAGCCCGTGTTCTGCAACAAGAGAAGCCACCACAATGAGAAGCCCATGCACCACAATGAAGAGTAGCCCCTGCTCACCATAGCTAGAGAAAGCCTGTGTGCAGCAACAAAGACCCAACACAGCCAAAAATAAATAAATAAAATAAATAAAATTTAAAAAAAAGCAATATGCAGCAATAGGCTTATTGCGTTCATATATTTTGGCTCAATAATTTTAACTTTGGGAACTTATCCTAAGGAAATAATCTGAAATACAGCAGAAGTTTTGTACAAAAAGATGTCAACTTCTTTGTTATTTATGTTAGTATACAATTAATGGCAGTCTAAATGTCCAACACTGAGGGAATTATCTGTAAGTTGTGATATAACCACATGATGGAATATTATGCAGCCTTTAAATGTGCTTTAACATGGGGAAATGTGTATCATAAGGTTACATAATATTATGTTAAGTCAAATGTGAAGTATGAGCTCAACACATAATTTTTCTATAATTTGTATAGAAAAAAATAAAGGAAGAAAATACACAACAGGGGAAATAAGACTTTCTGGGTGATGAAATTGAATAAAGATTTTTTTTTTTTGGCTTTGTGTTATTCATCAATTTTCCAAAGTTGATGTAACAAGCATATATAATTTTGTAAATAAGAAAAATAAATTCAGAGGGACATTGGGTTTTCACTGCTTCAGCCTAGAGAAAGAACAGGAAGAAAAGCCACATGGTAGCTGCCCATGATCCCTCCTAGGAAGGGTATGGATGGAGGAAGTTACCTTTCTTAATAAAGCTCTTTGGGTGTCTAAGTCCACACCCTCAGCCTGTACTTACAGAGCTTCTGTACTCTGATGGAAGGAGACCTATTGAGACCCTGAGACTTACCAAGTTTAGAATTAAGTCCACCTGGATAAGGGCCTTGAGTAAACTTGCAGGAGAGAAGGGACCTCAGGATATATAATTTGGGGGATTCCCTTGGGTGTGCAGTTGCCAAAAAAGACAATGGAAAAGCCAAAACCACTTTTACTGTCTTCAGTATCTCATTGAAGTCTTGGTTCACATGTACTCCCTCCAAACCAGTCCTTTTTCACCTTCAGAGTACAGACTCTAGAGTCAGACTGCCTGTTTTCAAGTCCTGGGCTCAACCCTTAACACCTATGAGACTTTGGGGGAAGTCCCTTAACATTACTGAGTTTCAGTTTCCTACCTATAAATAAAGATAATAATTGTCCTTATTTCATAGGGTTTTCCTAAAGATTAAATCCACATAAAGTGTTGAGGATGGTACACATAGAAACCACTCAATGAATGTAGGCTTTTATTACTGCCAGTTATTCATAGCAGTTTTTATATTAGTTATATAAGTTTATCTAATTTATTATTCGTTTACTTGCTTATTACATGTTTCCTTCACTCAATATGATTTCCATGAAGGCAGGACCCTTATCTGTTTTGTTAATAACTTGTTGAAGCAAAGCCTGATAAATAGTGGGTGCTCGAGAACTAATTATTTGATGGCAGAATGATCATGTGTGCATCCGGTAAGGATCAGTCTTCTTCCCCGGCTATATGGGCATGGCTGAGGCTAGCCCGTTTGAAAGGGATGCATTGGGAATATGCTAGTGGCAGAAGGATCACTTAGCAGAGGGGGTGCAATGGTGAGAGCCTGGTGAGGATAGATGGGAGGAGGGTGAAGGTCACAAAGTAGGGGGTTTGGAGCAGAATCTGATGTTGGAGAAGCTAGGGCATCCAAGGGCCAAGGAGACAAAAGCAGGGAATGCGGCTCTAATGCAGAAGATAGGGAGGGGGTCTGGGCAAGTTGTGGGTGCAAGCTGGCTGCATGAGAGGCAGGCTTTGGTAGAACTCCCAGCAAGGGCACAAGCAGACAGGCCAGCTCTATTGCAAGCATTAAATTCTTGCCTGGTAGCCTAGCTTGGACTTTCATTATAGAAATTTGGTTAAGGTGTAAAAAAATTTGAAAGAGTAGAAAAATAAAATAGCTGCCCCCAAATAATTCCCAGGCCCATATCAAATACTACTACCATTAAACTTTCCCAAATCATTCCAGCTAGCTACTTATATGGCATTTAGCTTTCACTGGCTTATGTTTGGAATAATTTGTGTTCAGTACTTACCTGGATTACTAGACTGTAAATTGAACTTTTCTCCACCAGGGATGGTTTTTCCTAATTTGGTGAGACCAGTAGCATGAAAGAAAAGGTAGACTTATTATAGCAGGTTTCAAATGCCATTTTCAAGATGTTTTTAACAGTTGTAAGTTGATATATTCCTAACTCAATCTCAGCCTCAAACTGTAATTTCCCTGAACAGTTCTCAATTCCAACTTTCTCTTTCTTTTTCCTCTGTCACACACCATTACCATTTTTTGTCCTGAATTTTAAACCATATTTGTTATCTTAATCTGGGGTTTTTCCATACATTTATGTGGATTGCTGTTATCTAAAATTGTAAACTGTTAGGAGACGGACACTGTGTCTCATTTGTACCTCTGTCCTTTGAGTTGAACAGGCATACCAAGCCCTAATTTTGCAATATCCTGGAGGTATTTTTAGTGATATCCACTTTTTCTTCTCTGGTAACTATATCTTAATGACCAAATTCTTAAAATGATTTTCAATTAACTTTAATCTAAAAACACAATGTGCCAGAAAGTACTTCTTAAGGGGTTGTTGGGAAAAATACAAACATTTGTCCCAGTTCCCCAGTGATGGAAAATGGATTAATGAAAAGATAACAGACCTAATAGTGTTAGTATCCACATACGTAAGAGTGACTTAATTGAGGAGGTTTAGCCGCAAGACAGGCTAAATATTACCTTTGATGAAGACTGTTGTTTTCTGATATGCCTCATTTTCAAGAAGTTGATCAGACTAGAAGTTGGATTATGAATTCATCGTCTGTGACTCACGTGGAATGCACCCTTTCTGTCCAAACCTTGTGTTCCAGTAAGATTTCAACTTCCAAACTCTTGGCAGTGATGAGAACCAAACACAGGCATGTAACATAGTGTGCCAGGCATCACAGTATTTATGCTCTCTTTTTAACAAAAGTTGCTTTAGACAAATTTTGACTTTGTTCAAGAACAGCACTAAGTCTTAGAAAAAATGTGGAGTTGTGAAATCAAGGAATTTTCAACCGAAATAAATCATATGCTAAATGATAGCAGCAAAATAGCATCAATTGGTACTCCTAATATGGAGGCAATGTTTCTTCTCTCTGAGGCACGATTAGGCATAGAAATGCTAAAGCCTAGTTTTGCCTAGTGCACTACTTCCTTGCCCAACCCTGAACAATAAGGTAACCAATTGTCCTTGGGGTCATGAAGGGGCCAATGCAACTATCGAATGTCTTACTGTGATAATAATCTCAATAAATCTCTTATAATCTACAGAGAACTTTCATGTACTTTACCTCACTTGATCGTAGTAGTGACCCCTTGTGAAGGGCAAGGCTGATATTCTTATTGCTACGTCCAGGTCTCTCTCAGTGCCTACCACATACATAGTTAGCACTTAAGAGCTACTTATGGGATTGAAGTTGTTGAACCCACATTTTTCATAATAGTAAAGAGTGTTTAAAGATTTTTTCCCATACATAGTTAGCACTTAATAGCTACTTATAGAATCGAAGTTTTTGAATCCACACTTTTCATAATAGTAAAGAGTGTTTAATGATTTTCCCAAACTCAGCCATACCAGATAAAATTCATAGGACTTAAAGCCATATCTTACACACTGTGTCTAAAGCTCTTGTCATTGGCACCTGTGAAAGCATTTCTTTTTCCCAATTGACTGTTTACACCATAGCAAGCAAACTATTCCTGGTGCCCCTAGACTGCAATGATTTGAACAGTCTTCAGAATAGGCTTAAATCTAATCAGCTACATGCTAAAGAGAAAAAGAAGAGGGAGCTGGGAAGGAGCAGAATGATGACAAAAGCTTTGGGTGTGGATCAAGTGGTATTTAAAATAAATAAAATAAAAGTTATCCTGTAATCAGTAAACAGCAATATAATTAGAATTTTTTTTTTCCTATTTACTTCCTTTAGCATGCAATGGGGGGAAATGAAAAAAAAGTCAAGGACTCAATCAAACAGATGGTTCTCAAGTTATTATTTCCCCCTTGATGTTGTTTACAAGAATCAGAGGCTCGTTTAATGAAACATGACTCCCGGATTCCAGTGAGGCCAGCAGTTCTCCATGAGAAGGAGAGAGGATAGCAGTAGGGAGAAGATTCAGATCATAAGCTTTTATTATGTGCATTATTATGCCTCATTAATTAACCTAACCACTGTCCTGGTGACGTTCTGGTCTCACTCCACAGGAAAAAATTAGTCTGGATTGCCAAGTTAAATAGACAATTACAGGAAGATCAAATTATGCCTACATTGCATTCTGTCGGGGCATCAGGCCAAATTCATGTCAAATTCATAAGATTGGAATATCCTCACTAAAAACAGCCCTGAAGAACCGACGTCACTAGCCATTTGGCGTCTACACAGAGGATGTATTGATCTTGCTTGAGTTTCCTTTCTCAGAAGCACATAATAGACCAAGAGAGAGGGCTTTCTGAGCATCACCAGCTGGTTAGATCCTTTGTTATGTCCAATAAAGCACAATGTAGCAGGGGGAAACATCCCCACCTCATGAGCTCCTGTCTCCCATCCTGGCTGGCAGCTGTCACAGCCCTGTAGAGACAATTTGGACATTTAAAGAGAACAGTGGGAACTTCTAGTGTAGGTTTTCCACTGTGGAATGCTTGGTTCTGTCTGTAATCTTGAGGAAAGATTTTCCATGGAAGAATGGCTGAAACAGAGGAAAAGTCCACTCACTGTCCTTGAATATCTGATGTTTCCAGCACCAGAAATGATGCTACCCTGGGGTGAATAAGAACAAACACTATAATGCTTTCAAGAGGAGTGTATTTACCAGTGGTCCAGGGCTCAGAAATGGAGAGTAAAATGATTTAGGACCACTCAAGAGTGAAACATTTAAGAAAATTTAAGTTTGGATGTAACTTGGAAAGAAAGCTGCTCCCTGACTCCCATTCTAGGGCGTTCCTCCTTCATAATCAAAGGTGTCCAAACCAAGGCCCTTTTCCAGGTTACTTCCCTTTTAGGCAGAAAGTCCCCAACTTAGAGTCTTTCACTTCTATTTTCTAGCAGATGTATTGAGTACACAGAGATACAATTTTTGACATCTTTACTTTGAAAGAAAAAGTTCTAATTCTTTTCTTATGATCACTTATGCATTTGATGGGAATTCACTATATGTACATTTACTGGGCACAAGATACTTTTTGGGCACTGAATAGTCCATTTTCTATAAGGTATTCTAAAAAAAACTAAACTTACAAATTGAAATCTTAAATGTTGCTGCACCTCAATGTTCTATGCTCAGACCTTTTCCCTCCTTCCTCTTCTGACTTTCCTTGGGTGACCTCATATGTTTTCATATCTTCAACTTCTGCTTTTGGATGAGCCCCAAGTTTGATTTTAATACCCCAGAACTCTCTTTCTGTCTCTCAGGCTGAGACTTGTGTATAATATTTATTCTGGACATCCAAAGGTTTCACAAAGTTAACTTTTTCTAAACTTAATGAATTTTCATCCTTAAAATAGCTGCTTCTTATACATGTTCCCCTTTCCAATGGGTGGTCCTGTTGATTCTATCGTCTTTATATTTCTTTAACCTGCCATTTCTTTACATCTTCACTGTCACTCCTTCCTTCATCCAGATCGTCATCATCTGTCTTCTGGATTGCAGCGACAATCTTGCCCATAGCACATGTCTGCTCACTCCTCTTCCCCAGATTCCTCAGTAAGCTCCTTAGTGAGCTCAGCAGAGCAGACACAATTCTTTGTGGTTTGGCACCCGATTACCTCTACAGCCAGAGTTAGTATTTCACTTAGGATTAACATCACACTTGCTAGCCATTCTGAATCTCTTGCAGTTCCCAATCACATTATGTTCTCTCTCACCTGTGGGCTTTCATTATATAGTAATCATTACCCGTGCTACCTCGTTTTGCCTGGAATCACCTTTTCTTTCTTCACTCAGGTATCACCTAGTGATTTTTCAAGACTTCATCTGGGCACTGCTTCCCTTGGACCACTCCTGTACTTCTGTGACCATCATCAATTTCTTCCCGCTTGTCGGCATATACCGTCCTACACTTCAAGAGGTGGAGTCTATTTGCTCCCCATTTATGACTTTCTATGAAGCAGAAATGATGTTCTGAGACTTCTGAGCCCAAAGCTAAAGAGTGCTGGCAGTTGTCACATTCTACCTCTGAAAAAGCCAGCAAATATATAAGTTCAGCCCCCCTCAAGACTGCCATGTTGTGAGGCATCCCAAGCTAGCACATGGAGAGACCGCACAGAGGAGAACCAAGGAACCCGGACAATGGTGATAAATAACTTAGGCCCCAGTCAAATGACTCCCATCACATTGTTCCAGCCTGCTCCCACTGGTCAAGCCATTCAGCAAATGTCCAGACATTGTGGAGCAGAGACGAACCATTCCTTACTCTGTCCTGTCTAAATTCTTAATTTACAGAATTATAAGCAAATAAATGGCTGTTATCTTCATGTACTAAGTTTGAAAGGGTCTTTTTCAGTGTAGATGATTGAAATACCCTCTAAATCTGGCATGGATACTTCTCCCATAATCTTCTTAGTGTCTTTGTGGGCCTCTGGTGTATTACTATCCTACTGCAATTCTCAAAATAAAGGTTTCTTTCCCTGTATTCCTTCTTTGTCCCAACTTTCTTTCTTTAAGCATGTGAAAATTGATGATCTTAACAGCTGGCAGAATTTTCTTTAAGAAAGAAACTGTCTTCATTTGTAAAGATAAGTGTCTGAGCCCCTGGAAATTGAAGAATAAAACTTTGTGGGCAAGAACCAAGGCTTCTGAGGATCATGGCTGAACTGAATCTGCATGGAAAGTGAAGAATAATTTTTTTTAAGGAGTAGGGAGAGAGAGAAAGAGGGATGAGAGAGAATTCAGAAAGGCCCTGTGAGTCAGGGGACTGTGTGGGGAGGGAGGCAATGGATACTGCTCTGTGGGAGGTGACTAAGACACATTTTGAAATCAAGGTAAGTAATGTACAATTTGAAATTGCTTTAGATTTTGACATGTAAACATTTCTTTTCTCCCTTGCCCATCTCCCCACCACAAAACCACCAGTAAAGCTTACCACTTTACACCAGTAAAGTTTTTGTGTGAATGGGATATTTTTTTGTGAACCATGGGAAACATCACACATCAGAGACCAACAGTCAGAAGTGACCTGAGAATATAACCTCCAAAGAAAATGACAGAAACTGAGTGAAAACCATGGAATTGGAGGTTCAAGCTAAAATTACCTGGATCCCAAGGGGTCAGAAGAATAACTGACTCAGGGTTTGTGGGTTACTTCTCTGTTCCTAGCACCTAGCATGGTGTCTGGGACACTGTAGTTTTCAATAAGCATTTGTTGAATAAATGATTGAATAAATGAAAGAATGAATGAAAAGATGATTTATAGGATAAAGTATGGCTCTTTAGAACCTTTGTGCTATGGCAGAACAGCATGAGATCCAAAGTCAGAGAATCTGTGTTTGAGTCTCACTCTTAGGTGACATTTGGCAACTTGCTTTTCTAATTCGGTCTCATCTATAAAGTGGGATTAATAGTAATGCCTCCTTCACAGAGATTTAGCAGACACCCAGTAAAGGCTACTCCTACATCCCCACTGCCCAAGACAACAGCAGCTTGGTGTACAGACATGAGGGAGTTTTCTCAGGGTCGTAGGTAGGCAAGGAGCAGGACCACTATGGGAGCAGGACCCAAGGTAGAACACAGAGTTGTTTTCCATTATTGTTACCAGGACTTTGTTTGGTAATGTTCTTGCAAAGAGTTTCCTTTCATGATTTCTGCCTAAGAATAAGAAATCTGGGAATGGTTGCCATCTGTATGTATGTGTTTTTCATTTTGAGGTTCTAAATTTTGGAGATGGAAGGACATGGGGAGAAGAAAAAATTTCTTTTCCAACAGATTTTGGTGAAAAGCAAAGACAACTAAAATTAGCCATTAAGCGTTATTGAAAATAAGCAGCATGTCCATGGTTGTCATTTTATTAGTGACGGGGCCAAGGAAAGAAAAAGAACAAGGAACAATTTTAGCTTTTGAACTACATGGCTTCTGACACCCAGATAGTGGTTCCAGAGAATGCATTCTCTTTCCAAGTTGGACTTTTCCCCCACCCATCCCCAATCAAAAAATAGAAGCAATGTTTCTGTTGGGGCTGATTACCCGCAAGTACACTTGGTTCCCTCTTCTCTGCTCCTTGTACCTTGCCTTCCTTAGTCAAGTGGGCCATATTTCCTTTTTCATCTTCCCTGTAAAATGATGATGAAAATCATTTTACACATGGTTGCAATTCCAAGAAAAATCCCCACAGCACTAAGTTGATTTTGATCTCTGGTTTTTGTGACATGGAAAATGAATTTCATCGATTTCTGCTCTAATCTTTATTACTTATTTTCTTCTGCTGACCTTGGGTTTATTTTCTCTTCCTTCTGGTTATTTTTAAGGTGAAAGCCAAGGTCATTGATATGAGACACTTCTTTTCTAATAAAGATGTTAAATGCTATAAATTCCCCTCTGAGTACTGCTTTATTGGCATCCCACACGTTCTGATATGTTATGCTTTCATTTTCATTCAGTTCAAACTGCTTTCTATTTCTCATCTTGAGAATTTCTTTGACTCACAGGTTATTTTGAGTCTGTTATGTAACTTCCAAATACTTGGATATTTTCCATATATCTTCCTGTTATTGATTTATAATTGAATTCCATTGTGGTTAGAGAACAATCTTCGGATGATTTAAATCCTTTTAATTTATTGAGACTTGCTTTACTGCACAAACCATGGTCTGAGTACATGTTCCATGTGTACTTGAAAATAATTTTTATTCTGTTGTTCCTGGTTTTATGAATGTCAAATAGGTAAACTTAGTTAATAGTGTTGTTCAAGTGTACTATATCTTAACTGATTTTCTATTTATGTCATAAATTACTAAACGAGGGCTAATGTAATGCCTTGCTGTAATTGTGGGTTTATCTACTTATTCTTTCAACTTTGCTTTCTATCAAATTTTTCTTTATGGATCTTAAAGCTGTATGCATCAACATTCAGGATTGTTATATCCTCTTGATGAATTGATCCCCTATTAATTAGAAAATGATCCTTTTATGCATAAGATCTTTGCTCTGAAACCTACTTTGCCTGCTAATAATTTAGCCACTCCAGCATTCTTTTGATTTTCCTTTCTTTTAACCTATTTATATCTTTATATTTAGAGTGGATTTCTTGTAGGATTTTTATGTGTTGCTTTTTTATATACTCTGACAGTCTGTGGCATTTAATTAAAATATTTAGACCATTTGCATTTAGTATAATTAAAGTTGAGTTTAAATCTGCCACCTTGTTAATTGGTTTCTTTTTGTCTCATTTGCCCTTTATGTTTTCTTATTTTTTCAGCCCTGTTTTGTATTAATTGAGAATTTTCTATGAATTCCATTTTATTTCCTTTTAGGCTTAGTAGCATAACTCATTTTATTTTTGTTTTATGTAATTATTTTAGAGTTCATAATACACATACTTACCAGTGGGGAGAGGGATGAGGGAAGGGCAATATAAGGGTAGGGGAATAAGAGATACAAACTATGTACCTATGTATAAAGTAAATAAGATACAAGGGTATATTGTCAGTAGGAAATATAACATATATATATATAATTTTAAATGGAATATAATCTATATAACATTGAATCATTATGTTGTATACCTGAAATAAATATAATATTGTAAATCAAGTATACTTTAATAAAGATAAATTAAAACAAAAAAATAGTATATTAACATTTCCAGTGTTCTTCATTACTTTTTGTAAATACACAGTTCCATTTGGTATCATTTTTGTTCTGCCCAAAGAACATCCTTTAACATTTCTTATACTTCCCATCTGCTGGTGATTAATTCTTTCTGTTTTTATATGTTTGAAAACATAATTATTTTGCTTTGATTTCTAAAATGTTTTTTGCTTGGTACAGAATTCAAGTTTTACAGATTTTTTTTCCTTTTCTTATTTTAAAGATGGTCCACCTTTTCCTTGCTTACATTTTTTTTTTTAAAATTTTTTATTTATTTATATTTATTTTTGGCTGTGTTGGGTCTTCGTTTCTGTGCGAGGGCTTTCTCTAGTTGCGGCGAGCGGGGGCCACTCTTCATCGCTGTGCGCGGGCCTCTCACCGTCACGGCCTCTCTTGTTGCGGAGCACAAGCTCCAGACGCGCAGGCTCAGCAGTTGTGGCTCACGGGCCCAGCCGCTCCGCGGCACGTGGGATCCTCCCAGACCAGGGCTCGAACCCGTGTCCCCTGCATTGGCAGGCAGACTCCCAACCGCTGCGCCACCAGGGAAGCCCTACATTTTTTGATGTTATTCTTATCTTTGTTTCTCTGTCCATAACATGTCTTTATGCTCTTGATGCTTTTAAGATTTTCTCTTTATCACTTATATAGATAATTTTGATTATGATGCCACTTGGTGTCTCTTTTCCATGTTTCTTTTGCATAGGGTTCATTGAAATTCTTGGATCTGTGGGTGTGTGTTTTCATCAAGTTTGGAAAGTTTTCAGCCATTAGTTTTCGTTTTTCTTTTTTTTTCCCCTTCAGTTTTATTGAGAAAAAATTGACATACATCACTGTATAAGTTTAAGGTGTACAGCATGATGGTTTGATTTATATATATTGTGAAATAATTACCACAGTAGGTTTAGCTAACATCCATCATCTCATACAGAGCCAATGAAAAGAAAAGAAAAAAAATCTCCTTGTGATGAGACCTCTTATGAGTATTTCTTTAAATAGGTTTTTCTGTCCCTTTCCTTCCTCCCCTCCTTCATGGTCTCTAATATATTAGGCCATTTGAAGTTGTCCTATTGCTCACTGATTATATTTTCATTTTTTTAAAATATTTTTTTCTCTGTTTCATTTTGAATATTTTATATTGATATAACTTTAAGTCCACTAATTCTTTCTTCTGCAATGTCTAATCTGTTGTTAATGCCATCCAGTGTATTTTCCATTTCAAATACTGTAGTTTTCATCTCTAAAAGTTTGATTTGGGTCTTTGTTATTTATCATTCATGTTTTTGCCTAACATTTGAAAATATATAATTAGTTAAATAGCTATTTTAATGTTCTATCTACTAATTCTATTATATATTCCACTTCTGGATCAGTTTCAATTAGTTGACTTTTTTCCTCATTGTAGGTCATATTTTCCTGCTTCTTAGAATGCCTAACAATATTTTATTGGATATAATCTTTGTGAATTTTGCCTAACTGAGTACTACATATTTTTGTATTTCTACAAATATTCTTGAGCACTGTTCAGTGATGTAGATAAGTTACTTGGAAACAATTCCACCTTTTGGATCTTGCTTTTAAGCTTCCTTAGCTGGGAAAGGAGAAGTTTTTAGTCTAGGGCTAATTTTGCCCAACTACTGAGGCAAAGCCATTCTGAGTATTCTATCCAAAGGCCTAGAGGTTATGAGGTTTTCTACTCTGGCTGGAGAAAACATGAGTTGTTCTCATCTCCACATTATCTCCAGGATTGTTCCCTCTAATCTATTCAGATAGTCCCCCACCCCAAGTATTTTCGTGTTACATTTATACTGAACAGTACTGAACTGAAGGTTCAAGGAGGACCCTCTTTCTTGGCATAGCTTTCTCCTCTCTGGTACACTGCCTGTGAACTCTAGCTGCTTTGTCCTCCCTGGATTTATAGGTAGCTTCATTTCCTCAACTCAGCATAACCACTGGACTCTGCCTGAACTTTCACATCCTTGGGCCACAATCTGGGAATTCTGCCTAGCCAGTAAGCTGGGGAAATCATAGGACTCATGACTTTTGTTTACCATCTCTTAGGGATCCCTGCCCTTTGTTGCCTGATGTCCAGTGACTGAAAGCTATCATTTCATATATTTTGCCATTAATTTATTAGTTAATTAGGTGAAGGATAAATCCAGTGTCTGCTATTCCATTTTAGTCAAAAACAGAAATCCACTGGAAAATGACTTTGAATAACCATTTGGTAGGGGTTTTTCACCTAGGGTATGGATTTAAGTTGAACACACCCTAAAACCTATGATTTGTTTAGCTTTATCTTCTTATCCTCCCATTTTCTCAATGTGATTTACTCATTGTTTTCTTTTAGCTTATCTCAGAAATTTTGTAACATCAATCTTACCCTTTGAGCTATGAAAAGATCTCTTTGGAGCTTCCAAACTCCCCATAGGCTCAGTAATTGGTGATTCTTACCAAAGCTTATAAATTCAATTATTTAAATGAACCAATGATACATAAATTGAAATCTATCTATCTATATACCTACCTACCTACCAAAATATATATGTCAATCAGTCTACTAGTCAGTGTAGTATAGAGAACATAAAATAGCTGGTATATGTATTGTCTCTCTGATTGACAGAGTGTCTAAAAGCTGTTATCACCCAGCTCTAAAAGGTTTAATGCCCAGTCTTCTTCAGAGTATTTCTTTTGAGAAACTTTGGTATGGTCTAAGATTTCTTTTTCAACAGAACTGTGTCCTGCTTGGTGGCTAGATTAAGGAAAGTTATTAACAAGAATGCTGTGAAGATACTAGGTGAAAGGGATGCTGCTATTTCACAGCATCCCTTTGTCTATCCCACTTGTGAAAGCTATTATGGTGCCTGTCACATGCTTGGGGGAAGAGGCAGTGTCAGAGAGATGATAAAGATGCTGTCTGGAGTGAGGGAGCTCTAATCATCCAAAAACATCTGTCAGCAATATTTCTACTTCTTATGGCATTTGCAGCTTTCCTGTTCTTGGTGTATGTTACCTGCAGACTTTGCTTCACTTTTTTCCTCACCTCCTTAAAATATAGACATTCTGCAATAGGATTAGGGCATGTCTAAGTGTGCTGCTGTATGATTTAAATCCTTGGTCTTACCATCTGAGCCCACATTCTAACAAAGACAAGCAAGCCACATAAGTTCTTACCTCATTTCCAAAGCTCCAAACTTATCTTCCCCTCTGGAATACTCTCCTCCCTCACTGCTTCAATATTATCACCCTATAAACGCCTGGACTTCTTCTTAAATATCATATTTGACACTTTGTGTTATCTGTAATCAGTGGAAAGCTAATGGATATGGAATCACATTATAGCTGATGTTCAGTAGCTAGAGTAAACTCTTAAATATGGTGATCAACCTCATTCAAAGAATTCTGGATCAATAGTCACCCTACATTTTAAGATTGGAAGAGTCACAGCATAAAGAAGGAGAAAAAAAGAAAACAAAACAATCAAAAAGCCCAGGGAATTTTTGTCTTTGAAAATAAAATGTGTTTCATTTGGGAGCAATCAAATTTTATTATACTTTTTATTAAGGTAAACTTATATTCTAATAAACCTCCTATTTTGAGCTTCCACGTCATAGGAGTTACTTGAAAACTGTCATAAAGTGGATTTCCTTAGGGTAGCATGCTGAAATCAAGGGATAGATCAGAATGTTGGACCTCAGTCTTCTTGCTTCACACCTGAAGCATGTGCCACTGTGGTGTTTGTGTCTGATTATCTGGACAGTGATATGAGGTTAAGAGAGAATCTTCCCTCAGGCAACAGCAGGAGCTATAGTATATGCTCGCCCTAGAGTCACCCATGCCATGCCCATGCTTTTCATCCATGTGCCCAGCAATGCCCAGGGTGATGTAGCAGCCATGTCCAGGGTGATTGAGCAGGGTGATGGAGTGTAAGCCTCTACTTACACGTAGACATAATTCTGCCCAAGTCCATCCTGGTAAATAGACTCCAGACCTGGAAAGCACACAGGAGTCAATCAGTCAGAAAGTATGGTAGGGGACAGGTTAGCATAAAGGCTAAGAGTGGATCTAGAATCAGATTAAATTCTGTCTTTACTGCTTTCTAGCTGTGTGACCATGAATGTCAACAAGAATGCTTCCTCCCCACCCACCATGTTTCCTTCCATGTGGATGGAGTTTATCATAGGTTATAAAAATGACCACAGATTCTTTACCTTCCCTGTAGCCACACTCCTGGCCATGTAACTTGGAATGTTCTTCTGCTCTGAATTGAATTTGGCCATGTGCTTGCTTTGGACAATGAAAGGATAGCAAACCTGATGCAAACAGAAGCTGAAAATCACTTTCATGTTTGGTCAGTTATTTCTTGAAGCTCCTGGGAGCCATTTGATACTGTAAAAAAGAAAGGGACCTCAAATAAGACCTGGTGACTGGGGCTGCTATGATGACAAACTTCCCAAATTCACGAGGGGATATCAATGTCTTATATGCCAGTTGGAGAGAGAGAGGACAGAATGCATATTAAGATTTCCTACCCAGATTTGATGAATATATTGTGCCAAAATTAATCTTTCCTAGAAAATTTCTTCCAATTGACTTTGAGTTCCTCAGCTATCAATTCTGACAGTGAGTGACTTGTGACTTGGTATGGTTGAAGAAAATGAAATCTCCATGTATCTTAATTCCATAAGCTTTTTGGCGGTGCTCTTTGGCCATACAAGTGTATAATTCCTTCTCCAAAACCTTTTATGTTTCTGAATTCAGAGTTATTCTTATTATACCCAACATCACATAATACTTCAAGTACGGTCTTCAGAAGCACCCCATAATCTAATATTCATATTTTTTGCAACAAAATACTATGTAAATGTTAATACTTGGCATGATACACAAAAACTATAAATCACATCAGTCAGTTGACGTGAATATTTACCACTGAATGTTTTTTGAATTTTGGAAATACAGATAAGGGACTGAGAATTACTACACAGTTTTGGGTTCTAGGAATAAAATTTTCCATAGGATATTGCTCTAGAGCTGGGGAGAGTTTGTTTTCTAAATTTGGTAAGTGTGGGGTTGGTCCTCGATAATCTTGTGTGTTCTATTCACTCGAGTTTATTAAAAAGGTAAAGTAGATCAGATACTCAGAGTTGAGCTAATATACTGTCTTAAGCCTGACTGAGCTACAGTTACTCCAGTGAGATATAGCCCAGGCTTCCTCAGCCACAGGAACTCTACTTAGGGAGTAAGAACCCTTTTAACTGAAACTAAAATGAGTAAAAAGCTGTGGGGAATTTAAACTTCCTTGGACTTTTGACTCACATATGATTTCTTCTCTGGATCTTAGGTCTCAAAGAGCTTAATTGCTGAATTTTAATTTCTCCCTGGATTTAAACATAGAAGATAGATCATAGTTTGACTTTAATTCTCTTAATCTTGAATGTCTTTGGACATTAAGTTGAAAGGAGTTTAATCATTGAACATTAAGGTCTCTCTAGGAAATTTATAATGGGAGTGGCTTCAGGTTCAAATTTGGGACTTTTAGGTTTTTATCATTTTATTCTGAATTTTAATATTTGGATATCTTAGTGTTTTCATTTAATCTCATCACCAAGCCTGTGCTATGCTATGCTGGTACGGAGTTGACTGTAGTTGATTAGATTCTGACCTATTTTACAATCTTCTTTAGAACAAAATCTAAAATTTCTATCAATTAAGTCAGGAAGATACCCTGTAGAATTGGGCAGCAGCTCATGAAGATGGGGACATAAATACTGATTGTTACCACCAAGTAGGATAGTCACACCCTTGGATGACTGTAAGCTTAATGATTAAATCTGATATACTAAGGGAATAAAAATCTGGAGAATATTGTAGGGGAACATGTTTTCCCAACCACTGTTATTTCCTCCATGTAGAAGCAGCTCAGTCATGAATGCTGTGCCTATCTCTTCTATCCCCTTTACTTGTTTTATCCCAAGTGAGATAGATCAGATTGGTAAATTTGGAAATAATCTACTATATATTCTCAATTCAGCTACTCCCTTCAGCCTCCTGGGCATGACTTGCCCACAGAAAACAGGTGTACTGTTCTTCCTGTTTTCAGCACTGCTATAGCTGGGCAAGTAAGCGTTTCCAGTTCTGGGGTTTAGTATTAATATACTGTGTTTCTTTAAGCTACTTCCTCCAATGCAGGTTTAATGAGTAAAAAAAGTGATATATTAATCCCGTCTATCTTATTTTTGGCTTATTCCTAAATTGATTCACAACTCATAACTTGGTTGAGAAGATGGATGCTATCAGTTGGGTGCCCTTAAAATTTTCAATATTGCATAACATACTTTACTTCTCTGTACATATATTTCATCTTTATAATGAAGATTTTTAATGATGATTAATTACGTGCGTTAATACATGTAAAGCACTTATAGCATTGCCTAGCATGTAGCAAAGACTCAGTATCTGCTATTATCATTGTTTCTATCTAGCTTGTGTCCAATGTTGTGTGGAGCAATTTGCAATGTCAGAGATACTGGATAAGGCTAAAAGGCATGCCCAGCTCCCAAAAAGTCTATTATCTGGCCAAGAAGACCAATTATAGAGAATATGTAAGGCATGTAATATATATGACTTGTAATCATGCATTTGGCTTGGTAGCATCCATACTCAGGGCTATGATAGATATGTAAGAGTGAGATTGGGGCTTGACCTGGAAAGACAGGTAGCATTTAAATAGATGGAGGGGAAACACTCTCATTGCCATTTGCTCTGTTTCTTTATTTGCATAGATTTTGCTTAAACGCATATTGTTGCTAATTTCCTACATGACTTTCTTTTTCACCAGATTGAAAACTGTTTAAGAGCAGGAATTGAGTATTATTCATTTCTGTATCTTCCACACTAGTATCCAGGAACATAGGCAATGTGTGCATGCATGCACATACACATGCGCATGCACGCACACAGTTTGAATAATGATTGTTTAAGGAAAAAAAAGGAAGAATGAGGGAGAGAAGGAAGGAAAGATCTATCTGACTGGTCTGAATAGAGGGCTGAGCTGAGAATGGAGACAGAAGGCCAATTGGACAGTCAGGCAAAAAGGACATACATCGTGGAAGGAAGATTGAGGCTGTGGTTCAATGCTCACAGAGGACCAAGGATCTATTATCCTTAGTGCAGTGGCTCTTGAGAGTAGGGCATTGGATCAATATGCATTCCTCACTCTCTAGTGAAGAGAGTTTCTCAATAGAACAAGAGGTTTGGTCCTCAGAAGTTCAAGACTGGAGTGGGTCCAAATCTTCTCATGAGAGGATATTAATAGAGTTGAGTGGGTCCTCAGCAGACTGAGATACATGACAGCTACCAATTCTGCAAAGTTGTTTATTTGGGTAAAAGGAGGAACTAATAAATGCATCATTTTTAAACCTCTCCAAAGAAAACCACTAGACTACTTTGTGTCTATTTTTAGATAAAAGTTGAGACTTCACAGTATCCTGTCAATTACTATCTAGTAATATTTTATACTTGGCACAGATTTTCTTTAAAAGCAGTATCACTAGAGTTCTCATATACCTCCTAGAATATACATGACTTGACTTCCTCTGAAAGGTGACCTGCTGATTTTGACTAATGACCCTGCTAATGAATGTCAGAAAGAGACTACTAACCTAATCATTTTTCATTTTCCACTAGGAAAAAAAAAAAAACCGCCCTCTCTTTTCCAGTTTAATGCTTTCCCTTAGATCACAAAGGAGGCTTGGTAGAGAAGCCAGCACCAGAACTAATATAATTGTTCTTACAGGAGACTCTTCCTGGCCTCCCCATCTCCATGGGCAGTGACAGTGTTGGCATGTATCCAAAAAATGTCATGTCAACAATCATCTTTGTTTTATGTCTCTTTGTCATCAGTGGTTACTATTTCCTGGTGCATCAGAAAAGGATTACATCTTGATGCACAGGCTTCCTTCTCCTATTGATAGCCTTTGCAATTTGTCATAAATTGTTGGTCATTAAATAAGCGTGTCTTTTAAACATGACTGGCTTGGGAACAGTTTAGACTAGCAATCCTAAGAAAAACCTACCACTCTTTCCTAAGTCAGATTCCTTTCAGCAGAACTGTATTACGTTGGGCTTTGTTCTATTTCCTGCTTTGGGCCAATAATGGGGCTTTAGTGTCCCTTGCTTGTTTTTAAGAAGGAAGACATATTTCCTGTAGCTCTTTCTACAAGCAGACAGCTGTGGAAACATCACAATAATGAACCAAACGTCTTGTGGGTACCCAAGGCAGCTCCTAAATATTCGCTATCCTTTTGTTCCTTGCTCTGGGAAATTTCTGCTGATATAACCTGGGGAATCAAGTAGCATTTCTCATCCAAGATCCTTGCCTCTGGCATCGAACATGGTCTTTTCCCTTTATCAACCTATATAGTAAGGTAACTCTTGGGTATTTTTCACACTAATGCTGATTATCTGGGTACAGTCAATCATCCGGAGAGCAAAGATTTTATTAGAATGAGAAAGAGACTTAAGGATACATACTCGACATAGATTAGATAACTTTCAGACATAATGCTATGTTACTTAACTCACTTAAAAACAAGTAAAGCTATAATTTGTGTTTATAAGTTGATTTTCTATCTTAATTCTCAGTGGAAATATCTTTTCTGCATATTTAGGGAGCATAATCCATGTGTTTAATACTTTAGTTGTACAAATACAACAGTGTATTTGTCAATTTATTTTGTAAAATAAACTGGGGCCAGTCCAAATATGTTAATTTCCTTTTTTCTGTCTTTGTATTATAAAGTAAAATTTTCTGCATACAGAAAACCCAAGCACAGCTAATGCAGGGCTTAATGAGTTATTATAAGATGAATATCATTGTTATCATCACCCAGGTCAAGAAATAAAATTTGCTACCACTTCAGAAGCTATTCCAATTATATCCTCTCCCCGCTCAAATTTAACCATGGTTCATGCTTTTATAGTGATCACTTTCTCGACTTTCTTTGTGGTTTTATCACCCATGTGAGCAGTCCTATAAACTATAGTCTTGCCCATTTAAAAGAAATGAGCATGTCTTTTAATCTTTTAATCCACAGGTTCTCCCTTCATACCTTACTTTTCTTTACAATTTATCTGTTGAATAAGGGGCATTTGACATGTATATTTCCCACACAGTCTGGATTTTGCTGATTGCCGGTACAAGGTTCAATTCAATGTATTCCTCTATCATTGAAATTTGCTATTCATTTGGTAGGACTATAGATTGTGGTGTGCTGTCAATGGAAGGCATTTGATATCTGGTTGCCTCTCTTTTTGTGATGTTAGCAGCCACTGATGTGTGATGAATAGATCCCTTAATATTTTGTGGGGTTGCCTATGGTGTCATTCTAAATTTATCATTTATTATATGGGAAATTTTATAAGAGAAACTTCCCCTTATCTACAATTTGGTTACCTACTGGAAAAGTTTATACTAAAAGGAGGGGCAAATGCTTTTTCTCGTCCTTTAATTATAAGTTTTCAAGATGATATATTGGATCCCAATAATCTTTTGTGATTAACTACTAGTTTCATGTTTTAATATCAGTATGAACATATCTAATGGGTTTTAAGCCACTGCAATTATTTTCTTTTTTGAAGCACAAAATTGATCCTCTGGACAGTGAGAGCCTCTTCAAGTTGACTCCTGAATCTTTTCACAGCTTTCTCACTATGTAGTATGATAATTTTGTATATTTCTAATCTCCTAGAAGCTCTGGATTCTTTTAGCAGGCAAGTGTGTTTCGAGACTACAGTATGATCAATAAAGATGTTCACTGCTCTCTGTTTAGTTACTGTTTCTAAGCTTCTTCAGTGGACACAGCTAGGAAATAAATTCACATGTGCTTGTGCACATAAACACAGAGTCACACACACACACACATACGTATCATGAGTTCCTACTAATACTTCTAATTCAAAATCAGGACTACCTGGCTTTTCCCTAACAGATTCTGTATTATTTCTGCAACTCTTTTCTTCTACACTAGGGGTCACAGACTTTCAAAGTGAAGGACTAGATAGTAATTAGTTTACCTTGCAGACGGTTGCAACTACTCAATTCTGCCATTATAGCAGGCAACAGCCATAAACAATATGTAAAGTATGGGTGTGGCTGTAGTCCAATAAAATGTCATTCACAAACATAAAGGTGGTAGGCTCATGAACCATAATTTGCCAACTCCTATCCTGCATTGGAAATCCTGGTTCTTAAAGACATAAATGATGTTGAGATTAGAATATTCCATCACTGCTCTTTTACTTGTCTCACATTACGCACATTTAAAGTCTCAGGATAATGATAATAATACTTTTACAATCCATATACCTGCTAAGACAGTTAAAAATAAACTTTTCATTTGTACTACGTATCCTTTCCCTTTTAATAGTTGAACTCCATCTACATTATCCGTGGATCTAGCCATTGCATGCTAATTTCATTCTCTTTCTTAATCCTCATTTAGCCCTAGTTGTACAACTAACTATACATTGAATTTTCCTCTCCAGGACTTATTTATATGTGTCTCTAATCCTGTTCGTTGTCTGAAACTCATTCTTTAGTGAGTTCTTTAGGGAGGGCCCATAAGGAGTAATATTTTCTGAGCTCATTTAGATTGATAATAATTTGTCTGTGCCCCTTGTACTTTGGTTTTCCTTTTCTTCTCTTCAATATCTTAAACATGTTACTCTATTTTCTTCTCTCATAAAGTGTTGCTGTCAAATAGCCTATTGATAAACTACTTTCTTTCCCTTATAAATCACGTGCTGTTTTTGCCTACATGCCTATTTCAGATTAGGAAGGAAGCACACACTGATATGACCATCAGCATGAAGGAAGTTTATTAGAGAATGTCCTCAGGATTAACACCAGCTCAGGGGAGGGAAGAAAACAAGATTGGATTGAGAGAGAAGTTGAGCTGTGGTGCAGTTGCAACAAAGCTTCACCCAACCCTAAATGGAGCATTGCAGCTGGGAGATGTCTCAAGTTGGGGAGAGGAAATTGGACCTTTTAGTCCCAGAGTTGACCAGTTCCCCAGAAAGTGGGTATGACATTGGGCATTGTGGCTTTCCTCAGCCAAGTAAATTACTGAAGAGGTCATTACAAATGTGATCTATCAAACAACAACTTCATAGCAACTAGTGAAATTAAATAAATAAATAAATAAAAACTTTAGGTTCAGTAATTTTTCTAGAACATGTCTTGATATTGGTCATTCTGGTTCAATACTTTCAGGGAGACAGCATGCTCTTTCACTTTGAAGCTTCAAGCTACTCTTTATTTCAAGAAACATTCTTAAATTACAGTTTTTAGCATTTGTTTTACTCTCTTGCTTTGGCTTCTATCATCAGGGACTCCCATTATACCTATACTGGATCTTGCTTTTCTTCCTCTTTTTTACCATCTCTTCTCCTTAAGACATTTCTGTTGTGTTTAGTAGCTTTTGTATTTTTCCCAGGTTAGCCCTCACTTCTGAAATTATCATATAATTGTTTCCTGAGTTCTGTCAGTAAATTGATGAATTTTTCTAAACCGAATTTATGTTTCCTCATTCTGATTTGTGTTTTCTCTCTTCCATTTGAAAATGTTTATAGTTTATTCTGTTATAGGGCCTATCTTTCTGGCACATTTCCATTGCCTGTAGGGATGTTATTTCATGTTATCTTTTTTCTTATAATAATTTTGTATGGAATTTAACTTCAAGTATTTTCTGTGTTCATTTTTTGTGAAATTAACTTTACCCAACTTTAGAAAGAAATGTGGTTCAGGGAAACTTTTCTCACTCTACAGAATTCCCAGATATATTGTTTTCTTGTAGTGTTCAAATATATGGTGGTTTGCTTCTGAGCCTTCCTGACTCTTTTCCCTTTCCCCAGTTTTATCTGGACCTCTTATTATTTCATCTCCATTGTCTCTATGCCTATCAATTTTGATTCAACTCCCAGAAGTTTCTCCTTTGTGCATGGATCTATCTGTAAAGGAGATTTGCTGGGCCAGTTTTGAGAATTCATTGGGGATGTACTACTCCATATCCATTGGCATTTACAATAGGCCTGTTTCATTAATTTACAATTACATTGGGTAAAACCTCTCCTAGTTTCAGCTGAAAATCTGAAATTGGCCCATGACCCTTTCCACCGCACTGCCCTGGCTATTTTGAATTTCCCCTGTTCCTAGACATTTCAGGCTATTCAAATATAAATACTATGCAGGTCTTGGCTGCTGGTAGTTTGTACTCATTCTTTTGCTGTTTGAGAATTGTGTTATTCAGTTTTATTTTAAAATATCCATGTGTCTTTGGTTTTGCTGTCTAGTTATTCTGTCTTTTATCATGTTAGGTTTTGGCAAGATTAGAAAACAATGTAGCTGATATTGCTGCCCTCCTTCCAGAATCACATTTTAATTGGTTTATTAGAAGTTAAGAGTAAGTCACATGCCAAGTAAAATGGGAGTGAAATAAAAGTGCCAGAAGAGGTCTATGGTAGGAGATGCACTTTTATTTCATTAAAAGTACCAGGATTCCAATTTTTACCCCAGAGGCCACCAGTCCTTTTCTGTTTTGTTGGTTTTTTTTAAATTGGGGTATAGCTCTTTTACAATGTTGTGTTAGTTTCTACTGTACAGCACCAGTCCTTTTTCTTTTATTTATTTTTTAAAGCATTTTTTAATATAAATTTATTTATTTATCCATTTATTTTTTGGCTGTGTTGGGTCTTCATTTCAGTGCATGAGCTTCTCATTGCAGTGGCTTCTCTTTGTTTCAGAGCACAGGCTCTAGGCATGCAGGCTTCAGTAGTTGTGGCACGTGGGCTCAGTAGTTGTGGCTCACAGGTTCTAGAGCACAGGCTCAGTATTTACAGCGCATGGGCTTAGTTGCTCCCTGGCATGTGGGATCTTCCTGGACCAGGGCTCGAACCCGTGTCCCCTGCATTGGCAGGCAGATTCTTAACCACTGTGCCACCAGGGAAGTCCCACCAGTCCTTTTTAAAGTGTTTCATTTCCCAGGTCAAATTTACTCTCTTACAAACTGTTTCAGCCATGAATATACTGCTGGCTTTGTTGTTGGACTCACTTGGGTTCAACTCTGGCTAAGCCATGGATTATTTCTGTGAACCTGGGTAAAGTTTGTTAAATTATCTGAGGTTCATCTAAAATTCAAACAAAATAATATTCGTGTTATGAATCTAATTTTCCCAGAACACTCTTACAATCTCTCTCTCTCTCACCTCTCATCCTCCAGCAACCAATACATACCACAAATTCCAATTGATATTACTCAATAAGTATCTCTTGAATTTACTCACTTTTCTTCATCTTCACCTCTACTGTTTCAGCCATCTTAATGCAAACTATCATCTTCTATTTCTTGGACCAGTTAAACACTTTCCTCAATTACCTGCCAATGTGCTCTCTGGCCCCCTACGTACCCTTCCCTTAAACTCAGCCAGAATAATTTAAAAACACAATTTTGCCAACCTCTTGCTTAAATAACACTGATTATAGCAACTGTTTTCTTAAAATTCTTCATGGTTTCTCATTACTTGTAAGATTTAGGCAAAACCTGTTTTGAATTAAAAGGTCTGGCCTCTGCCCACCTCTCAAGCTGATCTCACCTGGCTCTCTCCACTTGCCATCTCAGGGTTAGTCTCACTGTTCTGCTTTCTGTTCCTTATCCTCAACACTCTCCCTCTTGTCAGGGACTTTGCACATGCTCTGTCCCTTCTTGAAATCCTATTCTCTCCCTTCTTCACCAAGTTAACTTCTAATGATGCTTCATATCTCAGTGTAAGCATCAGTTTCTCAAGGAAGTTTTCCCTGCCCTCCTGAGCAAAGCAGATCTCATATAGTGCCATGGACCTCTCCTTCAGAACATGTAACCTTTATTTATTAAAGTCTATAATTAATGCCTCTTTACTCCTCTAGATCTTAAACTCCATGAGGACAGGGAGTATTTTTGTTTACCGTTGTAATCCCAGCACAAAGCCTGCACATAGTATTTAGAAATATTTTTTATTATGAATAAATATGAATAAATGAGTAAACAAATGTTTTTAAGATTGTTGTGAAGATGAGAAATGTTTACTTGTGTTTTGGATTGGCCTAAGCCATTTAGTTTTAGGCACTATTTAGTTTCTTTTAAATAAATCTTAGTAGTCACCCAACTGCTGAATGTGATGGGGTAGTTGCTTGCTCCCAATCTCACCAAAAAGGTTTTCATGAAAGCAAGTCTCAGATCACATTTGGCCACAAAACAAACAAACAAAAACAGTTCTGTAAACATGACAAAGCTTCACAGCTCTCTGTACTTCTTGGTGATCTGAGAAAGCCATTGGACAGGTATCCTTGAGGCAAAACCAACAGTGTCCCTGACTTGAAATTCTTAAACTATATGGGACATTTGAGGAGAATTTCCTTTAGGTTGTAACAATTAGACTGTTCAGGATTACAGAGTTCTCTGAACTAAGTCAGAGTGACAGCCTTAGAGCAAAATCATCAAAGCCTTAACAGTTTTTAAATTCCTGATTGATTTCTTTGCCCTGGATTATCAGTTTTGTGAAAGCCTGGAATTCTAAGATAAAAGAGTGCAATAAAGAATAAAGCAGTTCCTGTGTATGTGTGATTACTGCAGGAATAAAGCAAATAAGTAGAAAGGAACTTCCCTCATTTTCAAAAAATTTGAAGTCATTGTTCCCTAGGTCTATAATAGTAGCTCCAAACAATCCAGATAATTATGATTTATAATGAACATTCCCGGTGTACCTGAAGGCTGAGGCTTCTTGTGCCCAGAGTGAATGAGTCACTCTAACTTGTTTGTGCAATACTGAGAGGAAAACAACAAGATCGTATCTCCCTCTCCCACTAATGATAAGGTGACACACACTTAATCAAAATAAAGGGCACTGAAATAATTCAAAGGGGTCAATTTTCAAAGGAATCATTAAGAAGTGTCCTCTTGTTACCAGAAAAACAAATTTCAGGAAAAGGATATAATAATCATTCAGATGAGATTAGTGGTTCAAAACTGAGTGATTTCACTTCCCTAAGGAACGTTTGATAAATCTGGGGAATATTTTTGATTGTTACTGTTGGGTGCTACCAGCATCTAATAGGTAGGGCTAGAGATGCAGATAAGCCTTCAGCATTGCACAGAATGACCCCTCACAGCAAGGAATTCATGATCTAGCACAAAATGTCAGTAACGATGATGTTGAGGAACCCTGGGTTAGATCATAGATAAGGTACCGTTGGAGCTCCTCAGGAACTGTGGTCATCAGACCCATGCCAGGTTTTGAGATGTAATGTCAGTTGCCAAGTAGCTGAAACCAAGCAAGCACCCAGTTTTTTGTATTCCATCATACCTTCACCTAACATAAAACCTAGCTTTCTCTCCTCTATGACATAATGTGAAGATAAATGAAAGGCAAATCTTACAGTGATGTAAGACATTCAAATGAAGATTAAAAATGTCGCTTGATTTTTAAAGGCAGGTATTTTTGTTCTTGTACATTGTCTTTAATATAGCCTTCCCTAACTTTATGATTCTCTCTTCCTCTGTCCTTCTGTTTCTCTACCTCTTCATTATCGTTCTCATCTCCTTTTAACAACTCAGCATATAACCTTTGTGGTTTTCTATGCTCATACACATGTAGAGGTGTAACTACGTATACAGTGTACATATTCATACATGCATTTTTTTAAAGGATATTTATTTTACTTTTTTTTTAAAGGAATTCCTTTATTTTTATTTATTTATTTATTTATTTATTTATTTATTTATTTATTTATGGCTGTGTTGGGTCTTCGTTTCTGTGCGAGGGCTTTCTCTAGTTGAGGCAAGTGGGGACCACTCTTCATCGCGGTGCGCGGGCCTCTCACTATCGCGGCCTCTCTTGTTGCGGAGCACAGGCTCCAGATGCGCAGGCTCAGTAGTTGTGGCTCACGGGCCTAGTTGCTCCGTGGCATGTGGGATCCTCCCAGACCAGGGCTCGAACCCGTGTCCCCTGCATTGGCAGGCAGATTCTCAACCACTGCGCCACCAGGGAAGCCCTGCATTTTTTTATAAAAGTGTGGCTTCATACTATGCATAATTTGCTACAACTTGCTTTTCTCACTCAAAAATATTTCATGGGAAATCTCTCAAAGACAACTTTTAGAGCTCTCTTCCTTTCTTCTTTAAATGGTGTTTATCCTCCATGATTTATTCAGTCATTCCCTGAGTGCTGGACATTTATTTTATTTCATATTTTATTATTCCATGGTAAAACATTCTAAAATAATATTCCTCTGCAAATATCATGCCCCAAGTTTTTTATTTTCATGGGATAGATTCTTATAAGTGGGATTGCATATTTGAGAATCTAGAATATTCCAAGTACATCCAAGGGTAAGACAAACCTTCTTAAAGACCAGAAATTCAAAATCTATAGCTGTTTGTATTTATACATTATAATTATAATTATATGTACATAATTTTAAATTTTAATTAAAACTTTAAAATTTTAATTAAAAATATATGTGGAAAATACAAACATTGTCAACACGTGATTACTTTTGGAAAATGTTTGTAATGTAGAAGGTGAACATAAGGAATTATTATCATAATATTCAAATAGCTTTTTAAAATTGCCAGAAAATTTGGTATGGGACATATATAGGCAACTCATTGAAAATCATATGAAAACAGCTACCAACCAAACACATGAAAATATGTTCAAATTCTACAGAAGACACATAACTACAAAATAAAGTAGCAATGTACTCTCCCTTTGTACCCACTAGACTGGCAAAAAATAAAAAGGATCACAACACCTACCGCTGGCAGAGATGTGAGAAAATGAATATCCTCATGCATTCTTGGTGATAATGCAAAATTTTAAGTCAGTTTGGAAAACAGCCTAGCTTAATTTTTTAAAAATTTATATCTGCTCACAGAAGCAACTGTTGTTAAAGCAGTTTGGAAGACAGTGCAGCAGGAAGGAGTTCTATTAGTAACTTAAAATACCAGTAAAACAGCAAAAGGAGAGCCAGAAATGGGTTTTGATGAGTGTGCACACTTTAACTCCTCAGTGGACAATTCTATCATAGCACTTGGGTCAGATACTCTGCAGTTCTATCTCTTTCTTAAATTGCTGGATGGTCTGGTGAAAGTCTAGTCCTGATGAAATCATGGTGGGGAAAGTATGTCTGACATACCCACACCTAAGCTGTGACTCAGGTGGGATTCCAGACACACAGGCAGGATTAAGTGCTGCCTTAGAAGTAGAAAAACCATCAAGTGCATGGGAATTCTAATTTGTGGGTAAATCTGAAATCAGCACCAGCTGAGGTCTGAAGAGATGAAGGCAGCAGGGAGAGAATATTCTGGAGCATTTGTCATGCCTAAGATGATGTCCTTGAAGCCTGGTGACCTGGTCCAACCTAGGAGGATCATGCCCAGCAAAGAAGAGGCCCCTGGGTGAGAAAAAAAGCTAATTCATGAATTGCACATGAGGGACCCATCTCTTTTGTTTCTTCACTTTATTTAAGTGGTAGGCTCACAAACCTACATTGTGTCTTTTGTCTTTGAAAGTCATATCAGAAAGAAGAGAGCTCAGGTACTGGAGGATTGGAATGTGTATAAATTGGGACTCGGCATTGTCACTCATTTCAACTTGAATGGGGACAAATTCCAGTAGAGATTATCTGTTGAGGTCATAGCAAAGTAGGATATACTTTTTTTAAAAATTTTTATTAGTGTATAGTTGATTTACAATGTTGTGTTAGTTTCAGGTGTACAGCAAAGTGAATCAGTTATACGTATACATATATCCACTCTTTTTAAGATTCTTTTCCCATATAGGCCATTACAGAATATTGAGTAGAGTTGCCTGTGCTATATGCTAGGTCCTTATTAGTTATCTATTTTATATATTCTGAAAAGTTTCCAAACCCGGATTTGGGATGAATGGTCTCATAAGAATAAGTGTTCTCTTAAGAACAACAGGATGGAATATTTTCAATCATGACTGTTTCAGAAAATTTGAATACATGTAATTATTATGACTATTTAGGGACATGTAATGACAAATCAAGTTTCAGGTCAGCTCTGATAGGGAGATATGATGGTCCTGAAGTCCTTTCTCACTTTCTCTGTTCACACTACCCCCAGGTCCAGGTGCCAGCTTGGCCCTCCGGGTTTGGTTTGCAGCACAGGGCATGGAGCAGGCCACTGAACTGCAGAAGGAACAGAGAGCCTCTGTTTCCTTCGTTCTTCTTCCTAATTATTGCTGAACAGCCTACACACCTGCCAAAATAATTTGGAAGCAGCCCGGTGTTAGGGCCAGGTCTGAGCCACGTACAGACTAACAATGGGGCCCCAATATGCAGATCCGTCTCAGCAACCTCTGAGATTTATGTATTAACACCCACAATTTCTCATAAAAGCAGCAGAAGGCGTGCTTCCTCTATGTCAGTGGAGCTTGGCTTGGATCCCCAGCATCGACTCCTATAATCAAAGCCAGTAGGCGACCCCCTCCCCCCAGGGCAGAGACGAGTATGTGTACCGTTGTCATCCATCCTGGGGTAGCCACTCTGTCACAGACATTCCTTCTCCCTTGACACTGTAGTAAGCCAAGCTCTGTCACTTCTGGTTAGGGTCATACTTAACAAGAAGATGTTAAAAGTAAGACTTTATAAGTCTAAGAGCACCGGGAAAAAATTTGGCTGAAAGTCTAGGTTTTGAGGACATTAGACTCAGACTGCGTATGTTGACAGATTGTGTGCAGCCAAGAATAAACCTTCTTTTGTGCAGCGGAGTCACAAGACCCTTTGGTACACTCGTTAATAACTGAGAACCCAGTAATAAGTTCCATATTTCATGAGCGCAGTCTTACACCAGAGATATTTCTCCGTCAGTGTGTACATGCTCTATGCTTATATATCATCCTTGTCATGGTTGTAGGTATATTCTGAGTTCTCCATGCTTTTTTAGGTACCAGATGTGCCTGCTACAGGTAATGTTGAGATGTCTCATGCCTTTCTATAGTGTGGGGATTGGCTTTGATTCTTTTTTAACCCACAACACAGATCTTAAATGGAATTAGTGTATAACAAGGCAGACAGTTCCATTGCACTATTATAGTTGAACAGTTGTTAAAAATCCACCTTTTGGATGAAGAAGATTGTTGGTAGAAAGGCTTCATTCTTTAAAAAGAAATATTACTTTCATAACGAACAAGAGAAAAACAATTACGGTCTTAAAAGAAGCAAAGAAAATCAGGCTGCAGAAAACTTCTGTTGAGTCCCTACAGCAAAGCCAACATTTAAAAGTTGCCAAGAGACTTTTGTTAAAGAGAGAGAATTAACACAGACGTGTCACAGTTATGTGACAGATAGAAACTGTGAAGTTCAAGCCTGTAGAAATTTTAAGGAGTTCTCTGGGAAATTAAAAATCTAGGGCAGGACTTCCATTTCTAGCAGTATGGGGAGTAGATATCATTTAGAACAATACTAACAAAAAAAAAAAGTCTTAAATGCAGAACAAACTGTATTTAAGAAAAGGATAAAATGTGAATTTGAGTCTAATTCATGGGGTTTAGAATACAATGAATATATTAACCAATAGTAACATAAAATAATAAGAGGGTAATCTAAATTAAGGTTTTCAAAGTTCCAAATACTATTCTGGAATAGAATTTAAAATAGCCAGTAATTATAGATGTCAGTGAGTTGTGTATACATAGTAAATTTCTATGGTAACTGCAAAAAATCCAGAATGTATACCTTCTAAAAATAGGGGTAAACAAAGTCAAGCATCATAAAATAAGCAAGAAAATGAGAAGAAAGAGAAAAAGCAGAATAGAAAGTTTACAGTGAGTTAAAACTGTCTCTGTATTAATGAAGTTATCATAATAAATGTAAATTAAGTTTTTCTGTTCAAAGACAAAGATTGTAAACTAAAATATATCTTTCTATTTCAGATATCTTATATTTAAAATAGACATCTCTAAAACATAAGGACACAGAAAGGATTAAAGTAAATTAATGGAAAAAATATATACCAGGCAGCAACCAATCAGAAGAACCTTATGTAATTTTATTATGTCAGAAAGATAGGACTTTAATAAAAATCATTATTAAAGATAAAGAAGATTACTACATAACATTTTAGCTTTAAGTCATCAGGAAATAAAATAAATCTGATCTTGCAGTTTTCTAATAAAGTAGTTGCAAATGTATAAAGAGAAATTAAAAAATTTACCATTGGGAGACTATATATATATATTCAGCAGGCAAAAAATTCAGTAAAATTATATAACAACATATATAGGCAACTGCTCAATAATTAGAAAATAAAAATTATTTTCAAGTACTTGGATCATTTACAAATTTTAACGTCTACTAGGATATAAAACAATTCTACTAAATTTCAAAAATTAGTAGCATACAGATTCTCTTCTCTAGCCACAATGCAATTAAGATAAACATAAATAGTGAATAAATAGTGAAAAGATAGCTTTTAAACTTTAGAAATTCCTAAGAAGTCAAAGCTGAAATAATTTGGGCAACATGATAAATAACACAGTATTAGAATATAGCCTGAGCTATAAAATAAATATCTGCAAATTTATACTAATATAAATAAATTATTGAATAAATGGGGGAGAAAAGATAAATCTACTTTGCAGAAGAATACCAAATAATTTATGCAGATACTCCCCCCTCTCCCCCTCCCGCAATGTGATGGAACGTAACTCCTCACTCTGTAAAGGTGGACCGTGCAGATCTTTAGATTTCCTTCTAAAGAGCACAGTGTGAAACAGGGCAAAAATAATAACGCCACAGTGGAGAAATCTGACAGATACTATTTTAAGAAAGTGATCAAGGTAAACATCATTAATAATGTCATGTCAGTAGCATGAATTTTGATATGATGTGATGAAAATGGTACTTTACCTTCCCTCAAAAACCCATAACCCCAGTCTAACCATGAGAAAAACATCGGACAAATCCATGTTGAAGAACATTCTACAAAATACTTGACAAATTGTCACAATGTAGAGGAACCTAAAGAAACGTGAAAACTAAATGTAATGTGATATCCTGGATGGGATCCTGGAACAGAAAAAAAAAAAAAAATTAGGTAAAAACTAAGGAAATGTGAATAAAGTATAAACTTTAGTTAATAATAATATATCAATATTGGTTCATCATTTTTGACAAATGTACCATAGTAACGTAAAATGTTAATGATAGAGGAAATTAGGTGCAGGATATATGGAAACTCTTTGAATTCTCTGTATAATCTTTGAAACTTTCCTGTAAATTTAAAACTATTTAAAACAAACACTTTATTTTTTATAAGTCTGTAAGTTTGGAAATAAAATTAAAATGTATAAAAATTCACAAAGTTTTTAGTGGACATTAGAGAGTACTTGGAACAGAATAATTATGAAAATACCACATTTCAAAATTTGTGGGATTTAACTAAAAATATTGTTTAAGAAAGTGTAAAGCCTTAAATGTTTATACCAGGAAAGAAGAAAATCCCAAACTTAATTAGGTAAATACCCAACTTATGAAGTTAGAAAAAGGTCAGTATAATAACCTTACTAAACTAGAAGAAGGAAATAATAAAGGTAAGAACAGTAATCAATGAAATAGAAAACCATGATAGAAGAAAAGATAAACATAGGAAAAACTGATTCTCTGAAAAGATTTAAACATTGGCAAGATTTATCTGGGAAAAAAGGAAGAGATCCAAATAATGTTACAAATGAAAAGAAGACATAACTGCAGACACAACAGAGATCCTTTTTTAAGTAAAATATTGTGAAAAGTTTATGCCAATATATTTTAAAATCTACATGAAATTGACAGATTCCTGAAAAAAAAGTAAATTATAAAAACTGATTCAAGAAAACATGAAACACAAGATGATTTTAGAGACGAGTGATTCAAATTTTTAAGGAATAGAAACTCAGTTCTTTTACCAAATCTTCCGAAGAATAGAAAAATGGAGGCAATTTACTCCCAGCTAATTTTATGAGGCTCATATAACCTGCATAACAAACAAATGATAAAGGCATCTTGACAAGGGAATCAGACAAGCTCTACTTATAACATAGATGCAAAATACTAAGGAAAACATCAGCAAACAGAATCCTTTATTGTTTATGTGATGTTTTATAGCAGTAATACACGATGACTAAGTTGAGTGTATGCCAGAAATACAAGATTGGTTCAAAGTTAGAAAATCTATTAATGTGATTCACCACATGAACAAATCAAAAAAAAAATCATATGATTGCTTCAATGTATACAGAAAGAGCATGCAATAATATTCAACACCCATTCTTTATATTTAAAAATTCCTTAGTAAACCAGAAGTCAGGAGTGCTTCTGCAACCTGAAAGCAAATGCACTTACAAAATATTAAAGAAATCATTATAGAAATAGTAAAACCCTTAAGGCACTCTCTTTAAGATTAGGAGCAGGACATGCCTTCCCACTCTCACAAATTCCATCCAACATTATCTTAGAGGTTCTATCCAATATAATTACTCAAATAAAAATAGATGTAACTGCTGGAAGGGAATAAAAATTATTATTTTCAGATGACATCATATTCTACATAGAAATCCCAGAAAAATGTGTAGACACTTACTTTTAGACTTACAAGAAAGTTACACAAGTTTTCTATATATACCAGCTACAATTAGAAAATACAATGATGAGACGTTATTTACAGTATCAATTAAACATAAAACACTCATGGATTAAGATAAAAAACCTATGTAAGACCTTTATAAACATTTTTTGAATGACTTTAAATATCCAATTGAATGAAAATATAGACTAGGTCCATGGTTAACAATACTTAATATTATAACTATGTCATTTCTCCTCACATTTAATTGATTGATTTAATGCTAGTCCTATCAATATTCCAACAGAGTTTTTTTCAATAGAACTTGACCAACTGATCCTAAAATTTAAATGAAAAAACAAAGGGTCAAGAATAGTCAAGAGGTTTCTGCAGAAGGTAGAGTAGGAGGAGTTCCTCAACCAGATATTTAGACATTTGTGTAAAGCTTTACTAGTGATGCTGAGTTATACTGGAACAGGGATAGAAAGAGCAATGAACATGACAGATGTCTCAGATATAGACCCACACATATCTGAGAACTTGATGCAAGACAAATGTGACATAGCACCTGGATGAATAAAAATTGGTGCTGAAAAATTAGTTTCAGTGTGGAAAAAATTAAAGTGATACTTGCTTCACATTATGCAAAAACTAAATTTCAAATGGATTAAGGATTTAAATCTGAAAGATGAAATTTTAAAATCTTTAGAACAAACTATAGGAAAATATGACTTTGAGAGGAGAGGAGGAAATCTTGAGATCAAATACACACACATAACCATAAAGGAAAATATTGATAAATATGAATATATTGAAGTTAAGAACATTTCTTATCAAAACATTTCATGACGAAAATAAAGTAGGTAAACCAGAGAAGATATTTGCAACACATGTAACTAGTAAAGCATGGGTATTAAAGAAATGTAAAAAATATCTAGAAATCAATTATAAATGCATGCATCAAAGGAAAAATGGGCAAAAGTGATGAAGCAGCATTTCACAGACGAGAACACAGAAATGGACTTTATATATATAGAAAAAATAAGCTCAATACCTTAATTACTCATGAAAATGCTGAGATTTCATTTCACACTCTCTAGATTCACAAAAGTTAAAATATCTGACGGTACTAAGTGTCAGCAGGGATGTAAATCAATGAGGACCCTTACACTCTGCTGAGAGTGTACACAGCACACTCTTAAAATGACTTGTCATAATCTAATAACCTTTAAGTTGCATCTAATCATCTTTAAGTTGCATCTAATCCACCACTGAGTGAGTCCACTCCCAGGGACATATGCTAGAGAAGTTTCTGCCCATGTGAACCAGAAAACATGTACAAGAATATTCATCATCATATTGTTTATAAAAACAAAGAACTAATCCATTGGCAGGAAAACAGAAGTACATTGTATGCATACAATAGAATTCTACACACCAGTAAAAATGAGTGAATTATATCACAAGCACTAACAGGGATGGGTCCCACAAATTTGATACTGAATGAAAGAAAAGCAAGTTTAGGAAAAATATGTGCAGTATGGGTTTATTTTTTACATAAAGCTAAACTCATATCAAACATGATATTGCTTAAGGATACAAATTTTTGCCCTCAGAGAAAAACAGAAGACTGACGAACCCCACATTCAAAATAGTGATTCCCAAACTATTTATTTGTTCGTACTATGCAGTCAGTCTCCAGTATGTCATAGACAATGACCAGTCAGAATGGACTCTGCCTTCTGCTATGCCCGGCAGCACTCCTTTAAGATGCTGGTTGATGGAATTGTCCAGAGGGTTCCAGGAAAAGTACCTGAATGGCTGGGGCATCCCGAGGCAGTGGTCCAGCTAACAATGTGTAACTACTTCAAGGATGGTCATCTCAATGTGCACTAGTTGAGCATTAGCCCAGGAAGGAACTTCGAGGGATGTGGAGGGAGGAACAGTTAGGGAAAGGTACACAGGAAATTCAGCGTTCTTGGTAATGTTTCATCTTTCATACTGGGAAGGGAGCGCATTTCATTTCACCACAACTTTTAACTTACCCATATATTCTTTTGCATGTATGATGTAGTTCATAATAATCATAAAACTGAAAGTATCTGTATTAATGCCAGCAGTTAATTTTCTTCGGAATAAAAATCCTTCAGAAATAGCACTTGAATACTTGAAGGAGTATAGGGTGAAAAAGAATTGTGCTTAAAGGTCAATTAGCGGAGACAGCGTTTCCTTCCTTTATGTTTAATCCCCTTCTCCTCATGTATGTGTCCATCTAGCTCCAAGCTTCATCATTACCCATCTGCTGGTGACTCACAAGCTTGTGTTCTCAGCTGCAATCTGAGCTCCAGATATGAGTAACTCCTGCCTGTCTGACATCTACAGAGACTTCCTGTAGGCATCTCAACTTAACATTCCCAGTCCACTGTCTGGTCAGGTAGTCTGAGAAGGCGTGCACGCAGAAAGTCTAGTGGGGACAGCTCTCTGGATAAAAGCGAAGAGGAGAATGAAGGATGTATGGTTTGGCAGAGGGAGGGGCTGAATTGTGATGCAGTTACAGAAAAGTCCCCAGCTGGTTCTACTGGCAGGTTTGGAGCTGGATGGTCCTTCAGAGCTCCCCTGCCTTGAGGAAAGGGGGCTGGCTATTTATATCCTACCATTGACTAGTTATGCATTAATTCCCGTTACGTCCAAGGGGCTTGCCCATGAGTGAGCTGACTCTCTTCAGCTGAGGACGATTCCTGGAGATGAAGCTGAGAGCTGTCAGCAGAAACTCTCCCATTACCGATGAAATGATAGCTGCCTTAATCTTAAAGGGGGCATGGGGGTGGGACCACAGCATCCACTCCATCCACCCTCGTTATCTCTCCTCCTTGCTACTCCATTCCTCTTCCTGTGTCCCTGCCTCGTTCACGGCATCACCATCCCAGACTTTCTGGTTGACAGTTTCTGGCGGGAAGAGTGGGTCTCTGCCAATTGAGTTTCCTTCCGCTACCTGGCAGAGTATCAGACACATTCTCTGACAAGTTATTGGATGAGTGATGTATTAAATGAATGACTAACCCATATGAGAGAGATTAAGGAAATATCAAAATATCGGGAAACTGATCGTTAATACACTTTTCAGGGTGACAAGGAACATGAGGTGTGTTTTCCTCTCCCTCATCATTAAATCCATTTAAGATCCCTTGATGCTACTTTGGATATGCCTTTCTTGCTCACCCTCTCCCTGCTGGTGCACTGGCCCTGCCCTCCTTCAGACAAGGAAGTCTTCCTAACCTCTCATCCTGCCCGTGGTTTCCCTCACCTTCAGTCTGTCTTCCAAACTGCCACAAAACTCCTTCCTGAAAGTGGACATGGCCATATCACACCCTTGACAAAAATCTCTAGTGGTCAGTGTTTCGGGTTATTCTAAAATGATAGCATACAACAGCAAGCGGCGTGCCAGCAGGGAGAGAACTTCCTAGCAAGTCCCTTCACCTCTCAGGGACTTAGTTTTGTCTTGTGGCTCAAAAAGGACTCCTCCTTCTTTTGGTAACAGTGCTTTGAGAGCATCATGGCTTCTGACAGAGCCCAGGCTACAGGGGTGGAGTCTATGTCTTCTGCTAAAAAAACAACAGTGCATCCCATTACCTTGACCTCAGTTCTTGCTTCAAGACTTGGTGTGTGGCCAAGTGAGGGACTCATTGCCTACATGGTCATTTAGCTATCAGGAGATGCGGTTTTCTAGCTGGGTGTTTGATAATGTGACTTTGAGGTCACGGCAGCAAGGCGAGGTGAGACCTTACCACCAGGAGCCTGAGAATAGAGCCAACCTCAGACTCACAGAGAGATGAATCCTGGTGATGCCATTGGGTCACTGAATTCAAACAGTGCCTGAAGTCAACCTATGAGCTTTCTCATTTATGCAAACCAGAAAATTCTCTTTCTGCTTGAGCCGTCTGTGCTAGGTGTTCAGTTGCTTACATCCTAAAGAGTCCTAAGTGATAGTCATGAAACACTTTTTTTTTTTAAAGCATTTTCTGAATGTAGCTATTACATAATAAGTTCTTTGCTCCTTTTCACGGTATCAAGAACTATCATAACATTTTTCAATTTACCTTTTCATCTTAATCTCTTGCTACTTTTGTCCCATACACACATGCTCTAGCCACACTATTTTATACTTTTGTCCCAAGAATATAATTCCATGTTGTCTATATTTTCATGGTATTCTTCATTTTTCCCTAAAATACCTTTCCCCACCTCGTGGCTGACCAAAAGCTAGTCATAACCTAAGGCCAAGCTCAAATACTCCCTAGTGTATGATAGTAAGAATGAACTCTCTGAGTTGCTATCACTAAAAATTCATAATGTTATAATTTTGGTGAGTTGAGGAATCCATGTGCTAGCTCATTAGACACAAAATAGCTTGAAGGTCAGACCCATGTCTATTCATTTACCTGTCCATTATTATTATTATTATTATTTAATTTTATTTATTTACTTATTTATTTATTTATGGCTGTGTTGGGTCTTCGTTTCTGTGCGAGGGCTTTCTCTAGTTGCAGCAAGTGGGGGCCACTCTTCATCGCGGTGCGCGGGCCTCTCACTGTCGCGGCCTCTCTTGTTGCGGAGCACAGGCTCCAGATGCGCAGGCTCGGTAGTTGTGGCTCACGGGCCCAGTTGCTCCGCGGCATGTGGGATCTTCCCAGACCAGGGCTCGAACCCGTGTCCCCTGCATTGGCAGTCAGATTCTCAACCACTGCGCCACCAGGGAAGCCCTACCTGTCCATTATTAAATGCTGACTGACATTAATTGAATGAATTCATGAATGACGTTCTTAAATGGAAAATGCAAGATGAATGCAAAAGCTTACAGTTGGCAAATTAGCCAAATTAGCAAATAAATGAAACTAAATTTCCTTGACCCTGTACAGACTTTACAGGGGCCCTTCCTGCTTCTTATTTTCACAGTTTTACAAAGCAGCACAGCCCTTCTTGGTTCTTTTTCAAATCAGAGTAACTGGCCCAGATTTGATGTCCTCAAAAAATGCAAATTTGTCTCCACTGTTTTTTCTTACCTAGTGGAAAAAGAAAATCCCATTCATTTGGTCTTTTCACTATTGCTGTCACATGTACTCTGGGATTTTTAAGAATGGTTTTCAGAGGAAACAGAGATGGATCCTCTCCATTTCATTCTAGCCAAGGTTCACCTAAGCCTTTAGAGTCCTTCCTTCCAGTTTTGTGCTGCTTTTATTTCTTCCTTTATATTCGTTCATCACCATGGATCCTATGCTTGGAGAGAAAGGGGTTTCAGTTGCAGAACTTGCTTCCTGTTAATTCTTCCATTCCAGAACATTTTGGAGACAGATGTAATGACTTAAGTGTAATAATAAAAGTAAAATAATTATATCCAGACACCTGAAGCCAAGTGAAAATAATTTTACAAAGTGAATTTCTATTTCCCCTTTTAGAATGGGTATAACAATCCTTGTCTCTGTTTGCCTATATTAGTTTAAATAATATTGGAGAGATCATCTGCATAGTAATTTTATGTAAACAAGCAGTTCACTGTGTTCTATCTCCACTGTAATGTGACTCAATATTTCACATATTTGCATAACAATGCTCTCTATACATAACAACTATATAGTTAACAACTATATGTTAAGAGTGTTACATGACTGAAAAGCAGAAATCTGTTTTATACCACAAGTATATTTAGGAAATAAATGGCAAAATTCTATTTACTAGTGTAGTCACTTTTTTGAGTGGACTGGTTCTTAGTCATTTTTATTTTATCCACAGCATGAAGTTCACAGTAAGTAATAAATAGTAAATAAACATTGTAGTAGTTGTAAGTAGTAAATAAACATTGGTCAAATTAGTAAACAGATGACATAAAAAATGGTGTTATTAAACACAAAATTTGGGAGGAAAATGAGTTTTAATAAATATAGCTAAAAAGATTTGAGGGACTAGAAATGACAGACAGCATTGATGAAAGCAGAACCCTGAGGGCTTGTTTTGCTCCCGCTACAAATACCTTGCTAGGTAAACTGATTTTCATGTCCTAAAGGTATCAAAAATAATGAACAAACAAACAAAAACAACAAATAAACAAAGCCAAACAAAAATTAGCAACAATGACAGAAAAGGAAGTCTTCAGGTTCAACACTGTGCTTTGATATACAATATATTTACCTCCTCTCCTTCCCAAGACCCCACTGAAGTGGTTGTATAGGATAGCGCAGTTCTTTCTCATAAGGTACATCTCCTGGACTAGTTGATTGTTTTAGTCATGTCGGTGTACAATTTAATTAAAGCATAAACAAGGACTTCTAAGGCTCTCAGAATCCTCCATGTTTTAGTCAGCAAGAGTGAAGGGGGGGAGACTCCTAAATGGATGGTAACTATTGTCTGTGTAACTGACTAAATAAATAAATGGAGGGGGAGATATAAAGAGATAGCCATGAAACTGCTCAATCAGGTGACTGCAAGAGCAACATTTCTTCCCTCGCATGGACTCAAGGGCACCATTTGTACATTCCAGACCCCTCCAGGGTTATCGGAATAGGTAACTATTGCAATGTCACTCCCAATTCTGGGGAGAAAGAAATCAAATCTCATTCTTGCACTTCCAGGGAGAGAGATTTTTCAACCATATCAGGGCCAAGGATTGAAACTGAAATTCTGCTTAAGCAGAAACTGAAACATCCCACTTCACTATGGAGTAAGAAGCCAGCTCAGAAGAGAATTTGTCTATTTTTACCAAAAGAAATGTTCCTGGGAACATAAACCTGTTTGCATGCTAAGAACATTGAATTTTACAAACACCAGATGAGATTTTGGAAGAGGACATATTTTTTTTTTTCTTCACCATTTCCCAAACCCACTGGCCACCGAACTTGCCTCAATTAGTTCTCCCAAACAACATCCGAAGATAAACACAAGGTCCGATTGATTACTCCTACTTAGATGAGGAATTGCAAATTATTTAGTTTGGCTCTGAGACTTCACTTTATATGTGCACATTTATACCCACTTGTACCAGCATCTAGAAAATTGCTTTAGTTTTAAAAGGAATCTGGCAGTCAAGTAGTACATCACACAAGCAAGACTGCTTGTGTGAAGACAGACACCTGGTGGTCAATGCGTAGAACTGCAGCCTAAGAAAGAATTCTTTGAGGATGTCTTTTTTTTTTCCCCCCCATTTCCCCTCCTGCTTTCTGGGTACAGACTGCTGTTGACGGTGGACATATTGCAGCTGTATGAAAGTGAGTCTCAAGTTCAAGTCAAGAGATTTCCAGAACAGTTACATCAACTCCATGAAAGCTCCAGGTCACAAGTTCTCTAAATTATTTAGAAAGCAGACCGATGTAGCATGCTAACCATTTTTAAAACCTATTAAAATCTCTTAACCAAGAAGCTGAACGGGAGCCTCAGTGTTTGAGAATAGAGTTTAATCTCCACCTAAAAACTTCTGGACTTCCTCTGTCAGGATAATGAGCTTCTGTTTTCTTTTGGGAAGAAAAAAGAAGTGTCGATTCCTTTGGCACCACAAAAACAAGCATTTTGAGCTTCTAAATATGGCCTTGCCCCTGAACCGACCCTGCCTCTGTCTAACTGCTTTTCTGCAAATTGAACTCCACAAGACAAAAATACCTAACTGAAAGAAATGGAAAGCCAAATCCCTCTTTCTTGTTGCTCCTGGCCCCTGGTTTTAGTCTCTTTAATTTTTAAGTCTGGAGATAAGCTTCTAGAAGTCTAGAGAGAAAGAGTAGGTCCTGAACTTCCTCACGGTGTACTTGGTTTCCGACGCAGGATAGACTCAGATCATGGGCCCTCATTGTAATCTTTGTAGCAGTAAATGAGGAGGAAAGACAGTGTGTCTTCCACTTGGGCCAAAGAGATGATAAAGTGACACGCTGCAGAGCTGGGGAGTCTCTGATTTCCCCTCAACCTACCCCAGAAGAAGGCATCCTTAGTCTAATGGGCTGAGTTCCTGATAGGAAATTCCAGGTACCGCTGCACCTGAATTGACAAGGTACTGTGGTCAGGAAGACCTTTGCCTAACTTTATCGGGCCTTTGCTATGTGCCAGACACTGTCTCAAGTCACATCACGCATGTTCCGGGCTCCCCTGATGGGCACACAGCACCCCCGTCCTGGCGAGTAGAGGGAGGGCTGAGGTGCCCGTGTCTGAGCCTCATCCACGTCTGCCATCCTGTTTCTAACTCACACATGTGTACACGTACACACCATAACGCGAAAATAAAGGCCTTCCTTGATATTCGGGGGCTGACTGGTCAGTATTTTTATTTACTACCACAAAGAAAAATGGGAAAAGTATCATAAATCCTCCTTTGTTACAAGGAAAGACACATTCGTTCAGGTTGAATAAAGCACTATATGTAATGCCCCCTATTCCTATCCTCGGTCACAGTAGTGAGAACTTGTGACAAGAATTAGGAGAGGCCCGAGGAAGAGGTTTCCTGTAGCCACTACAGGAACTATCATGTCACGAGAGACCTTTAAATTTCAGGTACACCATCCTCTTCCTGCAACCCTTATGTCACAGAATTCATATTTTTTCAGATGTTAGTAGGTAGGGTTGTACAGTCCATATATTGAATATTATGTAATACCCCAGTTCAGGTCCTAATTAACACACAAAGAGTTCTGTAACAGAATGTATAAAGGTCACATTAAGAGAGATAAATAGGGCTTCCCTGGTGGCACAGTGGTTGAGAGTCTGCCTGCCAATGCAGGGGACACGGGTTCGAGCCCTGGTCTGGGAGGATCCCACATGCCGCGGAGCAGCTGGGCCCGTGAGCCGTAACTACTGAGCTTGCGCGTCTGGAGCCTGTGCTCCGCAACAAGAGAGGCCGCGATAGTGAGAGGCCCGCACACCGCGATGAAGAGTGGTCCCCGCTTGCCGCAACTGGAGAAAGCCCTCGCACAGAAACGAAGACCCAACACAGCTAAAAATAAATAAATAAAATTAAAACAAAAACAAAAACAAAAACAAAAAACCAATTGTTTAAAAAAAAAAAGAGAGATAAATAAAGACTAACAATAGTCTCACATTGGTTCAGATCAGGTGTAGCCACCAAATGCATCTGACATACACAAAAACTTGCTTATCAGATTTTTAAAAAATTATTAAATTGTAGACAACAGACTGCAGTCCTGTATGTGATGAAAGAGCCATTCACAGACATGCTGTCTGTCTAAAAGTTTCCGGTAACTCCGTAGAATCAGAAGGAGCAAACTACAACATTAAGAAGGAAATCTATTATCAAGTACCTCATTTCCTTTGTTCATCAAAATTCAATTCATTCATCATAAAAACATAAGTTTTAGAAGCAAACAGGAGAACATCTTCATGATCTGGTGTTAGCTGAAGTGTTAGAAATGACAACAAAAACACAATCTATAAAAGGAAAAATTGGTCTTTACTAAAATTAAAAACTTCACTCTGCCAAATCACTGTCAAGAGAGTAAAAAAGACAAGCCACAAATTTGGAGAAAATATTTTCAAATCACATATCCAGCAGAGGACTTGTAACCAGAATAAAGCACTCTTAAACTCAACATTAAGGAATCCAATTAAAAATGGGGAAAGGATGTGAACAGATGCTTCACCAAAAAAATATAAAAATAGAAAATAAGCACATGAAAAACAGGTGTTCATTACCATAAGGCATTAGGATAATGCAAATTTAAACCATGATGAGATACTACTACACACCTATTAGAATATCTGAAATGAAAAAAATTACTGACAATACCAAGTGTTGGCAAGGACGTGGAGTGCCTTAAACTCACATCGTGTGATTGAAAAATGGTCCAGCCAATTTGGAAAATGGTTTAGCAGCTTCTTATAAAGTTAAATATACACTTAACTTATGACTCAACAATCCTACTCTTGGGTATTTACACTAGGTAATTGAAAACTTATGTTCACATGAAAATTGGTACACAAATCTTCATAAGCAGCCTTATGCATAGTATCCCCAAACTGGAAGCAACTCAGATATCCTTCAGTGTGTAAAAGGATGAACTAACTGTGGTATACCATATGATATGTCACTACTCAGCAATAAAAAGAACAAACTATTGATACACGCAACAACTTGGATGGATCTCAGACAGTATGATGAGTGAAAGAAGCCTGTATCAAAAGATAAAACTACAGTAACGGAGAACAGATCTGTATTTGCCAGAGGTTGTGGGTGGAGGAAGAGTATGACAGTAAAGGGATAACATGAGGGAGGTGTTTTGAGAGGTGATGGAACCATCCCGTATCCTGGTCTCAGCAGTGGGTATACAGATCTGTAAGTATGTTAAAATGCATAGAACTGTACACCAAAGAAAGTCAGTGTTAGTCTATGATAATTAAAAGAAACCAAACAATAAAGCCAACACACTCACGTTTGACTTTTGTGGTCAGTTTGTTGTCAACTTCATGTTTCCTTAACTGATGACATCTTCCTTCAGCCAACCCTGCCTGCGTGACTAGGAGGTGTGAGGCATGTGTGAGACACTGAGGGCACACAGATGAGTCAGGAAGAGGCCCTGACAGTCTGGGCTTATGATCTAGGCAGGAAGCTGGGACAGCACAGTGAAGTGATGTAAGTAATTTGCACTACACCAGTTCAAGCTGGTGATCACCAGGGGCTGTAAGCACAAAGAATATTTTCTCAGTTTGACCAAGAAGGAACAATTGCTTGTGTTTACTATCTTCTCACCAAGTATGTATGTGTGTATACATATATGTATATAATATATATAATTGTAACAATATATATATATTTTGGTAATTTTGAAGAGTCCTGTGTTTTGGTTAAAAAAATACTAAATGAAATATTCCATTAGGTGATAGGAATGGCGATTGCAAGCTTATCAAAACATGGCCCTTGTCTATTTCCACTTGTATATTCCAATAGCTAGTACTCTGACACATGGAAGTCCCGTCACTCAGGAAATATTTGTGAAATAAATAAATGAGAGTTGACATCATTAACATGACATTTTAATCTTTGCAGTCCTTTATAATATTTTTTATTTAGCCAGCATGTTCATCAGTATAGCTTCTGTCGTAGTCATCTGGAGAGGAAGCATGTATTTTTATTAATGTGTGCATAGCACATTGGCCTGCTGTTTGGGTGGCATTTCTAAGGGGAGAGTCCCTAAAAGTGCGTCATAATGATTAGTCATGTCCTATGGCATCGGTCTTTGAAACCAAAGACCATAGCATACCCTCTTAATATCTTCAGGAAATAAATACCAGGAATGTGAATGCAGATCCTTTTAGAAGACCAATAATCCTGCTGTGATAAGTGACTGGGCAGTTAGTTATTCAAGTGGGATGTTTGCGCTGCGATGGAAACAGACAAAGTTGGTGTTTTCCAGCTTTCTAAATCCAGAGTCCTAATCTAGATATAAATACGCTGAATGTTATGAATGTAGTTTCCTAAACTGAGCCCTATATCAGCGTCCTCATCTGTGAGATAAAGGTCACTCACCACAGCCTGAGGTGGATTCATGACGATTAAGGTCCTTGCTTATAAAAAGTCATTGTTTTTATTCCCATCTGGGCAAAAGTGAAGTTCAAAGTCAGAGTTCCATCATAGTTCAGCTTCTGTGATCAGTCAGACCATTCCTGTTTAGAAGAGAGTTTTCTAAAGTGAGTGCTAAGTATTTTAGGCAAAGAAACCCAGCTGTGAAAATACTGTTAACATTTGTACAGTTGTTTTATATGTGGATTTATTTTTACTTGCGCTTATTTCAGGGCAATTTTTTGGAGAGAAGTTCCTCTTTCCCTACCTCCTTCCACATTACTTATTCCTTCTGCCTTTCATGGGTCTTTTGAGAAATGACAGTCTCTCTAATTCTTGTGGGTCACAAGTGTTCTGTATCACAGCACACCCCTGACTAATTAGCATTAATAAGTGATGTTAGGGGAAAGAGCCCTGGAGAAAAAGCAGTACGCCTGTTTTTGCCAAATTGGAATTGACCCAACTAGGAAACATTTCCAGTGTACTTTCATATTCTCCTGCCTTACGTGTGTTCTTGCTGCCTAAACATACATTTCTGACATGGGGTCTTGGACACCCCAGGAGGTACAAGGCCCTGCAGACTTTTTGTTCAATTTTTTCATAAGCTCTTTCTTAACTGTCTACTATGTGCAGGCACTATGGGGGAAAAGACATTCATTGCTGCCTCCTACGATCTGAAGATGTTTTGGCAAAGATACAGCAAATGTTCATCTAATTACTCTTATTGAGCATCTACTGCGTGCAAGGGACTGGGCTGGGTACTGAGAGTAGAACCTTGCAGAATGAACAGGATTTCAACAGGGAGGGAACCAAAGAAGGACAGGGAAGGCAGGCAGCTGGAGAAAGAGCTTAGACACAGAAAAGCGAAAGGCCAGTTAGAAACCTCTAAAGAGTAAATCAGAAGAAAGAGGGTAGAGTGGAAAAACTGGAGATTCAAATCCGGACTTTCCCTTACACAGAGGCTGAGTTTCCTGGTACACAAAATCAAGATAACAATGACACTGCAGGGTTGGCGCAGGTATGCAAGATACTATATGGGGGCTTCCCTGGTGACGCAGTGGTTAAGAATCCACCTGCCATTGCAGGGGACATGGGTTCGATCCCTGGCCCGGGAAGATCCCACATGCTGCGGAGCAACTAATCCCAGGCGCCACAACTACCGAGCCTGCACTCTAGAGCCCTCGAGCCACAACTACTGAGCCCGAGTGCCACAACTACTGAAACCTGCGTGCCTAGAACCCGTGCTCCGCAACAAGAGAAGCCACCACAATGAGAAGCCCGCACACCGCAACGAAGAGTAGCCCCCGCTCGCCACAACTAGAAAAAGCCCACGCAGCAACGAAGACCCAACTCAGCCAAAAATAAAAACAAACAAATAAATTAATTAATTTATTTAAAAAAACGATACTATATGGAACCCACCTGACACAAGGCAGGCAGTTAGTAAACAGTATGTCAGTTTGCCTGTAACAAACAAATTGCGAAGGGGAAATTGGAAAATAAGGCTGCAAAAGTAGTTTGGAGCCTCAAATAAAGGGCCCTGAATGCCTGGCTAATTCTGTGAATGGTGAGGAGTCACTGGTGGTCAGGGAAAAGAGTGACAAGATCACAGATCTGTTTTTAGAATAATGTAGAGCGGGTTAGGAGCAGGGAGAGAAAAGGCTCAGACCAAACAGCCTGAAGTCGCTGCGATTGTTCTGCTGAATGAATAGAAAGCAAGAGGTGCCTTTGCAGTGCTGTCGGGAAGTTTTTATTCTACTTGAAATAAACTCAAATTTATATCAAGAAACTTCCAGGTAGGACATAAATAAATCAGTGCTATTTTCTGTCCTTTAGCAATTTCCAAGTTTTATCAAATATTTAGGCAAGTATTCGGTAACAAAACGTAAATGTGAAGTGGTCGCCTTCCATCAGAACTTGCGCATGCGTGTTAGCTAAAAGCTGACCCTCGATTTCATAAACGCCAGACCTGAAGGGCCCTGCCTGCAAGAGACCACACCTCTTCAAGGGTCCATGCAGATCTGAGTGGAAAAGGACAGGAAGAATAATTTTGGAACGAAGTCACCTCGAAGCGTTTATTCAGACCTTTCAGCACATTTTGAGGGAAACAACCTAAATGTCCAAAAAGAGAAAATCATTAAATAAAGGTATGTGTTAAAAATGGTGCAGCCATTAACACCATGTGTTTAAAGATTATTTAATGACATGAGTAAGTGTTCACGGTGCCCTAAGTGAATTAAGCAAGACAGAGTTGTTCATCCAGATACAATTTTTGTTAAAAAATTAAACATATAAACATAAAATTTATGTATATAAATAAAGAATGAAAGAACACACATTAAATTTTTAACAGTGGTTGGCTATGACCAGAAAAAATTATTTTACCTGAAAGATTACAAACTGACAGCCAGGAACTAAAGGTGACTTGCAGACATTTTCTGTTTGCCTGTATTCTCCCTTTCATACCATCCATCCACTTTGTTCTCTGAGGACCCACCTGCTTTGTACATTTAGGTCACTGGCCTGAGCACTGCAGGTATTCCTGAGGGAAGTTTTCATCTTTGCACTTTTCTACAAAGCAGAATTTACTTTTGATCATTAGAAAAAGCAAACGTTAGCAAAATTAAAGGAAAATTTAATTGATGCAAAGCTAAATTAACATCAACTACAGTCTGCACATTTCAGTTGGAATATTGGAATATATAATTTCTTTAAAAAAAAAATTAGGTAAATTTTTAGCAGAAATATAGCTCTTCTCACCACCCTTACCCCTGGAGTACAAGAAACAACTTAGGGGAACCCTTGGCTGACAGCTATGGGCATGACAAGCCCTACCTCACACCTTGTCCCCAAAGGCCCTGAACATTCTGGTCTTAGCACATATGTAAGAACTAGAGTGAAAGATTTACATATGGATGCTGGTCTGTAATTATTTTAAAGTGGGAAAGTAATGTAATTATTATTCAATAATTGCAATTTTTGGATCTATAGAAGCTTTGAAACAAAAATCAGAGCAGAATTTGGTAATGACTCGCTGAATATCATCTACTTAATCCAAGTTCCTCATTTAAAAATGGGGAAAGTGATGACTGAAGAGAAAAGGGAACTAAACAAGACTTGGTTAATGAAACACTAGGTAGATGCTAGAAGACACTTACACAGTGATTACCAAGGGCCAGTCTCTGTCCACCTGAGCTGTGTGCTTATCTAATCCTCTCAGCAATCTGTAAGTGAGGTGTTACTTCTGCCATAGCATTTGTTCATTTCCCACATATATTACAGATATGTACAGATGCTTAGGCATAGACTTCGGGGCTAATGGAGACTGTGGTGATCGCCTCACCCAATTTCCACATCATGAGTGAGGATACAGCAGTCCGTGCAAATTGATGACTTGCTCAAGGTCACCCAGCTTATAGAACTAAAACTTCAGCCTCCTGGCTCTATGCCCAGTGGTTTTTCATCACATTGTGTTCCCTTCATGTGTGAGCTGAAATGGAAATAAATAACTGAAGTTTTGACTCAATAACGTAAGATGATATTAAAGAATATTTGATTAATGAAACCAGGAAAAGCCAGCACTGAAAAAAATGGACATATTTTAAAATTTTATAACATGGACTTTGGTTAATAGAAATAAACAGCTCTAACATTTTTAATTCTATCCCTTGAAAAATACAAAGTATAACATCTTACTAAAAAATGAATTAGGTAACCTGAATAGCCCTACATCTGTTGGATTGTGATAGCCCAAATCTCACTGAATGTGAAGTTAAAAACCTTCCTATAAGAAAACCTCAGACCCAGAATGATTTCACTGGTGAATACATGGTTTGACAAACTATGACCTGTGGGCCAAATCCAGCCCATCACTTGTTTTTCTACATCCCCTAAGCAAATAAGGGTTATTACAGTTTTCAATGGTGGCAAAAAAATCAAAAGAAGAATTGCATTTCCTGACATGTGAACATTATATGTAATTAAGATTTCAGCATCCACAAATAAAATTTTATAGGAACACAGCCATGTCTATTCATTTATATATTGTCTATGTTTTTACAGAAGTTTGCTGATCCCCAAATTCTAATGAGGATATAAATAATACATAACTTTTAAAGAAAATAGAAGAAAACTCTTCTTAACTAATTTTGAGTAGCTAGCATGGCTTTGAGAACAAAACCAAATAAAGACATTAAAAAAAGCCAAAACTATGGACCAATGTTTCATAAATATATTGGGTTGGCCAAAAAGTTCGTTCAGGTTTTTCTGTAAGATAGTATGGAAAACCCGAATGAACTTTTTGGCCAACCCAATAGATGCAACCGCCCTTTAAAAAAAGTTATCAAACTGAATGCAAAAATTTAATTTATAAAAGTTCAAGATATCATGACCAATTTCATCACAGCAAGGCACAACACTTGTTTGACATTTAACACTCAGTTGATATACTTAACCATATTGACAGACTAAAAAACAAAAACCACATTAATAACCCAATAAATGCAGAAAAGGGATTTTACAATATTCAATACTTATCATGATAAAAAACTTACAGAGGGGCTTCCCTGGTGGCGCAGTGGTTGAGAATCTGCCTGCTAATGCAGGGGACACAGGTTCGAGCCCTGGTCTGGGAAGATCCCACATGCCACGGAGCAGCTGGGCCCGTGAGCCACAGCTACTGAGCCTGCGCGTCTGGAGCCTGTGCCCCGCAACGGGAGGGGCCGCGATAGTGAAAGGCCCGCGCACCGCGATGAAGAGCGGTCCCTGCACCGCGATGAAGAGCGGTCCCCGCACCGTGATGAAGAGTGGCCGCCACTTGCCACAACTAGAGAAAGCCCTCGCACGAACCGAAGACCCAACACAGCCAAAAATAAATAAATAAATAAATAAAGTAGCTATAAAAAAAAAAAATTAAAAAAAAAAACAAAAAAAACTTACAGAAAGCTAATGACCTAATAAAGAGCACCTACAAAAACACTTGTAGCTACCTAAAGACTGAATACTTTCTCCCTAAAGTAAAGAACCAGAAAAGAATGCCCTCCTTACTACTTCTGGAGTAGCATTGTACTGGGGGGGGGGTGTCACAGCCAGTGCAAAAAGACAAGGGGAAAATTGCATCCAGATTGGAAAGGAAGTGTAAAACAATCCTTACAGATGGCATGATCATATATGTAGAAAACCCTTAAAAATCTACAAAAAAAAAGCAGTTGGAGCAAATAAGTGAGCTTATCAAGACTGTAGGGTACATGGTTAATACACAAAAATTAGTTTTATTTCTATACTTGTAGCAAACAATTGACAGTAAATTTAAAAATATATACCATGTAAAATAAAATAGAAAATTATGATTAGAAATAAATGTACAAAAATGTATACATAACATTTATATTGAAGACTATAGAATATTGCTAAGAAAAGTTAGAAAGACCCAAACAAATGAGTCCTCATGAACTGAAAGACTCAACAGTGTTAAGATATCAATTCTGTCCAAACTGATCTATAGATTCAACGTGATCACAGTCAAAATCCCAGCAAGGATATTTTTGTTTTGTTTTGTTTTATAGAAATTGCTAGGCTGGTTTAAAACTTTGCAAGGAAGTGCAAAGAACACAGAATGGGCAAAATCTTATTGGAAAAGAAATTAAGTTGGGGTTCTTATACCATGTGATTTTAAGTTTTATTATAAAGCTATAATAAACAAAACAGTGTGATATTGACATAAGGATAGATGTATAGATGATTAAAACAGAAGAGAGAGTCCTGAAGTGGTAGCACACATATTTGATCTACTGTCTTTCAATAAAGGATCCAAGGTAATTCAATGGAAAAAGTTAGCCTTTTCAAAACTGGTGCTGGAAAAATTGGTTATCCATATGAAAAAAAAGAACGAACGAACGAACGAAAGAAAGAAAGAAAGAAAGAAAAAGAAAGAAAAAGAAAGCAAGGGAAGATGGAAGGAAGGAAGGGAGGAAGGAAGGGAGGAAGGGAGGACATGAAACCATAAAACTAGAAGAGAACATGGGCAGAACACTCTTTAGCATAAATTCATAAATTGTAGCCATATATATATATACATGTATATATATATATGTACATATATATGTGTGTATATATGTACATATATATATGTATATATATATATCGTCTCCTATGGCAAAAGAAACAGAAGTACAAATAAACAAATGGAACCTAATTAAACTTAAAAGATTTTGAACAGCAAAGGAAACCATCGACAAAATGAAGACAACCTACTCAATGGGAGGAAAGATTTGTAAATGATATGACCATGACGAATAAGAGGTTAATATTAAAAATATATAAACAGCTCACACATCTCAATATCAAAAAAACAAACGACCTGACCATTTATGACCATTAAAAAATGGGCAGAAAACCTGAATAGACATTTTTCCAAAGAAGATATTCAGTTGGATGGCCAAATATTTTCATCTTTGCATTTTTCAACATTTCTTGAGTTTTTATTATTAGTATTTATTTTTACAGAATATCAATGGCATTATTTTTCAAAACAAAATAAAACAAACATTGAATGAGTAGCACAAGAATTAGGGGCAAGTCTGAAATATTGGTCATAGTTATGTTTTGATATTGTTCTCAAAATAAATAAAAAGTGAAATAAGCATTAAATATATTAAAATTCCTTGGGTTTTCTGTGGGGTTTTACAAAGTCTTTTATTGAAGAGTTTTGTGGGGCTTTGAAGATATGTCTTAATGAGGGCCATATAGAAATCTTTACTCTTAATAATTAATCAATTGAATGCTTGTCCTAAAAGACTGAGATTCACATAAATAGAAGGGTTAGGAAAAGGTAGGTATGTACTTGGCTTTTCTGAGTATAAAAGAAAACGTGTCCTCCAGAAGGTTATTTTGAGTGACGAATATGTTACAGGTTTGGAGAGAAAGGTTGTAACAAAGGAAAGGTGGGAACTGACTGCCAAGACCAAAGAATTTTTTCTTTATTATAAAGGCAATAGGACACATTGTTAAAAGTTTTGAATGGAAATGTGAAAGGACATTTTAGAAAGCATATTCAGACTGAAATTGTAGAATGGGCTTAAATATGAAGAGAGTAAAATTATGGAGGAAAGATTTTACCAAGTTGAGGCATGAACAAAGATGAGCCAGGTTAGAGGGGTGTTTTTGGACGTATTTCCTGTCTTCAGGGGCTGACAAATCCTGTGAAGGAAAGAATGACACATATGAAACAAAATGAGCCATTTCATGACAAATTTGATCAAGTATGAAAGGAGTTCCAGGGAGAGGAGGTTTAATGAAGGATAAAATATTTGAGGAAGGCTTTATGGAGGCAGTCAGATTTAATTTGAGCTTTGAAACAGAATGGAATTGAGATGCATAGATTTGTATAGTTGCAAAGAAAGAAAGAAAGAGCCCTAGGCACGCATTATGGAAAAGTGAATTTGGTACTGTAATTCTCAAATATTCAAAGAAAAAAGTTTGTGTCAATCTTAATTTAAGGGGAGTAGACTAATATAGTATGTAGTATTAGAATAATGGCTTCCCCAAAGATATCTACATACTAATTCCAGACCCCATGAATATGTTACTTGATGTGGCAAAAGGGACTTTACAGATATGATTAAAGTTGAGGACCTTGAGATGGGGAGGCTGTCTATCCTAGATTATCTGAGTGAATCCAGCCTAATCACAGGAGTCCTTATGGTTCTGGAACATTTGAAGGCCAACACATGTCTCATTCTTTGATATAATGAATTCGTGGGTGCTGGTCTCTAAAGAGGTCACCCTCCTTGACATTTCCTCTCTTTTTTGTATGCACATGCTTTTATTTTTAATTAAGTAATTTGTACCTACATTAAAAAAAATTTTTTTATTGAAATATAGTTGATTTACAATGTTGTATTAGTTTCAGGTGTACTGAGGCCCTTGACAAATAGCCCCAGTTAAACTTGCATTCAGCAACAAGCACCAATGTGAGTGACCTTTCAGCCAGACTAGCAGTATGGCATACTAGGTAATAGTTGGTACCCAAGACAGGATTACTTTTTTTTTAAATTTCTTTTTTATACTATTTAATTTAATATTTTCTCCTGCAAGCATATATTCACCAAATTTGTAAGCACTTTGACGCAAGGACCCTGTCTTACTTGTGTTGGTATTCCCAAGAATAAGCCCATGCCTGGCACATAAAAGTCACTCAGAACTATTAAAAGAATGAAAAAGTGAGTGAGTGACTATTTAACCTATAATCGGAAGGAAAAAATATACAGTGTGCTAAAGAAGTAATTAATATAAGTTAAGTACTCAGTTACACTTGGAATCAGAATTTTTATTTGGGGATTTTATCCAAACCAAACCCTAAACCATTGCCATTTAAACCAAGTAATGAATACCACCTAATCACAATTCTAGCATGCACTGGCAATATGACTTAATCCCTATTCCCAAGGCAACTCAGTTCTCGGGTCATGTTGTCTATTCATGTGTATTCTCTTCAGCAGCTCTGAATATACTCAATACAGAACGTGGCAGGGAGCTACTCCAATGGCTAAGCATACCTGGTTGGTTTTTCCACTAGAAAAAAAAAAAGACTTTTCTTAAGACACTTCTGGGAAAATAACATGCTCTGATTCTTTGGAATTACTGTTCATCTGTGGGTTTCCAACAGGAATCTCAGAAGTTTTTAATTATTGTACATTATTTTCTTCCTATAAGTCCTTGAGCTCATAGGAAAAGTAAAAAAAAAAAAAAAAGAGGTCTGCCACTGAGGTTGGCGCGTCAATGAAGTCCATTGTGAACTCCTGAGTATAATATAAACTTCACCTGAACACTTAAAATTCTTGGCTTCCAAGAAGAGCATTATAGAAAGAGAGCAAGGTATATGTTTCCAATGCATTAATTTTATTCAGGACTCTAAGTCCCAAATCAGTTCTAAACTCTTCATTCCAAAGAAAGTTGACATGGTTCATATTTTTTAAATTAAAGAACATTTTTTACCCTTTTATAGTTGACATGAGTATTGTAGTGCTGTCTTATTAGTAATGAATAATTCTAAAGTACATAAATAGTTCACTTTATAAAGGAATGGTGCCAGATCAGGATAGAAATTCTGAGACTTGAAACCACTGAACTACCCATCTAAACTGAGCTGTCAGACTACCCAAATGGGGAGACTCAGGTAGGTAAATAAATATATTCGACATTTATAAAATTCCAAGAATAAAAGTGACTGGGGCTAGGCTTATGACTCTTGCTTATTCTGACAGTGAGAGGGTGATGGCAAAACTTCTGGAGTCAAAAATCTCAGAAAGAATTCCAGCCCCACCCCTTGCAAAATGTATGGATAAGTACTGATATAGAATGGCTGATGAATAAACATTAGTTGTTAGATATCCACACATGGAACAATGAAAAAAAAAAAAAGAAAATCCCAAGAAAGAAAAGAGATCAAGGTTGGTTATAATTTTCTCTGTCTATTCTTTCATTCCCACAGCCCCTCAGATTCATGTACAAAAATCTGTATTTAAACAGATTCCAATCAAAAGGAAATAGAACAAAGAAACAAAAATCCAGTGAGTAAATTCAACTAAGATTAGAATATAGTACCCATGTATTTTGGATGGCAAGATGAACATGAGCTTTTTAAGCTCTTTGAAAGGAGGGGGCATATTTTGCCCATTTACTTGACCTCCTATCCCTCAGAGATATAGGATACCTCAGGCATTAGAGTTCATGAAATGACTGATGATAAAACAAGGGTTAGAAGTAGAGGAAGTCTCATGCCCTAGTTTCCCAAGGATACTACACTAAAGGGTGCTTAAGATACTGAGACAAATATGAAAAAGGATGAACATGGCATGGCTATGCTTATTCTCCAATGTTGTATGATGATGATGGGAAGATAGTGATGAACAGATGTGGGAGGCCTTGGAACTGTATTGCCTTTAAGAAAGCTGATGCTAATGAAAATGCTTGGGATCTGTGGATTCAGGTAAACTATGTACCACTGGCTGGGATAAGTCATTTTCTCTCTCTGGCATTCAGTTTCTTCTTTGTGGAGTGAAAGAGCTAAATTCAATGGCTATTATATTCTGTCCCTCGGTTCTTTGAGGGACTCTTCATTTGATTTCCTCAGATAAGAATTTGCATATAAGGTGTTTACTTGGAAGGTGATCCCATGAACTGTGGTCTTGGAATGAAGAAGTGAGACAGGGAAGTGAATTAAGTCCAGAAAGTGTGTGTTATCAAGAAATTTACCCCTGGGTGCAGTTTGAGATGCATGCCACTGGGAAACTCAAAAATAATGAGAAACAACAGTTTTCAAATGTTTTAACCTCAATACACTTTTGCCATCTTAATTATTGAGGACCCCAAGAAGCTATACTTTGTGTGGGTTATATCTAAAACTATTTATCATACTAGAAATTAAAACTGAGAAAATGTATTTATTAATTAAAAATGAGTAAATATATTACATGTTAAATAAATGGCAAACATTTTATGAAAAGCTGTTATATTTTCCAATACAGAAAACTGTGTGAGAAGGATGACATTATACTTCATAATTTCTACAAATCTTTTCAATATCTGGTTTAATAGAAAGCAAATGGATTCTCACTTATGCCTCTGTGTTCAATCTGTTGCTGTATGTTTTAGTTGAAATACTTCTACACTTAACCAATTATGTGGTTGGAAAAAGGAAGAGTATTTTAATTATTTATATATATATGTATGAATATTCTCAGATAATTGTGTATATTCTTATTTGATATTACACTAAAACTTGACAATGGATCATTTCTTAAAGGTTAGCTTTAATGTGAAGTTTGAAATCACATGAACATTTTGTACTCTATTTCATTAAAATCAATGTTTTTATCCTGTTCTTTGAGCAAATCTTTTACCATATTTGCCATATTTGATTTTGATCATGTGTTGGTCATAAGAAAATTAATGGTTCAATGAGTTAGGCAGATATTCCAAATGCTGACATATTTCATTATACAACCTCAAAAATTCACTTGCATTATTATCCCCACTTGTGTCCTCAGAAAAAGCAGTTAAGCTTTGGGAAATCATCAAGCTCACAGTGGTGGATATAAGTTTTCAAAAATTCTAATTTTCTCCTGAAAGCTCAGATTTTATTATTGGCAACAAATACTGTCAGTGGTTTCTTTGAAGTAACAGCCTGATTTCATTCATTTTGGAAAATGTCTGCCAAGTACCCAAGTCTGAATAAACATAGTTTGTTCTTTCAATTCAAACAGTTGTACAAGTGCTTTTCTTTGAAACATCGGTCATACTTCAGTACGGAGCAGAATTGCTTTATATGTAGTTCTCATTTTCACATAGAAGTAAAATGACTTCTACTCAAAGGTCAGTATTTAATAAAATGTAATTTTTTACTGCTTCATGAAGGACATTTTAAGTGAAACTGACTTTTTTCCCTCATCAGTCCAAGATGGAGGAGAATACAATGACTACCAGTAAAATCAGTACAACTAGTACAGCAGATGTCCCTGCCTGATTGCTAAGACAAGTTTCACACCGTAGTTTTTGCACTGTCAGTACAGATGTCAACACAGTGAAAAAGGCAAATAATACTTTTAAATTATTATGGCAGTAATTTCTTGAGGGCCTCCAGATATCCATGGACCATATTTTGAGAACATGTGCATCAGAATTTTCCCACCTGAAGGGTGATCCAGCTGGGAATGTGAAGGTTGAGAGCTGCTCTAGAGAGGGGCATGGATTCCCCAGTGCTTCTCACCTTCTGTGCTTAGGGATGGAATAGGCTTCAACAGCCCTCAGGGAAACAGATGCACATCTCAGAAGTTGGAATTCAGGAGGGTGTGCACTGAAATAGAAGAGACCAAGGGGAAATGAGTGGGTAGCAAGGGAGTCTGTTAAAGCTATAAGAATGGGTAGGGCTGGGTGAAGGCTAGCACAATCCCTTGCTCCATCTTCCTCCTTCAAGGAGAGCAATTCTATTCTCATTTGTTTCCTATATTGAATTTATATCTAAACAGATTGCTTGAAGAAAGGGTTTTAATACTGATGAGTTAGAACTACTGATTTTGATGATTTCTAAGCTCCCTTCTAACCCTAACATGTTCTAAATGTATTATTAATTACTATGAAATCCTTAATGTGACATCCTAATTATGTAACCAAAAGAAGACAAGATAAAGGAAACGTTAAGTAGATGGCAATCTGTTTCAGGCTGGATCTTGATAATCTATAACTTTCTTTCTTGATCTTTTTCTCTTCTTCTCCCTCAATTCTTGATTCACCTTCAGCTTGCAGCTCAGCAGTGGAGCCACTGGAACGTGAAATCACCTGGACTATTTAAAGCAGTCACCAGGTCTGTCTACCTCTCTACCAGTTGGACAGAAAACCACTGCTGGCATCTTGAAGAAGCTTACAGGGAGGAAAAATTGAAATTGGTTTTGATGGCCGTTCCATAGAAGTCATGTCTACAGGGAGATGGTCTCACTTTCCACTGGGACCCCAAGCGCTACAACTCAGAGTAAATATGAACCAGAAGTTCCCCTGCTATCATGTGGATTTTTCAGCCCATATCACCTGGGAGATCCAAAGGCACTCAGTCTATGAAATTTAGTTTAAAGTGACCCAAGACTAGTAGTGCCACCAGTTACCTAGCTGAATCAGATATAAATTCTCTCAGAAGGAAAATACGTTCCTCCCAAAGTTCAAAGAGTTTGGGAAGAAGAGAGAGTGTTAAGGTAAGTGATCAATACAGGTTCTTCCCATATCTGTTCCAATGCTTTCTCTTGCAGGTTACAGATAACCTAACTCAAACTGGCTTAAAACTTAAAGCCCATTTCTTGGTTCTTATAAATGGAGGTTTAGTGCAAAGTGCCTTTCAGGTGAGGTTTGACCTAGTGCTTCACTTATGTAATCAAGGGCACAGGATTTTTTTTTTTTCATATCTCTGTTTCCATAGAGTCAGTATCATCTTAAAGTTACAAAGGAAGGTTAATTTTCCTTGTGCTCATAAGATGCCTGCCTCCAGAACACGGGGCTTCCCTACATCCTTATCCACAGATATGAGGATAGAAGACTTTCCTTTTCTCAGCCATCAAACCAAAGCCCTGAGCTTCACTTAGGTCATGAACCAAATTAGGTTTCGTGCCTACTCTTGAATGAACCACAGTGAGCAGGGCTTAGGCCATAGGCCAATAAGAGCCTATAGTTCTGGATGTGAGGTCAATTCCATACAAATTGCATGGCTGCTATTCAAGGGAGGGAAAGTAGAATGAATTCCAGGAAAGCACATTAATATATCTATATACAACCTCGAGGGCTGAAGTGAATTGACAACTTGAAAGTACTGTTCCTCCAGAAGAGAGCTCCCCATAGTACATTCACCTTCACCTCAGATTATACAGATTACGGAATTTGGGTTTTTAGGCACGGCAGTCCATCTTATTGTAGCATTGTGAAATCTGTCGAGCCAGAAATCTAGGAAAACAGCCAAGAGCAGGAGGAGCTAGATGTCCCAGGCTGGTTGGCTCAGAGGTGGAGGGAACCAGCATCCTCATCTTTGGCAGAATAAAGGAAATTTGTTGTCAGGGGCTAAGGGAGACTTTGTTCAGAATCTTACTGTTACTTCTCTCACAGAAATGTTTTATAAGTGATCTATTTTAAAGTAAATGCTAATATATAATAATTACTGGGGCTTCCCTGGTGGCGCAGTGGTTGAGAATCTGCCTGCCAATGCAGGGGACACGGGTTCGAGCCCTGGTCTGGGAAGATCCCACATGCCGCGGAGCAACTAGGCCCATGTGCCACAATTACTGAGCCTGCGCGTCTGGAGCCTGTGCTCCACAACAAGAGAGGCCGCGATAGTGAGAGGCCCGCACACCGCGATGAAGAATGGCCCCCGCTCGCCGCAGCTAGAGAAAGCCCTCGCACAGAAACGAAGACCCAACACAGCCAAAAATAAATAAATAAATAAAAATTAAAAAAAAAAAAAGAACCCTCACTGAAGGGCTGTAGTTGTTGAGATGAGAGAGGAGTCTCTTACATCCAGGAGGGCATGGGAGAGCTTAACTGAAGTTGGGTGTCAGAGGATGAATAGAATTTGAATTTAGGTCAGTGAAGGCAGTGTTCTCCAGGCCAAGGGAACCCAATGAGAACAGGAAAAAAAAAGAATCATGGGTAGCATGTATGGGGAGCAATCAACAGTTCAGCTTGGTCAAAGAAAAGACCAAGATAACAAATAATAATAACTACCCACTACTGAGCTCTTACTATGTGATAACTTCTGGGTAGAGAACTTGATCCATTATCTTTCCGGAGCTCTACAACTCTGCAATAGATCATATCATGCTCATTTTACAGATTGAGACAATAGAAGCCCACTGAAGATTTTAGGCAAGAAAATCTGCCCATTTGGAGCTGTGCTCCTAGAAGATTACTTTGGCAACTGTGTGCAAGACAGAGTGTAATGGAGGAACAATGGACAGGAGATCCTGTTTGCTGTTGAGACCATGGCAATAGTCTAAATGACAACACATGATGATCTGACTTGTAAACTACAAGGGAGGAGAGAGGATGAAACAAGGTTTTTGCATAGGTCAGATCTAGAGGATTAGTAAACTGATTGCATGTGAAAAGTAAGAAAAAATAATGATGCTAAAGTTTCAACCCTGGATGACTGTGAAGATGATGGTACCATTAATAGAGGGAGAATAGGAGGGCCTTGGGAGGACTGATGATGGATTTGGTTTGGAGCATACTAGGTTTGTAGAACAGCCAGTGGTGGAGCTCCACCAGATGATGGAAAGTGGCAGGCTGGAAACCCAGAGACAGAAATTTGGGAGCAGAGATGTAATAAGAGTTAATAACAGGCCAATAGCTGGATGCATTCACAAAACGGGACACTCCATAGAGCTGCATCACAGAGACATAACATGACAATGAAACTCCCAAATTCTGAAGTTTCAGGGTTATTTAAAATGCATCATCATTTAGTTCTTTAGATCAAAATTATGTTTGGTTAAGTTTAATTAAGCAAAAATAGCTTCACATATTCGTTTTACTTTTTGGGGAAACTTTTATTTCAGAGCAATGATATGTTTGTATGTATGTGTGTTTGTGTGTGTGTGTGTGTGTGGTTTTTTTCCTGACAACGAAATAGAATAAAAGCAGAGTTCATGATACATCTTTCAAAACAGAAGAGCTGGTAGCACTTTTTTTTTCAAATCCCCAAAGTAAATGACTTCCTTTAGAATCTAAAGCATAAATCATAATTGTGCTTTCTTTCTGGGGCTTCTGCCTTTTGTCAAATTAACAGCTTTAGAAAGAAACACATATTTTCAGATGACCTGTGGTTGGACCTAACATTTCTTCCCCAAACTCTTTTCAGACATTTTCGTCATGGTGGACCGAGAGAGGACAGACTTTCAGGATCTGCTGTGTGTGGCCCAGATCCCCTTTCTCTGGCACCCAGCGATTTAATCACTTTACCTCACAGGGGCCGCTTTTGGCTAATGAATCCTTAGCTCCAAGTTTTCCCTCCTTCTAATGAGTTGTAATAAAATGCATTTAACTCCACTAATGCAACAAAAACTCAGCATTGTTTCATTGTATCTACTTAACAAGAACCTTGTTTAATATCAGATTACAGCCTGCTCAGCCAAAGCATTATACTGGGGGGAAGTGGGGCTGTGAGAAGGGAGTATCAAGTGCTATAATGTGGACATTCCTCCTTAATATGCCCTGCAGTCTTACGTGATTGCTTAATTCATTTAGCCGAGCTGGTCTGATCCTTCTGCCAACTGTTTTGTAAAATTTACTGCAATGCTAGGCAACCGGTCCCACCACACAAGCTAGAAATATAGTATTGCTTTTCCTGGGACCAAGCTAGTAACAGTTGTTTGGGGAGAGGCCACAGGCAATGGAGCAGATACTGTTACAAAAAGGAAGACATTTGGGATGTGCTTCATTTTATAAAATAGTCACAGCAAATCCAATTTTTATTAATAAATGTTTCCCCTAATTGTTTATGGTCTGATTTCAGAAGAAATTCATCTTTATTTCAGATTTATCTTCAGTGAGCAGTGATGTCTAATCTCCTATTTATTTTAGCTATGAACTTCTGTCCCTTCTTTTGAACCAACTCTTCACTCAAATAGCTATCGGAAACAAATAGCTTTTGGAAGCCTTCCGTTTAAAGAAAAGAACCATTTTGTAATTTGAATAACCATTGCTTGAATGAGTTAATTTTAAAGTTTCATGTATATTGAACTTTATGAAACAAACATATCTATGGCTTCATTACTCGTAAATTAGAGATAACCTTTTTACTCTCCCCATCCAATTTTATGATCTGGAATATTCCCGGTTCTCTTGGCACCTGAGAGAGATCACATTCAGAAACATTTTTATCTGTATTGTTTCTTAAGGTACAGGATTCTGTTCACTTTGATGGCCTGCTTATTAAGAAGTGGAAGATACACTTCTCTTGAGTTTTTGAAGAAGGACTTTTCTATGGGTTTATGATGGTAAAAGAAGTTGAGGAAAGGAAGAGCTTCCTTCTATTTTTAAAATATTTATTCAGAAGAATCTATTGTTATCTGTAGATGAAAATAGTCTATAAATTGTTTAGGAAAATGACAGTATGAAAGACTAACAGTTATCTCTTGAGACGTTATAAATGGTCACCTGATAAGAAAAAAGGTGAAGCCTGCAGGAATCCTTTCAAGGTTTACCTTGTAGAGCTGTAGAGATCATCTAGGGATCCTTAAGACCAGAAGGTCATTGCTGTTGAATTTCTAACAAATCGTTTGAGTCAAAATTTACTTTTGACAAACTACAAAGTACAGCTGCTCTGTTCTCCCTCTATCCTGTTCCTTCTTGGTGGATGGAGTGAAGAGGAGAGCCTGAATCCCTCTAGGCAAGGATAAAACAGGAGATTACTGCGAGCTATACCTGTGTCCCATAGCATCCCGACATCTCAGAAGAATAAATGGGTGTTTCCACCTAAACAGGAAATGCACCTTTGTTCAAAAATCAGTCTGGATGAGACAAACACCACAACTTTTTGTAACTTCTAGTTATAAATTGAGTGCTTTTTCTTCTTCCAAACCTTAGTTTCTGGTCAGAATATAAAATAAGTTTCAAAGTATATATGACTTCTGATGACTGCATGAAATAAAACAGTAATAAAAGAGCCAATGTGTAGTTTTTGGTGATATGGAATATTAATATGAGAATAAGCCCTATGTAATCCATTCTTTCTCATCCATCTAGTTGTAGATCATTTGTTTATTTATAGATAATGCTAAATAATTTTACATCGAATCTCTCCAGCTAATTTTACTTCCAATGTATTGATAGAGAAATGCTTCTAAGTAGCTTTGTGGTTCAGACTACATCTGCTCAAAGGTTAATGAAAAATTAGCCTCATGTAAGCATCTGAGAAAGCAAATCAGATATTGAGTTTTCCTTAAACAAACAAACAAACAAGCAAAAACTTGGAAGAATACCCCTTTATTAATAGAATAGAAAGCTAGTCTTTTTCAAAATGTAGGAAAGACTAGCCTTTGTCCAAACTAAGTCATTGCTAGTAGTGGCTGGGATTAACTGGTTTATGAGTAGAAATTTCTCTCCCTGAGACATTGGACTCATGTAACTGAGAAGGAGCTTCAATGACTTCAGGGAAGAAGCTAAAATAGGAAGAGGTTTATTAGATCCACAATGGGCCAAGGTATCTGAACCTCTGTGCTTCTAAAATAAAATGTAACACTTACTAGGGACTTCCCTGGTAGCGCAGTAGTTAAGAATCCACGTGTCAATGCAGGGGACACGGGTTCTAGCCCTGGTCCGGGAAGATCCCACATGTCGTGGAGCAACTAAGCCCGTGCGCCACAACTACTGAACCTGTGCTCTATAGCCCGTGAGCCACAACTACTGAAGCCCACGCGCCTAGAGCTTGTGCTCCACAACAAGAGAAGCCACCACAATGAGAAGCCCGTGCACCGCAATGAAGAGTAACCCCCGCTCCCTGCAACTAGAGAAAGCCCACGTGCAGCAACAAAGACCCAACGCGGGGGCTTCCCTGGTGGCGCAGTGGTTGAGAATCTTCCTGCCAATGCAGGGGACACGGGTTCGAGCCCTGGTCTGGGAAGATCCCACATGCCACGGAGCAACTGGGCCCGTGAGCCACAATTACTGAGCCTGCGCGTCTGGAGCCTGTGCTCCGCAACAAGAGAGGCCGCGATGGTGAGAGGCCCGCGCACCGCGATGAGGAGTGGTCCCCACTTGCCACAGCTAGAGAAAGCCCTCGCAGAGAAACGAGGACCCAACACAGTCATAAATAAATAAATAAATAAAAGAACATGAATTTCTTTAAAAAAAAAAAAAAAAAGACCCAACGCAGCCAAAAATAAATAAATAAAAAATAAATTTCTAAAAAAAATATATATATATATATATATATATATATACAACACTTACTAGACCAGCCTTGCATGGGATTTAATATATTCTCCTTAGCTTTCTTTGGTTCGGACGTGCTAGAAGTGCTTCTTTTAAAGAACCAAGACACTGTTGAGAGCGAAGGAAAAGAGGTCATGAAATCTGTTTCAATTCTAAACTTTTAAGGGACTACAAAAGGAAGTTTATTTATAACATGAAGGATAGTGTAACTGTTGTTTCTTTGAACACAAAATCATTATCTCTCTTTTATTTGTTTAAAGTCACCACCCATTTCCTCATCAAAAATCTGGGGGTCACCCTGGGCTCTTTCTTCTCATTTGTCCCTCACAGCCAATCAGCATTGGGCCTGGAATATTTTTCGTCCCCAGTTTCTCTCAAATCTGTCTTCTTATTGAAGCCGAATCTGGCCTCTGTACCCTGACACCAAATGAAATCTCTGAGACACAGTTTTGGGTGAAGTAGGAAAGCTTTATTGCTTTGCCAGGCAAAGGGGGCCACAGTGGGCTAACACCCTCAAAACTGTGTGTCCCACCTTGGAGGGGGTAGTGAGAGGTTTTATACTGATAGTAATGGTTCAAAGAGGGCGTGATCAGCTCGTGGACATTCTTCTGATTGGCTGGTGGTGAGGTAAGTGGGAGCCAGCATCATCAACCTTCTGGTTCCGACAGGTCTGGGGTCTAGTGCTTGAGGGCAGCATACAGTTAACTCCTCCCACCTGATGGGGGTTTCAGTATCTGCAAAACAGCTCAAGATATTGTTATGCGTATCCCTTGAGGGGGAACCAGGACCCCGCCCCAAGGCTGCACTATTGTTTCTTTTGACCTTCCTCCTTTCTCTAATTAGAATCCATTTGGACCTGCTCAGTTGGAACTCAGGGAAGGTCATGGAGGCTGAATGAAGCCTATTTCCTGTAATCAAGAAATGGGGGGACACAGAAAGACTATTGTGCCCAGGAGCCCCACAGGGCCCTGCTCAGTATCATTATCCCTCCTTTTTAAAGTAACTTTACTGAAGTATGCATTTTAAACCATGAGACCTACCATTTTGAGTGTATGGTTTGCTGAGTTTTAGTAATATTATACATTTGTGCACCAGTCAGCACAATTCAGATTGAGAACACTTCCATAATCCTCAAAAATGACCTTGGGCTTATCTGCAGTCAATCCCACTTACACAGTCTCTGGCAACCATTGGTCTACTTTCTATCTCTATGGATTGGCCTTTCTGGTCATTTCGTATAAATGGAATCATACAACATGTGGCCTTTTACATCTTGCTTCTTTCACCTGGCATAATGTTCCCGAGTTTTATCCATGTGCCAGCATGTGTCATGTCTTTGTTCCCTTTTTATTGCTGAAGAGTACTCCATTGTATGGATAGATCACTTTTATTTTACCCATTTTTCAGCTGGTGGACATTTTGGTTGTTTCCAGTTTTTGACTATTATAAATAACGCTGTTTATAAACCTTTATACCCATGTCTTTATGTGGACATATGCTTTCATTTCTCTTGGTAGATTTCTAGGAATGGGCTTGCTGGGTTAGATGGTAAGTATATATCTAACTTTTTTAGGAAACTGCCAGCCTGTTTTCTAGAGTGGCTGTACCATTTTACATTCCCACCAGCAATGTGTGAGGTTCCAGTTTCTCCACATCCTGGCCAACTCTTGGTCCTGCCAGCCTTTTTGACTTGAACCACTCCAGTGGGTAGGTCATGTGGCATCTCATTGTATTCTCTATATTTGCATTTCTCTAAGGACTAGTGATATCCAGATCCTCTTCTTGCTGTTTTGCTTCCCACTATCTTAGTTCAGAAGTTCAGGTCCTCCTCTCCTCCCACTTGGCTTATAAAACGTAATAGTCTGGGTGGTATTTACAGCTTTTCTTGACCCTGAACACCTCCCCTTTGCCCTTGTTCTGATAAGAGACCTTCTTTTTCCTCTGGAGACCCCATTACACATAATTCATGTGTGGCTGGTCCTGCTTCTCTCACTCACAGCATCATGGAAACCAGGCCTGGCTAACTGGAAAACAATATTTCCAGAACAAAGCAATTGGTTTAAGATTGGAGTTACCACATTTCCCTTGGCAGGAACCTTCCTGCAGAAACTTGGGAAATACAACTAATCGGACAGTCTAACTTTATTAGTTGCAAGTATTCGAAACCAAGTAAACTAACTACCTTTGGAATTGTGTGTGGGTGTATATAAACGCACACAAAATATTCTATGGCCTCTTTGACTATAAGTCTCCTCTATAGCCCAGAGGAAAATTCCCCTTTCCACAATACACTCTCAAGAATATTTTTATTTTATTTTATTTTATTTTTTATTTTATTTTATTTTATTTTATTTTATTTTATTTTATTTTATTTATTTTATTTTATTTTTTGTCCTCCTCAGATATCCCCTCTTGCCCTAATATTAACTGGGGGTTCAGTTTGGAGGGGAGAGTGTCATTGGTTCTGACAAAATGCTCGGGCTTGCTGTTGACATTCTTCTATTGTGCTTGGGAAAGTAAGGCTGCCTGAAACATTTAGGTCCTGTATAACCAGTGGTCTAACTGGAGCAACTTGCCTCTTATTAGCATTGTAACTTTAGACAAGTTATGTAACATCTCTATGCCTTATTTGTGACATCAGTAAAATGGGGTTAGTAATAGTTTCCACTTCACATATTTGTTATGGTGATTAAATATATTGTACATATTGCAAAGTACTCAGAACAGTGCCTGACACATAGTAAATTCTCAGTAAGTGATAAGCACTTATTTACTTGCATGTGCACACATAAAAGTTGTCATTAACAACCACCATAGGCAACAGGCAGAAAGAACATCTGAGACTTCCTTGTCCCACTTGGGAATTGACTTCTAGTTTGTGGTTATTAAAGAAGAAAATTATTACTGAAGGATATAATGGGTTTGGATCATTTAATACAGTTTCTTTTTTTATTGAAGTAGAGTTGATTTACAATATTATATTAGTTTCTGGTGTACAACATAGTGATTCAAAATTTTTATAGCTTATACTCCATTTATAATTATTATAAAGTATTGGCTACAATATATCCTCGTAGCTTATCTATTTTAAACAAAGTAGTTTGTATCTTTTGATCCCCTACCCCTATCTTGTCCCTCTCCCCCTCCCTCTCCTCCACTGGTAACCACTAGTTTGTTCTCTACAGCTGTGAGTCTGTTTCTGTTTTGTTATATTTATTTGTCTAATACAGTTTCTGTTGTCAAGCATCACTCCCAAGAATTCCTTCCCTAACCCCTTCCGCACCCCACATCAGAACTCCCTCCATACAGTGGCTGCTAAAAATAATCAGCTTGAAATATAACTTGGTTAAAACCTCTTAGCTATCTTCACCATACTTTAATAATACATCTTTCTTTGAATGAAATGAACAGAAAAAAAAAAATAAGATATTCAAAATACCTTGCCTTTAGCTAAGGCCAAAAACTTAAAACAGATAAGCCCCCTTGGCAGATTTTGTTTATATCATTGACAAGAAAAAATGATCACTATTACCTTTATAGAACTTTCTTATTTCCTTCCTCCTTCCTTCCTTTCTCCCTTTATTCATTTACTCTCTCTCTCTCTCTCTCTCTCTACCTATCTATCCATCTATCTGCTGAGTTCTACTGAAGAAGGAGACATGAGGTGCATGATGTTTTTATATTGTATTATTTTTACTTTCAAGAGAATTGAATCTAGTAAGGAAATTTGAATATATATAACTAAGACAAAACATCACATTACAAATGCAGAATTAGTGCTACAAAGAAAATGTTCTAGAAGTCTAGAGAAAAAGAACCCATTTCGTGTGATGATCACTGAAGACTTCATAAAGGTTAAAGTTTGAATAGGACTTTGAAAAAGGGTGGGAGGACTTGCAAATGGAGAAAATGCCAGGAGTCAGGAAAATGCAGAGTAGTTACTCATACTAGATATGCTCATTGTAACAACTGCTCACATATATGAAGATAAAGATACTGACAAACTATTAGTCAAAAATGTGCTTTACAGTCATGTTTTCCCAGTAGCATATAGAATTTTGCACTGACCTACTCACATTGTCTCAACTAATCCATTTTGTGACCCTGAGCACTGAAGTACCTAGTAGCTGATGTCTGGATACAATATTTTGAAAAATGGAACTAACCATTCAAACTAACCATCACATCTTCTGTCACTCACTACCAGTAACCACTAAGCTCCTCAATTAAGGTCTTAATCAAAAAGAAGTCATCAACCCCCTTGTGGGACTGAGAGTTGTTTGAGAAGAGCCTTACTCTGCATTTTTAGTAACAGGGATGTATCATTGTTGAAGCCAGTTGAAAGACTCTACAATAAAAAAGCAAATTTTACTCCTATCTGAAGGCAGTTCCTTTGGCCTGCTCAAGGGCTATTCTCTAGCAATTCTGCCCTCTATCTCCTCCTTCTTTCCTGGAACATTCCAACTGGCATACAAATGTGTTTTTGTTAGTTCCTCATCTTAAAATAGTTCCTTCTTGACTCACTCAGCTCCCCAATGCAGCAAAACCCCTATAAGAGTTGTTGTCTGTACTGGTTGTCCAATGCTTTTTTGCTCACCAATTGAGTTTTTAACCCCACCTTTCCATAGAAAATATCTTGTCAAGGGCACCAATGAACTCCTTATTTCCAAATTCAATGGTCTATTATTATTGATCTCATCTCACCTGGTCTATTGGCAGCATTTGAAATGTTTGATTTACTTCCATCTTTTAAAATACTTTCTTTACTTCCAACATAATACACTCCTGTTTTTCCTCCTATTTTCTGAACACTCTTCTCAGTCTGCTTTGCTGGTTCCTCATTTTTTCGTTTATGTCTTCATGTTGGAGTATTTCTGGGTCAATCTTTGGAACTCATTTATTTTCATTCACTCCTTTGGTGATTCCATCCAATCTTATGATTTAACACATTATCTATATGTTAAGGATTCTTAAATTTATATCATAAGTTCACTCCAGACTGGAATATCTAATGATATATTCAGCATCTCCACTGGGAAATCTGATTAACATCCCAAACTCAAGACATCCAAAACTGAATTCCAGATCTTTCCTCTACACTTGCTGCTCCTGCAGCCCCCCTCATCCAGTGTTTCAGGATAAAAATCTTGGCATTATCCTTCACCTGTGCCTTTCTCTCATGCCCTATTCCTGATTGTCAAAAGTTCCTGATGGGTGTACATTCAAAATATAACAAAATTCTACCAGTCCTAACCATCTCTACTCTCACTACCCAGTTCCAAATCATCAACACCTCTCTCCTGGATTACTGCAATAGCCTCATTGCTTATTTCAATGCTTCCACTCTTGTCCCTCGGCAGTCCAATTTCTCCAAACTAATAAGTCTCATAAGGCAAGTCAGATCATGTCGCTCCCCTGCTCAAAACATTCCAATGGCTTTCCATTTCATTCAGATTAAAAATTAAGTTCTATGTTGGTCTAAACCAACATGCCCGAGGGATCTGGCCATTGTTAGCTCTTCGACATCATATTTACCGTGCTTCCTGCCCTCCACCCCCGACTCTCTTCCTCCCAGTCGCAGTGGTCTCTTTCTGGTTTTTGAACCATTAGGCCTCTGCTGATGGTCCCCATGGCCTGGAAAGTTTTGTCCGCATATACTCATCCTAACTCCCTCACGTCCTTCAAGTGTTTACTCAAATATCATCCTATTAATGAGTTTCACCCTCTTTAAAATTGCAACCTGCCACCCCAAACTCCTGATCTTGCTTTGATTTCTTTATTTTATGATCAAATTACATTTTTAATCTTCTAATATACTATGTAGCTTACTTATTTTTTTCTATTTAATGTTTACTTTCTATCCTTTCTGACAAGACTATAAGTTCCATAAGGACAAAACATTTTTAGGGGGGATGGGTGAGGGTCTGGGTTGTTTCCTGATGTGCCTCAGGAAGGGAGTAGGTATTCAATATATACTTATTGAAAGAATACATTTTAGACCTGGGCCATGAATTAGCTCACTTTTTTGGCACTTTGTCATTATTTCCAAAATGTCTGCTACAAAAATGGCTATGATATAGATTTCTTTGTACATATGAGTGGGAGTGACAACTTGTGAAGAAATCTGAGTGCTTTTTTGACTTGTTCTCTTTAGCCCATTGCTCTTGTGTTCTCCTCAACCATAAAAGAGCCAAGTCAGGTGGCCCTGAGACGTGACGGGGGGTCCAACAGACAGTGCAGATGGGATGTGTTTTTTTTTGTTTACCGATTAATAAAATGGATGAAGAAGATTGCTGAGACCATAAAGAAATGGTGGGGAAAGAACATGCCCTTTGTCCAACCCCTTCTCCAAACCTAATATATACGATTAAAACAATGCATTTATAGTGCTTAATAAAATAACATCTTAATTTTCTCAGTAAAAAAGAAATGGATTCCTGTTGTGTTCAAAATGTCGTTGACTCCAGCTGTGTAAAAGTAAAATTAATAATTCAACTTAAAAAAAAAGAAAGATGACATCAGTCTATAATGAAATAATTGGAGTGGAATGCAGTTATGCCCTTAGACTCAGCAAGAGCTGGTCTTCCCTCGCCTCCATGCCTTAGAGGGCCCTTCTCTGGCCTTCATCCAGCCTGTTCCTTCCCACAGGCAAGGAGCTCCACAGGAGCCCATGCTTCCCCATTCATCCATCCCCCTGTCTAAACTCTGCCTAGTTGTCAGGACCTTGGAATCCCCTGTCCAAATGGCCCTGAGCCAGCTTTAAGGACTTGCAGGGGTCTAGTCTCTGAGTCTGCCCTCTGAGGAAAGCTTACACTGCCTCTGTGTATACTAGAACTGAGAGGTGGACAGGGGTGGCTGATTTGTGAATTGAACTTTGGGGGATTGACTGTAGTGCCCATTCACAAGTGCAAGAAGATCCCTCCTGGGGTGGAATCCAGCTGGGACTGAGAATGGGGCTGATCAGAGACCCACAGCAGGGCCCACAATTCCTGTGCTGTCACTTTCCAGGCTGAAACTCCAAGTCATCCCAGAATTGTTATTAGAACCTAACGTTCCCAGTCATGAAGACATATATGTTAAGTAGGAGAATAGAATAGAACTGATCTATTACATGTTTGTAAATTTCAATGATAACTTCTAATCTTAAAAAAAAAAAGCAATTGAAACTGATCTCCTACCCCTCCTCACACACGTATGCAGGATGTGGATTGACATAAACACCCACCTGGTTCCCAACGGGTCTTCTTCTCAGCTAGGATTAGAGAGGTCTCTGCAGAGCAATGGGAAGATACTGTGCTACAATACATCACAACGAATATTAGTGACTGGCTCCTTCCTGCCTCTTGTTCTCAGTGGCCTTGGGAGGAGCACTTTGCCCTGAATGATCTGGGCAGTAACATTCTAAGAGAACCCCACTCCCGGTTCTGAAGCAGACCCATACAAAATTTTACCTGGGAAAAGAAACTTAACATATTTAGATAACGATAACCAAAAACTCAGTAGGACATGGTCTGTCTAATTTCATACTGAAGAGCAAATTTTATAGATCTCTATTTCTAGTATGAAAAAGTAACCTCATTTTCAGTATCAAATCAAACACGGGTTTCATTGAGACACATGAAATAGGCCTGCAGAAGAGGGAGAAGGACAGCCGGGGGTACAGCTTTCTGTTGCATTACAAGCAGCGGGTGTTAAGGGATGCCTAAAAGATGGTGATATCTGTCAAAGGTGAAACAGTATATCCACAAGCATTGATCAATTGCCCTGTGACAAATCAATCCTCTTCAGAAAGGAAGAGGCAGTAATTTTTCTGACAGGCTAAATCTGTACATTTTTAATGATGGCGGTTTCTTTATTTCCACCTTGAGCCAAGATAATTTTAAGTTTTTTATGCTGTTTCATGGACAAATACGTTCTAAATAGTGAGGAAGAGATGGGGTGGAGTGGGGGAGGCAGGGAAGATGTGCATTTTGTGGGAGCCTTGAGTTGCCATTGACCCTGGGAGATTACTTCCAATGTAATCATTGGCTTGTTGTTTCCATTTTCCCATCAACTTTGAGGGCAGCATACTTTACTGAATTCTAGATGTCTCTGAGGTGGGAAACTGCTGATGCCCTTTGGTTTAACTGACAGGTGAGATCAAGTCTCAGTTGACCATTTAGCATCTAACAGCATCAGCCTTTCATTCTTTGGCAGGTAGATGGTGGGATGGGGAGCAGGGGGAGGGTGGGTATTAGAATGGAAGAGAACACAGGGAATTCTTGCAGATCACCATCTCCTGTCACTCCTAACCTGAGTCATTCCTTTCCTCAGTGAGAATCAGGTACATTGAGCATACCATTAGGAAGATTATTTTAATTTACCCTTTTGCTGACACTCGTACTGCTCTGTATAACTAGAGCTGAGCATGACTTGATTTGTCAAGTCTTTTTCTACAGCATTTTCCTGTGCTTTCTGTCTTCTTTCCCTACCCAACCACACTGAAATGCCCATTCTCTATACTTCTAATCAGTGCATATGAATCACTGTCACTTAGCACAGCTTGACTCTGAAAATCTTGAACTGATTCACTTCAATGCCAGCTAGCTGATAATCATCAAATATATGCATCTAATTATTTTTTCCTATTAATGAACTTTCTGTGAAAAAAGTCATGATGTCTTAGCATATGTGGATTGCTTTACTGTACTCATCCAAATAAAAACTACTTGACCACCTCTAACTGAGCCTTCTGTCTTTTCAGAAGTGTTTTTTTTTTGTTGTTGTTCTAGGAGATATTTGTCACACTAGTGTACATAGATTATTTCCAACAAACAGAAATTCAGGATTGACACTGTGGCATCAGAATTTCAGGTAGTTTCTAAACTCAGTGAAAAAAGGCTTTTCAAATTCTTTATCAACCTGTCACGAGTCACATATCCATTTTTTAATTCTTTAGAAGGTATTCAATTCTCCGCTATGATTCACTCCCATTTTCTTTTTATTTAGTTATTTATTTTAAAAAAATACCACTCTATTAAGCTGTGACTGACATATTAAAAGCTATAGATACTTAATGTATACAACTTGATGAATTTGGGGATCAGTATACATCCATGAAACCATCACCATTGTCAATGTCATAATCATCACCTCCCAAAGTTTCTTCCCACTCCTTTATTATTACTTATTCTGGGTGGTAAGAAGATTTAACATAAGATCTACCCTCTTAGCAAATTTTAGGTATCCAATACAGTGTTGATACCTAAAGACACTATGCTGAGTAGTTGATGTCTAGAACTTATGTATCTTGTATAACTGAAACTTTGCACCCTTGACCATCACGTCCTTATTCCTCTTGCCTCCACCCCTGGCAACCACCATTCTACTTTCTGCTTCTATGAGTTTGACTAGGATTCAACATAAAAGTGAGATCATACAGTATTTTACCTTCAGTGTCTGGCTTATTTCACTTAGCATAATGTCCTCCAGGTTCATCCACTTTGTCACAGGTGGCAGGATTTCCTCCTTTTTTAAGGCTAAATAATACTGTATTGTACATAACCTATTATATAATATTTTCTGTGTCCATTTACTAATGGAGCTTGAAATAACAAGATTTTTGTCTTTCAAGCCAGTGTCTTTTAACCATGGTGTTAGGCAAAGTTGATAAGCCAGATGTATAAAGGCTGATGCTTAGAAATGACAGACACATAAGTTTCCCTATAAAAAGGAGCATGACTTTTTGTTAGACCATAACACATGGGAGACAGCGGTGCACATCTTCTGAAGAACACGGAAGGACAATTTTCTCAAGTATATTTTGCAGTGAGTTCTCATTTCTCTATATCACAGCTCTAAACCATGCAACTGACTTTCATTACCCTAGAGAAAAATCAGTACTGATATAACCCTAATGAGACACCCTAATGAGACAACACTAATGAGACAACTGTAGTTATTCTACAGCGGGAACTCCCCCATCATTACCTTGCTCTATCCTTGAACACATTCCTGGAACAGTCCCTGCAGAGACGCTTCCCTGCATGAGTCTTCCCAAACGATGCAGTCCAAAGTGGCTCTAAGCCCACGGCCTCTGAACTTGAAAAATTAGCATCATATCTTAAATGTTTGGTTCAATTTGTTCAAAATTGCCAACCCCATACAGAAGAGCAGTTTATCACACTAGCATTACATAGCAGCTAGAAGAATGAGATTTCCTGGCAGATGGGCTTGGGCTTGAAGTGCAAATTCCTCCACCTTTTCTCTCTGTGACTCATCAAAGGAAATAGCCTCCTAAATTCTTGTCATCATCTATAAAAGAGGGATCATAATAGTGCCTAGGGTGGTATGAAAATTAAATAAGATCCCGTGTTTCAAGTATTTTCACATAACTAGAGCTCTATAAATGTTAGCTATCAGGATTATATAACAATTATTATACTATCTTGTTAAGCAAGTACTTCTTGAATTATTCAACACATACTGTCATTTATGTTTCTTATGGGTTTTAACTCAAGTAGGTTATTATACCCAGAAAAGAGCTTATACTTATTTGGGTCTCTTACCTTAGCACCTAGTATAATAGCTTATCATTAATAAGCAATTTAGTTCCATTTGTTAATCACAGCTCACAGTGTTCAGAATAGCACTAAAGTTTTTAGAGGATAGAATCTTCCTTGCCCCTTACATAATCACCATATAATAATTTTGTACTTACTATGTGCCTGACCTTATGTTAGGCAGTTTATACACATTATCGGTGATCCTTAAGCAACATCACAGAACTGACTTACAGAAGGTATGATAGAGAAATCTCTGATGAGTTTGGATAAATACACTTGGGTATTAGACCGTGGAGAGTGAAACATTTGTTCATTCATTCATTTGACAAATATTTCTTGATCTCCGACATTCTCGCTGCCATTCTAGGTCCTAAGTTTACAACAATAAACAAGACCAGTCTTTGTAGAGGGAAAGCAGGCAATTAACTAACAAACAGAACAATAAGATAATTTCAGAGTGTGGTAAGTGCTATAAAGAAAATAAAACAAGGCAATAGCATAGAGAGAATTTAGTGGGCAGAGGAAGAATGGTTAGAGTGATTGGTTACAGGCAATCTGTGGAAGGGGCTTTTGTGCCAACCCCAACTTTGCATAATTTAAATGCAATTTGCTAAAGAGTACTCATTACAAAAAAGTAAGGGCGTATATTATGCTAGGGGGATTTTGCTGTGAAAAGAAGAGAAATGAAGCGGAAGCAGTAGAAGGAGGGAGGTCAAGAGAGGGTCTAAAGGAACCAATAGAGGAATGATGTAAATCAGCAAGGGATCCTGTACTTGGGCACCTGGGGACTGGCTGCTTTCTGGTCCCTTCGTGCTAGACTCCCTAGGGGCATGGGTTACATCAGAGGGCTGCTCCCTAAGTGTCCTCCTTCCTTTTCTTGAAGGAGGAACCTACTTCTATCATTTCACTCACCTCCCAGCCCTGAGAGCAGCATTTTGCACGTGGTTAATGTTCAATACTTACTGAATAGCTGTAGCTTAAGTACTTTAATTACCTTTACAGAAGAAAGCTTTCTAAAGGAATTATTGGTCCTTTCAAGTGTCAGAGTTTAAATAATCTGTCTAGCCGCTATGTGATCTTGAGTTAATCACTTCACCCCTTGGGCCCTTGATTTTCTCATCTGTGAAATGAAGTGATAACAAGTGTCCCCTTGGGACTGGATGAGAGACTTGAGGAATCCTTCGGTTAAGTCTAAGTTGATTCTCCCATGTTCTGGGGGTTCCATGTTCTAGGGGTGGGGGAAGGTGAAGAGATCTGGGTGGGGAGGGAACACAGGGCAGACTCACTGCACTGATGTCACCATTTCCCCACTGCCTCAGTCCCGGAACAGGTGTGGGAGGTGGAGGAGGGGTGGGACAGAAGCAAACACTTTAGCACTGTCACGCTTGTTTACTGTTTTCACCCATGTGGTAATAAATCAATGTGAGGTTTGTCGTTTTAATTAGTCTTCTTTCAGTCGGGGAAGTCAAGGCTGTTAAGCGCTGATAGGTAGCTGAAAAATTATCTGAGAACAAGTATCCGGAAGGAGTGCTGTGGGTCCCTGTGGACAGGAGGGGTGTGTGAACAGCCCTCCACTTCAGAAAGGGAGGGTTCCGGTTGGGTGCAAGGCTGTCTCGATGATGGTGGGGGGAAGCTGATTTGGCCTGTTTCTTGCTTGCCCTCATCCAGCCCAGTGGTGAGCTGTAGGCAAGGGAGGGTGGAGGGAAAGAAGAGGGAGGGGTAAATCTCTGTGCACGTTTCTATCTAGTCTAAAGTGAAGATGCAGAAGTGAAATATACAAAACAGGTCTCGCAAAAAGTGAGAACAAGGGAAAACGAAGTAAAACCAATCAAAGCTCTGAAGTCTGGCAAAGAAAATGTTGCCAACTGGATTTCTTTGCCTCGATTGCACTGTATCACAAAGAAGCCTATTTTTTGCAAGGTCTCAGGGTAGAGTCAAAGCAAGGCCCTTGCAAAGAATGGGTTGTACCAGAAGGCTTGCTGGCTTGTTGGGGGTGCTTACTGCTATTTCCTACCAGATAATAAAGGGAGATGTGACTTCAAGCCCTCCAAACACAAAGTCCTGGCTGACCGTTCTGAAATCAGCTCTTCCTTTCTCCAACAATGTCTTGAACGGTCATTACTTTCTCCTTGTGATCAGATTTGGCAGCAATAGTACAATGTACAGGTACCTCTTGGAAGAATCTCCATTCTTCTACTTACTGTTTGTGCTGAGAAATTGCTCAGCTCTCTGAGCCTTGGTTCCTTGTACACAAAGGAAACAAAATATATATTCTACCTGCCCCACAAAATGATTCTGAGTACATGATGGTATGTTCCAGACTACAAAATAGAAGAATAATGAATTATTATCACTACGATTATCATTATATGTATAGTAATAAAAGGCGATTTCTTTAGATTTTATGGGATTTTCAAATTTGGAAAAGATCTTAATGTTCAGCTAGTTCAGAAAAAATTGTTCGGTTAGTCCAATTTGTACTCCAGTTCCAATCTCTTTGACTATTTCTTTATAAGTTAATTATCCACTCTTTTCTTGATACTTCAGTAAAATATACTGTCTTCCAAGGAAATCGGAGCTCTATTTGGACAGCTCTAATATTTCATGCTTTAATTATCAAGTTGTGCAGAAATCTTTAATTTCTACCCTTTAGTATTAGTTCTTCCTTCTAAAACATCAGTCCCTTTTGCAACAAGGTAGACCCTCCTTACATGTTTTAACAAATCTCTTTTCTTTCCCTAGCTGAGAAGAGCCTGTGTTCAAAAATTCCTCCAGTGATAATGGTTTCGGATTTCCTCATCACTTTAGTTGGTCAGCTCTAAGTATTTCTGTTTTCTGTTTCTTTCTTCAAATGTGCTCCCTGAGCTAAATATCCAGGTATAGTATGATCAGTGTGTCCAGAAACACCACCTGAGGTTTGCACCAATCAGATTTGCTTACCTTTCTCCAAGTCTTCATCTTGCTTTTTAGCACAAATAAAATGCCTTGCTTCTTTTTATTTTGGCCACTTGTCTTTATTTTACAATGTGCTCCTTTATTAAAGTCCTCTCTGAATGATTTCATCCAGGTCTGTTTATCTCTGTCATTTCTATACTTGGACTCTCAAGAAAGTGAATGTCCGGGGATATGGAACTAGAAAGATGAGCAGGAAAGTGGGCCCGCTTGGCCTCAAGGAGAAGAGACAAGGAAACTGACTCCAAAAACAAGAAAGATGAACTTCTGGAAAAGGGGCTAAGTTTGTTTTATGTTCATCTAAAGAGTAAAACTGGGACCAGTCAGGGCTACTCCTTGGGGGAGTTTCCAGATCTTAGTCACAGTGATAAAGAGCATAGGATTTGGAAGAGAACAGATCTAAGTTTAAGTGCTAACTCAGCAACTTCCTGCTTCAGTGGTCTTAAGCCATTTCTCTGCATCTCTTCATAGCCTCAAACTTTCCCTCTATAAAATGAGGTTCATATTATAAACTTCACTGGGTCTTTTTCAGGACTAAATGAGATAGGCTAACCTGAGGGTTAGCCCTCAGGAGGCACCCAATTGGCCAGACCCCATGGACGCCATGTCTTGGGGTCTTTTCTCTACATGTGCTAACTTGTCCTGCCTCAACTCACCTTACAAGAAAGGTTCTGCATAGTACATTAGATTCATGTTCAGAAATAGTCACTCCTTCCCCATAACCCCCATGCAAAGAATAGAATTCTCCACTCCAACAATGGCGAACTTGGCTGTTTGAGTTGTTCTGGCCAATGGGACGTCAGCAGCCATGAAGCAGTAGAGTCTTTTTTTTTCTTTTTTTAAATTTGGATTATAGTTGATTTACAATGTTGTGTTAGTTTCAGCTGTACAGAAAAGTGATTCAGTTATACATACATAAATATGTCTTTTTTTTTCGGATTCTTTTCTTTTAAAGCAATAGAGTCTTGAAAAGTGTTTTCTTGCATGAACTTACACTCTTGAACCCCTGCTATGCCCATGAAGAGAATATGCCTCGGACAGACAACTCAGCTCAGGAGGAGAATGGAAGTCACAGGGAGCAGAACTGAACCACCCCAGCCAAGGCCACCCCAGATCAGCAGTCCCCAGCTGACCCCAGGCAGCTACAGATGCCTGGGTGAGCCCAGCTGAGACCAACAGTACTGGGCTGACAACCAGCACACTTGTGAGCTAAATAAATGCATATTTGTATGTTCTTGAAGTTTCTGTGGCTGTTCTATGTGCAGTAATACTGTGACCTTAGTTATCTGAAATAATTATTAAACTAAGATATAAACGGCTGACAAGTTTTCATGTTCCCCTCTTCTGAAGACATGGGAAGCCAATATTTTTATTTGTTCAATAAATATTTGAGTACTATGTGCTTAGTGCCCCATAGTAGTTAATTTCCCCTTGAACAACGGACTCTTCTCTGAAGAAGCCTACTTAAAGCAGTACAGAATTACACTAGAGCCCAATTCCCTTGTCTTAAAGTTATCCCATTCAAAACACAACACAATCTGCTACACATGAGGCACTTGTACTGGTTCCTCCCCTTTAATCTCTGGGCATCTCTCTGCCTTGTGCACTCTGGGCATCATTTTGTTCCCCTCATTCCCAGGGCTGGTCTACCTGAACATCCTGGATGATCTCTGTAATGCTGGGTGATAAGCTAGAATTTTATTAGGTGGAAAGCTCTTCCCTTTCGCTTTCAATAAAGTGCTCCAAACTCTACTCCCTGCCTTTTCCAAATTCTTAGGCAGATGTTCCAGACAAATCATTCATTCTATGGCTTTTTGGGGTGCAGAGGGAAGGACAGAGGCTAATAAGGACTTGCTTTCACTTACCTGTGACTCCATCAGGTTGGGGCTTGCAGCGGGATTGCAGGAGACCATCACTCTGTTTCTCTGAAATCTGGGGCTGCAAATGCACAGAAGAGGGTGCTCTTGTGTAAAGCTGCGGCTGGCTTCCTGGGAGGAGAATTTCCTTATGCCTTATGGAGTGGATGATTCATTGCTTATGATATTTGGTAAATGTAGTCTGCGTTAGTGCACACATACTCTGCCACAAAAGATTAAAAAAGCCTAGCTGCAAAAATATCAGGAAACTCATTTGTGTCAGGGCTGCACATCCACCGCCTCTGCTGTTCTCATATGACACAGTCAACTTTTATCTGCATCCTCCCCTTTGACCCCATCTGCCAGCCCTCTAATTGAAAATGATCAAGGAATAAGGAAAAAATATTCATTCTTTTTAGAGTTTTCAAATTGCTTTCACCATTTGAGAAACAACTACTTACCCATTAATTCATTTGTCACACAAATATTTATTGAGGGCCAGTAATTCAGCTTTTTAGTGCTTTTAGGGAAAAAATTTGAGCTCCTTGCCTATCAATCAAGCTTAAACAATCTGGTCCCTACTTTTCTATTCAATATAATCGCATGCTTACTGCCTTCGTTTTAACTCTTTTTGGCCTCAGGCTTTTGCTCTAACGTTCCTTTTTTAAAAAAAATTATTTATTTATTTATTTATTTATTTATTTTTGGCTGTGTTGGGTCTTCCTTTCTGTGCGAGGGCTTTCTCTAGTTGCGGCAAGTGGGGGCCACTCCTCATCGCGGTGCACGGGCCTCTCACTATCGTGGCCTCTCTTGTTGCGGAGCACAGGCTCCAGACGCGCAGGCTCAGTAGTTGTAGCTTACGGGCCTAGTTGCTCCGTGGCATGTGGGATCTTCCCAGACCAGGGCTCGAACCCGTGTCCCCTGCATTATCAGGCAGATTCTCAACCACTGCGCCACCAGGGAAGCCCTCTAATGTTCCATTTTACTGAATTATTTTTTTCTGGTTCTTATTATGCTCATTTTTTCCTCATTCTCCAGAGTTCAGCACAAGTGTCATATTTTCAGACAGACTTTCCTTAAGCCCATTTATTGGTCATGATTCTCTAGAAAACCAGTTGGAGATATAGATAGGTAGAGATGGAAATATGTAGATATAAATTTATTATAAATATGTAGGGCTGGATCTTGTGCTTAGGGAGGATGAGAAGTCCAAGATCTGCAGCCAGCAAGCTGGAGACCCAGGAGAGCTGATGGTGTATGTTCCAGTCTGAGTCTGAATCTGAAAGCAGGAGAAGACCAATGCCCCAGCTCAAAGGCAGTCTGGCAGGGAGAGCAAATTCTCCCTTACTCAGTCTTTTTGTACTTTTCAGTCCTTCAACTGATTGGATGAGGCCCACCCACACTGGGGGGGGCAATCTGCTTTACGTAGCCTACCAATTCAAATATTAATCTCAGCCAGAAACACCCACATAAACATACCCAGAATAATGTTTAACCAAATATCTAGATATCCCATGGCCCAGTCAAATTGAGACATAAAATCAACCACCACACTCCACATCTACATTATCCTTTCCTAAGTACTATTGCCTGTTTCTCTTTTTCTCAGCGCTTATCACAACTTGCACATACCGTGTTTATGTATTTGTCACATTTACCGTCTGTTTCTCTTTCTAAAATGTGAGCTCCATGTAGGCAGGAACACAGACTGTTGTGTTTATTTTTCTGTTCCCTGAGCCCTGAAGATGCCAGGAACCCAGTAAAGACTTAATATGTATTTTTGAATGAAATGAGTACAAATAAAATGAAATAAAGTACAATGAAGTAAGAGGTATTGAAAGGCAATATTAACAGAATGTTATGGGAGTATGGAAGAGCAGAAGCTGATTCTTTTTGGAAGAGTCAGACAAGGCTTTAAAATGAAGAAACATTTGACCTGGGTTCATAACCGTGAAGAACAATCAACTAGGCAGCAGAGGAGGAGCAGAATGGAAGCAAGATGTGCACAATAGACCGAACAGTGCCTGCTAAGGTTGAGGGGCTAAAGGGATTAGCATATTCCAGAAATGATAAGAAAGCCAGGATGTCCAGGGATAAGAGCAAATTGAGGAGGGTCTTGTTTGCACCTGGAGGACCCAGACTTGACTTGGAAGGAATTGGGATGTCAGTGGAGGCTGGAGTTTTGAACATGAATATTCAAAACCTGTTGAATATTTTGAATTCAACAGAACATTATCTATCCTGCTTCACTCTGGAAACAGAGTAGATAGTGGGTAGGAATGGGGAGAAACTGATGCCCAGGGAACTGGTTAGGAAGCAGGTACAACAATTTGGATGAGAGAAGATGAAAGAGCAGCAGAGGCACAAGGTGTGTCAAACGTCCCTCTTGGGCAAGTGGGGCTCAAGACTTTGGCAGGAGCTGGAGTTCCCAATGGACAGTCTTGGTTGTGGGATTGAGTAAATCTAGCCTGCAGATCTGGGGACAGGACACAAGGACCCAGGGTTTCATCCAGCATGAAACAGCCTCGGGAGGCAAGAGGTAGTTTGGTATCGCAAGGACACGAGATGGGAAGCTGGACACAGAACATCGTCTGTACCTGAAGCAGAGATTTTGCCACAGGAGCAAGATGAGATGTGGGGAACATTCCAGGTGGCAGGGCTAGGTCTGCACAATTGACTGGATCCTTCGTGGGGAGTGGACATGGCTGGAAGGGAGACATTAAATGTACTGAGCAGTTTCAAGAAAAATAAAAGAGGAGAAAATTGATTTGGGTATACTTTTGAGGCAGAATTTGTATAACCTAGTGAATAACTAGACATAGGATGACAGGGGTTAAAAACAAGAAAATTGAGAATGACTTCCTTGGAAACTAGAAGGAGGGGCTAGAGGAAGAACAGATTTGGGCATCTAATTTGAGGCAGACTGTGTCCTCTAAGTGGAATTGTTCAATCAGCTACTTCACCTGGGTGCCCCATAGTCAGCCCCTCAGTATTCAGGTGGTGGGAATTTTCTTAAGAACATTATTCACCAAGTAGGCCCACAAGGAGAAGATATACTGCTCAGTTCCAAACCTTTTCACATGCCAGAACAACTCTTTTCTTTAGAACAGGCACCAGAGAATTCACCCCTACCTTCGTCATCATCATCATCATCATCATCATCATCACCATCGTCCTTCATCTGAAGCAGAAGCAGCTCTTATTTACTGAGCACTTGTAATAATAACCACTATTTTACATTTCCTATGTCCCAGCATTCTTCTAAGTCTTCTCCACAGTTAACTCAAATAAACCCCACACCTAAGTGAAGGAAGCACATCATTACCCACTTGTTACAGAGGAAAGAATGGAGGCACATGGAGAAAAGTGACGTGCCCAGGTAGTTGAAGCAATCAGACACCACGGAGGTACTCTATCTGTATTAGTCTTTAGTCTCCCCAACACATTTGGAGCATCGTGATTATTCCCTTTTTATAGGAACAAGGAACACAAGGTGTGAAGTTGCATCGATTTCCCCAAACCATCCATCCCACAGATGCTGGAGCTGATATTTGAAGCTACCATTTTTAAGCCAGGGCACAGGGAGGGGATGTAGTGCCTGAAAATTAGCCTTTTTGATTGCAGTGTAAGTGCTTGACATTAAGATTTTGATTGCAGAGACATCCATTTCCAAGACATCCATCTTGAATAAACACATTGCCAGCTACACAACTAGGTAAAGAGCCAGGCCACCCCACGCATGAAGTTCCCCTTTTAGAAAGCCCCCAGGTGACCTAGGTAACTGTCCATTTGCTTTTCCCTTCCTGCACTTTAATACCCACTTTTATTTTTTAATTCACCAGTAAAGAGTGAACCTATGAAACTCTAAGTACCCCATCCTTGACCCCAATAAAGGTAGAATCCCAGGTCCAAGCTCTCTCTCTGTCTCTCTCTACCAGGAACCTCCCTGTGTGGTCCTGGGCATGCAGTGTACTCTCCAGGACCTATGAGTAATATATCTTGTTTTTGCAAAGTTCCCTGATAGTTGTTGCTGAGGTACCTCTTATAATCATAATAAGAACCACAAAGGCCAGTCCAGCCACAATTGGCTCTCGGGTCTGGGGAAATGTGTTTGGGGGCAGAGGGGCTCACCACAAGCAGTAGGGGCCCCAGGCATTCCTAGCTGATAACATCACTGTCAATAGGCTGAGACTGGCACAAAACAGGGGGGCATTTCCAGAGCTCTTCTACTTTGCTATGTTCGAAAGTAAACATACAGGGAAAGAGATAACATTGTAAAGGTGGCAAATAATAGTGAATATTTATCAAACTCACACAGTGTGAAGTGTTTCACATTGCTGTGCCCTGTAAAGGTTATTATCTTCTCCAAACCACAGATGAGAAGTGGAGGACAAAGTAACTTACTCAAGGTCACACAGCAAGTGACAGATTCAGGATTCCTACCTAGGTCTGAAACCTGGGTATTATTCAAATGTGGAAAAGTAGTACATCCTCTTCTGTTTATCTGACTCCTCTGAGTTGGCTGTTAGAGACCACTTTTACTTTCAATCTCAGCTTTATATCTGAGGGGAGGATTTAAAAACACTCCTCCATGCCACCTCTTTTCACATGCCCCCAGCTCCCATTCTGCCGGAATGAGACCCTTTCTTCCAACATCTCTCTCTGTCAAATCTGAAGGTGTCATCAGGACTGAAGATAGCATCTAGGCAGAAAACAGTTGCTTCCTTCTATGTGTATATCTTAGAATCCTCACATAGAGTCGGGCCAGATTACTAGGCTTTTATCCAGCACCAGAAGCAATCACTCTCTCTAGGCATTTATTTTTATTGTCCAGGAAGATAACAGCTTCTTAAGGCCATAACCCAAAACACAATTTCTCCATGTATTGACTGTATATTTAGTCATTTCTGCATACTCACTTTTCCCACACGTGGAAGTATTGTGAGCATCTTCAGTGAATAGTGGACCATCCACTAGTTCACCAGTATCTGTCCCTGGTGCTTCCTTCAGGAATATTCCATCAGAACTACTAATTGACCAGTTGACCAGGGTAGGGATGATTGATTGTACAGGGAATTACTTTTTGAACTCAGGCCTCAGCACTGATTTAAGAATAAAATTTCTGTCTTCTTACTCTGCTAACCTCAGCCCCTTCCTTTGGATGAACTTGATACATTTGGAATGGAGGCACTGGAATATTGGCCAGCGGACAATATTTATATTGGAGCTTTATAAAAGAAGATGTAGAAATCGCTAGCTTCCTAGTGAATTTTGCTGTATGTGCATTCCAAGTTGCCATAAAGGAAGCAAAGTAGAGGGCAGCTGTTACTCTTCTGGAGCCTATAGTTTTAGTCTTCATTTTAGTCTAATAATTGAATGAGCTACTTGATTTGTGCCTAGGTGATACTTTATGTGTTCTTGGGTCTTAATTTATAAAGGTGACTGAGTGATGATTTAAGAGAAAATTTTCTACTTATAATTCCCAAGAGAAGGGAACTCTGTCTCCCCATGCCATGCCATACAGGGCCCCGTGGGGAGGCACCAGGTTTGATCCAGAGGCAGAAGCAAGAGTGAAGGAAAGGCATAGGCTACCACCTTTACTGAGGAGTCCACAAGAAAGTCAAGGCAAGTCAGAGGAAACAGCTTGGAATTGGCCAGTTAGAATAATTCCAGCAGGTTCTGGGGCATGGGGCCCTGTCCCTAGTTGTTTGGTACCTGCCTCTGGGTTGATTTAAGGCTGGGAAAATATTGGCTTGATGTGTAAAAGTTGGATGAAGGAGATGGTTGGGTGTATGGACTTGGGACAGATTGGAGGGTTTATGAAGTGATTTTTGTACACCTGCGAAAGCTGGATCACAAGAGAAATGTAAACGACTTTGGCCATTAATTTGGCTCTGTGATTAATGGATTCCAAATAGACAAACACAGAATCTAAGAAAACACAGAACACTGCTGCAGAAAACCCTAGAGCATACTTCTTGCATGCTTCCCATCCCATTTCTCATTTCCCCTCACTCTCACAGGTCAGCACGATAGATGGATGGATAGTACATGGCAGGCTGGTGGCCTCTCTTAGTATTCATCTCAAGCTGCGGTCATATAAATCTAGAGCTTTAGTGGCTGTGTCTTCATGGCCAATGTATAGCTTTGCCCCACCATCTTATCCCAGACCTGGGGCTCTCCTGGGCATTGCCAGTGACCTGACTTTAGTGGTCATCAGAAGATAGTGAAGGGAGTGTGGAGACCAAATGGCAGTCCTGAGATTGTCTCTCAGAGTTGCGATTTAATTTGGAAGAGAGGTGATGGATAAGCAGATTTTGAACAGAAGTCTTCAGAACAACAGTGATGATAAAAAGTGTGCAGGACAAGAGACTGGCTGCTTTTTTGGAAAATAGTCAGAATTCAGGAATAAATCTAGAGTGGCCAGTACCCACCATCCTAGTTCTCTCACTACTAGGGCTCCAAAGATGTCTACTATGACTGTTTGAAAGAGTCAGAGCTAATCTTTTTAGGCTGCATGTCTTTAGTAAATATGAATGTCTAGAGTAAGATAAAATTTTATAGGAATGGCTCTTGTGATAAAATACATAAAAATGTCATTAAGGGATTTGTACAGGAAAAGTACATTCAGTGATGGGCTCGTACCTCATTCTTTGGAGAGAAGAAGATGGCTGGAAATACATTTAGAGTAACCACATAAAAAGAATACACTTACATTCTTTTAAAATTTATTTTTCCCTTTGCATTTACTGGAGGAGTAAAGTTGTGTTGAGAGAGAGTCCTTCCCCCTATCCTTTATACTTAACATGATTGCATGGCATTATTTCTCAGGTGTTTTTATTTGCCACTGTAGATAATTTTCAAACTTTTCTGTAAAAATATATGTGGCTTAAGAGAAAATGTCAATATATACAGTCTAAAGTGGATGAATCAAGAAATGAGGATATAAACACATTTTGTAGGATGATGGCAGACATTAGAAAGGGTTTTTTAAAAAAGTAGGTTGGAGCATGGGGATAGATTGTGAAAATTTTACTTTTTATTTACTGCCATTCTTTAATATTGATTTTTTTATTGGAGTATAGTTGATTTACAATGTTGTGTTAGTTTCAGGTGTACTGCAAAGTGCTTCAGTTATATATGTATATATATATATTCTTATATATATATATCCTTTTTCTGATTCTTTTCATTATGGGTTATTACAAGATGTTGCACATAGTTCCCTGTGCTGTACAATAGGTCCTTGTTGTTTATCTAGTTTATATATAGTCGTGTGTATCTGTTAATCCCAGACTCCTAATTTATCCCTCCCCCCACTTTGGTAACCGTAAGTTTGTTTTTGATGTCTGTGACCTAGAGATTATCATACTAAGTGAAGTCAGATGGAAAAAGACAAATATCATGTGATATCACTTATATGTGGAACCTAAAAAATGATACAAATGAACTTATTTACAAAACAGAAATAGACTCACAGAAATATTGAAATTTTAACCATGTACATGAGTTATTCTGTGAGACTGAAAGAGAAAGAATATCAACCTGCTAGGATTGCCAAAGGGATTAAACAAGACCAAGTGTGTGAAGCACTTAGCACACTCCCTGCCATGTGGTGGGTGAGTGATAAGTGGTAGCTATTGTTACTCTGGTAGAGATCGCGAGTAATACTTCATCAGCTGGTGCTCTCTCTAAAATGCTGCTTACAGCCCCTTTTCTCTGGTGACTCAAACTAAGACAATCGGTCTTCCTTGAGTAAGTTCAGGAAGGAGAAATAATAGTTCTTACTGCCTTCTTCCTCACTACCTCTCCTGCTCCAGTGCCCCACCCTCATTGCTTTGGTTATTCCTTATGACTCCTCCTTGGCGTCAGCTTCTGTGAGACAGTCTTGTGAACCCTCTTGGGCTGAGCTGATGCCTCTTCTTGGTGATTCCACAATGCCCTGAGCATATCTTCATCATTAGCTTACTGGACTATCTGTAATTGTTTGTTTGTGTGAAAAACTTTGGTCAAGGGTTGTGATTCATTCACCTTTATATCTCTATTATTGGTAGAGTGTCTGGAACATCCCGAGCATTCAAAAATGTTTAATTCAATGAATGAATGAATGGACAGTGGATACCCAAACAATTTCTATACAACAGATTACCTTTCTGAAACAAAATAATTTCTACCCTTGTTTCCTATGAGCTAGTCTAGAACCTTAAGGTTACTTTTATCAGTCTGTTAAGGGGTCATAGTTTTTTAATTTGAGAAGTAATCTGCTGAACCTTCATTTAAAAAAGATCCATCTCCAAAAGGGAGCCCTTCTACACTGTTGGTAGGAATGTAAATTGGTGCAGCCACTATAGAGAACAGTATAGAGGTTCCACAAAACTAAAAATAGAGTTGCCATATGATCTAGCAATCCCACTCCTGGGCATATATCCAGACGAAACTATAATTCAAAAAGATACATGCACCCCTATGCTTATAGCAGCACTATTTACAATAGCCAAGACATGGAAACACCTTAAATGTCCATCGACAGATGAATGGATAAAGAAGATGTGGTATAGATACACAGTGGAATATTACTCAGTCATAAAAAAAGAATGAAATAATGCCATTTGCAGTTATATGGATGGACCTAGAGATTTCCACCCTAAGCGAAGCAAGTCAGAAAGAGAAAGATAAATACCATATGATATCACTTATATGTGGAGTCTAAACTATGACACAGATGAACTTACCTATGAAACAGAAACAGACTCACAGACATAGAAAACAGACTTGTGGTTGCCAAGGGTGGGGAGGTGGTAGAGCGAAGGATTGGGAGTTTGGGACTAGTGGATGCAAACTATTATATAGAATGGATAAACAACAAGGTCCTACTGTATAGCACAGGGAACTATATTCAATATCCTGTGATAAACCATAGTGGAAAAGAAAAGGAAAAAGAATACATAGAGATAGATAGATAGATAGATAGATAGATAAAAAACTGAATCACTTTGTGATACACCAGAAACTAACACAACATTGTAAATCAACTATGCTTCAATTTTAAAAGACATTGAAACCACTCTCCCCGCTCTTGCACTCTGAATGATTTTTGGCATCTTTATGCAATTTCTGAATGCAATGTCCTGGTAAGCCCATTTGCACACTTGCCATAAAAAAACATTGTGTTTGTTCATACAACTGGCTCAATGAACAAGGATCAGAAATTGAGTTATTTATTCGATGACTCAGGCCTTGATTACTAAATCGGAATTTGCCTCTGTACCTTGAGGGAGTGGAAAAAAGAAATCTAATAGATTAAATGAGACTGCTGTGTGTCTCTCTGTGTCTCTGCTGGGAGCAATGTACATGGGATAATTAAGTCCCTGGAAGAGGAAAACTGACCATGAAATAAAAAATACAAATTTATCATTTATAGCAAGTGGCCAGGTGCTTTGCTCACCAAAATGTTCTGTGTTAACAAATGTATTTTTCCACTCTAGAAATTTCTAGTCACGAGTGTTCACACCCCACCTTGGGATTACCCAGCCCTGTGCTTATTTTGTGGTGCACATCTATCACTTGACACCATTGCCATGTGTATTTTTCCTTTGTGAACACTGTGTAGTAGGGGATTTGTGAAATACCATAACACGTTGGAAGGTAAAGGAGTTCCCATCACTGGGGAGGGTGCTGTCAAAAAGACATGCTTTGGGAATTTGTTAGACGGATAACAAACACGCAAATCCTGTCACTTCTATCAGAGAAGTATCTGAAATATATGGCGGAGGGAACAACCCATTTTCCCTCTCTGCCTCTGACATGCCCAGCAATGCCAAAGGCATTAGCATATACACAATGATATTTGACCAATATTTATTAACTATCAATAATCAGATGGCTAAGCTTCTGTTTGTGTGACTATTTAGCAAGCAAGGACAGGATATAGAAACCCCAAAACAATGTGTCCCATTACAACAGTGTATCTCATACTCGTATCTTAGGACAGTTCAGAGAAGATTGCCTGGCTTCATCTTGCATTTAGTTTTGACATAGCAGCTCTCATTAACAATTTTTCCCTAACTCTCCAGTCTTTACTGTATAAAAAAATGGTCTACAAAACGAATTAAACACAAATCCTTCTTTCATTGCCCTGTTTCTCTTGGTGTTTGTAATTGTGAAAGATCTCATCTCACAAAACCTGTATGTACATGTATGTTTCTTGCTGATGGAAGGGTGATATCCGGTAGATTCAGTTATTCATAGTTTTTCTTTAAAAATACAAATATTTATTGAACATCAACTCTGAGTCAAGTCAGAATCATGTAGACCCTGATTTTCTAAATTGTAAACAAATATTCCAAGGTTACTCACCTTCCTGGGTAGCAGAATGCTACGTCTTTTTTGTTCTGCTGCCCCTCCCCTGCCGCTGCCTTGGGTTACTCAGTGAAGGAAATAGATGCCCCAGGCACAAGTGGGTTCCTCCTAGCTCCTGGCCCACAGGAACCCAAGAGCAGGCACCAGAAGGAAAAGGGGAAGGCTGCAGCACTGCCCGAGGAGGTTGTCCCCCTCCTCCCTCCCATCTACAGACCCAGGCTGCGGAGCACAGTCTCTGCTGTGTCACCCATGACAAATGGCCCTGCTTCAATTGCACATACTGTCAAACAAGCCACCTTGCAGAGCCCCTGTTGCGACCTCATCACACTTGTGCTTTGAGAGACAATGACGTATTTCTCATTTTCTTTCAGGCAGGCTTGGAAAGATCTCATTTTCTTCTCCTTTTTACTTCTACCCTAAAAACAAAGCAAACCCAAAATCCATCAGTCAGAAACAGCCCATGAGCTCACCCTTCGCTCTCTTACCAAACCAAGTGCTGTGCTGTCCGTCCCAATTCAATTGATTTCAAATTTGCTTTTAGATTCTTTCTTGAATTTTTTCTTTTCAAACTATGAAAGTCATTTATGTTATGTTGATGGTTGCAGCAAGTCAAGTCCTATAACGAAAATAAAGAATTTGTGTTAAACAGTTGCAATTCTTCCATAAGTGCTTTTCTGAATCTCATGACAATAGGCACATATAGCCACAATCTTACACATGTACACATTTCCTTTAAATTTTTTTGAGCCATAGACTTTTTCCAAAAGAAAGAATGCTATAAATATTTATAAATTTCCATTTAATTTAAATAAGAGTAAAGGAGGTATAGAAACAAAAGTATATTAAACACCTACTATGTCCAAAAAATTTACTCACATTATTTAATTCTTAATATCACCCTATAGGGTAGATTCTATTGACCTCCACTTACAGATGAAGATACAAAGTAACAGACTTATCTAAAATTACCCAGTTAGTATGTGATAGAGCTAGGACTGACACTGCTCTTTCCAACTTAAGTTCTTTTCCTTGTTTATTCTATCAAACACAGAAAAAATAGCATCCTGGACATTATCCTCTTGGAGTGGTAGTTAAGTAAGGGCAGTTCTTTGTCACACTGACTGCGGTGTGAAGTGGGGAGGTGAAGGGTGGGGGGAATTATAGGCTTTTAGTGGATGACTCTCAGGTAACAGAAGCACAATCCCACACAATAAAACATTGCCCTGTCCAAAATACGAAAAGCACCCCTTTGAGAAACATTACATTATAGGCTTACAAGTATGAGAAAAAGATCAAAATGTACATAATAATACTGTGAAACAAAGCAAAGTAAATGCTAAATAAAAATACTTTTAAAGTATTTTTTAAACACTGTGGGAACCCAGAGGAAGCAGAGATTAAGCCCAGCTTTCCTAGGGTAATGGAGGCTTTGCCATCTCCAACATGTGGCTTTTACAGTGCCTCTAGCTGTGGATTTCCAGTCAGAAGAAGAAGGAAGAGGATTGCTTTGGCAATTCAGGGTCCTTTGTGGTTCCGTATACGTTTTAGGATTATGTGTTCTAGTTCTGTGAAAAATGTCATGGATATTTTGATAGGGATTGCATTAACTCTGTAGATTGTTTTGGGTAGTATGGACATGTTAACAATATTAATTCTTTCAATCCAAGAACACAGGATATCTTTCCATTTCTTTGTATCATTTTAAAATTCCTTCATCAATGTTTTACAGTGTTCAGGAAACTGTAGGTGGGATTATAAATTGAGGCAACCACTAGGGAAAACAGTATGGAGGCTCCTCAAGAAACTAAAAACAGAACAACCATATGATTCAGCAATTCTGCTCCTGGGTATATATCCAAAGAAAACAAAAAACACTAATTCAAATGGATGCATGCACCTCAATGTTCATAGCAGCATTATTTACAACAGCCAATATATGGAAGCAACTTAAGTGTTCCAAAACAGATAAATGGATAAAGAAGATATGGTATATATATATACACAATGGAATATTACTCAGCCATCAAAAAAGAATGAAATTCTGCCATTTGCAATGACATGGATGGACCTGGAAGGTATTATGCTTAGTGAAATAAGTCAGACAGAGAAAGATAAATACTCCATGTTATCACTTATATGTGGAATCTAAAACATAAAACAAACAAATGTATATAACAAAACAGAAACAGACTCACAGATAGAGAGAACAAACTAGTGGTTACCAGTGTGGAGAGGGAAGCAGGGAGGGGCAAGCTAAGGGTATGGGATTAAGTTACACAAAACTACTGTGTATAAAATAAATAAGCAGCAAGGATATATTGTACAGCACAGGGAAATAAAGCCTTTATTTTGTAATAACTTTAAATAGAATATAATTTATAAAACTATTGAATTACCATGTTGTATACCTGAACCTAATATAATCTTATAAATCAACTATACTTCAATAATTTAAAAAAAAAAAAAAAAAAGAAGAAGAAGAGGAAGAGGACCATGTATGAGTACATCCCAGTGGGAGCCTACATCACTACCACTCACACCCCATTGGTCAGAACTCAGTCAAATCGCCATAACTAACCATATGAGCCAGACTGGGAAATGGATTCCAGCTGTGCAGTCAGGAGGATCTAGGTTTGAAGAAGATCTAGGCAGTCTCTCTTAGAGATACCAAAAGGCATTGAAGAGAGGCAGTTTTATCTTCTCTTGGAAGTCTGTTCCCAGTCCTATACTCTTTACTCTGCAAATGGTATCCATTTCCACCAGTTTCCCAAACCAGAAGCTTGGAATTCTGCTTGCTCGGATGCTGCATCTTATCAGTCAACAAGTCCTTTGGATTCCTCCTTCTTAAACAAGTATTTTCTGATTATCAACCATTTTGTCAGGCACTGTGCTATGCACTATGGTGAAATATCTCAGCATAATGGTGAAAAAGATGCAATCTCTGCTCTTACAAAACTCACAGTCTAGTGTGAAAAACAAAACTTATTATCAATCAATGATAAAACGACTGGTAAATTCAGTAAGAGAAAAACACAGTCAAGGTGATCTTTTCAAAATGTAAATCAGAACATGTCACTCTTCCGCTTAAAACTCTCCAAAAATTTCCCCATTGTTCTGTTAGGAAAAATTGTATGAAAAGGCAAAAGGGATTGCTAGATGCCTTTTAATGGACTGTTGGGTGTTCTCTAGTTGGTCCTCTGGGATTATCTCATTTTATAGGGTTTGAGCCTATTTTGCAACTTATACATTGTAGAAAATGGATAGTAATACAAATGATTCTTATCTTGCAGAAATGCAAATGGTTTTATCCTGGTAGAGATACAGTTGGTTTCCATCCTTTACCTAGGGATCCCCAAATCAGCTTTAAATCATACAAGCCTTAAGAGGTTTTTAAAAATAAAGATTCCTGTGGCCTGTGCTCATCCCCAGGAGAAGCTGATTTTAGTATATCTGAGGTCTTTATTTCTGATAAGTTGAACAGGTACTCTGTGGGTATCTGGGGCCACATTTGGCAAACGAACCACTGCCAGAATCTTGGCTCTAGGAAAACAAAACTGATCACATCTTGTTTATAAACTTCTGTGCCTCCTCACTGCTGGCTCCATAGTAATGCAAATTTTGAGCTTAATATACAAGGTCAGTCACATCATGGCCTCAATTTACCATCTTCTGTCACTCCTTTGACCTCTCATGCAAACACTAATATCTCCTTTTACAACCTTATGTTTGGTATATTCTGTTTTGCACAGGAAGCCTTTCTTTCTAAATAATGTAAATCTCCATTCATCTCTCTAGATAGAGCTCCAGTGTCACATCATTAAAACTTCCACATCACCCTATGATTTCCTTCCTTTGTATTTTCAGAGTTTTTTTGTTAATATCTCTGTAATAGCTCTTATAGATTGAGTTGAAATTTATCTGTTTACCGGTTTGTCTTCTCCAGTACACTATGGGATTCCTGAGGACAGGAATTTTGTCTCATTTATCACTATCTCCTCAGCACTTGGCAAAACACTTGCCAAGGTTAAGTGTTTGGTAAAGGTTTCAATAAAGTTAAAAAGTGATAGGACAGATGCAATTTCCATTTAACTTTGAAAAGCAATTAGGAGGCAAAAAAAAATAGAATAAGGAAAAGGACATTCCTCCAATAGTGAGCAGAAAGACATGGAAGAACCAGAGTATTAGGGGCGATGTTTACAGGAATGACACGTGTTTGGTGGGAAGGAAGCTGAGTTCCTGGGGCTTCAGAGTGGGACAAAATAGCCTGACAAGGACTGAGTAACAAAAGAGTTGAGAATGAAGGCAGAAGAGTTCCAGTTTAAGTGTATACGTCAAGCTATAGCTGAGCAGTTTGATTTTTCTAACTTGAATCTTATTCCCATCCTTCCACTGAGGAATAAATAAAAGGATCTCTTTGTAATTTTAGCCTTGTCAGCAGCAAGTTCTCCACTGCAAGTCTGATAAGAGCTGTTGAAGAGACTTTAACTATAAATGTTGGCAAGAATAATTATTGTTCCCACTCCTCCAACTGCTCTTATCAACCTTCAAGCGGAGCTGCCCTGCTGCACAGAGAGCAAACAGCATCGTGGATCATGGGTGGGTGGGGAAGGCAGGGGACAAGAGGCTTAGATATCCTGATGAAAAGAAGGACTCATAAGAGTAAATATGGCAAACACACATGGGGGGGATAAATACAGCCCACAAATTTAAAGCAGATTACACCTGCATTTTCTACCAATATGTACTTGAATTGGTCTGAAAGAAAGCCATAAGAAATAACCTTTTACATGCTGCTGGTCATGTTAGAATATAGACTCTTTCCTCTTAATTGCATCTGTGGGCATCCCAGATGCTCTTTTTCATTCAGTGCCCTTGCCTGATTAGGACTCTGGTGTAGCATATACTGGGTCCCAGGTTAATGTCTAAGTGTTTTAGATACACTCATTCACCCCCACAACAATCCTGTAAAGTAAAGAAAGTAAAGTTTAACTTAGTTAATGACTTAACAACATCACAGATGTAGTTCAGCGATCCAGTAGATGAAAGAAAGAATTTTACCCCATGGAATCCCAGGTATCTGAAACACCATATATTTCATCTAATCTAAGACACCTTAAGTTTTTAAGATTCACCATTATTTTATATTCCACTACAGAGATAAGGGAGAAAGAGCTGCCAGTTAAAACTGTGACCCAATAGACACATTCCTATTCAGAGCTGTCAAACTTTTACCCCAAAATGTGTATTTTTGAAAGTAATTAAAAAAAAGTGTTTGGGGCAGAAGAATTCTCACATCCCTTTTGTCTACAACTTCTGTTGTAAGAATACAAGTAGCACTAGCATGGAGCAAAATGACACCCACAAAAAGATATTTCCAAAAGGTATGCCTATAGCATGACTTTTTTGTGCCTAGGGAGTTTTTTAATCCTTTAAAATAAACTAGGGTTTTGTATGAAGCTTTATGATTACTGATGTTTCAGTATTCCTGGGCTAAAAATGTTTTTTTCCCCTTACAAAATTTAGAATACTTGGGGTCTATACTAAAAAATAAGGCAAAAGATTTGGCTTTGACTTCCCAAAGATAGCATATCAGGAAAACATGGCTTATGTGATAATCTGCATGAGGCAGAATATGTCTCTGCATCTTAAGTAGGTTTCTCAAAATAATGGGTTAGTGCAAGTTCAACAGACTCCAAAGATCTGCTATATTGACCCTGTTCTCTGAGAACAGTGCAATAAAATAAACATAAATACCAAATAGAAATTGGTGTCCCCATTCTTTAATTATTTAAAAGATTTATTAATTTATTAATTTATGGGACAAAGAAGATATAAAATATTAATTAGAAAATATTTGATGGTGAAAATTAAAATTCCATATGTCAAAATTTATGTGATGTAGTTAAAATGGTACTTGGAGAAAAATTTAGATCCTGGTGTATAAACTTAAAAGTAAAAATAAATAAATAAAATTAACAAAGTCAAGAACAACAATAGAAAAAAAGTAAGATGAAGGAAATAATAATGCTAAGATCAGAAACTGAGAAGTAGAATACAAATCAAAATAGAGAAAATAAACAAAAATAAAATATGTTTAGTTGCAAAGGTTGATAAAAGAGAGAAAACTATGACAATGCCTGTGGAAGCACGATGAAAAGACACAAATAAATAATACGAGAAACTCTAAAAGAACTTAACTAGAGATAACACTTTTTAAGAAAATGATACTATGAATGATTTTATGACAAGAAATTTGAAGTATTAGAAAAACTAATGTTCTTTTTTTTTAAAACACACTCAAGAAAAACTAGAAAATCCTAAAAATCTTATAACCATTAAGCAAAATAATCAGTATAATAAAATCAACTCTCTAAAAAACCAGAGCAAACAAACAAAACAACAACAAAATCATGCTGGTTTTATAGGCAAGTTTATCAAACTTCAGAGAAAAATATCTGTATCATCTACAAACTGTTTCAGAAAATAAAAAAATCAAGAAAGTGTTCCAATACAGTTTATGAGCCAAGTATATTACTGATAATAAAATCAGTCAAGATAAGTCCAAGAAAGAACAATGTAAGTCATTCTCACTTATGAAAACACATTCAGAAAAGTAAAATTTTAGTAACTGAATCCAGTAATTAGAAAGCAATAAAAGATAATGTATAATTACTGATTTGGTTTGTTTCAGAAAAACTTTTGTATACAACAGTTGGAAAATTAATTTACCTCATTAACACTTTAAAAGCAGAAAAAAATATCTTAATAGATTAAGAAGTCATTTATCTAATAAAAACTTATTTGTTTTAATAGCTTTTATCAATTTAATTTGACTCAATTGAAGTATATGAACTTACAATGTTTGTATATTTGACATATTCTTTTTAAAATCAGAGAACAACAAATGGTGACCTTTTAATGATATTTCTATTTGACATTGTATTTGAGACCCTAGCCAGTGTAACAACACAAGAAAATGAAATGCAGCTAAAATACTTGGAAAGGAAGGAACACAAATATTGTTTTTGCATGCAAACATTATTTTTATAGACAATTAAACAATATCTACATGCAAATTATAAGAACTAATAAACAAGTTTGCTGGATGCAAGATTTTACATGAAAATCAATAGCATTCCTATACACTAGGAACAAAAAGTGTTTAATGTTTAGGAAAAATAATACACTTACAACACATCTTACAAAAGCAAAAAAGCAATGAATAACACAGGAGTAAATCTAAGATAAAAGATAAGTAAGATAAAAGATCTTACTCTTCAGAGTAAATTATAATAATATTGAAGCAGATAAAAGAAGACAGAGTAAATGGAAAAATAAATTATATTAATTGATGGGAATGCTCAAAATCACATAACTGGAAATGATCACCAAATTAATCTATAAATTCAATGTAATTGTAATAAAAATGCAACAGAGCTATCAACAGAACTTGACAGAGTGATCTAAAATTCACATGGAAGAATAGAGAGTTCAGAAAGGCAAAATAAATTTGAAGAGAAACAATTACAAGTGGGGGGGGGGGATTGACACAATTCAATATAAATATTATTTATAAAGTCATCATGTTTAAAACAGAATATTATTGGCACAAGTTGGGATAGATAGAACAGTGCACCCTGGAAGGAGACTCACGAATGTACAGGACCTTCCTATATAACAGAGGTGGCATTAAAAATAGTGAGGAAAGGATAGACTGGTTTAAAAATCATTCTGGACTTTAGACTCATCTGGTGCTGAATTGAATAATGCATCAAGCCATCCCTACAGGATCTGGAGGTATTGCTTGGTTCTGCACACATTTCTTACTAGATCTTCTTAGCTTGGACTGGACTGTTGCTGCCCCATAGCCAATTAACCCTCTTGTTCCTCAACACTAGTTCAGGTCTGCCCTTACTCCAAGAATTCATCAGTGGGGTTGTTTGAAGGATGAAATAGCAACTGATTTCATGTCTCTCTCCAGCATCTTATGTGTACATAGGTCCAAATTTGTCTACCTCTCATCATAACAGATTGGAATGAACCTTCTAGAAGGTAGTAGAATGTGTTGTCCACATGTCCACAGCCTTCTCTGTTTCCCAGAAAAGCTGCCTGAGCCCTGGAGAATCTTTGATTAAGGCTCCTTACTAGCAATGTCTTCCTGTGCTAGTCCAAGGCTGCTCAAACAGACGCTGTCCAATTCCTGGGGAGTAAGGGCAGGAGGAGGCCCAGGAAAGAGTCAAATTTTGAGCAGTCATGTAATATTTTTTAGGAAAAATATATAAATAAATAAGCTCATTGTTTATTTAAAAAATCATCCTGGAGTGATTATTTGCTTAATGGAAGTGAAAAAAAATAAGTCCCTATATCACATACACATACACAACACATACCTTATATCACATATATCACATACACGATGTCAAATTGTTAAATAAATATATATATATATATATATATGAAGTGAAAACTTTGAAACCTTTAAGATAAAATACAAAAAAATTATCCTTATTTCAGCATAGAAAAGGATTTATTAAATAATACACAAAAATAAAAATCTTAAAGAAAAATATTGGTATACATAAATATCTTAGAATTTTAAAACATTATATAGATGTAGAAAAAAGTCAATCTACTATAAAAATTATGTTTGTAATACATATAAATAACTTTACATAACCCCTACAAATTGGTAAGAAGATATACCATCCATTAGAAAAACGTTTAGTGGACATAAACATGCAACTTACAAAGAAACACAAATTATCAATATATACATGAAGAACTGCCCAGATCCATGAAAAACCAGGAAATGTATATTAAAATAATAAAGAGATACTATTTCGCTTCCACAAAATCGGCAAAAAAATTAAAATCCTGATAATAGCAAATGTTGGCAAAAGTGTAGGGAATTGAAAACATTCAGTTCTGGTGTGAATATATATTGGTACAATCACTTGGAAGAGCAATTTGGCATATCTAATAAAGTTGAAGACTTATTCTTAGGCTTTGTGTTATGGAAAACTCTTCCACAAGCACATAGGAGGCAGGGGAAAATGTTCAAAGCTGTAGAAAAAAACCCCCAAAACTGTGGTATATTCACAGCATTTAAAATGAATCGAAGTTTCAAAACATAATGTTGAGTGGCAAAAAGCAAGTTGCAAAAGAATATGTATGTGACATTATATTTCTGGATATACCTTATTTATGAATATATCCCTATGTAAAAAATCAATTTTTAAAAACATTCACAGATGTGATATATACCAACCTCAGGAAAATGGTTTTTCTAAAGATGAGGAAGAGAAAAGCAATGCAAAATTAAGTTTTGAGTTGTAGTTGATACTTTATTTCATTTCCAGAAAAAATGAAGAAGAAAAAGAAGATGAGGCCAATATAACAAAAATTATAAATCTATTAAATCTTCATAATGGGTATATAAGTATATGTTACATTATTTTCTGAATGCTTGAAGTAAATCATATGTAAAATAAAACCAAAAAAAAAACATGTATTATTTATATTTAAGCAAATCCAGGAAAAGAAAAAAATACTTGTAGGTCTAGAGTTGCCAATAGGGATCAAGAGTGCAAAACTAAAACTGGAATTCTTTCTGAAGACCTGCTTTGCCTATTATACAATTTTGCTGCAGTTGTATGTGCCAACAAAGCATCAGAGGCATTCTCTCAGCTAGAGACAGCCTGTTGAGTTATCACCAAACTTAGCTACTTCAGCACCTACCAAGAACCTACCAAGCTTCAGGACTCCCTAGTGTCCCTGAGTAAGAGGCTGGACAAGAGATCCTTCTTTAATTTTGCTTTAGAGTTCTGGAATTTAAAGAAACAACTATTGGAGCCTGGTACAAAATTCCTGGCTTACAGTTGTGGCTTTTTTGTGACTTAGACAAGAAAGGAACAACCAAGTATTTTTCTATAGATCAGAGAAAACTATAACTCCACATGTCTGTGTGCAGAAAGTCCTTCAAACATTCACAGGAAACTGTGCCCTGATAAAGATAATGATGAAAACACCCTTGATGGCTCCCATTTATTGTGCACTTACTACTTCCTCTGGACCACCTCCTTCTATTTTCATGGCAGCCCTTTGAGGTAGGTATTTCTGCCATCCCTAGCTGATAAAGGAGGAAACAAAGAATTGTAATGTTTAAGTGATTCATCCAAAATCAAATAGTCATTGAGTGTCAGATTTAAACCCACCTGACTCCAGTCTAGACTCTTATTTATTTATTTATTTATTGAAATGTAGTTGGTTTACAATATTGTGTTAGGTTCAGGTATACAGCAAAGTGATTCAGTTACATATTGGTACATACATTTTTTCAGATTATTTTCCATTATAGGTTATTACAAGATATTGAATATAGTTCCCTGTGCTATACAGTAAATCCTTGTTGCTTATCTATTTTGTATACAGTAGTTTGTATCTGTTAATCCCATACTCCTATTTTATCCCTTCCTTCCTCCCTTTCCCCTTTGGTAACCCTAAGTTTGTTTTCTATGTCTATGAGTCTGTTTCTGTTTTGTATATAGATTCATTTGTATTATTTTTAGATTCTTCATATAAGTGATATATATTTGTCTTTCTCTGACTTGCTTCACTTAATATGACATTCTCTAGGTCCATCCAGGTTTCTGCAAATGGCAATATTTTATTCTTTTTGATGGCTGAGTAAGATTCCATTGCATATATAGATCACATCTTCTTAAACCAATCATCTGTTGATGGGCACTTGGGTTGTTTCCATGTCTTAGCTATTGCAAAATGTGCTGCTACGAACATTGGGGTGCACCCAGTCTAGACTCTTGACAACTAGTTAAAACTGCTGCAGTTTGTATGAGAGTCTCCCTTGACTCCCGAGAGACTATTCCAAAAGAAGGAATTTTAATGGCTCTTTTGCTTGAGATTAGTCTTTCAGTTCCTTTTTCTAGTACTGATTGCAGGGCTACAAAGAGAGGACATATGTTAGAGCTCTCCTTTCCTATTCTGACTGATAAAAACGATGAAGAATCTTCTCTTAGTCCTTCCCCTTGGGCCTGGTTTATGCGTGCTGAGCCCCTTCCCAGCACCTTTACTACTACTCAACATGCATTCAACCAGGTGCCCTGCATGCATGGAGAAAACAAGCCAGACACACACAGACTTTGCTCTCCTAGTGCAGAGCAAGGACCAAGCACGGCAGCAAGATGCCACAGTCCAAAAAACTCTCCACTCTCAGACCAAGCAGCTGGAAACCTGGAGTAGCTGCAGAAACAATTTCTTCAGAGTCCTTCAAGTCCAGTGCTGCATTTCCCCTTCCAGGATGAGAAGGTTAATCTCAGAGCTGCAATATTTGGAGTGTGGTGAAACAGGAAATAAATGGGTAGGAGATCGGATGGGTCGGGTGCGTGGGGATGTGGTGTGTGTGCTACAGGGATTTATAGCAGGTGAGACTGGCTCTCCTGCAGGGGTTCGAGGAAGGAAGGAGGGAGCTGCACTTTGATCAGATGCTGAGGGGCAGAAGTTGGATCCTGGACCCCGCATGAAATAGCAAGCACAAAGATAAACAGTGAAGGGCATGCCTTTGGAAGGGGTCAGTGGGCAATTGAGTGAAGAGGGAGAGAGGGAAAGTCAAAGCCTCAGCCAGCCCTGGCAGCCTGACTCTGAGAGAGACTTCTGTCTTTCTTGAGCTGTACCATCCTAGTGGCCTCTTCACACCTCTCCCTCCTCCCCGGGAACAGAGTCCTTCTGAACCACACAGCTATCTCCACCCCTTCAACTCATATTGTCTCCCTTTTTTGTCAGGAACAGAGTGCAGGGACGATTCAACCCACACATATTTATCACGCACCCTACGTTTGCCTAAAACTCTGCTACTTTCTGTGGAGTAAAGAAGAATACAGTGATGTCTCAGTTTTTCCTTATTTTGTTTTGTTGTTTATTTTCTGCAGCGGGGGGTTATGTTCTGGGACAATTCCACAGAAACCATGTGTTAGAAAAATACATTGTTTTAATGGACAACTTTTTTTTTTACTTTATTTTATTTTCAGTGTTCAATATAGTGATTCGATATTTTAAAAAATTTTTATTTATTTACTTTTTTATACAGCAGGTTCTTATTAGTTATCTATTTTATACACATCAGCGTATACATGTCAATCCCAATCTCCCAATTCATCCCACCCTCCCACCCGCACCCCGCTTTCCCCCTTTGGTGTCCATACGTTTGCTCTCTACATCTGTGTCTCTATTTCTGCCTTGCAAACCGGTTCATCTGTACCATTTTTCTAGATTCCACATATATGTGTTAATATACGATATTTCTTTTTCTCTTTCTGACTTCATTTTGTGTGGCAGTCTCTAGGTCCATCCATGTCTCTGCAAATGACCCAATTTCGTTCCTTTTATGGCTGAGTAATATTAATGGAGAACTGCTGCACACATCCCTGTCTAGAGGAAGAGAACATCTTCACATTTTTTCATGAGGGTGTAAGCTCATCATACTGACCACTGGTGATCTAGCTGTAGATATAGATAGAGATGATGTGGAAAACAAGGCTGATTGAGCACTCATGTCCGAAAGATACTCTGACACTTGACTTCTTGAAGAAGGGGAAGAAAAGAAGGTTCTGGTGTCCCTCTGTCTTTAGCTTTCACCTCTCTGCTGAGCTTTAGGGCTGTATTCCATACTGCGCATTAGATGTCTCTTTCTGGATGTCCTGCTGACCTCTCGAGGTCCAGGTATTCAAAATAAATTCATCTTCCATCCCAAACATCCTTCCCTATTTCTTTTAAAGTCACTATCATCACAGGCTGAATAACCTCATGCTGATTTCATTCCTACCTCATCCTTTTCCCTCACACCTGCTCAGTTGTGAATCTGACAGGTCTGGCAGTGAAATATTTCTCACTTTCATTCCCCACCTCAGTTTCCATTGTCCCCAGCAAACTTAGGTTTTCATTATCTCTTATCTAGACCTTGCTAACTGCCTCCTAATTGATCTTTTGCAGCTCATTTTTCCTGCCTTCAGCTTATCCATTCCTGCCAGATAAGTCTTCTTAAAGCAGAACCCTGATGGGTCACTCACCTACTCAGATGCCTTTAAAGACTCCGCACAGTCTGCAGAAGAAAGAACATCTCTTCAGTCTCCAAGGTGCTGGTGATCTGACCTCATTGCTCCAAGACCTCTTCTCTTCTGCCATCCTTTATTCCTGCTGTGATTTAGCGTGGTGGGTCTGGGCTTGTGCTTCCTTTTAAGTAGAATGCTGTTCTGCCACCTGTAAACTTTTATACCTTACTCAACTTTTGAGGCCATCAAATGTGATCCCCCTACATGAAACCTTCCCTGAACCCCTCAAGTTGGAAGTGAACACTGTCCCTTTGGAACTCACATTGTACTTTATCTTGTGGCATTTATGGTTGTCTTTTTTTTTTTTTTTTTTACTGTTTTACTCATTCATTCATTCATTCAACAAAGTAGCAAATGCCTCTTTTAACATTTATTTATTTATTTATTTATTTATTTATTTATTTTTGGCTGCTGAGCAGGGCCTACTCTTCGTTGCGGTGCGCGAGCTTCTTATTGCGGTGGCTTCTCTTGTAACGGAGCATGGGCTCTAGGCATGTGGGTTTCAGTAATTATGGCACTCAGGCTCAGTAGTTGTGGCTTGAGGGTTCTAGAGCACAGGATCAGTAGTTGTGGCGCATGGATTTAGTTGCTCCGCGGCATGTAGGATCTTCCTGGACCAGGGCTCAAACCCATGTCCCCTGCATTGTCAGGCGGATTCTTAACCACTGCTTCACCAGGGAAGTCCTGCAAATGCCTTAATGGTAAAAATTACTCAATGAATAGCTCTTGAATGAAAATAAGCTTGCTCTTTTGGCCATTTAACCTCTTTCTTGTAATGATGGAGATAACTGTTTGTGGTATAATGTAGCTGTTCTCCAAAATCAATTAGTGAATTAAAGGCTGAAGTTGAGAGCTCAAACATAGTTCTTTTTTCAACCTTTAATAGAAGTTTCTATTCCATCATTGTTAGTGTTCCTTATGCTAATCATGGAGAAAAACTGCTATTTTGAATATAACTGACAAGTCATGTTTCATGACATCATCTTGTACCCACTCTTTTTTCTTGTGGGTTTTACCTGTTGATGGGGTGTGAAGAAGTAGTGCTTACTGCTCCAAGAATTCATGCTAGTGTAATTTGGACAGGCACTACTTCAAAGCCTACACATGCTTCATCATCACCAAACACTTCTGAAAACATAACACCAGGTCACGTTTTCCCTAAACCTTTTTTAGGTTGGCTTTGATCCTTACTGCAGGCATCTGGTGACATTTCTAATCTTTCTGTAAAAGGAAGGATGCAATAGTATTGGCGATCTTCTTCAAAGCTGGAAAATTGCATATCAAATCATTAAAGACATGCTTTCTTTGCTGTTTTCTGTGCTTGCTTCTGCAGACAGTGACCTTTATTAAATTTGAATGCAACTCTAGATTAATTGGCATCCAGTAGAGAAGCATTTTACAAAGGTTACCACAATTTGCACCACCACTGTAAACATATTCAATAAGTAGGCTAACTTTAGAAGAGATTTCATGAACTACTCACTTTTTTTCTTACAGTGTCGTGATTTTTTAAATGTTTTTATTTGCTTTTAATCTTTTGATCTTTTAGTCACTTAGAAATAGTAAAACCCACCTTCTGAATAATCATATAATTTATTTAGCTGTAGATATTTACCTTTTTATTTAGCCAGAGTCTGAGGGTATTCTCTAAGCTTTTAACAGAGGACCAGGCATAAATCAGCTCTATGCAGAAGCAGGAACTATAACATTGGTGCATTTTTTTTTGACCTCAGATTTGACCAGCTGTCTTTGTAAGTTGAATCTACATAACAAAAATGATCTTGTATTGTACTTATTCAGTAACATTTTCCCATGCTTGCTATTTTTTCCAGTATGTGCAGATCTCTCTTTTTAAATATATTTTAATGTGAGCATAAATTTCTTATATTTTCTTCTTCTCTTTGACCAAAAAACCAAAATCAACAAATGCAAAATAAATCCAAATAGAATATACAGAAAAACTTTAAACCTACATTTAGTTTGCTGTGTACATGCAACTAAAATCATTTTGATTTCTGCCTAGTTAATTTTACTCAAGGAGAGCATAGCATGAATTACAGGAATGCCTCACATACAATCTTCATGTATAGTTTGTGTGCTTTCTGTGTGGCATCATCTGAATTTAGTGGTGCTATTAGGAGTATTAAAATAAGTAGAGCTTATATTTTCCTTTCACAGAATGCTTGCAAAACACTCTGTTTTTCTTTTTTTAATTTCCACTTTTCCCAGCAGGCAGGATAAATCCTTTAAAAGCAGTTGAGATACAAAGGGCTTCAACTGATGCATTCACCCCCATTAGTCAATTTTCACTGAAATCCTAGCATATACCACAGTATAATCAGTAAATAACCTATGATATGTGTCAATGAAGAGATGACAATTAAGTTGATCATGTGGTTATGCATTACAAAAATGCTACATAGGCTAGAAAGTCACTGTGACCTGACATAGAAAATAATTTATGAAAGAGGAATTGGAGATACACTTGAGACAGGCTATAATTTTGGGGAACATGAAATATATTCCCAGCATTGGGAATCACTTGAGGAAAGGGTAAAGGAGGAGCATAAACAGTGCCAAGCCAAAGGAAGGCTGATTTGATGTCTCAGTGGTGCCCCTGCTTGATTTTGTACTAGAAGTGTCAGTTACATTTACCACCATACATTTCCTTCCTAAAGGACCTTCTTCACTCATAGCCTGGAAGGGGCAAACTAAGTACAACTGGACAACCCACCCTCTATACAGCCACCTTGGCTGAAGGGTCAAGTGTCCTGCAACACCCAAGCTGAGCCAATTAGATTTCTGTCCCAGACACTGAGAGGAGATGCTCAGAAACAGGGTCAGTCAGGGTTGAACCCTTGAGGTAGAAGGTCATGGATTTAGGGACTGAAGCTTCAGAACAAGAAGGACTAAGCAGATGTTTGAGAAGGAACTGATTCAATAGACTAATGAAGAGCTACAGAGTAAGTAGCTGCCTAAGAACTTCAGTTCCTGTGAAGTCCTAGTATATTCCTTGAGCTTGGTTTCCTTAATAGAAGCCAGCATTAGTGGGGTTTATTTTGTTTTTTTGGGTTTTTTTCCCCTTGCAGTAAGTCATCTCTGAGACAATGCTTCTTTCTGGATACACTTTAATAGTCATCTTTATTTTTCATTAACCTCACTCATTATTTCTCATCTCTGCCATCTTTTCTGCTGTCACTTTGGCTGTTTATAGATCTCTTTTCTTTTTTATTACTCTTTTCTGTTTTTTTCTCCCTCTCTTATCTTTCTTCTCTGGTAGTGTACCACTATTTTGCGGCATTATCACTAACAAAGTTTAATCATTTATGAAGATGAGGCAACTTGAGTTTGGTCAATGAATTGACCAATTATACTGTCAGTAATTTTCCTGTCTTTGATCCTTGGTTGTTTTCATCATTGTTTAATATTTGAGTATTTTTTACTTATTTTGGGTTGAGAATTACTCCAAAGTGCTAAAATCATTAAACATCCATTAACAATTTTCATGCAAGGTATGGCTTTCATTGTTTTCCTTAAGTAATCAAGGATATTTAATAGCTCTCCAAATCCAAATGATGATTTATTTCTGACTTAAAATAAGTAGCATAAAATGAGCTTACTACCTCTAAAACTATGTTTAAATCACTAGGTCATTCATTTCTATCACTGACCATCATGCTGTTAGTGGGAGAAAAAGATAAGTAACAAAGACCAGTTAGAAGACATAGGAATCCATTCTGGATAAAAATAATTGCATTTAAAAACCTTCTTTGTCTGCTAATATATTCATTAAGTCATTCTTTCCTTCACTCAATAAATACATATTTAATACTTACTATGTACTAGGCAATGAGCAAGTCTTTGAAAACAAGAAATGTACAAAACAAAATCCCTGATGTCCTAGAGCTTATATGCTAATGAGGGCAAAAAAAACCAAATTAAGGTATAATCTAACAGAAGGTGATTGGGTATAATAAAAAACAAAGTAAGGTAGAGAATAGAGAGTATTGAGGGTATAGCACAGTGCTGTTTTCAATATGGTAGTCAGGGAAGGTGTCCCTGATTTGCTGACTTTTGAACAGAGATCTGAGCAAGTGGGGGAGGAAGCCATAATATTCTCTGGGACACTTTCTGGATTATCTATAAATATTTGTTGATCACATGAAGTATCATGGCATTCTACATTTCCTGTTGATCTCATGGAAGGAATTTCATCGTGGCCTGTGTATCCCAGTAGAGTGAGTTAAATTGTGTCTCCTAAGAAGATCTGTTGAAGTCCTAAGCCCTGATACTTGGGAATGTGACCTTATTTGGAAATAAGCCTTTTCCAGATGAAATGAAGTTAAGAGGAGGTCATACTCTTTAAGGGTGGGCCTTAAATCCACTGATTGGTGTCTTTATAAAAGAAAAGAGAAGGAGAATTAGACACAGAGACATAGAGGAGACATGCAGGGATGAAAGCCATATGACAATGGAAGCAGAGATTGGAGTGATGCAGCCATAAGCCAAAGGAACACTAAGCATCAGCCAGAAGCCAACAGAATCTAGGAAACGACATGGGAGGATTTTCCCCTAGTGCCTTCAGAGGGAACATGGCCCTGCTGCCACCTTTGTTTTAGACTTGCGGTCTTTAGAACTCTGAGAGAATGAATCTTTATTGTTTTAAGCCACCACTTTGTAGCAATTTATTATGGCAGCCTTAGGAAACTACTACAGGGGTATGAACCAGGGAAAAACATGAAATGGGCTCTGTTAGATTGTTTTGAAATAGACACAGACATGCAAACAACCACTACCACAATAGCAACATTTGATTTCTTCTTCTTCTTCTTTTTTCTTTCTTTCTTTTTTTTTTTTTGATATAGATAATTAAAGATACATGAAAACACAACTGTTTGTGAGGACCAGTGAGAAACTTAAGGTCACTCTTCATGTGTTCATGTAGCTGCCACTGTGGATCACGCAAGGCCTTGCCTATCTTGCTTCCCATCATCTCACCACAAGAGACATCAGGCAGGATATTCCAATGACATTGAAACATTACTTTCATTTTTTTCTGAATTAAATTTGCTTTTTCCACTTGGCCAAGGAGCTGGGTATGGTCCTTCCTAAAGTTGTTCTGCTCAGCAGAACTCTGCTTCAGTGAGTGTTGCTTCCAGTGATGACTCATTTCAGAACCTGGGTGCTGGTGCTCCTTCCAGAATGATGGAGTTAGCTCTACTCCACAGCAACAAAGGAAACAACCTTTCATCTTTGCAGTGTCCAGATAGGCAGGGTGGAGAAAATTAGCAGAATAGAGAGCCAGTTGATTCCAGCAAATGTTAATTCACCACAGTCAGTTTCTCTATGCAAAACCTGATACTCAAGGAATTTTTTTTCTGGTGAACCTATCCTTTTCCAGGGCAATAAATTTCATATGTTGATGTTGCAAACACTCCACTATGCAATTCACATCAACAGAATTGCCTGAAAATCTGAATGATCTTGTATTTCTTTAGCCGTAAGCAAGAACAGTTATCTCCGTGAATGTTCATGGTTTGAGCCAATGTTGCACTCTTGCTTGGACTCCATGCCCTTCTCCTACAAGAATCCATGCCCTTTGCCTCCACTAAAGGAGAGAGAGTTCCCACTCCACTGATGCTACATTTGGCCATTGGCTCTGCTTTGGGCAATAGAATACGGACAGACACGGCAGAGTTCCTATTTTGAACTTAGGCCTTAGGAGGCCTCTCAGGTTTCTGCTCATCCCTCTTGGGCTTATGCCAGCACCAGAAAAAACATGCTACAGCTAGTGATGGCCCAGAGGACGAGAGAAGATCTGAACTCAAACTGCAAATTGGAATCAAGATCGTCAGAGTCCAGCCTAGAATACTTAACCCCTAGCTGACCCAAGAAATGTATGAGTGAGAATAACAGCTTGTTTAAGTCACTGAGTTTTACAAGTATTTGTTATATATCACTATTTTCACAGTAATGGGCTGATACAGGTGGGTCTGACAAGGAAAGACATTATATACAAAGTAAACAAATTCAGCATAGCACTGCCTATTGATGATTTGCTTATGATAGTGGAGAGGAAGCATTATGTTCTAGAAGGAAATACAGACCTGCATGGAATATCGCTGTTCTGTTGGTGATGACCTTAGTTATATAAGTCACCCACCATCTCTAAGCTTCATTTTATTCACTTATCAAATACCTCCTCCTTATCCCAGGATGGTTGGCAGAATGACATGTAAAAAAAATTTGAAAATACTTATGGAGGAGCTTCAAGATAGCGGAAGAGTAAGAAGTGGAGATCACCTTCCTCCCACAAATACATCAGAAATACATCTACATGTGGAACAACTCCTACAGAACACCTACTGAATGCTGACAGAAGACCTCAGACCTCCCAAAAGGCAAGAAACTCCCCACATACCTGGGTAGGGCAAAAGAAAAAAAGGAAAAACAGAGACAAAAGAATAGGGACAGGACCTGCACCTCGGGGCGGGAGCTGTGAAGGAGGAAAGGTTTCCACACACTAGGAAGCCCCTTTGTGGGTGGAGACTGTGGGTGGCAGAGGGGGGAAGCTTCGGAGCCATGGAGGAGAGCGCAGCCACAGGGGTGCGGAGGGCAAAGCAGAGAGATTCCCGCACAGAGGCTTGGCGCCGAGCAGCACTCACCAGCCTGAGAGGCTTGTCTGCTCAGCCGCCGGGGCGGGCAGGGCTGGGAGCTGAGGCTCGGGCTTCAGTCGGATCGCAGGGAGAGGACTGGGGTTGGCGGCGTGAACACAGCCTGAAGGGGTTAGTGCACCACAGCTAGCCAGGAGGGAGCCTGGGAAAAAGTCTGCAGCTGCCGAAGAAGCAAGAGACTTTTTCTTGCCTCTTTGTTTCGCGGTGCGCAAGGAGAGAGGATTCAGAGCGCCGCCTAAACGAGCTCCAGAGACGGGCGCGAGCTGCGGCTATCAGCGCGGACCCCAGAGACGGGCGTGAGGCGCTAAGGCAGCTGCTGCCGCCTGTGTGCAAGCACAGGTCACTCTCCACACCGCCCCTCCTGGGAGCCTGTGCAGCCCGCCACTGCCAGGGTCCCGTGATCCGGGGACAACTTCCCCGGGAGAACGCATGGCGTGCCTCAGGCTGGTGCAACGTCACGACGCCTCTGCTGCCGCAGGCTCGCCCCGCCTCCTCTGTACCCCTCCCTCCCCGCGGCCTGAGTGAGCCAGAGCCCCCGAATCAGCTGCTCCTTTAACCCCGTCCTGTCTGGGTGGGGAACAGATGCCCTCAGGCGACCCACACGCACAGGCGGGGCCAGATCTAAAGCTGAACCCCTGGAGCTGTGCAAACAAAGAAGAGAAAGGGAAATTTCTCCCGGCAGCCTCAGGAGCAGTGGATTAAATCTCCACAATCAACGTGATGTACCTGCATCTGTGGAATACCTGAATAGACAACAAATCATCCCAAATTGAAGTGGTGGACTTTGGGAGCAATAATATATATATATTTTTCCTTTTTCTCTTTTTGTGAGTGTATATGTGTATGCTTCTGTGTGTGATTTTGTCTGTATAGCTTTGCTTTTACCATTTGCCTAGGGTTCTGTCTGTCCATTTTTTTGTTTTTTGTGGTTTTTTGTTATAGTTTTTAGCACTTGTTATCATTGGAGGATTTGTTTCTTGGTTTGGTTGCTCTCTTCTTTCTTTCTTCCTTTCTTTTTGTTTTATTACTTAAAAATTTTTTTTTTAATTTTAACAATTATTTTTTATTTTAATTATTTTATTTTATTTTTTCTTTCTTTCTTTCTTTTTTTCTCCCTTTTATTCTGAGCCGTGTCACTGACAGGGTCTTGGTGCTCCAGCCGAGCATCAGGCCTGGGCCTCTGAGGTGGGAGAGACAAGTTTAGGACATTGGTCCACCAAAGACCTCCCAGCTCAACGTAATACCAAATGGCGAAAATCTCCCAGAGATCTCCATCTCAACGCCAAGACCAGCTCCACTCAACGACCAACAAGTTACAGTCCTGGACACCCTATGCCAAACAACTAGCAAGACAGGAACACAACCCCACCCATTAGCAGAGAGGCTGCCTAAAATCATAATAAGGTCACAGACACCCCAAAACACACAACCAGACATGGAACTTCCCACCAGAAAGACAAGATCCAACCTCATCCGACAGAACACAGGTACTAGTCACCTCCACCAGGAAGCCTCCACAACCCAACCCTAGCCACTGGGGGCAGACACCAAAAACAACAGGAACTATGAACCTGCAGCCTGAAAAAAGGAGACCCCAAACACTGCAAGTTAAGCAAAATGAGAAGACAGAGAAACACACAGCAGATGAAGGAGCAAGGCAAAAACCCACCAGACCTAACAAATGAAAAGGAAATAGGCAGTCTACCTGAAAAAGAATTCAGAATAATGATAATAAAGATGATCCAAAATCTTGGAAATAGAATGGAGAAAATACAAGAAACGTTTAACAAGTACCTAGAAAAACTAAAGAGCAAACAAACAATGATGAACAACAGAATAAATGAAATTAAATCTTCTCTGGAAGGAATCAATAGCAGAATAACTGAGGCAGAAGAATGGTTAACTGACCTGGAAGATAAAATAGTGGAAATAACTACTGCAGAGCAGAATAAAGAAAAAAAGAGTGAAAAGAATTGAGGACAGTCTCAGAGACCTCTGGGAAAACATTAAATGCACCAACATTCGAATTATAGGTGTCCTAGAAGAAGAAGAGAAAAAGAAAGGGACTGATAAAATATTTGAAGAGATTATAGTTGAAAACTTCCCTAATATGGGAAAGGAAATAGTTAATCAAGTCCAGGAAACACAGAGAGTTCCATACAGGATAAATCCAAGGAGAAACACGCCAAGACATATATTAATCAAATTATCAAAAATTAAACACAAAGAAAAAATAGAACTACCATATGACCCAGCAATCCCACTACTGGGCATATACCCTGAGAAAACCATAATTCAAAGAGAGTCATGTACCACAATGTTCATTGCAGCTCTATTTACAATAGCCAGGACATGGAAGCAACCTAAGTGTCCATCAACAGATGAATGGATAAAGAAGATGTGGCACATATATACAGTGGAATATTACTCAGCCATAAAAAGAAACGAAATTGAGTTATTTGTAGTGAGGTGGAGAGACCTAGAGTCTGTCACTCAGAGTGAAGTCCGTCAGAAAGAGAAAAACAAATACCGTATGCTAACACATATATAAGGAATCTAAAAAAAAAAAAAAAAAATGGTAATGAAGAACCTAGGGGCAGGACAGGAGTAAAGACGCAGACCTACTAGAGAATGGATTCTAGGACACGGGGAGGGGGAAGGGTAAGCTGGGACGAAGTGAGAGAGTGGCATGGACATATATACACTACCAAATGTAAAATAGATAGCTAGTGGGAAGCAGCCACATAGCACAGGGAGATCAGCTCGGTGCTTTGTGACCACCTAGAGGGGTGGGATAGGGAGGGTGGGAGGGAGGGAGATGCAAGAGGCAAGAGATATGTGGATATATGTATATGTATAGCTGATTCACTTTGTTATAAAGCAGAAACTAACACACATTTGTAAAGCAATTATACTCCAATAAAGATGTTAAAAAAAAGACTTATGTTACTTAATGCTATATATATACCTATGAGTTATTATTATTAGCCATCATAAATTATTTGATCATCATTTTATTTTATATATATATATTTAAAATCTATTACTTTGATACTGTGAAGAAGAAGACCAAGGTTGTAATAATTAACTTTAAGGACATCAGTTCAGGTAACACTTGTAGCAGCATGATAAATTAATTGTGATATTTGGATTTATATTCTCCCCCTAAGTTTCTTATTTGTTGTCCTTACATCTTAATATTTTCCTTTCAATTTCACCTTATGCTACAAATGGGAAGATGTAGACAAATTGGTAAAAGGATGAGTTCACTAAAAAGAGATAAGTATAATTCAGTCCTTATCTGCAAAGCACTGTCACCATTTCTATACACAACAACATGATTATATTTCAAGGACCAACTTTTTTTTTTTTTTTTTTTTTCTGAAGCAAATGTCTATATTTCAGGCAGTCTGCTTGAAATCCTTATTAGGTTTGGAATGAGAATCTCTCAGTTGCCCTCATGGCTCTGAAATCCATAATTTTTATATGTGATCTTCCAGAAGGCTCTTGGAGTCTGGCTGCAAGGTAGGGCTACTTACTGTTGAGGCAGCTGGCTGGAGCTGAGGGATTTTAGGGCCTGGTGCTGAGGAAGAATTTGCTACCTTTTCCTAGGGTGTCATGGATGTGTTTTATTCGTCTACTTGTCCAACAAAATCTTGTCAAGCCCTAATTTTTAGAAGGGCTAGTCTCTGAGATAACACTTCATCTGAATCACTTGTTTTAGTTCTGTATGTCTCGTCAGCAGGATATTTGAAGTCATTGCCCTCTCCAAAGTGGTGTACTCCAGTCAAAAAGATGTTGATTTGCATTTTCCTCTTTGAGCACCTTATCCTAGCACTTTCAGTCTTCATGACATGAAAGAGTTAATGCATCTTTTTCAGCACCTGTCACAATTTGGGAGCAAATCAGGCAGTGAAAAGAGTAGGGCTCAATTATTGTGGACAGAAGTGCATGGGCATTTGGAACACTCTTCATAGGTTTCTCTTTTATGGTCTCTTCCCTTCCCCCAACCTTGGCCTGTGGACATGAGTGGCAACTTAAATGAACCACAAAACATCCCTGGAAAAATCTGCAACGTGCGGAAGGAGGCAGCAAAGCACTGAGATGAATGCATCTGGGAGCTTTCTGAGCAGAGGAGAGACAGCACTTAATATTTATGGGACCATTAAACTCCCATGTGCTCTGGACCAATGAATCTGGAGAGGTGTCATCAGGCATCAACCTCAGACTCTTCACTAGCATTTATCAAAGTCATGGTCCCTCTCAAACACAGATGATGGGACAGAGCCAGAGTCCATTCTGAACTACACCAACATAACTCTCCTTGCTTCCTAAGTGAAAGGATGTATTTCTTCTGTGTGAATGGACAATTTTTAAAAAATAAAACTTGCTTTGACTCATTGCTTAAGCAACTCTTACAAGTCTTAAGATCTCACAGGCTGGAGGATCCCAATGTGGACTTAGAGAAGTAAATTTGACCTGATCAGACTACTGCTAAATTCAACAGGAAATTCTTTTCAAAAGCCAGAGTCTGAACCCACGTTTGTCACATCTTTTTGGTGTTGGGCTTGGTTTTAATTTTTCTGAGTCATGCTCTCCTCATTCTCCCCATGTGTAAAGTGGGAACATGAATCCCTGTTCCTCTTATTCATTCCACATGGTCTGGGTTCTCCCTCTGTGCCAAGCACAGTGCTACACCCTGGGGTACAATCGTAGACAAGCACCCTTTGTTCCTGCTGCCATGGAGTTTAGTGGTTTACTGGCGAAGAGAAATACTACACGTGTATTTTAAATGTGGTGAGGGTCATAAAGGGAAAATATAGCACTTGGCAGAAACAGGAAACAGGAAGTCCTAACTTATTCTGAGAGTCAGAAGAGTCTCCCTGAGGAAGTGCTGTATGAACTGAGACATGAAGGACAAGTGGGTGATTATTAGATATTGAGAGGTCCGTGAGATTCCATACCTAGGGAAGAGCGTGTGTGAAAACTCAGGGAGGGGAAGAGAACAGCGCATGCAATTTACAACGTGGAGCTGGGGGGAAATTAAAAGAAGAATTGCCTTTGACAGAGCTTTATAAACTGTCTCTGGAGATTTGCCAAGGACCATCAGCACCTCTACAAAGCCATAAAAGAAAATCCATAAGAAACCCCAGTCACTTAAACATGCATGCTTCCGTTCAACTATTACTGCCAAATGCTCTTGAGGGTCATTTCTGAGGTGGAAAGGCAATCGAAGCCTAGATCATAATCACAGTGGGAATGAAAGTCTGGTTCTTGCCTGTCTCAGATATTTTCTGGCCTGCAGGAGGCACCACTGAGGGCATCGGTCAAGACCTCAGCTGCCTTAATAGTTAATGATACTTTTCTCTTCTGCCATCCACTGGCCAGCGTTCTAAGCCAGACACCATGTTCCAACCCATCTCCCTCAAGGGGAGCCTCCCCTCTGCTCAGGCACACCTGTGAAGTTGGAGGTGGTCTTTGTCTTCCATCTTTGCGAGTATTAGACCCTAAACCTAATCTCACAGTCCCCTTCTCTGTACTTCTCTGGATCTTGTGGATTATCATACGTCGACTACTGAGCATAGGTCTTGACGGGGTGGAAGTGAGCTCACCTTTGCTCAGAGACATGCTAGAATTAAAACACACATTTCCTGGAAATTACAGGAGAGGTATATATTTTTTCTTATTCTGTGATCTCCAAGGAAAGGCTGTAGGTATCTCGAGTGGGCTTGACACACGTTTTTCTCTTTTGTAAAGGTCCAGATGGTAAATAATTTAGGCTTTGCAAACCATATGTGGTCATTATTGCATATTATTTGTTTGTCTTTTACAATCTTGTAAAAATACAAAAACCTCTCTTAGCCCAGCAGCACAGAAACTGGCCACAGTCTGGATTTGGCCCATGGACTGTAGTTTGTCAGTCCTTAATCTAGAGTAAAGATGGATCAGAGCCACATAGCTCAACCTGAGGAGCTATCTTTTTCTTTAATCTCCTTAGCATTAATAATTGTCAAATAGATGCTGTATGTCCAATAGAGTCTTTTTGGAGTTTTTTCCTTTTACACTACTTGCAAGCTAACAAGTTAGCCTTCCACAGTTTCATGAATGATGCTAGAATTCACGAGACTCCTGGGTCAGAGACAAAAGATAGTTTATTGATCACTGCAACATCAGTTGCCAGAGTATGAGCATTCTTATGCTGGTTCCTCAAGTATAATTTTCACAGGGCAACACAAAAAAGGACCAGATGATGTCTGCATGCATAGTGGGTTGCATTTCAGGAGAGGAAGCCTGAGTTCATGGAACTGAATATTTTATAACAGACAGTAAACATACTTGCTCTTGTTCCAGAGGGAGACATTATCTCTTATGTGCCAGGCTATGAGCACATCTGCTCTTTGTTCTAGAGAGAGATACTATATTTATATTCCAAGGCAGTTTATAAACATCCTAGAAAACACAGTCCAGAAGAAAAAGACAGTTATTGCCTTATTTGAAAGACATGGGGAAACACAGTGGTCCACGGAAAATTGTCCTTCCGCAGACAACTAGTATCTATTCACACTAATGTGATAGTCCATCAATTTTGGAGAAGTTAAACACCAAATAAGCCATTTCTGGTGTGGAAGTGACCTTTGCCTATGTCCTGTATTTAGTTATTTGCTGTCTAAGGACAGATCTAAGATCTAATCTTAAGGTTATTTAGTTCTATAATAACTAAAAACCTTGATAGAGAGATTTTTGGTTCCAAGAGCAAAGGAAGGAGATAAAAACAAAAGAATGACTCATATGGGGGATTTCCAGGATAGCTGGAATTTGAAATGGAATCAGAAGTCCACTAAATAAGAGAAATGAAATTATCACTTCCTTCAATAGGCAGCCCATTTTTTGTAACATTGTGCCCCAAATGATATAATATTTGGAAGGATTCAAACAGGAAATGAGTAGGAAATTCTTGAATGTGGTCCATGATTCATAGGGAGAGGCCGTAGGGGGCTGCCAGGCATGAATACAGGTGGTTTAATGAGAGCCATTAAGAGCTAGACCATGCCTGGGTCAACAACAGATGCAACGTATCGGTGACAGGCAGAGCAAATACAGTTAGTGAATAAGGGTGGCCCAGAAAGCATCACTAGGGATGCCTATGTTAGTACATCTCTGGTCCAGAGGTCCAGATGAGAATATTCTAGATCCGTGGTGCTCCATCTGGTAACCACCAGCCACATGTGGCTATCGAGAACTTAAAATGTGGTTAGGGCAGCTGAGGAAGTAAAGTTCTGATTAACTAATAATTAACTAATTATTTAATTCTAATTATTTTAAATGTAAATAGCTACATGTAGCAAATACCTGTCCAAATGGACACCACAGGTCTATACTGTAGTTTTAGGTATAACGTTTGACGATTTTCATCCATTTGGAAAGAATGTTATATAAAATGATTAGATAACTAAAGGCTGATTCTAGCTTGTTGAGGTCACCCTTGTGTCAACCTTCCTTGCCTTAAGAGGGGCTTTAACGAGGCAACAGCACCCTGAACAAAATCAAGAGACCCTATGGCCTGTGACAGTAAAAGAAGTTAGAGACGGAAATGTTGAAGATCCCTTTTTCCCATCTTCAGGGCCTTCCCTTCTCCTAAGTACCTCTCAGTTAATATCTTATAAAGGGCCCTCAGAAATCAACATCCAATGTTTTTAAGCCTCATTGCTATTACTGTTTTAGCAGCAGAACTTTTGGTCACACTAAGACTTTCATGAAACGCCCATCTATTGGACAGATAAAACCTGGGATGCAGACTTGTAGTCACACTTGATCTCATGTCTCCCTTTCCCTGCTACCCCTTCAGGACTCTGCAGGGCAGTTTGGAAACCATGATTCTAACAGACTGCTCTGACTTTATCCAAGAGTAAACTGAAATCCAGGGACATGATGTGCTGGCTCTAAGGCACTTGGCTGCTGAAACAAATGGGACTAGCATTCAGGCCACTGTCTCCCAGGGTTCTCCAGATGTGGCTTCTGCTTGAAGCGTTTCTGAGTTCATTAGTCTTTTTAATGCCTCTAAAAAATAGGTTGGAGCCTGTACGCTATCACATAGCAGGTCTTTTGCATTCTGTCTGAAGTTGTTCACTATTGTCTGCTGTGCCTTTCTCTTGTTTCCTGACTGATGCTGTCAGCTCCTTAAGAGCAGGAACGGCGCCATCCACTCCTGTTATAGCCATGGTGCATTTGGCAGAATGTGAATAACCCTGCAGTCAATATCCATTTGAATGATGATTCTTGTTGTTAGTCGCTTTATTGAAAGTTCACTGAATGCCCAGCAGTGTCCTGGGCAAATACAAAAGACAGAAAATAGTCTTTCCCTTTAAGAAGCTTAGGGTTTAGTTGGAGAAACAAGACAGCACAGAGGAATAACAACAAGCGTGCCTCTCTAAGTGAGCTCCAGAGATCACCTGCATCAGACCTGTTGAAGAACTCACTGAGAATTCAGATTCTTAGATCTCGTACTCTGTGATTCAGATTGGGGAGGGCCCAGGAGTCATCCTTTACTATTATTTCTTCAGTTGACTTTGTGCACTTGTAATTTTGAAACCTGGAGAATATACGTTAGCAATCATTTATAATAGTCTCAAATATCTAGGTTGATGGCAATATTAGAAAACTTTGGTGATCTAAGAAGAGGACTCTGGCTGCTTGGTGTTAAGTAGAGGGATTGAGGGATGGAGTAGAGCAAGGGACCCAACCCTGTTGAAGCTGCCTCTCTAACCACAGAACACTGGTACCATCAACCCCCAAGATGTAGTGCCTTCTTCCCTGGTGGATGATTGGAGACGTGCTTTCCTACCCCTGATCAGCTGGCACTCCAGATAAACTGGTCACCAGCTCAGGGAGATGGAGTTGCAGGGTGAGGCTGCACTTTTGGACAAGCCACGTGGAGGACAGAAGAAGATGTTATCGGTGTGGAGGAGGATTTGTCAGTGGCTGTATTCGGTATTTATTGCTTCATAACGAAGTACCCCAAAACTTAGTGGCTTAAAAAACAAGCATTTAAAATGTCACAAGGTTTCTGAAGGACCAGAATCTGGGAACAGCATAATTAGGTATTTCTGGCTGAGGGCCTCTTATGAGTTTGCAGTCAAGATGCTGGCCTTGGATACAGGCATTGGAAGGCTTGACTAGGGTTAAAGGATCTGCTTCCATGCTCACGCATGCGGCTGTTGGCAGAAAGCCTTAGTTTTTTGTGGACTATTGTCTGGAGACCTCAGCTCTTTACAATGTGGGCTATTCCACAGGACTGCTCATGACATGGCATCTCTCTTCTCCAGAGCAAGTGATGAGGGAGAGGGAGAGAGACACTAATTAGAAAACACGTCTTTTATAATTTAACCTCAGAAATGACATATACTATCACTTCTGCCATATTCTATTAGTCACAGTGACCAACCCTGGTGGGATGAGATTATGCAAACCAGTGGATACCAGGAGGTGGGGATCATTGGGAACCATCTTGGAGGGGCTGCTCTAGGAGTCTTCTGGGGAAGGATGACTACTAACATAGCTGTAGATGTACAACCTATGTCCTCAATTTAGACCAAGTATGTCTTAATTTTTAAATCTCCAACAAATGATGCTTTCTCACACACTCGCATGTAGAAACTCTCGACATCTATTCTTACACAAGCCACCCTTGCTTGCTGTCTGTGTTTTCCCAAGCTTTCTTCTATAAACATGGCCCATATCCACTACCTCCCTATCCCACCAATGGGAAGTTATTCTCAGGGAGGCAGCTTTCCTATTACAGTTATTCCCTACCCTCTTTAGGTGGCAAACAATGAGAATTACCTTCTAGTGCATAACAAAGACTTGTGAGTAACACACATGCATGTGTTTCTTGGGTTGTTTGAATCTGAAAATTGTTTCCAGGAAAGCTGCCTCAGAGCTGCCCATGTAGCTGTAATAAGTCTGAGTTCCTTATTTGTTAAAAAAAAAAAAAATGCTGTTGTTTTTTGCCTACTGGAGTATGAGCCTTCATACGACTTCTTCAAAAACAGTTTTTAAATACAATTTTAACTTTTATTAAAAATTTGGCATCTTTCACATTTGTGTGTGTGCATGTATGTGTGTTTGTATATATTTATTCAGATTTTTAAAGCATAAACTACTGATACATATTTGTATTCACTGTGTACATATAATGTTGAATCTTGTTTATTTATTATTATTTTTTACCTAGGTTTTACATTTTCTTTTACCATTTTTACCTAGGTTTTACCATTTCCCAGGGTTTTATGTTCTCTTCATAACCACTATTAATGCATTCATTCAACAAACTTTCATTGAATGCTTACCCTAATCTAGGACCATTCCAGGCACTGAGGATACAGCCTTGAACAAGAGAGGCCACTTCCTGCTCTCAGGTTGCTGAGAAGAGAGAGAAGAATAGATAATCAAGAAAACAAGATGGTTTCAGATGGTGATGAGTGTCTTCATCCAAATAAAGCAGGTTACTATGATGGAGTGCCTGGGCAAGGGGCGTTTATTTAGATTGGGTTTTTTAGAATGATGAAGAAAGTGGAGCTGAGACTTGAATGATGGAGGCAGCCATGAGAAGAGATAGGGGACGAAATTTACAGACTGACAGAATAGAAAGTAACAGTAATTTGAAGCCAGAGTAAGTTTGGTGTGGCTGAGAACAAAATAGAAAGCCAGCGTGTTTAGAACATTGTGAGTGCTGGGGAGGGAGAGAGAGGAAAAGATCCCTAAAGTAAGATAGGGACAGATGATGTGAGGGTTTACAGGTCAGGGTAAGGAATTTTGATATCCCAAGTGCAATGAAATCCTTTAGAGGGTTTTAGCTAACATCTAGTCCAAGCAGGAACATAGTTTACACTCAGTAAATATATGTGAATACATCAACAAACTATGCATTACTTAACCACTTTATAGAATATGTATTACTTAACCATTTACAGAATAAAAATAGCCATTTTCTATTATAGATCATAAATTTAGTACCTTTAGCTCTTCTCCATATTGTTTTATTAATGTTTGAGGTTGTGGCCCTAAAGTTTCTTGGGCCAATAGAAAATTAATAAAAAACATCTTAGTCCAGAAATGCCAGAATACATTCTGCATTGATCAGAAAAAAGAAAATGCAGGACCTTCCTGGGCTTTTGATATGAGACCAAAGACAGCTCAGGTTTGTTTTAGCCTGTCCTCATTTTAATATTGTATTGTCACATGCCAAATTTCATATGTCTATTTTCATAGTAGTTTGTGTCAATTGCACATTTTGCAAAAGTATTACAGACTTCTCTCAGTGAGTCACAGATGGAAACATCTTCGTTAGTTAAAGAGCAAGAAACACACTGTATAGTGAATTGTATCTTATTAGCATAACTTGAGAGTCTCACTTCATTCAGTAATACTGGCCTTTGAAGAATGTTAGAGATTTGATGATCTTAAAAACATCTTGCAGGCTGTTACTGCCATAATGCTAAAACTAGAAAGTACATATTCTTTCCCCTGAAGGGGTTCATATGAACCCCTTGACTTCCTCAGGAACAGAACAGTCAGGACCAGAGTATATATCTGTAAGATGGAGGCTGTCCTATTTTGGTTGGAATGGGAAGACTGAAGTCTTCCAATACAGATTATAATTTATGTCCCACTCGCTCTTCTGAGCAGGCTGGGCAAACCCACGTGATGCTAGAGCCCTGGGGTGGTGGTGATGACCCTTCACCCACATTCTCAGAAGATGACTTTATCTCTTACTTCACCATGATGGCTATTCTCCACCTGGCCCTCTCTGCTTTGCCCTTCTCTGTCTTTCCTCCTGACTCATCCCTAAAATGTCTATATCTCTTTGGGGTTTATCCAGGGCTTTTTTTGCTTCTCATTCTGTACACACTCTTATGAGAGTCATCCACTCCTGTGGCTTCAATTCATCTAAAGGCAGATGACTCTCAAGTCTATAGGTCCAGTCAAGACTCCCAAATCAGTGTGGCCAGAGCTGAAAGGACCATCTCTCCCTCCCCAACTCCCCTGGAATCTCACCTTTGCTGTCCTCTGTCTCAGTTAATAACCTCATTCACCATTATGCTGTTTGAAGCAAAGTCCTTGGAGTCATTTTTGACCTCCTCCTTCCAATTAATCACCCATAAACTCAAGCCCCTAGGCTTGGACGATCCAGCCCGTGCTAAACTCTTCAGCCTTCTTTGTAGAATTTTCCTTTATGTTGTAAGATGTTCCGGCTCGACTGGACTAATTCTGGTTCCTCCAGGCTTTACCTCACTCTCCCTTGCCTCCAGGTCTTTACATACACTATTTCTTCAGCCAGGAACACACTTGCTTTGCTATCCTCTCTTCCTGTATAAAATTTAGTCATTTTTTAAGCTCTTAATGTAAAAAATCACTTCATCCAGGACTTTCTTCTGGATAGTTGGGTAGTTTAGATTCCCTCAGGAGCCCCCCTTCCCTGTCTACTCCAGGAATCTTGTCCTTCCTCTACTATAATTTAATAGTTACAATTACTTAATCTGTCTCCTCCTCTAGACCTTTATTTGCCACTGATTCCCCAAGTCCTGGCCAATGGAAGTTACTCATGTTGAATAGTGATGATATTTAAGAGGACTAGTGCTTTCCATGTACAATGGCTCTACCTCTAAGTCACTTCCCAGCCTTCCTTCCAGCCATGTGTAGCCATGTGACAAAGTTCCAACCAATGGAATGTGAAAATTTTCAGTCACTTTCTTAAAAGGAAATTGTTTGCCTTCTACTTCTTCTCTCCTATTTCTCAAACTAGAATGCAGATATGGCAGTGACCCAGATCTAACCTTGCAGACAAGGACAATTTCCTCCTAGACTACAAAGCAATAAAATGTAACAAATCTGGGACAGGTAACTGTGTGAAACTAACCACACACACAAAAAAGGTTTGGGGCATACGTACAGTCTTTGACATATGGTCTGAGAGACCCAATATTTGAAGTCAAACTGTCCAAACTGTTAAAGAAAAAAAAAAAAAAAAAGAATCCAGAAGGTGTTATTAAGGGTATGGTGTTTGAGGACGGAAGGGGTCACAGAAGCAGTGCCTAAGTCATCTCTACTCTCTCCCATTTTCTTCCACTCCTCCCTGGGCAAGTTTAGCTGATCCTTAGTTGTTTTCTATCCAGTTAATCAAATCTCAGGGCCAGAGATGATTAAGAGAAAAGCAAATGAAAAACAGCCAAGGCAGCTCGTGATCTGGGTCCCCTGTCACACCAACACAACTATCCTACATGCTCCCCGCCTACTCTTTGCCTCTTTAGCCAGGCCTCTGCCTTCACAAGCTCTCTAACTCTGCCCAGCTCTTAAATATATGTCGTTCCAGAGATGTGGTCCTAAACCATATCTCTTTTCACACCCTACACTTTCCCTGAGTGGCCCCATTCATACCCATGACTTCAACCTTCACTCACATGTTGCTGATGTTTAAATCATTACCTCTAGCCAGCAATACTTGCTGGAGGGCTAGATCTGTGTGACCAACTAACTGCGTAATAGGAATGTCCAGTTGGGCATCCTCAAAGTACCTTGACACGTCCAAAGATAAATGTGTCATTTGCCCTGCAAGTCTGCTTCCTCTTGTCTTTGTTCCACAATTTCCCAAAATAAACTTTAGAGTCATGATATAGTAATAAAGGCACACATCTATTCAATGTTAACCCATAAGCCAGACAAGAAGAGCCTATATATATAGGCTGATCTCTCTCTATATAGAAGCCTTCTATATATATATATATATATATATATATATATATACACACACATATATATAAAAGGAAATTGTTTGCCTATATATATACATATATCCATTTAATCCATATATATATATATATATATATATATATATATATATCCATTTAATCCTTAAAATCTTAAGTGCTATTACCACCCCGCTTTACAGTTGGACAACTAAAGCAGAAATAGGTAAAGTAACTCGATCTACATTTAAGATGCCAAAGGCAGGATTCAAACCAAGTTTGGTCCCAGAGTCTGGACACATAACTACTATGCTATGTGCTTCTAGAAGCACTAGGTTTTTAAATATTATTTTTTTCACTAGTGAGTAAGATTCTTGAGGACTGGCTTTCTAAAAATAAGCTTTGAAATTCCAGAACCCAGCTCCATGTCTGGTGCATAATAGTGTTCACAGAATAAAGAAAGGAAAAAAAAAATGCGAGTGTGTAGGAGAGTTTGGAAAAGTAACTATGAAGTTAACCACAAGTCCAAGAAAATCCATTACAGAAAGCTGTCCTCTCCTTCCTCCCACTTCCTCTACACTTCCCCTTCTACTCAAATATTTGCAGGATCTTCAGAACCCCAGAAAGACGTCTATAAAATATGTCAAAACGGCAGTTGGGGGCAAAGAGTGGAAGGAAGAAGAAACAGGAAAAAAAGCATCTCCCCTTTTCTCATAGCAGGAACTTCTACTTCTCCAGGTTTTTATTTGTCACATTAAAGCAGAGTCTGGTACATTTTTAAGAATAGTTGTTTGTTAATTGCAAGAGGAATAAAATATAGCCATATAATTTGAATTTCCCTGTAGAGAAAAAAATTAATGAGCACTAATTTTTACTGAGATATTAGCAAGTTCCAGGCCCTGTGCTAGGCAGGTTCTAAGCCTATGGGTATTATTATCAGTTCTACTCTAAGTGGAGAAACTGAGGCACAGAGAATTATTGAGGAACTTGCCTGGGATGACAGAGCAAATACATGGATAATACAGATCTGAACACAGGCTGTATGTCTATGGAGACTCTGCCCTTAATCCCCAAGGCTGTGCATGAAAATGAGCTTTTAAAAAACCTGAAGAGTGATGAGTTGGGGATAGGAGGTGATCTATCATTGTCAGTATTTTCCCATTTTGTGAAGGTTGGTGAGGAGAGTCATTTCTTGATTCCGTGGAAGAGATTTCCCCATCCATTTTGCTCGTGGCTTCATCAGCATGCAACATGGAAAGGTAAGACAAGGGAAAACAGCTATAAACGATAAAAACAAAATTTAAGTAAAGCCTGTTCAGTCAGCTGCAGCTGCCATTAATTTCAATAAATATCCAGTTAAATTCATTGACAGGCAGCACATAAATCTTGGAGAGAAATGGATCACTTCAAAGAATCTGGAACCCTTTGGAGGCTTGCTGAGTAATGTCATCTTTCAATGTGCTCATGCTTAATATTAATTCTAATTTGCTGAGTATACCATGGATAATTTGGAAAATCTATGGGACTTGGTATACCGGGTGCCTTTCCTTTTCAAAGGTTGAAAAGTGTAAAAACAGAGCTGATTAAAATGCACATTTATGATAAATATGCTGGCATGAAATTGCTCATTCCACATGACTTCAAAGATCTGAATACTCATATCTTGACCAGGGGTTGCTTCTGGTTTAAGGTGGTAATTTGTGACGATTTGTATCAACAGAGATTAGGCAAACTGTGCAAAGTCTAAAAGGAAAGTTTACCCATTTCTGTCCAACTTTGATGTTAAAGTCATTACTCAGGATCTAATACACCTTTAGTCATGTCATTAAACCCTGACTTCTGTGTTCAGCTCATCTGAAGCCTGGAAAACAGCAGCCTTTCATTATCATTTTAATAGCTATTTTTATAAATTTTTGTAGCTCCTTAAGAGAAGAATGTTTCTAAAGCAACTGAGGAATAGTTCTTTTTTTTTTTTTAACATCTTTATTAGAGTATAATTGCTTTACAATGGTGTGTTAGTTTCTGCTTTATAACAAAGTGAATCAGCTATATGTATACATATATTATAATCTCTCACTGCTCCAGGACTATATTTTCCCACATTTTTCTAAAACTGCATTAGAAGTCCAAGAAGACCTCAGAGAGCAAGGAGTCACTTAAAAAAAAAAAAAAAAAGCACCAAATATAAGAAATGACCACATAAATTCAGTCCCCTTGGAGTTCTGTACTTAAACCTCAAATTTCCCCCATATGTTAGTCTTTATTTGAGACCTAATCCACTAGAGCTTCACAAAGCCATTTACCAAACACTGTTTGAGATCATTCAGTTATAACTGTTTTCATGTTGTCATTTGACTTTTTAAAGTCATATTTAAAAAAAATCTCAGAAAACAAAATAAACCACCCTCAGTGAAGAAGATTATTTGTTCTTCTCTTCCTCCTGTTTGTTTGTTTTAATTCCTGAAGACCTATAGAGGAATTGAAATGAAATGCTTGGGCAAAAATGCAACAATTACGAGGAAGATTTGCCTTGGTGGATATCTTTGTTTATACTTAGGGCTAACTCCTTCCTTGTCAGTTGTCCCATGCGCTATAGGGGCTTAAAGTCTAGAGACTATATTTCTCAGATTCCTTTTGCATAAATTCCACCAATGAGAGGTGTTTGCATGAGATACAGGAAGTGGAAGAGAAGAAGGTAACAATCTACTATGACTCCTATAGGCAGACGCGAAAGAGGTTTGCAGATGATTTCTCAGGCCTGCTGAGACTCACCCACTGCGGTGAGACAGGGAGCTGCAATCACGGGCCTTCAGTGTCTCTGGGTGCCCTCTAAGAATCAGTGACACTGGTGGCATGAGAGCTTCAGAGAGGTGTGTAAGCCTCTAACATGCTGTATTAAACTTCTTCCACCTCTAAATACCTCATTTCTGGTTTTCTGACCAAAACCTAGGTGATAACACTTCCCCTGATTTCTTAGTATCTGCAGCAAAACTCATGGTGAGATAATACTTTAGAAAAAAAAAGAATTATTCAGTACTTATAAAAAAGGGTACCAAGAGATTGTGTTACACATGAGTAAAATGATATAAAAACCAATAGTAAATCGCAAGCACAAATTTTGTTTTTTTTGACTAAGATTTTAAAACAGACATTGTGTTTCATACATGGGGAGAATAAATGACTTCATTTGGATTGAACCCTTGCTCTGTGTCAAAGTCTTTCATCTCTTTCTCATTTTCTCTGCTTTCTGTTGTTAGTGTTTGTTGTTATTGTTCAAATAAGGCACAGAATAGTTGTATAACAATTTTTTTAAGATAAATGAATGAGTGAATGAATGAAAGCTGATATGTTTCAAGAACCAAAAATATTTTAATGTTTCTTCTTGTTTTTCCAGTCTTGGTTCACTGGAAATTCTCTGTCTTGGAGAATCTAGGAACACCTAACCAACCTGGGGATTGAGGGTAACTTCCCATCTTTAATTAGAAGACTGCCACATCTTCATTCATTCATAGTTACAAGACTGCCGTATCTTCATTCATTCGTTCTTCTATTTACTTGCTCATTCATTCTTTAAAACACTGATAATGTACAGACACTTTAGTAGGTAAAGGAGATAAAATGATGAATGAGGTGCAGTTTCTGGTCCTCGGGGACTTCAGAGTCTAAGGCACTCTAATACGAACAATATAATAGCACACAATGAAACACAGTGCAGGACAGGACAGACCCATAATTCCTTATTTAACACTCCTGGGGCCAGATAGATTTCAGAATAAAGTATTATTTTCAGACTTAGAAAGATAATCTGGTGCCTATATGGTATATTTTTTAACACTCCTAGTGGGGTTTAAGGCAGTACTCCAAAGCCACACAAGTCAATTTTTCTACAGGAAGATGTCTGACGATTCTCACCAAATGGGATAAATCCGCACTAGACTTAACGTTAAAAATTTTAGTTTTCAGAGTTTTTTTATTTTACTCTTATGGAGAAGTGGTTTGGGATCTGTACAGCTCACCACAAGGTAGTGCAAAGAATGCAAAGGAGGACAAGTTGCTTTGGGGTCGTATGGGTCTGTATGTGTGTTGCGGCAGGTAGGGGGAGCTATTGCAATCTTGGGTGTGGATAAAAGCCTTCTCAGATCCCAAAAGCTAAGTAGGAGTTGGTCAGGCGGAGGAAAGAGGTTTTAATCAGATGGGGAAAGATGTTCCTGCAGAAGCAGTGTGCTGTACTGAGGCATGTGATGTGTAAGGCAAGGTGGAAAGCAAGGGCACGGTGTGCCCGTGAAACTTCCAAGTGATGTGGTGAAGGAGAGGATGGCAAGCTTGAAGCAGGGAGGGGGCAACCACCAAGCTGGTGAAATGCAGCATAAGAAGTGCTAGGTCTTATTCCTGAGTCACCTCCCTCTGAGCCAGCAAATTTGCATCACTTCAGAAATGGATCTTGGTAACTGCCCTTCTCTGGGTTGCAAACAAGGGGCCTCCCAATAGCAGGTCAGCATTGCTATGAGCTTGAAGCATAGCCTCCTGACTATAAACTTTCTCTCAGGCTCAACATTGCATTGCAAGGTCTCTTTCCTGCCTCTCTGGCCACCTGGAAACACAGTTTCCTAACTGTTTGTCAGCTTGACAACCAGACTCTGAGATAGTCTTGTCATCTCAATGTCCTTATTTTAAAAAAAATTTTAAAGCCTACTTACTCTTTTTTTTTTGGTATAAATTTATTTATTTATTTATATTTTATTTTTGGCTGCGCTGGGTCTTCGTTGCTGCACGAGGGTTTTCTCTAGTTGCCGCAAGCGGGAGCTACTCTTCATTGTGGTGTGCGGGCTTCTCATTGCAATGGCTTCTCTTGTTGTGGAGCATGGGCTCTAGGTGTGTGGGCTTCAGTAGTTGTGGCATGTTTGCTCAGTAGTTGTGGCTCGCGGGCTCTAGAGCTCAGTCTCTGTAGTGGTCGTGCGTGGGCTTAGTTCTTCCGTGGCATGTGGGGTCTTCCCGGACCAGGGCTTGAACCCGTGTCCCCTGTATTGGGAGGCGGATTCTTAACTACTGCGCCACCAGGGAAGCCCTACTCTGCCACTTTTTGAATTAAGTAGCAATAATAACATCTGGTGCTACTTTGGGTCTTTGAATCTGGGTTAATCATAAATTTGCCATGTACTAACTGTAACATCAGGCAAATTATTTAGCCTCTCGGATGATTTCTTCTTTGTAGAATGGAAGTATAAAAAGGCAAGATAGGTTGTTGTGAAGACGATGCGTGTGATGTGTCTGGTGTGTATTGGGTGCTCGTCAGGGCAGGTACCTTCTATAACATGACCACGTCCTCCTTGTTTACTTGAGTATGTGATTGCTATGCTCATCTTGTCTCACTGGGATCATGGGCTAAAGTTTCTTCTGAATGGAGCGCTTCTTGTGTCCATCAATTTGGGACAAATTAGTTCCTCAGAGAGGAAACCAGAACTTGGATGACAGGTTTTCTACAAGTGAGTGTAGAAATTCTCATTTCTTTCTGGTCCTCATTTTCCAGGATTTGGACCTTCTAGAGGACAAATTTCTAAGTGTGGGCTTCAGGCTAGTGGTTAATATGTTGCCCCAGGAGAGAGGTCAGGTACCTGAGATGTGCTTAGACACAGTCACGCCACTTAAGTCAGATGATCTAATTCTGAGATATCCTCAGGCACGGCTGCCTCACGGCACAGCTCCAGGGGACATCGTTGTCATCCCAGCCCATGTGCATGGCATCCCCTGGAGTTGGACAGCCCACAGCCTGTGCCACCATCATGTGGTTGCACTACCTGCATTTGTTACCTTTATGCTCTCCCTGAGCCTCTGGTAAAGACTCATGCTCCAGACTTGGCTCTGCTGTGCTCTAGGGAAGAAAAGGAAAAGCCAGGGCATTAAAGGAGAAACAGTCTTCCATAAACCACCTCTTCAAGGCAGGTAGGTGGGAGCAGAGTTAATAATGAAAGAAGGGGAAGGCAAAGCTTGTGGGACAAGGTCAAGGCCATGACCTACTTCTCCTCCTTCCTACATAGAGACACTCTCATTAGTCACGGTTTTAAAATTAACAGAGGCAATTGTGCTTTCCTCCTAAACATTCCCCCTTCCCCAAAGTTTTTCCATTTAGTTCTGTGAGCACTTTCCCATCTGAAACCTCACCTGCTTCTCTCCACAATCCTATAGACTCTTTGAGGGAAGCTGGATGTTGTGTTTCTGATGGAGACAATTGCTTTCTCAGCACCTTAGAGCTTATGAAAGGTGTAAGCAAGTATGACATGATTTAGGTCACATCTTTGTACTCTTCTCAGTCCTAATTTTGCTTTATTATCTATACTTACTGCAGCCCTGCGACTACTGCTGTATGTTTTAGGAAATGTAAAATCTTTAGAAATCTGGTGAGTTCCCACAATGGACCATAGTTATTCTCTATGCAGCTTGCTGTCCTCCTCGAAGTGGACTCTTTTCTCTCATTTTCTATTCTGAAGTGAGGGTTGGAGTTTGTTCTTCTCCAAAGCCACTGGGAATACTGCATACATTTTTATGGAGTTTCTCTAGTAGCACAGAGTTTAAATAAGTAAAACCTCTGCTGGGAAAAGACCCTGCACCACTAACTTTCCTTACTGAGCTTCCTATAACAGTGGTGTGTATCTGACTGCCCTCCCCGATATAACTCCATTTTTATACATACAATGGGAAATGGAAAATCTAAACTGTTATTCCAAATGCTTATTTTTCGTCATGAATTATATTAAGAGTTTTACATACAATATTTTATCTAATACTCATAATTGCCCTGCCACATATAAACATTCACATTCCCTATACAGAGATGAGTGCTAAAGAAGTTCGTGAACTTAGATAAGGTTGGGAAGTGGTTGAGGAAGGGCTCAATCCCACATTTAATTGATTTAAAAGTCCATACTTTCAACTTTTATATTATACTTCCTTTAAATACAATGACTAAAACAAAAATGATTTGAATTTAAATGCCCCTGTTTATTTGCATCCATAACTGAGTTTGACTGTGTAAATGTGATGGCATTTAACAAGACTGAAAACTTCCAAGTGAAGTTCAGCCATACAGATTCCATATCCTCATTCGTTATACAATTATCCTTCTACTACTCAATGTTTACAGTGTTCCTTTCCTTCTAGGTAGGGCTTCTGAGTCCCTTCTCTCCCTTTCCTTCTTTGTCCATGCCCTCTTCACTCTCTACCTCTGGGGGTCTGCCACGTATGATCCATGTGTCATAGGTCTCTTGGCTTGAGCCAGTGCTACAGTGCGCTCTGTAATCAGACACGTCCGAGTCCTCCTTGGGAAGGCTGGAGGGAATATTTGCATGAGGAACCAAGGGGTCTCCTTGGGAAAAACTCATCCTAAAGGAGTAGAGAATAAGGTCCACAAACTTGTCCCATAACGCTGCTTCATTCATTGAAGCAGAGAGATGCCAGCAGGGTACGAAGTGGGGCGAGGGTTGGATCCTGAGGCTGCAAGGTGTTTCATGGCTCTTCATCCTTTAACTCAACCTCACAGACCCCAGGCTGAGTGGGGAATTATGGGGTAGGTACAGGCTCTGTAAGTAGCAACGTGAAAGTGAATTGTTTTCACTCATATCTGTGAGACATGGGATCCAAAGCAATGTGGCTTTTGGTACCCAGTGGACACAGTGTAAAGAAGGAGACATGCCCCACACTGGCTTTGATGAACGGAGGATTCGAGAGACCACAGTGCTACTTGGATTCGTGAAGGCTGTCATTCATTAGCAGGATCCAGGATGGCAGTGACAACTGTGGGTACACAGGTAACCATGGTACCAGCAAAGGCCAGGGGAAGTAGCAATGATTCTATGTGCTCCAAGAGGGGATCAAGGGTGAAGAAGCATCAATGTGAGTGGGTCCCACCTCCCTGCACATTCCCAATGGCTTTGCTGGCAGGGAGGGTGTGGAGACTTGTACATCAGCATTTGAGAAACACACTTGTGACCATCTTGGACTCCAGAATGGCTGGATGTGACACAGGACCTGGAAAATGGGAAAGGAGGGAAAAGATGGGGAAATGTCTGAATTAGTATTATAACTTGCATAGTTATTTCTCTTTGATCTTTACAAGGACCCTCTGCAATTTGAGTTGTTATTTCTATTTTATTTGTAAGGAGGTAGAGGCTAGATTAAATTTCCCAAGATCAAATAGATGGTAAGTCAAGGTAAGGGGATCAAAACTCAGATCCTCTGACTCGCCATCCTTTTCTGTACCTTTCCTACTTTTCACAACCTCATGAAAACTTTTGTCTTGAGTAAAGTTATGTTTCCTTTTACCAGCTAACCAGGCTTATATAATTATATTTTTTGCTGTTTGCCTTGGCTGTTAGAAATCTGAGTTGATCTTTTTTTATTCTACTGACAATATTAATCTAGGTGGTTAATGTATTTACCACATTTTTCTTCTAAAATGTTTTAGATTTTCTTTTTTCTTTTTAATTGCCCTTTATCATACCACTCTTTCATGGAGGCTGATTCAATCCTTCCTAGAAGCAAATGGGATAATTTCTTTAAAGAAAGAAAGAATCTAGAGACTAAAATTGCTACTGGCTGAGTGTGAATCAGGCTAGTCATTCCCAATGAATAAAGTGAGCAATTCCAGGTGAACTGAGATGGGAGATTTCACATAAACTTTGATATTTTTTTTCAAAAGTCAATGAATTTTGCCAACTTCCTGATATTCCCATATAATCTCCTCTTTTAATCCATGTCAAATATTTAAGAGAAGCTTGACAGGAGCTGGAGGACCAGACTTCAGACATGGTACACAGGAAAGAATATCTAATAATCTAAGAAACACATGAAAATAAAAGACATAAATGCATAAACTGATCTAGATTTGAAGTACTGAAATGTGCTGAAGAATCACAGTGAAACTGGTCAACTCCGTACTTCTCTGGCTTAACGAAAATTAGTCGACAAGAGTGTGTCATACGCGGTTGAGAAGCTATACTTGGAGCATATTTTGAAAGACATGAGGGAAGCTGAGGCAAATAGCATTTGTTAAGAGAAAGAAACAGGAACAAACAAGTGACACACATGCGAAGATTAACAGTTATTACTAACTGGATCTGAGGGTACGTTCCAGAAAGGAGTAAGCTAGAGGAGAATTGGGTGGTTAGAAGTTCCTGGGGAAGAGTAGAAGAGCTTGAAAGAAATTAGAACTTTGAAGGGTCTGTGAGGACACTGAACTTGAAATCAGAAGTTACCTGAGAATGGAAATGTCACCTTTAATAACATGATTGATAGAAACATTATATGACCTCATGAAGGAAGTATGGATGGGAGTGGGAGAAACCACTGAAGCAGAAACAGACAAATGTATCATTTAAGTTTCAGAAGGAATCTTGGTGAAAATGCATGCCAAGACCAGGCAGTGAATCACATCTGAGATATTTGCAGAGAGGGAGAAAACTAACATTTTTTTAAATGATGTGTGATTCTACAAGGATGATGACAGTGGTGACAGCATAGACTTTGGATCTTCCTTCCAAATGGCCAACAGAAGGCTGTGTGATTTTGGCATTTGTGTGAGAAAAAGAAAATGGAAGCAGTGAAGAGTCTTAAAATCCCTGAGCAGGAGAATCCAAAATAGCCAAAAGATCTTCACTAGAAAACAATGTGGACAATTTGAAACTAGCAGAGGTTTTACCACTCCAAAAGCAGGTGGTACAAGGGCATCTCTGCCAAGTTCTCAAGGGCAGACATAGCTTAGTCCCAGAAAACTCTTAAGACTAGACAGCCAGAGTATCCTTCCATGACAGGGTGCCAGACAGGGTAAACTATGGGGAGTGAAATCACAATAGGCCAGCATAAGGAGAATAGCAACAAAGGAAAGAGAAGATTTAGATAAAAGTGGCATGGGGGACAGAGCCCTCTATTTTCAGAATTTCACAGAAGACATCAAAGAGGGAGCTCTACAAAGTTAAAAAATAAAATAAAATAAAATAAAATAAAATGCTACCTGAACTACTCAATCTTTGCCTGAGAGTGCAAATAAACTAACTTCATAGGAAAATAAACAATAGAAAAGCATCAAAGTCAAATGCCACACAAAATTGATACAAGAAAAAATAGAATGAGAAGCAGAATAATATGCTATAGACAATGAAATAAGACAGTAAGAATCAGAATAACACCCCTACAGAAAATGACAGCACAGCACATCAGAAATAAATATATCTTCCAAAAATAGATTAAAACTATAATATACTATTTTAAGTCAACTGAAGGGAATTAAGAAAGTACATAAAACATGAAGGACACATAAATCATAAGTACAAAGCTCATAAGTTCTAAAGAAATATACAAAATAAAAGAAAAAAATATTATCAGAAAATAAATAAAATGGAAGGTATACAACAACAAATAAACACAACAAAAAATGCCTTAAGAGAAATAGAGTGTGAAAAGAAAAAAATACTCTAGAAATTGAAATGAATTGAAGAAAGTTATAAAAACATTTTGACAAATATAGGAAAAAAGAAAAAGAAGACCTATAATGTAGAGATAGGAGTTTCCAAAGAAGAAAATGAACACAAGGAAACAATAATTGATAAACACTATAATTTAAGGGAACATAGCTATAATTTTAAAAAAATAAATGAAATATTAAAAGAATACAACATGTTGCTGAGAATTTTGCCTCAGAAGACATATTCTAACAAACACAAGACAGGTTCCTGTCACCCAGTGGCCAACTGGGTGGTGAAGCAATGCTCTAGCAGAAACCATGTATCAGAAAATTTAGAGGTAGGGAGCAAGTAGTAGATAAAACGATAACAATATTGGATGACTATTTTTGAACACCACTGGTGTACTCTAAAAAGATAATGAACAGCTGAGAGTAAGTAGCAGGCAATTAAAAGCCAGGTGTGAAAGGATAAGAATACAGACAAAACTGCCATCAATGTGCAAAAACTCCGACATATTCTTCCTATGAGCCTTTCCTAAGGAAATCTACTTAGAGAATTAGCTTCAGACAACCAAAATGACTAAACAGACATCGATATGAGGACTGTTGATGTGTGTTATATATAGTTACTAGGAGAACTAAGGCTACATGAGTGTTAAAATAGAGAGTTTATAATATGCGGTGATCTGACAATGTAGATACAGAATAACTATTTAAAAACTGGAGGAGACAGAGGTATAGCATATACAATTTTTGTATGAAAATAATCATGATTGGTGCTATTAGTATTCTGAGATTATTATATTGAATATGGAATAAAACAACTAATCTTGGGTTATTTAAATTCTACAATCCCTTGTGTCATTCAGAACTAGGATTTTGTTGTGTTAGAAAGGAGATTCAGAGGTAATATCAGCAAGTTAAATAAAAGTCCTGTGGTTCTGAATTGGACTGGAAATATGATTACGAACTCAGAGTAATATATAGATGGTTGGTAAATAGATAAATCCACCTGTCCAGTCAAAATGCCTAGAAACAACGAACCAGCCCGTAACAATGAGCATCCTCAATAACCAGATTATGCTTTTGATGTACAATTCTCATTAAGGGATATCAGTGCTTCTTGGAGAAACAGCTGATTATACATCTGAGGCAGTAAAAGACAAGAAGATCTTGGAATGTCTTGACATACCAAAAAGCAAGGAAGCTATCAAAGACTATTGGGATCACGTGAAAAGGACTTAGGAGCTAACTTGGAAACATTTCCATTGGCCAAAGATAGAATAATTTGAGCTTCAATAAGTAACAGTCATAATGTTTTGAAATTCGTAAAATACTTTAAAACTTCTGTGTTGACAAGGATGTTCAAAATAATGTAAAAATCAGTTGCTTTGAAAACTGGATATGTAAAAAGAAAGAATCAAGTATTTATCCTGCTTTTTTCCTCTATGAACTATGCCACTGGGTAACTAAATAGTACATGAAGGAGAGCATCATTTTATAAAAGTATTGTAGTGAATAAATGAAAACAAAATGAATGCAAATATCACCATTTTGCAACCCCCAATGAATTTATGTCATCAATGGTTAATAACATTGAAGCCAAAAACAACAACCAGCCATCATGTGCTCCCTGAGGAGAGAGCATGACACCACTGTCTATAATATTGCTAAAGGCATTAAACTTGAGACTAATAAAGACTCTGGATCTAGCGGCCCATTTTCAAGAAATACAGAGGAGAGAGGAACAGGTTGAAGTGCACCATGAATGTGCAATGTGCAAAATCCAGGCAATTGGAAACCCTAGAGTTCAAGCAACTAGTTCTTCAACACACAATTTTAAAGAAATGGAAAAATTGGAGTGGAACACTTTAGATATAAAGAGACTTAGTGCACTTATGTTTACAGCAGCACTATTCATGATTACCAAAAGGTGGAAGCAACCCAAGTGTCCATCAATGAATGAATGAATAAACAAAATGTGGTATAGCCATATAATGGAATATTATTCAGCCTTTTTAGGAAGAAAATTCTGACACATACTACAGCAGGTATGAACCTTGACAACATCATGTAAGTGAAATAATATAGTCAAAAGCGGTAAATATTACATGATTCCTCTTATATGAAATACTTGGAATAGTCAAATTCAAAGAGACAAAATTAGAATAATAGCTGTCAGGGGCTGGGAGGAGGGTAAATGGGTTATTGTTTCATGGCTACAGAGTTTCCGTTTTCAACATGAAAAGAGACGGATGATGGTAATGGTTGTACAACAATGTGAAGGCACTTAATGCCACTGAACTGGACACTTAAGAATGGTTAAGATGGTAAAATTCTATGTTATGTGTACTTTGCCACAATTAATTTTCTTCTAATTAAAAGAGAGTTAGAAGAAAAAGTAAGCTTTTTTTAAAAAAAATAGGCAAGTCTAAACTATACTGCCTAGGTGATAAAACCCTAAAGAAATGCAAGGAAGCGATTACTATTTAAAAAAATAAGGATATTCGTTATATTTGGAGGATGGAGGGGGCTGTAATTGAGATGAAATATATAAAAGGGCTTCTGAGGGGCTACCAAAATTCTACTATTGACTTGGGTAGAGTTACAAGGGTCTTGACCTTAAAATAATTCAATATGCTATATATTTGTTCTCTGTAGATTTCTGTATTTTAAAATAAAAAATAGAAAATAAATCACATAGCTATGAATGTGTTTGGATGTCCAAAATCTAATAAAGAAAAGGACTTCCATTTGACTTGGTTGCATCCCATTTATAGATGTTCACTGCCAAGACATTTATCTTATTTATAAATCTCTCATTCAACCTTCCTTTTATTTATTCATTTGACTTGTGGATTAGTGAGCTTTTGTTCGAGGAATCAAAGATAAAGGACTGAAGAAGAAAGAAACACCCTGACTTGGTTATTCTCCATTCCCCTACCAAGATCCATTCTCCTTACCTTCTCTGATCTGCTCTGAGCTGCTGGGGATAAACCCTATGGACTGAATCTTCCAGTTCCCAGATCCTTTGGTTTCCATCTGGGTTTGGCCAGTGGTAGACACAATCAAGATATTGGCAGGCAAGAAGAAGGAGGGGTCAAGGTCTATCTTGCCTCACTCTTCCCTCTCTTCTCTACCACAACTATGGCAGTGGCTTTATCCCTTTGTGATTACCGCTAGGATTCCACTCTAAGGCACCATCTCTCATTAAGGTCCTATAAGAGTTTTCTTCCCTTTCTCCTTGAAGCCTAGGGAGGTAATGCCTTCATGCTGTTGCTAAGTCCATGGGTGCCTTAATGCTTATGCTGGTTCCTTTAATAACCCTTAATATGATTATTTTATGTCCATGTCCTAACCTCCACAACCTGCATGGAAAAGGAGTCCACACGGATGGGATCTAGAGATGATATCATCCTGAATTATCCAAATGGGCCCTAAATTCCATAAGTTTCCTTACAAGAGACAGAAGAGAAGACAGAAGCACGGAGGAGAAAGCCATGTGAAGACGGAAGCAGAAATTGAGTAGTTTTCAGACACAAGCCAAAGAGCTCATGGAGCCGCTATTAGCTGGAAGAAGCACGGAAGGATTCTCTCTCAGAGAATCTGGAGGGAGCATGGTGGGCCAGCTGACACCTTGGTTTTTGGACTTCTGGCCTTCAGAACTGTGAAAGAATAAATTCCTGTTGTTTTAAGCACCGAGTGTGTAGTAATTCATTACAACAGCCATAGCAAACTAATATACCACTTAAGTGGACTTTCTGTTTCTTGTCAGAATCCTGACTGAATCAGATTGCAATCTACTAAGAAAAGCAAACCCCAAACAAAGCAGCTCATGCATCCCACTCAATGTTCTTTAAGCCATGCCTTATGCTTCAGCTGATAAAGAGGTTTAATGACCCCAAAGAAAATATCTCCAGATACTGAAACTTGGGGGCCCCCAGTGAAAGATCAACCTGCAATGAATCCCTCCAGACTCTACGTCTCTTCTATTCCCATTCATCCCCCTGACCCACCCCTAACACACATAAACTGCAATCAGCCTTTAGGCGCCCCCTCTTTCCTTTTTTTTTATTAAAGTATAGTTAATTTATAATACTGTGCTAGTTTCAGGTGTACAGCATTGTGATTCAGTTTGTTTTCTTATTATATTCCACTATAAGTTGTTATAAGATATTGAATACAGTTCTCTGTACTATACAGCAAATCTCTGTTGCTTATCTATTTTATGTATAGTAGTTTGTATCTCTTAATCCCATGTTCCTACTTTATCCCTCCCCCAGCCCTCCCCTTTGGTAACCATAAGTTTGTTTTCTATGTCTGTGAGTCTGTTTCTGCTTTGTATATAGATTCATTTGTATTATATTTTAGATTCCACATATAAGTGATATCATATATTTGTCTTTCTCTGTCTGACTGACTTCACTAAGTATAATACTCACTAGGTCCATCCATGTTGCTGCATATGGCAATATTTCATTCTTTTCTATGGCTGAGTAATATCCATTGTGTATATGTGTGTGTGTGTGTGTGTGTGTGTGTATATATATATATAGATATAGATATAGATATATATAGATAGATAGATATATATAGATATATCTATATATATCTATATATATCTATCTATCACATCTTCTTAAGCCAATTGTCTGTTAATGGGCACTTGAGTTGTTTCCATGTCTTGGCTATTATAAATAGCGCTCTTATGAACATTGAGATGCATGTATCTTTTCAAATTATTTTTGCTTTTTCTGAGAATATACCCAGGAGTGCAATTGCTGGATCCTATGGTAGCTCTACTTTTAGTTTTTTAAGGAACCTCCATACTGTTTTCCATGGCCATCGCTACCCCACCTGGACCACATCTCAGGCCCTCTGGGCTGTCACTACTTAGTTAGTCCTCTCCCAGGGCTTGTCTGCCAAGATGCAGTGCTTAGCCGCTGCGCGGTCTGTGGCGCCACCCCGTACACGCGCCGACAACGGCCATCACATAGTGTCCCGCTCTTAAATATGCATAGACAACAAAGGTTTACAAGACACTTGAGAAATTCTTCAACATGGAAACCAACACATACAATACACACACAATACAAACATACAACACACACAATACAAACACATACACACACAAATACAGAGAGAAAGAATAAAAAGGGTAAAAGAGAAGGAAAACCTCAGAAAATTATAACTAATGGCCTGAGAACATGAAAAAGCATATTGCATCCTTGAAACAAGAACAGATTACTACATAAAAATAAAGATCAAGAAATAAGAAAATAAACACAAAAATTTAAAAATGGTTGCTGAACTCTGAAACCACTTTTCACTTACACTAAAATCGAACAAATAAGTAAATAAACTATAGATGATGGGAGTCAGGACTCTCGCTGTCAAAGAAAGAAGTCACAAATAAAAAATGGGGCTTCCCTGGTGGCGCAGTGGTTGAGAGTCTGCCTGCCGATGCAGGGGACACGGGTTCGAGCCCTGGTCTGGGAAGATCCCATGTGCCGCGGAGCAACTGGGCCCGTGCGCCACAACTACTGAGCCTGCGCGTCTGGAGCCTGTGCTCCGCAACAAGAGAGGCCGCGATAGTGAGAGGCCCGCGCACCGCGATGAAGAGTGGCCCCCACTTGCCACAACTAGAGAAAGACCTCGCACAGAAACGAAGACCCAACACAGCCCTAAATAAATAAATTAAAAAAAAAAAAAAAAAAAAAAAAGAAGGAAGTCTACAGTGAATCCTGGGCTCCTGGATTAGAGTCAAAGAATCAGCATGAACTTATGATTTTATATCTGTCTATCTACCTAGCTAGCTATAGAGATACACACACACACATACACACAGAAATATTTAAAATATGTGTATAAATATTGGTTAGTGTATATATATATATATATATATATATATATATATATATATATATATATACACACACACATATATATTTCTTTGTTCTGTCTGCTGAAAGGGCCCAGATGCAATGAACCCCAGTAGCAATGAACATACCCAGCACCCTGATCTTTATTTCTAATATCATTCTCCAATAAGCAGAAACAGGATTCCTTGGAAAAGTGACTGATTATAGGACTAGGGCAGGAAAAAATATAAGATGAGCCTAGAGCAACTTGACATGCCGTAATATAAAGAAGTGCTCAAAAATATAAATGATGGGGCTATGTCAAAGCAACACTGAAACCAACTTAAAGAGCTCCCATTAACCAAGGCTAGGACAATTTGAGGAACAAAATAAAAAATATAGCATTAGATTATAACCCAAAGTAAAAAATATCCATGAGTCCATACTGATATAAATAAATGATTGAATAAATAAATAATTGGGGAGAAGAGATAAATCTCCCATACAGAAGAATCCCAGATAATTTGTATAGCTATTCTACCATGAAGGAGGTGGAACTTAAGTCCCCACCTCTTGATTATGGGCTGTGCTGAGTGAGTTGCTTCCAGACAGAAAATTTAGAAGGAGCAGGGGATAAACTCACAGTGGGGAAATTTGGCAAAAACTAGCTTGGCTAGATGATAAAGGTTAACATCATTAGGGATAAGTCATGTGCATATCAAGCGCCCTTAACATGATGTAAGGAGAATGGTGCTTCTCTTCTGTGGTGGTTTTTTAAAAACCCCTAACCTCAGTCTACCCATGAGAAAAGCATCAGACAAACCCAAATTGAGAGACATGCTACAAAATGCCTGACCAGTACTCTTCAAAACTGTTTAGGTCATAGAAAACAAGGTAAGCCAGAAATTGTCACATATTGACGGAGGCTAAGGGTGCGTGATGATTGAATGCAACATGTTATCCTGGATTGAATCCTAGAACAGAAAAAGTATGCTTGTGGGAAAACCAGGGAAATTCAAGTAGTCTGCATTTTAGTTAGTAACACTGTTCTAATGATCATTTCTTAGTTTTGGTAAGCATACTAGGGTTATGTAAGATGTTAAGGGTATATGGACACTCTACTATCTTTACAACTCTTCTGTGAATTTAAAATTATTCCAAGATTAAAAGTGTGGAAAGTCATAGCTGGTGAACTAGATATGAGTTGAGAGTTAAGGTGTTATGAGAGGCTGCCAAGGGCTTGGGGGGTGAGGCCAGGGAGAGGAGTGTGGGAGACGGAGTCAGGAAAGACGCTCCTGAATGAGACGATGGTGGTGGGATGAGACTGCAAGTATACAATGGCAGTGGTAGAAATAATAATTATGATAGTAATCAATACTCCATTAAGTTCTTAGTAAGAACCAGGTACTGACTTGGGGATCTTATTTACAACATTTCATGTAATCCTCACAATAGCCCAAACAAGTTATTATTTTTGCCCTTATTTTATGGTTGTGGAAACTCAGATTGAGAGAAATGAAGCAACTTTGCCTGTGCTGCTCACCTAGGGAAAGTACCTGGGATTTGAATCCAGGTCTGTTTGACTCCCAAACTCTTACTCTAAATACTACAGTTATTTTCAGTCTCCAGTCTAACCAAAAACCAAGGACCAAAAAACAGAAGGGATTCGTTCACTCTGTCAGTTAGCTTTGCTACATGGTCAGTAGGCTAGCTGGTCTCACCTGCATGGTCTTCTCAAGGTTTCAACAGCAGCAAGAGGGCAAACCCCAAACAGCAAATGTTTCTCAAACCTCTGCTTGTGTAACACTTGTTAATACCCCATTTGCCAAGGCAAGTCACATGGCCAATAGGCGTTCAGGGGTGGAGATGTAAACTCCGCTCCTGATGACAGAACCTGCAGCATCACATTGCAGGGGCCTGGAGCAGGTCAGAACACAATTGATGACCATTATACAGACTTCTCAATCTATTCGTCACTCAGACTAGAGGAAGAGAGGCAGTGGCCAATCCAGGCCTCCAGATTTTCAGTTCAGAAGGTCTCCAAAGATCCACACTGCCTGTATGCTCAATCTTGAGATGTGGAAATTTGGACTGTGTGGACAGAGAAAGGTCAGGGAAAGTCCAGTGGAAGACGTGTGAGCAGGATGTATTATGCGGCTACCAAAGTTCAAGACTGTCCACAGCGAGGCCAGCTGTGGGAAACAGCAGGTGGTAGGAGGCCTCAAATGTCAGAGTCAGACCCTTGGGCTTGCTGCTCCAGGAAATCTCCAGGCCCAGGTCTGGGTCTAACTCATTCCTGTGCCCAGAATAGGGTCTGACACCAGGGAGGAACTGATGAGACCTTGTGTTAGAGTAAGTGAATATGTGAATGTAAGGTAACACATGGGTGTTTGTACTTCATAAAATCCTATTTGAAAAAAAGTCTAAGCCATTTTTATTTTAAGTAATTAAGTAAAAAAGAAAGACTCTAAAAACAAGGGTCGCACTTATAAATAAAATTTCCCTTGTCTTACATCTAGCAGACTACCCTTCAATAAATTTTGCAATGGAATTTTTTTTCTTGCTTCTTTGAATCTAGTTGGCATACTTACATTTTTTATCCTTTTGGGGTGAATTTTTTTTCCACAAAAACCCAGTTGAGTACCTTGTACCGATTTATACTTCCTTCCTATTTACTGAGTTTCAAATGGGCAGAGGCAAGAATACCAAATAGTTACATAACATGCCAAGACCCTGATTAGTTGACAGTAGATGTTTAAATAAAACGTCCTCCAAAGGAAGCAAGTCAGAACTTGAAGTGCCCAAATATGTCATGGGTGACCGTTGAAGTGTACGCACTGATCCAGTAAATTGATAAGTCCACCCTGACAGCTATGATTCCAGGTAGCAGGCCCACAAACAAAGCAGAAACTCACCAGAGACCACATGGTTCTCTTCCACACACACTGACTCAAAGAAGGGCACAGCCACCGACAACACAGCAGAAGACACCGGCGCCTGGTAGCCCTGCACTTGAGTGGTGTTTACACCCAACCCATGCTGTTTGGCTCCTACCCACACTGGATAAAGTGACACAGCTAAACACCCACAGCCGCAAACAGCATTCCAAGGACATTAAACTTCATATCAGAATAGGAATTTGGGATTGTACCTAAAGTGACAGGACGCAGCAGTTGAATTGTATTTTGGTGAAGTGCTTCTTGTGGCAGAAGATTTGGATGGCTGTGACAACCACCTGCTACGGTGGCCGTGCCCGGGTCCTCGGACAGGCGCGGATGGTGCTGTTTGGCAGAGAGAAGTGCTGAGGACCGGGAAGCCATAGAAGTGACCTCCAGGATGAAGGACTTGCAGGCTAGCAGAATCTTGGAGGTGAAGATGTCCAACTGCTGACGGAAGTAAGGCCTAGTCAGGTGGCCACGGGATGCACCAGGGTTAAGCTCGCATTGGGGGGTCCTTTTGCTGAGAAACAAGATGCAGATGGACACCATTGTTCCGAGGAGCAGCCCAGCAGAAATGTGCCGGTTGCCCGGCCCTGGAGAGCAGTGCGCCTCTGCCCCCAGGCGACCAGCCATCCCTGCAACACGCATCTGCCCCAGCACCGCCCACTCTAACCATGGACTCTAAGAGGCTAAACTTTATGATTGGTAAGAAATTCAGGCCTTATGTAGGAAAGTGTAGGTATTTTAGTTTACAAGGGTTCGGAATTTCAGATCACTTTACCTGGGCATCTCTTTGCTTTGTCCATGCAGAGACCCATGGGGAAGCAGCATGAGTGTCCCGGGCTAGTGCTTAAGGAGGGAGTAATGAGGCAGGATAAGGTTGATTCTACCTGGTACACTATCACTCTGCTTCCTTTCAAGGGGACCTCGTTCCACCCTTCTCTTTGATACAATTGTTGATGTAAAAAATGTGCTAAAATTTCTGAGGAGACTCCTAAGCTCTGAAAGACATACGATCTAACAGAATGGAGTCCTGGCCTCCTTCCTGAGAGACATAAAGCTCAGGCATCTCCAGTCCTAGCTTGCATTTTACTAGCTGCGGGGCCTCAGGTGTGTTACTTACACTCTCTTTGCCTCATTTTCCTCATGTGTAAAAATGAAAATCTTAATAGTTCCTGTGATGGTGAGAGCATGCCAGGCAGATGGGGTGCTGTCTTGTTAGTGATCACAGATTATAATCATTCATTTCAGAAGGCTTTCTCGGTGGCAGGACTCTCCTTTTATGTGTTTTCTAAAACTGTTTAATGAATATATATATATATATATGTGTGTGTGTATGTGTATGTATATATACACACACACATATATATACATTTCAGTTTTTAAAAAACTTTATATTATGATAAACTTCAGTTAGGTTTCTGTTTTAAGGTTAATTTAAACTGTTCTACAAGAAAAGTTTTCTGGTCTAAGTTCAGAAATGTTCTTGCTTTATATCTGAATTAAATGTTGGTTACTATAAGAGAGTGGTTCTCAACCAGGGGTGATTTTTTTTCCACATCTTCTTTGGAGTATAATTGCTTTATAATGTTGTGTTAGTTTCTGCTGTACAACAAAGTGAATCAGCTATATGTATACGTATATCCCCATCCAGAGGTGGTACTGACGGTGTGATTTGTCAATGACGGGAGACATTTTTGGTTGTCGTGATACAGGGGGTGGTACTACTGAATCTAGGGAGAGAGACCAAGGATGTTGGTCAACATCCTACAGTGCACGGCAGGCCCCTTGCAACCAAGAATTATCCAGCCTAAAATGTCGTTAGTGCCCATATTGAGAAACTGCCTTAAAGTGACCTAGTCAACGGAAGTAGCTAGTAAATAATTTAATTTCCATTAGGGAAAGAACATTTTCTCTTCAAAGGGAAGTTAGGTGAGGATAAACATGCAGCCTGGGGAGCACAGGAGTCAGGCTCATTGCTGAAAGATAATTCTGACCTTTCTTTCTGTGCTGATGTTTTGTAGGGAGGGTATTCAAAGAGCCAAGGGAAAGAGAACAGAAGAACCAGGGAAAACGATAAACCTATCAATTTAACTCTAAAGAGGTAAAACGCTTATATCTGTGATTGAAAAAAAAAACAAAAAACTGACAACTAAGAAAAATCATTTATAGGGCTTTTGGACACCAAGTTGGTTAGATGTCTCAAAGCCATCTCGGGATGCTCTGACTCTCAGCCAAAGATTGAATTGAAATAAACCTTCCACTTATCTCTTCCTTATTAAAATATTAACCACATGCTCTAGCACAGGAAGCAGAGAGCTTTAAGAAGAAAGTTTTAAATAAAAACAAGCTATTGGAAAAGTGGCTACTTCACTTAAATATCTTTATGAACTACTGATTTTTAATAAACCTAGAAAACCTGTATCACTAGGATCAGAAATAGCCAGGCTGTTACCAAAGGGTTTTTATTTAAATGTCTGAGCTAAAGACATTTGGGATAGTTTGGGATATTGTTTAGTGAAACTTCTCTCCCCTCCCACTCAGGATGGAGTGTACTTGCCCACCCATTAACACTGGATTATCCGTGTGACTCTTTGACCAAAGGAACATCAGCAGTCAGGACCCAAGCAGAGGTCTGAAATGTGCTCCTGCAATTTTTTTATCTTGTGTCCTTGAGTGATTAATCATCAGAAGGCTGTGCCTTGGTCGCGCTGCCCCTTCAGTTTGGAACAAGAAAACACACGTAGAGTAACTGAACCCAATCTCCAGCCTGGAGCCAAGCCTGGAGCAGGACCACTTGACCTAACTCAGCTCATATCAGCTGAAGCACCATACGTCTGCACACCTGTGAACTTGACAATAAATGCCTGTTCCTGAAAGGCACTAAGTTTGGGGGTGGTTTGTTACACAACATTATGGTGACAATAGCTGTAATAGAGTGACAAGTCTGTATGATTTGGGTTTTAAATGAATTCACTACAAATGGGATTCTAAATAGATATTTGCAAATTCATTTCTCTTTCCCTCCAGTGTTAATGACTATTACTTCTGTGTTCTGAGTTGCTGACCAAAATATATGTTCGATGGAGCATGGAATTGGTTACAAGAGTGCAGACTTCTACAAGGATTCATCTCTACAAGATGCAGAAATGTCTTTCAAATCACTTTAGAAGTCTTTCAGGCATTTGAATAAGAGTGGCCTTTAGAAAGAACCTTGTTGGCTGCATGTAGGGCTTTGAAATAATCTAAGCTCTGAGTTAGAAAACAATCTGTACAGTGATTACTATCTACGGCCTTCTGGGGAAAAGCTGAGCGGCTTCATTATTTCATTCTTCAGATTTCCAGGAACATTTCTTCCATTTGGCTCATGAGATGAGAGATTTAGCAAAGAAGGGACAAGGCAGCGCTTAGATGGGCAGCTGATGAGTTGCTTAAGCAAAGTTTATTGATTCTTCGCAATCAGAAATCTCATCTACATAAAATGAGGAGTCATTAAATTGCATCTTAATTGTGATCTCTCCTCATGTAATTGAACTTCAACACTTAGGTCAGGGGCTGGAGTGCAAAGGCACTTTCTTCTAGAAAGGTTTTTAAATTAATTTTCCTCCTTATTTATAGGAGGGTGATGCTAGAGCCCAGTGTGAATGACCTATATTAAATGAGCCCATATAAGATTTTGGACAAGTACATTGACATGGGTTCCACAAGTTGGGGAAGGTTTCTAGCTGTATATAAGTGTATTCAGCTGTCACTGATGAATATAAATGTATGGCAGATGAAGAAGGATTGTGGTATAAGCTACAGACTTTAACCTTTAGTCATACCTCTTTTTCTCCTCAGGTTGGAGTGGATAAAACGAGCCTGAGAAGTAGCAGGCTAAAGTTGAGATCACTAGAATCAGAGAATGCCAGAATTTGAAGCCACATGAGAGGCTAGCAAAATTGATCCAACCTGTCACCTAAGGAAATGGAAAACTTCTGAAAGCCAGTGATGTAGCCAAGGCTGTACAGATAGTGAATTCCAGAGATGAATGGTACATATAGCTGCTCTGATTGCAAATTCTAGGTACTTCCCAGGTTTAAGGAAGACTGTCAAATTGAAAGTTCCTGAACACAGAAACATTATGGTCATATGCATATACTGTAGAGGGTGTGACTTACTGGCCTTCAAAGGCAGAAGTATTTGATGCCTTTGCTTTGCTGTGGGGGCGCTGTGGAGTGGGAGAGCCCACCTGAGCACTGTCTTTCCCATTGGGAGTTCTCCCAGAGCGTGGTCTCTCCTGGCCCCTGACCCGTTCTGGAGTCTATGTTTCTGGCAGGATCTATTCTGACAAAGCTGCACTGGGTGCCCCCTGGCCTCACATTCGTGTCTGTCAAGGTGGTGTGGTTGTCCAGGGCAAGAGTGTAGGTCAGTGGCTCCTGGCAGGTGATGGTTACATAAGCATCCTGCCAGGCACCCGAGTGGAAACGCTGGCCCCGGTGCTTCCGAGAGAAGAGAACATGCCGGGGGCAGCATGCAGCTGAGGTGCAAATGTGCACATGCTCGCTGGCCTGACGGGAATTTTTTCCAGTAAAGTGATTTTTCACATGGTCAGAGGAGGCAGGAGAAAAGGCACCATCACCTGCCAGACACAGGGTGCCCTAAAACACAGAGTGTTTCAGCTTTGTCTCGGCTTTGAGGGGCTTGGGGTTTGTGTATTTTTAGAGTCACTTATTCTTTACTCTCGTTTCAAGTGGCAAGCACTCCATTCACTTTTCTCAGTGGAGCAAGGACAGACTGATTGGCCCTCTGGGTGTTCGGGAGTGAAAGGTCATCCTTCCACTCGGCAAACACATCCACTCTGTGACCTGAAAAAGCTCCTCATGCAGTGCCCCTCGGCCTGGCCAGGCCACATGCTGTCCTCGGAGGACTTACGCAAGGTGAGGACACAAGCTATGGTCTTAAACCAAAAAGAGAGAGGCGAGAGGGGAAGGGAGTTAATAAATACAGCAGCAGGGAGAAAAACAGGATAGAAAGGATGTAGAAAAGATCGGAGAGGTTATACAGGGGAAAGATTGTTTGTTTGTTTGTTTTCCCTTAAGAAATATTTCTATCAGGACAGCATCCAGGCTGGATGAAAGCAGGTCTCAGTTCCACTGTATCAGGTTAACATCAAATACATTTGTTTAGTCATCAATCCATCAGAGAGCAATAGAACCGAGTTGGTAACATCTCAGACTTTTGAATCAAACAGACATGGATTCAAGTTTCAGTCAACAACTTGCTAACTTCTCTAAGGCCTTGGTCTTCTCATTATTAAAAAAAGAAACAGCAGAGCCTTCGTCGAGTGATTGTATTTAATGTGATAATGTGTGAGTGCTTAGTAAAATATGTAACACGTAGTGACTTCTCAAGTTTTAGCTGTTATTACTTAATGCGTATCACAATGGGCATAGCACCAACAGGATTTAAAGAGACACAAAGGATAGAAACTGCCCTCAAGGAACATATAGTCTGCTTGAGCATATAAGATTAACATCCCTCAAGCAACACTGAACAGCCGAAGGTAGAATAAAATGTGTGGGACACACTGAAGTTCTACATGGCTTTACAAAGCCCAACAGTAGGCAAGCCAGGATATTATGGTGAATCATCACTTAAGTGGTATATAAAAGTAGGTGCTACAGATAGACTTGGAAGATGAGTATCTTCTAGACCAGTGCTTCTCCAGCTGTAATATGCATACAAATCACCCAAAGATCCCCTAATAATATAGAGTTCAGAATTCAGTCCTGCGGTAGGGCCTTGGATTCTGCATTTCTAAGAAGCTTCTAAGTGATGCCATGTTACTGGTCTTCAGACCTCTCGTGGAGTAGAAAGGACTTAGGTGTTGGTGCATGTTCCAGGCAACTCAAGTGCCTACGCATGACCATGTGCTTATTTTACATCTATTAATTATAATACTAAACACAGAAGAGGATGAAAAAGAGAAGGAAAGAGAGCCAAGAGAAATAGGCCTTGTCTCTACTCACAAGTTTATTTTTTCTCCTCTTAAATTCTCAGTGATCAGGCCGACATCATCACCTACACCACCACCACTAACAAACAATGTTAGCTACCTGAAACAACGAGGGAAAAAATACTCACTGAGCAAGTATGTGATGATCTAGGACCATACCTTGAATAGGTGCTAAACAGACATGGCTAAAAGAGTAATCACCATGGGGCAGGACTAGTCAGGGAGAGTTTCCTAGGTAAGCGACATTTAAGACAAAGGCTGAAAGAAGTGACAACTGGGAATAGAGGGGGTGACAAAACTCAGGAACAGGATCTCCCAACTCTGCATCCTTTTCCTTCTTACTCTTTAATATCACACAAATTACTCATGAGCTACTTTCTGATTACTTTTGGGACAACTCATTCAAGCATTTTTGTGGCTGTCCTCTGCCCCACACACACAGTAGGTTACTCTCTCATCATATATAGAGATCAAAATGATTTTCTTCTTGACTCTTCTGCTTATTATCAGCCTACATTTAAGCTATGTTTGTTTTTCCAGAAGGAAAATAAAGTCTATAGAAGTCAGTCCCCCAGGTTGCAGACTATGAAATGAAAATGTTTTTGATATTAGAAGCATTGCAGAAAAGCAGAAATCACTGACGTGTTGTCTGCGTGGGTTGTGTAATTCTAGATTAACAATGTATGTTCATTCTGATATATAAATGCGAGATACATAGGTTGCACGTCTTTGGTGAGGAAATGAAACCTTTGGTATCTTATCCAGCTGAGGCAGATCTTAAAACATAGGCTCTGAATTGTCCCTGCTTCCTCGGTATTTTTCCAAAGTCCTACAAAGAGAGTTATACCCACTTATTTCCAGGAAGCAAATTGAGGGAGAAATTATAGGGAAAATAGTTGGTTTATTGCATATGTGGATCTATTCTGTAAACCCACGTGTAGAGTCAGGAAGGGCATTTTTGTCCCTGGGACCAGAACAAATATAGGATTTAGAGAGGGAGGCCTGACTTACCCACAAACCTTGGTCATTGGCAGGATAGAAGGCTTCTGAAATGGAGTGATTTCGGGAACCTTAAAAGGATTCCTTAGACTATAAAACTTCCCCTATCATACTTACTTATTACAGAAATTTACAGAATATGGAACAGACACTTTGGTTTTGTAACTAGAGAGATTGATAATAATCACCTACACTTTGGAAACTTCACCTTCGATGGCATGTCGACATCCAAACATGGCAAAGAGTACTATAAGAATTTGTGTTTTTTGAAATTACATTTCACTCAATAGTGGCTTTTCTGTTTTATAAATGGCTTTTCTGTTTTATCACCACTTTGCCTCTTGCACTCTGATTATTTCCGCTTTAACGATCAGTGCTTCAAAGGTCATATGGAGAAATCGAAGTGCCTGCCTTTTCAAATGCTAGTGGCTTGGGTTTTGTTTTCTTTTGTCTTTTATTTTTTCATCCTACTTGCCACATTCTCTGGAGACAGACTTCCCTAGAGATGAGGATTCTATGTTTATCAAACAGCACTGAAGTCTGACATGCTGCTGAATGGTCCCATCTTAGGCAATGTCAGAAGCTAGCTTCTCATCCAAGGAAAATTTTAAACTGCTATTTCTATTCAAACGCAAGAATCCTTAATCACAGATTCTTTTCTAAATATCTGTTGAGGTTTGACAGATTTTCCCCACACAGATAATGGGGGGGATAGAAAAAAGACATAAATGGGAAAGTGGTAGATTTTAGCATCTCAAGTATCGTTAGTTTTGCTGATGAAAACTAAATAAAAAAGACTATAGCATCCCAGGGCAAATGAAAAGATAATCACCCCACAGGGCCCCAAAAGACAAGACAGCTCTTATCATGGAAACAGTACTTGGCGTGGGTTTCACTATCCTTCCCAGTGAGAACTTGGAAAGCCAAGAAGACCAGAAAGGTAAGGAATCATTGGACCGCCAGGTCTGGAGCCTCTGACCTTTTTCTTCCATTCTATCACAGCTTATATCAGAGAAACAAGCAAGGGACCAGTTCACCCTAAGGAGTGAAGTTATCGAGCTAGGCTGTGCTAAGATAGTTGTGTAGGATGGCTTGGAGAACATCTCAGCGAAGCCAGTGGGCAGTTCCTGAGCAGAAATTGCCTGAAAGAAGAGTCCAACATTGGGCCTGAATGGCCCTGTTCCAGGAACCCCACCATTGCCAGAGTAGCCCGACTATTTCAGACATTGGCTGGGAACAGCCTGAGGGAAGCATGGCCTCTGTGCGAACACTGGGGTGGATCTGAAAGCACAGCGGCCTGGAGATTGTCAATAATTATGCTCCTTGCTACTACTGGTGCTTGGAAAGTGAGATCTGAGTAGCGCTCTGTCAAAGACCACCAGTGGGAGCTTAGCTATGCGTAAAGTTCATCCCATGAGGACAGGGAAGAATTATTCTAATTATATTCTAATTAGAGAAATCAATGTGAACTCATGTTAAAAAAAGATAAGAAGATCATAAAAGCAATAGAATGTATTAAAAAAAAAAAAGTACAGCATGCACACAGGCATTGTGTCAGGAAAAGCTAAAGCTTAAAAAGAGCTCAGGGGGGAAAAGGACCCTTTTTTTAAAAGACACATTTATTTGAAGCATGAATAAAAATGAGAAAACTGTCTTTTCTTGGAAAAGACAGAACAACACTGAAGTATTTGTTTGCTTATCCAACCCAAATCTATCGAATATCCCACTATACACAGAAGTCAGCTAAGCACCAGGGACCATTAACATATCAAGGGCCATAGACTCTTTAGAGAATCTTATTATACTATATAGACCAAAGACAGAAAAGGGTTTATGAGAGAGTAAGTGGGAGAAATATGTTAAGTGGTGAAGGGATGAAAGAAGAGGAGAGAAGGAGCATGCAGTCAACATTCACAAGCATTGTGCATGCAAATTCATGGATCCCCCAAAAAGCAGGAACCCTAGCTTCTTGAGTTCACTAGATTATAAACTCTTAATCTCAAATTCCTAATTCATACTTGTCTTCTCTGATAGAATGATTTTTCAGACAAGAATGGATAGAACAAATATCAGTAGAATAAGTGAAAAAAATTCTAAGAAAATACAACCTGCTCTTGGTTTTCTTTTGTCTCTTGGTTTTAACAAATTTTATCTCAGGGTACTCAAGGGGTATATGTAAATACCACTGCCAACTCACAGCCTGTTTTCTTCAAGAAAGCATGAGAAACAGAACACATGTTGGGTAAATGAAGGCACAATACATCCAAAAGGGAAAAATACAGATGAACCAGCACACATGTTAGTAATCCTAAATAGGGCTCTAGAACATGTTATATGTACTTAGAGATGGAGATTTGGTCACTAGTAACCAGTATGGATTTAGTAAAAGCAGAGGGTAGCAAACTAATTACATATCCTTTTGTGACAGGTTATCATTGGGCTGGCAGGTTAAGGGAATAGAGTAAACATCATATTGTGTAATTTGACAAGGATTCATAGATCCTCTCATACCTTGTGTATTGGACAGAGCAGTGCAAGTTGCGTGTAGTACAACTAGGAGAACATACAAATGCTTGGTGAATGAACTCAGAGAATCATTACTGTCCAATTGATGTCTTCACTGGCGTTCCTCAGAAATTCATCTTGCCCCTGTCCAGTTCAACATTATGTGTATCAATGACTGATGATTTCCTAGGAGCATGTAGCTAAAGTTGGGGAATAGCACTAAGCCTAGGGTGTAGCTAAAATTGTAATGAATGAATCAGGATCTAAAACTGATGAATTTAAGTTGGGGCCTTTTGTTTTTGTTAAATTTAGGTTTAATGGATCTAGGAACATAATAACATCATTTCATTTCGCATGGGTAAGGCCACACTTTTTTTTTTTTACCATTTTTAAAAATTGAAGTATAGTTAATTTACAATGTTGTGTTACTTTCAGGTATACAGCAAAGTGATTCAGTTATATATATATGAATCTGAAAAATTATACATATAATTATAAAAATTATGTGTATAATTTTTCAGATTCTTTTCCATTATAGGTTATTATAAGATATTGAATATAGTTCCCTGTGCTATATAGTAGGTCCTTGTTGTTTATCTGTTTTATACATAGTAGTGTGTATATGTTAATCCCAAACTCCTAATTTAAACTAGGCCATACTTTCAGTAGTACTATGTGTACTCCTGGGTGCCGTATTTTTAATAGTATATTTACAGACTGCACCTGTCCTGATGAAAAATATAGAATAATAAAAGACCTCAAAATAATTTAACATAAGAAATGAATGAAGGAACTGGGGAGTGTTCAACATGGAGAAGTAATTTAGAGTGTTCAGGCTGTTTAAATTATTTAGAAGGATTACATAAACAGAGAATGACACATGTTCTCTGTAGCTCTGGAAGAAAGAACAGGGGCAAGTGAATATACATTACAGAAAAATGTTGATTTACCTTAAAGATAAACTTTTTACCACTGACTAATGAAACAAAAGAAAGGGAATGTTTTGGAAGTGTGACAACTTCCCATTACTAGAGGTTTCCAAGTAGATTTTCAAGTGGTAAGTCAAAGACCACCTGGTAATGTCTTAAAGAGACCCATGCCTTAGAATTCAGTTGGACTAAATACACTCGAAGGTATACTAAAATAGAAAGAAGTCTGAGTATGGGTAGGGGGTCAAGGAAACTGGCCCTTGACTTCCTTCATGTAAAATTATCTCTTGGGATCTTTCTAATTAAAAAATCTGGTGCTATCATGCTGTGGGACTTTTAAATTCACTTTCATGATACTGTGTCAGTCACAAGTTAGGTTTTGCTGCAGCAATTAACAGCTCCCAAATGTCATTGGCTTGAAATGGCAAAGGTTTATTTCTTGCTCATACCACATGCTCATCTCAGGTCAATGGAGAGCCTTAAGGGTCTAAAAGCATCTTGACTTGTATAGCCGGCAGAAGGAGAGTTCAGTAAATTATGCACTGGCTCTTGAAGGCTTCTGCCTGTCTGGAACTAGTCACAGGCTCACTCAACCACATGGTGGGGTGGGGGGGCAGGCAATGTATAGTCTTCTACGTGCCCAGAGGAGAGGAAAGAAGTTACCCTGAGCAGTAACTCATGACGATCTGAAATTAAAATGGATACACGCCTTCAAAAAACAAAAGGGCCTAAGGAAGTAGCACCAATTCTCTTCTGAGGTCAGGCTCTGTCCCTGCTGTGAACTTCCTCTGTGACCCTGGGTAGGTCACTTCACCTTTTTACGTCTCAGTTTCTATTAAACAAGAAGTTTCTCTCTTTCTCTCTCACTCAGGATTCTAGTTCCATACAACTGCATGTCAGAGGCAGACTGAGGCCTCTGGAGACACTCAGAATTGGTAGGAGGGTCAGGAATAGAAAGTCTCCGGCTCCAGACTCCTACCAAGCCATTTTGCGAACTCTCCCTCCTCTCTCTGGCCTTGCTCCCTCTCTTGCTCCTATTTCAATCCTCTACTCAGTCTTGGCATGGAGAATAGAGACTGTGGGATACTTGGGCAGTGGAGGAGAAGATATTCTGCCAACTGCCTCCTCAAAAATAGTTCCAGTTACCAGCGACCTGGCCTGCCCCTGCGGGGAGGTCGCACGAGGGAGGCTGGGCACGGGATGGGGTCGTTTTGGTCCAGAGGCAGCCCAGATGTTGCAGGCACCCACTCTCCCCCTACAGATGGCCAAGTAGTAACCACGGTGTCCAGGAATGTGGGCTCAAGTCCACGTGCCCCCAGCTGGAAGAAATTCCCTGAGCAGGGAACTGACTGTGACTTGGAAGGTGAACTGGAAAATGTGGAGACCCCGGTGGCAGACAGGACAGAGTGAGTGTACACGGATCACAGGGGGCCGCTCTCCCATCAAGGAATGCTGTCCTCCCATGGGGTCGTGGATCAGCCCCGGGAGAGCTGGGCAAAGGTCCTGGCAAGGGCAGGGATGCATGTGCGTGCTCACTCATCACACTGGTTCACGTGCTTCTCGGCAACTGCTGGCCAAGCCAACCCTACGTGGATTTGATACCAAAGACTACTTGATACCAAATAGGTATAGTGCCTGTCCTTAAGGAACTTAGAGGTGCACTGGGGAGACAAGACATAAACATATGTAACAGCTAGAAAAAAATGCAAGGCAGTACGACTAAACACATGCAACTAAAATGGTAGAATTCAGATGAGATCCAGTTCAGAAGTGGATCTGAACTGAGGAAATTTTCACGAGTAATTTTTGGTGTGGCTTAGGCCTAAAATCTGCCTCTTCCATGCTAATCCATACTATTCAAACTTCTTCCAGTCTAATATAGATAGTTTCTTCTCAAGTAGCTAGATTCTTTACCAGAATAAAGAAGCACCCATTCATAGGGAAGCAACTAACTACTCTTCTACAAGATTTAAGCATATACCTACATCCGAGGCATTTGGAACGACTAGAGTGACATTTTCTCTTAACATTCATATTTTATCCTTTGTAATTTTCAATTGATGACCAAAGATCAAACTATCATTCTGTTTAACTGTCACTCTTTTCTGTGCTTTTATGTAGTAGTAAAGGTAATAGTGCTAGTCATAACGTCATATCAGGTCTGACTTGGATTATCAAATCAGGGAGAATATTTGGAGGGTGCCCAAGGGAAGATGCCACCTGTATAATCCCATCATTTAGCACTTGCAGTATTACTTTATGTTAAGGACGGTGGTGGACCCCTCCCACACTGCCTAATATGGCAGAGCTAACACAACAGGTGGTCAGCTAAATAAATGCTTGGTAGATGAATATCTTCTTTGGGTGAGTATTCTGCACTCACGTTTTCCTTGAACGCATAAAAGTGAGGTACTTACCTCAACCTAGACTTCTAGCTTCGTGATTCTTGTTTTAGAATGCATCCCCCCAAATCAGCGCCTATAGAAGCATTCTTCTCTTCTCTTCTGTCATGGGAATGGGATGCAGGAAGCAGAAGTCTAGTGTTTTCTTTCATCAGAACTTTCCAAATGGTAGGCAAGAGTCCCTTATGTTTACAGAAGTTTAGCAAATTATGAAAAGGTCACGACTAAGAAAGGCTGGTAGGAGAAGAGAGGATCTCAGGCAAAATTGCTGCAGAAAATTGAGAGAATCAGATCTCATCCTGCAAAACACATTCAGTCTTCTCACCTTTTTTCTTTAGATTTCTTGTGATTAAGGCTCTTGAAGAGATCCTCAATTTATCATTTTGATCAAACCAACTAGCTGATTTCTCAGAGCTCATTACAACTGTCAGTGTGGACACAGGTGATAGTATGTTGAAATAGTGTTGTTTCCACTCAGTATTAACAGGGTGAACATTTTATCATAGGCCACCCAGAGGGCTAGACGTGAGACCCTTTCTTTCTGGATGCTATTTTTAGAGAGCACGTTATGCACGGCACTTGCACCTGTCAGCAGTAGGTTCAACAGCCAACAGCCCATCTGTGCTGCTACTATATGTGTGGCCACATGGTGAGGGTTGTGTGAAGGTCACCATGGCCATGGCCTTCAGACAAGGATACTCTTAAAGATGGGTCTGGTCCATCTAACCTGCAAGCCCTTGACTCATAGTCAAACCTTAACATCTCAAAGCGGTAATCACAGTTGCTTTGCAGGAAAAAAAATGATTGTCAGGTTTATTTGTTTAAAAAAAATCAGTAGACATACATACAAATATATAGTCAAATACACATATAATATGGAAAAATTTAAAATGTGTACTAAATTTAACAGTTACAACTTATAGGTAGAGAATAATGGCATTTGAGGAGAGAAGAAATTATGAAAGAGTATTTTAACTTTTACTCCATAAACCTTGACATTGTTTGAATTTTTAACAACTAGAATGCTTTCATTACCATTTGAGTAATTTTTAAATCTCTTGGCACAGATGCTGTTAGGTAATATGAACTTAAAGGGGGAAAAAAGAGTGAGGAGGATAAGAGAAGGAAGGGAAAGAGGAAGGAAAGGAACAGAAATGGAAAAGAAAGAGTATGTACAAATTTTCAAGAGCCAAATCCATGAGCTTTGAGTGAGTGGAGTGGTTAGAGATAAATGGGGTTAGTTTAGAAAGGCTTTGTGAAACTTTTAGCAGAGTTTTTAAGATAATTTTTAGGAACTTATAATGTGCTTACTCTATTCTATAAGGTATTCATTGCAGAACATTTGGAAAATGTAGAAGAGCACACAGAAGAAAGTTATTACTACAATAATCCAATTTCTCAGAGAAAACCATAGTTAACACTGCAGTGGATTTCCTTCCATTCTCTTTTGTAATTTTTAGATGACATTTTGAAGGGAAACAGAAATATAACATCACAGAGAAGAGGGAGTTGGGAGTGGGGAGGCATTCTAGAAAAGCAATGAAGAAGTGTTTACCAGCAGCCATGAGCTACTCCTTTATCTCAGGCCTGAGATCTCGGTGAGCTGGCCTGGACCTGGAATATTGGTATTATTTTCATCTTTGAAGCCTTGTGAGGGTAACAGTCTCCCTGGGCCTCAATTGCTTTCCCTGTAAAATGGAGATATCCTCCTTATCCTGCCCACCTTGCTGCACTAAGTCTCCCCAGACACAAAAAAACACACTCCAATTACAGCCCTTACCTAGAATACAGAGTAATGATTGTATGCAGGTTTGTGGACTAGCTTACAAAAGCCAACTTAACCCAAAAGGTAGTTGAAATGCCATACTCTGATTTTCTACCTTTTTCTACTATGTGATCTTCTATCTTTCTTCTACTATATCATTTTTAGCCATAGTATTGGCACTTTAAGGCAGATTCTTATATTTTCTGGGGACCCAACCGACATTTATTTTAAGGAGAAAATGCATTTTATCTTCCTAGAAAGGAGACTGTTGACGTTGATGGCCCTGCCTGTAATTCTGGGTCATCTCTCCGCAGCATTATCAGGGAGAGAAGAGTGCAGTTTGGGGACAGGTTTTGTTGGGAGCACTCCCAGTCCAGACACTGCACAGATCAATCTCATTAGAACAGTAGCTGCAACATGTGAGAGCAGTAATTGTGGCAGCTATCATTTATTGAGGGGTATTATGGTCCTAATGTGCTTTACATGCATTATTGCATTTAATTCTCACATCAACTCTATCATGTAGTTAGAATTATTCTCCTTGTTTTATAAAAGCGGGAACAGGGGCTTCCGTGGTGGCGCAGTGGTTGAGAATCTGCCTGCCAATGCAGGAGACACGGGTTCGAGCCCTGGTCTGGGAAGATCCCACATGCCACGGAGCAACTGGGCCCGTGAGCCACAACTACTGAGCCTGCGCGTCTGGAGCCTGTGCTCCGCAACAAGAGAGGCCGCGACAGTGTGAGGCCCGCGCACCGCGATGAAGAGTGGCCCCCTCTTGCCACAACTAGAGAAAGCCCTCACACAGAAACGAAGATCCAACACAGCCATAATAAATAAATAAAGCACACCTAGTATAGTGTAATTAAAAAAAAAAATTGATTAAAAAAAAAAAAGCGGGAACAGGACACTGAGAGGTTAAATAGCTTACTGAAGGTCTGGCTATTTTGTAAGGTTTTCTAAAAGGGAGGAAGATGGTAAGAGAAATCTAACCTCTCTAAGGAATGTCTAACAGGCACTTGCCCATCCCCCTCCCATACTCCCATCCTGGAGATGTTGCCCTGGGCAGCCTGACAATGGGGAAATTTGTCACTAAGGAAGTTCACTTAAGGGTCTATGTACAAAGATTATGACTAGAATTTTAGGGAGGGGAGAGATTTATAATCATCTCATTCTCTTCTGCAGCGCCCACTCCTCTACTAGATCCATGTTTCTGAATCATCTCTCAGAATCAACTGCCCACAGCATGCTCTGTTTCAGAAATGTGCCCTTTGATTTTAGCCTCTACACGTTTTTCTTTTTTTTTTTTCTGTTTTGCTGTATTGCTTATAATGTTTATACAGCTGCTTTGAGAGCTAAATATGCAATCAGTGTGATGCAATCATGTTCCTTCCTTATCAGGGAAGGGAGAAAATGCCAACTTGAATTTTATACAGTTTTCAAAAACTCCATGATGCAAAATGATAAGTTCACTTAATTGATGTGATCTTAATTGGAATCACAAGGGAAATTGGAATGCACATAAAGTTCAGTTACTTGTGTTTGTAATAGCACTGTTTAGCTGAGATTGGACCATTATCTCCCTCTGGTTACCCAAATGATGAAGAGTTTTTATTTCCTGAAGCTTGCTGAAAATGGAATGCAATATTACAGTATTTTCTGTTATGCTGTTTCACATGAGATTTTGATTTTATGGGTTATGTTTTGAGAATGAGCTACCATAGTGGATAGATAGATAGATAGACAGGTAGATAATAGATGGATGGATAGATAGATAAGTAGATATATAGATAGATACTTTGTTCGTGTTCCAGCAATTAGAAGCACAAGGATAGTCATTCACGTTCATTATTATCAACTTACAATATTTATTTATTCACTTGTTTATTCAAACTTTTATTCATTTAGCAAATATTTACTCAGCTCAAGCCAAATGACTCTGTTGATAAACACAGGAGATGGACAAATGAATAAGACTAAATCCTGTTCTCAACATCTCACCATAGTTGGAGAGAAGAACAAGTAACCCATGTGGCAGGTCCTGGGATAGAGGTATGTAAGGCTATTGAGGGTACAGATAAGAAGATCTACATAGACTGGATATGGTGACTAGATTTAAAATATAATGCTGAATTTTACCAGAGCATGGAGAAAGGATGGCCTTAGGAGTCAAAGAAATGAGAGACATTATATCTCATTTTTAGTTTCTCTTGCCTGTGTTAATCAAATTGAACAAATTTCAAATATCTAATTTATTTTTCACCAATGATATTCTTCCTTTAATTTTGTATTGGAAGAGTTTTTTTTAAAAAAAGAGAGGGGATCAGGCAATTTAGTTTATTGATAAGTATGCATTATTCTGTGTTGTCAGGTAGCAATATTACATATTTCTATTGGAGGCACATTTTATAAAGCATGCTATTACATGCTCTAGAAGTAGGATGTGATTTTGTTCATGGTAGTGCATTCATTAGATCCACTGAAAACATGTTAGGTATAAATTTTACCTGTTTTGAACCTCAAGTTGAAATCTAGAAGGGAGTGGTATAATCAGTTACACAATTTGATTTGCTTAATATCCAAAGATATATTTTTACTGCATTTTCAGGGCTATATATCCACAAATGACTTCATTGTAGAGTGTGAAGATGTCTAATGGCAAGGCCCATATTTCTGCAAGTGAGAGTAAGGAAGCAAAAATGACCCCTGCATGGTATCCTAGTGTTTGTTACCTTCCTTGCAGATGACCATAGACCCTAGCCACACTCTAAAAAGAAGCAAAGTTTCAAACACTGATAAGACTGGAACACTTAGGAGAGGAAACAACACACAACACCATGATGGAAAGAGTATTGAACAAATTGATCTCAAAGTATGAGAGATCAGTACTATTCCTAGCTGATCACTATCTATGTGACTTTGAAGAATTCCTTAATGTTTCTAATCTTCCATTTCTTCATCTAAGATATAAGAAAGTAGAATAGATAATCCATCAACTCTAAATTCTGAATTCTAATAGAAATACAATATACGAGATTACTCTTATTTACTTAGTTTGAATCAGTCAGTAGAGGGGTTAGAAAAAGGAATTTAGTTAAAAGGCCTCTTGATAGAGAATCAGGAGACCATATTTCTAGTTCCAAGTCTCCTATTAACTAATCTGTGTGACCTTGGACCAGTCACTTCCTCTGTTCATAGTTGCCTTATCTTTGGAACAGTGAGGGATGTGTGCTGGGTGGGGAGTGGGTTGGGAGCATAGACTATACTATTGCTATGGTGCCTTCCATTTCTAGCTTTCAATGGTTCCATGCATGGGTCAAGGTTACCTGGGACATTTTGCCAGTTCTTCTCTAGTTTCCTTACAATATAGTACACTTACTTTCTCCAGAAAGAAGAATCAAGATTGTCATTTCCATTTTACAATGCTAAGTGAAATTTTTTCAAGACAGCTTAGATTTCTAAGTTCGAATGCTATTGAAATTAACCAAGACTATTTCTCTTGTTTTAGATTTGAGATAAACACATGTATTCATAGGATCAGACGTGAGGTTCTTTCTTCCATTTTTATTGATTATTTGCAAAACTAAAGGGTTTCCTATCCCTTTGAAGACTGGTCGCCTATAGGAAATGAGTCAGTGCAGCCCATAACTTGCTCTTGTCCAGGGTCTCCACATTTGTAGTTTAATATCTGGAGACAGGAGGTGGAGCAGATGTCCTTACAAGCTTTCTTTAAATTTCAGAAATTGGTACATATTATAAGCCTGGTTGATTTCCTTACTTGAGGCTCTAGTAATAAAGGTTTGGGGAAATAAATTGTAAGGAAGTGTTAGAAAGCTTTTGGACTTTCATCTCCAGCTACTCTTATTAAATATTAGTCTTTCTTGCATACCTCAGCCCAATGAAGAAATGTGATAATTTTTAAAGATTTGGAGATGATGACACTTGCTGCTATTTTTATAATTTATTTTTCACAGAGTTTTCATATGTTTTAGACTTGCAAAACACGCAAGCTAGATAATAGCAGTCCATTGAACAGATGAGAGACCCAAAGCACAGGCCAGGAAGTGACCTGCCCAAGAACACATAGCTACGAAGGGCTGGAACAGGAGTCAAAACTATGTTTTTTGATGCCCAGTCCTATTTACTTTCCTTCAACCCCCTACATCTTTAGTGGTAGTTAATTCAGTTTCCACTGTATAGGGGCACTTCCCCAAAAGGGGTCACTTGTGACCCATGGGGAACACTCAGTGGATTGTGGTAGTGACAGTAGCTTCTATGTCATGAAACAAGGATTAATAAAAGATTTCCTTCCAGCTATTAACCCTTCTTACTCCCTTTTTCCTCATTTTAACATGTGCTGTGACCTTGAAAAGGCATTGAAACTAAAAATATTTAAGTAATCTATTTGTGAATAAATTGTTTTGTAATACTTCTTGGGAATTCTTGGATGAAAATGCTTTCCTTGTACTTTAGAAGGTGATATATTAAATTGTGCATTTTAAATAGTGTTGTTTCTTCTGGGTTGGGAAGCTTTGCAGCTCTATAGGCTGGGTTTCTGATAACACAGGCTGGATTTATTTCTTGGTTGATTTTCCTACCCAGGGGTAATTCTCAGAAATAGATTTATGTGGAAACAACCCAACTGTCCATCAACCAATGAATGGATAAACAAAATATATTTATATTTGGTCATATAAATAAATGAAGTGATGTTACATACTATAACATAGATGAACCTTGAAAACATGCTAAGTGAAAGAAGATAGTCATAAAAGACCACATATTGTGTGATTCCATTAATATGAAATGTTCAGAGCAGAAATCTATAAAGACAGAGAGTTGATTCACAGTTGCTTAGGGCTGGGAGGGAGAGGAGATGGGGAAACAGGGGCATAACAGCCAAAGAGTATGAGATATTTTTTTTGAGGTGATGAAAATATTCTAAAATTTTTGGTGCTGACAATTGTACACATCTGTGAATAAACTAAAAACCACTGAATTGTACACTTTAAATGAGTGAATTGCTTGGTATATGAATTATATCTCAAATAAAACTATTTTTAAAAAGAAAAGATATATAATAATATAGCATTCTCTCTTTTGCGCTCCATTACAATGAGAGCTGCCTTGACAGTTTTGGTCATTACGGACATCACTTACCTACCATCCCCTTAGCCAAGGACTGACTGATGGATCAGGCTGGCTGTAGAACACTTTCCCTGAAAATCATAAAACCCACGGTCTTTTTCTTAAATAAATAGCTTTTTCCCTTGAACTCCTGGAGCATTCAATTCAAATGTCAGATCTACACACTTTTATTACCATTATCTCTTTCCTTGTCATTTTTCTGTAGTCGATCATGAATCTATGCAGGGCAAGGGACATTGCTTATTTGTCTTTGAATCCCTGGCACCAAACAGTGTGCCTTGTAGCAAGTAGGTTCTCCATAAAAATGGAAGAAATGGGGACTTCTCTGTCAGTCCAGCGGTTAAGACTCAGCACTTCCAGTGCAGTGGGGGGCGGGTTCTATCCCTGGTTGGGGAACTAAGATCCCACATGCAACTCAGCATGGACAAAAAAAAAAAAAAAAAAATTGGAAGAAAGAAAGAAGAAAGGAAGGGAGGGAGGAGTGAGGAAGGGAGAACTGCCATCACGTTTCATCAGGAGCCAGTGAATTCCTGAACACCTGGAGTAGAACATCTGCTTTGTATGTGTGGTTCTGCATCAGACTCATGCTGATGATGCCTTCAAACAGCATGCAATGGAGTGATGGATTGGGCGTGGGTTGAATTTTTGCACCTCTATGGACAAACAATGAATACCATCAGAATACCTGAATTTAAGTTAAATTTACCTGATTTAATCTTGGTTTACAGTCAATATAACATTACTCTTTAATCACTGTCTATTAGTGGCTTACATATATGAACCCCAGCATATGTATTTCCCTTGGTCTGTGTCATTTGTAAACTCAAGTCCAGGAACTTTAGTCTCCACATCTTATTGATCTCCCAAAGCATGGACTACAGAGCAATTTATTCATAAAGACTTATTTTCTAAATAAATAGCTGAATGACATCATTAAATGAATTCTCAAGGAAATTTGACACTGTGTGGCAAGTTTTAATAGTGAGGTTAGGTTGGTATTTTTTTTATCCACCATTAAGTAAACAACCTGACTCTTCACACACTAGAATTCCAGTTACTCCATGTATGAGTCTATATCACAGGCTATTTTGTGGTATTGATATACAAGAAAATATTTACCTAAAAGAACTTTTTCGTCTTCAATACAAAGAGATCAAGTTATTGCATCCATAATTCCTGTGGACATCAGTGGCCAGATGCAAAAAAAGAACATTTTCTGTTTGACCTTGTGACTCCTGGTCACAGCAGCTCTTCTGGACCTGGCTGCAAAGCCATTGTATGTGTAAGGGTGTTAGGCACCGCTCAGCTCATTTTGGTCCATGCCAAAAAATAAATCACTATCACCATTAAACACTTATTAAGTGATGCCTTATGTATGATGTCAGAGCATGGGTTTTACAGCTAGAATCTTTATATACCCTCTCAGACAGGGCAGCTGAAAACTGAATTGGAAATTTGGTTGTTACCTACAAAGAAACCTATTTAGCAAGGACAACAGGAGTAAAAATGTGTCACATTTTCTATGGGGAACTTTTTTGGGAAATAGGAAGCCAATTATTCAGTACAGAGTATGGATTTGAAAGTAGGATTTGGGAGTATTGGAGCTGCCCTATTAGTTCTCTACTGGGAAACTTGATCCAGTGGAGAGACTGTGATGGGCTCAGGTCCAAGAATTATGGATGCTATTTCCAGAGCTTCCAGCAACTCAGCAAGGCTGGCTTCACTGTGCCTGGGGCAGGGCCAGCCTCAGGGCAATGTGAGGCCACACTGGGTGTCCCGAGGTGGCCTCTTGTGTGAGGAAAATTGTCCCGTGCAAGCTCATGGATTTCTCTATTGGGCAACTCTTCAATAGACCAGGTTTCTGGACTGATGACATGTGATGGGCATGACAATAGACATGGGCAGAATATCTTCAATAGACATTGGGCAGAAAAGGAAAGTCAGCACAGGCAGGGTTATTTTGATTCCTACTTATCCCGCACTAGCTTCTCCACATTCATTCATTTGATTCAACACATATTTACTGAGCAGCTACTATGTGCCAGACACTGTCCTAAGTTCTGGGGGATACAGTGAAGCATGCAAACAGCCTGTCCCATGGGAATTATTTTCTGGTGGAGAGGGTGTGCACATGTGGGCCAAAGGGTGGGAGTTTTCACTCCCTACCAATGAAGGAACTTTCCTAGTTTTCTGTAGCTGCCCATGTATTTTCCTCCTAATTGAACATTTTCTTGACCAGAAGGATGCATATGAATAAGAGAGAACATAAGACATAAGTGAGAATGCTTATTCCAACTTAGCATAAAGTCCTCATCCTGAAAAAAAAATCTTATTTCTGACAACCCTTTGTGATAGACAGTGAATATAGTAAGCAAAAGGTAAGGCTCCAGAGTCAGACTCTCTTTGAGTTTGAATCCTGGCTCTGCCGCTTACTAGCTACATGTTAGAAGGTAGGTTCTATAGCCTGAATATTTGTGTCCACCTCAAATTCATATTTTAAAACCTACTTCCCCAATGAGATGGTATTTGGAGGTGGGCCCTTTAGGAGGTGATTAGGTAGTGAGGGTGGAGCCCTTGTGAATGAAATTAGTGCCTTTATAAAAGAGTCCCCAGGGAGCTTCCTTGTCCGCTTCTGCCATGTGAGGACACAAAGAGAAGATAGCCACCTATGAACTAGAAAATGTGTCTCACCAGACAGCAAATCTGCCTTGATCTTGGACTTCGCAGTCTTCAGAACAGCCAAAAATAAATATTTGTTGTTTATAAGCCACCCAGTCTATGATATTTTGTCATGGCACCCTGAAAGGAATATGACAGTAAGTTACTTCAACTATCTGAGTCTCACCTTCCTGATATTAATAGCTACCTCATAGAGTACTTATGAAGAATAAATGAGGTAATGCATATATAGTACATATTATACATATTCTCCTTTATTTTTTAGCATTAACTTATTATAGATGTACTGGCTTAGGATATACCCAAGCTGTCTCACCAGGCTTGTATTCTCAGCTCTATTCCAACTTCCTCAGGGTAGAAACCCTGTTTTGTACATCATTCTCTTTCCTACAGTGGTATCTCTGATGGTTCTACACATGGTAGGGGATAGGAAGTGCTTGCTGACTACTGCTGAGAAAATGAATTGGATGCCATTTACACTGCCTTGGTATTGCTGACAAAAGCATACACGGTGTGTATTCACCTCACCTCCCATCTGCCTTACTTCTGTCCATAGTCCCTGAATTTTCCTCATCAGCCAGAGTCCATACCTTAGGCACTATTGGTTCCTCCTTTTCATTTGTTTAAAATAACCAATTAAACTCCAATGATCAAGTTTTAAGAAGTCTCCCTTTGTCATATCTCTTGCAATTTATTCTGTGGCGTTTTCTCCACCACCACCTCCCCTGTCTTGAATTTTATAATTTTTTGCCCTTTTGTGGTGACGTACTTGGCTCTGATTCCAATTATGGATGCTGAATATTTGGTTTTCATCTATTGACTAAGAACAGCCCTCCCAGGAGCCATTCTATCATCATATAACAAATATATGTTAATGGAGGGTTCCTCCTAGTGCCTGTAAATCCCAAGGGAACAAAGCAAGTACGGATAGTATATCTGAGAATTGTCCTGAAACCTCTCCCTCTTTTATGTTCATAAACTAGAAAAACATATTCAACCTCCGGTTCATTATCTAAAGGGAGTGGATATCTGCCATATACTGCCATGTTCAAGAATCACCTTCTCAAACTTGTGAATTACATTACTGTGTAAAACAAAAAAATAAGTTGTAAATAAAAACTTGTATAATGATATTGAATTGATCAGAGCTTAATAAAATTCCTTTGACTCTCCTCTCTCAGATATATCTGAAGCAGTAGCTCTCTTACACTGAGAATAAGCAGCTCTAACAAAGCTCTTTTTTCTCCTAGCTTAATCCATATCAACGTTTATTTATCAGTTCATTATATTTGATCCTGTAGGCATGTTGTTCTCATACTTGACTGCAAGTAAGAAACATCTAGGAAACTTTTTAAATATAAAATTTATCCTGGACTTCTGGAGAAGGTAGAATAACAGGGAGTGGATTTATCCTCCTGGCTAAAACAAGTACAAAGTAGAAAAATAATATATTCAACAAGGGCATTCAAAATATTGGACGTCAGACAATGAAGGGCAGCCATAACTGAGATGGTAAACAAATGAGATGACCTTTACTTACTGCCTAGGGAAAGTTTCAGGAAGTGGCACAGGCAGGGGGAACCTAGGCAGACATCTGCAATCTTCCTGATTCAAGACTTGGAACTAAAATTTCAGTGATACCAACAGAGATATAGTCTGGAACATAGAATACATGATGGGAGAGAGAGTCCTAGAGATCTGCAGAGAGTATTCCTGGAATATTCAACGGAATACTGATCAGCACAAGAATATAAAGAAACTGCCCATGACTGGGGAAAGAACCATGCTAAAAGATTACAAGAAAGAGTGCCCAGAGCTCACAAAGGCTTGGAAATATTATCAGCTCGCAATAACTATCGCGGAAAACCTCATACTTTAAGGAGACTACCAAGAATGATCTCACCTCTGTAGTGGGAAAAATGAACCTTAGACTAGAATGCAGTGCTAGTCCAACCTAACAAAGTTTAAAAGCAAAGCCCCAAAGGATCAGACTGTTTTTCAAGTGATTTAATTGTGTCCCAGAACAGAGGTCTAGAATATTTATAAGACTTTAAAAATATACTAAACGCAACAAAATAAAAGGCAAAATGTTTTCCATCTAACCAAAAATTACCAGGCATGGAAAGAAGCAAGAAAAATGCTACCAATGCTGAACAGAAAAATCAGTCAATTAAAACTGAACCAGCAATGACACAGATGATAGAGTTAGAAGACAAGAACATTAAAACAGTTGTTGTAATTGATTCCATATGTTCAGGAAGTTAGAAAAATGATTGAACATGTTAAGTAGAGACACAGAAGGTATACAAAAGCCCCAAAAGTAACTAGTAGAGACAAAACCTATATTATCTGGGAAGAGAAACACACTGGATGGAATAGCAGAATATTAGACATTGCAGAAGAAAAGATTAGTCAACTTGAAGACTTAGAAATAATAACTTTGCAGAATGACATACAGAGAGAAAAATGAGCAGAGCATTAGTAATCTGATATAATTTTATTAATTATTAATTTTAAGCAGCCAAACATATGTGTAATTGGAGTCTATTATGGTATGAGGTGTTAGAAGAATCATGGGCAAACCTTTTACAAATTTGATGAAAATTATAAACCACAAATCCAAAAAGCTCAATCAACCCTAAGCACAAGAGGTATGAGGAAAGGTACACCAAGGAAAATCATAAAATAAATCACTTAAAACCAATGATAAAGTAAACATTTCAGAAGCAACCAGAGAAACGTGTACATTATGAAGAGAAGAACAAATATAAGGATTACAGCAGATTTTTCTCAAAAATAAGACAAGCAGGAGGAGAGCAAGGCAACATTTTTTAAGTGTTTTTTAAAACCTAGAATCTGTTACACAACAAAAACATATTTTATTATTTACAATAGAATATTTTAATATACGTGCTCAGGAAATGAAAAACACATTTGCTAGTATGCAAATTGTTTCATACAATTTGCATACTAACAAAAACATATTTTAAAAATAAAGTGGAGTAAAAACCTTTTCAAGGATAGAATAGATGAATGAATTACCAACTGACCTTCAACTACAAGAAATATTAAAATCCATCAGGTAGAAGGAAAATAATACTAGATGAAAACCTGGAGCTCCACAAACCAAGAACACCAGAAAATGGTAACTACTTGGGTAAATATAAAGTTGTTTGCTCTGTTATTTAAATCTCTTCAAAAGATAAGCTTGTGATTAAAGGAAAAATTATAACATGTGTAAAAGAAGATTACATGACAAGAACGCAAAGGCTGGAAGTGAAGAAATGCAAGTATACTGATTTAGGTTTTTAATATTTTACATGAAATATTTTAATAATACCACGATGAGTTGAATTGTGTAAGCTATAACCTCTAAAGAAACCAGTAAAATAACACAACTAGTTATAGCTAAAGAGCCAACAAATGAGAAAAAAATAATCACAAAAATACACAAAATGTTCTGGAGATTGATGGTTGCACAACAATGTGAATACACTTAATGCCACTAAACTATACACTTAAAAATAGTTTAAAAGGTAAATTTTATGTTATACATATTTTACCACAATAAGAAGGCAACCATATGATCCTCTCAGTAGATGCAGAAAAAGACATTTGACACAATATAACATACTTTCTTGATTAAAAACAGAAAAAAAAAAACTTTTGACATACTAGGAACTGAATGAACCTTCTGACACTTGATAAAGGTCTCCTATGAAAATGTACCACTAACGTCATACTTAATGATGACAGACTGAATGCTTTCCTGCTAAGATAATGAACAAAGCAAGGATGTCTGCTCTGACCACCTCTATTTAATATTGTATTGGAGGTTCTAGCTAGTGCATTAAAGCAAATGAAAGAAATTAAATTGATAGGTAGGAAAGGAAGAAATAAAAAACACTTTTTATTTGCAGACATGACCATATATATATAAAACCCCATGGAATCTACAAAAAATTTACAATAAGTAGCACTTAAGTTTTGCAAGGTTATAGGATACAAGATCAATATACAAAAATTAATTGTACTTCTATATACTAGCAACAAAAATTGAATTAATAAAACAATATGATTTATAAGAGCATCATAAAATATGAAATACTTATGGTTAAATCTGACAAAATATGTGCAACATATGCCACTGAAATCTATAAAACATTATTAAGAGAAATTAAAAAGACCTAAATTAAGTATAAAGACATCTATATTATGCTTACAGTTTAGAAGACTTTATATTATAAAGATGTAAATTATCCCCAAATTGGTCTATAGTTTCAACACAATCTGTCAAAATCCCATCAGGTTTTTGTAGAAATTAAGAAACTGTTTCTAAAATGCATATAAAACTGCAAAAGATCTAAAATAGACAAAACAACTTGAAAAAGGAAGAACAAAATTGGAGGATTAATACTACCTAATTTCATGATCTATTACAGAGCTATAGAAATCAAGACAGTATGGTAATGGCAGCAAAATAGACAGGTCAATACGATGAATAGCTAGTCCAGAAATAGAGCTGCATATTGATTGTCAATCGATTTTTGACAAGGTTGCCCAAGGCAATCCTGTAGAGAAAGGGTAGTCTTTTCAAAAAACTGTGCTGGAAAAACTGGATCTACATTTGCAGAAAGAGAAACTTCAGCCCATACCATGTACCATATATAAAAATTAACCCAAAAAAGGATAATTTTTTCTCTGAATGTATAAAACCTAGAACTATAAAAGTTCTAGAAGAAAACATAGGAGCAAACCTTTGTGACTTTGAGCTAAGAAAACGTTTTTAAAATATAAACTGAAAGCATAATCCAAAAAAGAAAAAACAACTTGATAATCAAAATTGAGCGTTTGCTCTTTGAAAGACAGTGTTAAGACTCAAGCCACAGGCTGAAGATAATTTGAAATTACATATCTGATTAAGAACTTGTACTTGGAATTTGTAAACAACTCTCAAGATCCTGTAGTAAGAACGTAAACAACCAAATAAGAACAAAATATTTGAATCAACACTTCACCAGAGAAAGTATACAGATAAAAAACACATGAAAAAATGTTCAACATTATTAGGCATTGGGGGAATACAAATAGAAACCACAATGACTCGTTTTTCCCTGGCCCAAAGCATCAACTCAGGTACAGCACAGCTGTGGCCAGTAAATTTAAGCTGACCTGAATGGTTAATGAGATTTACTTTAACTGGCTATATCCAGGCCCTGTAAGAGGCATAACTGAGATCCATGTTGCAGGTTGGTCTCACCTTTTTGTATAGGGTCCTACTGATAATAATTTTGCTCTAAAGTAGACTTGGCCAAGGGCCAAGGAGGTGGACTCTTCAGAAGAGAGCTAATAAAGCAGGCCTGAGACTGTTCTCCTTAGAAAGGCCTGCTCACAAGGTCGGCCCTGGCTGGCATCTGGGTTCTTGGGTTTCAGGAGGGTTCTCACCATTCCCTAAATGATAAGAGTTGCTCACAGGGCCTAAACTGTGCAAACAATGTGGTTGATGCTGCATACCTGCTTTCCTTCCAGGAATGTGGAATTTTGGTGTGTGCAGGGCAGAGGGTGCCTGTGTGACCAGCCCCTAGAAGAGCCCTGGGCGTTGAGTCTCTAATGAGCTTCCCTGGTAGATAACATTTTGCACATGTTGTCACAGTCACTGCTGGAGAAATTAAGTGTGTCCTGTGTGACTCCACTGGGAGAAGACTTTGGGAAGCTTGTGCCTGGCTTCCTCTGGATCTTGCCCTATACACGTTTTCCCTTTCCTGATTTTGCTTCCTAGCCTTTTGCTGTAATAAATCATAGCCATCTGTGAGTAGGACTAAAAAAAAAAAAAAAAAACCACAATGAGATTTTGCCACACATCTGTTAGATTGTCTAAAATTGGCAAGGATATAGAGGAACTGAAACTCTCATACACTGCTTGCAGGAATTTAAATTGATACAAATACTTTGTAAACAATTTGCCTGTTTCTTAAAAAGTTAAACATACAGTGCCTATATGATACAAATATTCTACTCCTAGGTATTTACCTAAGTTAAGTGGAAGTATATGTCTATATAAGACTTATACACAAATGTTCACAATGACTTTATTTGTGATAACCCCAAACTAGAAAAATCCAAATGAGGGTGACTAATATATTCATTATCTTGATTATGACTTGCTTCATGAGTATAACCATATGTGAAATCTTATTAAACTGTATACTTGATAAATATGTGCAGTTTATTGTATGTCAATTACAACTCAACAAAACTGGTAAACACAATTATTCCTGTGATTTATCCCAGGTGATTTATTCAGTTTTGGGGAACTCATAAATTAGACAACTCTGGACCATTATTACTTTAATGGTATCATTTGACCTACTTTTCAACTCAATTATATCAAGAACATTGCATGAAATTCAAGAAATATACCTATTCTCAAGGAATTTGAAGTGGCACTCAAGAGACCATGTTGGGCTGCACCTCACAGGCCTGCAAGCCCTGAAATTGCCCAGCCTCAAGAAAGAAGAAAGAGTCCAGAGTCAGTGACAGAGAAAGGCATCAATGGTTTATTTGATAGGGGATCTTACATGTCTTAAGCAAGGTCCTAGAGCAACGTCCCACGGTGCTCGGCAGACAGAGGCAGGACGTAGCAGCAGTCATCGTTACTGGGGGGAGAGGGAGGTTACCAGTTATAGGGGAAATTGATGTCACGTTGGCTCATTGGTTACCCGGGAAACCAGCATAGGAGCACACCTCTCATAGCCCTCTCCGGTTAAGGACCATCTGGGGGCAGATGTTTCCCTTTGATACACTGGCATAGTGGAGCCGTTCCGATCTAAAGATTAGAACAATCACTAGCTGGGGCCAGGGCTAGGTGGGGAGGTAGAGGCAAGCACGTAGGCAGTTATTGATTAGGCTCTATGATTAAGAAGGAAGGTCAGTCATGTGAGTAGGGTGTAGGTTGAGCAGGGGATATACAGAGAGCAAGAGAGCAGCCATCTTGAGTGGCATGATCATACAGACCAGCATTCATTCACTCACCTAAGCCCAGCCCTTTACTGGGTGCTAGAGGTTGAAAGTTGAATAAGAAATAGTTTTTGGGATCCACAACTGATTATTATAATAGATATATTATTATATAATTAGTAAGTCCCCTACGTGGGAACCTTCAAGTTGCGAATTTTCAAAATGAGGAAGGATAGGCTCCTCTTTCATGGCTGTATTCTGTAATGCACCTGTTTATTATTCTCTTTTATCTGATCCTTTGTTTCCTTCATAAACCCTCACGTTGACTAGGCCATATGCCTGGTAAACAGTCACCGACCCTTGAACACAGCCACACCCGCATGTCCCCAAACACGTGCATGCACACAGACGAGACTCTGCAAAAAACCTTCTGATGCACAAAATAGGGCCTTTTCCAAATTAATCGGACTATGTCCTCTCTAGTCAGAAAATACAAGGGTACAGGAAGAGTGATCAGTGATTTAAGAGGCCTAGAAGACCCTCTTAACCCAAAGCATCTATCATCCTGAAATCCCTGATATGTTAAATGCTTTATTAAGAAGATTGATATTTAGTTGAGTTAAGGCAGGAACGTATTAGCGGAGATTAGTGGTCTCTGCTGGGGTTCCAGTCACATCTCTGCCCCGCCTTAACCTCTCGGTGCCTTAGTTTCATCAACTGTAAAAGAGAGGACTTACATCATAGACTCAGTAGAGTCATACAGGTAAAGTGCTTAGAAAAAGCATGTCGTTAGTGTTATGTAAGTGTCATCTATTATTAGTGTTATTTTTTCCCTGCACATTTAACAAATAATAATTAAGCATCTATATTATGCTAAGCACTATGCTAGGCACTGTGGCTATTGTGATGAATAAAACAAATAGTTTATAGGCTATTGGGGGAAAGCAACAATAAACAGATTTTTTCAAGTAACAAGTTGTCATATATACCATGATTGGAAAAGAAAATGCAGTGGGAGAGGAAAAGGAGGGTGGTGAGTGTATATGCTGGAGCAAAGATAGGTAGGTTTGACCACTAAAAAAAAGGCTTCTGAAGAGGAGGCATTTGAATTCTTTCTTAGGAGGAGGCCTGAATAAGGAGAAGAAGCCATTTACTGAAGAAGAGAGGGAGCTATTCAGAAAGAGGCGGAAGCCTGTGTGAAGGCCCCGGAGTGGACAAGGGCTGTCCAGCAGACTTGGTGTAGTGGGTGAGGGTGTGCATGGCCTGCAATGAAAGCAAGAGTCAGATTCTGCAGGGCCTAGCTGGGCATGGTAGAAGTTCAGATTTGACTTTATGAGCCCTGTGTAGTCAATGCAGGTTTTTAGGCAAGACAGTAACATGATCCAATTTACTTTTTCAGATGCTCTCACTGACTGCTATATAAAAGTATATTGGCCCAAAGGCAACACAGAATACAGGCAGACTAAACCCTCTGACAGGGCATTTGGTCACTGCATCCTCTGAAATGAAAAGACCACCCAGGCAGTGGTCTGTTTGGTCACCCACACAAAATGCATCCCTCTGTATTTCGGGAACCAGTCCAAAGCCTCTTGTACTCTTTGGATTCGTATCACTGATGTTCCATTGAGGCTGGGAGGGACAGCAAGTTTTGACTTTTGAATAATGTCTTGTGCCTCGTAACATTTGATCCATTTGAATGGGAACCTCAGTCTGTTTATCTGACATCATTATTACCATTTCTTTGGCACTTAAAATATAAATTATGCTTCTACATTTTTTTTTCTTTTAATTCTACAGTTGGCTTGTCTTAATATTGTATTATTAAGAAGATTTACTCTTCTATTCCAAAAGTGGAAATTTGAAGAAAGAATTCCAAAGTTCAAAATCCTTCCATACTGAGATTATCTATATGCTCAATTGTTTGGCTAAGCTCCTGAGGCTTTGTTTGTTTGCTTGTTTGCTTTTGAATAAACATGTTTGTGCCTGGATCTGCATGGCTCCGTTAATTAGTTTGATTGTTTTGTCCAATTTTTATTCTGGCCTATCAGATGTTACATAGGTAGGTCTGATGTATTGAGTACCTGTTGACCCCTATTCTGTCTCTAAGTGGCTATATGAATTTGGACCCCTGAGACTGTCAGCTATTCCAACTGTGGTTATTTAAGTTCTAATGACCCATGGCTTGGATGGTATTGTGTATACTGGGAGACATAGCATTGTTTCCTTTTTGTTATTATTTTATAAAATTTTGCCAGTTGGGTTCTCTTAGTATCAGATGCCAAGATGGAGTTAGGACTGCAAAAGTTTTATTGGGGAATAAGACCTGTGAAAGGAAAGGGGAAGAAACAGGGATGTTCTGGAGTGTTATCATACAGGATGTAGTCCTGACAAAGTCTCAGCCAGCCTGGACTGGAACCTGGAATTCTAGGTTCCAGACCAACGATATACCTTTAGAATTGTCCTGCGCTGAGCAGAAACGGCCAGATTCTTGAACTGCCATCTCGCTCGGTCATTGACTGAAAGTCCCCTCAAGAAGAGCGTGAACTCATCTGGAAAGCTGAAGTGGACCCTGAAGGAGCAAATATTCTGATGACAGACAGCCAACAACAGTCCTCGCTGCTGGGCAGCTCCCTCCTTGAAGGAGAAGCAAAGTGCACGTCTCTTTGTCTTCCACGGGGAAAGTGCATCCCTCTGTGTGTCAGAGAACCTTGTGTCCTGTTATCTACCTTTCTATACACGTGAGAGAACAGTTCCTCCTTTCTACCTAAAGCAGACTTAGAAAAGGGGGGTGGGGGTGGAAAAAACTGCAGCCCCTGTGGCTGCTGTCGGTGTAAGGGCCACAACTGGTGCTCACTGTTTTCCTCTCCAGTATACATTCCAAGGTGCCCACATGCTCTCCCACCTCCTCCGCTGGTCTCAGAGGCTGACCTGGTTGTGTGACTCAAACTCTCATTTCTGAGGCATCTGAGCTCCTTCTCAGCCAGTGTGGTGCACTTGTTTAGTCTCAGTCACAGTTGGGCAAGAGAGAACCAAGAAGCACCCGAGTGGGTCACCTAAGCTCCCCATGGATTCCCCCCTGCCCAGGGTATAAGAGCAGCCCTAGCACCCTGCGGACCAGGATCAGTTACTCCTCTTCTTCCTTGCCAGTCCCTGAGCACAAATAGCTCAAGATGCCCAGCAGGGACAAGGACCTCTAACGCTGCAGTCAAGTAGGACCTACATCATAAAAACAAGAAGCACAAAGGCTGTCAGTCGGTTTCTGGGAGTGATGGTTAGTGTGTCCACTATTCATATGTTCTCAAACCCACATATTCTTTCTACTCTGTGAACCCAGTGCCATATAACCCTCTGATTCACTTCATATGTTGCACCCTGAAGAATGAGTTCAATTTTCACAGGGTTTTGCCTCTGGGCTGGTACTTTAGCTGTGCCTTCAGCAGGCCTTTCCAATGCTCTATGAGGCTGTCAGCTTCGGGATGGTGTGCTATGTGATGTCTCCAGTGGATCCCATAGTACTGAATCCCCTCTCACACTTGCATCACTGTAATATGGGTTCTCTAATCAGATACTATGTTGTGTGGGATTCTGCCCCTCTGAACCAAACATTCTGGGAGCTCCAAGATGCTCGGGTGCTTCTCAGTTCTCTCTTGCTCAACTGTGACTGAGACTAAACAAGCTGAGCTTAGCTGAGAACCTGCAAGCACAAAAGGCAAACCCATACCTAGAATAGGTGTCTATTGCTATGAGATCTAATATAATAATCTTGCCACTGACTGGTCAGTTAATCTCCTCAAAGAATCGTGACATAATAGAGGCTTCAAATTGGTCTCTGTTGCTAATAGGTTAGATATTCACAGGTAGCAATAAACTGACCTTGGTGAATGGGAGACTGTGCTATTGATCTCATATACAGCTTTCATCTCTGCATTCATGGCCGATTCATTCATCTGATGTTTGTGCCAAAACTGGAGTGGTAGCTGACTGGCCAAGTTATTTTTGTCAATTTGGTTGTTAAATGCCTCATTCATGGTGGATACTTTCTAATGCGCTTCAATACCTAACTTTAAGAAATAAATCTCAAACTTTGTGCCCACTCTAATATATCCATCCTCATACCTCTATCCCTGATATTTTTGTCTCCAGTATTTTTTTTTGCAGGATCTGGACCAGTTGGCCACATCATTCACCACTGCCCATGGAGTTTTTTTCCTCACTGCTGTCTTGCAAGGTCTCCCCTTAGCGAGGCTATAATGTAGCCAACATAATTTTTAGCATGCGCTCACACTAAGCTGACCCATTCAAAAACCAAGTTCTAGGGTTTTCTACTTCTTTCCAGGTTTTACAATATGGCCATTGTAATTGACCCCACCCCACTGTAATTGTCCACACCCCATATGGACGTGAGATGCAGACAGAGCACTGGTGCAATCATGGTGGTGACCTGGATATTTGGGCTACTTGCTCATGTAGCTTGATAGTGTCTTCTGGTCTTGCTCATATTTAGGCCTGAGTATACCATTTCCATTTTTTTTTTTTAAACATCTTTATTGAAGTATAATTGCCTTACAATAGTGTGTTAGCTTCTGCTTTATAACAAAGTGAATCAGTTATACATATACAATATGTTCCCATTTCTCTTCCCTCTTGCATCTCCCTCCCTCCCACCCTCCCCATCCCACCCCTCTAGGTGGTCACAAAGCACCGAGCTGATCTCCCTGTGCTATGCGGCTGCTTCCCACTAGCTATCTATTTTACATTTGGTAGTGTATATATGTCCATGCCACTCTCTTACCCTGTCACATCTCACCCCTCACCCTCCCCATATCCTCAAGTCCATTCTCTAGTAGGTCTGTGTCTTTATTCCCGTCTTGCCACTAGGTTCTTCATGGCCTTTTTTTTTTTTTTCCCTTAGATTCCATATATATGTGTTAGCATACTGTATTTGTTTTTCTCTTTCTGACTTACTTCACTCTGTATGACAGACTCTAACTCCATCCACCTCATTACAAATACCTCCATTTCGTTTCTTTTTATGGCTGAGTAATATTCCATTGTATATATGTGCCACATCTTCTTTATCCATTCATCTGTCGATGGACATTTAGGTTGCTTCCATGTCCTGGCTATTGTAAATAGAGCTGCAATGAACATTTTGGTACATGACTCTTTTTGACCTATGGTTTTCTCAGGGTATATGCCCAGTAGTGGGATTGCTGGGTCGTATGGTAGTTCTATTTGTAGTTTTTTAAGGAACCTCCATACTGTTCTCCATAGTGGCTGTATCAATTTACATTCCCACCAACAGTGCAAGAGTGTTCCCTTTCCTCCACACCCTCTCCAGCATTTATTGTTTCTAGATTTTTTGATGATGGCCATTCTGACCGGTGTGAGATGATATCTCATTGTAGTTTTGATTTGCATTTCTCTAATGATTAATGATGTTGAGCATTCTTTCATGTGTCTGTAGGCCATCTGTATATCTTCTTTGGAGAAATGTCTATTTAGATCTTCTGCCCATTTTTGGATTGGGTTGTTCGTTTTTTTGTTATTGAGCTGCATGAGCTGCTTGTAAATCTTGGAGATTAATCCTTTGTCAGTTGCTTCATTTGCAAATATTTTCTCCCATTCTGAGGGTTGTCTTTTGGTCTTGTTTATGGTTTCCTTTGCTGTGCAAAAGCTTTTAAGTTTCATTAGGTCCCATTTGTTTATTTGTGTTCTTATTTCCATTTCTCTGGGAGCTGGGTCAAAAAGAATCTTGCTGTGATGTATGTCATAGAGTGTTCTGCCTATGTTTTCCTCTAAGAGTTTGATAGTGTCTGCCCTTACAGTTAGGTCTTTAATCCATTTTGAGTTTATTTTTGTGCATGGTGTCAGGGAGTGTTCTAATTTCATACTTTTACATGTTCCTGTCCAATTTTCCCAGCACCACTTATTGAAGAGGCTGTCTTTTCTCCACTGTATATGCTTGCCTCCTTTATCAAAGATAAGTTGACCATATGTGTGTGGGTTTATCTCTGGGCTTTCTATCCTGTTCCATTGATCTATATTTCTGTTTTTGTGCCAGTACCAAACTGTCTTGATTACTGAAGCTTTGTAATATAGTCTGAAGTCAGGGAGCCTGATTCCCCCAGCTCCATTTTTCGTTCTCAAGATTGCTTTGGCTATTCGGGGTCTTTTGTGTTTCCATACAAATTGTGAAATTTTTTGTTCTAGTTCTGTGAAAAATGCCAGTGGTAGTTTGATAGGGATTGCATTGAATCTGTAGATTGCTTTGGGTAGTAGAGTCATTTTCACAATGTTGATTCTTCCAATCCAGGAACATGGTATATCTCTCCATCTATTTGTATCATCTTTAATTTCTTTCATCAGTGTCTTATAATTTTCTGCATACAGGTCTTTTGTCTCCTTAGGTAGGTTTATTCCTAGATATTTTATTCTTTTTGTTGCAATGGTAAATGGGAGTGTTTTCTTAATTTCACTTTCAGATTTTTCATCATTAGTGTATAGAAATGCAAGAGATTTCTGTGCATTAATTTTGTATCCTGCTACTTTACCAAATTCATTGATTAGCTCTAGGAGTGTTCTGGTAGCATCTTTAGGATTCTCTATGTATAGTATTATGTCATCTGCAAATAGTGACAGCTTTACTTCTTCTTTTCCAATTTGGATTCCTTTTATTTCTTTGTCTTCTCTGATTGCTGTGGCTAACACTTCCAAAACTATGTTGAATAATAGTGGTGAGAGTGGGCAACCTTGTCTTGTTCCTGATCTTAGTGGAAATGGTTTCAGTTTTTCACCATTGAGGACAATGTTGGCTGTGGGTTTGTCATATATGGCCTTTATTATGTTGAGGAAAGTTCCCTCTATGCCTACTTTCTGCAGGGCTTTTATCATAAATGGGTGTTGAATTTTGTCAAAAGCTTTCTCTGCATCTATTGAGATGATCATATGGTTTTTCTCCTTCAATTTGTTAATACGGTGTATCACGTTGATTGATTTGCATATATTGAAGAATCCTTGCATTCCTGGGATAAACCCCACTTGATCATGGTGTATGATCCTTTTAATGTGCTGTTGGATTCTGTTTGCTAGTATTTTGTTGAGGATTTTTGCATCTATGTTCATCAGTGATATTGGCCTGTAGTTTTCTTTCTTTGTGACATCTTTGTCTGGTTTTGGTATCAGGGTGATGGTGGCCTCGTAGAATGAGTTTGGGAGTGTTCCTCCCTCTGCAATATTTTGGAAGAGTTTGAGAAGGATAGGTGTTAGCTCTTCTCTAAATGTTTGATAGAATTCACCTGTGAAGCCATCTGGTCCTGGGCTTTTGTTTGTTGGAAGGTTTTTAATCACAGTTTCAATTTCAGTGCTTGTGATTGGTCTGTTCATATTTTCTATTTCTTCCTGGTTCAGTCTCGGCAGTTTGTGCATTTCTAAGAATCTGTCCATTTCTTGCAGGTTGTCCATTTTATTGGCATAGAGTTGCTTGTAGTAATCTCTCATGATCTTTTGTATTTCTGCAGTGTCAGTGGTTACTTCTCCTTTTTCATTTCTAATTCTATTGATCTGAGTCTTCTCCCTTTTTCTCTTGATGAGTCTGGCTAATGGTTTATCAATTTTGTTTATCTTCTCAAAGAACCAGCTTTTAGTTTCATTGATTTTTGCTATTGTTTCCTTCATTTCTTTTTCATTTATTTCTGACCTGATCTTTATAATTTCTTTCCTTCCGCTGGCTTTGGGGTTTTTTTGTTCTTCTTTCTCTAATTGCTTTAGGTGCAAGGTTAGGTTGTTTATTCGAGATGTTTCCTGTTTCTTGAGGTAGGCTTGTATTGCTATAAACTTCCCTCTTAGCACTGCTTTTGCTGTGTCCCATAGGTTTTGGGTCGTCGTGTCTCCGTTGTCATTTGTTTCTAGGTATTTTTTGATTTCCCCTTTGATTTCTTCAGTAATCACTTCGTTATTAAGTAATGTATTGTGTAGCCTCCATGTGTTTGTATTTTTTACAGATCTTTTCCTGTAATTGATATCTAGTCTCATAGCGTTGTGGTCGGAAAAGATACTTGATACGATTTCAATTTTCTTAAATTTACCAAGGCTTGATTTGTGACCCAAGATATGATCTATCCTGGAGAATGTTCCATGAGCACTTGAGAAAAATGTGTATTCTGTTGTTTTTGGGTAGAATGTCCTATAAATATCAATTAAGTCCATATTGTTTAATGTGTCATTTAAAGCTTGTGTTTCCTTATTTATTTTCATTTTGGATGATCTGTCCATTGGTGAAAGTGGGGTGTTAAAGTCCCCTACTATGATTGTGTTGCTGTCAATTTCCCCTTTTATGGCTGTTAGTATTTGCCTTATGTATTGAGGTGCTCCTATGTTGAGTGCATAAATATTTACAATTGTTATACCTTCCTCTTGGATCGATCCCTTGATCATTATATAGTGTCCTTCTTTGTCTCTTGTAATAGTCTTTATTTTAAAGTCTATTTTGTCTGATATGAGAATTGCTACTCCAGCTTTCTTTTGATTTCCATTTGCATGGAATATCTTTTTCCATCCCCTCACTTTCAGTCTGTATGTGTCTCTAGGTCTGAAGTGGGCCTCTTGTAGACAGCATATATATGGGTCTTGTTTTTGTATCCATTCAGCCAGCCTGTGTCTTTTGGTGGGAGCATTTAATCCATTTACATTCAAGGTAATTATCGATATGTATGTTCCTATTCCCATTTTCTTAAATGTATTGGGTTTGTTATTGTAGGTGTTTTCCTTCTCTTGTGTTTCTTGCCTAGAGAATTTCCTTTAGCATTTGTTGTAAAGCTGGTTTGGTGGTGCTGAACTCTCTCAGCTTTTGCTTGTCTGTAAAGGTTTTAATTTCTCCATCGAATCTGAATGAGATCCTTGCTGGGTAGAGTAATCTTGGTTGTAGGTTTTTCTCCTTCATCACTTTAAGTATATCCTGCCACTCCCTTCTGGCTTGCAGAGTTTCTGCTGATAGATCAGATGTTAACCTTATGGGGATTCCCTTGTGTGTTATTTGTTTTATTTCCCTTGCTGCCTTTAATATGTTTTCCTTATATTTAATTTTTGACAGTTTGATTAATATGTGTCTTGGCGTGTTCCTCCTTGGGTTTATCCTGTATGGGACTCTCTGTGCTTCCAGGACTTGATTAACTATTTCCTTTCCCATATTAGGGAAGTTTTCAACTATAATCTCTTCAAAAATTTTCTCAGTCCCTTTCTTTTTCTCTTCTTCTTCTGGTACCCCTATAATTCGAATGTTGGGCGTGTTTAATGTTGTCCCAGAGGTCCCTGAGACTGTCCTCAGTTCTTTTCATTCTTTTTTCTTTATCCTGCTCTGTAGTAGTTATTTCCACCATTTTATCTTCCAGGTCACTTATCCTTTCTTCTGCCTCAGTTATTCTACTATTGATCCCATCTAGAGTATTTTTAATTTCATTTATTGTGTTTTTCATCATTGCTTGGTTCCTCTTTAGTTCTTCTACATCCTTGTTAAATGTTTCCTGCATTTTGTCTATTCTATTTCCAAGATTTTGGATCATCCTTACTATCATTATTCTGAATTCTTTTTCAGGTAGACTACCTATTTCCTCTTCATTTGTTAAGTCCAGTGTGTTTTGAGCCTGCTCCTTCATCTGCTGTGTGTTTTTCTGTCGTCTCATTTTGCCTATCTTACTGTGTTGGGGGTCTCCTTTTCACAGGCTGCAGGTTCGTAGTTCCCGTTGTTTTTGGTATCTGTCCCCAGTGGCTAAGGTTGGTTCAGTGGGTTGTGTAGGCTTCCTGGTGGAGGGAACTAGTGCCTGAGTTCTGGTGGATGAGGCTAGATCTTGTCTTTCTGGTGGGCACGTCCACGTCTGCTGGTGTATTTTGGGGTGTCTGTGGCCTTATTATGATTTTAGGCAGCCTCTCTGCTAATGGATGGGGTTGTGTTCCTGTCTAGCTAGTTGTTTGGCATAGGGTGTCCAGCACTGTAGCTTGCTGGTCGTTGAGTGAAGCTGGGTCTTGATGTTGAGATGGAGATCTCTGGGAGATTTTTGCCGTTTGGTATTACGTGGAGCTGGGAGGTCTCTTGTGGACCAGTGTTCTGAAGTTGGCTCTCCCACCTCAGAGGCACGGCCCTGATGCCTGGCTGGAGCACCAAGAGCCTTTCATCCACATGGCTCAGAGTAAAAGGGAGAAAAAATAGAAAGAAAGAGGCTATAATATAGTGAAGTAAAATAAAGCTATTGTAAAGCAAAGCTATACAGACAAAATCTCACCCAGAAGCATATACATATACACTCACAAAAAAAAGGAAAAGGGGAAAAATTAATATCTCCTGCTCCCAGAGTCCACCTCCTGAATTTGGGATGATTCGTTGTCTATTCAGGTATTCAACAGGTGCAAGTACATCAAGTTGTTTGTGGAGTTTTAATCCGCTGCTCCTGAGGCTGCTGGGAGAGATTTCCCCTTCTCTTCCCTGTTCGCACAGCTCCTGGAGTTCAGCTTTGGATTTGGACCTGCCTCTGCGTGTAGGTCGCCTGAGGGCGTCTGTTCCCCGCCCAGACAGGACAGGGTTAAAGGAGCAGCTGCTTCAGGGGCTCTGGCTCACCCAGGCCGCGGGGAGGGAGGGGTACCGAGGAGGCGGGGCGAGCCTGCAGCGTCAGAGGCCGGCGTGACGTTGCACCAGCCTGAGGCGCGCAGTGCGTTCTCCTGGGGATGTTGTCCCCGGATCCCGGGACCCTGGCAGTGGCGGGCTGCACAGGCCACCGGGAGGGGCGGTGTGGAGAGTGACCTGTGCTCGCACACAGGCTTTTTGGAGGCGGCAGCAGCAGCCCCAGCGTCTCACGCCCGTCTCTGGGGTCCGCGCTGATCGCCGTGGCTCGCGCCCTTCTCTGGAGTTCGTTTAGGCGGCGCTCTGAATCCCCTCTCCTTGCGCGCAGCGAAACAAAGAGGCAAGAAAAAGTCTCTTGCCTCTTCGGCAGCTGCAGACCTTTTCCCGGTCTCCCTCCCGGCTAGCCGTGGTGCGCCAACCCCTTCAGGCTGTGTTCACGCCGCCAGCCCCAGTCCTCTCCCTGCGATCCGACCGAAGCCGAGCCTCAGCTCCCAGCCCCGCCCGCCCCGGCGGGGAAGCAGACAAGCCTCTCGGGCTGGTGAGTGCTGCTCGCCGCCGAGCCTCTGTGCGGGAACCTCTCCGCTTTGCCCTCCGCACCCCTGTGGCTGCGCTCTCCTCCGTGGCTCTGAAGCTTCCCCCCTCCGCCCCCCGCAGTCTCCGCCCGCGAAGGGGCTCCTAGTGCGTGGAAACCTTTCCTCCTTCACGGCTCCCTCCCACTGGTGCAGGTGCCGTCCCTATTCTTTTGTCTCTGTTATTTCTTTTTTCTTTTGCCCTACCCAAGTACGGGGGAAGTTTCTTGCCTTTTTGGAGGTCGGACGTTTTCTGCCAGCGTTCAGTGGGTGTTCTGTAGGGGCAGTTCCACGTGTAGATGTATTTCTACTGTATCTGTGGGAAGGAAGGTGATCTACGCGTCTTACTCTTCAGCCGTCTTCTCCCTCCCCAGAATTTTTAATCTACCATTTCCATTTTTGATGGGTTGCTGCAGGCATCCCCCCACGTTATGACTTCATGAGTCCAATAGGACCCAGTTATTTCAGATTTATGGTCTCTTGGTATCCCGTGGTTAAGTGTTTCCTCTCTTTTAGAGCCCAATAGCACTACTGTAAGTCCCCTACATATGAACCTTTAAGTTGAGAACTTTCAAAGATGCGAACATCCTTTCTCATGTCCAATCACATGTTGGTTCATGTGTCTGGTGTATGTTGTCACGTGTGTGCATCCTCTACAAGTGGTTGTGCTTTTGTGTACTTTACTGTACAATACTGAATAGAGTACAGTAATACAGTATCTTTATTTCAAGCCCAGGTTGTCCAGAAGCAAGTGTAAAAGCAGCAGTGATGTAACTGTTACTGCTAAGAAGCACCAAGCGATAGCAATGGAAAAAAAGTGAAAATAATTGAGAGAGTAGAGCAAGGTGAAAAGATGGTAGACATCACTTGTCCAGACATCACTGGATCGTTTTTTTTCAAGAGGGTAGATAGAATTGAATCCAGCAAGGAACCAGAACCTGTGCCATCAACGTCAGGCATGAGTGAAATTGCAGCTTGCCCTTCATCTCCTATTGCTGACAATCCTTCAGCTCTGCCATCTCCCACTTCCTCTCCCACCTCCAGTCAGTAACTCTTCTTGCCTGTTCACTCAATGTCAGCCCCTGTATGCCAGCTGTTGTACTGTACTACTGTGCTTTTCAAGGTACTGTACTGTAAGATTAAAAATGTTTCCTTTATTTTTTGTGTTTGTTTGTTTTTTATGTATTATTTGTGTGAAAAGTATTATAAACCTATTACAGTACAGTACTATAGAGCTGATTGTGTTAGTTGGGTACCTAGGTTAACTTTGTTTGGACTTCCGAACAAATTGGACTTATAAACTCGCTCTCAGAATGGAACATGTTCATATGTAGGGGACTTACTGCAAAAGAACTACTGTGTAATTCTCTGCTGGAGAAAGCATAGCCTGGTTCCAAAACTTCAGAGGCCTACACTGCCCTTCTCCTGCTTGAGCTTGTCATAAAGCCCCCACTGCATTCTTTTCTATCATCACTGATATCTTTAACAGCTTAGGGCTTGCCAGATGGTGTGGCCCAAGTGGCAGAGTTATTTGTACCACAGTCTGAGCCCTCTGCAGAGCCCTTTTGCCCTGGACCCTACTCAAAGACAACAGCCTACCGTGTCACCCAGTGTTGTGGCCATATCAATATTCCTAGGTATCAGGTTTTAGAGGTTCAAGATGGCAGAGTAGAAGAACATGCACTTACTCCCTCTTGCAAGAGCCCCAGAGTCACAATTAACTGCTGAAAAATCATTGACAGGAAGACACTGGAACTCACCAAAAAAGATACCTCACATCCAAAGACAAGGAAGCTGCAATGAGATGGTAGGAGGGATGCAGTCACAATACAATCAAATCGCATAACTGCTGGGTGGGTGAATCACAAACTGGAGAACAATTAAAGCACAGAAGTCCACCCACTGGATTGAAGGTTCTGAACCCCATGTCAGGCTTCCCAGCCTGGGGGTCTGGCAACAGGAGGAGGAATTCCTAGAGAATCAGACTTTGAAGGCTAGCAGGATTTGATTGTAGGACTTTGCCAGGACTGGAGGAAACAGAGACTCCACTCCTGGAGGGCACACACAAAGTAGTGTGCACATCAGGACCCAGGAGGAAGGAGCAGTGACCCCATAGGAGACTGAACCAGACCTACTTGCTAGTGTTGGAGGGTCTCCTGCAGAGGCAGGGGGTGGCTGTGGCTCACCACGGGGACAAGGACACTGGCAACAGAAGTTCTGGGAAGTACTCCTTGGTGTGAGCTCTCCCAGTGTCCACCATTAGCCCCACCAAGAAGCCTGTGGGCTCCAGTGCTCAGTTGCCTCAGGCCAAACAACCAACAGGGAGGGAACTCAGCCCCACCCATCAGCAGACAAGCAGATAAAAGTTTTACTGAGATCTGCCCACCAGAGAAATACCCAGCTCTACCCACCACCAGTCCCTCCCATCAGGAAGCTTGTACAAGCCTCTCAGATAGCCTCATCTAACAGAAGGCAGACAGCAGAAGCAAGAAGAACTATAATCCTGCAGCCTGTGGAACAAAAACCACATTCACAGAAAGATACAGAAAATGAAAAGGCAGATGACTATGTACCAGATGAAGGAACAAGATAAAACCCCAGAAAAACAACTAAAGGAAGTGGAGATGGCAACCTTCCAGAAAAAGAATTCAGAATAATGATAATGAAGATGATCCAGGACCTCGGAAAAAGAATGGAGGCAAAGACGGAGAAGATGCAAGAAATGTTTAACAAAGACCTAGAAGAATTAAAGAACAAACAGCTAGAAGAATTAAAGAACAAAAAACCAGAGATGAACAATACAGTAACTGAAATGAAAAATACACTAGAACGAATCAATAACAGAATAACTGAGGCAGAAAAACGGATAAGTGACCTGGAAGGCAGAAAGGTGAAATTCACTGCCACAGAACAGAACAAAGAAAAAAGAATGAAAAGAAATGAAGACAGCCTAAGAGACCTCTGGGACAACATTAAACGCACCAACATTCGCATTATAGGGGTCCCAGAAGGAGAAGAGAGAGAGAAAGGACCCAAGAAAATATTTGAAGAGATTATAGTCGAAAACTTCCCTAACATGGGAAAGGAAATAGCCACCCAAGTCCAGGAAGGGCAGAGAGTCCCAGGCAGGATAAACCCAAGGAGAAACACGCCAAGCCACATACTAATCAAATTGACAAAAATTAAAGACAAAGAAAAATTATTAAAAGCAACAAGGGAATAATGACAAAAAACATACAAGGGAACTCCATTATGGTTAACAGCTGATTTGTCAGCAGAAACTCTACAAGCCAGAAGGGAGTGGCACGACATATTTAAAGTGATGAAAGGGAAGAACCTACAACCAAGATTACTCTACCCAGCAAGGATCTCATTCAGATTCGATGGAGAAATTAAAAGCTTTACAGACAAGCAAAAGCTAAGAAAATTCAGCACCACCAAACCAGCTCTACAACAAATGCTAAAGGAACTTCTCTAAGTGGGAAAAACAAGAGAAGAAAAAGACCTACAAAAACAAACCCAAAACAATTAAGAAAATGGTAAAAGGAACATACATATTGATAATTACCTGAAACATGAATGGATTAAATGCTCCAAACAAAAGACACAGGCTCACTGAATGGAAACAAAAACAAGACCCATATATATATACAAGACACCCACTTCAGACCTAGGGACACATACAGACTGAAAGTGAGGGGATGGAAAGAGATATTCCATGCAAATGGTAATCAAAAGAAAGCTGAAGTAGCAATACTCATATCAGATAAAGTAGACTTTAAAATAAAGAATGTTACAAGAGACAAGGAAGGACCTTACATAATGGTCAAGGAATCAATCCAAGAAAAGATATAACTATTAAAAATATATATGCACCCAACATAGGAACACCTCAATATATAAGGCAAATGCTAAGAGCTATAAAAGAGGAAATTGACAGTAACACAATAATAGTGGGAGACTTTAACACCTCACCTACACCAATGGACAGATCATCCAGACAGAAAGTTAATAAGGAAACACAAGTTTTAAATGACACAATGGGCCAGATAGATTTAATTGATATTTATAGGACATTTCTTCCAAAAACAGCATATTACATTTTCTTCTCAAGGGCCCATGGAAGATTCTCCAGGATAAATCACATCTTGGGTCACAAATCAAGCCTCAGTAAATTTAAGAAAATTGAAATTATATCAAGCATCTTTTCCGACCACAATGCTATGAGATTAGAAATCAATTACAAGGAAAAAAAATGTAAAAAACACAAAGACATGGAGGCTAAGCAGTATGTTACTAAATAACCAAGAGATCACTGAGAAATCAAAGAGGAAATCAGAAAATACCTAGAGACAAATGACAATGAAAACACGACAATCCAAAACCTATGGGATGCAGCAAAAGCAGTTCTAAGAGGGAAGTTTATAACAATACAATCCTACCTCAAGAAACAAGAAAAATCTCAAATAAAAAATCTAACCTTACACCTCAAGGAACTAGAGAAAGAAGAACAAAAAAAATCCCAGAGTTAGTAGAAGGAAAGAAATCTTAAAGATCAGATCAGAAATAAATGGAATAGAAGCAAAAAAAAAAAACAGTAGCAAAAATCAATAAAACTAAATGCTGGTTCTTTGAGAAGATAAACAAAATTGATAAACATTTAGCCAGACTCATCAAGAAAAAGAGGGAGCGGACTCAAATCAATAAAATTAGAAATGAAAAAGGAGAAGTTACAGTGGACACCGCAGAAATACAAAGCATCATAAGAGACTACTACAAGCAACTCTATGCCAATAAAATGGACAACCTGGAAGAAACGGACAAATTCTTAGAAAGGTATAAACTTCCAAGACTGAACCAGGAAGAAATAGAGAATATGAACAGACCAATCACAAGTAATGAAATTGAAACTGTGATTAAAACTCTTCCAACAAACAACAGTCCAGGACCAGATGGCTTCACAGGCAAATTCTATCAAACATTTAGAGGAGCGCTAACACCCATCCCTCTCAAATTCTTCCAAAAAACTTACAGAGGAAGGAACACTCCCAAACTCATTCTATGAGGCCACCATCACCCTGATACCAAAACCAGACAAAGATATCACAAAAAAAGAAAATTACAGATCAATATCACTGATGAATATAGATGCAAAAATCCTCAACAAAATACTAGCAAACAGAATCCAACAACATATTAAAAGGATCATACACCATGACCAAGTGGGATTTATCCCAGGGATGCAAGGATTCTTCAATGTATGCAAATCAGTCAATGTGATACACCATATTAACAAATTGAAGAATAAAAACCCTATGATAATCTCAATAGATGCAGAAAAAGCTTTTGACAAAATTCAACACCCATTTATGATAAAAACTCTCCAGAAAGTGGGCATAAAGGGAAACTACCTTAACACAATAAAGGCCATATATGACAAGCACACAGCAAATATCATTCTCAATGGTGAAAAACTGAAAGCATTTCCTCTAAGATCAGGACGAAGACAAGGATGTCCACTCCTGCCACTATTATTCAACATAGTTTTGGAAGTCCTAGCCATGGCAATCAGAGAAGAAAAAGAAATAAAAGGAATACAAATTGGGAAAGAAGAAGTAAAACTGTCACTGTTTGCAGATGAGATGATACTATACATAGAGAATCCTAAAGATGCCACCAGAAAACGACTAGAGCTAATCAATGAATTTGGTAAAGTTGCAGGATACAAAATTAATGCACAGAAATCTCTGGCATTCCTATACACTAATGATGAAAAATCTGAAAGAGAAATTAAGGAAACACTCCCATTTACCATTGCAACAAAAAGAATAAAATACCTAGAAATAAACCTACCTAAGGAGGTAAAAGACCTATACTCAGAAAACTATAAGGCGCTGATGAAAGAAATGAAAGATGACACAAACAGATGGAGAGATATACCATGTTTTTGGATTGGAAGAATCAATATTGTGAAAATGACTATAGTACCCAAAGCAATCTACAGATTCAATGCAATCGCTATCAAATTACCAATGGAATTTTTTACGGAACTAGAACAAATCATCTCAAAAGTTGTATGGAGACAAAAAAGACCCCGAATAACCAAAGCAGTCTTGAGGGAAAAAAACGGAGCTGGAGGAATCAGACTCCCTGACTTCAGACTATACTACAAAGCTACAGTAATCAAGACAATATGGTACTGGCACAAAAACAGAAACATAGATCAATGGAACAAGATAGAAAGCCCAGAGATAAACCCACGCACCTATGGTCAACTAATCTATGACAAAGGAGGCAAGGATATACAATGGAGAAAAGACAGTCTCTTCAACAAGTGGTGCTGGGAAAACTGGACAGCTACATGTAAAAGAATGAAATTAGAACACTCCTTAACACCATACACAAAAATAAACTCAAAATGGATTAAAGACCTAAATGTAAGACCAGACACTATAAAACTGTTAGAGGAAAACATGGGAAGAACACTCTTTGACATAAATGACAGCAAGATCTTTTTCACCCACTTCCTAGAGTAATGGAAATAAAAACAAAAGTAAACAAAGGGGACCTAATGAAACTTAAAAACTTTTGCACAGCAAAGGAAACTATAAACAAGATGAAAAGACAACCCTCAGAATAGGAGAAAATATTTGCAAATGAATCAACGGACAAAGGATTAATCTCCAAAATATATAAACAGCTCATGCAGCTCAATATTAAAAAAATAAACAACCCAATCAAAAAATGAACAGAAGACCTAAATAGACATTTCTCCAAAGAAGACATACAGACGGCCAAGAGGCACATAAAAAGCTGTTCAACATCCCTAATTTTTAGAGAAATGCAAATCAAAACTACAATGAGGTATCATCTCACACGGATTAGAATGGGCATCATCAAAAAATCTACAAACAATCAATGCTGGAGAGGGTGTGGAGAAAAGGGAACCCTCTTGCACTGTTGGTGGGAAAGTAAATTGATAGAGTCACTATGGAGAACAGTATGGAGGTTCCTTAAAAAACTAAAAATAGAATTATCATATGACCCAGCAATCCCCCTACTGGGCATATACCCTGAGAAGACCATAATTCAAAAAGAGTCATGTACCACAATGTTCATTGCAGCTCTATTTACAATAGCCAGGCCATGGAAGCAACCTAAGTGTCCAACAACAGATGAATGGATAAAGAAGATGTGGCACATATATACAATGGAATATTACTCAGCCATAAAAAAAATGAAATTGAGTTTTTTATAGTGAGGTGGATGTATCTAGAGACTGTCATACAGAGTGAAGTAAGTCAGAAAGAGAAATACAAATATTGTATATTAACGCATATCTGTGGAATCTAGAAAAATGGTACAGATGAACTGGTTTACAGGGCAGAAATAGAGACACAGTTGTAGAGAACAAACCTATGGACTCCAAGGGTGGAAAGTGGTGGGGGGGGTGGTGGTGGTGGGATGAATTGGGAGATTGGGATTGACATATATACACTAATATGTATAAAATAGATAACTAATAAGAATCTGCTATATAAAAAATAAATAAATAAAATTCAAAAAATTATTTCCTAGGTATCTAATGTGTTGCTCCCAGAAGCCAAAAAGGCCTACCAGGAATTATACATTCCTCTTTGTAAAAGGATATACAAGATGCAACAATTTCTCTTTGGCTTTATACAGAATGATTCAGCATGCCCCTAGCCAGCAGAACACCCCACCTAAATACTTTATCGAAGTGGCAGTTCCATGAATTATTACAGCATTTATCTTCCACCCTCTGTAGTGCCTGTGTCTGCAATGCATGACCTCCAGGGTATCAGCCATCTTTATCCTCAGTGTGAGGTTCTACAGGATGTCCAGATGATCCAGAACTCTTCAGATGATATTACAACAGAGAAGTTAACAAAACTATTACCATAGGGAAAAACTGTAAATATATATATTGTTTTATGTTCTGCATGAATGCAAACTATTTCTGATAGTCTTTCGTTATTAAGGTAGAAAATAACACATTTGCCAAATCACTGGGCGCCTATCATAACCTTGGCCAGATTAATCTGTTCTAGCAACGAGACCACATCTAGCACAGTAGTTGTAATCAGGGCAACTACAGATTGAGCCTATGATGGTCGATACAGTCATTTTCCAGGACCCATTCACATTCTTCAAGGGCCAGACTATCAAGTTAAACAGTGACTGCCACCTTACAATATTTAAGCCTGACACTAATCCCTAGTAAGCTTTCTTTTGTTCAATCCTGATTTCTGGCTTCTTGCTCAAGTACCCTTAAAATCTACTTCCATATGGACTGACTTGGTCCCTGCAAGTACCAGGGTGATCAACCACTCTGCTTTGCCTGGGAATGCCCTGGTTTTAGCACAGAAAATCCTGCCTCCCAGGAAACTCCTCAGCCTTGGGTAAACCGGGACATTTGGGTCCCCAACAATATTCACTATTCTTTTTATAGCTCCTCCAGGATAAAAGCTCTTTCTTCCTTTATCATGACTAGCATGTTCCCAACTCTGTTATGCTGTGACAACCCTGTTCATTGGCCTGGAGGCCAGGACAGTATATGGTAGTTTCTAAAGGAGGCACTTTGTATTTCTTTTCTTTTCTTTCTTTTTTTTTTTTTTTCTTTTAGCTTTTAGAGGAAAAGACCTCTTGTTTTCTCCCAACATGGGGAAATATTTGCCTATTGAGAAGGGGAGCACCCACGTCCATAGGCTCAAATTGTTCAAAGTCTATGGAGTCTTCAGGGGCAATATGACCCTATGACCCCTGCCCATAGGTCAGAGATTTAGGTTTTCCCAACCAAGCCTTGAGCTTTGTCTCAACAGAGTTACCATTTTTTAAAAAATTTTTATTGGAGTAGAGTTGATTTACAATGTTGTGTTAGTTTCAGGTGTACAGCAAAGCGAATCAGTTATACACATACATATAGCCTCTCTTATAACAGACCTATCTTTGATGAGCATCCAACAGTCTTTGAATTTCAGTTACTCTGATTATTAAATACTGGATTTGATCTCACGCTCTGCTCACCACCACATGAGAGGAAGGCCTTTTGTAAGATGCCCAAGAGACTCTTGATTCTCACATTTAGTTTTTCAGTTGTTTCTATTGTTATGTCCTCACTATCTCATTATCCACATGCAGGGCACACAGGTAACTTAGTAACAGTCTTCCAATATCATTATCCTTATAATAAATATACATTTATAGGTACATTTTACAAATTAATATTTATAAATTTATATTATTATTATTTCATTTTATAAACACCACCAACACCTCTGTACATTCAAATGCTTAAAATCATTCCACCAGCCAGTGTATATAATTTTGTGAGCCCGTTCTCCTCAGATACCATCAGTGAAAGTTTAACAGTCAGGCCACCACATTACCCCAGCCCATCTGTGTCCTACCTGCCACCCAGGGTGGGGTCCTCTTTGTGAATGCTCCTGTCTCCAAACTCCGTCTTACTACCCGCTTTCTCAGAAAATTTCTAGTATCAACAGTGTCAGTCGGGTTCTCAGGGAAGGAGTTTCTCAGATGCAAATAGGAGTGAGGTCTATTGGGGAATAGGAGGATATCACCTATGAAAGGAAAAGGAAGGGAACGGGCTTGGGCAGGGGAAGCTGCCAGATTGCAATGCTGTCCTGATAAAGTCTGTGTCAGCCCAAAGAGGAGCTCTGGAGCAAATCTTGCTCACTGAGGGAGTCCTGCTTAGAGTTGAATATCTGTCTTGTTAACTTGTTGGCTTATGGCTGCCCTGAGAAGAGCATGGCCTCAGCTGCCACTGCTTTGCTCTATCCTTGACTGAGGGTCACTCCAAAGAAGTGACCTTGGCTCGAAAACTGAAACAGATCCTGAAGGTATGTCTGGAGGCAGCCAGCTAACCATATGGCTTACAGCTAGTCAGAAAGTCTTTTCTTGAAGGGAGATCTGAACAGCTAAGGCCTCGATGAGGGTTGTATGCACTTTGTGAAATTTCATCCAGCTCTATGCTAATGATTTCATACTTTGCTACAGATATATATTTTATTTTAATAAAAAGTTTATGATGAAACAAAATAAATAAAGCTCATATAACTAAAAAGTTAAGATTTGTTAGAGCTAGGTGTCTGACTGGTAGTTGACAGATGTATGTTTTATTATTTTTAATTTTCTCATATGACTAAAAATATGATTATAAAGGTAGTGGCAAGTCAATTCTAAGGTTTCTCCATCCTGTTGCTTAGTGATTGGAGGTTCATTGATTGGGAGTAAAATACTTCCTGCTTAACTGGTCAAGTTGAAAGTAAAAGTATGAAAAAAGATTATCATGCAAATTCTAACTAAAGGAAAGATGATATGACTTTATTTATTAAAATAAACTTTAAGTCAAAGAGCAAACTACAGATAAAGGAGGTCATTTTGAAACATGAATGTTTTGGCTCAGTGGGTAGATATAAAATTAAAACTTTGTGTATGGCTCAAAGCATAGCCTGAAAATGTGTAAAGAAAAACTAAAAATGGCAAGGACTACTAGAAAAATCTACAACCATATAAATAAATGATAGAATACATAGATTAAAATATCTGTAGCAAAATATGAAATCATGACAGAACATTAAAATATTTTGTATGATATTTAAAAATACTACCTAGCAAACTTATGAGAGACAAGTAAAGCAGTTAGAAAAAACTATAACCTTAAGTTACATATTAGAAAATAAAGACTAAAAATTAATGAGTAAAGAAACCATCTGAAGTTCTGAAAAAAAAAAATAGCAATACAACTCCAAACATAGCAGATGGAAGAACAGTTTTAATAAGAGTTCAAATAAACCAAATAGAAAGCACAGATAAAACTGAGAGCTTGGTAGCTAATACTAACCAAGAGTTGGTTCTTTGAAAAGATTAATAAAAGTGACAAACCTTTAGCAAAATTTATTCAATAGTGTAAGCACAATAGATATCAAGAACAAAAAGTGCTTTAAGGAATTAAAGAGACAATAAAGGATAGTATGAATAAAGGATAGTGTTAATTTGAAAATTTAGATAAAATGCACAAATTAATAACACACAAGCAAATTAAATTGACAAATAGAAAGTCTAAAGCTCTTAAAACTATTAAAGAAATAAAATCACTTAAAAAAAATTTTTCCACAAACTCCTGGCCCATGTAGCTTCATGAAGGAATTCTATAAAATATTCAAGGACCAGGTAATTCCAATCTTATCCAGGATAGGATTGAATTCATGAGTTTAAAATGAATATTGTAGAGATGTTAATTCTCTTCTAAGCATATGAGAGTCTCAATTGAAATGCCAACTATAGTCTTTGAGTACCCTGTGAAACTAATTTAAAATTGATATGAAAATATAAAGGGCTGAGAATTACCAAGACAGTTTAAAGATGAAGAATATGATGTGAGCCCTTGTCTTACCAGATACCAAGACATGTTAAGGTATCATTATTAAGATTGTGTATCTCTAGCACAACAATATACACGTAGAACAATGGATCATAAAGAATTAGTCAGAAATAGATTGAGTGTACCTGGACCCTTGCTTTATGACAGATATTATAGCAGGATAATTATTTTAATGATGGACTTTTAACAAATGGTGTTGGGACAATAGGGTATCTACTTCGAAAACACACTATACAAAAATATCAAATCTGGGTGGAATATAGTCATAAAAGACAAAGTGTGAAAATTTTAGAATATAATATAGGATAATATTTTCATACTTCACAGTAGGGAAAATATTTTAAACTAGATGTAAGAAACATAAACTATGTAGAAAAAATTATAAACATTACTGTGAATTTAAGAACTTCTGTTAATCAAGAGATATTAAAAGAGTGAAAATACAAGCTACAGAGCAGAAAATGTTCTAAAAAAAATCCACAAAAAAAAGGCTACTATTCAAAATATATAAAGAGCTCTGAAACAGTAAGACAAGCAAACAGACAGAAAGGTAGGCAGAAAAACTGAATCGATATTTCACAAAGAAGGACCCTTTAATGATGAGTAAGTATACAAAGAAAGGCTTAACATCATTATAGTCAGAAAAATGCAAACTAAATCCACAAATACAGGCTGTGGAATACCCTCCAGATTTTCAAAAGTGTAAATATCTGACAATACCAAGCCTTGGTATAGATAGGAACACTCATCTGCCACTGGTGAGACCATGAATTGCTTTATCCATTTTGGAAAACAACTTGAAATTATTTAGTAAATTTATACATGTACATTCCTGGCTACCAGCAATTCCGTTCCTAGCAAGAATGTTCATAACATCATTGTTGGTAATGGCCAAAAACTATAAACATCCCAAATGTAAATCAATAAAAGAATGGATAAGTAATTTGTGGTATATTCACTTTTTAAAGACCAAACTATAGCTATATTCATAAACATGGATAAATCATAAATATAATATTAAATGAAAGAAACAAGGAATAAAAGAAGACATTTGGTGTGACTCTATTCATATCATTATTATAAGCAAGAGTGTAAATAATATTTATGAAGGAGGCAGGCATAGGCAGTAAAAGCATTTATTAAAAAAAAAAAAAAAGCAAAGAAATAATTATCAGAAAAGCCAGAACACCTGTTATTTGTTGGGAAGGGGATGGGAGAAAGCCGCCTGGGAGGGTCACAGAGTGAGCTTTTTAAACTACTGTCAATGTTTTCTTAACCTGAATGGTGGTTGCACAGGCGGTAATTTTAGTATTATTATTTAAAGTGTATACATTTTTATTCTTTGCTATTCTTTGGTATATACAATATATTTTTAAACTGAAAAGAAAAGAAAAGAGAAAGTTCCAGGAAGCTGGGTCTTGATAAGCCTTTGGCCCCTTCCTCAACAGGAACTATGATCTGACACCAAAGCCAACTTCCAAAATAAGACGTTCAGTCAAAGCAGCCCTTGTTTCCTCCTCTTGACATCACACTTGTTTGGTTGGATCACTGACTGGATCACCTGGATACTTTTGTTATCTAGAGTCACAACCTTTGATTACAGGGTGTCAAGGAACATCAAGAGCAGTAAGGATGTATATTTCACCCAAGGAGTGTGGGAAGTCCTTTTACAATTTTTTTTTTAAAACAAAATACATAATTATCCATCAGGAACTGATTAAAATATCACCTGGTGAAATGAGAATATAATATCTACATTTCCTAAGACTTCTCCAAATAAAATCAGTTACTTTTTGTATGCACCTTCTGTTTACCATATCCTACTACTACCCAATTGTAAGAGAAGCACAGTACTAAGTAGGGGACTTTCAATGAACTACATCTTATTGAACAGGCTAGGTCAGCCTAAATATAGTTGTCTTAGGATAATTACTTTTAACTTCTTTTTTTATAATTCTTGGGTCACTTCTAATTATTATTTGTTTAATGTCTGTTTTGTATACTAGACTATAAAAATCTCCAAGAGAGAGGGGACACTATCAATATTGTTCACCTCTATACTCTCAGCTCTTAGAAAAAGGCTTAGCACAGTAAATATTTGTCAAATGATGATAAAAGAAAATAAATGAATGTATGAATTAATGAACATTTAATGCAACAGTCACTGGCTCCTTCATACAACCGCAAGTTCAGGATTCAAGAATGTCCCTTCTTCCATTGCTTTTACTATCAAGATAATTTCCCACAGATTCAGTGGTATACTAGTAAGCACGTGATTTAAAAGAAAACATAATCAAAAGGAATGTAAATTAAATGAAAAGGAGAATATAAGCACTTGCCAATTCAATACTTAAAGGTGAAAAAATAAAATAAAATAAGAAGATATAATGGCCAATTTTGGCAAAGATGCAGGGAAAAGGCACTCTGCTATTGTGAGTATAAATTATGAAAAGATTCTTAAAGACAATTCATCAAAATGGACCAAAAACCTTCCAAATTCTATTTTTAGGCATCTATCCTCAGAAAATACTAAAAGATACATATAAAAAATAGTTGAACAATGTTCACTATAGCATAGTTTATAGTAGTGAGAAATTGGAGACATTCTAAACACCCCAACCAGGAAATTGATTGGTTCAATAATTCAGGGTAGATAAATTCAATACAATACTATGAGTCATTAATATCTATGTTTAGAAAAATACTTAAAGACATAGGAACACAGTCACTATACATTATTGAGTTAAAAAAAGGAGAGTGTAAATCAGTATGATTGGTATTGTCCTGTTTTTGTAGAAAAAATAAAATCATACATGGGCATAAGAAAGACCTAATATAAGCCCTAGAAGAATATATGTCATTATTACAGTACTTACCTTTGTGTGATAACATTATGGGTATTTTTTAGTCCTTTTCCTATTTTCTAATTTTTTACATTGAATTTATATTTCTTTTATAATAAGAAAAGTGGTAAAAGTTAAATTCTAATAAAAGGTATATATAGCCTTAAAAAAAAAGATTGGAAGGATATACAGCAAGATTAAATAGCCCTTATCTCTGGGTATCAGATTGTGGGTTCTTTTCTTTTTTTTTCACTTGAATGTTTTTCTGTTTTTCTGCAATAATTTCACATTACTTTTGTAATAAGAAAAACCATAACATTGCAATAAATTGTATTAAACGTTATATGATGGCATAGAAAAGTTTAGAAAGATAAATTGAAAAAAATAGCAGTTGTGTATCTCTGGGTATAGCATTAAGGAATCATATATTTTTTTCTTTTTGCTTTTTAAAGACTTTCCAAACTTTTAGAATGAATGAGAATACGCCTCCAGTGAAAGTAAAGAAAATGTTATTAGAAAGAATTTTTGCCCATCAAGTTACGGTGGCAAGAGTCTCTTCGAATAACTGACTGCCTTAGGAGAGTCAGTTGGAAGGTTCTGAGAAGTTGACTGAATGCACTGTAAAGATCAAAGCAGTACCTTCTGTCATAAAAATTGTCACCAAGGAGAAGGGGACAGTAAATCTGTATCAGTATATTTATCAGAACCCAGGTCAAGTAAAATTTGCACCCAGATATCAACCTGGATTCACAATGCTCGCTTCCGCATATGAAAGTCTAGCTACATCTGGTTTTTAAATTCACAAAATAATATTGAAATGACATAATTTGACAAAAAAAAAAATTCACGGGAATAATTAGTTATGCATTCACAGCCTTATCCACTGCTAAAAGGCAGGTTGTAAACTAAACATTGAGGAAGGGAGGACCATTACCCTTAGCACAGCCAGTTTGCAAGAGATATTTTATGTGTTATGGGCACATCTTCATGGATGGGAATTAACTGAGGGAAAGCTATTTTGAATTTATAAAATTCTAAATTTTGATAGATTCTAAAAGAATTATAAGTATAATACTAGTTCATGCAGTGATTAAAGTTGGTTGTGATTGTTATTAAGTAACGCCTGAATCAATGAATTAAAAAAAAAAAGCCCTTACACTTATAGAATGTTTATTAATATACAAAGCATTTTCTTGTTTACTTATTTGATTACAATGCCGCGAAGCAGCTGACAGCCTCAAATGTTGTTTCCCAGCATCACACAGAACGTAAGTGGTAGAACAAGGCTTTGAACCTCAGTCATCTGACTCCAATATCCTTTATACCACAAAACTCTGTTCCAGTTCTAATTAATCGAAGATTGTTGACAATAAACAACATATTGACTGTAAGTTGATAAAATCTTTCCTTTTCTTGGGTTGGTTAAATGTGTCGTCTGATGTCTCTACTCCATGTTTTCTTCTTCTTAACATCTCTTTACACAGAGCTGCAGATATTCCCTGCTGTCAAATCATTATTGAATTATTACATGTTTATATTGAGCAAAATTACAAATGATAAAGCTTTCGTGTAATTGGAAAGATTTTTGTTTTGTTTTGTTTCATTGCAGCAAGAAGCCTGGGAAGAATTGGGAGGCTGAAAGCAGAAGCCAGTCACCAGGAAAGGTAAAAGGTTGGGCAGCACAGTACAGGGTCTTTAAATGGTACATCTAGGTGTGACAAGATGAGGCGGGGTCTGGATGGGTGGGTCTGATGTAGGAGCATAATAAAGTCACAGAAGCAGCTGTTTGTGTTATGCCACACTCAGAATAACATTAAAAGCCCACATACCACAGGTTTACTTGCCAGTAATCTGAGATAGAAGTGCATTAATCCAATTACTTTTCCTGGCACCCCAAACCACTTACTACCTATAAACTTTTAGAAGGTTGAATAACCCTGAGGCTAAAATGATAAAATGTGCCCCAGAATAAACAAAATCTCATTTTAGGGCATTGTTGAGTCTCCAGGGGAGGTCTTTATGGCCACGGGCCATGTTTCCTTGTGGACTGGAATGAACCAGCTCCTAGATCTGCCTCTAGAAACCTCTCCCTCCTCTGTCCTATTCTTTAACCAATGTCCACAGCAAAGATAAAACATAAACAAAGATAAACCTTTTTTTTTTCCATTCGTGCAGTAACAGTTGTTGCTAATCTCACACATAATCTTTCTGCTATTCTAAGACTTGTAGATGACCTGAGTGTGGATGGGTACAATCCCAGGTGACTGTATTTGTAAACACCTTTGCGTTAGATAGTGAAAATGGTTAGGTACTATGCAGAGATAAATTAAAATTCCAGAAATGGAAGAAAAAAACGTTGAAAAAACCTGTGGTCCAGGCATTCCTTCCTGCAGATGAGTAGCTAAAACATTTAAAAATAATCTTGATCTATCCTTTTAAAAACGTGGGATTCTAAAATTAGAAAAGACCTATGCGTCACTAAGAGAATAAATCTTAAAAATTCTCATCACAAGGGAAAACAAAAGATTATAACTATGTATAGTGATAGATATTAACTAGACTTTGCTGATCATTTTGCAGTATATACATACATCAAATCATTGTTTTATACCTGAAACAAATGTAATGTTCTACATCAGTTACATATCAATAGAAAAAAAGTGGGAAAAAAAAGACCTACAAATGAGATGGCTAATCATTTGTGTTCCACCTACTAATGTTGATCAGTTTGTACTGACCATCTGCATTATGTTGAACTATTGTCTATAGACAAGGCACCCCCATACTGCCTACCTCTTGGCAGACAGCTCTCACTGCCCACTTTGCACCGTTCCAAGGTATCTATCCAAGTATTTACCCTGCTGATGTTCTATAAATCTCCTCATTTTGTGAGCCCCAGTGAAATGAACTGTGTATGGTAAAGGTAGCACAGGTGTTTGTGGACGGAGCTTGGATTTACATTTCAATCACTTGATTCAAAGAGAAATCTAATTTATTGAATACTTCACATTTTCCTTATCCTGCAATTTCACCTCTGTCAAGTATTAAGTTTCTGTCTAAATATGGATGTATTTCTATGCCCCTTCTTTAGTTCAGTTGGTCAGTATGTCTATTTCTATGCCACGTTGGCTTAATTAATGGTTCTATAACTACCCTGGTACCAGGTAGAGTAGGTGCCCACCATGATTTTTTTTTTTTTTTTTTTTTTTTTGTCCTTCAAAATTGTCCTGGATTTTCCTGACCCTGATTTTCTTCATTAAAAATTTTGGTATCAGCCTATCTGGTTCCATGGAGAAACTTACTGAGATTTTTACTGAAATTTGTTTGAATTTATAGATCACTTTGGCAGGAATTATCAATACAATATTGTCTTTTCCCCTTATACGAATTTCACATACCTCTCCTTTTTTTTCCGTTAACATCTTTCAAACATATTTTCTATTTTTCCATAAACATAGGGCTATGTATTTCTTGATTTTTATGTGCCATATATTTTTGCACTTATAAATTTCTAATGCTTAGTTTCATTTATATAATGCAATTTATTTTGGTATATTAATTTTATGTTGTGCAATTTACTAAGTTCTCTTATTAATTCTAGTACTGCACTAGAAATATCTTTAGATTTTCTATGTAAACAATTATATACTCAATAAATAATATGCACGTTTTTCCTTCCTAGTCAATCTTTTTCCCTTTTAATTATTTTTTGGTCTATGTATGTTACATATCTGCATGTCTTATGGCTCTGGCTAGGACCTCCTAAACAATGTTAGATAGAAATGATGCTATTGAAAATTGATATCATGTTCCTGATTATATTTAGAAGGAACGTCTTTAACATTTCTCCATTAAGGATAATGTTTCCTGAAGTTTTAAAATAAATGCCTTTTATCAGATTAAGTAATAATCTATTCTTGTTTGTTAAAAAGTTGTTTTTGTTGTTTTAAGTCATGAATGGCTATTTATGTTAGGAGTTTTATATATAATACACTATTATATATAAAATAGATAATCAACAAGGACCTACTGTATAACACAGGGAACTCTACTCAATATTCTGTAATAACCTATATGGGAAAAGAATCTGAAAAAGAATGGATGCATGCATATGTATAACTGAATCACTTTGCTGTACACCTGAAACTAATACAACATTGTAAATCAACTATACTCCAATATAAAATAAAACTTTTTAAAAATGTTTAATTAGATATGTTTCTGTTGATTATAATGTTCTTGTTAAAATATGAATTTCAATAAGATTTTAAATTCCAAATACTAATTTTATGAACTAGATTTATGTGTTTATTTTATTACCAATTCATAGTGATTTAATCAAACAAAATATATTTTAATTGGCAGTTATGATACATGTAGCAACGTTCTTCTCAAGTAATGCATTTGCAGAAATTTCTTTCTGCTTTACTTTTTTCTATATCAGTTTTTAATATATTTTTCTGTAGCTTAATATTTAATGTATTATGCTTTTTCTTGTAGAGAAAATATCAAAATTATCACATATTATTTTTCTTAAAAAGTAAAAATTTTCAGAGCTCTAACCATAAAAAGTAAATATTTATGTACTTTTCTGAATCTTCTGAAATCATTTTAGAATTTTCTCTTTAATCTTTAACTGTGATGGATGATAATATTAATTTTCTAATATGAAACCAACTTTGCCATCCTGAACATGGTATATGTATACATTTTCAGATTAGGTTTGCAAATATTATTTAAGATGCATAATCTTAAGTGCGATAACTTTGTCAATGTCTTCTCCCCTACTGCCTTTGTTTGTTTTCAGTACCAAAGTTATAATAGTCATATAAAATTATTTTAGAAGTCTTCCTTATTTTTCTATATTCTGAAAAAAAGTTTATTCAAGATTTGGAAGTGGCTATTCCTTCAATGTTAGTAAAAGATGCTTATAAACTGTCTGGGCTTGGTATTATTTTTTGTGGGTAGGTTTTGATTATCAATTACATTTATTTGGTGGTTATAGTGCCATTAAGTGTTTCAGTTATTTTATTGGGCACTTTGGTGAATCACTCTTTTTCAAGAAATTATCTAAGCTTTAAAATATATTGACATAAGGTTGTTCATAATTTATTATTTAATTTCTACTCCATTTGGAGATGTGTTCCTCCTTTTCTTTTTTCACTTCTTTTTTTTCAGCTATTTATTTGTTTGTTTATTGTTGAAATAAACATTACAGGTATGGCTGCAGTTACCTATATTTCCATTCCTAATCCCATTCCCCTCCCAGCCTCCCTAGAGGTAATCACTGTCATGAGGAGGGTGTATCTAGTCCGTGTTTTTATATATTTTTTACATTGGCATATTTAATTTTTTTTAACTGTGGTAAAATACCCATAACATGAAATTTAGCATCTTGATCATTTTAAAGCGTATAGTTCAGCGGTAATTAAGTCCATTCACACTGCTGTGCTACCATCACCAGTATCCATCTCAAAAACTCCTTTCATCTTATACAACTGCAACTCCATACCCATTGAATGATCACTCCCAATTCCCCTCTCTCTAGCCCCTGGCAACCACCATTCTCCTTTCTGACGACAAATTTGTGTGTCCCACTCATTCATTCCTAATATTATTTAGCTGTACGTTCTCTATTTCTTAATCAATTTTGCCACAGAATCATCATACCCTTAGTATTTAGAACAAACTAGTTTTTGGTTTGTAAATCTCCATTTTGGGTTTATTTTATATTTCAATATTTGGAGTATTGATTTCTTATTTATTTTATTTGAGTTTATACTTTGCCTAACTTGTGAAGTTAAATGTTTAGTTAATAAACAAGTCTCTCTTTTAATATATGTATTTTAAAGGCTGTACATTTTACTCAAACTTTTTTTCTACATCACACAAGTGTTTATGTAATTTTTTGTTTTAGTAACTTTAATGTTGATTTTTAAAAATTTGGATGCATGCATTTTATTATGTATGACTTCTATTTACAAAGTTGGGGTGGAAGTAAGTTTCTTATTATTAATTTCTAATTTAATTTATGGACAAAAAAGCAGTATAGATGAAACAGATTCTATGAAATGTGTTGAAAATTGTTTTGCAGCTTATTAAGTAGCCAAGCTTGATAAGCGTTCTGGGTATGTTTAAAGAGATTGTTTATTTTTCTATTTGTCAGTCTACGTTCTATATATATGCCCATTAGACCAACCTTGATAACTGTGTCAATTGAATATTCCTACATTTACTGTTTTTTTGTCATTTTTTTTCCTAATAGTAACTGAGAAAGATAATGAGGTACTAATATCCCCTATCATGATGTGGATTTTCAATTTTTCCTTGTAATTTTGACAATTTGGCTTTATATAGAAATATAGAAATTTTATAACTTTCTATATAATTGAAGTTTTCATCACTGTTTAGTCTTAAAAAGCTTTTTGCCTCAAGGCTTAATTTTTCCAATGTTAGTTTGCTCCTCAAGCTTACTTTTTTAAGTTAATATTTACCTGGTGTATCATTTTCCCTCCTTTTACTTTCAACCTTTCTGTGTTCTTGGGATTTATATAGGTTCTTTGTTAATTGCACACAAGAGAATTTTGGTTTTGTTTTACTACAATAATCTTTGAATTTATGGATGAATTCAGTCCACATACATTGACTGTATTACTGACATGTTTTCATTTATTTTGATTACCTTAGTCTATATTTTCCATTTCTTCTTTTGTATTGTTGTTGTTTTATTTTGCTTTTTTTTTTTTAATTTACCGCATTTTGCCTTTTCTTGTACTGATTGAGTTGGAGTAGTAGATTTCACATTTCACTTCTAATCATCTGCTGGTTTGGAAGCTATATACCCTATTTCTATTATTTTAATAGTAGCCTTGGGACTTTTAACATAGTTAAATAAATCTAAAATTAATAATAAATATCTTTACCCTCTCTTAACACTACAACGTAATTACAACCCATCAACTCTATTCACTACTTCCTCTACACTTACAAATGTTCTTGACCATAATTTTAATTCTAAGATGATTTTTAAACCCACAAATCAGTTATATTTTATGTTTTATAGTCAATCTTTCTTTATATTTACCAATCTATTTACCTCTTTTCCTAACATTTCCTTTCTGCACCTCAGCTCTTCTTTTTAAAATAATTTTCCTTCTTCTTGAAGTGCACGCTTTAAAAGTTTCTTTATTGGCAATTGGTTAGTGATGAATGCTGTTTTCACATGTCAGAATCCTTTTTTATTGCACTTGCTTTTGAAAGATAACTTTTCTGAGTCAATATTTTTTTTATTTTCATTTGTTTTCTTTCAGCATCGTGAAGATTCTGTTTCACTTGCTTCTGGTTCACCTGTTGCTATTAGAAGTGTAAATATAATTTACATTCATTTGTAAGTAATCCGACTCCCTCTGCCTGTTTTAAGATTTCCTCTTTATTTTGTACATTCTATATTTTGTTTTATGCATTCTTATACATTTTTCTTATACAAGGGTCTCAGTGTAGATATATTTATTGTGCTTGAGTTTTATTATACTTCCTCAATCTTAGAATTTGTCTCTTCTTACCAATTCTAATTTTTTTAAAGGGAGGTAAAACTTATCTTTTTCAGCTCTTTTCAAAACCTGGCTGGGTGACAGAGGTAGTTGACTGGTCTTGAGCCTGTCCCTCTTCTTTATATCTCTTATCACTGAAGCAGTTCAAGTCCAAGGGTCCCTTTTTTATTGTATACATTGGTTAATATCATCCAGGAAGTGGGGCTAAAAATTCTTAAACATCATATCTCTGAATATTGTGTACATAACCTTCACTCCTTCTGAAGTCCAATTAGGTCTATATTATTGTCTCAGTTATATATACTTTCCATCTATTTGTCTCTCTCTGCTTAATATACCTACATCTGCTTCTAAACTGTTTATTCTAACCATTAAGCCTTAAAATCACACATACATACATTTGTATATATGTATGTATGCATGCATATCTATATATAAACTTATACATATATAGATATATACACACATATATAAATGTAAATATATGATGGTTATATATATTTATAATATATATATACAGATGTTCCTCAACTAATGACAGGGTTACATACTGATAAACCCATCTTAAATTGAAAATACATGTAATACGACTAACATACAGAACATCATAGCTTTACCTAGCCTACCTTAAACATGCTCAGAACACATATATTAGCTTACAGTTGGGCAAAATCATCTAACACAAAGTGTATTTTATAATAAAGTGTTGAATATATCATGTAATTTATTGAAAACTGTACTGAAAGTGAAAAACAGAACAGTTATATGGGTACAGAATGGTTGTAAGCATGTTGGTTTTTTACCTTCATGATTGCCCAGTTGACTAAGAGCTGTGGCTCACCATTTCTGTCCAGCATCAAGAGAGAGTACTGTACCGCATATTACTAGCCTGGGAAAGGATCAAAATTCAAACTTCAAAGTACAGTTTCTACCGAATGCATATTGCTTTTGCATATCACTTTCACACCATCATAAAGTCCAAAAATTGTAAGGTAGTGACCAACTCTATAGGTCTCTCTATATAAGTGTAAATTTTTAGAAGTTTTGTTTAGGTAATTTTCATAGTAGTCCCTTGCTTTTTTGATCATCCCTTTGATTTTACATTTTATGACCTTAACTATAGTAAATGTATTCTTTTTAACTCTGTATTCAAATATCCCAATATTTGATATATTTGTGAGTCTGATTCTATAGTCTGCTGTTTCTGTTGACCCTCACTCGTGGTGCCTTGTCTCTCAAGATTTTTTTTTTTTTACATTGCAAATCATTAAAATTTTACTGTGGGAATTCTTAGGTTAAAAGAGTATTTTTCTATATATAATAATTTTGTTCACTCCATAAGCATAAGATCTCTACCAACCTGGGATAATATTGAACTAAAATAAGTCTTTAGTTTTTTGCACCATGTACATAGTGTAAATCTGAGTCCCAAACTAAAGTCAAAAATATATTATTGCTAGGTTTTCTCAAGAGACAGTTAGATTCCTTCCAGCAAGAACAAGTCAGACAAATTTTTTCCCTTCATCCTTTTTTCTGGTACTTTCTTTCACTAAGGATATAACCCAGTGGTCTACAACAGGAATACTTCTACCTCCTCAGAGTATTTTGGACATTTGTAGAGACATTTTTGATTAAGAAATGCTACCGGCATTTACTGGGTAGAGCCCAAGTGTATTAGATGCTCTGCAATAAACAGAACAATATAGCACAACAAAAATTCATTATTCTTATAGATTTAAAAAAATTGTTTAGAATTATCTGATCCTACCATATAACTTAATTATACATATAAACCAAAAGTATTTTTTCACAATTTTAAAATATTCTGATTTTTTTCAGGAATCCAGCTTTTTTTTTTTTTAAATTATCTATTTATTTATCTATTCACTTTTGGCTGTGTTGGGTCCTTGTTTCCGTGCGAGGGCCTGCTCCAGCTGCGGCAAGCGGGGGTCACTCTTCATCGCGGTGCGCGGGCCTCTCACCATCGCGGCCTCTCCTGTTGCGGAGCACAGGCTCCAGACGCGCAGGCTCAGTGGTTGTGGCCCATGGGCCCAGTCGCTCCGCAGCATGTGGGATCCTCCCAGACCAGGGCTCGAACCCGTGTCCCCTGCATCGGCAGGCAGACTCTCAACCACTGCGCCACCAGGGAAGCCCCAGCTTTTATATTAATCATTATTTTACTTTGTTTAGAACTTCATCAAGAATTGGTTATCATCTCAGAAAATCATTACCAATGGAAATTCTGCTCATGGAGCTAGAGTAACTGTACAATACTCTTGTATCAGTTTTAGTCATGGCTGTCACTTTCACAGTGAGTCAACAGGTAAGTATAAGTAACTGATGACCTTCTTATGCCTTCCAGTGTAGTTTTATTCATAATTTCTGTAGTTAAATACATCTTAATTTATTATCATTTACTTTTCCTTTATTCCTTGTCTATTTTTTGACTAGGGCAAAGTTTAAATTATGTAAGTTATATGATTAATTCTGTTTCAGAATAACAAAGAGGACATTACAAACTAGAAAAAAGAAGGTGTTGTTTCTGATAGGTTTGTGAACCAATGAGGCACAAGATGTATATAGGTGATTTAGATTCTACTAAATCACCTATATACATCTTAAAGGGCTTAAGATGTATATAGGTGATTTCGCTTCTACTTCCCACTTGGAAAATCAAAAGCTTAAGACAAAATCTCCAAGTTACTAGGGGTGATGATAAATCACTCAATTCCTATTCCTGTTTTGTTTCTCTCCTCCAAGGATTTTCCTTAAAATCTTGCCAGATCAATGATACATTTAGATAAAAACATATATTTAATTTAGGATTTGCATCTGTAAGTGGGGTGGCAGTGTTTAGCCTCTTTGTCTTACAAGCTTTTTCCTTTTGTCAAAGCAAAGTATATATTTAAGCACTTTATAAAATTAAAATCCTAAATAAATGCAAGTAATTGATAATGATAGTGTCCCCATAGCTTAATGATTTACACAAGGATTTCCAAGAGAAGAACTCAAAATATTAAAAAATGCAAGCTTCCTAAGCTGAGAGACTCACCAAATGTTCTCCCAGCTTTGAGCCTGTACCCTCTCCCTCATAATGCTATAATCCTATGAAAAGTATTGGATACAAGCAAGAGAAACAACTGATTTTTAGGAAAAACATTATTTCATATTATTTAAAGGTCTTTGAATGCGCAAAAAGATCTTGCAATAGGTCTGAGGAAGAACAGACTCTTTCAGATGACCAAAAGTTCTCCTGAAGATTCAATCACTGCCCTCCAGATCAGAATTGTCCACCTGGTCTCCTTCTAGACTAAGTGATTATGGCTTGCCTCCCACCTGGCTCCTCATTCCCTGTCTTCTCTGCTGCTCGTGATGCCAATTTCTGTTAATCTCAGCAGAAGGATCTACTAGTGTTGAATAATTGTCACTTCTGGGCTTGGGGAGTGGAGAGAGTAGAAGTGCCTTTCAGGACAAGATAGAGTGAATCATAATCTGTTCTTTAAAGGCTGAAGGAATCTTTGGAGATCAGTAAGATTAACCTCATGTAGTTCATCTGTTCAGTATATGATATGAGATTATTATGGATGATTACAAAAGGATCTCTAGATGGACTCATACCACACATGTGGGGAGGGAGGAGAATGCCACAAAATAACATTATCAACAAAGGATGAAGCAGCATCAAACACAGCAGCTGGCAGCTCTCAATATGTGTGTACAGCACGAAGGGAGACTAATTCTAAAAGCTTTGGTGGAAGAGAGACTTTGTAGACAAGCTTGATGGACAAGGGTTAACAGCTGGGAAGCTGGAGTGATACAAGGAAAGGCAGAGAGGTGGAGATTAGCAGCCACATAAGGAATGACAGTGGCTTCAGGGACCATAGTCTTACATTCTGCTTTTTCAGAACGAAACTAAGGTCAAAGCCATAAAGTACTACACCCAAATTTTCACAATGAGTTAAGGACAAAACTAGGACAGGAACTTAGGACTCCAGACCCCAGAGCAGTTATACCATCTCCCCAAAGTTTACCAAGTATGCTGTAAGAGTGAACTCAGTGCTCAGAGATATAAAATTTTGCTCAGCTTTTATTCATCGAATACCACAAAAATGACAGCATTCCCATTCCCAGCTCGCCCAGCTAGGCAAAAGTCCTGGCACTTTCTTCCAAGAATATGGGTGGGCCAGGAACAATCATAGTGGCTTCAGAGATGCTGTGAATCAACGAATACCTTATACTTACTCAACACAGCTGCTGCCGAGGAGCCTCAAAGCATTGGCTCCTCTCCTGGAAAATTTGGTAACTAGTTCTATGAGCCTGACTTCACTGATTGCACATCTAATTATTGGCCAATAAACTAGACCACCATTCTTGAAGCTTCTCAGTTTTCCATGTTAGCAGCACGTGAGGCCTGAAAAGCAGATGTAAGAAGGTTTTATTGCTCTCCATTTGAGGATTTGTAGCAACACAAAAGTAGATTTTAGAAGATGTATCTCTCTGGTTCAAAGTCACCCACATGAGGATCCAAGGATGAAAAAGCAGGAAATGGGGTCTTGTCAAGCAGACAAGATGAGAAGGGTTCTAATCCACAACATTCAAAACTTGGCTAAATATCACTAATGTAATGTTGAGAAAAGAAGTCAGACACAGAAGAATACAGACCATACAACTCCTTTTATAGAATGGTTAAAAACAGGCAAAAGTACTCTTTGTTGTTAGGAGTCTGGAGAATGATGGGTAGTTATCCTTTCTAGGGTTAGTGACACCAGTGGGGGCACCAGAGGACTTCTGGGGAGCTTGCAGGTTTCTGTGTCTAGATCTGAGTGTTGGTTTCATGGGTGTGTTTATAAGATTTTGTCAAACTGTAACTGATGATTTGCTCACTTTTATGTACATATAGTATACTTCATTCCTTCAATCAAAAATCCCACAAATAATAACAATTGGGGAGGCAGTTATGGTATAAATTTCTGACTAACAAGGAGGACAGTAATATTATTGTTTCAAATTCCTCCTTTCAATTTTACTTCTTTACTTGTTGGAAATAGGGTTAGAGAACGAGAGAAAAAGAAGAAGCGAGAAACTTTGTACACATGTAAGTCATTGTTATTGGTCCTGAACTGGTTAAAGTATATATGCTCTAAAATGGAGTATCCAAGGGCAACTTTAAAGGTGTAAATTGAAGTCAATTCAAATCAATCCTGCAAATGTTTACTGTACTCTCTATTATATGCATGAAACAGAGAAGTCCACTACAGGTCGTTCCTAGACAGTGAAAGCATCTATTGTCAGCTTGGATTCCAAACAGGAGGTGACTCTTCCCACAAAAAGAAGTTAAAATTCTCTTCCCTTTACTGCAGGGTGGCAGCAAAGACAAAGCAAAGGATAAAAGGAAAAACACACAGAGAACTCAGATTGGAACAGGGTACCATGGGCCAAAGAAGGAGAAGTCTGACAGATAACAGCATTCTGGAGAGCTTAATGGTTAAAGAAACTCTCCTTAGCAATAAAGTGATACAGAGCCCATAAGAGAAAACTTTGAACAAATGTCTATGTGGAGAACAAGGGCTTCGCTTTTCAAAATTTTCAAAATTGGAATTTGACATGCACAGTATAGGACGCAAAGCAGGATATTTTATCATTTATTTGTTCTCTGTCAAACACTGGGAATATGGTGTAAATAAAACAGATGAAGTCTGCACTTACTGAGCTTGCAATTCTAGCGTGAATGTTGGAAAGAGAGAGAACATCTATGAATAAGTAGGTAAATAGGTAATATACTAAATGATAATACATGCTATAGAAAAAAAGAAATCAGGGTGAGAGGGTCAGAAAGTGCTGAAGGGGGAGGGTTGCCATTTTATATGCAGTGACCATGGAGGCCCTCAATACTCGGGTGACATTTGAAAAGAGATTCAAGAGAAGTGAGGGAGTGAGATAGGTGGATATGTAAGAGAAGAATGTTCTAGGTCAAAGAAAGAGCAAGTGCAAAGGTCTTGAGGTAGCAGTGTACATGGTGGTCAAGGAACAACAAAACCTATTGCCACATTAGAGCAAATATGGCAGAGGATACTTGGACGTGAGATTGTAGATAGCAGAAGCCAAGTCACAAGGGCCCTTGTAGACCATTATCAGGAGTTGGCTGAGAGCAATGGAGAGCTACTGAAGGTCTTTGAGAAGACGAGAGACATCCTGTAACTCAAAGGTTAATTTTGGCTGCTGGGTTAAGGATATTCTGTAGAGGAGAAAGAGCAGAAGTAGGGAGAGCCATGAGGAAGTTCTGACAATAACCCAAAGGAGAAATAGCTTAGGGTGACAGCATTTGGAGGAAGTGAGGACTAGATAGACTCTAGGTGTGTTTTGAAGGCAGAGTTGACAGGATATTCCAATGGATTAAATATGGGGTATGAGAAAGAAGACTCAAAGAAGATGCTAAGGTTTTTGGCCAGATCACTTTTGGAGACACCTGAAATAGTTATGAGGTATGATATGACAAAATTTAAAAGTTATTTAAAATCACAAAACCAGATAAGATTACTTAAAAAGTTGTTGTAGGTAGAAAAGAAGTCTGAGGGCCAAGTCCTGGGTCAGGACAGCATCTCAGACATCATAGGGATGAGAACACATCATCAAGAGGGCCTGAGAAGGACAGAAGGCTGAGGTCAGAAGACCAAAAGGACCAGAAGCCGCATCAAGGCGTGTCTCAAGATGGAGGGAGTAGCCAGCCCTACCCAATGCCACTAATAGATGTACTAGTTTGAGGATTCGGACCTAGCCACTGTACCACTGTGAACTTCACTTGTGTCCTTGAGGAAGAGCAGTTCAGTGATAGGAATAAATGCCTTCTGTGAGTGGTTCAAGAATGAACAGGAGAACAGAAATCAGAGGTACAGAATATGGGCAACTCTTCTGAGGAGTTTTGGTGAGAAGAAAATTAGATAAAGTAATAAATGAGTTCTTTGTCCAAAGTCATAGTTGATGTGGTGGTCCAGAAAATGCACCACTCAGATTTCTTTCTACCAGGATAATAAGCAGCTCCTGCTGCTGTCCCTCTGGATCTAACACCCCATTTGTACCAAGACCACTGTTTCCCCAGGGCTGCTTCAGACAATGAAGAAATGTGGCAGGGACCAGATTCTTCTGATAGGTGACTTTGCCTTGTGGTCTCCTCATCAGCATGGCAGAAACTTTCTTAGATCTGGGCTGCAATTTGACACTCTCTTACCCTACCCTCTCTTGCTTTCCTTCCTTTCATATGTGTCAGACCTGCACTAGTACCTGAATTTCAACTGCACACTCATGTTGCCTCCCTTCTAATGTAAACTCAATGACTGCTTCTTAAAGGACTTGAACTAACACAGTTGGTAAGTTGCTAAGACTTAAAGCTTTAAACTCAGGCAGTCCAGCTTCAGAGGTTCTACTCAGTATTTTAATACTGTCACTCCAGCAGATTGATGTCCACAGACCCTGAGCAACCAAAGGAGGGCTTCAACATTGACCAGAATAGAGAGTGACTCTCATGGTTTTCAATAAAGAGGATCTAGAGAATTTCTTCTGATATGTGCATGCACGCGTGTGTGTGTGTGTGTATGTATGTATTTAGTAAAGATTATAGTCTATGTTTTTTTAAAGTGTGTACTTGGTTTTATTTATTTACTTGTTTGTTTAATTGAAGTATAGTTGATTTACAATGTTGTGTTAATTTCTGCTGTACAGCAAAGTGATTCAGTTATACATATATATATACATTCTTTTTTTATATTCTTTTCCATTACAGTTTATCACAAGATATTGAATATCGTTCCCTTTGCTATAAAGTAGGAACTAGTTGTTTATGCATTCCATATATAATAGTTTATCTTTTAATATCTGTAAATATATAAATATACCTAAATTAATGAGAGTTTGCACTTCAGAGTATTGTTTTATTAATTCTCAATGAATCTTTTCACTGTCTCTTTAGTTTCTAAATTTAAGATTCTCCCTAAGAATTACTATATCTGTATATATAAATGGGATAGTTCTTGACTAGAAACGACCCCCAAGACTCACTAGTTTGTTCAACAAACATTTGTCAGTTGCCTACTATGTGTAGCACTGTGCTGAGCACAAGGGACACAAAGGTGAACAAGATAGACACAACGCCTGCCATGACGAGGCGGACACTGGGATCCAGAGAGGGTAAAACAAAGATTCCCATCTTATCAATTACTATCTGTATGATATAACATTGAGGCTCACACCACAGGTCTTTGAACCAGAGAGACCTAGGTTCACGGACTGAGTCTATTACTTATCAGCTGTGTGACATAGGACAATTGATATAGGCTCTCTAAACCTTAGTATCTCCTCCGTGAAATGAGGGTATTACTCTTATCCTATGTAAACAGTTGTAAGAACTAAAGGAGATAAAGTGTATAGAGCCCCAACAGGATTTGGGGAGATAAGAGGGGTCTCTAAATGTAGCTGTCAATTTTAGGTCTATTATTATCAGAAAACCTGTTTCACACTTAGTGTGCTCTATGTCAATTTAATATTTAAATCTTACCTTCACAAAAGCCTCTAACAGTGATACAAATAATTCTATCAGGTTATGACATGGTACCCGTGTCAGCCTGTCCCCTTGCCACCTACCCCACCACTGCCACAAGGTTGAGCCAGTATCTGAGGCACTTACCTAGTGTTGAGATTATCAGTGTACTGCCCTCCCTCTTTTTTCCCATTCCATTGTTTGACTTTTAACCATTTTACTGACTTACATTTTGACCAAACTTGAGTATTTGAAAGGACAAAGAATCATATCTGTTCTTTAAAAAGAAAACAGAACAGAATAAATTTGTTTCAGCTTTGGGATAAAATTTAACAGTTAATAAAAGAGAAGCTATTGAGGCAACTGAGTTGGGAACTAAACGTGGACTTATTTTATTCATTCTTTTTTGTCTGCAAACACCTGGAAGGTAGACAATTTTTTGATATTTGCTGTCCTTCCCTGTTAATGACCTTGTTTTCAATGTAATTTCCAAGGTGAACAGACACAATTTTTGACATCTACCCCCATCCAAATCCATCCTCACTCCTCAACAAACAAATTTAAAAAAGCATGGAGGAACACACATCAGGAAAATGGTAGTTTACTTATGAAAAACATATATTTTCTTCCTTATAAGTGTTGTTTTCAAGTTAGAATTTTAACAATAAAATGTCATTTTCCAGTGGGGAGAAATATTCACAGAATCTCATCAATTAAAGAGACATTGGGTATTACAAATGCCTTCATTTTGCAAATGAAGAAAGTGAGTCTGATAGGGTTTGTGTTTTATTTTTTCTTCCTTTTGCTCTATATCTTTTTTTCTTTCAACTTTATTGAAATATACACTGTATAAGTTTAAGTTGTACAACATAATGATCTTATTCACATACATCATGAAATAATTTCCACAATAAGTTTAGTGAACATCCGTCATCTTGTATAGATACAAAATTAAAGAAACAGAAAGAAAATTTTTGTGATGAGTACTCCTAGGATTCACTCTTTTGGCAACTTTCATATATAATACATAGCAGTGTTAATTATATTTATTATGCTATACATTGCATCCCTAGTTCTTATTTATCTTATAACTGGAAGTTTGTAGTAAATTTTGACTGCCTTCCTCTAATTCTCCCTCCCTCGACCCCCTGCCTCTGGTAACCACAAATCTGATCTCTTTTTCTATGAGCTTTTATGTTTCTTTGTATGTTTCTGAAGAATAATTGACCTACAACACTATATTAGCTCCTGTTACAGAACATTGTATTTTTTTCTATACATTTCAAAATGATCATCACTGTAAGTGTAGTTATAATATGTCATTATACAAAGATATTACTTAGTTATTGACTATATTCCCCACACAGTACATTTCATACCTGTGACTCATTTATTTTTCAACTGGAAGTTTGTACCTCTTAGTCTCCCTCACCTATTTCTCTCCTTCATCCACCCCCATTTCCTATGGTAATCAACTGTTTGACTTGTATCTATAATTCTGTTTCTGTTTTGTTATGTTTGTTCATTTTTAAATTTTTTTTTAGATTCCACATATAAGTTAAAACATACAGTATTTGTCTTTATCTATCTGACTTATTTCACTTAGACTAATACACTCTGTGTTTATCCATGTTGTCACAAATGACGATATGTCATTCATTTTTATGGTTGAGTAATATATATATTAATATATAATACCACATTGTCTTTATCCATTCAACTATTGATGGGCACTTGGGTTGCTTCCATACCTTGGCCATTGTAAATAATGCTGCAATGAACACAGTGCTGCATATATCTTTTCTAATTAGTGTTTTTGTATCTTTAGTTAAATTCCCAGGCCTGGAACTGCTGGATCATATGCAGTTCTATTTTAAATCTTTTGAAGAATCTCCATACTGTTTTCCAGAGTTGCTGCAACAATTTACATTCCCATCAACAGTGCACAAGGGCTCCCTTTTCTTCAAATCCTCACCAACACCTTTTATTTGTTGTGTTTTTGATAATAGCAATTCCGACAGGTGTGAGGTGATATCTCATTATGGTTTTGATTTGCATTTCCCTGATGATTAGTGATGATGAGCAGCTTTTCAGGTGCGTGTTGGCCATCTGTATGTCATCTTTGGTAAAATGTCTATTCATGTCCTCTGCCTGTTTTTTAATAGGGTTGTTTGGTTTTTCGAAGTTGAGTTGTAATAGTTCTTTATATATTTTGGACATCAATCCTTTATCTGATATATCATTTGCAAATATCTTTTCCCATTCAGTAGGCGATGTTTTCATTTTGTTGATAGTTACCTTAATTATGCAAAAGCTTTTTAGTTTGATGTAGTCCCCTTTTATTTATTTTTACTTTTGTTTCCCTTGTCTGAAGAGGCATATCCAAAATAATATTATGAAGATTGATTCAAAGAGAGTACTGCCTATGTTTTCTTCTAAAAGTTTTATGGTTTTAGGTCTTACATTTAAATTTTTAATCCATTTTGAATGTATCTTTGTGCATGGTGTGAGAAAGTAGTTCAGTAAGATTTTTTTTTTTTTTTTGCATGTAGCTGTTCAGTTTTCCCAACACCATTTATTGAAGAGGATTTCTTTTCCCCATTGTATATTCTTGCATCCTTTATCATAGATTAACTGCCCATATAAGTGTGGGTTCATTTCTGGGCCCACTATTCTGTTCCATTGATTTATGTGTCTGTTTCTGTGCCAGTACCATACTGTGTTGATGACTGTAGCCTTGAGTTATAGTTTGAAATTAGGGAGAGTAATACCTTCACCTTTGTTCTTCTTTCTCAAAATTGTTTTGGTTATTTGGGGTCTTTAGTGTTTCATACAAATTTTAGAAGTATTTGTTCTAGTTCTGTGAAAAATGCCCTTGATATTTTGATAAGGATTGCATTGAATCTGTAAATTGCCTGGGATAGTATGGTCATTTTAACAATCTTAATTCTTCTAACCAACGTACACAATATATCTTTCCATCTGTTAGTGTCATCTTCAATTTCTTTCATCAGGGTCTAATAGTTTTCTGAGTATGGTTCTTTCACCACTTTAGTTCACTGTATTCCTAGGTATTTTATTCTCTTTTGATGCAATTGTAAATGTGATTGTTTCTTTAATTTCTCTTTCTGATAGTTCATTGTTAGTGTATAGAAATGCAACAGATTTCTGGATATTAATTTTGTATCCTGCAACATTACTAAATTCATTGATGAGCTCTGGTAGTTTTTTGGTGTTATCTTTAGAATTTTCTATGTATATTATGCTATCTGCAAACTGTGACTACTTTATTTCTTCCCTTCCAATTTGGATTCCTTTTATTTATTTTTCTTGTCTTATTGCTGTGACTAGGACTTCCAATACTATATTGAATAAAAGTGGTGAGAGTGGGTTTCCTTATCTTGTTCCTGATTTAGATGAAATGATTTCAGCTTTTCACCATTATGATGTTAGGTGTGGGCTTATCATATATGGCATTTATTATATTGAGGTGTGTTCCCTCTACACCCACTTTGTTCAGAGTGTGTATCATAATAGGATGTAGAATTTTGTCAATAGATTTTGCTGCATCTAGTGAGATGTTCATTTGGTCTTTATTCTTCAGTTTGTTAATGTGGTGTATCACATTGATTGATTTGAAGACATTAAAATATTCTTGCATCACTTGGATAAATCCTACTTGATCAGGTTGCATGATTCTTTTAATGTATGACTGAATTCAGTTTGCTAATATTTTATTTATGATTTTTGAATCTATGTTAATCAGACATTGGTCTGTAATTTTCTTTTTTTGTGATATCTTTGTCTGGTATTGGTATCAAGATGATGTTGGCCTCATAGAATGAGTTTGGAAGCATTCCTTCCTCTGCAATTTTTGGGAATATTTTGATAAGTAGAGATGTTAACTCTTCTCTAAATGTTTGGTAGAATTCATCTGTGAAGTTATCTGGTCCTGGATTTGTGTTTGTTGTGAGTTGTTTTATTACTGATTCAATTTCAATACTGATAATTGGTCTGTTCATATGTTCTATTTCTTCCTGGTTCAGTCTTGGGAGATTGTACACTTCTAGGAATTTGTCCACTTCTTGTAGGTTGTCCATTTTACATAATTATTCATAGTAATCTCTTATGATCCTTTGTGGTGTCAATTGTAACTTCTCCTTTTTTATTTCTGATTTTATTGATTTGGGGCCTCTCTTTTTTTTCTTGCTGTGTCTGGATATTTATCAATTTTGTTTATCTTCACAAAGAACCAACATGGGTGGACCTACAGGGTATTATGCTTAGTGAAATAAATTAGTTAGAGAAAAACAAATACTGTATGTTATCAGTTGTAAGTGGAAAAAAAGAAAACCAGTGAATTTATATAACAAAACAGAAACAGATTCACAGATATAGAGAACAAACTGATGGCTACCAATGGGAAGAGGGAAGGGAGGAGAGACAAGATAGGGGTATGGGATTAAGGGATACAAATACTATGTATAAAATAAGAAACAAGGATATATTTTACAGTACAAGGAAATATAGCCATATTTTGTAGTAACCTTAAATTGAGTAGAGTCTATAAAAATATTGAATCACTATGTTGTATGCCTGAAACTAATATAACACAGTAAATTAACTATACTTCAATTAAAAATAAATAAAATTCAAACTGAAAAAAGAAAAAAACTAGTGGAGCCTGATATTAGAAGGAAGAAACATTTAAAAAATGCATACTTGCATCCTTTTTTATCCTTTACTCACTTGGCCTTGGAGTAGTAGAATGGGTAGCTGATTAGTAAGCTGGTGAAGAAGAATGGGCTCACCAGGCTCAATGCTGCTCTTGGGAGTAGGCACATCTGTACCTCCAGTGACACCCCCCCAAACCAGCCCTGAGAAGGTCAGGGTTGGCTCTGACCAGTAAGCACCTCTGCCTAATTCTGGAGTCCAGTAAGAGGAAGGCTGATTGACCAAAAGCTCTAAAACCGTGCCTTCCCAGTCTCTCAGCAATGATGACGTTACTCTGTCCTCCACCTCCCACTCCTTTTTCTTTTTATTTATTCATAAGCAGAGAACAGGGCAGGGAAGAAAGACACCACTTATTGGGTCCCCTAAGGTGCCAGCATCTGAGTACATTTAAAATTTTTATAGCCTACTAATGATAATATTAATAATAACTTATTTGGGAACAAGTTCCTGAGGAAAATAGTGTGTGTGTATGTGTGTGTGTGCAAGTGTGCGTGAACACTTATGATACAAAGCAAGACACCCCTTTAACTTATCCTGGTTCTATTAGGAACATGAAGTTGGAAGGCAGGATTCTGAATTTATAAAAGATGACCCTGCAAAGGGCCCAAGTATCACATCTATAAATTTGTAAGGATCTTAAATATAGGTTTTCCAGCTAAGAGGGTATACATGAGGAGAGGGAAGTTGTAGGTAGAGATGAGAAAAAGGGTGAAAGGGAGGGACTGTTAAAGAAAAATTTCATGGCACCTGTTAAAGATGGTAAGAAAGACTTTATTCAAGAGGGACTACTGCACTGGGGCTTTTGCAATAGGGGAGAGAGAGTGGGCTCAACACCGATTAGAACAAAGACATGTGGGGATTTGTAGCCAAGGAGCAGTTTGGAGGTCAGTGAATGGAAAATTCCTAAGAGGAAACATCAAGGGTAGGGAAATTCTTGCTAAACTGACTTGATAGGATCCTTGCTGAAAGAAGACCAGGGTGATAAGATACCAAGGGTGGAGGATGAGGAACATGACCAGATATCCTGTGTGATCAGATACCAAGGGTGTGAGACTTATGCTAAACTAAGCAGAATTCATGCTAGAACTGGACCAAGTGAACCAGAGACAGAGCCCAAGTTCCAGCTCTAGTGGAGAAGAGGACTCAGAGGAACCTGACCCAGGTTGGATCAAAAGAGAGAGTCTTTGTCAAGACCCAGTTGAAAATCATTCAGTAAGATTTCATTGAGTGATCAACTTTTTAACTGGGACCCTGGTTTTCATCAGAATCTAGAAGGTTCATTCATTCAACAATATTTTTCATTCATTTAACAATTTTTCTCTCCTCAACACCAACTATGTGCCAGGTGGTGTTCTAGCTATCAGAATACAATTGTGATTGTCATAGATAGGGCCCCAAACGTCATGGTACTGGCAGTGTAATTGAGGAGACAGGGAAATAAAAGAGCTACAACCTGTAGCTAAGAAGGAAATAAGCAGAGGACTGTGCTAGAAAATAACAGAGAAGATGGCTACTTAAGGTGGTCAAAGAAGGCCTCCCTGAGAAGGTAACATTCAAATTGAGAAATGTTGAGAAAGATGGTATTGGCCATCCAGTGAGCCACAGGAAGAACTTCACAGCCACAGGGAACAAAACTGCAGGGACCCTGAGGCAGGATGGAGCTGAATCGCAATGAGAGCATCAGAAAACCAGCGTGAGTAGAGCAGGGGGAGGACAGGGAAGATGAGGTAAATGCTGTGGAAGGAATATGACCAACATTTGATCAGATGTGCTTTTCTAAGACGTCACTCTGGTCATTGTGCAGATAATAGGTTAGTCAGGAACAAGGACAGAAGCAGGAAGACTATGACCTAGGAGACTATTCTGGTAATCTATGCAAGATGTGACGGTGGCTTGGGGGTGATCAGAGGAAGAGAAAGAAGAGGAAGCAGCTTGAAGAAGATGGAAGGGAAGGATTGCACAGTAGGATGTCCCAGGAAGAATTCCCTGCAGTGGTGTAAAACTTCATGACTCTCCTAGCATTGGATTGATACAGATGACAACTCTGCCAAGTGCAGTGGGGACACTATGCATTGGCCTGTAAATAGCTCTCAGACTGACACAAATATGGAGGATTTAAAATGTGTTAGTGAAGCCAGAAATGAGTGAAGCCATTTGGTCAATATCCTCCAACTCTCTCTCCCTCAATACATATGTCTTGAGCAACCACTATGTGCCAGGAGCTGCTGGAGATGAGACAGGCAAGAGCCCTAACCCCCCCTCCCCAGAATTTTTAACTTAGCAGGACCCTATGGAGCCTACCTGGAACAGACCCCTGCCATGTTCTCTGCCTGCCTCTTGTCTGTAGGAAAACTTTAGCCTCCTAGGCCTTCCCCAATTTCCAAAGACTCAATTTAATCAGAGAAGTGAAAAAAACACAGAAAGAAAGGAAAATAGTCAAGCAAGACAAAATAATAATACATTAGCCATTAAATAAAATCAAGGACCTTTTGTTCCTCAGCAAATACTGTAGATAATATTCTGAACCATGTCCTTTGAGCTATTTTGTGGATACTGAATCCCACACCAGGTGGAAGAAGTTAACTGTATGCTCCCCACAGGCATACAGTCTACAAGTCTGTAGACTCCAGACCAGTTGGAACCAGAAGATTGATGACGTTGACTCCCAAATACCTCACCACTAACCAATCAGAAGAATATCCACAACCCCCCTCCTTCATCCTGCCTTTAAAAACCTTTCCCTGAAAGCCTTTGGGGAATTCAGGCTTTTTAAGCACTAGCTGCCTGGACTCCTTGCTTGGCACCTGCAATAAATGCTGCACTTTCCTTCACCACAACTTGATGTCAGTAGATTGGCTTTACTGCTCGTGGGCAAGCAGACCTAAGTTTGGTTTGGTAACAAATTCACATCATTGAGGGGGACAAGAACAAGTAACTGGTGAACAAATACATTTGTAATTTCAGGAGGTAAAAATTCTCATGAACTACAGATGAAACTGGGTGAGGAATTAGCATTTGAGCAAGACCTGAATGAAGTAGGGGAGTAAACCACACCAGTATGTGGGGTGGAGAGGAGGGTCCAGTCACTGCACAGCATCAGCAAAGGGGGTGGGGTTGGGGCAGGTGTGTCCTACTTCCTCCCTGCTCAGCAGCTTAGGTGGTCTTTCTTCTCACTTCATAGCATTTGATCTATTCAGTCTCAAAAATCCTAGCTCCTATAAAATAGAAATTTTCCTATGGGAGGTTGGATAGTTTTGTTTTTTATAATCCCAAATGTCCTTTGTTAAACTAAGAATCATGTATTCAAAATTCTGCCACAGTACATACAAGTACTTACACTTTATAGCCAAATGAAAATAATTTCTAAGCTATTCCAGTTTAGACAGAAAAATGTGGTATTTGGGCATTTAGAAAGTGTGTGTGTGTGTTTGTGTGTGTGTGTGAGAGAGAGAGATAGAAAATGGAAGAGAGGGACAAAGGGAGGGAGGGAGAGAAAGAGAGATTATATAATTCAGACCACAGTGGCTTTGTGTGTTATGGATGAAGTAATTTGTTTATAATTGTTCAGAAGAGGAAGTGATAGCAACATTGAGACACCAGTCTGACAATCAAGTGTAGGGTCTGTTCAGACAAGTGCCAGCAGCCATGCTGAGATGGTGTTGGAGAGCATGTCCACATGATTTTCTATGTTCTGATCCACTGTAATGGACTTCAGCCTAACCCAGATATCCCACCCCTTACCGCAGTCTGCATTTCTGGGACTTCTTCAAGGGAGACATAGCAACTCCTTAGCCAGAGTCAGTTTGATAATGGAGAACAGTGAAGATACAGAGTCTGGGAACTCTTAGACTGAACTGATGACCAGGATTTTTAATTGAGAATTATGGTCTTCTGGAAAACTGGACAATATGTCTTCTTTCTGAAATTTTGCTTCTTCTATTACCTAGAACTAAAGTGATTGTATATCCATTTTCTAATATTTATTCAGGGAATCTGTTGACATCAAAATTCCACTCTAATATAACAATAGACACTATCTCTCCCAGAAAACAACACCTTGAAGCTACCCCAGTGAAACTTCTCTGAAAAAGCAGGTGTGTGAGCCTGGGGCAGTCACCAGGTCAGATAAAGTCTTGACCATCTCACCAGACCCCTAGACTTGAGTGTGTTTTCTGTACACCTGTGAGAGGACCTCAGACTAGGCAACATGGGACCCATGCCTCCACCAACAACTTACCCCCACCTCACTGGAACAGACAGTGCCCATTGTTATTCCTTCAGGCTACACCAAGTGGTCTTTCTCCACCACCCTCCAGCTTGAAGCTGGAACTTCAGCTCCTCCAGGCCTTAACCAGACTGTTGCTATCTCTCCCCTCTGTAGCATTTTTGATTCTTCCAAAATTAGGAATGCCTCTTCTCTCGGGGAAAGATCTTATACTGATTGTTTTCATTTCAATGACATGGGAATTTCAACTACCAACAAATAAACATCTGCCCAAAGGGTCCTTATTCCACCTTTATTTCCAGAGACAAGTAGGATCCTGGCATCACTTTCCCTACTCTTGTCCTTTGCCTGAAGATGGGGATCCAATTATCTGAAGAGTTTAAGACTTTATCTTTGGACATGGCACAGTTCACTTTATCTTTGGGGTTAAATAACAGAGAGAGGTGACTGCCGCCATGACAGGAGTGTTCTGATCTTTTAATCAATTTACTTAGAAGAGATACAGTAATGGGGACGTTTGGCCACAATTTTCCTTTCATTTGAGCTCTTAAAAATAAGTATTTTTTTAATTCTTTAATATATAAACACTACAAAACAGCAAGCATCCATTAAAAAAGGAATTTTTAAAGGGAATTTGCAGATATTCCATATTTTTAATCCCTTGTTGAAAATACATAATTTATCTTCTGGGTAGAAACACAAATAATTGCTTGAGAAAACAGACAAATGGCCATAAACTATAAATTGTTTCAATTTCCCCTGAAAAGAAAAAAAATATTATTACATGATATTGTCAAAACGTCCCCCCAACAGAGATTAACCCTAAGTGTAACCTGTAACAAAGAAGATAAATGTGTATGGCAGAGAAAGACTTGTCTCTCTCACTCTGTTGATTTCTACATTCTTGAGTAGACCTCACCCTGCCATTGCCAGACATGCTACCAACACCATAGGACAAAGGCCATGTGAGCAATCAATGGGAAGTTCAGAGGAGTGGAAATTGCTATGACTTTGGAAGATAAATTAAAATCCAATCCAGAACCTCCTCAAAGTGGGCGAGGTGAACATGTGGCCTGGGGCTTGCCAGTCAAAGGCAAGAAGATTCCCCTGGTTCTGACAGTGCTTCTTCGACAGGCTTTCTGGGGGTGGGGGGTCAAGGAGAGGACCTGCAGCCTGAGGGCTGCACCCCTGGGAAGGATGGTTCTGTCTTCTCCACACCACTAAGAGGCCCAGTTGCAGGAAGCTTCCAGAGGACCCTGTCAGAGTTGCTGTTCTCCTGACCACACTGAGTTTGTTCTGTTTCCACCTTCAGGTACCTCTCTTCCTTAGATGTGTCTTCATCCTTTTCCAGAGGATAATTGCAAGCAGGTGGCTGTATCTTTAATGAGGAAGAGCAGAGTGCAGAATCTGTTGCAAACAAGGAGACGGAAGAAAGAAAACAGTGTATCTTTGTCATCTTTAATCCTGAGGATGAAAATTGAGAACTGGTTGTGGATTTTGCATGGCACTGCTGCACTTTATGAGAGAGAAGGGGCAAGAAAGAGAAGAACAGTTAATGGAAGACAAGAAAAGGAAGAAAGAGGATAAAAAGAAAAAAGAAGCCACTCAGAAGTTCTTTCAATTACAGTTTTATTTTTCCTAATATATTTTTTATCTTTCTAATTTTATTTTGTTATTTTATTCTTTGATATTGTATTGCTCCTTTTTTTCTTTCTTTCTTCCTTTTTTTTTTTTTTTTTTTTTTTGCCATCCACACAGCTTGTGGGATCTTGGTTCTCAGGCCGGAGGTCAGGACCAAGCTCCTGTGGTGGGAGCTCTGAGTCCAAACCGCTGGAGTAACAGAGAAGCTCAGACTCCAGGGAATATCAATTGGAGTGATGCCTCCTGGAGATCCTCATCTCAGCACCAAGACCCAACTCTATCCAACTGCCTGCAAACTCCAGTGCTGGAGGTCTCAGGCCAGACAACCAGTAAGACAGGAATACAACAGTATCCATCAAAAAAAAAAAAAAAAATGAAATGACAAAAAAAATATGTTACAGACGAAGGAGCAAGGTAAAATCCTACAATACCAAATAAATGAAGACAAAATATGCAACCTACCTGAAAAAGAATTCAGAGTAATGATAGAAAAGATGATCCAAAATCTTGGAAACAGAATGGAGAAAATACAAGAAATATTTAATAATGATCTAGAAGAACTAAAGAGCAAGCAAACAGGGATGAACACAAATACTGAAATTAAAAATACCTTAGAAGGAATCAATAACAGAATAATTGAGGCAGAAGAACAGATAAGTGAACTGAAAGATAAAATGGTGGAAATAACTTCTAGGTAGCAGAATAAATTTAAAAAGAATGAAAAGAATTGATAACAGTCTGAGAGACCTCTGGGAAAACATTTAATGCACAAACATTCAAATTATAGGGGTCCCAGAAGAAGAAGAGAAAAAGAAAGGGTCTGAGAAAATATTTGAAGAGATTATAGTGGAAAACTTCACTAACATGGGAAAGTAAATAGTCAAACAAATCCAGGAAGCACAGAGAGTACCATACAGGATAAACCCAAAGAGAAACATGCTGAGATGCATATTAATTACTATCAAAAATTAAATACAAAGAAAAAATATTAAAAGCAGCAATGGAAAAGCAACAAATAACATACAGGGGAATCCCCATAAGGTTAACAGCTGATTTTTCAGCAAAAACTCTGCAAGTCAGAAGGGAGTGACAGGACATATTTAAAGTGATGAAAGGGAAAAACCTACAACCAAGATTACTCTACCCAGCAAGGATCTCACTCAGACTCAATGGAGAAATTAAAATCTTTACAGATAGGCAAGAGTTAAGAGAATTCAGCATCACCAAACCAGCTTTACAACAAATGCTAAAGGAACTTCTCTAGGCAGGAGACACACAGAAGGAAAAGAACTACAAAAACAAACCAAAAACAATTAAGAAAATGGTAATAGGAGCATACATATCGATAATTACCTTAAATGTAAATGGATTAAATGCTCCAACCAAAAGACATAGACAGGCTGAATGCATACAAACAAGACCCATACATATGCTGTCTACAAGAGACCCTTTTCAGACCTACAGACACATACAGAATAAAACTGAGGGGATGGAAAAAGATATTCCATGGAAATGGAAGTCAAAAGAAAGCTGGAGTAGCAATTCTCATACCAGACAATAGACTTTAAAATAAAGACTATTACAAGAGACAGAGAAGGACACTACATAATGATCAAGGGATCAATCCAAGAAGAAGATATAACAATTGTAAATATTTATGTACTCAACATAGGAGCACCTCAACACATAAGGCAAATACTAACAGCCATAAAAGGGGAAATCGACAGTAACACAATCATAGTAGGGGACTTTAATACCCCACTTCATCAATGGACAGATCATCCAAAATGAAAATAAAAAGTAAACACAAGCTTTAAATGACACATTAAAGAAGATGGACTTAATTGATATTTATAGGACATTACACCCCAAAACAAAAGAATACACTTTTTTCTCAAGTGCTCATGGAACATTCTCCAGGATAGACCATATCTTGGGTCACAAATCAAGCCTTGGGAAATTTAAGAATATTGAAATTGTATCAAATATCCTTTCCAACCAAAACGCTACAAGACTAGATACTAACTACAGGAAAAAATAATGTAAAAAATACAAACACATGGAGACTAAACAATACACTACTAAATAACCAAGAGATCACTGAAGAAATCAAAGAGGAAATCAAAAATTACCTAGAAACAAATGACAATGAAAACACGACGACCCTAAACATATGGGATGCAGCAAAAGCAGTGCTAAGAGGGAAGTTTATAGCAATACAATCCTACCTCAAGAAACAAGAAACATCTCAAATAAACAACCTAAACTTACACCTAAAGCAATTAGAGAAAGAAGAACAAAAAAAACCCAAAGTTAGCAGAAGGAAAGAAATCATAAGGATCAGATCAGAAATAAATGAAAAAGAAATGAAGGAAACAATAGCAAAGATCAATAAAACTAAAAGCTGGTTCTTCAAGAAGATAAACAAAATTGATAAACCATTAGCAGACTCATCAAAAAAAAGGGCGACAACTCAAATCAACAGAATTAGAAAGGAAAAAGGAGAAGTAACAACTGACACTGCAGAAATACAAAGGAACATGAGATTACTAAAAACAACTATATGCGAATAAAATGGACAACCTGGAAGAAATGGACACATTCTTAGAAAAGCACAACCTTCCGAGACTGAACCAGGAAGAAATAGAAAATATGAACAGACCAATCACAAGCACTGAAATTGAAACTGTGATTAAAAATCTTCCAACAAACAAAAGCCCAGGACCAGATGGCTTCACAGGCGAATACTATCAAATATTTAGAGAAGAGCTAACACCTATCCTTCTCAAGCTCTTCCAAAATATAACAGAGGGAGGAACACTCCCAAACTCATTCTACGAGGCCACCATCACCCTGATACCAAAACCAGACAAAGATGTCACAAAAAAAGAAAACTACAGGCCAATATCTCTGATGAACATAGATGGAAAAATCGTCAACAAAATACTAGCAAACAGAATCCAACAGCACATTAAAAGGATCATACACGATGATCAAGTGGGATTTACCCCAGGAATGCACCGATTCTTCAATATAAGCAAATCAATCAATGTGATACACCATATTAACAAATTGAAGGAGAAAAACCATATGATCATCTCAATAGATGCAGAAAAAGCTTTTAACAAAATTAAATACCTATTTATGATAAAAACTCTCCAGAAAGTAGGCATAGAGGGAAGTTAGCTCAACATAATAAAGGTCATATATGACAAACCCACAGCCAACATTGTTCTCAATGGTGAAAAACTGAAACCATTTCCTCTAAGATCAGGAATAAGATAAGGTTGCCCACTCCCACCACTATTATTCAACATAGTTTTGGAAGTTTTAGCCACAACAATCAGAGAAGAAAAAGAAATAAAAGGAATTCAAATTGGAAAAGAAGTAAAATTGTCACTGCAGATGACATGATACTATACATAGAGAATCCTAAAGATGCTACCAGAACACTACTAGAGCTAATCAACGAATTTGGTAGAGTAGCAGGATACAAAATTAATGCACAGAAATCTCTGGCATTCCTATACATGGATGATGAAAAATCCGAAAGAGAAATTAATGAAACACTCTCATTTACCATTGCAACAAAAAGAATAAAATACCTAGGAATAAACCTACCTAAGGAGACAAAAGACCTGTATGCAGAAAACTATTAAACACTCATGAAATAAATTAAAGATGGTACAAACAGATGGAGAGATATACCATGTTCTTGGACTGGAAGAATCAACATCATGAAAATGGCTATACTACCCAAAGCAATCTACAGATTCAATGCAATCCCTATCAAACTACCAATGGCATTTTTCACAGAACTAGAACAAAAAAATTTCACAATTTGTATGGAAATACAAAAGACACCAAAAAACCAAAGCAATCTTGAGAATGAAAAATGGAGCTGGAGGAATCAGTCACCCTGACTTCAGACTATACCAGAAAGCTACAGTAATCAAGACAGTATGGTACTGGCACAAAAACAGAAATATAGATCAATAGAACAGGATAGAAAGCCCAGAGATAGATAAAGCCATGCACCTATGGTCAACTAATCTATGACAAAGGAGGCAAGGATATAAAATGGAGAAAAGACAGCCTCTTCAATAAGTGGTGCTGGGAAAACTGGACAGCCGCAGGTAAAAGAATGAAATTAGAACACTCCCTACCACCATACACAAAAATAAACTCAAAATGGATTAAAGACCTAAATGTAAGGCCAGACACTGTCAAACTCTTAGAGGCAAACATAGGCAGAACACTCTATGACATAAATCACAGCAAGATCCTTTTTGACCCACCTCCTAGAGAAATGGAAATAAAAACGAAAATAAACAAATGGGACCTAATGAAACTTCAAAGCTTTTGCACAGCAAAGGAAACCATAAACAAGATGAAAAGAAAACCCTCAGAATGGGAGAAAATATTTGCAAACAAAGCAACTGACAAAGGATTAATCTCCAAAATTTACAAGCAGCTCATGCATCTCAATATCAAGAAAACAAACAACCCAATTCAGAAATGGGCAGAAGCCCTAAACAGACATTTCTCCAAAGAAGATATACAGATTGCCAAGAAACACATGAAAGGATGCTCAACATCAGTAATCATTAGAGAAATGCAACTCAAAACTACAATGAGGTATCACCTCACACCAGTCAGAATGGCCATCATCAAAAAAATCTACAAACAATAAATGCTGGAGAGGGTGTGGAGAAAAGGGAACCCTCTTGCACTGTTGTTAGGAATGTAAATTGATAGAGCCACTATGGAGCACAGTATGGAGGTTCCTTTTAAAATTAAAAATAGAACTGCCCTACGACCCAGCAATTCCACTACTGGGCATATACCCTGAGAACACCATAATTCAAAAAGAGTCATGTACCACAAGGTTCATTGCAGCTCTATTTACAATAGCCAGGACATGGAAGCAACCTAAGTGTCCATCAACAGATGAATGGATAGGAAGATGTGGCACATATATACAATGGATATTACTCAGCCATAAAAAGTAATGAAATTGAGTTTTTTGTAGTGAGGTGGATGGACCTAGAGTCTGTCATACAGAGTGAAGTAAGTCAGAGAGAGAAAAGCAAATACTGTATGTTAACACATATATATGAAATCTAAAAAAAAAAAAAAAAAAAAGTCATGAAGAGCCTAGGGGCAGGACAGGAATAAAGACGCAGGCGTAGAGAATGGACTTGAGGACACAGGGAGAGGGACGTGTAAGCTGGGACAAAGTGAGAGAGTGGCATGGACATATATACACTACCAAATGTAAAATAGATAGCTAGTGGGAAACAGCTGCATAGCACAGGGAGATCAGCTCGGTGCTTTGTGAACACTTAGAAGGGTGGGTTAGGGAGAGTGGGAGGGAGATGCAAGAGGGAGGGGATATGGGGATGTGCGTATGCATGTAGCTGATTCACTTTGTTGTACGGCAGAAACTAACACAACCCTGTAAAGCAATTATACTCCAATAAAGATGTCAAAAAAAAAAATCCAATCTTTCCTTACTTCACTGATGTGAATAGTCATTTTCTAAAAAATCATATACTAAATTTTCATATTTATTAATATGAGAATATTTATATTTATAAATCTATTTCTAGACTGTTATATTGCCCTGTATAGTTTTTATTTTTTAAGTTGTATTTTTTTTGTGATGTGGACCATTTTTAAAGTCTTTATTGAATTTGTTACAATATTGCTTCTGTTTTATGTTTTGGTTTTTTGGCCACAAGGCATGTGGGATCTTAGCTCCCCAACCAGGGATCGAACCCACACCCCCTGCATTGGAAGGCAAAGTCTTAATCACTGGACCACCAGTGAAGTCCCTGCCCTGTATAGTCTTCTGCCAGTAAGTTACCACTTTCATTATTGTAGCTTTATAACATATTTACTACTAAGTAGAACTATTGTCTCTGTTGTGGGAGTGCTGGGGTTGATTTTCAGGAAATGCAAGAGCTCAGAAACCCAGGACAATAGGTACACCAGTCACAAGCTAGTTGAATGTGTTCAAGTATACCCTGCTAAAATTGAATATTCATCTTATGATTATAATATGAAATATAGTTTATAATATAATATAATATATCCAGGTGTCTCTTGCTAAATTGATAATCCATCACAAATACAGTTTAGCCCATGAATACAAATGTGTTATGATACTAGGAAGTTAATATATTCTATATGACTAGATCACAAGGAAGGATCATGTGATCATTTCAGTAAATGATGAAAGGAAAAGTCATTTGATTCATTTCTACATTTATTTCAAGAAAATAAAATTCTAAGTAAAGTAACATGATTTAAAAGATGTAAATCTCAAACCAAAAACCAGCAACATACTAGTTAATGCAATTGGACAAAATAAGAAAAAATACAAAATTATTTTGAGCTCTTCTGTTGCTTTTGGTTTTCTAATTTGTTAACTTTCCCATTTATCTTTATCAATCTCTTCCTTTGGCCTTCCTTAAATTTACTTTCTTTTTTTACACCATTTTCAGACTTATTAAGGAGATCATTTTATTGTGTGATGTCAATGTTTGAGCTATGAATTTTCCTATAAGAAAAGCTGTAGATGTATTCCATAAGTCCTTACCACATCTTATTAATTCTAACACACATTTTTTTGTGTCATTTTAACATCTCTGAGATAGAAATTGATCTTATAATATCAACAGCATCTTACTATCATAGTGGCCAGGAAGCAGCTGTGATGCGGCTGTCACTGCACAAACCTGACTATGATGTTGATATTTTTACTACTTCACTTGAGGTCAGCACTGCTGGTAACTGCCATGTGAATTGTCTTCAAAAAGTTTCCCCTATAATTTGGCATTGCAGTAAAGTTATTATGGATGCAGAATACATGGAAATGTATCAGCAGGGCACACATTTATATTAGTGATGTACATTTTAATATTAGACAAAGAACTACAGTTCCATATTTTCTTGCAAAGCAGCTACTGAATACATTACTGGATCTAAGAAGGGAATGTATCCCCAAGTAGATTAAGCTGTGTTACATTTTGTTCCTGAGATGCATGAAAAAGGGTTGCCCATCATACACTAAGCAAAGCAACCGAATAAAGGAGAAATTGCCAAATCCTTGGAACAGAGAGAAGAAATTTCAAAGCTGAGCTGGTATGTCTCATACATGCATAATGCAGGAAAATTTTCAAAACATCAAATAGCAATTTGACCAAGACTTCCTGCTGATTTTGAACAGAAGTTGCTTAAATTCTAGTTACATGATTCAACTGAAAAAAATTAAAACTATGAGTTTGATCAGTTAAGAAATACTGATGAAACAGCAGCATTCTTTGTCATGCCTTTGAATTATACCAAAAAATGCTAAAGGTGATAAGAAGATTACGATATGAGCACAGGATATAAAAGTAGCAATTATTGTTTTTTGATGCTCTGCATAATTGATATTAGCCAAAATTTGCTATGATATTTAGTTATAAACCACAGAACAATACCTGAGAATGAGATGTTGCTCAAAGACAGTATTACACGTGCACGGAAAAATGGGAGGACAATGGTAGAGCTGATGGAGAACCGGATAAATGTTACCCGGAAAAGATGTGCAGGAGAATCTTCAAAGATAAGTAGGGGTATTCCAGAAGGATAAAGAAGGGACAGTCATTACAAACCAGGGGAAGAGCATAACAAAGATAAAGAAGAAAATGAACTCCTTTGGACAAAGAAAGGTTCATTTTGGAAAGGAGCTTCTACATGACAAGGGATATGTCGGTTTGGCCACACCCTTCCAATTGAATTGGCTGACCCGTTGCAGATTGCATAGATCTTGGTAGTGGAGCCCTTCAAGGATGGCACTGTCCAAATCACACTGTTTGAGGTGCTGCCTACTTCTGCTTCTATTCCTCTATTTCCCCCCGTGCCTATCACAGAGCTTGTTGGATGTTGAAGAAATATTCTTGAGTTAAAAATATAATTATAAAATTTTTGTAGCTTCAACATTGTCCTCCCAAAAAATGCTGAGCATGTAGAAGGCCTCAATACATGTATTGAGTGGTGGCCTTCTTTGTCCAAAATTTTCATGAGCTTAGTTGGCAAGATTCACTGCCAAACATTGGATTACTATATTTCTTTCTTCTTCGTATTGCTTGTTTTTCCCAACATACAGATAGGCTCTCCCAGGTCCCTCCACAGTACCAAGCCCTTCTCCATACTCCATGCTGCCTTGACCTCTGCTTGCCCCCGCTTCCTTCCATTTCACACAAATCTATGCAGCGGTGAGCAGTTAAAGCAGTATGGCCAAATGTAGTTTAACATTTCCTCCCAGTAATGGCACTTTGGTCATCAGCTCACTCGATGTCTGGAAGAAAAATAAATCCTATAACTCATCTATATAAAATGGAAAAGTATCATCATTTTGTGAGATCTTATTTAAATCTTCTTTAGGTCTTCTTGCTTTTAGCAAAAGCCAAGGAGGTACACCTTCTCCCCATTACCACCAAATAAATGAAAATAAAACAAACAAAACACAGCTCAGTGTTTAGCTCAGGGGTTAAATTGAAGCTCTTACATTAATAGGAAAGAAATATTTGAGATATGCATTGCAGATATCCAAGATTGGATGATTTTTCTTCTGACCTGGGAATTTTCAGTCTATCCAACTCAAGATTAAAGATCTATGACTGAAGGTAAGGGGGATGGTATGGAGAGATACAGACAGACAGACAGGTGGATGTACAGACAAGACATGGGTCAAAAAATACATTCTTGCTTTAGCTTTATAAATCTCTCTTATTTAACAACAAATGTAGGCAAAAAAAAAGTCTTCTTCCATCTTTTCTAGATTTACATTATTATTGAGACTAAGGGTAATGCCTTTGTTTCAAAGAACATTTTCTATTTCACAGAGCTAGGATTGATTACCAGCTTGTGCTGGCCAAGGAGAGACACTAAATACTGTAACCCCAATTTACCATGTCACTAATCTGGCAACAGAGGATTATTCTTAACGGAGTGAAAGAAAGATACCATTTTTCTTCTGTGTCTTTAAAGCCAATCTTTTCTCTTTTTTTTTTTTTTTTGCTTCTTGAAAGACAAGTAAATGTCACAAATTTCATTACTATAATACAGACTCTAAGAGCTGGCAAGGATGTTAAAAGGCACCTAGTCCAATCTCCTCATTTTACAGATGAGAAAAAATAAATATATTGACTTGTTCCAGACTTTACAACACGTTGGTGACAAAGCCAGGATAGAACCCAAGTCCAGACTTGATGTAACTAATCTGCTTAAGACATCTTATGGACCAAGTGGTATCTATCAGAGACATCTGAGTTGCTCATGTAGCCACAGATTGGGTTGCAGTAAAGTTCAAGAATGCTTAAAAGGTCTCTTTTCCTGCAGGTTAATTGACTTATGAACTACAAGTAAAAGATATTGAGGTAAGTGTTATTTGGAGAAATTCGTAATTAAATCCGAGAGGTGAAAAGTCTTGTCACTGCGCAACGGCTGCCGAGTCAAGGTAGTTCTGAGAAAAGGAGAGGTGACAAATGCTTGCATGCATCTCCCCATTTCCCAGATGAGGAAATTGAGGCATGGGAAAAAACAACAAAACCACATAGCTGAAGAAGAAATAGCTCCTGAGCAAAGCCTTCTCTTTCCTGGGCTGCAATCTGTAACCCAAAGCTGGAGTAATTCTCTAAAGCACTCATGATTCAGTGAGGATGCCAGCTCAATCAATAAATAATACAGAGAGTTGAGAGATTGAGGTCTTTCGGCAGTTCTACCAAGATCTATTAAAAGTAATTTTAGCTCCCTTTTGAATTGCAGTCCCTTTTCTCTGAGCTCTGCCAGAGGTTTTTATTTTATTTGTTCTTGCATTTTGGAGGGCCTCCTTTGTTGGCATGGGATGGATTTGATTATCTCATTTCATTTGGTTCTTTCCAGTCTGTTTCTGTCATTGGAGCGAGTTGGAAATGGATTCCAAACGTGCCTGAAGGGGAGGAAGGAGGACTCTCTCAACAACTCATCCCGTCCTCCCTGTGGACCAGAGGCCTGCTTCTCCAACCGGGAGGATCCCCAAGAGCCCAGGACCCCCAACTTCTGTTCTCGCTCCAGCCACGCTCACTCCATTATTTGTTGCAGGCCATGAGATACTCCCAAACTCGACAGGGACTTTTCAGACTTACTCTGAGGAAAGGAGTGCTTGCGGTTTATAGGGTTCCAATCAGTTTAAAACCCACAAAATCAATCAGTCAATCAAGCAATAACTCTTGGTTGGACAGCAACTGGGCATCTGGCACTTTGAGAAGCCAAATAATGAGCCCAGTGGAAACTGGTTCAGAGGGCCTGGAAGTATTCCTTACTGACTTCTATATCACTGCTCATGAAGGAATGGATAGGATTCCTTCTCAGACAAGGCAGACAAGTTGGCCAAGGTCATGCAATTGCTTCATGTCAGAAGTTGAAATCAAAGCAATGGATGTCTACTATACCACAGTATATTTTTTTCACTCATAATTTTCCAAGACATTGCAAAGCTAATCCCCAAAATGACATGCTATGGTTTGCACAGTCCTTTATGAAATAGCACCTAATTACACCAATTTCTTGCTAGCTGCTCCCCAGAATTTAAGATGTCCTGCACTTTGCAGGAGAAAGTTACCACGATTCCCATAATGAGAAGGGAGGAAAAAGGTGTGCTTCAGAAGCCCTGAAAGATGACAGCCCCTTGCTAAGCATGCCTCAGTCACACTTTGTCTCACTGAGTTAAAGATGGGTAACATACCTGTCCCCGGCAGTGGCTCAACAGTGCTTACATTTCTTTCCACACCACAGCATGATGGAAATTGTGCTGCTCTATTTCTTTCAGGGGACATATCCTTTTACTACAAGAGCTCTGGAAGTATTCTGGCCATTCCCCTGGTGGAGGCTTCTAAGGCTGAGAAGTTGCTGGATTCTGAACTGTGGTTCTGGTAGAAGTGGAATAGACTGCTCCTAAGCCAGAGCCTTGGGAAAAGCTGAGGCAGAGGACAGGCATGGACTGAGTTGAAACTCTGTGTCTACTTGGGGGGCTAGAGGGGCTTCAGAAAGGACTAAAGGAGTACCCTGGGTGCTTTGGCTATACCCATCCACCATATTTTAGCTAATAAAGGAGGCATAGATTTTCTCAGACTCTCAGAGCCTCTATAAGACCAGGTCCTGATTTGTTTATTAATAAGTAGGAATTCAAGTCAGGTCAGGAACTTGTGTTATTGGGCTAGTGTTTCTTCAAGCTCCAAGTTGTTCGGAAATCTTCTCACCCTTAGGACCCTATACGTCTTATTGTAGAGTCAAGATTTTTGACCTTAAGGACAATAATAGAAGATAGCAAATGACTAAATGCCAAGATGAATGATTCCAGCAATACATGCTTGAATAATTTGGAAAAAAGAAACTCAATGTGGAACAATTTGGGTGGGTCATTTCTGAGCAAGAAAAAGAAACTTGAACCCAGTATGAGCTGAGTACATAGAAAGGAGGAGAGGGTGGAGATTTGGGGCCTCAGGAATGAGCATGTGAGGAGGGCAGGGGACAGACTGGACCATAGGCTGTGCAGGGTCATTCTCTCCCCCTACCCTGGTGCCAAAAGAAACCAAGAGTCCTGCCCAGAGGACAGCTCACATAGTCTAGAGTTGGCTTCCTGAAAAAGACACTTAAGGCAATTGGATTTTCATTCTGTCAATAATAAGAGCTTCCTGAAGAAGCTAAAAAAGCCAATTTAGATCAATTGGAAGAATTACATTATATGACAAATGAAAGGAAGCACCATTTTCATATAAAGATGTATTGTAGCCACTGTCTCCCTGGGCATTGTCTTGTAATTCTATCAAAAAAACAAAATAATTAACTTTGCTCAGCATTATTCTTGAATAAAACATTTTTTTTATAGCTCATGAGTTGGTGATTCTCTGTTTATTTATTTTAATCTTTAAAGGTGAATTATTGTATCACAAAGGAGAGATAGACTAACATAAGTGAGGACTTTAGAGGGAGACACACATGGGTATGAACCCCAACTCTGCAAACCACCAGTTCTGAGACTTTGAGCAAAAAAATGACAATTATGTGGAATACAATAGTTGCCTAACAGAAATGATGGGACATTAAATAAGATGATGTAAAAAACATACCTGACACATGGTAATCATCCAATAAATGGGAACTAATGTTATTCTTATCTAATTCTGTAAGCATTTCCTCTATTTGCTGGGGTTGTGAGAGAGACATCATATCAAAATCCTTAATTATTTTTCTCTTTATTTTCTCTTGACTTTCTATTATTTTTATGCTAGTGAGTCCAAGCCACTGTTGAAATTAACCCTAAAATGCCACAGCCTAAATATTGTCCAAAACACCCCACAGGCTGTGAAGAGACCAAACCTAGATCAAATAAGCATAGGATATACATGTTAGGTAAATCCAGGGCTTAAAAACTTCAGTTAATTTAATACAGGTAAAACATTTATCCAACTAGTTGACCCAAAAGAAGAACCAGCTGGATTGATTGAATTTTTAACTTATCAACAAGTTGAATTAGAATTATATCATTACCATCTCACATGGGTTGACCAGAAATCTGTATGTGGTCAAATCATTAAGGTCAGAGACAGTAGATCTTCAGTTCTTTTTAATCTCTCTGAACTGCTTGATAGCTAGCCAGTAGTCACATGTGGGGGAAAAAAAGACTGGTTTTAGTTACAACTATAGAACTGGAGTACGCACCTACGTATGGGTGTGGTTGGAGAGTCAGAGCATCACTACCAGCCAGGGAGATTCTCATGAGCTTTAGAGCCTATAGCTTGTACAACAGATTTTTTAATTCCTCACATTTACCATACTGAGAATGTTTAGTCAGACTGCACATGCCATACCAACATTCTGATGTGTTCCCTCACTTCTTCTCTATGGAGGATCACTTACACACAGAGTGATGTTGTTGCCAAGGAAGCTGTTATCTCGAGCCTCTAGAAATGTGGGCTCTAGAATAAGGAGTATATTGGTTCTGCTTTTCTCTCTTTTGGCTAGGCTACATCTAATTCATTCCCTTTAAAAGGATTACTGGCAAACTAGAAAGAGGAAAAAGACTCAAATCCTGCTATATGACAAATGATTGAAGAAACAAAGTTATTTAACTTGGATAAGAGTACTGTGTGAGGAGGGGGATCTTAATTCTTATCTATCACTATTTGGCATTTGGCTATCCCTTTATTAGAATAGGGCTAACGATAGTGATAATGACAAAGGCTAACTTACACTGAGCATTTATTAAGTTACAGGCCATGTTCTAAGCTATTAAGTTTTATGTCACGTAATCCATATAAAATCTATGAGGTATACACTATTATCACATCCATTTTACAGATGAGAAGACCAAGGCACAAGGCACAAAGAGATTAAGTAACTAGTCCATAGTCAAACAGTAAATTGAGGTGGCACTTAACTCCAGAGCCCATACTCATATTTGTTTCTTATAGTCCTGGTGAGTGAGAAGGGTAGTCATTTTGTGGGAACAACCGTTTAGTGACTTAAGCAAGTGGATGCTGAAACACACGGGAGAAGTAATTACCAAGGCAATTAGGTGAAATAAGCCTGCTGGGATTTCCCCCTTCAAGGATTTACTTGTTATGGTTGATAGACGTCTCTTCTTTACTCTACAGTATGTAGAAGCCCTGTGGTGAGATGTACACTGTGTGGATCAGATTCAGTACTGATTCTGTTGCTTCTTAGCTATGTAACCTTGGAAATAAAAGTTGCTTACATCTTATGCCTCTCTAAAAGATGTCCTTTAAAATATCAACTTTAAGAAGTTATACACAGACATAGAAAACAACCTTATGGTTACCAAAGGGGAAAGGTGGGAATGAGGAATAAATTAGGAGTTTGGGATTAACATACACACACTATTGTATATGAAATAGATAATTAACAAGGCCTACTGTATAGCACAGGGAACTCTACTCAATATTCTGTAATAACCTATATGGGAAAAGAATCTGAAAAAGAATAGATATATCTATATGTATTTGGGTTGGTTAAAAAGTTCCTTTGGTTTTTAAGCAAAATAAAAGAAACATTTTTCATTTTCACCAAGAACTTTTTTGAACTACATATTCACCCTTTTGTTCCACTACCTTCTGCCATTTTCACACAGCTTCATAATTCCGTCTTCCCAAAGCTTTTTATCTTTTTGAACAAAGAACTGTTCCAGGTGCCTTTTACAGTCTTCCAGGGAACTGAAATTTTTTCTATTAAGAGAATTTTGTAAAGACCGAAATAAATGGAAATCCGAAGGCGCATGTCTGGTGAATATGGCGGATGAATCAGAACTTCCTAGTCAAGCCGTAACAGTTTTTACCTGGTCATCAAAGAAACATACAGTCTTGCATTATTCTGATGGAAGATTATACATTTTCTGTTGACTAATTCCGGATGCTTTTCGTCAAGAGCCGCTTTCAGTTGCTCTAACTGGGAGCAGTACTTGGAATGAATTGTTTGGTTTTCCAGAAGAAGCTCATAATAGAGGACTCCCTTCCAATCCCACCACATACACAACATCACCTTCTTTGGATGGAGACCGGCCTTCGATGTGGTTGGTGGTGGTTCGTTTCACTTGCCCCACGATCTCTTCCGTTCCACATTATTGAACAGTATCCACTTTTCGTCACCTGTCACAATGCGTTTTAAAAACAGAACATTTTCATTACATTTAAGTAGAGAATCGTATGCAGAAATGCTGTCAAGAAGGTTTTTTTCACTTAACTTATGTGGAACCCAAACATCAAAGCGATTAACATAACCAAGATGGTGCAACTGATTTTCAATGCTTGATTTGGATATTTTGAGTATGTCGGCTATATTCCATGTGGTATAACATTGATTGTTCTCAATTAATGTCTCGATTTGATCACTATCAACTTCAACTGGTTTACCTGACGATGGAGCATCGTCCAGTGAGAAATCTCCAGCACAAAGCTTCGCAAACCACTTTTGACACTTTCGATCAGTCAGCACCTTCTCCATTAACTGCACAAATATTTTTTTTTGCATTTCAGTTGCGTTTTAACCTTTCTCGAAATAATAAAGCATAATATACCAAAAATGTTGCTTTTTTCTTCTATCTTCAACATTAAAATGGTTACACAAAAATTCACCAATTTTTTTTTTTAATGTACGCTGATATGACAGCTGTCACAGTACAATCTAACAAAATTGCTCTGAATAAAGTTAAAGACAATTAAGCACTACTAGAGTCATCTTATGGAAAAATCTGAACGACCTTTTGGTCAACCGAATATAACTGAATCACTTTGCTGTACACCTGAAACTAACACAACATTGTAAATCAGCTATACTCCAATATAAAATAAATTAAAAAATAAGTTATGCAATTAATTCTATAGTTATCTTTAGAAGTTGAATAATCACAGTCTCTTCTTATTGACATTAAGCTGATTTTCTACCCAGAATATACAGGACTCAGGGAGAAAGACTTTTGTAGGAACAACTCTGGAAGACTGGGACGCTTCCACTCTTAATGGGAGCTGGGAGTTTTTGTCTGGATCATTATCCTTCACCTGTGAAAAAGCTAAAGCTTTTTCCAACTACACTACATAATATGGGATCATAGATAACAGCAGTAATTCTCAGTGTTGCATTTCCCAAACCACATTCTGACAGATGTTAATAAATTCTGCCTGAGAAAGGGTCTCTGAAACCAAATTCATTTGGGAAATGTTCCTACTAGGCGCCCCTCTTATGGGGTCAAAAGAGCAGTACCTGATGAAAGATTCTGAGGATCCTCAGTAAACACAACTACTTAATCTTGTAACTAAAGAATCCCACACTATGATTATGCAGGATTTATTCCCGGAATGCAAGAGGATTCAATATAAAGAAATTTGTCAGAGTAAACCACTTACCAATATATTCTGGTAGAAAAATAACACCTATTGATTCTAAAAAGGAATGTGAAATACACAAGCCATAGTTACTGAAAGTTTTTATAAGATAGGAATACAAAGAAATATTTTAAATAAAATAAATATATACCTAAATAAAAACATATTATAATGAGTAGCAAAACAAAATAGTTTCAATTAAAAAGAGGAAATGGACATGAATGGTTGCTATCATCATTAATTTTTACATTTCCTTGGAAATTTTAACACATTCAATAAGAAAACAACATGAAATAACTGATATAAGCATAGAGTGAGAAGAAAGTTTTATCTTGTTTTACCAATCAAAACCCAAGATACTTTGATAAAAGTTAGCAGAATAAGTTTGGAAAAGTAACCACATGCAAGATAAAATAAAGTTATCAAGAAATTTTCTTTCATCTACCAGTAGCACCTAGGTATGGAAATGGGAAAATTTAGTTTACTTAAAATGGTAGCAAAATCTATAAAATGTTTAACTAAATTCAGCAAGAAAGGCACAGGACCTGTATGGAAAGAACTATAAGATGTTAGAGAATGGACTTGAGGACACAGGGAGGGGGAAGGGTAAGCTGGGACAAAGTGAGAGAGTGGCACGGACATATATACACCACCAAATGTAAAATAGATAGCTAGTGGGAAGCAGCAGCATAGCACAAGGAGATCAGCTTGGTGCTTTGTGACCACCTAGAGGAGTGGGATAGAGAGGGTGGGAGGGAGGGAGACTCAAGAGGGAAGAGATATGGGGATATATGTATATGTATAGCTGATTCACTTTGTTATAAAGCAGAAACTAACACACCATTGTAAAGCAATTATACTCCAATAAAGATGTTAAAAAAATTAAATTAAATTAAATTAAAAAAAGATGTTACTAAAAGCATAACAATAAGATACGAATAAAAAGGAAAGGCATATTATGTTCTTGAAGGGAAAGACAATATTAACTTATCAATTTAATACAATTCCATTTAAAATTCCTGCTTTTTAAATTAGATAAAATCACCCTAAAATTAATATGATGAAAAAAATGTCCAAGAGGATCCAAGGTAACTGAGAAAGAATAATGAGGGAAGTCTTGCTTGTAGATACCAACACACGCCAAAAGTAAGTGTGATCAGATCAATATGGTATTGGTATAAAAACAAATTCGTAAATAGAATAACTCAGAAGCAGAACATACAGTATATATATGGTGTTAAATATGCATTTAAATTCAGTAGAAAAAGGGTGGGATAATTTTTTAAAAGAATCTACACATTTTGCTCTTCATCTAGAAGAAAAACATGGAACCCCATTATAACACTGGTGATATTTAAAAATTAATTACAGATTGATTAAAGATTGAAATGTGAAAAAATAAACAATTAAATCTTTGTAAGAAATATTTTGGAAATTACTGGTACAATGTAACCTAGCTAAGTCTTTTACTCTAAAAGCTATAAAATAATGGTAGAAATTCTTAGCTATATAAAAATTAATAATAATTGTATGGAAAAAGAGGTCATACAGAAAGTCAACAGACACACCGTAGACTTGGGTAAAGAGAATTTGTAGCCCAGAAAGGTATTGATATGCATGCTAAACAGAAATGATTAAAAATTTAAAGAGTAGGCAAAAATATATAAAAATGTATAAATAGAAATGCCGGTAGAAGTGTCAATTTTGTAAACGAAAAGATGATCAAATGCACTCCTAGTCAGGAAAATGCAAATCAAAAGGAATAATGAGATATTACTTTATGTCTGTCAGAACAGCAAAAATGTTTTAAAACACTGTAGCAGATTTTTCCACTAGAATGAAAGCTCCAAGGGAGAGTGATATTTTTGTCAGTTTTATTCACTGCCATAGCCTTGGAGTCTAAAATAGATGCTGAAAAAATAGTAGGATGCTTATTCAACATTTGTGAAATGAGCAACGGGCATAGCTAGCAATTGTACCACACTTACTATGTGCCAGGCACTAATTGCTCTGCAGGTAGTAATTCATTTCATCTTCACAGCACTCTTAATGAGGTAAGTGCTATTTTTCCCATTTTACAGATGTGAAATCTGAGGTACAGCTTTCACAAGCAGCAGAGCTAGGAATGGAACCCAGGCAGTCTGGCATCAGATTTTCTTACCTGACAGCAAGGCAATATTACCTCTCCCCACATCCATACAGCTGGTTGGGCTGTGGGGAAAGAACACAGCCTTTTTATGGAAAGCAATCTGGCAGGAATTCCACTCCTAAAAGCAAAAATACCAAAAAGAAAGGATATGTGCAAGAATGTTTATCACCCCATTGTTCAGTGAGGAAAATGGAAACAAAGGGAACAGCTGAATGATTTATGGTTAATACACAGCACAGAATAGTGTGCAGCTATGAAAATAGAAAAATTCGAGTTATGATGGTTGACTTGGATTGATGTCAATAATTAAGACTTGTAAAAAAAACAAGATGCAGAAATAGAAAAATAATGTGACTCTCATTTTGATTAAAAAAAAAGACAAAAACCATATCTGTGCCTTGTGTGTGTGTGTGTGTGTGTCTGTGTGTGTCTTTGTATGATTACATTAGTAGAGAAACACTTCTGGGTTGTTAAGATGGGTGCCCAGGTTATTAGGGCTGGGTATGGATGTGAGCAGAATAAGAAAAGCAGAAACTAAGCCAAAATGGGAAAAATAAAGACTGTACTTTAAAAATGTATTTGATTACATTTATGCACTTGTATAAAATTATTTATAACAAAAATAAATTGAAAATGTCTATTCACATTTGTTGTTCCTTTTTTTAAAGTGGATTGATTTTCTCATTTGTGAGTTGTAAGAGTTGGATATATATTCCAGATACAAGTCATTTATTAAATGTGCTTATTAAAAACCTTGTTTCCCAGTTTGTGGCTTGCCTTTTAATTTTATTAATGCTATCTTTTGAAAAGTGGAAGATTTAAATTTTGATGTTATCCAAATTATCAATTTTTCTCTTTTATGTTCAAGTGCTTTTCATGAGTTGTCTAAGAAATATTTGCCTACCTCCACAGTCACAAATCTTTTCTCCTATGTTTTCTTGTAAAAGTTTTCCTTTTATGTTTGTTCATTTCTAGTTAACTTTTATATATGGTTTGAGGTAGGGGCTAACATTTGTTTAAAATCTTTAGTCATCAGAGAAATGGAAATTAACATCACACTGAGATACTGCTACAGATCAACAGAATGGCTAAAATTAAAGAGACTGACAATATAAGTGTTATCAAGGATGTTTAGCAACTGGAACTCTCATACATTACTGATGGGAAGTAAATGTTACAACCACTTTGGAAAACAATTTGACAATTTCTTATAAGCTTACCATGTGATCCACTTACCCTGTGTCCCAACAATTCCACTTCTAATTATTTGCTTGAGGAAATAAGACTGTAGATTCACACAAAAACTTGTAAATAAATCTTCACACAGTTTTATTCATAACAGCTCCAAACTGGAATTAACCCAAATGTCCATCAACAAGTGAATGGATTAAAAAAACTTGTACCCCCATAATACTACTCAATAATATTTTTTTAAAAAAACTGAACTACTGATTCAGTAGTTCATAATATGGATGAATCTCAACATTATGCTGGCTGAAGAAGCCAGATATAAAAATGTACATATATGAAAATGTCAAAAGGTACAAACTTCTAGTTACAAGATAAATACTAGAGATGTAAAGTACAGCATGATGACTATAAATAAAACTGCTGTATGATATAGAGGAAACTTGTTAAGAGAGTAGATCCTAAGAGTTCTCATCACAAAGAAAAAAAAAAGTTTTTTCTTTTTATTTTTTTTTTTGTATTTGTATAAGATGATGGGTGTTACCTAAACTTATATATTCACAGTATATGTAGTCAAATCATGATGCAGTACACCTTAAACTTACACAGTGCTATATGTCAATTATATCTCAGTAAAACTTGAAAAAAAATTAAAAATAAAAGAATAAAAGCATACATATTTTACGTTTCATTTACATGAAATCAGACCAGTGGAGTTACGTAGGGGAGGGCTGGGGAGGATTGATTGCAATGTTCACAAGGGTGAACTTTTTTGGAGTAATGGAAGTTTACTTTATCATGACTGGGGCACTGATCACACACTTGTGTACATTTGTCACACTGCTTGAACTGTACTCTTAAAATGGCTCTATTTTATTATAGGTAAATCATACTTCAATAAAATAAAATGTAAGAAAATAAATTCTTAAAATAAAATGCACAATTAAAATAAATCCCTGATGAAGACTCTCTGCCATCAGAACTATTTGTGATCCATTCTGATTTTTGGCCTTCTCTGATTCTTGCCAAACTGCTCATAACTATTAAGGATAAATTCCTTTCCAAATGGATTCAAAGCAACTGATCCAATTTTTTTTTAGAGGGGAACCCTCTACTCCTCCAAAAATTTAGATTCATTTATTTCCTGGGCATTTTTCATAACCATAAATGTCCATCTTGAGAAATTGCAAGGGTGAGTTTCTTGAGTTAATATCCATTCTGAGTAGTGGGCCTATTTTTGGCTCCCAGAAACAACTATTGACCATTGGGATATAATTCCTAACATGTTTTAATGAAATAGGTAGTGCTTTATAAAGAATTTACGAAACTGCCTCTTGTTACCAGGTGATCCATGGAAGCTCAGTGTAGACCCTGCTCTGTGCCCCAGTGGAGACAGAGTCAGGTCAGATAATGATCAGAGAGCAGTGGCTGGTCCCACCTCAGGCTAATAAATCAAAATGTCTAAAGATGAGATTTGGGCATCAATAATTCTCTAAGCAGCTCCCCATGTGCAATCAGGATTGGAAATCACCATTTGAAAGGGAGAAAAAAAAGACCTGTCATTTGCCACCTTTTAGAAAATATGTACCTAGTAGCATAAAACCATTTTTTAAAAGAGGAGGAAACACGTACTCTGCGTTGAGAAGAGGAAGATTAGCATTTTAAAAATTAAGTTAAAGAAATGCATGTATAACCTCAGAATTTCCTCTCCTAACTTGATTGCACAGCCAGGCAGGTATCTATGAACAGCTCTCAGACCAGCAGGGCTCCAGAGAGTGCAGCCTTGGACTCGCTGGCTGAGTGTGACACATCCAGATGTCATAAGAGGGCCACTGAAGTTCCTTGATTCACTATTCATTTTTCCATGTTTCCATCTCTCTGGTGGGCTGAGCCAGCTGGTTGATCATTTGTTTGCATCTGTTTTACCTATTTCCACCTCTCAACCGTCTTATTCTTTCTCCTGGTATACTGTCTGCCCTGGTAAAAAACCTATGTCCCTTCTTCCTTCAAAACCTGGTCTAGGGACTTCCCTGGTGGCGCAGTGGTTGAGAATCTGCCTGCCAATGCAGGGGGACACGGGTGCTATATGTCAATTATATCTCAGTAAAACTTGAACAGCCTTGGTCTGGGAAGATCCCACATGCCGCGGAGCAACTAGGCCCGTGAGCCACAACTACTGAGCCTGCACGTCTGGAGCCTGTGCCCTGAAACGAGAGAGGCCGCGATGGTGAAAGGTCCGCGCACCGCGATGAAGAGTGGCCCCCGCTTGCTGTAATTAGAGAAAGCCCTCGCACAGAAACGAAGACCCAACACAGCCAAAAATAAAATAAATACATAAATAAATTTATTAAAAAAACAAAAACAAAAACAAAAAAACCTGGTCTAAACTCCTCTTCCAGGGAGCCTTCCCTGATAAACAGAATGCCTGCTCACATGTTGCCTAGGGCCTTACTACTCAAAGTACGATCTGTAGAACAGGGCCATCACCAACGTCCACCCTGGAGCTTGTGAGAAATGCAGAATCTCAGGCCCCACCTCAGACTTGTGTAAACAAATGTTTTCACCTGCCATATCAGTAAACAAAGGATGTCTCGGCCATCAAGCCATCAGTCTCTGCAGCCTCCCACAACGGTGCACCCTGAGGGGGTTCAGGACAGAGAAAAGCAGGATACTTAAGGTGCATATCAAAGGAATGATTTCATGATTTCTTAAGCCCAGAATCTTACATCTTCCCATGCAAAGAAAAGTCCTAAATTCATTAACTTGAGACAGTCTGATAATATTTATATACATTTAAAACACACAACACACTATTTTATAGTGTTTATGGATAGACATATGAATGTAAAAAGTAAAAATTGAACGGATGAATATACACCAAATCCATGCTAGTGGTGGCTTCTGAGATAAGGGTAAGAGAGATATGATTGGAGCATGTGGTCAAAAGAAACTTCACTTATATCTGAAACTCTGTTTTTCTAACTGTAAAATGTGCATAATAATAGTATATATCTCAATAAGGTTGCTGTATTAAACAAGTTAACATACTAAAGTGTTATAGTAATATATACATATATCTTCAATAACCAGGTATTGTCCAATAAAATGTATACTACTACATTGAAATAAAATTCTCTGCTTGTATAATTTGTAATGAATAAATGAATGACATTTATCTGAAAAGAAAGAAATTTCCAGAGAACACCCACACAGTTTAAATAATAACAAGCCTATGGTGATGGGGTTTTTTTGGAGATTCAACCTGTTCTACCCCCTCCCATGACTGCTAAGCTACTGGTTTTTAGGGTTACTGATTGTGAACCTTTGGTTTTAAGGCCACTGCAGAAACGAGGAGAAGGGAATGTGAAGAGGGTAAGTTGAAATACCACAAAACTCACTTTTCCTACCAAGAATCATATGTTTTTCTTGAACAAATGTTCCTCAGATTATTGCAAATTTTGATTCATTTCCAGAGCTTTGAAAAGTTCATTTTGAGAAATGTTGCTGATTGCTTTTGTGGAGGAGCATATTTTAAGAGATCCTTACACCATCACTTCAGAAGTACTCTCTCCAGGGATTGATTTTTTTTTTTTTTTTTTTTTTTTTTTTTTTAGTTAGAGCTGATTATGATAATTCATCAATAAAGCCATCTATCTTAACCATCATTAATTGAATTCCCTAAGTGCTTTGAAAGTTGTGAATGTTTTCTTGAGTAGTAGTTCTTCTCCTGGCCTCATGGAGCTTTACTCTATGCAAGCTCAGCTTAGTATTCAGGCAAAGGTTCAAGAGGATTCTTATGCAGGTTTTTGGAGCTCTCTTTCTTTAAAGCTATGTAATCTCTGGTGCTCAGCCCCTCAAATATGAGCTGTCATAGTCTCCCTGAATTTGGATTTATGTCTTGTCCCTCAATTGAGAGTATTATGCTCTTCTTGAGTTCCCCTCCCCGTATGCTGTTCTAGAAAATTCTTCTATGAAAAAAACTGAAGCCATTGTGGAAATTACCTCATCAGTTTCCCTTCCTTTATGTATCACAGTCCTGTATTTTCCATTGTGCAGTGTCTGAACATGTTGTATCATGTATGTTGTCCAATTTTCTGGTAGTTTATAGTAGGGGAGCAAGATAGCATCAGTCACTCCCTAAAGGTCATAAGTGGAAGTCTGTTGGGAAAAAATGCTTCATGAATATTTAATGTTTCTGCACTGTCAGAGCTTTCTTGGCAACATTATTGACAACCTGGGTTAAATGATGATTAAATAATAAACATGCCTTATAAATTAGAGATAGTAAATTGCTCTGCAGAGATTTAAAATTTTACCTTTTTCAGAGCTTTTGGCTTACATACTAACGGTGATAAAAATGTGGGGAGCTTCCTCATCTCTCCCCACAGAGATTTTGTTTACATTCCAGAGCAGCAAATGTCTCTCTCTCTCTTTCTCTTTTTCCTTCTTTCTCTCTGTTCCCAGGAAATGAGGGACAGATTTGCTAGTCATCCTATAGGAGCTTTGCGGCTCATAATATTGGGGTTCCTCTCCTGTGGTGCAACCTTTGCATTTACAGTCCATTTATCCCTTAGGGTCCCACCATGAGGAATTGACCTGTGAGTAAATGAATTGTTTTTTGCTAAAGAGATTTTGGGTTTCCTGTCAGGATAAATAGACAAGTAGATAAATACAGATACAAAAACTTAACAAAAGTCTCTTAATTTTTTCCTGATTATAAGCTTAACGCATGCTCATGTTAAAAATGTTTCTTTTTACAATAAACACTGAAAATTATGAAAAGAAAACACTGTAAATATTTTGATATATTTCTGAAGAGAAACGGAGAAGGATAGATAGAAAAAAGGAATGAGAAGGAGAGAAGGGAAAGAGAGAAAAGAATTGTAAAACTGTTAGTTTTTCATTTAGTATTATATTATGAGCAATTTGCTATGATGCTAAAAGATCTTTTAAAACACGCTATTTAATACTTGCATAATATTTCATTCATTCGATCTCCATTATATTATTTAGACACACACATATCATTGGACATTTATCTCAAGCTTCATCTATTATAAATAATATTTCTTATACGTAATTCCTTAACCACATCTGTGATTATACTATATTCTTAGGATACAGTCACAGAAGTTGAAAACCTGGGTCACATGGTGTGATGGTTAGTTTTATGTGTCATCTTGGCTGGGTCACAGGGCCTACATATGTGGTCAAACATTATTTTGGATGTTTCTGTGAGGGTGTTTTTGAATGAGATTAATATTTAAATTGGTGAACTTTGAGTAAAGCAGTTGTTCTCCATAATGTAGATGGGCCTCATCCAATCAGTTGAAGGCCTCAATAGAACCAAAGACTGACCTCTTCCGAGCAGGAAGTAATTCTGCCAGGAGACAGCCTTTAGATTTCAGCTGCAGCATCAACTCTTCTTTGGATCTTCAGTCTGATGGCCTTCAGACTCAAACTACAGCATAAGTTCTTTCCATAAGCCAGTCCATCTTGTAGATTTTGGACTCACCAGCCTCCATAATCACATGAGTCAGTTACATAAAATAAATAAATACCTTTCTACATATCCACACATCCTATTAGTTCTGTTTCTCTGGAGAACCCTGTCTAATACGATTGGCATGAACTTCTTAAAGAGCCCAGAACCACACTGACATCACTAAATTATTTGGCAGTGTTTGTGAGGGGTTTCTCTTTTATTTTTAGGAGAAACTTTTGCCTCTTTTTTGGTAGTCCTTGGATAAAACTTGCATGTCAAACACAGAGGATCGACCAACTTTTTGGCTCTCAGCAATGTGCAAGGACTTCTGAGGTAGTATCTCCCTTATATTCAATTTGTCTTTACACTTTGTACTCCAGGAGAATAAGAGGGGCTGTCTTCCTTTGTTTCCTTTATTTTTGTTGTTGTTATTTTGATTTCAACTGCAGAATACAACCAAAACTACACATTACGGGCCAAGAGTTTCCATATAACATAATAACAATGATACAAAACTAAAGTCTTATTAGAAATGCTGTTTGAAAATGAGTCCATTTTTCTTAAAGTTTTACAATTTGGAGACACTTCCCTGCTTAAGATTAGAGGTTGGGATTTTGTATACAGGTACTGGGTCAAAGTGCCAAGTGAGTAAGCTTTCCCTGGTTCCTTTGCTCACTGTATATCCTCTGGCCAACTGTTCTTAATAATGTGTACATCACACAGGAGCCAGAGAGCCGCAAGAGGAAGCATGGAGACATCTTCCAGGTCAATCACCAGAGAAATGGACTAATTTAATCTCATCTTTGACTTCAATCCAGAAAATAATTACATATCCCCTCCTAAGTCAACCTCACATTTGATATGGATAAAGACTAGTCATTTGAAGAGGAATTTTTGGGAAAACAAAAGTTCTATGTCTGACATCTCACATTTATTGTCTCTTTCTGTGTGTTCAGTTCAGGCTCCTCCAGGATATAGGATGTAGAATTATCTGTTCCTGAAATGGCCCCAAGAAGATCATCAGCATCAATAAATAGATAATTATATTGGCAAATTTTGATATGAAAAATTGCATGCTAGTTCAAAGTGTGGTATATAGGTTATCTTTTTATTTAAAAGAACCAAAATAAGACAGTGTTAAAGAACTATGGATGTCCCCTTTGCACTGGTCAGGATTCCTGATGCTGGGGGAATCTACCACACGAAAAATTCTGATATTTAACCAGATCTACAATGGTGAAGAGAGTAAGGGATGAAATCATGAAGAAGAGTATCATTAATTGTTGAGAGGGTTTTAAACTGTCTTGTTGTCTTTTAGTCTTCTTGATAAGAAAGATAAGACTGTAGAAAATTCATCCCATTTCTAATTCCCCCAGCTGAAATAATAGAAAAGAAAATATTTCATTTCTTTTTAATAACAGTTCAAACAAGGAAAAGAGAGTCACACTAAAGAAAGACCCTAAAGGTAGGGTCAGAGGTTGATTCATAATTGAGCCCAAACTTCACAGCCAAACACGTCTAGTGGTAGTAACAGTTAAGACAGAAAAACAAGTAAACTATAAGGAGCTCCATTCAAGTAGAGCCTCCTTGAGATTATCACTGCGGATTTTTGCCATTTGCAGTGCATTGCATGTGAAACTGGTAAGTCCTCCTCACGTTGCCATTTTCCAAACAGAAGACATATAGTTTCTTACCACTGTGGTTTTTAAAATATTTTTAAAAATTTTTATTGAAGTATAGTTGATTTACAATATCGTGTAAGTTTCAGGTGTACAACACAGCGACTCAGTTATATATATATATTCTCTTTCAGATTATTTTCCTTTATAGGTTATTACAAAATATCGAGTATAGTTCCCTGTGCTACACAGTAGGTCCTTGTTGGTTTATCTATTTTAAGTCAGTTATAATCCAAATCTTTCCCAACATACAAGGAGCAGCTTGAGGGTAAGCACCATATTGTGTATATCTTTATATATCTAGTGTGTAGCATAAACACCTTGGACGTGGTGGGTGCTCAATAAATGTTGTTAAATTGAATAAGCATGATCTAAATGTGTGCGTCCCCAAAGAGCTAAAGCTTACTAAGCCCGTGATATGAACCAGCACCTTTTCTAAACTATCTCTAACTGGGGATCAGAGCGGTAAGCCCAATCAGCCCAGCTAGTTAGTAGCAGAGATGGGATTCAAAGTGGATGTGTTTGGTTTCCAAAATCACTTGACCGTCCTTAGCTGCAAGAGGGACTGAACAGGAAAGCTAGGTTACCTTGTCACCAACACCCTCACTCTTCCAAGTCCTCCTTCAACCCTATATTATCCTCCTTTATTTAAAAAAAAAAAGTAGTTGTTGAGATGTTAACACCAGACATAATTTACAGTATTTACATACGTATCATTCATCATCTGAAGTGAGAGGCATTCAGAGAGAGAATGTGAATAAAATGAGAACTACAATGTACATAGATTTAGGCAATGTTTTCAATATTAATGCTGATTAGGGATATTAGATAGCTAATAGAAGGAAGAAAAAATGTGAAATTTGATTAGCCTGTATAAAAACAATACTAATTGTATCAACTAATCATATAAACTGCTCAGGATAAAGCCCAATTATCATGCATTACAATAATTTTTAGGTAAATGTTTAGATGTGGTTTGAGTTGAATTGTATGGGTTTATCCACCTCTTGGAGTAAACTTGGCCCAAGGCTACCCAGTTTTTGGGTGTCCTGCCCATGGAGCTTGGATAAGAAGCCACAGAAGCCAGAAGCTTGCTCATTAGGTGAAGATTAATTCATGTCATCAAAAGAGGAAGAATAAGGACTAACCTTCTTCTCAATCTCTGCTCCCCTTATCCTTTCCAACTCTAAGATTTAATATTTTAGTTAAAAAAGAAAAAGAAAACTCAAAACATAGGACCTACAGCAAGACTGCTGATAGAATTATACTTCAGTTTGAAGGAACAGTCCTTTCTCTCTTCCTATGTTTTTGCTCCTTAGATCTAGTGTTTATTCCTTAAAAATCAAACGAATTTCACAAGGTTTCAGAGGTATGTTTTCAACTGTCTGCTGGCCTTTTTAAAAATGACTTTTTAGTAGGCAGAAAGCCTCAAACAAAAGGAGAAAACACCCAAAGGAAACTCTTATTTCAAGAATTAATGGATCATCTCAGAGTGCCAGAAGCAAGAAATGTGTGTTGGCTAAATGCCTTATCCTTGCTCTTGGATAAAGAGCCTGTTGAAATGCTGACTACATGCCTCATCATAAAGATATTATATTTGTAAACTTTCATAGTATGTTGCCTCATTAGGATATGTACCTAAAAGATAGATATTGGTGAGGCATCAAACCAGGAAAGTTCACTATGGTACAATAAATAAAGAGACCATGATAGGCTAGAAGCATATTAAGAACAGATAACATAATTTGCAACAAAATTGGTGTTCATCATTCAGTAAATTAGAAAACTGTAACTTAGTTTAGTAGAAAATTATAAAGCAGTGCTAGTTCACTTCCTCTTTGCTGTCTCATTCCTTCCCCTCCTTTCTCATTCCACAAGAAATTACTAAACCCCAATATGTGCTAAACAGCATAGTAAATGCTTTGGTGGGGAGGACCTGAAAAAATAACAAACAAGCAAAGCCACATGTGGACAGATGCCAGATAACATGACAGCAGCTTTATAGATGAAAGCTAAAGGGTATAGAATACAGTCATCATAAAAGAAACAAAATTGATACTGTCATGAACAATCAGCCCTCAGTGAAGACCCAGTGACTTGAAGGAAGCAGGAGGCATGGATTAGGAGAAGAGTGAGAAGGTTATGCAGTCAGAGGAAAGAGAAGCCTTGGAGGTAACTTTAGGCAAACTGTCTTTTAATTTGACATATACCACTGGGAATGTCCATAGTTGTGAAAAACCAGAAACCTCCTTAATATTTAACAATATACCTTATTTTAGTAAACAGAGCATACTTTCACAGGTTGGCATATTATGAAATTATGAAAAATGATCAGTAAGACTAAGTAATAACTCAAAAAATACTTTTAATATCATGTTAAACATCGAGTAATTACAAAAATATACTTACAGAGTGATGACAAGTATATTAAAAAAATGCCTAGAAAAAATTATCTCTTAGGAAATAAACCAGAATATTTACATTGACAATAAGAGGTAAATATTTTCTATTTTTCTGTTTTCAAAGTCATATTTAATGAGCATATGTTATAATTAAAACTGTGAATGAACATGGGCTGGTCAATAAAGGGAGTTACTCACTACTCTTCTCTTAAAAGATCTCAAACATGTCCCTGTAAATTGCATTATTTCATTCTTTTATATGGTTGAGTAATATTCCATTGTATATATGTACCACATCTTCTTTACGGACCTAGAGATTGTCATACTGAATGAAGTAAGTCATACAGAGAAAGACAAATATCATATGATATGGCTTATATGTGGAATCTAAAAAATGGTACAAATGAACCTATTTACAAAACAGAAATAGACTCACAGATGTAGAAAACAAACTACATCTATGGTTACCAACGAGGAAAGGGGGGGAATAAATTGGGAGATTGGGATTGATGTATGCATACTACTATATATAAAATAGATAATTAATAAGAACCTACTGTATAGCACAGGGAACACTACTCAATACTCTGTCATGTCCTGTATGGAAACAGAATCTAAAAAAGAGTGGATATATGTATATGTATAACTGATTCACTTTGCTGTACACCCAAAACTGACACACCATTGTAAATCAACCATAAAAATCAACTATAAAAATAAAAAACTCAACAATAAAAATTAATTTTAAAAAAAGATCTCAAACACATACCTCTCTAAGCTTTGCTCTCTCCATTTGGGAAATTTGTTACCTACCCATAACAGCTTCACTGGGTGGCTGTCAGAGTAAATTGAAATGAGTAAAGTGGCACAGATGACAGTTTGTTGTTTACTCTAAAGACTGAAAACTCACTTTTAGGCATGTGTAATACGTTTGATTACTCTTCAGCCTTCTGGTGAAGATATACAATAACTTTGAATATACTCTCATGGTGTAAAGTTGAATCATTAGTAATAATGAGTATAATGCGTCTAATTCTTCTTCAACCTCTACACTCTAAAGTGAGGACTTAACTATTTTTTTTTTTTTTTTAAGGATTTTCTTATTTATTTATTTATTTATTTATTTATTTATTTTTGGCTGTGTTGGGTCTTCGGTTCGTGCGAGGGCTTTCTCCAGTTGCGGCAAGCGGGGGCCACTCTTCATCGCGGTGCGGGGACCGCTCTTCATCGCGGTGCGCGGGCCTTTCTCTATCGCGGCCCCTCCCGTCGCGGGGCACAGGCTCCAGACGCGCAGGCTCAGCAATTGTGGCTCACGGGCCCAGCTGCTCCGTGGCATGTGGGATCTTCCCAGACCAGGGCTCGAACCCGTGTCCCCTGCATTAGCAGGCAGATTCTCAACCACTGCGCCACCAGGGAAGCCCGGACTTAACTATTAATAATAATTACCCACAGAGTCTGTAGAGACCTAAACCAAGACAGCCACTGGCAGAATCCAACAGGGAAGCAAGTGATCATTCTTAGGACCATGGATCTACTTCTCAGATGGCAGATGTTCAAATTTCTTGGGATTACAAACAGCATTTTTGAGCCATTTTCCAAGTGCGAAATCTTGACGGTACAAGTAACAAGAACCATGCAAGCCCAGCTTAAGCAATAAAAGGGAAAGATAGTATTGTAAGGATTTGATAAGAACTTAGAGAAGCCAAGAAAAGATAAGCCCACCATGAGGAAAATGATGAGAATCAGGAACTGAAGTTGTAAGACTTCAGGGGTCTCTGTCTCCCCCTCTCAGCTCTGTTATTTTATAATATATGCTTACATTTTTTCCTCCCACATGTCATAGACACCAACATCTCCTAAATTTATTGATACATAATACATGTCCAGCCACCCAGAGAGAAACTGACCTCTGATCTCTTGCCTAATTCTAAATTTCTGGAGATTTGACTCTAAATAGCCCACTCATCTTGCTCAAGTCCTCATTCCCCATCCAGCGAACAGTGACCCAAAGTGGTTACAACTTCCAGATAGCTACTGAGCTCACAGTGCTATTACCGTGCTCTTTGGAGGAAGAGACAGTCCCCAGAAAATTATGCATGTGTTCCAAGGCAGATTGCTGGCCAAGAAAAACAACCCAGTGAGAGACCACAACTGCTTTAATGTATGAATTTAACTTTTTGTACATAACGCTTAGCATGCCACCCACCCCCCTGCCCCCCTCCAGTGTAACGAAGCCTTGTTAAAGCATCATTGGGTCAGAAAGTCACATATCTGTTTTGCCCTCGCTGGGTGCTGTAATCTGAACTGCAGTTGTCCATGGAGTCCGCATGGACCAATTACCTATTCATGTCAATACCCCCAAAATGGTGTTTATGTTCAGGGTTTTATACAGAAGGATATGTGGAAAATAACTAAAAGCACACCAGGATATGAGAGTGGCGGGTGGGACAAAAAGTTATTTGGGGAATCTTTAGAGGCCACCCAATAACAGCCTTCAGGCCAAGCAATCCCAATATAGCGACCCAAGCCACCCCACGTAGATGTGCAACCTAAGTAAAAGGCTTATGCTTACTATGCAAATGCAGCATCACTTTAAGGGTCCAGCTAAACACCTCTATCCAGATTGGCAACACTAAATCTTCCTCTGTTTAAATTCTAGAGTCAGTTTTGTGTACAGGTAACTCCGGTAGAATTATACTCACCCTAATAGCACTATAAATATCATTTTAGTAGTCATTTCCAACTGCATCTCACTAAGGAACATGTGAAGATCTTCAGGCAGTTCAGTCAGAAAATTCTATCTTGTGGTCATCATCTAGATATTGCAGCACTGAGGTTTCCTTAACCCTTTCCCGGGTGACCCTGCTAGCCTTTCCCTCTGCAGTTCCACCCAGGATATTTGCTTGCTTCTATCTGATCTTCATGCTCAGGCTCCAAATTTAAAGGTAACATTGAACAAGCACATAAAGAGACTCTCCATCAAAGATGTGATTAAGGAGGCTGGGGTTTGCTTCAACAAACTTAGCAAGCCGTGGATTATCAGTTCTTTATTATCAGAGAAAACCTTTTCTCTCCTATCTGGATAACACTATAGCTTTTGCTCTCTATTGGGCGTACACTATTATTTCTAGCTGGTTGCCTCAATCATCTTTTGAAGCTCTTGTGTCATTGAGATGTTTTATTACACTCCCTATGAGGTGAAGAAACTCTCAGCTTGTTAAAATCTGAGTCCCCCCATTGTGCAGCAATACGAGAACCTGGAAATGTCTTATATCCTTCTTTTACACATCCCTTTTGGACTACAGAAACCTGGTAGCTTATCCTATAACTATTTCA